>NC_060120.1:253047632-255447632 GCF_021461395.2 Schistocerca americana
AAATTTCCTTTCGTAGCTTATGTTGCAGACTGGTTGCAATGTAGAAGAGGAATTAGGAGATTATGGAAATGTGAGCAGGTATTGAATACACTATTTATGCTTCCATGATACCGTTTAATGTTGTATTTACCACATGACAGGTACAGGAGAATTTGTCACAGCAGTATACAGGTGGAATATACAGGAATGTTCTAGCTAGCGCTACACGAACTACTCGTAATCTGAATATTAACTACGTTTCTTGGTTCTACACTACAACGAACTGTAAAATACATTGTCGATTAACACAGTAACAGATCGATAAAAGTCTGACGTTACAAATCAGTGAACAGACACTTTATCTTCGAAATAAAAATATTTTGTTTTTTTTTCCTGAGAGAAAAATAATTTATTCTCGTCTTTGTATACGAGTGTGGTCCCTAGAAGCGTCGGCTGGGGTCTGCACTACGGCTCGGCTGGCGGCGACTAGCGGCGAGGCTGGAGGCGGCGTCGGGGGGTGGAGAGGTGGCGTCGGGGGCGGCTCATGCGGCGGACAGCGCGGAGGCGGTGCCGCCCCCGGCCAGCTGCCACAGGCTCCTGTCCAAAGCAGAGGCCGAGTCAGTTATCAAAAAAACTTAGCGTTTCGTCGATCTCGAGATAATTAAAGACAGAGCACTTAGCTCAGACAGGCTAGAACGTAGGAATCATGCCAGTATTCATTTGAACTGATTTAGAAAAAAAACGTGAACCTGGACGGCTGGGCATGAACTGGCGCTCGCTCTTTTTTTAATACACTTAAGAATGCTAGAAGGAATAGTTATGTAGTGCAGTGTATGCTTCTAAGAAATTCCCTGAAAGACTGAAACTGCTTATCGAGCTCCGAACCCCGAGCCTTGCCTTGCGCGGGCGATCCTCTTGGAGGGAAGAGCACTATATAAGCGTGTTTATCGAGCGAAGTGGCGCGGTAATAAGCCACTGGACCCGCATTCGAAAAGTCCATGGTTCGAATATCCTGTCTGGTCATTCAGCTTCTGATTTTCTTTTGACATTTCCAAGCCTGTGCTCCACCTCTAATCGTCTGATAGTCGGTGGGTGTTAACGCGTAATGACTGTTCCTTAGTCTTTAAGACTAATTGATCACATCTGCAATCTAGCCCTTAATGAACCAGACGTTGACGGGAAAGTAGATTATAATCTTCATACACTTTAAACCAGGGTAATTAGTGTATAGTATTCACACGATACGTAGTTCGCAAAGAAACCAGCGGATTAACTGTATTTCAAAATGAGTCAGTGATATATTACAAATCACGAAGTTACAATCGTACAGCAAAGACTCGTATATTGCCTACAGTTACTCTCTGTCACAAATACGTGTCAGCAGCGCATCTAGGAAAACATTAGCCTCAGTTTGGGAAAATACAAGCAGATGTTAACTGTATGATAGAATAGGTACAAAAGACTAAGATTAGTATTAAATGGCACCAGTTTTCACCACAGCTAATGTCTTGTAACCAACTTGAAAATGTTTTAGAACAAGTATCTCTGATTTCGAAACATAATACCACCTTCTACGTCTAACAGCAAGAAAACTGGTACAGAGAAAGAGAGAACATTCGTGGAAATGTGACACCGATATTGACTAATTCGTCATGAACGTCATTGAACACCGCTCTTTTCCGACAACTTAGCATTCCTAGTCTGTATGCTAAACGGAGTACTAATGGTCGTGCGGCAGCGCAATTCTGAAAGCGCCTCCCTCTGTAATCGGGGACTGAAATCGATTCAGCGTCAGCCACTGACGGCGCCAGGTGGGCGTGGCTTTGTCACGTGGGCGTGGTCAGCGCCGCAGGTTTGCGCATGCCACGCCCATTTCATCAGCTGACAATGAAACAGTTGAACTGCAACTCAGAAACAGAGCGGTGAGAACGAACTTGAGTTAGCTACTTTCTCTACAACAATTCATACTGGAAACATTCGACATAAGGTCAAGTTCGTCCCCCATAATTTTCAAGGCCAACCACATAACGGCAGCTGTAACGTTTCATGTCGAATGAGAACAAGCTCACAAAAAATGGTGCTTCGGTGAAAGAAGATCGAGACAGAGACAGCTGAGCTGTTGAATTAAAAGCGTAAGACGATTTGAGAGAGACATACGTTCCCTCTGTGACATGAATATGAAGGCATCATGAATGGGATACAATCCCAGAATGAAAATCGGTGTAAGTACGAGTATTCTAAAGGGGAGTAAGTAACTGGGGTACTTCCATGCGTCACACAAACATCCGAAGTTCGTATGGCGGAGGGCCTTTCCTTTCCAGCAGCCGGCGAAGTGATCCACATACAGGGTGGAAAGTGTTTAAACCGACAAACTCTGGGAGATTGTATGGGATATCAAAATAAATATTTTTCCCTAATGTCATTTTTTCCTATGAGGAGTATTTAAACCGGTGGAGGCCTTATTACGCTCTTCTGTTGTTAGAGGCCGTATTACGATCTTCAGTTGTTAGAGGGCGTATTACGCTCTTCAGTTGTAGGCAACTGCTGTCCTCCAGTGTAGTAGTGCATTGTCTCTGTTTGCTAATGGAGCGTTGCGCCTGGAGTGAGTACACTGATATGGTTGGTGCGTACTACGTAGCGCACCACAACGGACGAGCTGCACAGCGGGTTTATCAACAACAATATCCTAATCGCCGTATCTCGCATCATGCGAACTTTGCTGTTGTGTACCAACTTCTGCGTGAGACCGGGCCATTTAGCAGATTACCTGGAAAGGGACGCCGTCGCACGGTAAGAACGTTGCAAATTGAGGAAGCTGTCTTGCAGCATGTGGAGCGGGATCCTTCAATCAGCACTTGTGCAATTGCACGTAACATGGGGACGAATCACACGAATGTAAGAACAGTCCTTCGAGAGCAGTTGTTACGTCCATTTCACTTACAGCCTGTCCACAACCTGTAACCAGTTGATTATCCACCCAGAGCACAGTTTTCGCAGTGGTACCTGGGACACATCCTACATTTCCATCCTTTGTGTTGTTTACCGATGAAGCAACGTTCGGGCGTGATGGAGTCTTCAACATGCACAATTCGCATGTTTCGAGTGAGGATAACCCACATGCCACAGTTACTAGCGCTCATCAAGTGCGGTTCTTCGTTAATGTGTGGCTTGGTGCTGTTGGGGACTGTTTAACTGGGCCGTATCTGCTACCTAGGCCATTAAATGGCAGGCACTATTACAATTTTCTCGCCAGAGCATTACCAGAATTGCTGGAAAACGTCCCGCTTCCTACAAGACAACGCATGTGGTTCCAACATGACGGGGCGCCGGAACATTTCAGTCGTCGTGTGCGTCGATTTCTGGACCGACGGTTCCCAGAAACGTGATTGGCATAGGAGATCCTGTACCATGGCCTCCTCGATCCCCAGATATGTCCCCTCTGGACTTTTTTGTTGGTTTAATTAATTTGTCGCCAGAGAAATCTTCCTCTACCGGTTTAAATACTCCTCATAGGAAAAAATGACATTATGAAAAAATATTTGTTTTGATGTCCCCTACAACCTCCCAGAGTTTGTCGGTTTAAATACTTTTCATCCTGTATACAGCATAGTTTTGACCAGTTTGACTGGAAGGCGAGCAATGTTGCAATAAACCGCTCCTTACACATACGAAGGAACGCCAGGAGCGAAAATGACGCTAAGTCCCAGCAAAGATTCTCGTCATCGGTGTAGGTAGAAGCCAGTACTATGAGAGTTTTTGCCTAAAAAAAGACCACTTGCACACCAAGACTTTCGTCGTATTATTGTTATTATTATTTCATTATTCTTGTTACGTCTCCTCCACGTGCTCTCCTCAAATTTATTCGCACTGTGAATAGCGAACGAAGTGCCTTTGTAACTAGGACTATTTTAAAATGAGTGCTGCCTTCTCTGGCTAACCTCTACACTACTTGGTCAAAAGTATGGGAACACCCTCACGTATTATGTAATTGCTCTCTCAGTCTCAAGGCAGGTGGACCGCCAATACAAAAGGTGGCGGAGACTACGCTGTTGTCAGTAGAGAAGCAGTAAGAGCGAAATGAATCGGTCAGAAGAGCTTAGCTACTTCAAGCATGGACTAGTATCGGATGTCACGTTAGTGACAAATCCATCAGGAACATTTCAACTACCGGTGACGCGACTGTGAAGTCGGAACGCGGAGGAATAAATAACCTCAGGTAAACCAAGGCCAGGCATACTTCTTGTACGGGCCGAGAGAGTCTGCCGAGCATTGTGGAACGTGGTTGTAAAAAAATGCACGAAATCAGCGAAAAGAATCATTCGTAGGTTCCAAATTTCTACTAGCAGTCCAGCTCGCACGATGGCTGACCGTAGCGAATTTAAAAGAAGGGGAGGGGGGGGGGGGGGAGTACAGTGGTGGAGCAGTCCCTCATTTCTGTAGTCTGTGCTAACCGGCGCTTGAGGTGACGTAAAGAGCTACGCCATTTGGCAGTGGCTGACGAGAAATCACTGACTTGGAGTGATGAGTCACGCTATCTGCCGTACAAATTCCATGGAAGGCTTTTGGTTTGGCGAATGCTTGGAGAGCGTTACATCCCGTCATGTGTAGTGTCAGCAGTGAAATATCTATCAGATGGAACTACGATACGGGAGGTGTTTTTCGTGCTTACGATGTGTTCCTCTCGGTCCGCTTAAGAAATAGCTGTATGAGGAAACATATGAACAGATTTCACAGCAATGGGTACTGCGCCGAGGAGGACTCTTTGTGTGAGCATGACAGTGGTCCTTGTCACAAGTTACATCTATGAGGCAGTGCTCTGTGGACAATAATATTACTGAAATGAAATAGCCTGTCCAGAGTCCCGATCAGAATCCAATCGAACACCTTCGGATCAGTTATAACGCCGAGTTCGTTCCAAATCCCAGGGTCCGATATTACTACCTTCCCTGGTTTCGGCTCTTGAGGGAGAATGGGCTGCCATTCCTCTACATACATTTAGACACCTCGCTGAAGGTGTTCCTAACAGAGTTCAAGCTATCATAAGGGCGAATCGCCACTAATAGGTGTCGGGATTCTTCTGGTCAGTTAGTATACATCCACACTTCGCTAGCCACAGTATGGCCAGTGCTGAAGGATCCACGGGGTGTCGGCATAATTTCCCTATTCCTTGTTGTACTACTAGTGGCTGTAATATTCTCGATAGCTCTATGTATGAAGCCGGATTCCCCTACTTTTAACGTCGTAGCAATTCGCGTCCTGTAGGACGGAGGAAACAATATGTGCCTAACCTAAGCCTGTGTGAATTTTGAATGTAACATTTTTTGCGATACTGATCGCTTCTCTCGTGGGACCCGTATTTGCCGCGTCTAGCTATAAATGTAGTCGATCCACGTAAAATCTGCCTCGTCAGACGCTCAGTAAGACCTTGTTTGTCTTTATTGTTGCCACTTACTAAATACCTACTTATTCTCTTTTTTTTTTACCATCTAGACTGTAAATTGATCAGGAACTGCAATCCATAAGACACAAGAGGACTGAAAAATGGTGGACAACTGGGAACACTGGCTGCGAATCGTAACACCATCTTCCATATCTAAGAAAAAAGTATAGTGCAGAGGGAGAGAGTCTCCTGAAAATAAAACTAATGTGGAGCGTTTAGTGAAGTACAATATTGGAGATTGCAAGATATTAGACCCTATTGTTCCTTTTCGTTTAATAGTTTTACGAGCCGTGCTTCTCTTAGACATGATTATTTTCCCTTGCAAGTATCGTGCATACTTCCCTCACAATACAACTATCAAACATATGAAGGGCTTATTTCAATAGTGGTAAAAGTCCATTCCCTCCACTTTTCTGTCTATAATGCTTCTGAAATTAATGAGCCAAATAAACAAAGAAAGGTTCATCTCTAGCAAGAAGCCATATGCTTGAATATTTCTGGTATCTCAACTGCAGATTTTTCAACGCTCATTTAACTTTAGGACTCCGTCTCTCAATATGAACAAAAATGTACTTGTACCACAATTGAAATAAGCCCTTCATATTATGTGTGCCACTTTCAATCGTCACAAAGTATATCTGGGTGCTGCTGCAGTTAAGAATGTGAAGTAATGGGACAAGAGGTTATAAATGGAGCACAGCGAACTTTTGCTGTCTACAGCAGTCTATACTACAAATTTCGGTGGAAGTACCTGCCAACTCCGTCCCAGTTCATCTTCCCAGACGAAGCCTCGCTCGCGGATTCGTCCTGAAACACCAGAGAAAGTGTCAGACTAAGGCAGTGCATATGAAAAGCACCAGAAGAGATAAAAGCGTCAATATTGCCTATCTTACCACACTCCAGTGTCTCTGCACCCCTTTCTGCGAGTGGTCCATCCATTGAATCAGGATTAACACGATAGAGGCGATCCAGAGGTTAATATCGAGCGGTAAGCGTCCCCAGCTGAAGGACTCAGTCTTTGGTAGGAATATGGCGGCTGCCCGTGTATTATCAGCGGTACTCCTGGTGTCTGAAACTGCTGATCCGTCAATGTCGCCTGCCTGGTTCTGTCGACCAGCTGGTAAATAACTCATAACAGAAGCAGCATCTGTTCTTCGATCCATAAATAAGGAGGAACTCGTGAGTCGTCGTCCAGTGCTCAGCGTTAGCTCCTTCTGCAGACGACGATTTAGTCGATCTCCTGAAAGAGGCAGAGACGTTGCTAGTCTAACAAGAGATTGCTTCCGAAGCAGATCCACGTTCCGCCGCTGACTAAGACTGATTAGGTAAGATTTAATCACTGATCGCTTGTGTGAGATGTCTCTCGACAAACGAACTGCAGTCCATTGATAACGATGCTTCCTAGAAGAATCTTCAGCATGTACCACAATATTACGCTCTTGGCGACGATCCAGCGATGAAGACCAGGCAAGTGAATGCCTACTAGAGGATTCACGAGACAAATGTTCAGCTCTTCTTTCTTGCCGAATATCCAGGGAGACAGATCTGGTAGTTGATAGCCTCTCTGAAGTATCCTTTGAGAGCTGTTGCATTTTTCGTACCTGGCGAAGATCTAGCTCTAAAGATCTCACAAGTAGACTCCTTTCAGACGACTCTCGAGAAAGATACTCAGCACTTCGTTCATGCCAACGGTCCAAGTAGACAGACCTAAAAGTCGATTGTTTTTCAGAGGCACCCATAGAAAGTCGTCCCATATTCCGTACCTGGTGACGATCTTGTGCCAAAGACCTAGCAAGTAACCTTCTTTCAGAGGATTCTCGAGACAGACGATCAGCACTACCTTCTTGTCGACGACCCAGGGAGGCAGATATAACAGTAGACCGTCTTTCAGAGGCACCCCTAGAAACTCGTTCCATATTTCGTACCTGGCGACGATCTTGTGCCAAAGAGGCCGCAATTACACTTCTTTCAGAGGATTCTCGAGACAGGCGCTCAGAACTTCGTTCTTGCCGACGATCCATGGAGACAGATATAACAGTGGCACGTCTTTCAGAGGATTTCGTCAGAAGTCGTTCCATAGTCTGTACCTGGCGCCGATCTTGTTCCAAAGACCTAGCAAGTAACCTCCTTCCAGAGGATTCTAGAGACAGGCGTTCAGCATTTCGTTCTTGCCGACGATCCAAGGAGACAGATCTAGCAGTGGAACGTCTTTCAGAGGATTTTGTTGGAACTCGTTCCATAGTCCGTTCCTGTCGACGATCTTGTTCCAAAGACCTAGCAAGTAACCTCCTTTCAGAGGATTCTCGATACAGACGTTTAGCACGTCGTTCTTGTCGACGATTCAGGGAGACAGATCTAGAAGTGGATCGTCTTTCAGAGTCATCCCTAGAAAGTCGCTCCACGTTCCGTTCCAGGGGACGATCTCGTTCCAAAGACGTAGCAAGTAACCTCCGTTCAGAGGATTCTCGAGACAGGCGCTCATCACTTCGTTCTTGCCGACGATCAACGGAGACAGATCTAACAGTGGAACGTCTTTCAGAGGATTTCATTGGAAGTCGTTCCATAGTCCGTTCCTGGCGACGATCTTGTTCCAAAGACCTAGCAAGTAACCTCCGTTCAGAGGATTCTCGAGACAGGCGCTCAGCACTTCGTTCTTGACGACGATCAAGGGAGATAGATCTAACAGTGGAACGTGTTTCAGAGGATTTTGTTGGAAGTCGTTCCATAGTCTGTTCCTGGCGACGATCTTGTTCCAAAGACCTAGCAAGTATTCTCCTTTTAGAGGATTCTCGAGGCAGGCGCTCAGAACTTCGTTCTTGTCGACGATCCAGGGAGACAGACCTAGAAGTGGATCGTCTTCCAGAGTCATCCCTAGAAAGTATTTCCACATTCCGTTCCAGGCGACGATCTTGTTCCAAAGACCTAGCAAGTAACCTCCGTTCAGAGAATTCTCGAGACAGGCGCTCAGCACTTCGTTCTTGCCGACGATCCAGGGAGACAGATCTAACACTGGAACGTCTTTCAGAGGATTTCATTGGAAGTCGTTCCATAGTCCGTTCCTGGCGACGATCTTGTTCCAAAGACCTAGCAAGTAACCTCCGTTCAGAAGATTCTCGAGACAGGCGCTCAGCACTTCGTTCTTGCCGACGATCAAGGGAGATAGATCTAACAGTGGAACGTCTTTCAGAGGATTTTGTTGGAAGTCGTTCCATAGGCCGTTCCTGGCGACGATCTTGTTCCAAAGACCTAGCAAGTAACCTCCGTTCAGAAGATTCTCGAGACAGGCGCTCAGCACTTCGTTCATGCCGACGATAAAGGGAGACAGATCTAACAGTGGAACGTCTTTCAGAGGATTTTGTTGGAAGTCGCTCCATAGTCCGTTCCTGTCGACGATCTTGTTCCAAAGACCTAGCAAGTAACCTCCTTTCAGAGGATTCTCGAGACAGACGTTTAGCACTTCGTTCTTGTCGACGATTCATGGAGACAGATCTAGAAGTGGATCGTCTTTCAGAGTCATCCCTAGAAAGTCGCTCCACATTCCGTTCCAGGAAACGATCTTGTTCCAAAGACGTAGTAAGTAACCTCCGTTCAGAGGATTCTCGAGACAGGCGTTCATCACTTCGTTCTTGCCGACTATCAACGGAGACAGATCTAACAGTGGAACGTCTTTCAGAGGTTTTTGTTGGAAGCCGTTCCATAGTCCGTTCCTGGCGACGATCTTGATCCAAAGACCTAGCAAGTAACCTCCGTTCAGAGGATTCTCTAGACAGGCGCTCAGCACTTCGTTCTTGCCGACGATCAAGGGAGATAGATCTAACAGTGGAACGTCTTTCAGAGGATTTTGTTGGAAGTCGTTCCATAGTCCGTTCCTGGCGACGATCTTGTTCCAAAGACCTAGCAAGTATTCTCCTTTCAGAGAATTCTCGAGACAGGCGCTCAGAACTTCGTTCTTGTCGACGATCAAGGGAGATAGATCTAACAGTGGAACGTCTTTCAGAGGATTTTGTTTGAAGTCGTTCCATAGGCCATTCCTGGCGACGATCTTGTTCCAAAGACCTAGAAAGTAACCTCCGTTCAGAGGATTCTCGAGACAGGCGCTCAGCACTTCGTTCTTGCTGACGATCAAGGGAGACAGATGTAACAGTGGAACGTCTTTCAGAAGATTTTGTTGGAAGTCGCTCCATAGTCCGCTCCTGTCGACGATCTTGTTCCAAAGACCTAGCAAGTAATCTCCTTTCAGAGGATTCTCGAGACAGGCGCTCAGCACTTCGTTCTTGCCGACGATCAAGGGAGATAGATCTAATAGTGGAACGTCTTCCGGAGGATTTTGTTGGAAGTCGTTCCATAGTCCGTTCCTGGCGACGATCTTGTTCCAAAGACCTAGCAAGTAACTTCCTTTCAGAGGATTCTCGAGACAGGCGCTCAGCACTTCGTTCTTGTCGACGATCCAGGGAGACAGACCTAGAAGTGGATCGTCTTCCAGAGTCATCCCTAGAACGTATTTCCACATTCCGTTCCAGGCGACGATCTTGTTCCAAAGAGCTAGCAAGTAACCTCCGTTCAGAGGATTCTCGAGGCAGGCGCTCAGCACTTCGTACTTGCCGACGATCCAGGGAGACAGATCTAATACTGGAACGTCTTTCAGAGGATTTCATTGGAATTCGTTCCATAGTCTGTTCCTGGCGACGATATTGTTCCAAAGAGCTAACAAGTAACCTCCGTTCAGAGGATTCTCGTGACAGACGCTCAGCACTTCGTTCTTGCCGACGATCAAGGGAGATAGATCTAACAGTGGAACGTCTTTCAGAGGATTTTGTTGGAAGTCGTTCCATAGTCCGTTCCTGGCGACGATCTTGTTCCAAAGACCTAGCAAGTAATCTCCTTTCAGAGGAATCTCGAGACAGGCGCTCAGCGCTTCGTTGTTGTCGACGATCCAGGGAGACAGACCTAGAAGTGGATCGTCTTCCAGAGTCATCGCTAGAAAGTATTTCCACATTCCGTTCCAGGCGACGATCTTGTTCCAATGACCTAGCAAGTAATCTTCTTTCACAGGATCCTCGTGACAGACGTTCAGGACTTTGTTCTTGTCGACGATTCTGGGAGACAGACCTAGAAGTGGATCGTCGTTCAGAGTCATCCCTAGAAAGTCGCTCCACATTCCTTTCCTGGCGACGATCTTGTTTCAAAGACCTAGCAAGTAACCTCCTTTCAGAGGATTCTTGAGACAGGCGCTCAGCACTTCGATCTTGTCGATGGTCAAGGGAGACAGACCTAGAAGTGGATCGTCGTTCAGAGTCATCCCTAGAAAGTCGCTCCACATTCCTTTCCTGGCGACGATCTTGTTCCAAAGACCAAGCAAGTAATCTCCTTTCAGAGGAATCTCGAGACAGGCGCTCAGCACTTCGTTGTTGTCGACGATCCAGGGAGACAGACCTAGAAGTGGATCGTCTTCCAGAGTCCTCCCTCGAAAATATTTCCACATTCCGTTCCAGGCGATGATCTTCTTCCAAAGACCTAGCAAGTGACCTCCTTTCAGAGGATTCTCGAGACAGGCGCTCAGCACTTCGTTCTTGCTGACGATCCAGGGAGGCGGATCTAACACTGGAACGTCTTTCAGAGGATTTCGTTGGAAGTCGTTCCATAGTCCGTTCCTGGTGACGATCTTCTTCCAAAGACCTAGCAAGTAGCTTCCGTTCAGAGGATTCTAGAGACAGGCGCTCAGCACTTCGTTCTAGCCGACGATCAAGGGAGATAGATCTAACAGTGGAACGTCTTTCAGAGGATTTCATTGGAAGTCGTTCCATAGTCCGTTCCTGGCGACGATCTTGTTCCAAAGACCTAGCAAGTAACCTCCTTTCAGAGGATTCTCGAGACAGGCGCTCAGCACTTCGTTCTTGTCGACGATCCAGGGAGACAGACCTAGAAGTGGATCGTCTTCCAGAGTCATCCCTAGAAAGTATTTCCACATTTTGTTCCAGGCGACGATCTTGTTCCAAAGATCTAGCAAGTAATCTCCTATCAGAGGATTCTAGAGACAAGCGCTCAGCACTTCGTTCTTGCCGACGATCCAGGGAGACAGATCTAACACTGGAACGTCTTTCAGAGGATTTCGTTGGAAGTCGTTCCATAGTCCGTTCCTGGCGACGATCGTGTTCCAAAGACCTAGCAAGTAACCTCCTTTCAGAGGATTCTCGAGACAGGCGCTCAGCACTTCGATCTTGTCGATGGTCAAGGGAGACAGACCTAGAAGTGGATCGTCGTTCAGAGTCATCCTTAGAATGTCGCTCCACTTTCCTTTCCTGGCGACGATCTTGTTCGTAAGACCTAGCAAGTAGCCTCCTTTCAGAGAATTCTCGTGACAGACGTTCAGAAATTCGTTCATGTCGAAGATTCAGGGAGACAGGTCTAGAGGTGGATTGTCTTTCAGAGTCATCCCTAGAAAGCCGCACCACATTCCGTTCCTGGCGACCATTTTGTGCCAAAGACCTAGCAAGTAACCTCCTTTCAGAGGATTCTCGAGACAGGCGCTCAGCACTTCGTTCTTGTCGACTGTCAAGGGAGACAGACCTAGACGTGGATCGTCGTTCAGAGTCATCCCTAGAATGTCGCTCCACATTCCTTTCCTGGCGACGATCTTGTTCCAAAGACCTAGCAAGTAATCTCCTTTCAGAGGAATCTCGAGACAGGCGCTGAGCACTTCGTTGTTGTCGACGATCCAGGGAGACAGACCTAGAAGTGGATCGTCTTCCAGAGTCATCGCTAGAAAGTATTTCCACATTCCGTTCCAGGCGACGATCTTGTTCCAATGACCTAGCAAGTAATCTCCTTTCATAGGATCCTCGAGACAGACGTTCAGGACTTTGTACTTGTGGACGCGTCTGGGAGACAGACCTAGAAGTGGATCGTCGTTCAGAGTCATCCCTAGAAAGTCGCTCCACATTCCTTTCCTGGCGACGATCTTGTTCCAAAGACCTAGCAAGTAACCTCCTTTCAGAGGATTCTCGAGACAGGCGCTCAGCACTTCGATCTTGTCGACGGTCAAGGGAGACAGACCTAGAAGTGGATCGTCGTTCTGAGTCATCCCTAGAATGTCGCGCCACATTCCTTTCCTGGCGACGATCTTGTTCGTAAGACGTAGCAAGTAACCTCCTTTCAGAGGATTCTCGTGACAGACGTTCAGAAATTCGTTCTTGTCGACGATTCAGGGAGACAGGTCTAGACGTGGATTGTCTTTCAGAGTCATCCCTAGAATGACGCACCACATTCCGCTCCTGGCGACCATCTTGTGCCAAAGACCTAGCAAGTAACCTGCTTTCAGAGGATTCTCGAGACAGGCGCTGAGTAATTCGTTCTTGTCGACGGTCAAGGGAGACAGACCTAGAAGTGGATCGTCGTTCAGAGTCATCCCTAGAATGTCGCTCTACATTCCTTTCCTGGCGACGATCTTGTTCCAAAGACCTAGCAAGTAATCTCCTTTCAGAGGAATCTCGAGACAGGCGCTCAGCACTTCGTTGTTGTCGACGATCCAGGGAGATAGACCTAGAAGTGGATCGTCTTCCAGAGTCATCCCTAGAAAGTATTTCCACATTCCGTTCCTGGCGACGATCTTGTGCCAAAGACGTCGCAGATAACCTCCTTCCGGATGATTCCCGATACAGTCGCTCAGCACTTCGTTCTTCCCGACGATCTAGGGAGACAGATCTAGAAGTTGTTTGCCTTTCTCGACCATGGTCCACAGAGACAGACATGGAGTTTTTGTGCGTATTTGAGGTTGTAGACCTTACTGGTGGTTTCCTCTTGAGAGAAACAGAAGTTACAGGTACAAGTCTCTCAATAGAATTCCTATACAGCTGATCTGTATCTCGTTCGAGCCGTCGATGTGTTGATGAATGTTTCAGCCATGAATGTCTCCCAGTCCTCACATCTCGACGATTACTCACTGAGTTCATTTGTCTTACTACTCGTATCCCAGCAGATGGCCCTGAAAGCTGCTCTAACACATCAGCCTTTCTGTCACTCGCACGTTGGGCTTGTCGTTCCGAGACTGTCGTCTTCACTGTAGACTGCCTTGCAAGAGATTTTCTGGATGACTGTCTTGAGGCCGGCAATGTTTTCAGGAGTGGTGTGTTCGCTTGTCGATCCGAGGAGATGTGCCCAGGAGGATGTCTTTCAAGGGAACTCAAGGTTGCCGTTGGTAACTTCTTGACATTTGTCTTCATCTCGACTTCATGAAGCGGCTCAGAGACCATGTGCCAGTTGTCTTTCAGTCCGCTCACTGTGGCCTCATGAAAGAGTCTTGGGGTGATCACAGTGAGTGTGGGAACCGGCCACGTGGCACACGAAGACTGGTTTGCTTCAAGGAGTTTGAGGCACATGCTGTTGTTGCCGATGTACATACCGCTGTCATAGTCCTTATCTGCGCTAGTGAGGCTGCGTTGTAGCTGGCATGAGTTGCAGTATTTTCCTGTCCAAGGGTCGTCAGGTGACCTGAAACACAACATCAGTCATCTATGAATGTGGTAAGGAATTGCATGTACTAATATTTGCTAATATTTGACGAGTTGACGGTAAGTTTGAGAACGTACAGCGTCAACCTTGCAACGCCTCACACGTACTGGAAAGAGCTGAACCAATTACAAGCTCATAAGAATCAGTTATGTTCTATATGAATTCAAAGTGTAGAAAATGTGTTAGTGAGGCAGGGAAGTAGACTAGGCCTGCATCTACTGATTGGTCTGGTACTGTGACCAACATGAGTGAGGCTTTTAGTTGGTTTATCATATTGTTTAGAGAGCTGATGGTTAGAATCCCATAGAAGAACACATGACCAGCCTTCACACGATTCTGAGAGGGATAGTAAGCTGCGTGGCAGAGTCGTTAAGACACTGGATTCCGGCTAAAGTTGCTGTCTGGTCTTCAGTATTTGGGTTTTGCGTGCTTTCCCTAAACTACTCAAAGCTAATGCCATCACGATTCCTTTGAAAACCACGTGGCCGACTTCCTCCTCATGTTTTCTGAGCATCTTCAGAGATGTTTTCGACGATGGACCAATAAATCCCAATCTTCCTTTCTTCTCGTACACAACAATCGTCACACAATAAATCTGACAACATATCTTGCTTAAACAATGAGAATACTTCTCTATACAATGAACATCATGACATGGTGATTCATTTTCTGCGTAAAGAACAACAAAATTCATTGCTCGAATCAAGTTCATTTTGAGACTGACTGGCATTCCTGATGAGAGTTTCGCAATTTGTGAAAGTCGCTGTCAGATTCATCCTGAAAACACCAAAGAAAGTGTCTGCGCCGGCCGCGGTGGCCGAGCGGTTCAAGGCGCTTCAGTCCGGAACCGTGCGACTGCTACTGTCGCAGGTTCGAATCCTGCCTCGGGCATGAATGTGTGTGATGTCCTTAGGTTAGTTAGTTTTAAGTACTTCTAAATTCTGGGGGACTGATGGCCTCAGCTGTTAAGTCCCATAGTGCTCAGAGCCATTTGAATCTGAAGTGTCTGCCTAAGGCAGTCCATATGCAAAGCAGTGGAAGACAAATAACTGTAAACCCACCTATCGTACCACACTCCAAAGTTTCTTCATCGTAATCTGCTAACGGTCCATCCACTGATAAAGAAGGAGCACATAGAGGTGACCCAGGGGTTAATGTCGAGCGGTAAGCGCCCTCAGCTGAAGGACTCAGCCTATGGTAGAAATACGGCGGCTGGCACTGTATCATCAGTAGCACTCCTGGTGTCTGAAACTGCTGATCCATCACTGTCGCCCCCTCTGGTTTTGTCGACCAGTAGGTACATGACTCCTAGCTGAAGCAGTAACTTTTCTTCGGACCATAAATAAGTAGGAACGCTTGAGTCGCCGTCCAGAGGCTGACGCTGGATCGTTCGCCAAGCGACACTGTAGTCAATCTCCGGAAACTGGGAAAGGGGGTGAGAGCCCAACAAGAGATTCCTTAGGAAGCCGATCCAAGTGTGGCTGTTCGCGAAGAGTGATAGAGTCAGATATAATCACTGGTCACCTACATGAGATTTGTTTCGACAAATTAATTGTGGTCCGTTGATTACGATGCTTACTGGAAGAATCCTTGGAAGACACTTCCATATTTCGCTCCAGGCGACGATCCAACGACAAAGATCTGACAAGTGAGACCCTTAATTGGCGTAACATGCCCTTGGAAGGGCCGCGATCCGGGTCCTATCTGCAGCTGCTGTTCTGCTTAGTCGTGATTGTCCTCTTCAGACAAATCAATATTGAGGCGATCAGGGTAAAGGTCAGTGACCGAAACGCGTCCGAATGGAAGCTGAATAGAGCTTATGAGTCCATATGTTTCCGCTAACTGACGTTTATCGTCTGTCTGTCTCATGGCCTGTAAGAGATGGGCCACAAACCTATGTAGCAGTCTAAGCTCTGACGTCCCTAGAGGGAGGGGAGATCTTATCCAAACATCAGGACAGATTTAGGTAGTAACACGTTATTGCACCACAAGACACATAGAGAACAGTGAATGCAGGCGACTCTGCCGAAACTGTGTCGCTACATATCTGAAGATTCTCTGATACCATTGTGCGGTGCTGACTGACTTACAGTGCCACTTGTTCTTGACTACTGTTCTGATGTTGGGGATTGTTAATAGGTCACAATAAAGGGTAAAGGCGAAGGGCTTCGCACGCCTTTTTAGCTGACCACCTCATCATGCCTGAATGTGAAACAGGCAGGCTGTGTTGGATCTCCGATAATTGAGACGTTTTTACTTTGGCGGGAGAGACGGGAATGACGTCTACTCCAGCAGGTGAGAAGGACTGAGAACATGCTTGAGGGAGAAGTAGCGGCTCCTGTTAATCAAACTAAAATCAGTGACAGGGAGAGGACCCTGCTTATCTGATCCCTCTGTTACTGCCGTCTGATGGCGCCTTAGGGCAAAGGATAGAACAAGAGGTGGATGGCTTGGTCAGGTCATCATTTCTCTCTCGGTGCCACACGCTTTTTGGACTGAAGGAATTGAAAGGCGTACTGCCAGTTTCGTAACCTACTTATCCAGTCAGAACGAGAGAGTCATTGAGATGCTCATACATCTAAGATCAAAATCTTTGGAAGAAAGACGACTTTCATGAAGCGTGTATTATAACACATCTATCACAGTTGTAGTACATATGTCTGGGGACTAGTTTCGACCCAACTGGTTCATTCTCGAGCCCGATCTACTGGGCTGCACTGAAAGGGCCCCGATCTTAATAATGGACACACAGTGACAGTGCATGCTTTATAAAGTGATCGTAGATGACTATCACAGTCGACATGTGTTTACCTAGCAAGTCAGAATCAAACTGGGACCCTGATCGCCAAACGTTTGCACTGCAACTGTGGCAAGTTTGCTAATAAACGCTTCATGAAGTAGTAAAAAGAGGTTGCTGATCCTGCATTAACAAAATGTTGAAACTGAAGAAAGACGACTTTATTCTTGCATCATTTTGTCAGGGGAAGTTTGAAGCATCAATGGGTGCGATATAGTGAGCAGCGATTTCACTCTCTTTACTTGTATATCTCGCATATTATACGGAAAAAGAGGATCATTTTCTCCCGATTTGCTTGTGAGGTGAAATGAGTAAAGGTCGGACAACGGGACAAACAATGATGAGTATACTCTATGGGACGACTCTGCAGTGGCTAGTAGACTGCACAGTGTGTTACTAAATTCGCCACATAAACGTCTAGGCCGTGTGGGGCACACCAGATGCCTTAAACAGGAGCCTATGCCCAGACCTGTGGGCGCACTTGATATAACGACGGAACATCGCCGTTTAACGTCCCGTCGACCAAAAAATCATTAGAGACGAAGCACGAGCTCGGACTGGGGAAAGAAATCGGCCGTGTCCTTTTCAAAGAAACAATCCAGTGTTTGCCCTGGCGATTTAGAAAAACCACGGAAACGCTACATCTTGATGGCTGGCCAGTATTCGACCTAGCGCTCTCCCGAAAACGAGTTCAGCGTCTTAACCACTGCCCCATCACGCTCGTAACGTTCCGTGCGCTCGTTGTAGGCTATCAGTCGAGGATATGTTAGTTTTCCAAAATCCTTTCGGACAGCTAGGAAGAAAGGACATACCTGTTCACCTGTACCTACTGCTTGCAAGACGCTGCGTTCGCCTGCGGACGTGGGTTCCTGTTCAGGTTACTGCCTACCTAGCACGTTACCAATGGCGCTGATTTTGGGGAGTCATGTGGCCGATGCCCTTCCTGAACTAATATCTACAATAGACGTGACCCACTTACCGTGCAGTCACATACTTCTACAAAGACTTAATCCGTCGCATCCTCTTTTGTGCCAACATGACGTATATATCTGCTCCAGTGAAATTCCATCACTCACTCCAAACCCTCGTTATTACACACTCTGCAGTGCCTTCCGCATCCGTCTGCCCTCCCCTGCACGAATCCTTTACCGGTTCACCTCTTTCCAGGCTGACGTGGAGATTGGCGCATCTGACTAGTGCGCAGATGAGCCGGGTTCGAATTCCGGCCTTGGTACAAATTTTTATTCATCACTTCAGTCTGCATATATACATCACAGGTGTTTGAAAATTGGAAACGTCTCTCGAACCATATAGTTTCATTTGATTAAAGCACCTATGCCTGGGTTTCAGGCAGGATCCCACCTTTCGTTCGCTGCTGAGATGATATTCCAATAAGCTGCGGAGCCTGTACATTGCTGTCAGAGTTTAGGGGCAACACCAAGTGGGCTGAGGCGTGAATGGGAATTTGGATTGAATAGGGAGGCGTGCTAGGGCAGTGCGTGCAGTCGTGCAAAGCCACTGCGCCAGGGCGGCGTAGTGATTAGCGCATCCGGCCAGACAGCAGGAGACTTGCGTTCGAAACACGGCCTTGGTACAAATTTTCATTCGTCGCTTCAGTCTACAAACACACATCATCTCTTTCTCCTCCCTACTCACACGCACTGAACACCTTCGTACATGCTATACATCCTGCAAGCGTGACTGGAACAATACCTTTGTTTCCTCTCTCTCATATCTAATTGCAGCAAGCTGATGCGCCTAAAGTATCAGATCCCACCAAATATACATCTGCACACTCTCCAAATCGTCTCCCTGTGCATTTCGAACAGACGTCCTCCCCCAATCATTGAATTTCGCGACGACATTTAGCCTCCTTTCCAGATCCATCCCACTCCCTATCGTCTTTCTTCTTCACAACCTGGCCTCCATCTTAGTTACAACTGTCCCAAACCCTATGCCTCCCTACCACTGACCCTCCCGCATTACAAGCGTTCTCAAATATTAGCGCTACTGCTCCAGTGACAATTCACACGTCACACTACCAGAATCATTCAATCTCTCCCCTATCAGTAAATGCCCATGCCATTTCAGTGCAGTGTAGGGTTCCGTCAGTTTTTTTTTCAATATCTCTCCCAAAAAACATCAAAGTGAAATCATTTTAATACATTTAAAAAACTGTGAAAATATTTTATTTTTTTATGTCTTAAACCTGTTGTTTTTGTGTAAATACTTACGACTGAGGAGTGGTACACCGTACTGCTGCCAGCACACGCTGGGACGTAAGAGATTGTGGGATGAAAGAACAACAAAGGAAAAAGAAACAGAATACTACACTGATGTTCAACACTTACTGATGGAAGTAACTTCCGCACGATGTGTCGCTGCCAACTAACAAAGCACGATGAAACTTGGGGCATACTTAGAATGAACAGCTGGAGTGTTGTACAGAAGGTAACTGAAAGAAATAAGCAGTGAGACGAATAGAAATGACGTTTTATTCAAAGGCAATAATGACACTGGAGTCACCGCGATTCATGATCCCCTAGACATTACAAAAGGCAGGACATGGTTCTTAATAGGTAGTGTGACGACCACGGTCGGCAATGCCACGTCCAGAATCACAACATGGAGTGAATCTACTATCATCAGAGAAGAGCATGCGACACTACTCCTTGTTGATCCAGTCGCTATGGTCTTGGCACCATCCAAAATCTTTGAAGTCATCGGTCACTATTATTCTGACACTGTACTCGTCCCACGTGTGTTTCAGGTGTCATATTTATGGGTGACAATGCGGGACTGCATCAAACAGCACAGGTGGAGGAGCTAATGGAACGAGAGGGTGTTCGATGAATTGTTACCCCGGTACCCATGTGGTACGAGCCGGCCACTGTGGCCGAGCCGTTCTAGGCGCTTCAGTCCGGAACCGCGCTGCTGCTACGGTCGCAGGTTCGAATCCTGCCTCGGGCATGGACGTGTGTGATGTCCTTAGGTTAGTTAGGTTTAAGTAGTTCTGAGTCTAGTGGACTGATGACCTCAGATGTTAAGTTCCATAATGCTTACAGCCATTTGAACCATGTGGTACGTGTTGGGGAGACATATTGCAGCACGTCCATTTCCACCAGCAGTTGTCAAGGTGCTGGTGAAGGAGTGGGATGCCCTACTGTAAGAACTCCTTACCAACCATGTGGCCACCATGAGAACAGGTTGCAGACCATGCATTGCCATCCCTAGCCCTCATACCATCTACTAAGAGCCGCGTCTTGCCTTTTGTAATGTCCAGGGGACATTCAATAAAAGTTTAGTTTATGTTCGTCACTCTGCGTATTTCTTTCAGTTACATTCTGTGATACACTGTAGAAGTTCGTTGTAGGAGGGCTATTCAGAGAGTAAGGTCCGATAGGTCGCGAAATGGAAACGACTGTGAAATTTCAACGAAGCTTTGCACAGATATGTTGGGCAGTGTCTCTAGTTTGCCTGTCGCTCTTTTCAGTTCTGAGCACACGGTCGGCATGTAAAGATGCCAAGAACAGTAGTGTCTCCCGCCTAATAAGGGTGCCCGCTGCGAGATTTCCCCTGATTTCATGCAACAAAAATGGTTCAAATGGCTCTGAGCACTATGGGACTCAACTGCTGTGGTTATCAATCCCCTAGAACTTAGAACTACTTAAACCTAACTAACCTAAGGACATCACACACATCCATGCCCGAGGCAGGATTCGAACCTGCGACCGTAGCAGTCGCACGGTTCCAGACTGCGCGCCTAGAACGGCGATTTCATGCAACCCCACGTAACATAGTGTCATGCTTTTCGCTCTTAATGACAGATCTCGGCCACACACTGCAGGGGCAAAGAGTACACCCCTGCAGAATTTTCGATGGGAAGCGTTCGATCATCAGCAATACAGTCCGGACTTGGATCTCTCGGATGTTCATCTCTGCTGATATGAACCGCTGTCTATTCTGGCACAGACAAAGAACTGCAGAGCGCCCTAGAGAAGTGACGGCAAGCATAGATGGCTGCCTTCTATTACGGGGGTATTGGAAAGCTGGTACAATGCTATGAAAATGTCTAAGTCGGAGCCGTGGATTTGTAGAGAAATAGCTCGAAGGTGTAGGTAACTGTTGCAAAGACAACATTTTTTAATTTCACAGTGGTTTCCACTTCGCAACCGATCGGACTTCACTTTCTGGATAGCCCTCGTATATAGGGTCCAAGCTTCATAGAGGTATATTACTTGACAGTGACACATCGTGCAAAAGTTACTTGCAGACCGGTGTATTACTCGTATTCGCGTGTGACGCAGATCAGCGCTATCCACCGGCAAGGAGCTACGATGACGGCTCGGCGCCGCACGGATAACAGCCGTTCGCAGCCGCTACCCGAGGCTCGCTAGACCAGAGGCTTCCCTCACTGTGCATCCGCACCTAAACTGAGCCCTAAGGAACGCCTGCGGGCGAGGGTACAAGTGTCTGGGAGTGGGACGCGGCGGTACTCACGTGTCTCTGCGACGGTAGAGGTCATTCCTGCGGCCCCCGGGCTGCGTCCCACCCCCGGGCCGGGGGCAGGAGGCGGCGGCGGCGTCGGCCCAGGCGAGCGACGGCACGGCGCAGCCCAGCAGCAGCAGCAACGCGGCCGCCCCCACGCGTCGGCAGCGCATCCTGAAGATGGACGAATCGTACTCTCCAGGTATCTGTACAAACTTCTGGGGCCAGTTCTCTCGCGGGAAATGAAACTAACAAATTCATACGAATATATTTAGTTCTGCTGTGATTTATTTAGCCCAATCAGGTGACGGACATCAGGATTACATCTGACCGGGAACAATACATATCAAACACTGTTACAAAATATTACTTACCAAGTTTCTCAGTGTGTATGTGTACGTGTGGCTCACTGACAAATACGTTTGATATACAGGGTGTTTAAAAAAGAGTGACTTGACTTCAAAACTCTGTATTCGTTGATACAAACATGCTACAAATGAGGAGCAATGGCTGCCAACAGGGAATGCTTTCCTCTCTTTTATCAACTATATTACTGACTGCATTGGAAAAATTTTGGTCTAGCATGGGATTCAAACAGTTTTTAAGCCTACCAGAAAAATAAAAGAATACATTAGAACTCTGGAAGCTCTACGTCATCCACTAGCGACAGTTGGTGATTACAAAATCCCGTGCAGTTGTGGGTCATTATATTTAGGAAGGACAAAAGGAGTGTTGTATTGTATGTCAACCGAGGGCCTAGAAACGACGGAGAGGCTCCGTCCCCGCCGCAGCCGCAGTGGTCCACAACCCGACGACGACTACCGCAGTCCACTTCACCCCTCCGCCGCCCCACACCGAACCCAGGGTAATTGTGCGGTTCGGCCCCCGGTGGACCCCCCCAAGGAACGTCTCACACCAGACGAGTGTAACCCCTATCTTTGCGTAGTGCAGTAATGGTGGTGTACGCGTACGTGGAGAACTTGTTTGCGCAGCAATCGCCGACATAGTGTAACTGAGGCAGAATAAGGGGAATCAGTCTGCATTCGCCGAGGCAGATGGAAAACCTCCTAAAAACCATCCACAGACTGGCCGGTTCACCGGACCTCGACGCAAATCCGCCGGGCGGATTCGTGCCGGGGATCAGGCGCTCCTTCGCGCCCGGAAAGCCGTGCATTAGACCGCACGGCCAACCGGGCGGGCAAAGGAGTGTTAGTACTTGCTTAGCGGGACACAGAATCTGCTTCTGAATGTGGAGACCATGAGATAAAATTTCGCGAGCTTAGCGTTTTCACTGAGACATGCGTATCACTGGTGGATGACCTACAGCTGCAGTGATCTCGTGCCGCACGGGAGGTGCCATGAATGACTGTTGAAAGCGCCCTAAGTCCCAACGACAAAACGGTCACAGACGCTGGGTTGAGGGCTGGAGAGACATTTGGTTGAGGGCTGAAGCTATCGGATGGCAGCAACTGAAAGGGGATCCTGAGGAATTTATGGTGAGACGTTGATGAACTGGAAGAGTGTGAATAGTGAAGGACATGTATTGGCTGGAACCACCTGGCTATTACAGTCTTCATTTAAACTATGGCGTCCTACTACCTCCTACAGCTTCTGACTGAACCCAGGAAATAGATACTTCGTCTAGAGTGAAGTATTTGTAGGCGGTGTACAATCTTCGGGTCTAAAAATTCTTTCTTTCTGGGGGATTGGAATTGTCAATGCTGCGACTAAGTGGCACTGTGATGCAGTGATCTCAGTCGAAGGGGATGGTAGAGGAAGTGCTGGTGAGAGGTTGATGTACTTGGAACAATATGAACTGTTAAGGGTTTGTGTTAGTTGTAAGACAATGAGGAAGTTGCAGACTGTCTCTGCTAGCCACCTTCTGGGGCTAAACTCTGGTGGCAAGATTTATTTCCATCGACGGAATTACAATAGGCAATCTCAGGATCAGGCGTAATTGCGAAGTGGTGAACACCACACAAGGTGAGAGTAGAGGGACCAGTGATGAGTGGCTGGTGAAGTTGGACGGGAAGGGTACGAGTTGTCTGAGGAGGTTCTCACCTGTTGCAGAGAGGTTCGGCCGGCCGGAGCGTTCTCAGAGAGACGGTGCGGCTGGCGGTGGCCTCTGGAGTGAGCGTCCTCAGGAGCGAGTCTTCCTCAGCCTCCGCTGGACTGGTGCCGACCTGGGCACAGCGGCCACCATTTATACCCGCCGCGTGACGTCAGCGGCAGTAGGGCCTGGCGAATTCAGGGGCGCGTGGGCGGCTCCGGGTCCGCCGGAATAAAATATGGGCGTCGCGGGGTGTCTGCGGCCGATAGCGGCCACAAAGGGCGCATCTGCGCCGCCTAACTCGATGATTGCCGGCGGCGGCGCCCAGGCGTAACCGCGTTACCGCCTTATCTGCGGGACACATGCGCCCCGGCCCCGTGACGTCACCGCATCCCGCCGCCCTCCCAGGAGCCCAGCACTGGCTGCGGCGCGGCGCAGTCTGCCGGAGGCGCTGAGGGTCTCCGCGCATTCTCAAGTCAGGCCGCTCGCATTCATGTAGGTGCTCATACGTGACGCAAAACACTCGGATATCGCCCTAGAGAAACTCTTTATTGTCTTAATAGTTTCGAACTCGCTATCATCACCATCAGTTTCCTGCAGTTTTTTATTTACGTCTTCACTTTTGGTGGTCCACCATTTCCAACTTAGTCCTGCTGTATGTGCTGCCGTCCAGAAAATCGTCCACGATCTGAAATTTCTTCCTCTCTCGCCTTCTCTTCCCTTCTACATATTATTTCGTTTTAATAAACCTGCCCTACCTTCGCAATAATTCTTTTCATCTGTGGGTTTGGAAGCGTCGATGCCGGGACCAAGTGGCACTGTGATACGGTGATGTGAATTGAAGGGGATGGCAGAGGATCTGATAAACTGGACGAATGTGAACTGTTAAGGCTTTATGTTAGTTGTACGGGAATGAGAAAGTTCGCATCTATTGAAGATTGTCTGAGCCATTGCCACTCTAGGGGGCTAAATTCTAGTACCAACGCTTCTTTCCATAAACGGAACTCTTATCCAATTGTTTTTCCTGTTTTTAATCCCATCCACCACATTTCTCTTTATTTTCTACACTATCCATCAAATTTATTTTTTTATTCTTCGTCGCGACCACATCTCAAAAGCCTCGCGCTCTCCTCTGTGTTTATTTCTTATTAGCTACGTTTCAGCATCGTACAGGAGGACACTTCATACAAAACCGTTTATCAGTCCTTTCCTCAAATCTTTGTCCACATTGCTGCAGAAGATTCTCATTTTCTGATAAAATGCCTCTTTCGCCATTGCTCTACTGTGCTCCTCTTCCAGCCACTTTCTATTCAGCTTGCTAATTACTTAAACCCCGCACATGCTCCAATATTTCTCCATTCATATTCACTTTTTAATTTTTTTCTCAGTGGCATTCTTTTAGTTTCTTTGTACTTATTTTCATTTAGTAGCTCTTTCCCTCACATTCAATGCAACTTAGCTTCCAGGAACTCTTTTCATCTGTTGCTAAATCGGACTCATGGTATCTACAGACCTCAACCACTACATTCTACTTCCCCCTTTCGTGCAGTGAATAGTGATCAGTCATATTCTCTAAGTAGAGATTGAGTAGGGTGGGAGATGAGAAGCCGTCTTCTCTCGCTCCTTTTCCTGTTTCAGTCCAAATGGTAGTTCCTCCTCGCACTGTCACTTCCTCTTTTTGATTTAGTTACAGTGAGTTAATAAGTCACCTGTTTTTCCACTACACTCTCTTTTCCCTCTTTGTAATTGTAAGCTTATTCCAAGTCATGTATTCACATGACTTTTTCAGATCTATTACGCAAGAACATATTGCATTTACTGTGCCTGCATTACTTCTAAAAACCAAACTCCTCCTCAGCTAATTTCTTCTGCATTATGTTTCTCAGCGTTTTATTCATAATCCTTATTTAAAAAATCGGCTAAACACCAGATGTGGTTAATTCTCCTCTGTTCACAGCATTTCCTACTTTCGAACTAGAATACCATAATCAGGTCACAAAAATCTCTTGCAACATTGTGTGTATGCTCCATTATTATTTGGATAATGACCATCCTGCCTCAAGTTTAAAACATGAAAGATCAAATCTGCTTCTAAATGTCGGCATTTGGAATGCCAGACGTGAACGGAATTACTGGTTGAGCGCACGTGATCTACGTCATTAAGCAGCTCAATTTAATAAGCCAGCGCGTACCCAAACACTTGTCTATTTATATCAGATGCAGAAACTGTCGACGAGCAAGACGCAATTGTCTCATGTGTCGTTTCTTACAACGTGTTACGTACAAATCTAATTCTCGGTGCCACATTGCTTGTAATTAAATCAACAGTTGGTGTGAGAACATGTAATGTTGAGCACTGTGGAACTGATAAATTGGAACGTAAGACATTTCAAGAAAAGACAAAGACTACGATTATGTCTTGCTCGTCGACAGTACATGGCTTCCGACTGCAGGAGGGAAGTGGGTGAGTAGGTGTTGGTTTCTGAAATTGAGTTGTCTACAGATATCCATTACATACGTTCAACCTATAATTTCCAATTTAAAATATAAAAGTGTATTTGGAATTAAATGTTTTAAACTTGTTGCAGGGTGGTCATTATCGAAATAATGATGAATTGTATGTACATATACTAAGCTGTTGTCTTATTTACTGATGATGCTGACTGAGTTCGGTAACACAATAAAGAGATAGACTTTTTAGTTGTTGGTGTGTTTTCCACCATGACTTTCGTAAAATACCATACGGCTGCAGACCGCTATGTATCGAACAAAATTTCATTCATTTAGGAGTTGTGGATCTTCGGTTTTTTCGGATGTATTTGGTGACGACTAATTTCTTTATGCTGCGATACATTTCCTGGCCGCAGAGATATGCTACGTGCTTCTTCAGCCGCATCCGCCGTATTCGATGACAAAATAACACCAACAGTCGGCAATGTTCCCGTGGATTCTTTTCTCATACATATGAACATACGACGGTTGCCCAGAAAGTAATGCACCGCATTTTTTTTCTCAGCCGAAAACAATGCTACGAATGCGAAACGTTACGTATGTATTATTTGAAGTCTCCTGAGGGAGTGCGCCAAGTTTCCGTCACTTCCGACTGATAGTGTAGCTGCAGGACGGTTTCAAAATGGCGTTGTAGGTGATGTTCGGTACAAGCAATGTACCGTCATTGAATTTTTCACTGCAGAGAAAGAAACTGTGGGGAATATTTACAAACGCTTGTGCAAAGTCTATGGAGCATCTGCAGTCGACAGAAGTACAATTAGTCGCTGGGCACGGAGGGTGAGGTCATCAGACGGCGGTTCGGCGGAGCTCCACGATTTGCAGCGGTCGGAGAGACCATCCACGGCTGTCTCACCTGACATGTTGCAGCGAACCGATGTTGTCATTCGCGAGGACAGATGCATTACGACTCGGTAATTGGTGCTGCATCTGTCAATCGCAAAGGAAATGTGGATGCAATTATCCGCACTGTTGGATATTCAGAACTGTGTGCAAGATGGGTCCCACGGTGTCTAAGGATGGATCACAAATCGCACAGAAAAAACATTTCATTTGTCTTGATTTTGTTGCAACGTTTTGAAGCTGAGGGGGGGGGGGGGGTGGAAGCCTTCTTGTCCTGAACTGTGACAGGTGATGAAACCTTGAAGGTTCACCATTTTGAGCCCGAAACAAGATGACAGTCTATGGAATGGCGACATTCCGACTCCCCACAGCCGAAAAAATTCAAAGCAATTGCTTCCGCCAATAAGGTCGTGATCTCCGTGTTCCGGGACTGCTAAGGTGTGAGTCTCATTGATGTGATGCCAAGAGGCAGTGCCATTAATTCAGAAGCGTATGTCAACACAGTAACAAAACTCAAGACGCACTTCCGGCGACTTCGGCGCCACAGCAACTCAGGAGATGTTTTGCTGCAACACGATAACGCTCAGCCCCACACAAGTCTGAGGACTGCTGAACACACTGCAAAACAGGGCTGGACATTGTTACCTCATCCACACTACAGCCCTGACCTAGCCCCCTCGGACTTCCACTTGTTTGGGCCATTAAAGGATGCCATTCGTGGAGGACATTTTGAGGACGATGAGGAGGTGATTCACACAATGAAGCACTGGCTCCGCCACCAGGACAAGGATTGGTACCGACCTGGAGGAAGGCCATAGATTGGGATGGAGATTACGTAGAAAGACAGGTTGTGTGGATAAAACACCTTTCTTTCTTGTGTGTGATTCTCACTGTGTTCAATAAAGAATTCTTGAAGAAAAAAATGCGGTGTATTACTTTCTGGGCAACCCTCATACATCTAATGTGACGCGTATCTGCCATTGACATCCAAAACCGCTTGAGGACTCCGATGGAAAGCTGTTGCTTTGGTCAAAGCTTGTTAGCAGTCTTCCACATTGCAGCACACCTGTTGCATTCCACACCATGGACACCTCCTTGTGTAATCATAATCAGGCATCCTCCTGCGAATATTTCCTCTTTCCATCGCTTCCACTTCAATTTCAGAAATGATTCATTTCGTAATAAGTTCCCAAACATGCTATCTCTTCTAGGCATTATTGTGATTACTTCCTTTGGTCTTTTAAAGAGCACTTAGAACCACTGGTTAGTTTTACGCTTCTTGTTTTTCTTATTCTCTCAAAACTTCTTCATCCTCTCGTTAAAGGTCCATGTGTTTCAGAGTTACAAATTTCCTTCTGTTAGTTTTCTGAACGTGAACTCACGAGAGCCTGCCTTCTGTCTGTGTGTCCCAGTGGGTCAACAGCGACTTTCTTGACGTCCTTCCGGTTGTTGGCTAGCCATCGTACTTCAGTTTCTCTGGCCTCGTTTATTATCTCGAAGACTTTCTCGGTTAACCCTAAGTCGTTCATTCGCGCTATATGTCCATAAACTATCAGATGTCTTTTCCTTGCAATGAGACTAAATCATTCCATTAGGGAACCAAATTCATCCGAACTTCCTCGCATCCAGATACCATCTTCGATATTGGGTCCGAATATTTTCCGCAATATCTGCCGTTCGACTTTCTCGGTGATATTAAGATTTATGGTTAACGACGATCCGCTAGCTGCGTAGAATGCTTTTTGGAGAAGGACGGTTTGTTTGTGGCGTAGTTTGCCTTTGGTAGAAAGAGAGTTGTTATAAATATTCCAGGCTATTGTGTAGGCTTTACGAAGTTTTTCTGCACGAGATTTGTTGCTCCCTTCGTCGTTGCCAGTGTTACCGATAGTTTCACCCAAGTAGCAAAAGTGTTGAACCTGAGTGATGTTGCCATATTCCGTCCTGGGTGAGGTCAGTCAGTGATCTCATGAAGATCGCCAGGACATCAGCAAAGGTAAGAAATTTGATATTGATTCTTTTGCTCTTTCTCCCCATATTTTTTCCATGTATTTCTTTCTACCGTATTCATTATTATTTTTATTCCGTTTGACTCTATAAAGATAATGCAGTTATTTAGTTTCAAGATTCTTACTTTTCCTCCCTAGAACCACTTCATTCTCTCGCTATGGGTTTATCGTATTTTTGGTGTTCATGTATTTTTGAGTTTCAGATATCTTTCTGTCGGTTGCTTGGACTCGCACTTACGAGAGTTGACCCTCTGTCTGCATGTAGTCCATGTATCTGCTAGTGATACCCCTTTTCGGTGTAGGCCAGTCAATGCGCTTCGGGTTTTTCGGGTTCTGTTATGGTGCTCAAAACTTACTTAGGTAGGCGTTATTTGTGCATGTAAAATTGCTGATTTTTTCCGTGAAATCGGATGAAATAGTTCGGTCATGATATCCAAACACCATCTTGGGTCATGGGTCCTAATACTAACCTGAATATGTCAAAGGCTTTCACATCCTACATCTACACTGACGACCCAAAACATTATGGCCGCCTGCTTAATAGGTTGTTTGCCAGTCTTTGGAACGAAATACATGACTGATTCTACGTGTCAGGGGTCCGACAGTCAGTTGGTAGGCTTGTGAAGGTACGTGGCATTAGATACCTAAGCACAGGTCACGTAATTCGCGTAAATAATGGGACGCTGATTTGCGTAAGCGGTGATGCCGCCTGATAGCGACCAAGCTGGGTTCTATAGGATTTACATCAGGTGAATATGATCGTCCGCACATCAACGTGAGTTCACTATAATGCTCCTCAAACCACAGTAGCACGGTTCTGGCTCTGAGGCATGGGTAGTTATACTACTGGAAGATAACATCTCCGTCGGGGAAGATATCGAGCATGAAGCGATGCAGGTGGTTCGGAGCTGTCACCGGGTCTACGATTACTACCACAGCTCTCACGCAAGCACAGAAGAATGTCTGCCATAGCATAATGGTGCTCCCACCACCCTGCGTCCGTGGCGAACTGCACGCTTCAAACCGCCGTTTACCTAGATGACGGCGTTTATAGAGAGACCATCGACCTAGTGTAGCAAAAATGTGATTCGCCAGAAGAGTAGACACGTTTCCATTGATCGACGGTCGAATCCCGATGGTCCCGTGCCCATTGGAGTAGTAATTGACGATGTCGTTGAGTCAACTTGTGAACGCGTAGGGGAGGTCTGCTGCCGAGTTCAAATGGTTCAAATGGCTCTGAGCACTATGGGACTTAACAGCTGAGAACTTAGAACTACTTAAACATAACTAACCTAAGGACATCAAACACATCCATGCCCGAGGCAGGATTCGAACCTGCGACCGTAGCGATCACGCGGTACCAGACTGTAGCGCCTAGAACCGCTCGGCCACCGCGGCCGGCCTGCCGAGTTCCATATCCAACAATATACGATGAACGGTGTGCTCTGAAACACTTGTGCGTGCACCAGCTTTGCGCTCTTTCGGCAGAGATGCCACAGATCAACATCCATTCTACTTCACAGAGCAGACAAGCCTCCGAACCACACGTTCTGTAAAGACTCGTGGACGTTGTAACGCCGGAAATGCATATCCTCCTATTTCCATCTATTGTACTATTCTTTTTTTCCTTGTTTTGTTACCTCAAGATATGACATTTCTGTCTCTTTATATATTGTAATTGTTTTACTGTTTGTATATATATATTTATGCACTTATGTCGATGTATAATTGGTTTGTTGTGTAAAGAGTATTTGTATTTTTACGCTGGGTCTTGCCTAGGGAAAACTGCTATCGAACGATTACATCGATAGGTCGTGTGAAGAATCAAAGTGTGTAGGATCTTTGGTAGGGTTAACTCTGCCGCGTGGAGCGCGGGCAGAGTAGAGAGGGTCTGGCGGGAGTAGCGAGTGGAGCAGGTGTGTTGTGTGACGCTCCCGCGAGTTGCCGCGCTTTCGGGGTTTGGCAGCATGTAATTGCGCTCGACTCGCGATGATAGTTTCTGACATGGTGTCGCGGACGGGAAGCACTAGCTGGCGCACATCAAGAGCCCGTTTCGCCTGGTGACCGTGTCGAGAAGAAGGCGCGCCAACATCCAGCTTCTGCAACAGCGACGGCCGACAATGAGTGACTGTCGCCACCTCCTCGATCGACGGCTTCAAACCTTCAATCAACCAACAAGGAAGACTAAAAGCACGTAAAGTTTCAGAACTGTATGGCAGACCTCAGCTTTTCAAATTGTTCCATTTGCCTCGCAAAATTACAGCAACTTAGCATGAACCTTTGTTGCTCATTGTCCCAATTGCATTGCCAAGCAGGGTCCCTTCCTTTTCCGAAATGAACCCGAGTGTCGTTGAAATTCAAACGCCAGCATTAAAATAATATAATTAGATTTCACTGCTTTAATTTCAAAGTTCTGTAGCTGGCTACAATATTTAGGTTACACGAGCACAAATTTAGAGTGCGAGTTTTGTTAGCATATTTTAGCTTACCTGTGACTGCAGCTCAGCTTGGTACGTACTAAATTTTACTATTGTTAATAGTTCAGAATCATTTAATTCAAGTTCAAAGTTAAATCTCTTGTTTCTAAATTGCGTAGAGTCAAGTTGCTTTTGAAATGATTGTTGAGGTAGTCCAAGACTAACCGTATTTTACTGGATTTCGATGTGCTTCAGAAAGAAAGCTCACTATTAACTTCAGTCACTAAATTAACTTTCGATTTTCCGGTTTTATTAATTCTTTTGCTAAATTAAGTCAGAGTGTAGCGAAATTTATTACTTCTGACAAACTTTCAGTTTTCACACTACACGTGTCAACCTTCAGTTGCCACGCTTCTAGTGTTAATTATATGTGTAATAACCTTTCTTTTTCAGTTACTATAGTAATTGTCCTTAGGACTGGCGACCGTGATTTCCCCCAAATCTCAAATATCTAATTACCGCTAGTTAATTGTTAACGTAACGGCCGCACATTTACTTTCTTTATTATCTTTACCCCTTTTCAAAATTAATTTCCACCAGTTTCATTTGCATTTTTCCTTTCATTAAGATGTAACCCTTTCCTCCCTCTTTACCGATAGATTAACTTCGGTGACGATTGCTTTTCCCAAATTTCCATTAGGTACACGCGGTTTAATTTTTCACTGTCATTAAGGTCGATAGGTGAGGGGGGAGGTTACACGTGGCGACCTCGTGACAGGACAATCTTCAAATTTGAGGTTGTTCTGGACACGAATTTTGTATGTTGCAAATCTCGTAACGAAGTACTGGTTACGTACAGGCCGTTACGTCAGCGAGAATAAGTAGTGGGAGTAATCCTAATTAGATTTGAGATTTGGCATTTATATTGAAAAATATTAAAATGAGTGAAGGCAACAATTGCCAAAATTTGGTAGACTTGGATACGGAACAATCGGTCGAACAGTGGGAAACGCGCACCACGGTACCCATTGTTCAGGGGCAGGCGGCTAGCATGAAAGACGCGACCGCCGAAACGCAACAAAGAGCAGAAATGGAATTCCAAACTTTAGAAATTGTTTCGGAATCGGAAGTGAAAATCGAATCTGAATCCCTTGATGACGAATACGGGGGGACAATTAAAGAGGAAGCCGCTAAGGAAGTAAAACCGGTAGTTTCCGGGAATTTAACTGAGTTATTGAATGTTTTGATTAACGAAATCAAGAGTCAATCGGCCAAGCAAGAAGCTCAGTCTGAAAAAATTGAACGAAAGCTAGACAGTCACAACAAAGCTATTAATGTTGTTAACAACAATGTTGAAGTTGTTAACACAAAAGTTGATAAAATCAAAGACGATATTGTCGTGATTAATACCGAAATCGGTAATCTTAAACAGGAAATGATGGGCGTTCAGGCGGAAATTGCGAGCATAAATACTCGTTTTGATTCCGAAATTAGCAGAATCGAGAAAAGTGTAGGAGACGCAGTTGCTCCGATCATCGAGAATAAGGTGACGGAACAAATTCAATTAGTGAGAAAAGAGGATCAACAGAAGGTGGAAACTTTAAAGGCTTTAGTATCCGAAGTAGATACCAAAGTGAGGAAGCAGGCTAATACCTGCGAAGAGAAAAAGAGGGAAGTGGAAACGCTTGCGACAACCACTTGCCAAGTGATTACGAGGGTGTCGGAATTAGAAAGGAAACTTGACGAAAAACAGAGCTATGTGCCAATCTGTGCACATAGTTCGGAGTTGTTGACGAAAGAGGAGCGGTTCGACCCCTTGAAAAAAGGCGGTATACACCCGACGGATTTCATTAAAAATTGTGAAAGAGTTTTACCCAGATCATGGACTAATGAGAGAAAAATTAATGCGGTTATTGATGTGTTGGCTGGTGATGCCAAGCGTTGGGGCCTAAACCTCAACATTACGAACCTGACTTTTGACGAATTTAAAAATTTGTTTCTGGCTGAATACTGGTCAGAGCAAAAACAGCAAAGTGTCTGGCGCGAATTTATCGTATCGAGGCCTTTCGATGCGAATTCGCGCGGTTCGATGAAGGAGTTTTGTGAGGGCTGGATCCGCAAGTTGGAATATTTGCGTGACCGCCGCTCGGAATCCGAAATAGTCTGGGAACTCTACAAGAAGCTTCCAGATGATACAAAACGATACGTAGGAAGCAATTACAGGACAATCAATAATTTCCTGGGAAGAGTTGAGGACGAGGACTATTGGCGCAATAATCGCGACAGTGGTAGAGGCCGTGGTAACAACAACGGGTACCACAGCAACCACAACAACGATAACCACGGGAATAATGCATACCGCAACCATGGCAGCAATAACAATAATGGTTCGGACCGTAATAACAATCGGTACAATGCAAATAATAACCGGAATGACGGAAACCAGTATCATACTAGCGTGATACGGGCTGCGCAGAATAGTAATAACGCCAGAGGGTGTGATCAGCCGCCTCAGCAGCATCCGGGGAGCGTATATGCTGGGACGAGACAGAGAAACCATTAGCCGCGCCGGTGAGGGGCCGACCAGGGGTGGAGAAATTTTGGCGGCCCAATAACAGGAGAAAACCCAGGTGTCGTCGTTATGAAAATTCCGTATGGAATAATCAACGGCGGGAGAGTGTGCCAGTATTAGGAGAAAGGAGTGCGCCCACAAGTAGTAGATCAGCTGTAGACACGGCAGTAGAAAATACATTCACTGTCAGTGAGAACAATTTAAGTAGTGTTCCGGAAATCGACTATAAAGTGGCAGCTGTAATACCCACAGCGGAACTGGAGATTGAGTTTAAGAATGATTCGCAAGTGTTGAAAGAAGATCAGATGTCGGATAAAACGTCCGTCATCGAGCGAGGGGATGCAGAGAGGGATGAGGTCTGGTTAAGACAGTTCGGTCGCTTATACGATGAACTAAGAGATTATAGGGGCCTGTACGGGAGAAGTGTTTATGGGGAGCGCGGGCAGGATTTGCCGCGTCTCGTCCCGCAGGAAGATAGTGATTGTGAAGTGATGGAAAGTTCTGGCCCTAACCGGCAGACTTTACTAGAAATAGTTGATGTTAAGGGGGAGCACGAGCAAGATGCGTCGTGTTTCGTCCCGCAGGAGTTGAATGTTGAAGTAGTAACGGAAAGTTCTGGCCCTAACCGGCAGACTTTACCGAAAGTTGTAGTGGGAGAAGTAGCCGACCCATCCGACGCGAACATCCAGTTTAAACAATGCGAGAGTATTAAGGAGAAAGATTACGAAAATTTTAGTGATAGCCGGACACGATTGGTAGAAAAGCACATAGATTGCAGCGTGTATGAGGTTAGAGCTGACATTATACAGTCATACGATAGCAGTGTGGGTTGCGCAGATCCAGAGGAAGTAATTTCAGATGCTACTGGGCACATTCCTCCAGGTAGATTGGCAGATGAGATCAATCTGACCAAAGTGGAATCAACGAAGGTGACAATTAGTGAATCGATAGCAAAGCAACACTCACTAGTTGACGAGTTACAGGAAAAGGTTTCGGTATTGGAGGCGAAGCTAGAGACTAAGCCTCAGGACAAACGTGTTGAAATTAAAACTGTAAGTGAACAGAGGCTGAAAAAGCCGCCAGATAAACCGGATTTAGGATCAAAGCCGGGTGGTTTTTTCTGGAATGACCTGGATATAGACGAGGATTTACTGTGGGAAAATAAAGAAACAGTCGAGGACAAGTGTAGACAGATAGTAGTGTCTGTTAATATGCACGACCTACAACTAAACGTGTTGATTGACACCGGTGCAGAATTGAGTGCTGTATCTGGGAAAATATTTGAGTTACTGAAAGACAGACCTGGCATCGTAGTTATGCCAGTAACAGGAGTGAAAATTATCGGTGCTACCGGGAAGGCCAGTAAACCGGTCACAAAACAGATTTTTGTCAACTTCGAGATATGTGGGGCACGATTTGAACAAGAGTTTGTCGTCGTGCCAGACTTAACTACGGAAGTAATTATCGGGTTAGATTGGCTATTAAAGTACCGTGCAGTGATTAACTGCGAAATCAAAACTTTGACATGTACGTCCCAAGATAAAACAATAGTAGTTAGTTTTAACGAGGCAGGAGACGGTGTGCATAGGCAATACCAGCCTATACACATTGTTAACTGGCCGGATGACATTGACGTAGGAATGAGTTTGAACTGCCGTAACATGAGGAATTTCGGCATTGACAAAAGTGTAGAAAGTGAATTGGAAGAGATAATCAAATTCCCTCCACGGATTGACATTAGTATTGGTGTGAAAAAAGATCGTTTGCGAGAAGTAATGAAGCTTAAAGCCGATGCTCGCATACGTCGTCATGACGCTAAAGCGCGTTTTGCTAAGTTTGCAATCGGAGACTTAGTACTTGTAAAAGCTCATGAGAAATCGAGCGAGTTAGAAGATTTAAGGATGTGCCATGTTGCGATGCTTTTGACTGACCAAGGTCATTAAAGAAGTTGTAATTAATAAGTAATTAATTTTGATTAATCAATTTAATTTTAATCAATTTAATCATGATCTAATCAACTGAAAAATCCAAGCTGCGGGTGTAAGTTTCAGCTGAGTCACAGTAGATTAAGGAAAGTAAATATGATTTTTTAAATAGCTGTCAGATTTCATGAATGTGTGTTTATTAGTCATTGCCGATGTACTTAGACGCTGTTTTAAGTTTCAGGCTAGTACATGCCTGTGATGATGGACAGTGTTGAGTTATCCGCTGTGATAGTGTTTATGGACTCCTTGAGATTACTCGGGAGTGAGTTTTTACCGAAAGAATTCAGTGAAACGGACGTTCTGGAAATGCCGTTACAAGGGCGAGAGAGATCAAGCGTGCCGCACAGGCGGGCGCAACAATACTGGCGAGGCGGTGCCGCTGTCGGGTCTTGTGCCGCTGTCAGCATTCTTTGTACTTGCGAGTACGAAAGGCGGAATAGTTTTTCTTCCCGGACAGCTGATGTGAAAGAATTCTGTTGTCAATACTTTTGTTTTTTTCGATCTACTGAATATTATTTTCTTGTTTAGCGTTAAGTAGATTCTCGTGACGAGAATATTAATTATGAAAAGGTTATATAAAATGTGTAGTCTATTTAATTATTTATTTGCTTATTTTGATCTACCTGGTTTTATGACCATGCAATGTAATTAATTTTGCAAATAGTATTCCATTTCTCATAGTGTTACGAATTTTAATGATTTTGGAATAGCTAAACCATTTTCTATATTTTCTATGAATTTTAATATGTTGTCAACCTGTTTTATTTTGATCAAGATGACAGAGTGGAATAAGATTAGGAGTGTCTCCACTCAATTATTATGGTCTAAAAAATTGATTTATGGTTAATTAGACGAATGCTAAATTTTGTTGATGTTTTGAGCATATGCATTTCCGCTGTTTCTTTTTTGGGACATTTTCTGAGTCTGTTTACGTTACACGAACATCCTCAGACAATGTGGGGCACGTGTAACGCCGGAAATGCATATCCTCCTATTTCCATCTATTGTACTATTCTTTTTTTCCTTGTTTTGTTACCTCAAGATATGACATTTCTGTCTCTTTATATATTGTAATTGTTTTACTGTTTGTATATATATATTTATGCACTTATGTCGATGTATAATTGGTTTGTTGTGTAAAGAGTATTTGTATTTTTACGCTGGGTCTTGCCTAGGGAAAACTGCTATCGAACGATTACATCGATAGGTCGTGTGAAGAATCAAAGTGTGTAGGATCTTTGGTAGGGTTAACTCTGCCGCGTGGAGCGCGGGCAGAGTAGAGAGGGTCTGGCGGGAGTAGCGAGTGGAGCAGGTGTGTTGTGTGACGCTCCCGCGAGTTGCCGCGCTTTCGGGGTTTGGCAGCATGTAATTGCGCTCGACTCGCGATGATAGTTTCTGACATGGTGTCGCGGACGGGAAGCACTAGCTGGCGCACATCAAGAGCCCGTTTCGCCTGGTGACCGTGTCGAGAAGAAGGCGCGCCAACATCCAGCTTCTGCAACAGCGACGGCCGACAATGAGTGACTGTCGCCACCTCCTCGATCGACGGCTTCAAACCTTCAATCAACCAACAAGGAAGACTAAAAGCACGTAAAGTTTCAGAACTGTATGGCAGACCTCAGCTTTTCAAATTGTTCCATTTGCCTCGCAAAATTACAGCAACTTAGCATGAACCTTTGTTGCTCATTGTCCCAATTGCATTGCCAAGCAGGGTCCCTTCCTTTTCCGAAATGAACCCGAGTGTCGTTGAAATTCAAACGCCAGCATTAAAATAATATAATTAGATTGCACTGCTTTAATTTCAAAGTTCTGTAGCTGGCTACAATATTTAGGTTACACGAGCACAAATTTAGAGTGCGAGTTTTGTTAGCATATTTTAGCTTACCTGTGACTGCAGCTCAGCTTGGTACGTACTAAATTTTACTATTGTTAATAGTTCAGAATCATTTAATTCAAGTTCAAAGTTAAATCTCTTGTTTCTAAATTGCGTAGAGTCAAGTTGCTTTTGAAATGATTGTTGAGGTAGTCCAAGACTAACCGTATTTTACTGGATTTCGATGTGCTTCAGAAAGAAAGCTCACTATTAACTTCAGTCACTAAATTAACTTTCGATTTTCCGGTTTTATTAATTCTTTTGCTAAATTAAGTCAGAGTGTAGCGAAATTTATTACTTCTGACAAACTTTCAGTTTTCACACTACACGTGTCAACCTTCAGTTGCCACGCTTCTAGTGTTAATTATATGTGTAATAACCTTTCTTTTTCAGTTACTATAGTAATTGTCCTTAGGACTGGCGACCGTGATTTCCCCCAAATCTCAAATATCTAATTACCGCTAGTTAATTGTTAACGTAACGGCCGCACATTTACTTTCTTTATTATCTTTACCCCTTTTCAAAATTAATTTCCACCAGTTTCATTTGCATTTTTCCTTTCATTAAGATGTAACCCTTTCCTCCCTCTTTACCGATAGATTAACTTCGGTGACGATTGCTTTTCCCAAATTTCCATTAGGTACACGCGGTTTAATTTTTCACTGTCATTAAGGTCGATAAGTGAGGGGGGAGGTTACAACGTCCAAGCATTTAGCGTCTAGTGGTAATTTCACTGTACTTTTACCTCTTTCCGTAGAAGCCCAGAACAGTAGCACGTGAACATTAGACCAGTTTCTCCGTTTTCTAGATACTCGTTCACAGGCTCTGCGTAACAATAATCTGCCCTTATCAAAGTCGTTTATCACAATATATTTCCCCATTTGCAGCCTATATCTTCGCTAGTATGATCCCCCGTCCGTGTCTGTTCCGCTTACATACTTTCGTTACCGCGTCATGTGTCCGCAACTCTACCATCCAACGTCGCGGTGGGCAGATGACATAAAGTTTTGACTTATCAGTGTACACTGAAGTGACTAAAGTCACATATACTTATGCACATATACACATGCACATATACATGTGGCCGTAGTATTGCGTGCACAAGGTACAAAAAGGCAGCGCACTCGTGAAGCTATCATTTGTTCTCAGGTGATTCATTTGAAAAGGTTTAGAATGTGATTATGGCCGCACGACTGGAATTAACAAACTTTGAACGCGGAATGTTATTGGAGCTAGACGTATGGGGCAGTCCATTTCGGAAATCGTTAGAGAATTCACTATTCCGAGAGCCACAGTGTCTAGAGGATGCCGAGAATACCACATTTCGGTCATTACATCTCACCATGGACAACGCAGTGACCGACGGCCTTCACTTAACGGCCATGAACAGCGGCGTTTGCGTAGGGTTGTCAGCGCTAAGACATGAGCAACACTATGTGAAATAGAGGCAGAAATCAATGTGGCACGTACGACGAACGTATCCTCTAGGACACTGCAACGAAATTTGGCGTTAACGGGCTATGGCAGCAGACGACGGACGCGAGTGCCTTTTGTAACAGCAAAAAATCGCCTGCAGCGCCTCTCCTGGGCTCGTGACCATATAGATCTGTAAAGTAGACACAGGTCTATGACTGTTTAAACAACAATTTAGTCATGAATTATCGAAGCCAAAGAATGTGAAAGCAAAAACCTGCCTTTACCTGATCTGCAGCGCAGCCCGACGCGTGGGTTAGGTTGGAATGCAACAGTTTCGAGTTGGCGATGAGAACTAATGTAGAAGCAGAAAACCTTGGTTGAGGTGATTGGTTATCCTGAAACATATCCCGAGGTCTATGTTAGCATAGGACGAAACGATGTGGTTGTGAGGCGGTGAAGCTAAAAAATTTGTAAGGCTGTTGTGACAGACTGATCTGTACCATAGCTCGAAGTATAGGATAGGATGGAATGCAACAGTTTGGTTTTGAATTGTCAGAGCCAAGTAATGTCATAGGAAAGAAACGTTGGTTGTGGTGACAGACTGACCTGTAGCGTAGCCCGAGGTGTAGGTTAGCTTGGAATGGAACAGTGTGGTTGTGAGCTGGCGAAGCCAGCGCATTTGAAAGAAAGAAACCTGGTATGGTGACAGAGTGATCACTAGCGTAGCCTGATATCTGGATTCTCTACATCTACATGACTGCTATGCAATTCACATTTAACTGCTTGGCAGAGGATTCTTCGAAACATCTTCACACTCTTTTGTTACCATTCCACTCTCTAACAGCACAACGGGAAAATGAACACTCAAATCTTTCCGTTCAAACACTGACTTATTTTATTATGATGATCATTTCTCCCTTTGTAGGTTGGTGGCCATAAAATATTTTCTCCCTCACATCAGAAAGTTGATGATAGAAGTTTGGTGAAAATATCTCACTACAACAAAAAGCGCCTTGCTTTAATGAATTTTTCTTTACACCAACTCTCTTTTAATATCCCTGGCACTCAGATCCCTATTTCGCGATAATACAAAATGGGCAGCTTTTCTTTGGACTTTTTCGATGGTACCAGTCAATATTACTATTGGGGCAACCTATGTTCTGAACCACTCTGCATTGTTGCCAGATGTATCCAATATGGTGGTGATGACGTCATCCATGATGGCGGCATGTAGACTTAGCAAGAGCACATGATGTCATCCAAGATGGCGGAGATAACGTCATTCAAGATGGCGGATTTATCCGGGAAGTTTGAATTTTGGCAGGAAGATGGGGCAATTGGGCTACCTCCACTAACCTAAACCCCTCCCCTCCCCTCCCCCAGAAAGTTCAGATTCCATAAGTTTTTATTTTGCATGCAGTGTCTCCACAACAAAATCTAGGCTCCATCTGACCTAGTACACAATACTGCCACCAGAGGGTGCTGTCATCCCTCCTGTTACGTAATCTAAGATGGTGGTCTAGAGGGGGAAAATGGCGCAAAAATGCTGCTGGAGAGAGTAAGGAAGGAGTGTACTTTATTTATTTCAGAACAGTTTATTTAGGAATGGACTATATTTATCACACTGATACAAAACACATGCTTGGGGTCACGCTACACAGCACACAGACCTGTAAACTACTCCTAAATAATGCTCTGCAGACACACAAACAACTCCTGATTTACCAAAATAATTTCAGTACAGACATACAGATTACACCTAAATAATGCAATACACCGATGTGTAGACACGCTCAGTACTCATAAACTGTCCAAATAATGCATAGCATATCCTACAGACCTGCTCGCAAAACAATGCAACAGACACAAAAACAGCACATGCAGATTCTCCCCGCCACCCCCTTCCAGTAGACCACACAGGAGGCTGCCTGCAGCCCGGCAAAGTGACACGGCCATCAGCTGTCAAACCATGTACAGATGCCCTCATGTATGAGGTGTCGACATCCCTTTCATACTTAGTACCTGAGAAATTCCTCTCAAAATATGTGTTCACCTATGCACCGTTGCTGACACGACCAGACAGGAGCACAGACGCTCCATAGGCATGTGCACCGACATCACCGCAAGCTGCCGCTGAATGCAACCCATCACTCACACGCTGGTGTAGGTGAAAGTTGTTTCGATTTTCGAGTATACAGTCGGTGTTATACTGACGTCACAGAACTCCAAGGCACACTCATGCTGGTCTCATACGCGAGACACCTCTCGGCAGCACGTGTCTTTACCATTGATAAAAGAGTAGCACAGGGCGCATTGTTTCTAGCATGACATGGTAGACGCGTCTAACCATGCTTAACTGCACAGCGTGATTTATGCAACACCGCAAAGTGCGTGCGTAGCGACAAACCATCACAAGTGCATCTAACAAAGTTCTCAATCTTATACTGATGTCACATGACTATGTAAAAAATAAGAACTGAGTCGACCTCGCAGAAATTGTATAGTGTCCCAGAAATAGTTAATGCTCGCTTTCTTGATGTCTCAGCTTGTATGCATGGAAATTCTTACCCTAACAGAACCTGTTTACGAAAATAGCGCAGAATGCAGTCTTCCTCGTGGACCTAACATGGTACCCCATCCATCACATGTTACCCTTTCTGCTTTCGACACACACAAATGTTCCCTCCGCTATGTAGAGCCTCCTATATCCCAACACAAAGGATGTGAATGAATCTAGCATTATGATTGGCCCTTATCAAATTTACCCGCTGAATTGATGCCACCAGTATCAAAGCACCATCCGCCTTTTTTCCTTCTGCAAACAAGACTTTCAGCAGTTATTTTACATAGATCGCCATTTGGACTGGCAGTTAAATCTTAAAAACTACCACACATATCGTCAAATACGGAAAGACTCTTACTCATTTACACTGCTCTCCCACTGAGGACAGGAGCTTGAATATTAGGATGTGGCACCAACCTACTACCCACAAATATATCACTGCGTACCCTACATAATGTCAAATACGGAAAAACTCCTACTGAATTACACTGCTCTCCCACTGAGGACAGGAGCTTGAATATTAATGCTAAAAACCGATACCCAAACCAGCAATATATCACCACTGTGATGTTGTAAATGTTGATGTAGTAAGTGTCGATGTAGTAAACATACAATTCGTATCCTGCGCCAAACAAAATGATCGCTTTTATATCATTTGTACACATACCACGAAAACGGACAGTACCGTATATACTCCTCACAGCACTAGATATTTTCCCGCAGCCGATGATCACAAGTCATTCACCACCAACGCGCACCAGAGCACCCTCAGCAAACCGAAGTGGCTCTTAGAAATGTTCTACAAATTCGGGCTCGTTTCCCCTTGGCACAAACACGTTACTATTTCTAGTCAGAACCTGCTTCCTTGCTTGCTCACTTTTCTATGGACATCTCCAGACTTGGGGATTACAAGAACACATTTATTTTCGCATTGTTCACCATAATATTACACCATTTTCGCGGTACTTCTCGATATCAAGCATGAGGCAGCATCCTACCGATCGCTAGCGCAACATAATTCCCAAGATATTGACTGGAAATTATTTCTCTACAAGCCCAAAACTTTAGCTAGGTGGGGCGTGCTGTAAACCACTAACTAGAAACTTGTCACATCTGTGAAGACATTTACTCGGCAACTCGAAACAAATTGAGGAAACTGATATTCCCACTCTCGAATACCGATGTCGGTGATGCAGTAGATTCCAAATCATCCCTATAATTTACGAGGTCAACTAAAGTGTTTCTCATGTCTAGAGAACCGGCAAACCTGTCTTCCACACGCTAGATGCACACACCACAATCGATCTTCTCTCAACTAAATAAAGGCGCGAGATATGCAGAAGCAGTCAACTGAACAATTTACATGGGAGGGAATAACGATCCAGCGCAAATGCACCTCCATATTCAATCTTCTCAAATTTGCACACAATTACGAAAGCTATCCAACACATCTTCCCCCCCCGTCAACCATGGACCTTGCCGTTGGTGGGGAGGCTTCAGTGCCTCAACGATACAGATAGCTGTACCGTAGGTGCAACCACAACGGAGGGGTATCTATTGAGAGGCCAGACAAATGCGTGGTTCCTGAAGAGGGGCAGCAGCCTTTTCAGTAGTTGCAGCGGCAACGGTCTGAATGATTGACTGATCTGGCCTTGTAACACTAACCAAAACGGCCTTGCTGTGCTGGTACTGCGAACGGCTGAAAGCAAGGGGAAACTACAGCAGTAATTTTTCCCGATGGCATGCAGCTTTACCGTATGGTTAAATGATGATGGCGTCCTCTTGGGTAAAATATTCCGGATGTAAAATAGTCCCCCATTCGGATCTCCGGGCGGGGACTACTCAAGAGGACGTCGTTATCAGGAGAAAGAAAACTGGCGTTCTACGGATCGGAGCGTGGAATGTCAGATCCCTTAATAGGGCAGGTACGTTAGAAAATTTAAAAAGGGAAATGGATAGGTTAAAGTTAGATATAGTGGGAATTAGTGAAGTTCGGTGGCAGGAGGAACAAGACTTTTGGTCAGGCGAATATAGGATCATAAATACAAAATCAAATAGGGGTAATGCAGGAGTAGGTTTAATAATGAATAGGAAAATAGGAGTGCGGGTAAGCTACTACAAACAGCGTAGTGAACGCATTATTGTGGCCAAGATAGACATGAAGCCCATGCCTACTACAGTAGTACATGTTTATATGCCAACTAGCTCTGCAGATGACGAAGAAATTGAAGAAATGATTGATGAAATCAAAAAAATTATTCGGATAGTGAAGGGAGACGAAAATTTAACAGTAATGGGTGGCTGGAATTCGGTAGTAAGAAAAGGGAGAGAGGGAAACGTAGTAGGTGAATATGGATTGGGGCTAAGAAATGAAAGAGGAAGCCGCCTGATAGAATTTTGCACAGAGCACAACTTAATCATAGCTAACACTTGGTTCAAGAATCATGAAAGAAGGTTGTATACATGGAAGAACCCTGGAGATACTGACAGGTTTCAGATAGATTATATAATGGTAAGACAGAGATTTAGGAACCAGGTTTTAAATTGTAAGACATTTCCAGGGGCAGATGTGGACTCTGACCACAATCTATTGGTTATGAACTGTAGATTAAAACTGAAGAAACTGCAAAAAGGTGGGAATTTAAGGAGATGGGACCTGGATAAACTGAAAGAACCAGAGGTTGTACAGAGTTTCAGGGAGAGCATAACGGAACAATTGACAGGAATGGGGGAAAGAAATACAGTAGAAGAAGAATGGGTAGCTTTGAGGGATGAAGTAGTGAAGGCAACAGAGGATCAAGTAGGTAAAAAGACGAGGGCTAGTAGAACCTTTGGAGAAAAGAGAATCACTTGCATGAATATCAAGAGCTCAGATGGAAACCCAGTTCTAAGCAAAGAAGGGAAAGCAGAAAGGTGGAAGGAATATATAGAGGGTCTATACAGGGGCGATGTTCTTGAGGACAATATTATGGAAATGGAAAAGGAGGTAGATGAACATGAAATGGGAGATATGATACTGCGTGAAGAGTTTGAGAGAGCACTGAAAGACCCAAGTCGAAACAAGGCCCCGGGAGTAGACAACATTCCATTTGAACTACTGACAGCCTTGGGAGAGCCAGTCCTGACAAAACTCTACCATCTGGTGAGCAAGATGTATGAGACAGGCGAAATTCCTTCAGACTTCAAGAAGAATATAATAATTCCAATCCCAAAGAAAGCAGGTGTTGACAGATGTGAAAATTACCGAACTATCAGTTTAATAAGTCACAGCTGCAAAATACTAACGCGAATTCTTTACAGACGAATGGAAAAACTGGTAGAAGCCGACCTAGGGGAAGATCAGTTTGGATTCCGTAGAAATGTTGGAACACGTGAGGCAATACTGACACTACGACTTATCTTAGAAGCTAGATTAAGGAAAAGCAAACGTACGTTTCTAGCATTTGCAGACTTAGAGAAAGCGTTTGACAATGTTGAGTGGAATACTCTCTTTCAAATTCTGAAGGCGGCAGGGGTAAAATACAGGAAACGAAAGGCTATTTACAATTTGTACAGAAACCAGATGGCAGTTATAAGAGTTGAGGGACATGAGAGGGAAGCAATGGTTGGGAAGGGAGTGAGACAGGGTTGTAGCCTATCCCTGAAGTTATTCAATCTTTATATTGAGCAAGCAGTGAAAGAAACAAAAGAAAAATTCGGTGTAGGTATTAAAATCAGGGAGAAGTAATAAAAACTTTGAGGTTTGCCGATGACATTGTAATTCTGTCAGAGACAGCAAAGGACTTGGAAGAGCAGTTGAACGGAATGGACAGTGTCTTGAAAGGAGGATATAAAATGAGCATCAACAGAAGCAAAACGAGGATAATGGAATGTAGTCGAATTAAGTCGGGTGATGCTGAGGGAATTAGATTTGGAAATGGGACACTTAAAGTAGTGAAGGAGTTTTGCTATTTGGGGAGCAAAATAACTGATGATGGTCGAAGTAGAGAGGATATAAAATGTAGACTGGCAATGGCAAGGAAAGCGTTTCTGAAGAAGAGAAATTTGTTAATATCAAATCCTTGAAAGGAGGATATAAAATGAACATCAACAGAAGCAAAACGAGGATAATGGAATGTAGTCGAATTAAGTCGGGTGATGCTGAGGGAATTAGATTAGGAAATGAGACACTTAAAGTAGTGAAGGAGTTTTGCTATTTGGGGAGCAAAATAACTGATGATGGTCGAAGTAGGGAGGATATACTCGTAAAATGTAGACTGGCAATGGCAAGGAAAGCGTTTCTGAAGAAGAGGAATTTGTTAACATCAAATATAGATTCAAGTGTCAGGAAGTCATTTCTGAAAGTATTTGTATGGAGTGTGGCCATGTATGGAAGTGAAATATGGACGATAGCTAGTTTGGACAAGAAGAGAGTAGAAGCTTTCAAAATGTGGTTCAAATGGTTCAAATGGCTCTGAGCACTATGGGACTCAACTGCTGAGGTCATTAGTCCCCTAGAACTTAGAACTAGTTAAACCTAACTAACCTAAGGACATCACAAACATCCATGCCCGAGGCAGGATTCGAACCTGCGACCGTAGCGGTCTTGCGGTTCCAGACTGCAGCGCCTTTAACCGCACGGCCACTTCGGCCGGCTCAAAATGTGGTGCTACAGAAGAATGCTGAAGATTAGATGGGTAGATCACATAACTAATGAAGAGGTATTGAATAGGATTGGGGAGAAGTTTGTGGCACAACTTGACTAGAAGAAGGGATCGGTTGGTAGGACATGTCCTGAGGCATCAAGGGATCACCAAATTAGTATTGGAGGGCAGCGTGGAGGGTAAAAATCGTAGAGGGAGACCAAGAGATCAGCACACTAAGCAGATTCAAAAGGATGTAGGTTGCAGTAGGTACTGGGAGATGAAGAAGCTTGCACAGGATAGAGTAGCATGGAGAGCTGCATCAAACCAGACTCAGGACTGAAGACCACAACAACACAACAACATCCAACACATACTAAGTATTAGTTCGCTAATCGGTCGTCTAGAGGACAACACGGTAAATTGATCTTCTTTCCTACACTCCAACAGGCATCTCCAGTTTGACAGCTCTTACCATTAATGGGAAATGTGAATCACCCCCACACAGGTCACCGGCCCTGCAGGCCGAGCATGGACAGGTAGAATGTTTATCCTAAGAAATCGGTCACATACATATTTTATCACTGTACTTAAAACTAAACGTTACGATCGTGGACTCAGTTGAACGATATTCGACAATGAGCAAAGTGTCGGAAATACACTCTCTTGGCGGCTGTAGCTCTCGAAATAGAAATATCAGTACCATTCTTATGACTTGACATACTCTTCCCATGCTATCACAGTACTCCACACCAAGTCCATATCTTTCTTATGGCTGGACATAGTCATTTCGTTTGCACATATTGGAACACAAACACATACTTTGTACGCCTGATGCTCAAATGCGAACGTATCACACACCCCCTACTACTAAGTATAATACTTCATCAATAACTGATCGCTGGGGATTCGAAACAATAATGAGAGAAAATCAACCATGGGTGGACATATCTCTTAAGTTTTTCTTGCGAGTGCTATCACCGTGTCCTAGAAAGAGAGACGTAATTGGCCAGATGTTAAAAAAACTCGATCCCAGCAGCTACTGTAAGTTATTGTCACAAGCGGTCATGGTTCTACTGGTGCACACAAGTATCCATGTTAAAAGCTATACTGGCTTTATAAATCAAGGTATGACATAACCTCTGAATGAGAATTTTTCTATCCAGACAAATACCATGACGGTGATCGCTGGAGTGTGTATTATCAGACCAGCACTCCAGTTACACGTATCCCACGATGCAACCTCATTATAGAAGCGCTGAATTTTGAAAGTGATTCGGCAAAGGGACATGGTACGTAAGCGGTATGTGCGACTCCCTCACACCACCCCAGCTAGATATTTCTATAGTACTTGTAACGTATTCTGACTCGATACCATATCAGAGGTTCTGCGATATATCCACTGAGTTATAGGCGGTGACTGAGGAATAACACAAAAAATAGTAGTAGATGATGTGCTGATTGAGATCGTAAGAAAATGTACACTAGTTTTTCAGATCTCTAGTGTTAAACTATCTGCTAGAAACGATGTCCATTATTTGGAATCAAGTCTTTCCATTCAACCACATACCTGTGTTGGATCACACCCACAAGCGAATCATATTTCTGGTACTCTCGTATCTCGAAACGAGTCACCCTTCTCGAACCTGTCTGCTACAGTAAAATTCCAAACTGATTTTAGTCAGCCCCCTACACATCTTGCAACTGCTCCCATTTCCACAGCTTTGCGCATGTGATCGTTCCAATTTAAGTCGGAACTGAGCAGAAGTCGGAGAAAGACATATCCACCACTTTCTGCAACCTGTGTAGAAACAGAATGACCTGAGTTAGAGCAACAGGATCGTGTTTTGACCAATTGGTGGAAATGCAGGCATTGTGGTGCGCCTCCAAACTAGATACAGATACTACAGTCCGAAAAATATCCGCATCCATTCACATCTATCTCCCCAACATGGTATCATCATTATTCTGTACCATCCAACAAAGAAAAATTACGAACTATAAAAGCTCCACTAACTTCACCTGAGATAGAGCTGACCTATCGCCGTTGCCGAAGTATAAAAGCTCCACTAACTTCACCTGGTATATAGCTCACCTATCGCCGTTGCTAGATCGATGACGCACTGCTGTGATATGGGTCGAGAGAGAGAGAGTTGTTGGATGGCCGTATCCCACAGAGTATACTGTAAGTCGCAAGAAACGCTCCCCGTGGCCCTGTGTCGTTGTTTGAAACATTGTTTTCTAACATGATTCGTACACTGTCATACATTTAGTTTTTCTACCACGATTTCGATGTCTATTTCAGGTCCTAAACTGACATTAAGACGCTCTGATCCATGGCCTCTCGCAGAAAACTAGACATAACACAATGTAAATCATATTGTTTCTGTGGCTACCATAACACGCCACAAACACTGGATGATTTTAAATAAAAGATAGTTACAACATCAGCAAACTGGAAGAGTTTTACGGCGTTGGCGTAGGTTTCCAAACTACATTTAAACTCATCTGTCATAGTCGTGGAATAGCTGATGGCTCTGTGTTCCCTTTCGACTGATTCCTCATATTGCACTCATGTATGTGATCAGTTTTTCGGTGCTATCCACCCCAGAAGGTGCTGTCCATCCACCAAAACTCTTTCCCCAACGCAAACAAGCGATATCAGTTAATCATTATGTGGTAACCAACAGCGTACCAGTGCACAGATGGGATGGAAAAGACGCTATCGATGTACTCTAATAAGAAGCATCACATTTGCTAGCGCGCCCCCAATTTTAAGCCTTTCTCCACTTTGCGAGTATCATTGCGAACGTGGATAGATGACTGTGCAGTACGTCCATTCAGTGTTAATTCTCGAACACACAAATCATCAAATTATACCAGACAGCGCTCCACATATTTCTAACACCTCGAGTATAGTGCTTAATTTATGATCTATCTCTCTGCGGATGGTAGTCACAGAGCATTCTCGCTGTCTTGGGGTAAAATTAGAGAGAAAAAGACCCTCCTCACATTATCATTGACCAACCTGCCCTGCAGCACCGTTACCGAATTAATCTGCAACCGACCAGAAGAAGACGCTATACTCCATGTCTCGTGAATGAGTGGAGCTTTCAGAGTCCTAACCCATCCAAGTGCATGAGATTTCTCTAGATGCGCCTATGTTGAGGAGGTTTGCACTCCTTATCGATGTATAGCAACAGATTTCAAAGTGCCGTGATGTAATAGCATATGGTTAACAAGAACAAGAAAAGAATGATTTTTATGCGTGATGAAGCTCCAGACGGATGGAGTTGCACGCATTTTTACGTAAATAAACCAACACTATCAACTCTAAAGTACTGTTCTAGAGTCTAGGATCGGTACCTGAAAGAGAGAACATAAACACATGCACTCCTAAGGCTACATAGTTCTGCACTTAAAACGGGCTATAATGTTAGATCGCCTGCATTTCTGGCCTATCAGTTGAATGGAATGTAGCACTGTTAATATTCCAATGTAAGAAATATATTTCAAGCGCATGCTATACATCCTTCTCTCCGGTTTCTCTACGATAAACTATGTTATCGAACCATAAAACGAAAACACTACTTCCGTAAAGCATTTGCTCTGCGTGCTACGAGCACAATAAAGCTTTTGGAGATGTATAGTGTCCACTGTTCACATCCGATCACGGTTCAGAAATTACACGATGCCTGCATCAGGCCTATATAAAATGATCGTTAGTAGCTGGGAATACCTCCTACAAGGAAACAGATAAACCTATTGCCGCAGCGTTCAACATGCGAAAATTACAAGTCATTCTCACTAACTCTGGAAACAGCGCATCTGTCAGGCAGATGTGTACACGGGGATTACAGCGGCTCATATGCACATATAGCTAACTTAGTTATGACGCTGAAGTCTCGATTTTACACCCAAGATGCGACATTGGGATGGAGTACATCGCATAAATCAAAGTTCGATTAGAGGAATGTGTCAAGTTTCATCACACATGAGATGGAAGTCCTCTGATGACCGACAGGTTTACCGTTAATGATCACAAGTAGACAGTGCTTTAAAACACATTCAAAACACGTGGCTGTATATGAGTAGAACGTAGGCTATGTCACGCGACTGATGCATCCAGATAGAACACTGGAAAAATTGACCTTCAGCAACTTCTCCTTCTCTAGAATGCATCAGTCAAGCATTAAATCGTACCTCGTAACAGATCTATCTCAATCAATCACCACGTCCACTTTCTGTTATCCTTTAACGCAGATGCAAGTAAGTTTAGAGCTGAATGGATCTCTGTCCTGAAAAGCATCAAACACAGCAGTCAACTCGCGTGTATCACTGGTACCTCAACAGACATACACTTTAATACCGCCTCGACGGAAAAAAAATTGACTACCTCCCATATTCCCTTTGTTTCGATGTCAACGTTTTCCCGGACTCCTCTTGTTGCCGCATACTTGTTCCCATGTACAAATTGACTGGCGCGAACCAGAAGATACGCAAGGACTTCCTCAATTAACCCCCATTTCGGTGTATATTTGGTCAATTTCTACCTATTACCTCTTTATTTTTCGAATTTTTTTCGATTTTATGTCAGATTTATCCATGTGATCATGACATAACCTCTCGTTCTGTGTTCTAAAATTACTTGTAACTGTATCAGAGCTGCCAACACCTAGCCCAGATGCACTGATCGGGAGGCATAATATAGCACTGTACTCGACTGTATCCAGTCACCTCCACATATGGAGAGCGTTTGCTTTGTTTTCTGTATGTCTGTGTATATGCAAGCCTTGCAGAAGACTCCCAGGATACGCTACATTCATTCACATCCTTTGTGCGAGGATATAAGAGCCTCTACATAGCGGAGGGAATGTTTGTGTGTGTTGAAAGCAGAAGAGTAACATGTGATGGACAGGATACCATATTAGGTCCGCGAGTATGACTGCATTCGACGTTATTCTGCGCTATTTTCGTAAACAGGTTCAGTTAGGGCAATAATTTCCGGAATACAACTGAGACATTAAGAAAACGAGCGTTAACTATTTCTGGGACACTGTACAATTTCTGTGAGGACGACTCGGTTCTTATTTTTTACATAGTCATGTGATAACAGTATAAGATTGAGAACCTTGTTAGATGCACTTGTGATTGTTTGTAGCTATGTGCACGCACTTCGTGGCATTGCGGTGTTGCATCAATCACGCTGGGCAGTTAAGCATGGTTAGACGCATCTTCACGTCGTGCTAGGAACAATGCATCCTTTGCTACTCTGTCATCAATGGTAAAGACATGTGGTGCCCAGAGGCGACTTACATATGAGACTGGCGTGAGCATGCCTTGGCGAGTTCTGTGATGTCAGTATAACACTAACTGTATACTCCAAAATAGAAACAACTTACACCTACAGCAGCATGAGAGTGATGGGTTGCGTCCGACGGTGACTCGCGGCGATGTCGGCGCACATGCCCCTAGAGCGTCAGCGCTCCCGTCCGGTCGCATCAGCAACGGTGCCTAGGTGAATACATATTTCGAGAGGAATTTCTCAGGTACCAAGTATTAAAGGGATGTCGCCACCTCATGCTTGAGGGCATCTGTACATGGTTTGACAGCTGACGGCCGTGTCACTTTGACGGGTTGCAGGCAGCCTCCAGTGCAGTCTACTGGAAGGGAGTGGCAGGCAGAATCTGCATGTGCTGTTTTCGTGTCACTTACATTATTTTGCGAGCAGGTCTGTAGGATGCGCTATGCATTATTGGGACAGTTTATCAGTACTGAGCGTGTCTACACATCAGTGTACTGCTTTATTTAGGAGGAATCTCCATGTCTGTACTGAAATTATTTTGATAAAGTAGCAGTTGTTTGTGTGTTCGCAGAGCATTATTTAGGAGTAGTTTACAGGTCTGTGGGCTGCATGGCGTGACCCCAAGCATGTGTTTTGTATCAGTGTGATAAATATACTCCATCCCCAAATAAATTGTTCCAAAATAAATAAAGTACACTCCTTCCTTACTCTCTCCAGCAGTGCAGCACAGGATGAGTCATTTTCGCGCCATTTTCCCCCTCCAGACCACCATCTTGGATTACGTCACAGGAGGGATGACAGCACCCTCTGGTGGCAGTATTGTGTACTAGGTCAGTTGGAGTCTAGATCTCATGGTGGAGACACTGCATGCAAAATAAAAACTTATGTCCAGCACAGGCAGAGCTGTTTTCCCACCATTTCCCCACACCATCTTGGATTACATCACAAAATGGACAATAGCGCTTTCTGGTGGCGGTACTGTGTACTTGGTCCAGACCTCGTGGTGAACACACTGTCTGCCACCATCTTGGATCACGGTGCTTGCATCATCACCTGACATCATGGCTGCCATTTTGGCATATGTCACGGAATGGACGACAGCGTCCTGTAGTGGTGGTAGTGTGTACTAGGCCAGTTGGAGTCGGACCTCGAGGTGAACACACTGGATGGCTGTACTGCATGGAATTGCTTAAATAACGACTGGTGCATGCAAAATAAAGACTTATGTCCAGCACTGGTTGAGCCCTTTTCCCACGAATCCTTGGGAGGAGGTGGTCGTTGGGCGACTTAGGTTAGTGGAGGTAGTCCAAGTGTCCTTTCTTCTGTGCCATTTTCTTACCTTAGTAGAGATAAGGGAATTGACCTTTCTTTACCACCAAAATTCAAACTCTGCTCCAGTTCCTAAGAAGAGGTGGTGGTTGAATGACTTAGGTTAGTCAAGGTAGCCCAAATGACCTATCTTCCCGCGATTTTTCTTATTCTAGTAGAGATAACCATGGTGTAATGCATTATCCTGTTGGAATTTGAACTTCCCGCCATTTTTATGGGGTAGGGGAGAGGAGGGGTGTGAGGTTAATGGAGGAAGCCCAATTGCCCCACCTTCCAGCCAAAATTCAAACTTCCCGCCAAAACCCGCCATGTTGAATAACATCATTGCCGCCATCTTGGATGATGTCATGTGCTGTTGCGAAGTCTACACGCCGCCATCTTGATGACGTCATCGCCGCCGTCTTGGATACATCTGGCAACAGTGCAGAGTGGCTCAGAACATAGGTTGCCCCAATACTAATATTGTCAGGTAAGGATCCCATACTGCATAGCAGTACTCTAGAACAGGACGGAAAAGGGGTAGCATAGGCATCTGTTGCATTTTCTATGTGTTTTGTCAATAAATAGTAGTCTTGATTCGCTTTTCACACGACATTATCTATGTGATCGTTCGCATTTAAGTCGTTTGTAACTGTAATCCCTAGGTATCTTGTTTAATTGACAGCCTTTAAATTTGTGTGATTTATCGTGTAACTGAAATTTAATGTAATTCTTTCGTACTCATGTGGATGACCTCACGTTTTTACTTATTCAGAGATAAATGCCATTTCTCCCACCGCTCAGATATCATGTCTAAGTACTTTTAAATTGGTTTTGATCTTCTGACGACTTTATAAGAACGTAAATGATAGCATCATCGGCAAACAATCTGAGAGAGCTGTTCCGATTGTTTCCTAACTCACTTATTACATCAGGGATAGTAGATGGTCTATAAAACTTCCTTGGGGAACGCCAGATATTACTTCTGTTTTACTCGATGACTTTCCGTCAGTTATTACGAACTGTGACCTTTCTGTCATGAATTCACGAATCCAGTCAAACAACTGAGATGATACTCCATGGACAAGTAGTTTGATTAGAAGACTCTTCTGAAGAATGATGGAAATCGAGCAATACTTATCAGTTTGAGATTCCTTGTCAATAGTGCTCATTGTTTCGTGCAAATAAAGAGCTAGTGTGTTTCACAAGAGTAATATTTTCGGAATCCGTGCTGACTATTTGTCAATAGACCGTTACCTTCGAGTGAATTCGTAACGTTCGAACATAGTATTTGTTCCAAGATCCTACTGCAATTCGACGACAGTGACATGGGTCTGTAATTCATCGGACTATTCCTATTTCCTTTCCTGAGTGTCGGTGTGACTTGGTGAAACTTCCCAGTCTTTTGGTACAGATAGTTCGTAGAGCGATCGGTTGTATACGATTGTTAACTATTGGGCTATTGTACCTGCATACTCTGAAAGAAACCTAATTGGTACACTATCTGGACTGTAAAACTTACCTTTGTTAAATGATTTAAGCTGCTTCTCTATACCACGGATGTCTACTTGTTACTCATGTTGAAATCTCTTCTTGACTCGAATTCTGGAATATTTACTTTGTCTTCGTTGGTGAAGTAATTTCGGAAAATTGTGTTTAACACCTCCGCTTTAGTGGATCCGTCATTGGCAATACTATCATTGCCATCGCACAGTGACGGTATTGATTTTGTCTTGTTGCTGGTATACTTTACAACAACCAGAGTCTCTATGGATTTTCGCATCAGAGTGTTGTTGTGGAAGCTGTTAAATGCATCTCCCACTGAAGTTCACGCTAAGTTTCGAGATTCAGCATAAACATTGCCAATCTTGGATATTTTGCGTTATTTTATGTTTTATATGCTTTTTTCGTTGCTTCAGTAACAGTGTCCTGACCTGTTTTGTGTGCTATAGGTAATATAGGAGTTTAGTATCATCTTTCATCGGTATAAATCTCTCAGTTGACGCCGATACTATTTCGCATAATTCAAGCGACATCTGGTCGACACACACAGTGTTAGCTGTGAAGGAGTGTAGACTGTCTCTTAGAGAGACATCAAGCAAATTTTTATCTGCTATTTATAAATAGATATATTTTGCGTTTATTGTTGGTGTATTGGATGTTGTGGTGGTCAGTCTCGTTAGAACGACCTTGTGGTCAGCAGTTCCTGTATTTGTCATGAGGCTTCCTATTTACTCAGGATTATTTGTTGCTATGAGATCAAGTATGTTTTGCAACCATTTACACTTCGAGTGGAGTACGGAATTAATTGTTCAAAATGTCCGCCCCCAATAGCTGAGTGGTCAGCGCGACAGATTGTCAATCCTCAGGGCCCAGGTTCGATTCCCGGCTGGCTCGGAGATTTTCTCCGTTCTGGGACTGGGTGTTGTGTTGTCCTAATCATCATCATTTCATCCCCATCGACGCGCGAGTCGCCGAAGTGGCGTCAAATCGAAAGACTTGCACCAGGCGAGTGGTCAACCCGACGGGAGGCCCTCGTCACACGCCATTATTGTTATATTATTGTTCAAAATAATTTTCAGAGAAAGCCTTTAGCACGATTCGATTTCGGTGTTTTATGTCTATCACGGACTTTAAACATGTATTTTGGCCAACATATTGAGAATAGATTGAAGTCACCACCAACTACAATTGTATGAGATGATACTCGGGTTTTCTTTGTAATGTTCAGGAACTGAAACATTTGAGCCGGGGGGAGGGGGGGGTCGGTAAGAGAAACTAATAATTTTTTTTTCCGATTATCAAGTGTAACCTCTAACTATACTAATTCTCAGGAATAAGTATATCAGTTTTGCTAGAACATAAGAAAAACGCCGTCGCCAACTGTATGTATTCTTTTCAGAACACCATTGGGTCCTTATTTCCGGCGTTAGGCAGCTTTTTGTACCTTTAACGATTTGAGCTTCAGTGGTTCCTATTAGCGCTGGAACCTCTGGTTGTTTCCAAATGCAGCTACGACTATTTACAACTACAATACTGATTGTTGCCATATCTACCCTCTTCCTGCGTTCGTTCTGCACCCTTTCAGCGCTTTCCCGAGACCCTCTACCATATAAACCACCCAGTCCCCTCCACACAGATCCCGCTACCCGTGTAGCCACATCCTGGGTGTAGTGGATCCCTGTCTTATTAAGCGGAACCCGAAATTCCCCCACCCTATGGTGCACGTCGAGGAATCTGCAACCTACATTGTCGCAGAATCGGCTGAGTCCCTGATACAGTGCCTCCATTCAGCCCTGCACCAGAGGTCCGCAATCGCTCCTGTTGACGATACTACAGAGAGTTATCTCCGTCTTCTTCTCGCATGCAAGAATGGCAATCTTTACCACTTCAGATAGACACCTGAAACCAGAGAGAATCTCTTCTGATTCAAAGCGACTCACGGCGTTAGTATCGACATGAGCCATCACCCGCATGTGGACGCACCCTGTGCTCTTCGAGGCACTCGTTCCACATTTGGAATGACTTCTACCAATATGAACACAGAGCGCACACTGGATTTCTTCCCCTCTTTGGCAGCCGTATCCCTATGGGGCTTCATCACACGCTTGACACTGGAGCTCCCAACTACCAGTAATCTCACCCTTTGTGAATTCCCAGATCGTACGATCCGAGAGGCTTTCTCTGAAACAGGGCGAGCGACTGCATCTGGCTCTCGATCTTTGTCAGTCACAGATAGCTCCCGAGAACCGTTTGTCAGAGGAACTAGGGAGGCCACTAGATCGGTCCTCCATAAAGTTTTTTACTGCCTGCTATACCTTGAAATGACCTTCCAGTCGGGGGACACAAGGGACGTGCTGGAGGTACATCCGGGGTCTCACAGCGATCCCCGTTGGCAACAGCCTCAAGCTGAGTGCCCGAAGCCAGCACTGCCTGATGCTGTGAGCGAAACGAAAACAAGGCCTGTCGCGATGCAAACGATGGAAATATGCACTAAATGCGGAACAGTGGCTTCTAGATACACAAACACGCAGAAATTAAATAATTTAGACTACAGTTCACTCAGTCGCTTCTAATTATTAGAAGCTCGTTACAACTCACAAGGGAAACACTGTGCTCTGATTTCCTACTGAATAGACGGCAGCCGATGTCCACCTGAGATCTGGCTACAGGATGTCGAAGCCAACAAATATGATAGGAAAATACCTGCGTGCGGTTAAAGGCGCTGCAGTCTGGAACCGCAAGACCGTTACGGTCGCAGGTTCGAATCCTGCCTCGGGCATGGATGTTTGTGATGTCCTTAGGTTAGTTAGGTTTAACTAGTTCTAAGTTCTAGGGGACTAATGATCTCAGCAGTTGAGTCCCATAGTGCTCAGAGCCATTTGAACCATTTTTTGAAAATACCTGACTGTGAGAGAATGAATTGTAGTGTAGCTCGCAGTCTACTTTACGTTGGAAAGCAATAGTATGACTGTGAGTTGGTGAAATCTACAAATGTGATAACAAAAAGTCTCGCTGTGGTGACAGATTAATCTGTATCGTAGCTCCAGTTGTAAGTTTGGTTGGAATGCAACAGCTTGGCTGAAAGCTGGTGAAGCCAGTGCATATGGTAGTAAAATACATGGCTGTGGTGACGATCTGATCTGCAGCATAGCCAGACGTCTAGATTAGATTGAAATGCAACAGTTTTATTGCGTGTTCGAGAAGCTAACCAATGTGATAGGAAAAACCAGAGATGTGATGCCTGACTAATCTGTAGCGTAGGCTGAAGATTAGTTTAGCTTGGAACTTAACAGATTAGTTGTGAGTCAGCAACGCCAACGAATGTGATAGGAAAAAACGTGTCTGTATAATTGCTCAAAGTCAAGGTTTGGTTGGCAAGCAGCAGTTCGGTTGTGAGATGGCGAATCCAACGACAGCGAAAGCAAAACAGCTGGCTGTGGTGGCAGACTGAACTGCCGCGTAGCCCGAGGTCTAGCTTAGGTTGGAATGCTTTCGTGTTTCCGAAGCCAACAAACGTCATAGGACACAAGCATTCTGTGGTGACAGACTGGTCTCTAACGTAACCTGAGTTGTAGATTACACAGGTATGCAAAAGTTTGTTTGCGGGTTGTCATAGCCAACAGTAAAAAGAACTGGATGTGGTGAAAGACTGATCTCTAGCATACCCAGGGGTCTAGGTTAGGCTAAAGTGCAATACTTTGGTTGTGGGTTGGCAAATCCATCGAATGTGAAAGTAAAACACCTGCCTCACGTGACAGACTGATCTCTAACGTAGCCCCAGGTCTAGTTTATGTTGTAATGCAATAATTTGCTCCTGAGCTGGCCAAGGCATCAAATGAAATAGCAAATAATCTAGTATAGTGACAGACTGATCTTTAGCACAGCCCGAGATCTAGGTTATGCTGGAATACATAGCGCCAAGTCTAGGTTAGTTTGGAAAGTCAAAGCTTAGTTGTGAGACGGCAAAGCCAACGAATGTGACAGCAAAAAACCCTTCTGTATCATAGCTCGAAGTCTAGGTTTCCTTAGACTGCAACAGTCTGGCTGTCCTCTAAAGAAGCCAACTAAAATGACAGCAGAAACCCTTGGTTGTGGTGACAGGCTAATCGGTAACACAGCCAGAGGCCAGGGGTCTACTTAGGATGGAATGTAATAGTCTGGTTGTCGAACTCAATGTATATGATAGCAGAAAACTTCCTGTCGTAACAGACTGGGCTTCGTGTAGCCCAAGGTTTAGGTTAAGTTTAAATGCAATGGTTTTGACTGAGGTAGCGAAACCAAAGAATGTGACGGCAATAAATCCGATGGTGGTGGCAGACTGCTAGGTCACATAGCCTGAGTTCTATCTTAGGTTGGAATGCAAGAATATGGAAGTGAGTAGGCGAATCAAACGAATGGTATGCTAAATATCCTGGCAGTGGTGACAGTTTTATCTGAAGCATAGTCTGATTTCTAGGTTAGGTTAGGCTGCAACAGTTTTGTTGTGAGTTGGCCAACGATTATAGCAGCAAAGAAAGTAATCTGTAGGGTGGCACAACATCTGTGTTAGTTTACGATTCAGCAATACGGTAGTGATTTAGAGAAACCAAAAAATGTGAAAGCAAAAAAATTGATCGTGCTGACAGGGTGGTATGTTGCATATACCGAGTCTAGGTTTGGTTAGAATGCAACAGATTGGTTGTGAACTGACGAGGCAAAGAATGTCATTACAAAAGAACTAGCTATGGCGACAGACTGATCTGTAGCGCATCCCGAGGTCAAGCATTGGTTGGAAAGCAACAGTGTGACTCTGCCTTGGCGAAACCAACGAATGTGATAACAAAAAACCTAGACGTGTTGAAAGATTGATCAGTAGCATAGCCTGAGGGCTAGGTTACATTAAAACACGACAGTTTGGATGTCAGCTCGAGAACCCAACTAATGCGATAGGAGAAAATGTAGTTGTAGTGACACACTTATCGAGGTCTAGGTTAGATTTGAATGCAACGTTTTGGTTGTGAGTTGGTCAAGCAAACGAACGTGAATCAAAACATCTTGTTGTGGCGACAGGCCGACCCATAGGGTAGCCCAAAGTATAGATAAGGTTGGAATGCAACAGCCAGCTAGTGAGTTGACAGGGTCAAGGAATGTAAACGTAATATGTGGGGGCGGGTGGGGGGGGGGCAGTGGTAGTGGGAGACTAATTCGTAGCGTAGCCAGAGGTCTAGGTTACGTTGAAATGTAACAATTTGGTTGTGAGTTGGTGAAGCCAGTGAATGTGTTAGCAAAAATTATGGGTGTAATAACGGACTAATATGTATCATATCCAAGGTCGGAATGTAACGTGTGGTTGTCAGTTGGCTAAGCTAACGAATGTGATGGAAATAAACTAGGATGCACTGACAAACTGATCTATAGCGTAGCCTGAGGTCTAGGTTAGGTTTGAACATAAACGTTTCGTTGTGAGTTGGGGAAGGCAATGAGTATCATAATGAAAAACTTGAGCGTAGTGGCAGACTAAAATGTAACATTGCCAGGGGTCAAGGTTGGGTTTGAATGGAACTGTTTGGTTCACTAATCATATGCCCATTCTGTGAAATGAAAATTGTGATTTAGCGTTGGTTTATTTTCTACAAGCCATGAACTTATGTCACGAACGGCACTATTTGATACCGAGCCAGTGTTGCACACAACATCCTGTACTACCAGCTAGTGCCATCAGCAAACAGAAATATTTTAGAGTTACCTGTGATACTAGAGGGCGTATAATTTATATAAAAAAGGAACAGGAGTAGCCCCAACACTGATCCCTGGGACACCCCCCATTCGACCGTACCCACTCACACCCCACATCACAGCCATTCTCGACACTGTGAATACTGACCTTTTGCTAAAGAAAGAGGTGAGCCAATTGTGAGCTAGTCCCCGTATTCTGCAATTGCCCAACTTCTGGAGGAATGTTTTGTGATCAACACAATCAAACGCCGTAGTTAAATCAAAAAATATGCCTAGCGTTCGAAGCGTTTTTTTTAACCCATCTAGTACCTCACAGAGAAGAGATAATATAGAATTTTCAGTTGTTAAACGACTTCTAATGCCGAACTGTACATTTGATAGCAAATTATGTGATATAAAATGATCAATTATCCTTACATACACACCCTTTTCAATAACTTTAGCAGACACTGACGGCATAGAAATAGGTCTAAAATTGTCTTCATTATCACTTCCTCCTTTTTTATGAAGTGGCTTTACTACTGAGTACTTTAATCGTTCAGGAAACTGACCATTCCTAAAGAAAAAATTACAAATATGGATAAGTACAGGGCTAACATGTACAGCACAGTACTTTAATATTCTGCTAGGCACTCCATCATATCCATGAGAGGCCTTAGTCTCCAGTGATTTAATTATTGACTCAATCTCTCCATTGTCAGTATCACAGAGGAGTATTTCACACATCAGTCTCGGAAATATATTTTCCAAGAGAGTTATACGTTTCCCTAGGGAAACTAAGTTTTTATTTAATTCACCAGCAATGCTCTGAAAATGATTGTTAGATTCTGTACATATATCTGACTTATCAGTAACAGAAATGTTTTTGCTATGAACTGACTTTATATCGTCGACCTTGTGCTCTTGACCAGACACTTCGTTCACAACTGAGCACATGGTTTTAATTTTATACTGTGAATAAGCCATTCTCTTTGTATACTACATACTCTTTGCCTTCCTAATAACATTTTAAGCACCTTACAATACTGTTTGTAATGGGCTACTGTAGCTGATTGTGACTTCTTCTAACATTGTGATATAATTACCACTAGTCAGCCACCCAGGCCCCTTCTACTGCTAGTACCCTGTTTAGCATGTTCTAATGGAAAGCAACAGAAGTCAGAGAAAAAAGAAGATGGAAAGCAGCAGAATTCACAGGAAAAACTAGATTGTGGTGACAGTGTAGCATGACTTCTAGGTTAGGTTGGGATGCATCAGTTTGGTTGTGAGTTGTCGAAGCTATAGAACTTGATTGCCAGAAAACTGACTATGATGTACACAGATCAGTTACCTTACCCTAGGTCTAGGTTACGTTGAAGTGTTATGGTTTGGTTGTGATCTGTCGAATCCAATGAACAAACAACTTGGCTGAGGAGATGGACTGATCGTTAGCAGAGCCCGAGGTCTAGTTTAGGTAAGACGTTAGACTGCACCAGTTTGATTGTTAGGTAGCGAAGCAAACGAATGTGACGGCAAAAAAAACCTTTCTGTGATGACAGACAGATCAGTGTTGTAGCCTGAGGGCTAAGGTGGTGTGGAAAGCAACAGTTTGGTGGTCGAGAGTTGGCTAAGCCAACAATTGTAATAGCAGAATACCTGGCCTTGGTGACAGACTGACATGTAGTTTTGTCTGATGCTTCGATTAGGTTGATATGCAGTAGTTTGGTTGTGAGTTGGTAAAGCGTACGAATGTGAAAGGAATGCTCTTGGCTGTGTCGACAGACTGGAGTGTAGTGTAGCGCGGTATCTAGTTCAGATAGGAATGCAACAATCTGTTTCTGCGATTGCGAAACTAACGAATGTGGTGGCAAAAAACCTGGCTCGTCTGGCAGACTGATCTGTATCATAGCCCGAAGTCAAGATTAGGTCGTAATGCATCAGTTTAGTTGTGAGTTGCAGATGCCAACGAATTTGAAAGCAAAAAAAGTAGTTGCCGTTACTGTGTGGTATATACGTACCTTAGTTTGTGTAAGCTCGATTGGAAGGTGACTTTCAGCTGTTAGGTTATAAACATTAATTACTCCATTCGAATCATGTTTCAAGGTCTTTTCCTAAGATATTGAGTTTTATACCCCATCACTCATGTCTACGACTGTATGACAGTGAAAAATTTCCTTTTTTCCTGAATGGTAATTGAAGTATCACACACAGCAATGATATATATTTTATTACATTTATATCACGCTGTATTGCTCATTTTGTTGCTTTCATTCTGTAAAGGAACCCTATATCTTGACAGTGGTGTGTTACCGATATACCCTAATAAGACAAAATACACTACTGGCCATTAAAATTGCTACACCACGAAGATGATGTGCTACAGACGCGAAATTTAACCGACAGGAAGAAGATACTGTGATATGCAAATGATTAGCTTTTCATAGCATACACACAAGGTTGGCGCCGGTGGCGACACCTACAACGTGCTGACATGAGGAAAGTTTCGAACCGGTTTCTCATACACAAACAGCAGTTGAGCGGCGTTGCCTGGTGAAACGTTGTTGTGATGCCTCGTGTATGGAGGAGAAATGCGTACCATCACGTTTCCGACTTTGATAAAGGTGGGATTGTAGCCTATCGCGATTGCGCGATTGCGCGATTGCGCGACATTGCTGCTCTTGTCGCTCGAGATCCAATGACTGTTAGCAGAATATGGAATCGGTGGGTTCACGAGGGTAATACGGAACGCCGTGCTGGATCCCAACGTCCTCGCATCACTACCAGTCGAGATGACAGGCATCTTATCCGCATGGCTGTAAAGTTCAAATGGTTCAAATGGCTCTGAGCACTATGGGACTCAACTGCTGAGGTCATTAGTCCCCTAGAACTTAGAACTAGTTAAACCTAACTAACCTAAGGACATCACAAACATCCATGCCCGAGGCAGGATTCGAACCTGCGACCGTAGCGGTCTTGCGGTTCCAGACTGCAGCGCCTTTAACCGCACGGCCACTTCGGCCGGCGGCTGTAAAGGATCCGGCAGCGACGTCTCGGTCCCTGAGTCAACAGATGGGGACGTTTGCAAGACAACAACCATCTGCATGAACAGTTCGACGACGTTTGCAGCAGCATGGACTATCAACTCACAGATCATGGCTGCGGTTACCCTTGACGCTGCATCACAGACAGGAGCGCCTGCGATAGTGTACTCAACGACGAACCTGGGTGTACGAATGGCAAAACGTCATTTTTTCGGATGAATCCAGGTTCTGTTTACAGCATCATGATGGTCGCATCCGTGTTTGGCGACATCGCAGTGAACGGACATTGGATGCGTTTATTCGTCATCGCCATACTGGCGAATCACCCGGCGTGATTGTATGGGGTGCCATTGGTTACACGTCTCCGTCACCTCTTGTTCTCATTGACGGCACTTTGAACAGTGGACGTTACATTTCAGATGTGTTGCGACCCGTGGCTCTACCCTTCATTCGATCCCTGCGAAACCCTACATTTCAGCAGGATAATGCACGACCGCATGTTGCAGGTCCTGTACGGACCTTTCTGGATACAGAAAATCTTCGACTGCTGCCCTGGCCAGCACATTCTCCAGATCTCTCACCAACTGAAAACATGTGGTCAATGGTGGCCGAGCAACTGGCTCGTCACAATACGCCAGTCACTACTCTTGATGAGCTGTGGTATCGAGTTGAAGCTGCATGGGCAGCTGTACCTCTACACGCCATCCAAGCTCTGTTTGACTCAATGCCCAGGCGTATCAAGGCCGTTATTACGGCCAGAGGTGGTTGTTCTAAGTACTGATTTCTCAGGATGTAATCACATGTCAGTTCTAGTATAATATATTTGTCCAGTAAATACCCGTTTATCATCTGCATTTCTTCTTGGTACAGCAATTTTAATGGCAAGTAGTTTATTATGACTACTGTCCACCGCGAGGTTGTACGCTGTTTGGTGGCGCTGAGGGCACGTAATACTGTAAGAGAAGTGTATGAGCAGAGCACAGACGAACAGGGAATCATTCTAGCGACGATATGTGGCGCAAATGCGGGAATCCCGACAACTTAAGCGACTGCGACAAAAGCCAGAGTGTTGTGGCCCTGTGCCTGGCAGCGAGCATCTCGGAAACGGTGAAGCTGTTCGGTTGCTCGCGTGCTACTCTCGTGAGCGTCTATGGAAAGTGGTTGAAGAATGCTGAGACCAAGAGGAGGCTACAAGTAGTTGGACTTCCATACCTCATCACAGAATTCAGGGATCGGAGGCTGGCCCGCTCTCTAAAGCAGGATAGGCGGCGATCTGTGGCAGATCTGACGGCAGAGTACAGTGCTGCCACCTGCATAAGTGTGTAGGAGCACACAGTTCAGCGCACACAATTCGGTGTTCCGCAGCAGAGATCCCCCTACGTTTTCCCATGTTGACCCAACAACATTGTGAATTATGATCACAGAGGACACGGGATTATCGAGATTGGACCGCGGACCAGAGGAATCGTGTAATCAGGTCTGATGAAAACCGTTTATTGATAACGCAGTCCTATGGCCGTGTCCAAATCAGATACGCCGTCATCTCGGCGATGGGCTGCTCGAAACCTGCAGCGCGCCACTGACACAGGCCGGTGGGAGCAGTATTATGCTATGGGGGACATTCACCTGTACTTTCATGGGACCTGTGGTCGTAATCGAAGGCACCATGGCAGCCGTGGACTAGGTGAGCGTTCTTAGTGACCACCTGTAACTCGATGCTTAATGTCTTCCCCAACAGCGGTGGCATCTTCCAGCAGGATACCTGTGCGTGTCACAAGGCCAGAATCGTGCTGCAGTGGTCTGAGGAGCACGACAGCGAACTCACGTTGATGTCTTGTCCATAAAATTCGACTTACCTGAATCCGATGAAGCCCAACTGGGGCGGTATCGGGCACCAGCTTCGTGCCAACAAACCAACCGGTCTTAAATTACGGGAAGTGTGCGACCCGTCCGTGGGCATCTTGTGCCACGAACCTCTGGAAACGTATCAAGCACTTGTCGAATGCATGTCACGTATAATCAATGCTGAATTGCGTTCCAGTAGTGAATAAACACACTTTTAAGTGGGTGGTGATAATGTTTTGGCCCGCCAGTGTACAATGTACACTTTATATTGTACAGTTTGTAATCAGTTGTAGATTTTGGCCCCAAGTAGCGATCTTTGACTTCTATCTAAGAGATCATTTGCGCACTCTTTAGCTATTGTCACTAAGAGAATAGTTTGGTGGCTTTTCAGTGATTGGTTTCAAAAGTGTAGTGAATTCTTCTGCTGAGGTGAAATAATGAGCCAAGGAATTGATTTGGAATTTTAGTATAGTTTTGAAAGTCGAAAAGCAAGTCCAAAACTGATTCATGGCTAGCGGTTTCTTCGCGAAAGAGAGAAGGTGTTTGGTGTGCCAATGACAAATGATGTGGGTACGGAAGAGGAGTCTGAATAAAGGTTTTATGTGGAAGTGTCGCGTAAAAGTGGATAATGGGCACGAGAAACAATGGCCAGTAAGGAAAGGTTCCTCGATTGCCGGCAGAAAACTACCGATAAATACCACTATACACTTGACATAGGCTTAGTTTTGGATGGTTGAATTTAATACCAAATACGAGGGTTGACTGAAAAGTAATGCCTCCACCTTTGAACTCTTCAACAGTTGGCAGCATTGCTATGCGGCAAGTACTGGCTTGTTCCGTAGCCTCTTCTCTACAGCTCCAGTTGGCGGGAAGCCTCAGCATTGAATGGTTGTGTTTTTACAGTGTAAAGTATGGAACCCAGCGCAGACGGTCGGTCAATGCGATTTAAGCAACATGCAGTCATTGTATTCTTGACAGCAGAAGGTGTCACCCCAAAGGAGTTTCATCTGAGAATGAAAGCAGTTTATGGTGATTGTGTCGATGTGAGTACTGTGCGTCGTTAGGCGAGGATGTTTAAAGATGTTGAGGTGGGAACATCTGACCTGTGTGACAAAGAGTTGGACGGCATGTGACAGCAACCACCGAGTTTCACAAGCAAAAAGTTGACAGATTGATTCAGGGCGATCGTCGTATCAAATGGTTCAAATGGCTCTGAGCACTATGGGACTCAACTTCTGAGGTCATTAGTCCCCTAGAACTTAGAACTAGTTAAACCTAACTAACCTAAGTGTGGTGTCACCGCCAGACACCACACTTGCTAGGTGGTAACTTAAATCGGCCGCGGTCCATTTAGTACATGTCGGACACGCGTGTCGCCACTGTGTGATCGCAGACCGGGCGCCACCACAAGGCAGGTCTCGAGATACGAATAGCACTCGCCCAGTTGTACGACGACTTTGCTAGCGACTACACTAACGAAGCCTTTCTCTCATTTGCCGAGAGACAGTTAGAATAGCCTTCAGCTAAGTCCATGGCTACGACCTAGCAAGGCGCCATTAGCCTTACATAGTTTGATAGTTATCGTATGAAATGTCTCATCCAGAATGCTGTATTCACAACAAGGATAAATAAAAGTTAAGTATTCGAGGAGCTGCATACTTTTCTTGTTAGAATTCACTACTTATCCTGTTCCAGAATTCACGCCGGTCTGCGTTAGATAGCGTGCATTTAGGCCTCCTCTATCTACAAGGTGTTGGCACATTTACCAACACATCATTGGTGACGAGGATGGGATTTGTTCTTTCTAATTGCTTACATTTACTTGTGTCATGGCTTCGCCACAATCTCCTGATGTACTGTCCGAATTTTATCGCTTGCAGAATCAGCAGACGCAGGCGTTATTGGATGCCCTTGGACAGCTCGTCCAGGGTCAACGTGCGCTGCAAACCGATGCAGCCGCCGCCGCTTCACCGCTACCGCAGCCACAACATGCAGTTGCACCGCCGTTTAGCAATTTTGATGCACAGCAAGAGACCTGGACTGAGTGGTCACGCCAGTTTGGATTTCATCTCGCCGCCTACAGAATTCAAGGTAACGAGCGGCAGCCTCATTTATTGTCGTGTGTAGGGGTGCAAACGTACCGTGTGATAGTGAAATTGTTTCGCCGACGCGACGTAGCAACTCTGTCCTACGAAGAAATTTTGTCGGCATTGGACGCCTATTTCAAAGAAACAGTTAATGTAGTTGCAAAAAGGTATACTTTCTTTCGTACAAATCGTACGGCCGGTCAAACTAATAGGGAGTGGGTTGCAACTTTGCAAGGCCTTACTAGGGATTGTGCGTTTGAATGTGACTGTGGCCTTCCTTTTTCAGATACTATGGTGCGTGATGCAATTGCACAGAACGTTTCTGATGTTCGTATCCGGGAGCAAATTTTGAAACTAGTTAATCCCTCCCTTCAGCAAGTGATAGACATATTAGATAAACAAGACACGCTTGACTGTGCTCAGGAATCTTTTGAAACTTCGCCAGCCGTGTGTAACATTAACCGGCCCGCCGGGCGCGCTACGCGGCCCGGTAAACTGCCCTCGCACACGTCTGCGCAGCTGCCGCCACGCTCTAAACCAGGTGTGCCGTGACAGAATACAACTGCAGTGAAATCATGCCCGCGGTGTGCTACTAGACATTCGCATGAAACTTGCCCGTCACGTCAAGCTTTTTGCTTTTTCTGTAATAAGAAGGGACATGTTCAAAGTGTTTGCCAGAAAAAGCTCAGATCAGACACACTTAATCATTCCAGGTCCTTTGCTTCGCGCCGGAATCGAACCAAGGACACTCAGGCTCGTGGACCTTCCCCCATGGACATTCATGTAGTTAATTCCACTTCGTCCAGTGCTACTCTTTCTAACAGTGACTGTGTTCGTCCCACAAAACGTGTGCGCCGACGTCGCCGGAAATCACGTCAATTAGCAAGTGATGCTGTACCTGTATCAGTTCAAATTGCACAAGACAATCGCTCTTGTCGTCAGCAGGACAATAAACTTTTTGTAGATTTGGACTTTAATGGCAAGGTCATACCATTCCAGCTCGATACCGGAGCTGCAGTTTCATTGCTCAATCACGACACGTACAAACAACTGGGCAAACCTCCGTTGCGTGCCACAAACGTTCAGTTAAAAAGTTTTTCAGGACAGCAGATCCCTGTGTTAGGACAGTGCGCTCTTCTTGCAACATACAAGGGACAAACAAAACTTGTGTCATTTTACGTTCTTCGTTCTTCTACTGCAGTGAACTTGTTTGGTTTCGATTTATTTCAATTGTTTCACATGTCTATTGTAAATCAGGTCCTATCAGTGAATCAGACTGTGCCTTCAGACAGTGTTTCTCGTCTGTGTGAAGAATTTGCAGACATTTTTGCACCGGGCATTGGTTGCGCTAAGAACTATGACGCACATTTGGAACTGAAAGTAAACGCGCAACCGAAATTTTTCAGAGCGCGCAATGTTTCTCACGCATTGCGTGTTGAGGTCGCAAGAACATTACACGATTTAGCGTCACAAGGTGTGAGTGAATGTGCGCAATGCCTCTTCCATTTCAGCTCCGCTTCATCGCTTACGCCGTACAAGTGTTCCGTTCGTCTGGACGACGGAATGCGAACGCGCCTTTCGCCAGTTGAAATCGGCGTTGCTTTCTAATACTTGCCTTACGCCATTCGATCCCCAGAAACCCCTTTTGTTGATGGTAGATGCAACGGATTTCGGGATCGGTGCTGTGCTTGCGCACAAAGTTGGCTCGCATGATCGCCCTATTACCTTTGCGTCCAAATTGCTCTCATCTGCGCAAAGAAATTATTCACAGATAGAGAAAGAAGCTTTGGCTCTCGTGTTTGGTGTTACTAAGTTCCATGATTTCTTGTATGGTCGTCACTTCACCATCATCACAGACCACAAACCTTTGACGTCGCTTTTTCATCCGAACAAGCCTGTACCTCCGCGTACAGCGCAGAAATTCATTCGCTGGTCTATTTTCCTCTCGCAGTACCGCTAAGATATCTTGTATCGGTCCACTGCTAAGCACGGAAACGCCGATGCGTTGTCCCGTTTGCCGGTTGCTGAGGATAAAGCATTCGATTCCTCCGAACTTGCTTGCATGTTCATTGATTCAGAAACAGATGAAGTGGTCGAATCGTTTCCGATTGATTTTCGTCGTGTAGCTACAGCCACAGCTGCTGACCCTGTCCTTGCTACCGTTTTGCGTTTTGTTGCTACGCAATGGCCCTTGTCAAAGTCACGGATCGAGGATCCGTTGGTTCGCCGATTTTTTGCTCACAAGGAGAGACTCTTTGTTCGACGTGGTGTTTTGTTGTTGCGTTCTGATAATGATCAGTCCAGAGTCGTGGTCCCACGTTCGTTACAGTGCTCTGTCTTACGGCTTCTTCACCAAGGACATTGGGGTATAGTGCGAACGAAACAACTTGCTCGTCAGCACTGTACTTGGTTCGGAATCGATGCTGCGATTACGAATATGTGCTCTTCTTGCATGACGTGTGCCGAACAACAATCCACACCGCCGCGGAAAGTCTTTGCATGTCCAAAAGCCACTTCCCCTTGGCAACGCTTGCACATCGATTTTGCTGGTCCATTCTGGAATGCTCGATGGTTGGTTCTGGTAGCTGCCTTCAATAATTTTCCTTTTGTTGTCCGGATGTCTGCCACGACGTCCTCTGCCACCATCCAAGCGTTATCTGCTATCTTTTGCATTGAAGGTCTTCCGCAGACTATTGTTTCCGACAATGGCCCACAATTCATGTCCGCCGAATTTCAGTCTTTCTGCAAGGCCAATGGTATTCAACATCTGACATCCGCGCCGTTTTCGCCTCAGTCAAACGGTGCCGCTGAACGATTGGTCCGGACTTTCAAGTCACAGATGTTGAAGTTGAAAGAGTCGCATTCTCGGGAGGACGCGTTGTTGCTCTTTTTGCCATCGTATCGCTCTCAGCCCCGAGATGGTCGCTCGCCGGCTGAGTTGCTCCACGGTCGTCCTCATCGAACCTTGCTGTCTTTGCTGCACCCGCCGCATCAGGTTCCTGTGCAGCGGCAGACTCCTGCTTTTGCTCCAGGCGACGTTGTATTTTATCGCAACTATCGAGGTTCACGGCGTTGGCTCGCAGGGCGCATTCTTCGCTGCCTCGGCCGCGCGATGTATTTGGTTTTGGGGGCCTCTGGTGAGGTGCGTCGGCATCTCGATCAGCTGCGGCTCTATCGTCGCACGGGTTCTGCCGCTCCCCGTCTGCTTTCAGCGACGGTGCCGTCCGGTCAGCGCCCTGGGGACCCATCTACTGGCTCGCCTCATCCCCAGGTGTTACCGACGATGCCTTCCATTTTGCCCCATGGCGACGCGCCGCCGCAGCCGCCGCCGCCGCCGCCTGTTCTCCCGCCGGCGCCGCCCGCAGTGGACGCCTCGCTGCAGCCGCCTAGCGCCTCCCTGGGTCACGCGCCGCCGATCGCTTCCCGTGACCAGCTGTCCTCCGCCATGGAACTCTTGCCCGCTCCGGACCAGATGGCGTCTTCGCGCGTCGGCTACCCCGACGCAATGGAGGTCGACCCTTCGGCTCCTCCTGTCTCTTTACGGGCGCATACGCCGCATGTTGACGTGCACCCTGGACTAGGTTTTCAGGCGTTTCCTAGCTCCCCTCGGACCGAATGGCCGGGTGCGGGTGGCACAGCCTCGCCTGTTGTTAGGCTCCCCACCTCATCGCATACGTCAGCATGGGGTCCTCCCCACGGCGGGCGGAAGCCTTATAACACGACCGTTCGCCGATTTGCGGGGGAGGAATGTGGTGTCACCGCCAGACACCACACTTGCTATGTGGTAGCTTAAATCGGCCGCAGTCCATTTAGTACATGTCGGACACGCGTGTCGCCACTGTGTGATCGCAGACCGAGCGCCACCACAAGGCAGGTCTCGAGATACGAATAGCACTCGCCCAGTTGTACGACGACTTTGCTAGCGACTACACTAACGAAGCCTTTCTCTCATTTGCCGAGAGACAGTTAGAATAGCCTTCAGCTAAGTCCATGGCTACGACCTAGCAAGGCGCCATTAGCCTTACATAGTTTGATAGTTATCGTATGAAATGTCTCATCCAGAATGCTGTATTCACAACAAGGATAAATAAAAGTTAAGTATTCGAGGAGCTGCATACTTTTCTTATTAGAATTCACTACTTATCCTGTTCCAGAATTCACGCCGGTCTGCGTTAGATAGCGTGCATTTAGGCCTCCTCTATCTACAAGGTGTTGGCACATTTACCAACACATCACTAAGGACATCACACACATCCATGCCCGAGGCAGGATTCGAACCTGCGACCGTAGCGGTCTCGCGGTTCCAGACTGCAGCGCCTAGAACCGCACGGCCACTGCGGCCGGCGATCGTCGTATCACTCAGAGAGTGGGTACGCTGGGTGCTGACTCCTGAAATGAAAGCGCACAGACTTGAATCTCACCACCGTACAGCATCCTCCATACAGTCCAGATTCAGCACCGTCTGATTTCCATCTGTTCCTGATAATGAAAGAAGATCTACCGGGACATCATTATGATTCTGATGAAGACGTTGAGAGAACTGTGAGACTGTGGTTGCGGAAACAGAGTTTCGACTTCTTCCGTGACAGATTCAGAAAACTTGTGCATCTTTGGCAGAAATGTATCGAGTTGGCTGGTGATTATGTGGAAAAGTGAATATTGGTGATTAAAGATCACATTCTAAGGATTATTTCTGCGTTTGATTTATTAAGATATTCCCATCCAAACCCAATTAACGAAGGTGGAGGCATTACCTTTCATTCAACCCTTGTATTTTGTTACGAGTTACAACTTGGTAATCAATGCATAGTTGATTGAAAGGAGTACTGCAGAGAAGTTTTTAGCTCTATGTGTTTAGAAAAAAAATGAAAATTTTGGTGGGTAAGATGTAACTGACGAAACTGAAAAATTCCTATTTGGAGGAAAAAAATTTTGCGAGTCGCAGCTACGCAATAGGGCGATCGATATTCTGCGCTACTGAAAGAGCCACTGATAATTTTTTTTTCGCGTTCTTGAAAAGGAGATAGTTTTGGACATATTAAAAGGATACATATTCCCTGGGACGACAACAGTATCTGTTTAAGTTCGTGTAAGTGCCTGAAAGATGAAAAAATTTAGGCCCTTCTCCGCAATCAATAGCCTTCATTTCAAGGATCCAAGAACAGAAGCATGTACAAACAGCACTGAAGGAACGTGGTCTGCTATTAAAAAATACTTACATGGATCAAGGTTGTGCAAATAGTTGTTTGGCATTTATTTACTTGAATATACATGGGGAATGCAAAGTAAAGGCGAAAAATACTTTCATATGTTTTATGACCTTACAGCTCATCTGTGCGATGGCGATTCGTAAATGATTAATTTACGGGTACACCGCTACTGAAATGTGTACGACGAATAATGGTATCCTTAGTGAAATGACAGTGAGGGACAGAAAGGAACACCAGGTGCACTCAGTGTGGCTCATAGAACATCTTGAAGAAGCTATTCCGACAGCCATTGAGAGAACAGTGTGCAACCAACAGCAGATTGCTGTGCATGTGGGAACAAACGATGCTTGTCGTCCGGATGACAAGGTCATACTTTGATCATTCCAGCGACTGGCAGAGAAGGTTGAGAAGACCAGCCTTGCTCAAGGAGAATTTTTAGCACAGTTCGCAGGACAGATCGTGACCACCTGGTTCCGAGTCGAGTAGAAGGACTGAACCAGAGACTTCGAGGATCCTGTGACAAGTTAGGTCGCGACTTCCTGGACTTGCGCTATAGGGTTCAGAAATGCAGGGTTCCTGTAAACGGATCAAGTGTCCACCACATATTAGAGGCTGCTATCCAACTAACTGTGTGTGGGTGCACCCAAGAGTTTTTTAGATTAGGCGACTCTCCATACAGTCCAGATAACGACCGCCGAAGGACTCCCAGAAGTATGAGTGCAACGTTCAAAAGAATGCCCCCACAGGCGAGAGTATTAAAATGAAAATCAGTCACATAATTCTAGTTACAGAAAGCTGCCTGAAACCTGAAATTGAAAGCGATGAAATTTTTGGGGAAAATTTAAGTGTTTAGCGAAGGAGGTGGTGTATTTGCCGCAGTAGACAAGAAAATGAAATAGAAATTGAAGCTCCATGCGAGACTGTTGACTCAGTATCAGGCATGGGCATAAAATAGTAATTCGACCTTCTATCGCCCCCCCCCCCCAAAACTCACCTCCTGTAGCAACCGAAAACTTTACAGAAGACCTCAATACGCTTGTACATAAGTTCCCCTATCATACTGTTATCATCGGTGGAGACGTTAATCATCCAACAATGAATTGGGAAAATTTCAGTTTTCTTACAGGGGGCGTGATGAGACATCCTGTGAAACATTAGTAAATGTCATCTCTGAAAACTACCTAGAACGGGAAAAACAGTGGACGTAATACCAATCATCTTTCAGGATGTCCACATAGAAACTACACTCATGCTCATAAATTAAGGATAATGCTGATACATGGTGAAACAATGCTCCGGCGGGCGGTTTGCGGGTTTAAATCACCTCGGGGTATGACCATGCGGTACATTTGACCTGCGGTCGTCGCACGGTGGCGCTGGCAGCAGTCCATATACGCAGAGGTGTGTTGGTGCATGTCAGAGTACGGTGCAGCGAGTAAGTAGAGTGTAGACGTTTTCAGACGTGCTAATGGTGACTGTGTGTTGAAAATGGCTCAAAGAACACATATTGATTACGTAATGAGGGGTAGAATACTAGGGCGACTGGAGGCTGGTCAAACACACCATGTCGTAGCACAGGCCCTCCGTGTGCCACAAAGTGTGATCTCAAGATTATGGCAACTATTCCAGCAGAAAGGAAACGTGTTCAGGCGCTACAGTACGGGACGTCCACAGTGTACAACACCACAAGGAGGCCGATATATCACCATCAGTGCCCGCAGGCGGCCACCGAGTAGCCTTGCTCGGACCTTACCAAAGCCACTGGAACAGTTGTCTCCAGACACACTGTCTACAGACGACTGAACAGACATGGTTTATTCGCCCGGAGACCTGCAAGGTGCATTCCACTGATCCCTGGTCACAGGACAGCCCGTAAAGCCTGGTGTCAAGAACACAGTACGTAGTCATTGGAACAGTGGTCCCAGGTTATGTTCACAGACGAGTCCAGGTATAGTCTGAACAGTGATTCTCGTCGGGTTTTCATCTGGCGTGAACCAGGAACCAGATACCAACCCCTTAATGTCCTTGAAAGGGATCTGTATGGAGGTCGTGGTTTATGGTGTGGGGTGGGTTATGACTGGTGCACGTACACCCCTACATGTCTTTGACAGAGGAACTGTAACAGGTCAGGTGTATTGGGACGTCATTTTGCACCGCCTTTTCGGGGGTCAGTGGGTCCCACCTTCCTCCTGATGGATGATAACGCACGGTCCCACCAAGCTGCCATCGTGGAGGAGTATCTTGAAACATAAGATATCAGGCGAATGGAGTGGCCTGCCTGTTCTCCAGATCTAGACCCCATCGAGCACGCCTGGGATGCTCTAGGTCGACGCATCGCTGCACGACTTCAAACCCCTAGGACATTTCAGGAGATCCGACAGGCACTGGTGCAATAATGGGAGGCTATATTCCAGCAGCTGCTCGACCACCTGATCCAGAGTATGCCAACCCCGTTGTGTGGCCTGTGTACGTGTGCATGGTGATCGTATCTCATATTGATGGCGGGGTACATGCGTAGGAAACAGTGGCATTTTGAAGCACACGCGTTTTGAGACGGTTTTCTCAACTCATCACCAATACCGTAGACTTAAAGATCTGTGTCATGTGTGTTTCCTATGTGCCTATGCTATTAGCGCCAGTTTTGTGTAGTGGCACGTTGTGTGTTACCACATTCTGCAATTATCCTTAATTTATGAGCATGAGTGTAGTATCAGTAACCATGACACGTTTGTGCCAATAATGATTACCAAAGTACAAAGGACAACCAAAACAAGTAGTAAGATATATATTTTTTAAGTCAACAAGATAAGAAAGCAGTACTCAGTAAGGAACCTGAAACTTTCAGAACAGGGCAGGAGTATGTAGACGAGCTATTGCTCAAGTTTAAAAGAATAGTTGACCATGCACTGGATACCCAATTGAACAGTTCATAATGGAAAGGACTCTCCATGGCATACAGTCACTGTAAAGAAACTTCCAAAGAAACAGAAACAACTAGTTAATAGGTGTAAAAAAAAACATAGAGAGAGAGACGCTGAGTGAAACGTGTTTGGCTGTCGAGAGAGCAATGCATGAAGCCTTCAATGACTAACGTAGTAGAATATTCTCAAACGGTTTTTCACAAAACCCAAAGAAATTCCGGTCGTATGTAAAGGCTTTTAGTGAAACCAAACTTAGTGTCCGGTCAGTCGCGAATGAGACAGGAAGTGGGACTGAGCGTAGAAAAGCAAAAGCTGAAAAGCTTAACTCCGTTTTCAAACGATCCTTTACAAAAGGAAAACCCAGGATATTTGCTCCAGTTTAATCATCGTACCACTGAAAATGAGTGAAAAAAGTGTTACTGTCAGTGGTGTTGAGGAACATCTGAAATCGTTCAGACTGAACAAAGCTCCACGGCCTTGTCGAATCCCTATCAGATTCTATAATGAATTTACCGTTGAGTTAGCCCCTCTTCTGTCTATAATCTATCGTAGATCCGTCGGACAAAAAACCGTGCTCAGTAGTTGGAAGAAAGCACAGGTCATACCCGTTTACAAGAAGGGTAGTAGAAGTGATCCATAAAACAACCATCCGGTATCCCTGACATCGATTTGTTGAAGAATCTTGGAACATATTCTGAACTCGAAGACAATGAGGTATCTCTGATAAAATGAAGTTCTCCGTGCGAACCAGCATGGATTCCGAAAACATCGATAGTACGAAACCCGACTCGTACTTTTCTCACATGACATACTGAAATCAGTCAGGTAGATGCAGTATTTCTTGATTTTCGAAAACCGTTTAACTCAGTACCGCACCTACGCTTATGTCAAAAGTACGATCATATGGTGTATCAAGTGAAATTTTTGACTGGATTGACGCCTTTTTGGTAGGGAGGACACAGCATGGTACCTTGTATGGAGGATCATCGTCAGATGTTCAAGTAACTTCAGGTGTGCCCCAAGGAAATGTGGGACCCTTGCTGTTCACGTTACATATTAATGACCTTGCGGACAATGTTAATAGTAATGGCAGACTTTTTGCAGCCGATGCAGTTGTCTATAGCGAAGTACTGTCTGGAAAAAGCTCCATAAGTATTCAGTCAGATCTTGATAAGATGGTACGAAGATTAGCACCTTGCTTTAAACGTTTAGAAATTTAAAACTGTGTACTGCACAAAACGAAAAAATGTTGTATCCTATGACTATAATACCAACGGGCCACAGTTGTCATCGGCCAACTCCTGCAATTTCCTGTTTGTAGCACTTCGTAGGGATATGAAACGGAATGACCACATAGGCTCAGTCGTGGGTAAGGCAAGTGTTAGGCTTCTGTCTGTTGGTAGAATTCTGGGAAAATACAATCAGTCTGCAAAGGAGGATGCTTACAAATCACTCGTACGACCCATGTTGGAATACTGCTCAAGTGTGTGTGACCCATACGAAGTAGGACTGACAGGGGATATAGAACGTATACGGGAAGGACAGTACAAACGATCACAAGTTTTCCTGACCTGGCTCGCGGGAGAGATAAAGAAGAAACCGAACTGAACTCCTGAATTGTGACGTATCCCGAGAAAACCTACTTACGAAGTTTCAAGAACCGCCATTAAATGATGATTCTAGGAATATACTACAACCCCCTACGTATCCTTCACATGGCAACGAGAGGAAAGATTACATTAACTACAGCACTCGCTGAGGCGTTCAAACAACCATTCTTCCCGCGCTCAATAAGTGAGTGGAACGGGAAGAAAGCATAATAAGTGCCATGTGAGACATACCCTCTGCCACGCACTTCACACTGATTTGAAGAGTATACAGGGGGATGTAGATGTAGAAATGCATAAATAAGTCTTTGGTAGTCACCGTTTGCTCCTTACATATTGAAAACAATTGTCTTTGACAATTTTCCACCTGCATTTGAGTCAGAGACATACGTTTCAATAGCAATTCTCGTTTTCTGTACTGCATTTCCATTTCTTCCAATAGTCGTTTTCTTGAAAGTAATTTGTGTTTTATGGTGAGGTTCTTGGAACTTTCGTACCTGTACGAACTGAAACAATCATGCTGTGAAACTATCACTTCGAATCGTTCTTTCACTGATTCTATTTTTATTGATCCGAGATGCAACACGGAAATTACGGAACATACCTTTTTTAATTTAGTAGATACCCATCCCCCTTCACCATTCTCACTTTCCCAAATATAGATTTGTGTCTGTGTTGTTACGTAGTTTCCGCCAACCATTTCATTATCTCTAAAACACATTTTAATGCGCTCTCTTCTGGGTTAATCGCAATTCCAGGACATTTATTTCCAAAATAGTCACGTGAAACAAGAAGATTGCAATACTTATCTAGCTTTCGAAAATAAAGGTTTATTCATAGTTTGTTGTGTGCAATCGGAGTACATTTTCGACTTGAATTTCATTGCGTATGCCTATTTTTCCACCACCTCCATCTCTCCTGTAATTGACATTCTTTGTAGGTAGCAGAGTTCTTTTATATGGCATTTCTCACTACTTTTCTCGTTCGTGGTCAACGCAGTGGACTACTGTCAATGTGACGAGACGACTGATAACCTATAAGGTGAGTCGTGAAATGCTGAAATGAATATATATACTTGCCGCTGCTTCTGACGTCTTTATGAGGACATGTGAACAGAGCTTCCTGACTGGTTGGGCGGTAAACTCCGAAACTATATGCCATAGCCAACGTTCGCTTCATGTTTTATGATAATTTTCCTTATAAATTAATAAAAGTGCAAGATAAATTGAGAAATTTTGTTTAAGAACATAGATAAAACTTTTCTGTTTATATTCAGTGCATATGCACTACTGGCCATTGAAATTGCTACACCAAGAAGAAATGCAGATGATAAACGGGTATTCATTGGACAAATATATTATACTAGAACTGACATGTGATTACATTTTCACGCGATTTGGGTGCATAGATCCTGAGAAATCGGTACCCAGAACAACCACCTCTGGCCGTAATAACGGCCTTGATACGCCTGGGCATTGAGTCAAACAGAGCTTGGATGGCGTGTACAGGTACAGCTGCCCATGCAGCTTCAACACAATATCACAACTCATCAAGTAGTGATTGGCGTATTGTGACGAGCCAGTTGCTTACCAGACGTTTTCAATTGGTGAGAGATCTGGAAAATGTGCTGGCCAGGGCAGCAGTCGAACATTTTCTGTATCCAGAAAGGCCCGTACAGGACCTGCAACATGCGATCGTGCATTTCGCAGGGATCGAATGAACCGTAGAGCCACGGGTCGTAACACATGTATGGCGATGTATGGCGATGACGAATACACGCTTCTAATGTGCGTTCACCGCGATGTCGCCAAACACGGATGCGACCATCATGATGCTGTAAACAGAACCTGGATTCTTCCGAAAAAATGACCTTTTGCCATTCGTGCGCCCAGGTTCGTCGTTGAGTACACCATCGCAGGCGCTCCTGTCTGTGATGCAGCGTCAAGGGTAACCGCAGCCATCGTCTCCGAGCTGAAAATCCATGCTGCTGCAAACGTCGTCGAACTGTTCGCGCAGATGGTTGTTGTCTTGCAAACGTCCCCATCTGTTGGCTCAGGGATCGAGACGTGGCTGCTCGATCCGTTACAGCCATGCGGATAAGATGCCTGTCATCTAGACTGCTAGTGATATGAGGCCGTTGGGATCCAGCACGGCATTCCGTGTTACCCTCCTGAACCCACCGATTCCATATTCTGCTAACAGTCATTGGATCTCGACCAACGCGAGCAGCAATGTCGCGATACGATAAACGGCAATCGCGCTAGGCTACAATCCGACCTTTATCAAAGTCGGAAACGTGATGGTAAGCACTTCTCCTCATTACACGAAGCATCACAACAACGTTTCACCAGGCAACGCCTGTCAACTGCTGTTTGTGTATGAGAAATCGGTTGGAAACGTTCCTAATGTCAGCACGTTGTAGGTTTCGCCACCGGCGCCAACCTTGCGTGAATGCTCTGAAAAGCTAATCATTTGCATATCACAGCATCTTCTTCCTGTGGGTTAAATTTCGCGTCTGTAGCACGTCATCTTCGTGGTGTAGCAATTTTAATGGTCAGTAGTGTACTTGTGTGTACTGTTCATAAATTACTAAAAATGGACGGGGTCAAATACGTGTGATTAGAATATGAATAGCCTCCTGGTCTGTGTGTAGATCGACAGGCTGCGAGTCAGTACAGTTCATTATGGATTTGCATTCTACAAAATGTAATTTTGTAATTAACCCAACGATTATTGTCCGACTCGGAGAAGTGTAGACTAGTCACAGTTCTGTAAAGATTGAACATACTATCCAATTAATAGTTAGCAGTACATTTATATTGTACTAAATTCCAATTGCATATGCTACTGTTGTGAACGTAGGTCGTACATACGCTCAACACTTCGCTAATCATTGTCTTTCTGCGTTATTCGTTAGACTTATTTTCATGCACGTATTCTGGTCGCTGTAACTTGCATACTACATCACAATTATTCCCTCATCACTGACATCATCGCTAGTTGACAATCGTATTCTTCTTGCTACTCTCATTTTGTTGCCCCTCCTTTCACACCATTGTGATCTACTGTAACACTCACTGACTCTCTACTATAAATATCTCGCAGACTCGCGTCTCTCTCTGCCTTCCTTGTAGATAACCATTCAAAATGTGGTTAGTTCCATCTCAGACACATTATTTGTTACTAGTGTTAGCAACATAAAGGTCTCCGTATTTCTAATTAACAACCCGTTTTCGTCCTTAGGGTGTTCATACCTCCTAGTTTCCACTTCGTGAGGGCATATGAAAACCACAAGTTCAGGGAACACTAAACCACCATAGTCACTTAAGGCCGATGGTCTCGCCTATCTGTGTAAATCTCGAGAGTGCGGGTCGTGTGCTATCATAAAATGAAACAAATACATGCTAGGGATGATGTGATCCATTTGTAGTCTTACTTTGATGTTCAGAAGCATATTGTGCACACAGTGTTCCGTATTTCCACCATTCCAGTCCCTCTGCCATTTATCAAGCGTCCGGTTTCGAAGCTCTGATTTGTTATTTATTCTGGATCCTGAAGTTTCTCGTACTTCATCGAAGTACGTGGCAATACAGCCTGGCCTAATACGGTAATGCTTATTTTCATCGAATCGGTTAGTTTTCCTCCCAAAGGGCCCGCTGCTTTACTCCAATTGATAATAGCGCCGCACTCACTACATTTCAATGAGTATAAATTTGTGCTATTAATTATTTTTACATCCATCTTGATGAGATAGTGAAAAAATACAAAAAACTGAGTGAGTTTTATACATAGTAAGTTTCTTCTGAACCTGATTCGTATGTCGTTTATGTGGAACACGATCACACAGGCTTAAATATTTCCATCTCTCATTCCAAGTAAACCAATATTTTGTCCAGCTGAGTTGTTGTCTCTTCTTGTATCATACTGTCTTCAAAAGGACCAGCAATATCGCCAGCTAATCCATCAGCACTATCGTCACTTTTTACAGATAAACAAACGGCGATAATTTCCTTATCGCCGGCCGGTGTGGCCGAGCTGTTCTAGGCGCTTCAGTCTGGAACCGCGCGACCGCTACGGTCGCAGGTTCGAATCCTGCCTCGGGCATTGATGTGTGTGATGTCCTTAGGTTAGTTAGGTTTAAGTAGTTCTGAGTTCTAGGGGACTGATGACCTCAGATGTTAAGTCCCACAGTGCTCAGAGCCATTTGAACCATTTTTTTCCTTATCAGGAAACATTTTGAAACAAAAGCTCTCCCTGTTACTCTTCAAATCTGATACCGTTGTTGTTCTCACACCAAATTCAGCAACACTTTTTTTAACAGTTCTTTACCTATTTTCGTTCATGGTCATTAGAAAATATTGGCGATTCCGTATCTTCAACTTCCGGTTTATAGCTTAACCAACCTAATAATTTTGTTCCATGAGGCAGTTCTAGAACCTAATACCAACACAAACTTACATACATGTACATTTGAGTACATGTTTGTAAAACTGATGTAATGTTGACAGTCACGCAAATGCGTTGCGTAGCAGTTTCATTACTGCTTAGGAGCAAGACTATGATCAGTGTTGCCAACTTGATGACACAACTTAGCGCTAAAAGTGAACCTAAAAGTCTCTAGAAAAGCGCCAACTTTGAACACGCAGGCGCTATAAAAGGAGCCAGAATATTTTACAATAATACTCACGCTGAAGTAAAACAAATATAACTCCAGAAATTTCGTTAGATCAGACAACGGTGAAAGTTTCGAGGATGAGTGTTGTATTAACAAGTGATGACAAAATTTGTCCATTGTAAACATTTCGGGCACAGTTGAATCGTATATGAATTTCATATAAATGGGTGCTGCTGTGGAAAATGGTAGCATAATACGCTATTGTTGAGCAGTATAGGAATTGTTCTGCGGAGGATGCACAATTAATTCAGATTCTGCGTAACACGTAACTAAGAGGCAAAGAATTTTTGTCAAAAGCGCTCGTTCCATTCACGATCGAAGTTCAGAGCATCCTTACTATTTCAGAGCAAAGTGATTAACATCACTACCTTCTATCACGTTACGTCAACAAACCAAAATTCTCGTGCAATAATGGTAACTGTGTTTTTAAAAATTGGAAGTCACATAGAAATTAAGGTTGGCTGGTATGGAAGAGGGGACCAAACAACGATGTCATCGGTCCCATCGGATTAGGGGAGGATAGGGACGGAAGTCGGCCGTGGCCTTTCAAAGGAGCCATCCCGGCATTTGCCTTATGTGATTTTGGGAAATCACGGAAAACCTAAATCAGGTTGGCCGGACGTGGGTTTGAACCGTCGTCCTCCCGAATGCGAGCGCAGGGTGCTAACCACTGCGTCACCTCGCTCGGCACAAAAATTAAACAGAATTAACTGTAGTGTATAAAACAGCAGTTTACAATACATCGGCAACATCTGCAAATATAATCCTTAAAGTAAGTGAAAACAATGACAGGACGTCGATACGGTAAATCTTCCGTCTAGCTTCTGTTCTTCCGTCTAGCTTCTGTCCTAATATTTTATTTAGTCCTTTGTCTAATGATTGAGGGATAAGTTCCTTAATTGTCAATAATTTTCTTCGTGAATTAGTTTCTTTCCCTCATAGAGTCTCTCAGCAGACGTACCTAGTAGTATACTGAAAGAAAAAATGTTAAGCTGCACAAATTACTGAACAAACTATTTTATAGCAAACCATGTGCCAAATTTTTTACTTTTCCGCAAGTAGACACAAGAATTGCGACTAGATTCGTATGTCACGAACTATTTGCTACAATTTTCACCTTGTACACTTATCTTACTAAAGCAAGCTCAACACAATTTTCCGAATAGTTATCTTACTACAGTAAGAGCAAAATAGTTTTCTGAATCGTGTAGTTGTAAATACGTACAGAGGCTGCACAACACGCGAGTTTAGAAGCCAATCAGGGAACTATGTTCCGCTAGCAGAATGTATCAAGAAAGAAAGTGCTTGAGCGCCGGTTTTAACGACAATGTATCTCGTTCGTATTATTAGACATTTATTAGTGTGCACAATCATCTGCGTAACATGGGACTAACTAGGCCAATATTTACTTTTATAGAGAATATCACGTGGAGTATTCATTGTAGCAGGTGTGTAGTACAGCCACAAACAGTACACAAAATAATTAACACCAAGTGCCTCCTGACTATCTGAGTTAATTAATTTGTTACACTGACATCTGTACGATACAGTACTATAAATAGAGTTCAACGAGATATGCAACAAGACAAAGTTTACATCCCATCCGAATAAATTCTCTCACTCTTTTGCAGTGACACGAAGACCTTGCTTCCATTTTTACATCTACACTCCGCAAGCCACAGTACGATACGTGGCGGAGTGTACCCTGTACCACTACCTGTCATTTTCTTTCCTGTTCGCAAACAGAGCGAGGGAAAAACGGTTATCTGTATGCCTCCATAAGAGCCCTAATTTCTCGTATCTTATTCTCGTGGTCCTTAGGCGCAATGTATGTTGGTGGCAGCAAGGTCGTCCGGCAGTCAGCTTCAAATGCCGGTTCTCTAAATTTTCTCAACAGTGTTCCTAGAAAAAAAGGTCGCCTTCCCTCCAGGGACTTCCATTTGAGTTCTCGAAGCATCTCACGTGTTGTTCGAACCTACCGGTAACAAATCTGGCTGCCCGCCTCTGAATTGTTTCGTCTTCCTTCAATCTGACCTGGTACGGATTCCAAACACACGAGCAGTACTCAAGGAAAGGTCGCACCAGCGACCTATATGTAGTCTTCTTTACAAGTGAACTACTCTTTCCTAAAATTCTCCCAATAAGCCGAAGTCGCCCACTCGCCTTCCCTACCACAGTCGTCACATGCTCGTTCCACCTCATATCGAATGCGCGCACACACACAACTTCGTATAACAAGCGCTTAGGTTATTTGCCCATAGACCTTGCCGTTGGTGGGGAGTCTTGCGTATCTCAGCGATACAGATAGCCGTACCGTAGGTGCAACCACAACGGAGGGGTATATGTTGAGAGGCCAGACAAACGTGTGGTTCCTGAAGAGGGGCAGCAACCTTTTCAGTAGTTGCAGGGGCAACAGTCTGGATGATTGACTGATCTGGTCTTGTAACACTAACCAAAACGGCCTTGCTGTGCTAGTACTGCAAACGGCTGAAAGCATGGGGAAACTACAGCTGTAATTTTTCCCGAGGGCATGCAGCTATATTGTATGGTTAAATGATGATGGCGTCCTCTTGGTTAAAATATTCCGGTGGTAAAATAGACCCCATTCGGATCTCCGGACGTGGACTACTCAAGAGGACGTCATTATCAGGAGAAAGAATACTGGCGTTCTACGGATCGGAGCGTGGAATGTCATACTTCTTAATCGGGCAGGTAGGGTAGAAAATTTAAAAAGGGAAATGGATAGGTTAAAGTTAGGTATAGTGGGATTAAGTGAAGTTCGGTGGCAGGAGGAACAGTACTTTTGGTCAGGCGAATGCAGGGTTATAAATACAAAATCAAATAGGGGTAATGCAGGAGTAGGTTTAATAATGAATAAAAAATAGGAGTGCGGGTAAGCTACTACAAACAGCATAGTGAACGCATTATTGTGGCCAAGATAGATACGAAGCCCACGCCTACTACAGTAGTACAAGTTTATATGCCAACTCCCTCTGCAGATGAGAAAGAAATTGAAGAATTGTATGAAGAGATAAAAGAAATTATTCAGATAGTGAATGGAAACGAAAGTTTAATAGCCATGGGTGACTGGAATTTGATAGTAGAAAAAGGAAGAGAAGGAAACGTAGTAGGTGAATATGGACTGGGGGTAAGAAATGAAAGAGGAAGTCGCCTGATAGAATTTTGCACAGAGCATAACTTAATCATAGCTAACACTTGGTCCAAGAACCATGAAAGAAGGTTCTATACATGGAAGTAGCCTGGAGAAACTGACAAGTTTCAGATAGATTATATAATGGTAAGACAGAGATTTAGGAACCAGGTTTTAAATTGTAAGGCATTTCCAGGGGCAGATGTGGACTCTGACCACAATCTGTTGGTTATGAACTGTAGATTAAAACTGAAGAAACTGCAAAAAGGTGGGAATTTAAGGAGATGGGACCTGGGTAAACTGACTGAACCAGAGATTGTACAGAGTTTCAGGGAGAGCATAAGGGAACAATTGACAAGAATGGGGGAAAGAAATACAGTAGAAGAAGAATGGGTAGCTTTGAGTGAAGGCGGCAGAGGATCAAGTATGTAAAAAGACGAGGGCTAGTAGAAATCCTTGGGTAACAGAAGAAATATTAAATTTAATTGATGAAAGGAGAAAATATAAAAATGCAGTAAATGAAGCAGGCAAAAAGGAATACAAACGTCTCAAAAATGAGATCGACAGGGAGTGCAAAATGGCTAAGCAGGCATGGATAGAGAACAAATGTAAGGATGTAGAGGCTTATCTCACTAGGGGTAAGATATATACCGCCTACAGGAAAATTAAAGAGACCTTTGGAGAAAAGAGAACCACTTGTATGAATATCAAGAGCTCAGACGAAAACCCAGTTCTAAGCAAAGAAGGGAAAGCAGAAAGTTTGAAGGAGTATATAGAGGGTCTGCTCAAGGGCGATGTTCTTGAGGACAATATTATAGAAATGGTAGAGAATGTAGATGAAGATGAAATAGGAGACATTATACTGCGTGAAGATTTTGACAGAGCACTGAAAGACCTGAGTCGAAACAAGGCCCCGGGAGTAGACAACATTCCATTAGAACTACTGACCGCCTTGGGAGGGCCAGTCCTGACAAAACTATACCATCTGGTGAGCAAAATGTATGAGACAGGCGAAATACCCTCAGACTTCAAGAAGAATATAATAATTCCAATCCCAATGAAAGCAGGTGTTGACAGACGTGAAAATTACTGAACTATCAGTTTAATAAGTCACGGCTGCAAAATATTAACGCGTATTTTTTACAGACGAATTGAAAAACTGGTAGAAGCCGACCTCAGGGAAGATCGCTTTGGATTCCGTAGAAATATTGGAACACGTGAGGCAACCATGACCCTACGACTTATCTTAGAAGCTAGATTAAGAAAAGGCAAACCTACGTTTCTAGCATTTGTAGACTTAGAGAAAGCATTTGACAATGTTGACTGGAATACTTTCTTTCAAATTCTGAAGGTGGCAGGGGTAAAATACAGGGAGCGAAAGGCTATTTACAATTTGTACAGAAACCAGATGGCAAGTGTAAGTGTCGAGGGACATGAAAGGAAAGCAGTGGTTGAGACGGAGTGAGACAGGGCTGTAGCCTATCCCCGATGTAATTCAATCTGTATATTGAGCAAGAAGTAAAAGAAACAAAAGAAAAATTCAGAGTAGGTATTAAAATCCATGGAGAAGAAATAAAAACCTCAAGGTTCGCCGATGACATTGTAATTCTGTCAGAGAGAGCAAAGGACTTGGAAGAGCAGTTGAACGCAATGGACAGTGTCTTGATAGGAGGATATAAGATGAACATCAACAATAGCAAAACAAGGATAAGGGAATATAGTCGAGTTACCTCGGGTGATGCTGAGGGAATTAGATTAGGAAATGAGACACTTAAAGTAGTAAAGGAGTTTTGCTATTTGGGGAGCAAAATAACTGATGATGGTCGAAGTAGAGAGGATATAAAATGTAGACTGGCAATGGCAAGGAAAGCGTTTCTGAAGAAGAGAAATTTGTTAACATCGAGTATAGATTTAAATGTCAGGAAGTCGTTTCTGAAAGTATTTGTATGGAGTGTAGCCATGTATGGAAGTGAAACATGGACGATAAATAGTTTGGACAAGAAGAGAATAGAAGCTTTCGAAATGTGGTGCTACAGAAGAATGCTGAAGATTAGATGGGTAAATCACATAACTAATGAGGAGGTATTGAGTAGAATTGGGGAGAAGAGGAGTTTGTGGCACAACTTGACTAGAAGAAGGGATCGGTTGATAGGTCATGTTCTGAGACATCAACGGATCACCAATTTAGTATTGGAGGGCAGCGTGGAGGGTAAAAATCGTAGAGGGAGACCAAGAGATGAATACATTAAGCAGATTCAGAAGGATGTAGGCTGCAGTACGTACTGGGAGATGAAGCAGCTTGCACAGGATAGAGTAACATGGAGAGCTGCATCAAACCAGTCTCAGGACTGAAGACCACAACAACAACAACAGGTTATTTGTTTCAGAAATGCCGTTAAATTTTTGCGTCGTTCAGCTTTTAGTCTATCAGTAACAATTCTTGAACAATAAGCTTGTTAATCAACCCTAGAAAGTCTGGCCCTGTCTTGCCTCGCGCTTCATCTCTGGAAGTCTAAAGCAGCTTGTCAGTTGGTGATCTTTGCTCTATTGCTCGTCGCTATTGTTTATACAACCATTCAATTAACATTCATCTACTCGTAGTCAGAAAATGTTTATTAACACTCACCTACTCGTAGTCAGAAAATGTTTCTATTTCATCTTCGTCTACTGTCGCACTAGTTGAAGGCTAGTTTGTTTTGAAGTTATATGCAACATTAGAACCTTTTTTTACCAGATCTTCGGAAGTTCACAGTCTTTGTAATTTTTGTTCCTTATTTTTAACCCATATCTTACTGTCAACAAGGCATTTAAAGTGTCAGTCCACAAACGATTCCTCAATTTGATTTTCACTGTGATCATTGCACTGAACACCCTTTCCACTTCGGCGTTACAAATGAGGTACAGATAATACTGCCATGGCCAGCTTACACAAGTTCTAGCGATTTTTGTGTATATATGTGCGTGTAGTTTCGTTGAAGTGTCAATGTGGTGTCTTTTACGTGTGTGAGTACGAGTCGCTAACAACATGTGTGAATACACTTGTGCTGTTAATAACATATCGTAACATCACATGAGGGTATGAACAACATTTTTACTACAATTTTCACTACAATTTCATTCCTCTGACAAGAAATTCTCTCTTTGATATTGTTAAGGCTTCCTATGTTCATGTGTCCGATAAAAAAATTATTTGGAGTGTATGTACAGGCGTAAAATAAATTAGGAACAGATCGGTGTGAAGCACCTTAATCGTTTACTTTTAGAAATACCTCAGGGTTGGAACATATTTTAGCATGAATTATAATTTATGCATTCGTAGGTTCGTGTGGAGAAACACATTTTGCGTGGTACCCTTAGTATTAATTCCAAGCTGAGCATTTTAACTGTGAAAAATCGCATCACTTGAACAAAAGATAGCCGTGAAGCGACAACCATAAGAATCTGTTTTGATACTGATACTATTCTTTGCAAAATAAATGAAATTACAACTACTTTCGTCTGTTTATTCAAGAAATTAGTTGTAACCCATCTCTTTATGACTTTACGCCACGTAATATTGGAGTAATTTGAAATAGACTCTGGTATCTTGCAAATTGCGGCCAACAATACTAATTACAACTGGCGCTATTCAGGTAAATGGTTTGGTTATCAATAACAGCATATATTTACCAGAAACACGTTAAAAGATACTGATGTCTCCATTCATGTCTTTCTCGTAAGAAGAGTCGAACCAGAGTAAAAAGATTATGAAAATCTTATTTCTATTGTTTCCATTGTTCTCAGTATTTTTACTAAAACACATAAATTATCGTGAAATATCGATACAGCTTATCACAGTGAAATACTTAATATTTCTACGTATTCTTTTGTATACAGTTCGTTTTATTATGTGAACGTTTCAAGTCAACCATAAATAAGTGTTTCTACTTCCCAGAGGACCAGTACAAAGTCCTTAAATGGATTTACAAATGATGCATCTCGGAACCGTAATACTTCAGCCCAAAATGCCACTGTACGTATATTCTTAGTTGTTCCAGGCCTGGTGAGAGATATTTCTCCACTGGGCAACGATTCTGTCAGTTTCATATGACTGAAAACCAAACACTTCTGCCAGTTCTGTAATTTTCATGCTTTTGTGTACTTTCGCTATTTCTTGTACACTCAGCTAAGAGATTACCCCCAGAGTTATCACATTATCAGGAAGACGCTACTGTAACTATTTGGCAAGTTTAACAGTAAAACCTGTACACCTATTCCTAAGTTGTCGTTCTTCTTCTGTGTCGGGTTTGTTCCTTTATTTCCTTTTCAATGTTGTATGCAAGATGTGGTGAAGGAACGAGGTGTGCTTCAATATCACAGCAATGTCTATTCTTGATGCAGGCATCAGCGCTTTGTTGCATTAGACATCAGGAAGTTTAACCGAGTTGCAAGGAGTTTGGCTGGATCTACTTTGTCGTCCTCGAACTGGTTAACAGCTTGTTACACCTCTCCTAAGAAATATTTAAGATATGTTAAATACTCTGTTTTCTCATGAGCATACACTGAGTGTGAGCATACACTGAGTGTAGATCAGTAGTGTAGCAGTTGTGTTTTGATTCTGAGACCGACAAATGCAGCTTATGTTCCACTCATTGCTGTGATATCCTAGTTACAGCAGGCTCGATTGAAAGCTATCTTGTAACACAAGTTGTAGAATTTTAAAGGAGAGTCTCCAAATTAAGTGTTTCATGGATTCTGCGGTACTCCTCTTGTCTATTCGAGGACTGACAGAACCAGTTATATGTCTCTCTTATCAGGAATTCTGTATGTCGCGGGAGAGTTTCCTGAGATGCATGTGATATACTTAACTTGAGGGAATGTCATACACAACGAATGAGTATTAAATGTGGTAGCTTATACTCGTCTTAATTTTAAAGAGACCGTTACTGATACCACACAGCGCTGATGCATTACTGTACCAACACCGATAATATTAGATAATTTAAGTTTTTTCTTTTGTTGCATCAGCAGTGCTCCTTGCATCTGCGTTTTCCAAACTAATTAATTTTAAAGGCACATTTGCACGCCGAGCTTTTATTAGCAGAAAACGTAATTAAGAGTTAATGAAATAAAGAAACAATTTGAGCCATAGATATAGTCCACGGCTGTATAAATATTGTACGCAGCCGCTGGAAACATTTGAAAATGTTTGCTCGTCAAATGTTTGGAAGAATAAGAGGCACCTTTTGTTTTCTAGGTCTTGTCCAGATCGGACATATTTTGGCACACCGCCATTAATTCTACATTATTTTATTAATACATTCACAAGTTCCAACCAAACAGCACTCGTAATTGCATAATACAAGTTTCAATGTGTTTTATTTCAGAATATACTGTTATTACTAACCTATGTATGTTTTATTTTGTGTCTTCAGTAATTGTTGACTTGGCATGGCAAAACGTTCCGTACTTCTAAGCAGAAAGACGTCCAGCTCGATCCACCGGCGTCTTCGGGTGCCATCGTATTACGAAGTCCGATTTAGGTAAAACTACAGAGAGAAGGAACACGAATCATTCCATGTAGGCTTTCACGGCCGGCGTCTTTATCAGTAAACTCTTCCGGGCTAAGTTGCCGTGGTCGATCTGTAGAACTTCTTCTCCCTGACGTTTCGTTCTCAACTACGGAGAACATCTTCCGAGGTGAGTCGACGACTCACCTCGGAAGATGTTCTCCGTAGTTGAGAACGAAACGTCAGGGAGAAGAAGTTCTACAGATCGACCACGGCAACTTAGCCCGGAAGAGTTTACTGATAAAGAAGGAACACGGTTAAAAATACAAGAACGGACCTTTAACTAAAACAGCCATGCTCAAGTGCCGAGAGTTTGTGCGATATTTAATATAAATTACTATAATTCATTGTATTGTCTCGATACAGGTACGAAACGAGTTTAACATTAAATAATCCAAGGAATGTTGATACATTGTAATTTTGTTTTTCGCTGAAGTAGCGTACTATAACCCATAAATGTTTGTGGCAACTGACATCTGTAGGTTCACTATACTTTTTTTCTCCAATAATTGTACGCAGCTCATCTGTAAAGTGTGGTTCCAGAGCATTTTTTATTACTTCTGTGCACTTGGTACGACGCAACTACAAATCGACGGCAGATTTGGAATCACAAAATGTCCCTTTACACATTTCAACAAGATGATCGCATATAACAATGGAACGATGTTCTGCAATAAACAACGGTAGTGTTCCTTTTGCCTTGTGCACAGCTTCTAATTTTTCACCAGCACTACACGACTTAAAATCTAATAGCGTATGCGACTTAGGAATAATTGAAGTCTGAACTGTCTGAGTATGCTTTTTAGTAACAGTATGACTTCTGATATCACTTAAGCTGGCATGAATTTCAACATAGCAGTAAAGGCACTGAACTTTGATATCACTGGTTGCAACAGGTTTCAACCAATATTTAAAATATTAAGATTGATTCCCGTTTATATCGCCGAATGTAACTTTTCTTTGGAACGGCAAATTCATTTTTCACTTGTCACAGTCAACAATACTTTACTTAGAAGTAAAGCAAACCCTGTTATCATAACCTATACAATGAGCCGAATGAACGACACCGAAAACTCAATGTCAAGGTATTCCGTCTTCGGCGTAGTATCAACACAGAGAACGGCCGCCTAATACGGGTGTCCACGTACAGTCATTACGTAGGCAGAGCCCCCTTCCTAACATCAAAATACGTTCAACTGCATAAAAATAAGGAAAATATCTGAAATTTAAAAAAAAGTTACAAATTTTTATTTGGCACCAGATTCGGCTCTAGGAGCTGGAAATAATTTTTTTGGCACAGTCGAAGCTTGTTTGGATCTTGTGCAATAAATAACTGAAATTGTTACCGGACTTAATGTACACCCTGTATATATAAATAATTCAAATTCATCCGGTTTGGGAATCGAGAATCTCGACGATTTTTGCCTGTTATCGACATCGATACTGTCAAGAAATCGATACCAGGGATTCCAATATTTTCGAGAACATTTTAATTTGAAGTTTGAAGTCAGATGACAAATGACAAAACAAATATTTTTTCGTGTGATATAATTACAAATTAACAAAATTCTTATTTTTTCCTTTACTTATACTGTAAAAGCATTCTTCTTGCCGAATTTCATGATTCTGTGTAAAGAGGAAGTACCAATAGTTTTAATGAGTGAGTTTGCTAGTGTCAAAGTATGTGACATAAATAGTCATGTCTTTTTTTTTTATTTTATTGACTTAGAAGCTTAACGTTTTTCAACAGCGAGGGACCATAGCTCGTAGCACGTGAAATAAATTTCATCTTGATACGTTTACCTGTTTCTGAGAAAAGGGGGGTTAACAGCATATGGACAGACAGATGTAATTTTTTTTCGTGGAATATAATTACAAAATAAAAATTTCGGGTTTTTCCCTTTACTTGTACTGTGAAACCTTTCTTCCTGCGAATTTTCGTGATTCTAGATCAACCGTAAGTAGCCTAAAGATTTCGATGATGGAGTTTTTGAGTATCAAAATACGGCCGTATCTTTTGATTGCATGCACTTCGAAGCTAACGTCTATTATACCACCAAGAGACCATAGACCTTAGTATGTGACACAGATTTCAACTTTATGCTTCTACGCGTTCCTGAGGAAAAGGGTTTTGAGCAGTCAGACAGTCAGAGAGATGGAGAACAAAGTGATCCTACAATGGTTCCGTTTTTGCCCGTTGAGGTAGTGAACCCTACAAACGATCCATATAAACCAGAGATCCAGATTAACGATGGCCGGATAAAAGCGTTTCCTCTGTATTACAAATTGCTATTTGTACTGTAGAGCTTGATTAGTGTGATTACATGGTGTTGTGCTTGGTGGATTATAATTCTGCAGTTCTGTCTGTGGTTTTGTTGTAGCGTAACCACTATCTCAACAAAGAATATTGTTTTGTGAAGTGATTCAAATCTATAGTAATTTAAGTGTTTTCTTTTAAGGGGATTTAGAACGTAATTTTTTTCACATTTTCGGATTTTTATCTCATTATAAAATTTGCAATTTTCGAATAAAATGATATATATATATATATATATATATATATATATATATATATATATATAAACTCATATGGAATGTATTTTATTTCATTTTTTTAAATATAATCTACACCGGTTGAAAATATTAAAATTTTTAAGTGCGTTGATTTGATTTTGACAGGGAAGTTAACACAGCTTAGGTATAACGCGCCTCTGCCCACACCGAAACAGAATTTACTGTGTGGTATCTTTCCCTATATATTTAGTAAAGCCATCCAATGCCCTTAAATAGTGCAATGAGTCCCTTTACCAGTTTTTTGTTAGACACAATTTCTTCTGGTCTAGTTGTCCCGAAGATTCTGTATCTTTTGCTCTCCAATGCCATGCATTCGAAGATTAGGTGTGATGCAGTTTGTTCACCCTCATCAGAGATCCTACATTTAGGGTCTTCTTCCGTTATACCCATTCTCTGTAGGTGTTTTTTGAAATTCCCATGGCCAGTCATCAGTCCAGTCATGAGTTTGATCTCTTTACTGTTCAATCCCAGGATTACAGAGCTTCTTTTATAGCATGGCTTGGGCATCATTACCGCACAATGTTTTTGTTTATGGATCTTGGTATAATTTTCTACGTGCTGTTTCCTAAGTAAGTCCCATAATTCTAGTTTGATCATAGCCTTGGTGATTGAGAGGACAGGTTGCGGACCAATAAATGGAATCATTGCCCCCAACATGGCCAATCTGTCGGTTTGTTCATTGCAACAGATCACGGAATGGCCAGGGACCCACACTAGGTTTACCCTATTGCTTCCCCCTAGCTCCACCAGAGCCATGTGGCATTCTGCAACAATCTTAGATCTCATTGCAGGATCTGCCAGTGATTTCAGGGATGCCTGAATAGATGTAGATGTTACGGTCCTTGTTGCACCTATGCAAATTCTCCTCCACACATGCCCTGACTGCAGTAATTTCAGCTTGGAATACCGAGGCCAGTTTTCCTGTCTTGGCTGAACACTGTTGAAAGGTGGCTACACTGAACCACTGCGCCAGAGATTGCGCCAAAGAGTATTATTAAGCCGCCTCCACAGTGCTTGTTGAGAACTCGTAGAAGTCAGTGCTTGGAGAGAACTCGTAGAAGTCAGTGCGCGGGCAGAGCTCGTAGAAGTCAGTGCTTGTCCAGAGCTCGTAGTAGTCAGTTCGTGCCGAGATGTGCTAGTGGGCACTGCTTGTCGTGAAGTCGGAGTGAGATGTGATAGTGGAGAGTGTTGTTCCATGTTTTATGCAGTTATTTGATGGGAGAGATAGCAGATGTTATTCTAATGGAAATACTGTAATGATCAGAGTGCATTTCGTCAATATATATGAAGGTAAAAACCACTATGTTCTTTTATTATTTGTGTGTCTCAAATAATGCATCATTACAGGTTCAGTCAACAAAGCATCTGGCTTGTGTTCTTGTATTAGAGTGTAATTCTGGTTTTCTTGCGTAATTATAGTTTTTCTAAGTTTCTTTTATCACGTCAGTATAATTGGTATTTAAAAATTCTTGTCTTGTTGAAGAAGAACCGTGCCAGATGTGCGTTGAGTCATACTACCACATACAGAACAGCTACACTTGTGCTTTGTTGGCTTCGTAGATTTTATAGTTGCTGGGGACTTAATTAATTAATTGTGTTAACAAAAAAATTTCATTTCATTCTTGTTGTTGTTCTAAGCAGTCAGATAGCGTAATAATACTGGTCAGGGCCTACCGTTTACGAGACAGAGCGTAAACGGACATAACAGCTACTAAAAATATTTTCAATCATATATTTAAATAAGCCCCCATGCACGTGGCGACCGCTGCTTCGGATCGTCCCTTGGAATCTTCTGACTGTAAAAATAGTAGACAGTAGTATTGTTGTAGTAATCTGGAGTTTAGTAATTGTAGTCTATTTTGCATGTGTAGATTTGGTAATTGTCATTCTTCTAATGGTATTTTTTCTCAGAATTTGATTTGTTGTCTTGTATACGCGTTTGACAATTTAGTGCAATTATTTCAATTGTTCGATTAATCGTGTTTGAGGGAAATATTTCGTGTGGATGGTATTGTTGACGATGAGGAGTCATTGTGTGTGATTTTCGAACAGTGACGAATTTTTTATGTTTTGTAAATGATTACGCGATCAATGAAAAAGGCAAAAATGATGGATATTGAGAATGACGAAATTGTTATGGCGAACTCGCCAACAGAAGAAAACAGTATGATGGATAATGAAGTGGAAAACAGTGTAATAAGTCGGGAAAATAGTCCGGAACCATTTCAAAATTTTTCTCAATCAGAAAATTCACAGAATACGAGATCAACGATAGAAGATTCTGATATAGTATCGAACACAGATAGCTTTATGGCTATGCAGAAGGAAGTTAGTTTTGTGGGAAATGTTAGGGGCGAAAAGAATTTCGAACCGGCTGATATGGAGCAGTTGATGGGTGTAATATTAAATTTGGGATCCGAATTAAAAACACAGATGGGAACAATGGAAACACGGTTTAGATCTGAATTAAAAACAGAGATAGGAACAATTAAAACAGAGATGGGAACTTTACGATCTGAATTAAAAACTGATATAGGAACAATGGAAACACGAATGGAAACTTTGGGATCTGAAATGAAAAATGACATGGGAATAGTGGAAACACAGTTTAGATCTGAATTAAAAACGCAGATGGGGACAATGGAAACACGGTTAGATTCACGAATAGGGACGTGTTTCAAAAATATGAAAGATGAATTAAAGAAAGAAATCAGAGAAGAAGTAAAACCGATTTTGAATGCTCACAATGATAGATTAGTTGCAGTAGAGATTAGACAAAGGGAACAGGATAGAGAACAGGAAGAAAGAGATCGCGTGATCGTACAGAAATTTTCAGAGTTAAATTTACAACGTGCAAAAGATAAGGAAGAAATATTTGAGAGAATCGAGGAATCCGTACCAAATGACAGATTAAATAACCTAACACAACAATATGAACAGTTAACTACCAAATGTGTCAATACTGAAACCCGAGTCGCGACACTTACGGAAGACGTAAATAAACAGAAAGAAAAAATAGGTGATTTAGCGGAAAGAGTTGAGGAGATATCAGATAAATTGACAAATCTTAGTTTACATGGGGACAGAGAATCGGATGATACAGCTCCATTACCATTCGCAGAAACCGAAGAGTACCAGAACATAAATAAACATGTTGAAAATCAGGGAAAATTTAATGAACGCGTGAAAAGGGAATTTGAGGCTTTAAAAAAGCAAGTCAAACAAATAGAAGGCGAAATTGTAGGAAAAGACAGTAAAAGAAATTTGAAATCACAGATAGCAGTGGGGTATGAAGAAAGTAATTTATTTCATTTTCGAGGTGCGACAAGAGAGCGCCAGGCGCGCGAACTTAACAATAGTCGTCATTGTGACTGGGACGGACGGGGTAGGTCTTTGTCGCCACGAGGCGAGAACTTTGACTATAAACACTTTTTGACTGTTCGGAAATTTAAGATCTTCCGCAATTCTAAGAATGACATACATCCATGTTCATGGTTAGATCAATTTATGTACGCACTTCCACCAAATTGGCCACTAAGTCACAAACTGGAATTTATGTGTGGATATTTAGAAAACGAACCGGCGACGCGGATGCGCGCACTCATTAGAGATTGTAATAATCTAAATGATTTTTATCATGCATTTCTATCGGCATATTGGTCCGAAAACACACAAGACAGAGTCAAACATAGTCTGATTATGCAGCGTAATTTTAAACAGTCTGAGTTCCGCACGCCGGCAGAGTACTTTGAAGACATGATTCGAAAGAATCAGTTCCTGTCCAACCCTTATAGCCCGACTGAATTAATTCGCATTTGTTTAACGAAGCTGCCACAATCCATAAGACAAATTGCTTTAGCCGGAAGATGTAAAGACGACATTGAGACTTTTAAGACTTTGTTGCAAGAACTTGAGTATGACAACGATGACGGGACCTCTTGTAACTTTTTCAGTAACAGTAATTACAATAGATTTTCAGAGAAAAGGGATAATGGTCGGAACGGACGTTATAGCGGTAATTTTGAGAATGACAGACGTAACAGACAGGACAACAGATACCAGCCTTATGACAATAACAGACGTTCTAACAGAAATTACACAGACAATAGCGGTAATTCGTACCGGAATGATCAATCATACGGAAACAGTAATCGGTGTCATCAGGACAGAAATTATTCATACAGTAATAGAAATTCTTACTACAGAAATAATCAGGGTAGTGGATACAACAATAATTTCAGAAATGACAGTCGAAATTACACAAGAAGTAGTTATGCAGACAGACAGGAAAACAGAAATTTTAATAACAGACACAGCCAAGAATTTGCATCTAACAGACAGGAAGGACCTAATTGGCATCCTCCAAGTGACAGAACTTCAGAGAGACAAGTGCAAATCGTAGAAATTGATCCGCGAAATGACGGGAATAATCAAAGACGTGACGCAAACAATCGACAATGACTTGCAGCTTCGGCTTCTGGCAGCAATATAGACGGTTCAGAAAGTAATGACACTATGACTTTACACTACGTACGCCTGGAAGACATGAGAGACATTTTGCTAGACGAAAAGGAAAATAATGTAGACGCATTTTTACACCCTGTTATTGAAGTATGTGTAGGTAAGAATAAGTTCACTGCAGTTTTAGATTCTGGGAGCCCATTGAATGTCATTAGTGAGTCAGTTTTTCGTATATGTGAAAGAACTATTGCCTGTCCTGTGTTACCTATTTCTAAAACTACAATTCGAGGTGCGATTTCTGGAAAAAGTGTGGAAGTCAAACAACAGACCAATTTAAATTTCATTTGTCAAGGATACGAATTTTCTGCTAATTTTATTATTGTTCCATTACTCAGTACACAAATTATATTAGGTATGGAGTTTCTTAACGCACATAAGGCAATTTTGAACTTTAAAGAAGGAAGTGTGAATTTGACTGTTGCCGGAATGCCGAAATGTTTGAAATTTTTCGAGTGTTTAACAAGATCTGAGTCAGATGCAAAATGTTTAAGGTTTCTTCTTACTTCTGATGTTTTCGTTGAGCATTATGACGACGATGTGTTCATTCATGACAATGACAATAGATACAGAGACGCGATGGATGGTATAATTAATAGCGAAGAATTAATTAATGAAAAGGTTAAGAAAGCTGAAGTGCCAGATGACGTTGCAAGAGAAGAGCTGCACCACATTTTGACTTCACATGCTACAGTATTTAGTCATCACACAGGAACTATACAAGGCTTACAATATTTATTTAAAGTAAAAGAAAACACACCATTTCGCGGGAAAACGTACGCTATTCCTTTGGCTTACAGAGACAAGGTTAAGAATGAACTTCAGTACATGTTAGATCAGGGCATTATTGAGCCTGCAGTCAGTCCTTATACCAGCCCATTACACGTTGTTCTTAAAAAGGATGGGTCAATTCGTTTGGTTCTGGATTCCAGACAGATAAATAACATCATCATTCCTGAAACTGACCGCCCACAAAATTTAGATGAACTTCTTCAACATTTTCATGGAATTAAAGTTTTATCCACGATTGATATGCGCGCAAGTTTTTGGCAAATAGAACTCCACCCTGATTGTAGAAAATACACGGCCTTTTTAGCCTTTGGTAACTGTTACCAGTTTCGGAAATTACCGTTTGGACTTACTGTATCTTCAGCAGCATTCATTCGTAGTTTAAATGAAATTTTACCTGTTTATCTTCGTGACAACATTACTTCATATGTTGACGATATTCTTATTGCTAAACGTTCTTGGAGTGAGCACAACAAAATTTTGGATTCTTTGTTACGTATTTTTGCACGAGTTGGCATTACAGTAAACTTGGAAAAATCTGAATTTCGTCGTTCTCAGGTGAAATTTCTCGGTCACATTATTTCTACAGAAGGTATTCTTCCTGATCCAGAGAAATTAGACGCTATTCGTAACTATGCTGTTCCTACCACAAAACGTGATGTTCGTGGTTTCCTTGGTGTCTGTAATTTTCTTAGACGTTATGTTAGATTGGACAATTTGGCCACACCTCGTTTATGTGAACTATCTCGAAAGGAATCTAATTGGTGTTGGGATGAGGAAGCTCAGTCAGAATTTGAACAGCTTCGTGATGCTTTAGTTGCTGCTCCACTTCTTTCACATCCGGATTTATCTAAAGATTTTTGTTTGGCGACGGACTCATCATACAAGGGCCTAGGTGCACATTTATTTCAAGAGATAGAAGAAGACGGCGTTGTAGTACAGAAAACTATTGCATTTGGAAGTCGTGTTCTTTCTAAATCAGAAAAGAATTATTCGATTACGGAACTTGAAGCTTTGGCTGTTGTTTGGGCTTTTACAAAATTTCGCACATTTTTGTTTGGCAGACATACTAAGGTGTACACCGATCATCGAGCTCTGGAATTTCTTATGTCAACAAAATTAACTCATGGCAGACTGTCACGATGGGCGTTGCACCTACAGGAATTTGACTTTAGTATTGTCTACATACAGGGTTCTTCAAATATTGTTGCTGATGCTTTATCGCGTGCACCTATTGGTTTGAAACAAAGTGCTGAAGAGGACTGCAAAGAAAACAATTATTGTTTGATGTATATTCAAGGTGTTGCGTTTGAGAATTTTATTTCGTCTTCGCTCCAGGACATCGCTAAGGAGCAAAATAAGGATCCAATCTGGAAGGACATTAAGGAGAAGTGGAGGAGAAAGGAAAGCGTAGCGATTAGACAGCATTATTTAGTTCGCAATGACATTCTTTTTAAACGAAAATCGGTCGACAACTCTGTTTGGTTAGTTTGTATTCCTGATGAGTGGGTTAATAAGCTGATTTGGTATACGCATTTCAGTTATGCACACTTTGGTCCCAGAAAATGCTTTCACAAATTACGAGAAAATTGCTACTTCAGTAATATGGAAAAACGTATTCGATCTGTTCTTGCCAAAGGCAAATTATGTCAAAAGGCTAAGCCGCCAACAGTTTCTCACAGAGCACCGTTGTTTCCTATCATTCCAGCGAAATTAAAGGAGATGGCTGCAGTTGATTTGTTCGGTCCAGTGGTTCGTTCTACTAATGGTTTTGCGTACATTTTCGTAGCAGTGGAGTTGACGTCAAAATATGTGTGTTTTACACCGTTACGCAAAGCAACAGCTCGTTCAGTATCTAATGCTTTCATCAAACATTTTCTTAAAGAAGTTGGTCATGTTGATAAGGTTATATCAGATAATGGATCACAGTTTCGTTCTAAAATTTGGCTTCGTACTCTACAGCGTCGTAAAATTAAACCAATTTTCATTTCACTTTTTCACCCTCAATATAACGCTTCAGAGAGATGGATGAAGGAAATCAATAAATTGTGTCGTCTTTATTGTCATCAGAATCACAGAACTTGGGATCAGTATCTTCATATTTTTCAAAACATTCTGAATGAACTCCCTAATGACTCAACTTCTTTACCGCCTATAATGATATTAAAAAACAAAGCACCGACAAATCGCATATCTGAAATCGTTCCTTTTCCACCTACTCTGAAACTGCGGCATTCTGAAGTTGTCAACCTGGCTCTACGAAATATTGCATCTGCGGCTGCTAGAAGAGAGAGATCAGCTAAACGTCCTGGTCGTTTAAAAATCTTGTCAGTTGGTCAGAAAGTGTTAATTAAGTCTCATCGTTTGTCTCACAAAGGAAAAGGCTTGTGTCGCAAATTTTTTCTGCTTTATAACGGTCCATATAGAATTCGTAAAATTATTCATGAAAACACTGTCGAAGTAGAAACTCTTAAATCTCGACGCTCTAAAGGAATACATCATATATCTAACGTAAAAATTTTTGTGGAATGACATACTTTAGAGAAACTCACAGCTACATGTAAACATGCAGAGAGTACAAGGATACCGCGCTGTGTTTTGGCGGCGGCACATACTCAAAGCAACAGTCAAGTCTGCGCGCCGCACAAGGCAGTCGTTGACCGCAAACAATTGCTTCCTACGTCACGCGCCTACAGCTGATCGAGCGCTCAGTGCGAATGCACTGACAGCCGTAAACAAATACACAGTTTAATTTCTCCGATTAAATTCAGTATAAAGCTATAGTGATTTGATTAATTATGTTATTAACATTCAGTATTTTTCAGGATACGGTTGTGTAAAATATTTAAGAACTTCAGGTAAATTCTGTGTGTCTCCGACGTTACGACGACTTGCTATCGAGAAATTTTCAGGGAGAATGTAATTTCGAAGAAGAAACTAATAAACTAAAAAGGTAACTATTAATTGAGTTCATTTTTCAGGTAACATATTTCCACTTAGGTACCAACTTTAGACGTAATTTGCTGCTCGCGATTACGTGATTCATACTTTGTGCTAATTTCATGTTCTATGAATTTACGTGTGAAGCGACGTGCTTGCGTACGTTAACTGATTTTGACAATGATTATTAATGAACTGGGTTGTAACTTGTGTATATTATGCATCGCTTGGCTGCACTGCTTTTTCACTGATGTCATATTTTTTAATTATGTGCCTGCTGTGCTTATTTATTTAAATTATAATTGTCACCTGATTAGTTGTGCTGATATGTATGTAAGTTATACTTTGTGATTTATCTGCTTGCGCCTTCATGTTTACTTATTAAGGTTACATATGAACATTTAATTGCTTATGCTGATATGATGCTAATGACATGTTTACTGCTTTACGTATGGATTGCATATTTATACATATCTGTTGTTGTCATAACTACTCTTTAATTTCGTGTATAGAAATGCTGATATACTGTGTACAAACAGAGAGTTTAGGTCACACTATTGGATTAATTATAGATTGTTCGCTTGGCAGAGCCTCGTTGTAAGGATTGTGCTGCATCCACTTGTTGACATTCTGTTCTCTACTGGTATATTTACTCGCTATTGCTTGTTTTGCTTACGCTCAGTGCCTTATATTTTTAAGATAAGAAAATGAACTGCTATAATTCGACGAACGACATTGGTACAAAGAACTTCGTTGAAGTCACATGAGCTGAGGTTTTATGGAAGCTGTATAAATTTATGCTAATAGGAAGGAGGCTAACGACATGACATACCAAAAATAGGTTTAGACCATTGACAATTATTATACTGCATTTTTCGTGAGCAATTGAAATAGGAAGTGACACTTGACACAAGAAATACTCCACATGTTTGCTTCTGTTTGCCATAATTCTTGAAGTGGTGTGCACACTGTGAAATATTATGATTATTCACACTCCGTAATCGTACTTAATTACTGGGAGTTATTTGAACTAAGTCTGTTAGAGGTCATGTATGCATTTCTTTTGTTTATAATTCATAATGAGTAGAAGATTTGGGTCAGATGGATTACACAGAGGTTGTGTGTTGACAATGTGTCTTCGGATTGTATGGGATGATGAGGTTTGCATTAGGATTTTATCTGTACTTGTTCGAGGAGACTGACTAGAGGAAAGAGTTGTTATGGAAGTGAAATGATATTGGTAATAAGGTTTATATGTATCGACGCATTGAAGAGGTATTATTGAGGTATTATTGAGATTGTGTGAAGTTGATGATTATTGGAGTTTTCGTATATAAGAGGTAAAGTAAGTGAGGTGCATATTTTTTTTGTTGGTCTTATGGAACAAGGAGGATGAAGATAGCAGACTAGAACACTAAAGTAGAAGGAAGATAGTCTATACACACACTTTGTTAAATCACTAAGCAGTATATACTTTTTTTTGAAGAGAGGAAGTATTTGCATATCTTGGCTCACTGGCCGTTGTTCAGCAACCGTACATTTTGATCTGGCTTGGCAAACATTGGTCTTGACATGATGACTATGAGGTTGACTAACTATTATTGACTGTTATACATTGCTGCCACTACTACTTGATACACATGATGAACATCAAATTTTGACAGAATTACATTTACACAGTTAACACTATTCAATTACACAGTAGTACTTAATGTGGACGAAAGGTGAGTGAGTGTGTTTTGTGTTTTTTCCTTTCTAATCCTACCCACCTATCTCGTAAATATTATTTTATTTGTTTGTAGTGGCTTGCACTGACACCCATAAATATTATAGGTTTACTGATATTTGTGTATTTCTAATAGTTAATATGACAATTATCTGATATCATTTGTGTGTTTATTAGAATTTGTATGTTCAGTGTAAGAGCATTGTAAAAGCATTTGTATGTGCATTCAAACTATTGTTCATGCCTGAACTGTCTGATTAGTGATGGTAAATATTATGAACTGTTACCTGCACTTTTTCAACGTAATGTGTGACACTTAGGATGATTAATTTCTGCTGATGAACTGTGTGATCAGTGATAGTGAATATTATGGACTGTTACTTGTACTTTCTCTACATGATTGGTGCCACATGATTAATTTCTGCTGATGAACTGTGTGATCAATGATAGTGAATATTATGGACTGCTCTCTGGAGCTGCTCATCATTGCTAGGTGCAACTGATGGACTACTTGTATGGAAATGAAGTCACTTCTTGCTGTCTGCACCTACTCAACATTGCTGGGTGCCTCTGATGAACTGATTCTGCTGAACTAATGTGACTTCTTGCTGTGTGCACCTGCTCAACTTTGCTGGGTGCAACTGATGGACTGCTTCTACTGAAATGATGTCACTTGTTGGTGTCTGCACCTGCTCAACATTGCTGGGTGCCACTGATGGACTGCTTCTACTGAAATGATGTCACTTGTTGGTGTCTGCACCTGCTCAACATTGCTGGGTGCAACTGATGGACTGCTTCTACTGAAATGATGTCACTTGTTGGTGTCTGCACCTGCTCAACATTGCTGGGTGCAACTGATGGACTGCTTCTACTGAAATGATGTCACTTGTTGGTGTCTGCACCTGCTCAACATTGCTGGGTGCAACTGATGGACTGCTTCTACTGAAATGATGTCACTTGTTGGTGTCTGCACCTGCTCAACATTGCTGGGTGCAACTGATGGACTGCTTCTACTGAAATGATGTCACTTGTTGGTGTCTGCACCTGCTCAACATTGCTGGGTGCAACTGATGGACTGCTTCTACTGAAATGATGTCACTTGTTGGTGTCTGCACCTGCTCAACATTGCTGGGTGCAACTGATGGACTGCTTCTACTGAAATGATGTCACTTGTTGGTGTCTGCACCTGCTCAACATTGCTGGGTGCAACTGATGGACTGCTTCTACTGAAATGATGTCACTTGTTGGTGTCTGCACCTGCTCAACATTGCTGGGTGCAACTGATGGACTGCTTCTACTGAAATGATGTCACTTGTTGGTGTCTGCACCTGCTCAACATTGCTGGGTGCAACTGATGGACTGCTTCTACTGAAATGATGTCACTTGTTGGTGTCTGCACCTGCTCAACATTGCTGGGTGCAACTGATGGACTACTTCTGCTGAAACGATGTCACTTGTTGGTGTTTGCACCTGTTGACCATTGCTGGGCTGGAATTATCAACTATTTGTTTTTTTTTAATAATTAAAGGTACTTTATGTGAACATTTGTATAAACTGATTTTTTGGTGTATTGTGTGAACTCTTATGTAAAGTCACATGTATGAAAAGAAGTTGTATTGCTTACTGTATTTCATATATTAGGTTATTGAAAGGTCAGTGCAAAGCCAAAATTTTAACTAATTATGTGATATTTAGGTATTAATATTAACTTTTATTTTGTCTGTATTTTTCTGGACGAATTTGGTGGTATTTTCACCACCAATGCTGGCAAAAATACCATCAAATTCTGGCCTGTGGAGGAGGGGCATATGAAAGGTGGCTACACTGAACCACTGCGCCAGAGATTGCGCCAAAGAGTATTATTAAGCCGCCTCCACAGTGCTTGTTGAGAACTCGTAGAAGTCAGTGCGTGGGCAGAGCTCGTAGAAGTCAGTGCTTGTCCAGAGCTCGTAGTAGTCAGTTCGTGCCGAGATGTGCTAGTGGGCACTGCTTGTCGTGAAGTCGGAGTGAGATGTGATAGTGGAGAGTGTTGTTCCATGTTTTATGCAGTTATTTGATGGGAGAGATAGCAGATGTTATTCTAATGGAAATACTGTAATGATCAGAGTGCATTTCGTCAATATATATGAAGATAAAAACCACTATGTTCTTTTATTATTTGTGTGTCTCAAATAATGCATCATTACAGATTCAGTCAACAAAGCATCTGGCTTGTGTTCTTCTATTAGAATGTAATTCTGGTTTTCTTGCATAATTATAGTTTTTCTAAGTTTCTTTTATCACGTCAGTATAATTGGTATTTAAAAATTCTTGTCTTGTTGAAGAAGAACCGTGCCAGATGTGCGTTGAGTCATACTACCACATACAGAACAGCTACACTTGTGCTTTGTTGGCTTCGTAGATTTTATAGTTGCTGGGGACTTAATTAATTAATTGTGTTAACAAAAAAATTTCATTTCATTCTTGTTGTTGTTCTAAGCAGTCAGATAGCGTAATAATACTGGTCAGGGCCTACCGTTTACGAGACTGAGCGTAAACGGACATAACAGCTACTAAAAATATTTTCAATCATATATTTAAATAAGCCCCCATGCACTGTACATCCCTGCCCCAACGCCTTGGTCTGATTTTAACCCATCGGTGAACCAGACAATGTCCACTGTACAGTGTCGAACTGTATTTTCCCTTTGCTTCCTGCTTCCGATTACACTCCTGGAAATTGAAATAAGAACACCGTGAATTCATTGTCCCAGGAAGGGGAAACTTTATTGACACATTCCTGGGGTCAGATACATCACATGATCACACTGACAGAACCACAGGCACATAGACACAGGCAACAGAGCATGCACAATGTCGGCACTAGTACAGTGTATATCCACCTTTCGCAGCAATGCAGGCTGCTATTCTCCCATGGAGACGATCGTAGAGATGCTGGATGTAGTCCTGTGGAACGGCTTGCCATGCCATTTCCACCTGGCGCCTCAGTTGGACCAGCGTTCGTGCTGGACGTGCAGACCGCGTGAGACGACGCTTCATCCAGTCCCAAACATGCTCAGTGGGGGACAGATCCGGAGATCTTGCTGGCCAGGGTAGTTGACTTACACCTTCTAGAGCACGTTGGGTGGCACGGGATACATGCGGACGTGCATTGTCCTGTTGGAACAGCAAGTTCCCTTGCCGGTCTAGGAATGGTAGAACGATGGGTTCGATGACGGTTTGGATGTACCGTGCACTATTCAGTGTCCCCTCGACGATCACCAGTGGTGTACGGCCAGTGTAGGAGATCGCTCCCCACACCATGATGCCGGGTGTTGGCCCTGTGTGCCTCGGTCGTATGCGGTCCTGATTGTGGCGCTCACCTGCACGGCGCCAAACACGCATACGACCATCATTGGCACCAAGGCAGAAGCGACTCTCATCGCTGAAGACGACACGTCTCCATTCGTCCCTCCATTCACGCCTGTCGCGACACCACTGGAGGCGGGCTGCACGATGTTGGGGCGTGAGCGGAAGACGGCCTAACGGTGTGCGGGACCGTAGCCCAGCTTCATGGAGACGGTTGCGAATGGTCCTCGCCGATACCCCAGGAGCAACAGTGTCCCTAATTTGCTGGAAAGTGGCGGTGCGGTCCCCTACGGCACTGCGTAGGATCCTACGGTCTTGGCGTGCATCCGTGCGTCGCTGCGGTCCGGTCCCAGGTCGACGGGCACGTGCACCTTCCGCCGACCACTGGCGACAACATCGATGTACTGTGGAGACCTCACGCCCCACGTGTTGAGCGATTCGGCGGTACGTCCACCCGGCCTCCCGCATGCCCACTATACGCCCTCGCTCAAAGTCCGTCAACTGCACATACGGTTCACGTCCACGCTGTCGCGGCATGCTACCAGTGTTAAAGACTGCGATGGAGCTCCGTATGCCACGGCAAACTGGCTGACACTGACGGCGGCGGTGCACAAATGCTGCGCAGCTAGCGCCATTCGACGGCCAACACCGCGGTTCCTGTTGTGTCCGCTGTGCCGTGCGTGTGATCATTGCTTGTACAGCCCTCTCGCAGTGTCCGGAGCAAGTATGGTGGGTCTGACACACCGCTGTCAATGTGTTCTTTTTTCCATTTCCAGGAGTGTATTATACTGTAAGGCTTGTTAAAGCAGTTGGGAGTTATTATATAGTCATCTGGCATTGCCCCAGCTATTCCTACATTTACCTCACTCACTATCTTAGTATGTGATTCTGGATATCCAAAAAAGATCCAGTTTTTACCAGTTTTAAATTTGCATGCCCCAGCTGCTTCCTCCATTTTGACCCAAAGGTGTAGTGGAGGCATGTCAAGCATGGCTTCCATTCCAGCGGTTGGTGTGCTGCTAATTCCGCTGTTCTACCTTCTTCCACCACACTACGGTCCGGTAGGAAATCCTAGGTCTAACCACCATGGTGTATATCCAGTGCATACCCCTGGGGCTTAGGCCCCAGTTTTTAACACAAGCCCTTCTGGTATTCACTAGAGTACTTTTCGCTTTGGAGCAGATGCTCTTAATATGAGGGGTCCATGTTAGTTTCTCATCTAAGGTTATCCCTAGATATTTCACTATCCCCTTCACAGGTAGAGTTTCATCGAAGAGCTTTAGATTCCAACTTCAGTGTTGGATATGCGTTTACGTGAATAGCACCACAACAGTCTTCTTAGGATTAACCCTTAGATCCTGTTTAATGCACCAGTCTTGCACAACGTCCAATCCTCCTTGTGCTATATTTCTAACTGTGTCAGTAAATTTGCCAAGTATAACTATGATAAGGTCGGTTAGACCGTCAGTGAGAGAGCACTTCGATTTCCTGCTGCTAATAAGGCGAGTACACCGTTCGCTTGTTACACATTTTTACGAGCTTCAAACAGGTACAACTTATTTTCAGTTATCTGGGTAGTTACTATTTTATTTTTGTAATTTCTTGCGTGTTTGAGTGCCTACTAGACACAACCTTTTATTTTACTAACAGTGTAGTGTACAGTATCGCCGTTGCTATCGACCCTCGTATCGTACAGGCTTTTGTTTGTTTGGTTAGAACAGCTCAGTGTCGGTTAGACCGTCAGTGAGAGAGCACTTCGATTTCCTGCTGCTAATAAGGCGAGTAAACCGTTCGCTTGTTACACATTTTTGCGAGCTTCAAACAGGTACAACTTATTTTCAGTTATCTGGGTAGTTACTATTTTATTTTTGTAATTTCTTGCGTGTTTGAGTGCCTACTAGACACAACCGTTTATTTTAATAACAGTGTAGTGTACAGTATCGCCGTTGCTATCGACCCTCGTATCGTACAGGCTTTTGTTTGTTTGGTTAGAACAGCTCAGTGTCGGTTAGATCGTCAGTGAGAGAGCACTTCGATTTCCTGCTGCTAATAAGGCGAGTACACCGTTCGCTTGTAGGGTAAACATAGTCATGTGTAGGGACTGTGGTTGTTGTGAGCGGACGCAAGGAGAATTGGCCACTCTTCGGGGGCAGGTGGAGGCTTTGTCTGTTAGGCTCATCGAGCTCGAGGCGCAGGCGTCGGCTCGTAGTGGCGTTGGGGCAACTGTGGTGAGACCTATGCCTACTTCGGTGGCCTTGGAATCGCATGGAACCCCTGATGTCGCTGCGTCTTCCGGCAGTGAGCATCTTACCGGTCAGCCATCACTCCAGGGTGAATGGCGGACAGTGGTGGGCTCGCGCGTGCCTGGCCGAAAGGCGAAGGTGCGATCTGGCCGCGTGGCAGCTGCCTTACCCCTTTCCAACAGGTACGGGGTGCTTCCTAGTGGTGATGACATCGTTTCCGAGCCATCACAGGATGCCTCGCCTGTTGGGCCAGTGGCCGATTCTCCGGCAAGGTCCCGACAGTCACAGAGGGCGGGCCTATTAGTTATAGGGAGCTCCAACGTTAGGCGGGTTATGGAGCCCCTTAGGAAAATAGCGGGTAGGTCGGGGAAGAATGCCAGTGTGCACTCGGTGTGCTTGCCGGGGGGTCTCGTCCGTAATGTGGAGGAGGCCCTTCCGGCAGCTATTGAACGCACTGGGTGTGACCGGCTGCAGATAGTAGCACATGTCGGAACAAATGACGCCTGCCGCTTGGGTTCTGAGGCCATCCTTGGTTCCTTCCGGCGGCTGGCTGATTTGGTGAAGACAACCAGCATCGCACGCGGAGTGCAAGCTGAGCTTAATATCTGCAGCATAGTGCCCAGAGTCGATCGCGGTCCTCTGGTTTGGAGCCGTGTGGAGGGTCTAAACCAGAGGCTCAGACGACTCTGCGACTATAATGGTTGCAAATTCATCGACCTCCGTTATTGGGTGGAGAACTGTAGGGCCCCCCTAGACAGGTCAGGCGTGCACTACACACCGGAAGCAGCTACTAGGGTAGCAGAGTACGTGTGGCGTGCACACGGGGGTTTTTTAGGTTAGAGGGACCCCCCCCTTGGGCGAAACGATAAAATACCTGACGGCTTACCAGAGAGGACATTATCATCGTTGATAAAGAACGTCCGTCCTCAGAGACCAAAAACAGGAAAAGTCAACGTAATATTGGTAAACTGCAGGAGTATCCAGGGCAAGGTTCCTGAATTAGTATCTCTTATTGAAGGAAATAGTGCGCATATAGTATTAGGAACGGAAAGTTGGTTAAAACCGGAAGTGAACAGTAACGAAATCCTAGACACAGAATGGAATATATACCGCAAGGATAGGATAAACGCCAATGGTGGAGGAGTATTTATAGCAGTAAAGAATTCAATAATATCCAGTGAAGTTATTAGCGAATGCGAATGTGAAATAATCTGGGTTAAGTTAAGTATCAAAGGTGGGTCAGATATGATAGTCGGATGCTTCTATAGACCACCTGCATCAGCAACCGTAATAGTTGAGCGCCTCAGAGAGAACCTGCAGAACGTTGTGAAGAAGTTTCGTGATCATACTATTGTAATAGGGGGAGACTTCAATCTACCAGGTATAGAATGGGATAGTCACACAATCAGAACTGGAGCCAGGGACAGAGACTCTTGTGACATTATCCTGACTGCCTTGTCCGAGAATTGCTTCGAGCAGATAGTTAGAGAACCAACTCGTGAAGCTAACGTTTTAGACCTCATAGCAACAAATAGACCGGAACTTTTCGACTCCGTGAATGTAGAAGAGGGTATCAGTGATCATAAGTCAGTGGTTGCATCAATGACTACAAGTGTAATAAGAAATGCCAAGAAAGTAAGGAAAATATATTTGCTTAACAAGAGTGATAGGGCACAAATCGCAGAATATCTGAGTGACCACCATCAAACGTTCATTTCTGAGGAAGAGGATGTGGAACAAAAATGGAAAAAATTCAGAAACATCGTCCAGTACGCCTTAGATAAGTTCGTACCGACTAAGGTCCAAAGCGAGGGGAAAGATCCACCGTGGTATAACAATCATGTACGAAAGGTACTACGGAAACAAAGAAAGCTTCATCATAGGTTTAAGAGTAGTCGAATCATAGCTGATAAGGAAAAGCTGAACGAAGCGAAAAAGAGCGTAAAGAGAGCAATGAGAGAAGCATTCAACGAATTCGAACATAAAACATTGGCAAACAATCTAAACAAGAACCCTAAAAAGTTTTGGTCATATGTAAAATCGGTAAGCGGATCTAAATCCCCTATTCAGTCACTCGTTGACCACGATGGCACCGAAACAGAGGACGACCGAAGAAAGGCAGAAATACTGAATTCAGTGTTCCGAAACTGTTTCACTGCGGAAAATCGTAACACGGTCCCTGACTTCAGCCGTCGCACGGACGCCAAAATGGAAAATATTGAAATAAACGATATCGGAATTGAAAAACAACTGCTATCACTTAGTAGCGGAAAAGCATCCGGACCAGACGAGATACCCTTAAGATTCTACAGTGATTATGCTAAAGAACTTGCCCCCTTTCTATCAGCAATTTATCGTAGATCGCTGGAAGAACGTAAAGTACCTAGCGACTGGAAGAAAGCGCAGGTCGTTCCCATTTTCAAGAAGGGTCATAAATCAGATGCGAATAATTATAGGCCTATTTCGCTTACGTCAATCTGTTGTAGAATAATGGAACATGTTTTGTGTTCTCGTATTATGACGTTCTTAGATAATACAAATCTCCTTCATCATAACCAACATGGATTCCGCAAACAGAGATCATGTGAAACTCAGCTCGCCCTATTTGCCCAAGAAATTCACAGTGCCGTAGACACTGGCGAGCAGATTGATGCCGTATTCCTGGACTTCAGGAAGGCATTTGATACGGTTCCGCACTTACGTTTAGTGAAAAAAATACGAGCTTACGGAATATTGGACCAGGTTTGTGATTGGATTCAGGATTTCCTAGAAGAAAGAACACAACATGTCATTCTTAACGGTTCAAAATCTGCAGATGTAGAGGTAATTTCGGGAGTACCGCAGGGAAGCGTGATAGGACCTTTATTGTTTACAATATACATAAATGACTTAGTTGACAACATCGGTAGCTCCGTGAGGCTATTTGCAGATGACATGGTTGTCTACAAGAAAGTAGCAACATCAGAAGACTCGTACGTACTCCAGGAGGACCTGCAGAGGATTAATGCATGGTGCGACAGCTGGCAGCTTTCCCTAAACGTAGATAAATGTAATATAATGCGCATACATAGGGGCAGAAATCCATTCCAGTACGATTATGCCATAGGTGGTAAATCATTGGACCGTAAAATACTTAGGAGTTACTATCCGGAGCGATCTGAAGTGGAATGATCACATAAAACAAATAGTGGGAAAAGCAGGCGCCAGGTTGAGATTCATAGGAAGAATTCTAAGAAAATGTGACTCATCGACGAAAGAAGTAGCTTACAAAACGCTTGTTCGTCCGATTCTTGAGTATTGCTCATCAGTATGGGACCCTTACCAGGTTGGATTAATAGAAGAGATAGACATGATCCAGCGAAAAGCAGCGCGATTCGTCATGGGGACATTTAGTCAGCGCGAGAGCGTTACGGAGATGCTGAACAAGCTCCAGTGGCGGACACTTCAAGAAAGGCGTTACGCAATACGGAGAGGTTTATTATCGAAATTACGAGAGAGCACATTCCGGGAAGAGATGGGCAACATATTACTACCGCCCACATATATCTCGCGTAATGATCACAACGAAAAGATCCGAGAAATTAGAGCAAATACGGAGACTTACAAGCAGTCGTTCTTCCCACGCACAATTCGTGAATGGAACAGGGAAGGGGGGATCAGATAGTGGTACAATAAGTACCCTCCGCCACACACCGTAAGGTGGCTCGCGGAGTATAGATGTAGATGTAGATGTAGATCTGCGTATCCTTGGCAGATGCATTGTCTGAAATTTAGTTCCTCTCTGAGTTCGTTCACCACTAGAGTCAATAATAAAGGGGACATAACTCCTCCTTGTGGGCAACCTCTAGTGGTGTTAATTACCATCTTTTCATTCATCATGGTAGCCTCTACCACAGGCGCTGACTCCATGGGGCCTGAGGGGGCCCCAACTCCCTCAAAAATTCGTTTGGGGGCCAGAGCCCCCCCCCCCCCAATAATTTACGAAAATTATTTGTTATATTAGGCATTGTAAAATCACATGATTATGTTGTAATTTTTATTTTCCTTGTTTGACGATAGTTACCTTTTACAATACATTCAGTAGCGAGTTAAAACAAATAATTATTATAGTAGTAAGCAGGTTAACTGAAAATGAGTGGTGTGAATCATGATAGTGTTACGTTGCTGCGAGCACACTTGGAATTTGTCCCGGTGCGCGAACCATCGGATAAAGTCTGGCGCCGGCGGGCCAGCGCTGCAGCTACGGAGGCATCAAAAGGACTGGAACAGAAGCGCAGAAGCACCTGGAACCCTCCTCTTCATGTCGCCTTGATGCTTCGAGACATTACGACGCAGTTGCATTCATTCAGTCTGGATAGTTTCGTTCAGTGTATGCTGCAGACGTGTTTAGTGTTCTGACTTTAGTGTCTAGTGGACTATTTTACATGACTATATTTTATTCGTTTACTTTAGACTCTTAGTGTATTGTGAATGAAGTTTGCAATGGATAAATTTGTTACCAAAAAGGGACGCTTAGAAGTTGATGATACTGCAAGTCAACCTCCAACAATTATTGTGTCGGCAATTGCTTCATCATCGTCAGGCGATAACTGTTCACAGCCGAAACGTGGACAACCCAGTAAGGGAAGATCATTTCAGAAATCTTGGTTGATTAAATATACATGGCTAGAATATGGAGCATCTACCGAAAAAGTTTTTTGCAAAACCTGCAAGGAGGCAGATGCTAAAAATCTGTATTTCTATTATCGTTGATGAAACAAGTGATCTTCGATTCACGAACAAGTGTCATCCTGTATTCGTACTGTCGACGATTCCCTAATCATCAACAAAGACTTTATTGGCTTGTACGAGACCCCCCAACACTGAATCACAAACTCTGTTTAGTATTTTAAAAGACGTTTTTGATTGTCTTAATTTGTCAATGGATAACTTAAGAGGACAGTGCTACGATGGTGCCTCAAATATGAGAGGTAACTTCAAAGGACTAAAAAAGTTAGTTTTGGATATAGAAAGAAAAGTACGTTACGTGCACTGCACCGCTTACAGTTTAGACTTGGCAGTTGCAGACAGTCTCTGCCATCTTACCTCTATGAGGGATATTATGGCTTCAGCCAAGGACTTAATAAACACCGTAAGGGAATCCAACAAAAGGATGGGACTTTTCAGAAGCATACGCTGTGAGAGCGCCAACGACCAAGCTGGTCTACGACCTCTTTGCCCGACTCGATGGACTATGCGATCTTCTAGTATCTTGAGAATATGAAAAACTTTGAAGAACTTCCATGTTATGAGTCAAGACTTATTTCTTTTTATATCTTTATTGCCATGGAGTGAACACAGTAGAGGATGTCAATGAAAAAATTCAGTGCCCTAATCTAAGTGTTGCTGATCTGGAAAAAAATATATAAGGGCTTGATTTGTATATTGAATGGAAGGCGTGATAGTTTTGAACACTTTTGGGAATTGTGTTTAAAATAAAAACCTTGACAATTTGATGATTCTTCACTTCCTCGGAATCGAAGTATACCATAGAAGTACGAAACAACGAAGCTAGCTCACAGCACACTTTCAAAACCCCGAAGGAATACAACAAAGCTATTTACATAGAAGTTTGTGAAACGGTGCAATCTTACATTGCTGAACGGTTTGTTTCAACTGGACTCACACAGGTCATTGCAGTTGAACAAGAGTGCATGCTTTTAGTAAACAGAGGTGAAAGAAAGTTGGAAAAATCAACTCAGTTTTTCAAAACTGACCTAAACATTGAGAGACTGCGCTTACAGTTGAATATGTTAGCCAATATCGCTAATAAAAAACAACTGGTCTTAAAAAACATGTATGATGTAAGAAAGTACATTACACAAGATCCTGCAGTTGGAGAAAAGTTATGCGAAGTAGTGAAGTGCATTAAGTTTCTCCAAATAGTTCCAATCACGACAGCAACAGCAGAACGGTCGTTTAGAGCCCTTAGACGTCTGAAGTCATATCTCCTATCAACAATGGGACAGAAGCGATTGAACAACTTGGCTGTTCTTCATGCCCATCGAGATGTTCGGGAGGAATTGGATATCCGACCAATCATCAACGACTTGTCCGCCCCAGTAGCTGAGTGGTCAGCGTGACGGATTGCCGTCCTCTGGGCCCGGGTTCGATTCCCGGCTGGGTCGGAGATTTTCTCCGCTCAGGGACTGGGTGTTGTGTTGTGTTCATCATCATTTCATCCCCATCCGGCGTGCAGGTCGCCCAATGTGGCGCCGAATGAAATAAGACCTGCGATATGGCGGCCGGACCTGCCCCGCGAGGGGCCTCCCGGCCAATGACGCCAAACGCTCATTTCCATCAACGACTTCATAATCTGTAATCCAGTCAGGCGGTCGACTAAAAATGGCATTTAGAGTAACATTAAAAAATCTTTATAAAATAGAGAATTAAATACATACACAATGTTAAATTTTTAGTTTCGAAATATTAGTACTAGTTTAGTACTGTATTACTATAGTACTGTATTATTTATTTTCAAATGATTAAATATTTGTAGAGTGTAAGACCCAATCAAAACCCACTATTTATATACTTTTTGACTGAAGTATTAGACATATTGTATTAACTTTATTAACTGTGTTAAAGCATTAACTTTGAGATATTGTTTTTATTTAATGAACCCTGAGCCTTATTCAAAGTAAGCTTAAATTAGCTATTTCAGTTATTAATCAAAGTGCTAGTACTGTGCGACAGCAATATTTTATGTTTTATTCTTTTAATGATAGCTTAGGATTTATTTAAATATAATTTCAGGGTTTTCAGAGCTATATATTCACTGATCTGTAATAGTCTATAAGCGTGATTATTACTGTAAATTAAATTAGCCTTTTACGAAAATACCATGCGTGTTTATGTTTTGTTTCTTTTTTCAAAGCCAAAAAATGTGTCAGGCTTGTCGAGTTTTTCAGAGTGTCGAGTTATCGAGAGTCCAGTTTTCGGGGTTCCAAAGTTAATCATATGACTCTAAAATGCATAAAAAAAACTTTAAAACTCACTATTTTTCATCTAAAATTGAGAAAATTTCCCGGGGCAAGACCCCCGTATGCCCCCCCCCCCCTAATAAGTTTTATAAGTCGGTGCTCCTGGCCTCTACCTTCCTTCCACTAAGCATGTCCCTAGTCCACCTACATATAGTGGTCCCTAGGTCATGCACCTCTGCTGCCCTTACCATGGAATCGAAGGTCGTGTACTGAAGGCCCCCTAGATATCCAGGAAGATGCAAAGGGCTATTTCTTGGAAGTGAACTGCTTTCTCCATCCTCCCAACGAGTTGATGGAGAGCTGTCTCACATGGTTTACCTAGTTGATATGCGTATTGACCAGTTTTTCCAATGTTTTGAAAATGAAGGAGGACAGACTGATTGGGCTCATTCCCTTGGCCTTGGTATGATCAATTCTCCCTGGCTTTGGAATGAAGACAACCTTCACTGCCCTGCAAGCATTGGGAATGATTCCTACTGCTAGGCTAGTCCTGAATAACCTGCATAGGACTTTTATGAGATTCTCTCTTGCCTGTTGCAAGAGAGCTGGAAAGATTCCATCTGGGCCAGGTGACTGGAACGGTTCGAATGTTCCCACCACCCACTGGATTTTACTGAAGTCCACACAATCCTTGGCTGATTCCCAGTCCTCTCTTCGAATGCCTGAGAACCATTGTCCCTCTGGGATCACATTCTGGTCTGTGTTGTCCAGCAGAGCATATTGAAGAAAGAGAGTTTTGAGGAGCGGTTGCAGTATCTCATACACTGTCTTTGTATATTCCCCATCCTCCTTCCTTAATGTACCTTCTGGATTGGTCGGTATTCTGTGAAGTCTGGCTTGAGCAGCTGTGCTCTCCACTTCCTCACAGAATGCCTTCCAGAATGCCTCCTAAGCTTGTTTGATTGCAAGGCTGTAGTTGACAAGGGCCTCACAATATTTTGCCCATTTTCCTTTATGTCCCGCAAGGTTAAACAGTCTTTGTGCGAGTTTTATTTGCGTTTCCAAGCTATTACTCCGCCATGGCACACTCCCATTTGTGCATTCTTGGTGATCGTGCAGTTGTCCTGATATGAGGTCACCACGGCAGAGATAACAGCCTCTGCTACTTCCTCAAGCTCTACTGGATTCCTTATCGAGGTTTTAATTTCCGATAAGTCTAAGTCAAGGTCCCTCCTTTATGTCTCCCAGTCTGTTTCCCATTTCAGCATTGAATTTAATGTACATGCAGTCCGCATGCCATTGTTTGACATAGCTGCCCATCATCATGGAACCACAGGTTATGTCAATTACTTCTTCCCTTTTGCTATTCCTGAATGTAGGTTCATTGCCCCTATTCAGGACCTCCAAGTGCTTAGCTAAAAGAAATTCAAGAAGGAACTCACCTATACTGTTGGTGTCCTTGCTGCCCCACACTAGGTTGTGGTCATTGGCGTCACATCCCACCAAGAGTTGGTCGCCTTGCCGATGGTAAGCTTCTACCAGTCTCCCCACCTCCAAAGGAGGAGGAAAACTGTCTTCATAAAGAAGGTATTCTGAGGCCAAAATAATTTCCCTCGTTCTACCTTCCTCACATTGCTGCATTCTAGTGGTCACTACGTCCCGGGAGCAGAAATCCACCATTGGCATGAAATAAATTCCATTTCTTGCATAGATGCATGTTCTGGAGTTTCTTAGATTTCTAGCATAAATCCACTTAAGTGCCACCGAAGCCCGATATGCTCGCTTTATATAAGATTAATCTGCAGCACCTCCAGTCTCCATCTTGCTGCCATCATTGCCTTTGAGGTGTTTGATAACCCTGACTGTGACCTGCGAGAACCCTAAAAACAGTCTTGCTCTCGCATCGTCTTCAGGGACTTCTCTCCGACCTCTACCGCCAACCTTCTGGTTGATCACTCCCCAGTCTTCTTTGACAGAAGAACAGAGTCTTAAGGGAGACATCCCTAAGGATCTTTGGTACCCATATTGATGTCTTTGCGGTCTTAAGAAGCTAAGCTGCCGTCTTGACCAGCAGCTTCGCATCTTCCCATGGGGTTATCATGGGCACCTTGTCCTTAAGCCATTCCACCGTGTGCACCCTCACACAGACAAAAATGAAGGGCACCACGATCTAGATAGACCCTCCTGAAGTTGGGTCGTGGACCAGCGTCCTCCCCCCCCCCCCCATTTTTTTTTTCAAAGAGGGCCATCTCTACAAGTTCCTCCCATTGCGAGGTGATGGCCACCAGTGGATATCCTTCCTAGATAACTGCCATCTTAATAACCGAGACTTCAGTACTACAGGTTTGTTTCCCTATTTCTTGCCTCAGATTTTTCTGGGCTTGGTTATCCAGGGAGGAAGAAGTCTTAGAGTCCTCCCTTATCCTCTTGCTGCCTGTCTTAGACGTTGTGGGGGGTCTGCATATCCCCTTCAACTGAGACAATTTTTTCTTGGGGGTCTTAGGCTCAAGTCCCTTTAAATCCCTCCATCTGTCTTTAGAAAGCCATTCTCTCTCGTCTTTTTTTCTCTGTTCCCTGAGTAGTTTCCACCTATGGGCCCTTGACAAGGTTTTAATCTTGACGTGGTCCAACTTCTTGGTTACAGTTCCTACTTCTGACTTAGGTCTAGTCCCTGATTCAGTAGTGGGACTGTGTTCCATCGGTCCTGACCCCGATGTTTGGGTGTCTGAGGTCTCAGTTTGCCTCTCATTTTGTTTTAATTCACTTTCTTTAGTCGTGTCCATATTGGTCTCACGAGATTTGGGCATCTATGCAGTCCACACCACGAATACCATGCATGGTGTAAGGCTACTACTCAGGGAAGTCACCCGGTATCCCTGAGGATCCGTTTGCGACACATCTTCCCATGTGCCATGCACCCCTCGGCACAGATCGCATCACACCTTCGGTTGGGAAGGGCAATTGGGTAAGGACTAGGAGTGGATAGGGAAGACGGGACGTCTGATCCATCAGCTGAGGCCTTTGCGGCAGTAGATCTTTTATCTCCAGCATAGCCCTCAGCTTCACGCAGATGCGCAAGCCTCTCCACCTGCACGGACAGTGCTTTGTCAAGGTTGTGTCCACCAGAAAGGTTTACATGCATTACTTCAAGATCTAATAAATTCACTAATTTTTTGTATAGAAGGCTGTGGATTGCTGTGTTGTAAAGATTAAATTACGGGTTTGTATTGGCTGCACTGTCAAAAACAGTATCGTATCATTTCATAGTATAAACACGCGTTGTACGTCGAAGTGCTAACGTTTTTCCCAGTAAAAGTGACGAACAGATTGGTAAATCTCTCAAAAAGTAATGTACAACGCCAAAACGAAGTGTTTTTAAGAAACGTGTGTTTCATGGTAATACATTTTTGAATAAAGGGAAACATTGTGTTCAACTAGTGGTGTGTGAAGTTAGAGAAAATGAAATACTGGCAAACTCATCAGTCCCTAGAGAAACACCCATTAGTGCTTCGAAGATTAAAATGAAACGTTGCGATACACAGTTTTCTCAGAACGGAAGTGATGTAAACGGTAGGTTATGTTATATTCTGACAGATTTACACATCCTAACAAGGGTGTTAGGTGAAAGTGTGTGTTGTGAAATATGTGGAGGGCCAGTTAGTTTACATGAAGACAGTGAGGTATCAAATGGACTAGCCAGGAAACTTATCATTAATGCTATTCATGCCAGATGTAAATATACTCAATCATTTTGGAATACTGATAAGTGTAAAGATTATTATTTTGAAGTAAATGTTAGGTGGTTTTATTGATTGAGAGCTATTGGCAAAGGACACACTGCAGCAGAAACGGTGTGTGTCGTGATGAATATGCCACGCCCACCTTGTAAAATCGACAGGTATGCAGGATTTATTCGAACTGCTGTGGATTATGTTGCATGTGAGTCAATTAAGGGTGCTGCAAACGATGCTGTTGAAATAAATGATGGTATGACTGACATACCAGTAGCTTTTGATGGCACCTGGCAGAACTGCGGCTACAGTTCTAAGAATTCTGTTGCTACAGTGACCAGTGTGGATACTGGAAAGGTAATAGATTTCCAGATTTTAACCAAACATTGTTATAAGTGTAAATCAGGGAATGAAGAAGGGCATATCTGTGACAGAAATTATGAAGGAACAAGTTGTGGCATGGAGGCCTCTGCAGCTATTGAAATGTTTAGTCGATCTGTGAATGAAAAGGGAATGTGTTACACTAAGTTCTTAGGTGATGGAGACTCAAAAGCTTGTAAGAGTGTAGTAGCCGCTCAGCCTTATGGTGAGGAGATTATCACAAAACTGGAATGTGTTGGTCATGTCCAGAAGAGGATGGGCACCAGGTTGAGGAAGTTGAAACAAAGTTTGAGAGACAAGAAACTTTCTGATGATAAAACCATAAGAGGCAGGCTTATAGACAAAATCATTGATGAACTACAGCAGTATTATGGGATGGCCATTAGAAATAATATTGAGGATTTGTTGAAAATGAAGCAGGCAGTAAGGGCTACCTTCTTCCACAGACTGTCAACTGATTAAAAACCAGTATACCACCTTTGCCCTCCTGGACCTGATTCATGATGCAATTACCGCAATGCCCAGTACTCAAACGGTTCATACAGCCATAAACATTCCATCCCAGCGGCAGTCATGGATATCATAAAACCTATTTAAAGAGACCTGGCAAATCCAGAATTACTGAAGAAGTGTCTGCATGGTCAGACTAAAAATCCCAATGAGTCGTTCAAAAATCTTATATGGACTCGCTTACCAAAAGTTGTTTTTGTTGGAATGAAGACACTAAAGTGGGGGGTCAGTGATGCCGTTATTGCTTTTAATTATGGCAATATTGGTAGGGTGAAAGTGCTACAGCATATGGGAATAAATCCTGGAGCAAACTGCATCAGAGAACTTGAGCGGATGGACAAGGTTCGCATTGATGAAGCAGAGTATGCAACACAGTTGGCCACTAAGAAATCCAGAAAGAAGAAAAGAAGAAAAAACTTGGAAAAAGATCAAGAGGGTGCTTCTGAGTGACTGAAAATTAAAAAAAATTGAGCATATATTAAGTGAGTCTGTTGAAACTTCAGAAGCTGTTCCTGAAAATTTACATTTTCTGTTGTATTTTTCCCTAAAGCTCAGAAACAACTTCGAGTAGAATATTCAAATTTTCAGGGAGTAATAACATACATGTCCTGAGTCTACTGAACTAAAAGAAGAACATAATGTTATGTAAAGTTACACCCGGCCGTTGTGGCATAGCGGTTCTAGGCGCTACGGTCTGGAACCGCGCGAACGCTACGGTCGCAGGTTCGAATCCTTTCTCGGGTATGGATGTGTGTGATTTCCTTAGGTTGGTTAGGTTTAAGTAGTTCTAAGTTCTACGGGACTGATGATCTCAGATGTTAAGTCCCATAGTTAAAAAAATGTTATGTACAATTACAATTATTTAGGATAACTACAAAAAAACTACACAACATTGTAACTGTGTAATTAAAAAGCAGTGGCTGAAATGCAATTATTGTGGTTCAGTAGACTCAGAACCTACAGTTTAATGTCCTGTAAAAGTTTCGTGTTAATGGCTGCAGTGGTTCCTGAAATACAGGGAAGTCAAGTCACTAAATTTAACATTGTCGGGATAGGGCGTTCCAACTCAACTTTAATGTTTAATGGTTCAAATGGTTCAAATGGCTCTGAGCACTATGGGACTTAACATCTGAGGTCATCAGTCCCCTATAAGTTAGAACTACTTAAACCTAACTAACCTAAGGACATCACACACATCCATGCCCGAGGCAGGATTCGAACCTGTGACCGTAGCGGTCGCGCGGTTCCAGACTGAAGCGCCTAGAACCGCTCGGCCACTGCGGCCGGCTTAATGTTTAATGGTTTCTTGGAGGTCGTCAACGAGAGAGAAAAACCGCACTTCACTTTATCAGATGATTTAAATGTCACTGAGTGAGACATGTTATTTTGTAAGCAAAGCTAGCGGTAACTCTTTTTTTATTAATTTATTTGGCATCGGTTACAGGAACGCCCACAGGTTTTCATGTAAATGCAGGCAAACATTTATCTCACACTCGTGAGTCAGAAATTTTGAGAACATTGTTATCTGCTCATTATTTTCTGTTGTTCGTTTCTAGAGTCCACTTTTACTACCATGTCAGTGATATAAATATAAAAAGCTAACAGTATAATTATAGTCAAATCAGTTTTTACATTCCCAGATTTTAGTTTTTCTCGTCAGATACGTTATTTATTGTTGGAACATCATAAGCTCTGTTATCTCAGTTAATTAGTTTCCTTCAATTGTAAATTTGGTATGGTTAACATTTCCCACATTTTGCGCTTTGGAACCACTACCACAAGCTTCAACATCGATCTTTAAAATCGGTTTATGTGAAACTACACAAGCTACTTTATACTCCATATGGAAACATAAAACTGTACAGTTAGTTTCACAATCTAAATCATTTCGGGTTCCGTGAAAAATGTAAGTGGCATTTCAGGGGAACTTTCAAAATGTTTCCACAATGTTTCGTCACCAGACTGCACTTCAACCTGCATTATAACAGTAACTAAATTCATATTTCCTCTTAAAGGCAATTCATGTAAAGCTCAAAACAATAAACACAAAGCAAGTAATTAGTTTGTACTAATTTTGCAAGATTCTCTTTGAATAGTTCTTCTACATACTTAGTTTTATTTTTCACAACATTAATCTTTCGGAACTCGCACGCTTTTACAAGATGCCGACTCTAGCTGACCAACCACTCGGTCGTTTCCGTAATCTGTTCTGGCTGACCGATCAGGAGACAGATCGGACCTCGTAACTCAACGGCTGGTCACGGCTCGGCGTGCCGAACTTCACTCGTGCAGCGTATGCGGGCCGCAGGCGTGCCAGGGCCCGACCTGTCACTCGACTCTGTTTGGTCCTTCTCGGAAGTTCAAAATGGTTCAGGTGGCTCTGAGCACAATGGGACTTAACTTCTGAGGTCATCAGTCCCCTAGAACTTAGAACTACTTAAGCCTAACTAACTTATGGACAACACACACACCCATGCCCAAGGCAGGATTCGAACCTGCGACCGTAGCGGTCGCGCGGTTGCAGACTCTAGCGCCTAGAACCTCTCGGCCACTCTTGCCGGCCTCGGAAGTATACAGAACAGTGCAGCTCCCATTTAGCACTGCCTTGCGGCATTTTTCGGCCGGTAGAACTCTCTGAGTTGCTCGGATACATCAGTCGAGTGTGCCTCTGGTGTTCACGGCATCGATCCTCGACGGTACGCATCGTCTGACCAATATACGACTTGCCACATTGACACGGAATCTGGTACACGCCGGCCTTCCTCAAACCTGGGTTCGAGGATCGATGCCGTGAACACCAGAGGCACACTCGACTGATGTATCCGAGCAAGTCGGCGGTCGCTGAACATTGTTTGTCGGAAAATCACGCCATGGAGTATGACCGCACGAGGATTCTGGTACAGACGTCGAGATACTGGGACAGCGTTGTTAGAGAGGCCATCGAAATTCGCACCAATGACGACCTCATAAACCGTGACTGTGGCTATAATCTTAGCAAGGCTTGGGAACCGGCGATCGGGTTAATCAAGAGTAAATCGAGCAAACGTATAGTTGTGACGACCACGGCGGACAGAGCCATCACACCGACGTCATCTCAGACGCCGTCGCAATCTGTTCCACCGCGCGACCGTGGCGCGGGGCGCGGACGGCGGAGGGAGCGCGCCGCGGGCGGAGGGTATTTAAATCAGCCGCCGCCGCGACCGAACCCAGTTCCCTCTGAGCAGCCATAGCGTACGGATCTCCGTGCCGGCACGTTCACAGGAGCTCAGTCCGTCAGTTCACCTGATGATGGCGACATGTATGATCGCCGAAATATTGTGCTCGTTGGACACTATAGACCGGCAGCATACCCGTGGATATTTTGATTATTACTAACTCAAGTGCCAAAGTAATTGGTACAGGCATGCGAATTCAAATACAGAGATATGTAAACAGGCAGAATACAGCAGTGCGGTCGGCAACGCCTATATAAGATATCAAGTGTCTGGCGCAGTTGTTAGATCGGTTACTGCTGCTACAATGGCAGGTTATCAAGATTTAAGTGAGTCTGAACGTGCTGTTATAGTCGGCGCACTAGCGATGGGACACAACATCTCCGAGGTAGCGATGGAGCGGGGATTTTCCCGTACGACCATTTCACGAGTGTACCGTGAATATCACGAATCCGGCAAAACATCAAACCTACGACATCGCTGTGGCCGGAAAAAGATTCTGCAACGACGACTAAAGAGAATCGTTCAACGTGACGGAAGTGGAACACTTTCGCAAATTGCTGCAGATTTTAATGCTGGGCCATCAACAAGTGTCAGCATGCGAACCATCCACTCAACGAAATGTAATCGATATTGGCTTTCGGACCCGAAGGCCTACTCTTGTACCCCTGAGGACAGCACGAGACAAAGCTTTACGCCTCGCCTGGGCCGGTCAACACCAACGTTGGCCTGTTGATGATTGGAAACATGTTGGAGGAGTCACGTTTCAAATTGTATCGAGCGGATGGACGTGTACGGGTACGGAGACAACTTCATGAATCCATGGACCCTGCACGTCAGCGGGGGACTGTTCAGGCTGGTGGAGGCTCTGTAATGGTATAGGGCATGTGCAGTTGGAGTGATATGTGACCCCTCATACGTCTAGATACGACCCTGACAGGTGACACGTACGTAAGCATCCTGTCTGATCACCTGCATCCATTCATGTTCATTGTACATTCCGACGGACTTGTGCATTTCCAACAGGACACTACGACATCCCACATGTCCAGAATTACTACAGAGTGGCTCCAGGGACACTATTCTGAATTTAAACACTTCCGCTGACCACCAAACTCCTCAGACACGATCATTATTGAGCATGTCTGGGGTGCCTTGCAACGTACTGTTCAGAAGAGATCTTCGTCCCCCACGTACTCTTACGGACAGCCCTGCAGGATTCGTGGTGTCATTTCCCTCCAGCACTACTTGAGACATTAGTCGAGTCCATGCCACGTCGTGTTGCGGCACTTCTGCGTGGTTGTGGGGGCCCTACACCCTATTAGGCAGGTATACCAATTTCTTTGGCTCTTCAGTGTATTTATAACTGTGAAAAGGTTTATTTGATTTTGAACCGTAACTTTGAAAGAAAAACACTAATTTCTCCATTATCTTTTCATGTGATCTGTTGTTTATAGGTATTGCCAGTTGTAATGACTATTTTTTTGAGTATTGTGCAGAGTAGTTTGTTTCGAGTTTCTGATTTGATTGTGGAAAGAAGGCGGTTTGCCGCCTACTGTCTGTTTGTTGTATTATGTATATGGACATTGGACTTTAGGCTTTAATTACGAGAGAGTGGGTTTTAGCAATATTTTCCTTGTTTATTTCTGCGTTAGGCTGTATGAGACAGTTTGGTTATCATGCTCAATAACTATTTTTATGTGTGGCTCTAGCAGGAACAGTGCGGGTTTCGGGCGTCTACCAATGTAGCTGTTCACTTTGAAATTGTTCAAAAGTATTAGTCTGATGTTAATGAAATTTTAATAGGTTATAGGAAAATGTATTGGTAGAGTAAATCTCAACTCACAGAATTTCTCAATGGTCAGGAAGAGGTATTATAATTTTTCTAAAATAATCTTTTCCCAGTCCAGCACAAAAGTATAACAGAAATCTTGGGTTTGCTTTGAAGCTATTTCTCGTGGTAATATGAAAACTACAACCACTGATATTGTACAGTGTGATAAGGATTTTATAAAGAGTAGTACTGAAGAGCCGTTGTGTGAACACTGGGCCATGTTGAAGCAGCTCCATGCTCTCTGCGTCAGGGTCTCCTCACGAGCATGCTGAAAGTCTTGTGGGTGAAAAGTATCTGTGACAAAGTGACAGGCAAGTTAGTGATAGTCAATCCAACTTGTCTTGAGAGATGACACATGAGCTGTGCGCTATACGGAGACGGAAGGGCTAAGAACCTTTAGAGCCGTCAATGTTGTGGTTGTGGTCGGGCAAGATCTTCATCAGTCCTGAAGCTGGTGGTAGCTTCTGACCACTTGCTACGATATGAACGGATAAGCGGAAATAACAGGGTTTCTTGACAGTGCGTTGCAACGGCGTTCACAGTGAGAGGTCAGCATGGATGACGTGCGAGGGAGGCCGGGAAAAGTCAGAACATGGACAGTGATCACCCCTGATTGAGTGGCAAACTTTCCTGTAGCAAGCGGCACACCGGCGAGAATGACTGTGTGTTATTCTACTGTTTAATTTTAATTCTTACCTCTATTTTACAGCCAGGGTGGATTTATCTGCGTCTACTTTCACGGATTATGATGTTGGGAGGTATGTTACTCATCCTCCAACCAATGATGATGAAAAGCTAAAAAACCTCGGACCCCATTGGTTACCTTCAAGTTTCCAATTACTGGCAAGAAGAATCTTTCTTCTCAACGTCATTGGACGACCAGGCACTCATGGCTTGTGTATTCAAATGTCAAGCAGGGAGCATTTTGAAAAATATGTGTTTTGGTCGGAAAACCGCAAGCTGGTCGTGGCCATCAAGAACTCGGAGCCTCTGTTAGCAAGCCATTTATTAACTGGAAGAAAGCTTTAGAGAACTTTGGTCGCCATGCAGATACAAAATATCATAAGTTTGCTGTCGAGCAGACAGCAGGTCTCGTAAAGGTTGCAGAAGGCAAAGCACTTGATGTTACCGAGTCCATCAATGTGGAAAATAGTAATACTGCTGAAGAGAACAGAAAAAGATTGAAACCTATTGTGGAAACAGTTCTTCTTTGTGGACGATAGGAAATTGCCTAAGAGGATCCCATGAGTCTGGAGCAGTTGGAATAAACGAATCCGCACATAACAATGGTAGTTTTAGAGTACTCCTTCGTGTTCTTACTCAATCGGGGATGAAGCACTTAAGAATCATTTGCTTACACAAAACATCCACAGTAGGACCATGTATACCTCTTCAGCAATTCATAATGAAATTATTGAACTATGTGGTAATACCATTCAATCGCAAGTCCTTAAAAGGGTCAAAGAAGCAGCTTTCTTTACTGTACTGGCTGACGAAACAGAAGACATATCATGACGAGAGCAACTAGCGTTACGTTTATGATACGTAGATTCCTCAACTGGAAAACCGATCATCGGGGAGGATTTACTTGAATTTATCTACGTAGAAGACGTTTCAGCTCAAGCACTGGCAGTAATGATGATAACGCATCTCATATCTTATAACTTGGATATGGATAAATTTATTGGGCAAGGCTTTGACAGCACTGCAGTGATGAGCGGCCGGTTACGAGGCGTGAGAACAACAATTGCAGAATGACACTCAAGGGCGCACCTCGTACACTGTGTGGCGCACGTTCTTAATTTAGTTCTAGCGCATTGGTGAGAGATACCTATGATACAGAACTGTATCGGAGCTATAAGAAGTGTAGTAAACTTTATTCGACAATCTCCACTTCGGGACAACATTTTGAAGAAAATTGAGGAACGAATAAGTCTTGTCATCCTACGCTTATCTCCCTTTGTGAGCCGAGGTGGACCGAAAAGCATGCGGCTATCGAAAGATTTCCATAAAAGGTTCCTGTACTACGCGCAACACTTGAGACACTTCAAGAAGCTGCTGGTACGGATGTCGCCACTTAAGTATACCAACTGCACACCACCTTAGAAAATAGCCAGTTTATTGTGTGGCTAGTTATACCAAAAAAAATTTTTCATATACAACGAACCTAAGCAAAGCAGTGCAGAAGGTCAATGTGGACTTGACCAACACTTGCAGCTATGCGAAAACAATAAAAGCTACTTTGCAAAATATTAGGAATGAAAGTCAGTTCTCAATCCCTTTCGAGCAGCCAAAACAAGTGAGCCCAAGTGACATAGCTGTCCCAAGAACGAATGGAACGCAAACCCAGCGCAGCAATGTACCAGGAGAAACTGCAGAATTACACCCATCAAAAAAAGTTTTGCATCACCCCGGTTCCTAGAACTCCTGGAGATAGACGTTGACTGCGGATATTATATCACAGACACAGTCCCTTTGACTGTTGAGAGATGTCACTAAACCTGCCCAAAGATGTAAACACCCATGCATGAACAGCGCCTATTAGACGGAGGGGGTCTGACAGCCGATCAGTTCCAGTCATTCCACCAGGACGGAGGTACAGGGCTCGTGTTGTCTGTAGTTCAACCATGCCTAGACGGTCAATAACGCGGTTCGATCGCGTCCGCATTGTTACTTCGTGCCAGGAAGCGCTCTCAAGAAGAGAAGTGTCCTGGCGTCTCGGAGTGAACCAAAGCAATGTTGTTTAGACACGGAGGAGATACAGAGAGACAGGAACTGTTGATGACCTGCCTCGCTCAGGCCGCCCAAGGGCTACCACTGCAGTGGATGAGCGCTGCCTACGGATTAAGGCTCGGAGCAACCCTGACAGCAACTCCAACATGTTGAATAATGCTTTTCGTGCAGCCACAGGACGTCGTGTTATGACTCAAACTGTGTGCAATAGGCTGCATGATGCCCAACTTCACTCCCGAAGTCCATGACGTGGTCCATCTTTGCAACCACGACATCATGCAGCGCGGTACAGATGGGCCCAACAACATGCCGAATGGACTGCAGAGGATTGGCATCACGTTTTCTTCAGTGATGAGTGTCGCATATGCTTTCAACCAGACAATCATCGGAGACGTGTTTGGAGGCAACCCGGTCAGGCTGAACGCCTGAGACACACTGCCCAGCGAGTGCAGCAAGGTGGAGGTTCCCTGCTGTTTTGGGGTGGCATTATGTGTGGCCGATGTAAGCTCCTGGTGGTCATGGAAGGCGCCGTAACGGCCGTATGATAAGTGAAAAGAGCCACCGTGGTACAACAACCGAGTTAGAAAACCGCTACGGAAGCAAAGGGAAATTCACAGCAAACATAAACATAGCCAAATCCTTGCAGACAAACAGAAATTACACGAAGCGAAATGTGTGAGTAGGGACATGCGAGAGGCGTTCAACGAATTCGAAAGTAAAGTTCTATGGACTGACTTGGCAGAAAATCTAAAGAAATTGTGGTCTTATGTCAAAGCGGTTGATGGATAAAAAAAAAAAAAAAAATGTGCAGACACTCTGTGACCAAACTGGTACTGAAACAGAGGATGACAGACTAAAGGCCGAAATACTAAATGTCTTTTTCCAAAGCTGTTTCACAGAGGAAGACTGCACTGTAGTTCCTTCTCTAGATTGTCGCACAGATGAAAAAATGGTGGATATAGAAATAGATGACAGAGGGATAGAAAAACAATTAAAATCGCTCAAAAGAGGAAAGGCCGCCGGACCTGATGGGATACCAGTTCGATTTTACACAGAGAACACGAAGGAACTTGCCTCCCTTCCTGCAGTGGAGTACCATAGGTCTCTAGAAGAGTGTAGTGTTCCAAAATATTGGAAAAGGGCACAGGTCATCCCCGTTTTCAAGAAGGGACGTCGAACAAATGTGCAGAACTATTGGCCTATATCTCTAACGTTGATCAGTTGTAGAATTTTGGAACACGTATTATGTATGTATAATGACTTTTCTGGAGACTAGAAATCTACTCTGTAGGAATCAGCATGGGTTTAGAAAAAGACGATCGTGTGAAACCCAGATTGCGCTATTCGTCCACGAGACTCAGAGGGCCATAGACACGGGTTCCCAAGTAGATGCTGTGTTTCTTGACTTCCGCAAGGCGTTTGATACAGTTCCCCACAGTCGTTTAATGAACAAAGTAAGAGCATATGGACTATCAGACCAATTGTGTGATTGAATTGAAGAGTTCCTAGATAACTGAACGCAGCATGTAATTCTCAATGGATAGAAGTCTTCCGAAGTAAGAGCGATTTCAGGTGCGCCGCAGGGGAGTGTCGTAGGATCCTTGCTATTCACAATATATATCAATGACCTTGTGGATAACATCGGAAGGTCACTGAGGCTTTTTGCGGATGATGCTGTAGTATATCGAGAGGTTGGAACAATGGAAAATTGTACTGAAATGCAGAAGGATCTGCAACGAATTGACTCATGATGCAGGGAATGGCAACTGAATCTCAATGTAGACAAGTGTAATATGCTGTGAATACATAGAAAGAAAGGTCCTTTATCATATAGCCCACTGCTTGAATACAGCTCACTGGTGTGGGATCCGTACCAGATAGGGTTGATAGAAGAGATAGAGAAGATCCAACAGAGAGCAGCGTGCTTCGTTACAGGATCATTTAGTAATCGCGAGTGCGTTACGGAGATGACAGATAAACTCCAGTGGAAGACTCTGCAAGAGAGACGCTCAGTAGCTCGGTACGGGCTTTTGTTGAAGTTTCGAGAACATACCTTCACCGAGGAGTCAAGTAGTATATTGCTCCCTCCTACGTATATCTCTCGAAGACGCCATGAGGATAAAATCAGAGAGATTAGAGCCCACACAGAGGCATATAGACAATCTTTCTTTCCACGAACAATACGAGACTGGAATAGAAGGGAGAACCGAAGGAGGTACTCAAGATACCCTCCGCCACACACCGTCAGGTGGCTTGCGGAGTATGGATGTAGATGTAGAATGCCATCCTCCGACCGATAGTGCAACCATATCGGTAGCATATTGGCGAGGCATTCGTCTTCATGGGCGACAATTCGCGTCACCGTCGTACACATCTTGTGAATGACTTCCTTCAGGATAATGACATCTTTCGATTAGAGTGGCCAGCATATTCTCCAGACCTGAACCCTATCGAACATGCCTGGGATAGACTGAAAAGGGCTGTTTATGGACGACGTGACCCACCAACCACTCTGAGGAATCTACGCTGAATCGCCGTTGAGGAGTGGGGCAATCTGGACCAACAGTGCCTTGATGAACTTGTGAGTAGTATGCCACGATGGATACAGGCATGCATCAATGCAAGAGCACGTGCTACTGTGTGTTACGGGTACCGGTGTGTACAGCAGTCTGGACCACCACCTCTGAAGGTTTCGCTATATGGTGGTATAACATGCAGTGTGTGGTTTTCGTGAGCAATAAAAAGGGCGGAAATGATGTTTATATTGATCTCTGTTCCAATTTTCTGTACAGGTTCCGGAACTCTCGGAACCGGGGTGATGCAAAACTTTTTTTATGTGTGTATATTACCGCCGAGACGTATGTTACCCTTTAGTTGAACACATGATTACGGAACTCGATGCTCGTTTCAAACCACATGAAGAAACAATCGAAATGATTCAGGTGCTATTGCCTGAGAAAATCACTAATGGCCCCAGGACGAAAGAACGTCTTAAAATGATAGCACAAATATTTCTGTGTGAAAATGCAGACACAATGTTCCTTAGTGAATATGAGGTATGGCACAATCATTGGAAAACTGTAGAGCAAAAATTTGCAGCTGCAATAGAGGCTATTGGTCAGTGCAATGAACAGTTTTTCCCTTTGATAAAAGAGCTTCTCATCGTTTTAGCCACACTCCCAGTGTCTATTGTGACCCCAGAAAGATGTTTCTCCACTGTAAAGTAAAATGGGGAAGACAGACTTACTGGTCTTGCTCGAATGAGTGTTCATCGTGATCTGGCAGTGTAACTAGGTTCCAAAGAAATTATAAGTTGGCAATAAAACGTAAAAGGCTAAATATAATGCTTTAAACTAAAGTCATTTTCGTTATTTATTAAACTACAGTAACTTATGACCTAAAGTTACAGCCAAATGCTAAGTTGTCACAAACTTAAATATAAGCAAAGAATGCTGTAATAGTATTGTAATATTTTATTATGTAATAAATTAATTACATAATTTAATAATATATAAATACCTACAATTTTAGATTTGTTTCTTTTGTCATCCATAAGTACCTTATTACATGCATTACATGTTGTTTATTTGAAGATGCCTAGATTAATTAGTGTTTACTTGCAGTTTTGCTTGCATGTGGTGTATATTCTAATGTGGTTATCCATTTTTAATTTCCAACTGATTGGTTTTATTGGAGGTAAACAACAGTGTCTTTTTATTGCGTGAACGAAGGGGTTATGGGCAAAATCTAGTTTACCTCCCTAAAGTGCCGTGAAGGGCACCCCCAGGTACGTCAGCGCTTCCCTACAATCACACGCAGAAAACCTTGCCAGGTAACCATACTTCTGATCTGATACTTTTTCTCTCGGTGGCTCTATATAATTTCAGTTGCTTTCTTGTATGTTAGCATTTGTTCATTCACAAGTCTTCCTAATTTTACATCATTGTTACCTCCTTCCGCCCTACCGAAGAGAACACACGCATTACAAAATCCGCCACTTAGTTTGTTACTGTTGGCCAGTCAAACTTTTTTTCTAGCCATTTATCCTGGAAAGCAAAATTTGGTGGCACTTAAACCATTAAAATATTTACTTGTCCGTCAGATTTCGAGTTCTGGTCACTAAATCACCAATATCATGTTCATCCATAATAGTCTCGTCATCATATAAACCACCCACACTGCTTAACAGAGGAATTACTAGCAGAAGCTGAATCCACAATCGCTGGAATTGTTGCCTCTTCTCCAAGATTAATTTCACTTTCACCTTTAAAGTTTTTACAAAAAAACCGAAGTGTCTTTTGTTGTTTAGATCCACTCATATTGTCTCCTGTAGTGAATACAATAATGTATGATTCCAATGAATTGCTAAAGTGAACACGGTTGTCACGTTCATTCCACGAGTAACAGATTGTCAGTTTTACTTGTTTAAATTATACCGAATAGGAATAGCAGTGCCTTTTCTACCACCATCTCCTGGTCATGGTTGCATGTACATACTTGCAAAATGCGTAAGTCATGAATACAATGTTCTGACAAGCGATATTTCCTTTTTATACTAACCCTGTCCCCGCCATTGACTGTTTTGACTAAATCAGAAACTGGAACAGCTGTTTTGCAGATGTCATATTTAACTTGGCTAGCAAATCCACTTCAAATCTTGACGTGCAAACACAACAGCGAAAAACGGTTTCCGGAATTGAGATTTCGTCTTTCGGAAGATGCACCGCAAGTAAACGTAGTACCTGACAGGTGTTCAGGCGATGATTCATACTTTGATATCCTTGGATTCAATTTCCACCACTGGCAGAAGCCAGAAACAAAATTTATTTTTGTTGGTATCATCCTCAGAGGCAAACAACTGGCAGCAAAGACAGTACAGTTTCTTTGTCGATGGTGAGTATGGCATCGGTTTATTTAAATATTTAGTCTCCTTCAAATTTGAGTAAAAACCTCGGCAAAGTTAGAAAACTATGTGTTCCTTTTGTGTGTTCGCATTGCCTTTCTAAAGACTCAGAAGACCCCTCATTGTTTTGATATACTTCACTTCCTTTTTAATAATCACAAATTTGATGAGCTCTGTAACAGGTACTAGCCAATGTACAGTACATTGGATGTCCGCCCCGGTAGCCGAGTGGTCAGCGTGACGGATTGCCGTTCTACGAGCCCTGGTGACGGCCGCCCAGCAGTGTTAGTGACGTCACACTAAGCGGCCCACAGCCGACGCAGCAGTCCACGGACACCTCCGTACAGACGCGCCTGATGCTAACGATCTTCTGTCCATCACACAGAAAGGAGCGAACTGTAATTCGAACCAAAGACCAAATTATATATATTCCTGTAAACAGCATAAAGGTTCATAACGAAATACCGATTACATATACGGGCAGGAATAAGTTTAATCGATTGAGGAACTTTGCCACTATTTTATAATTGTCAGTACACTATTTAGCTTTAAAACTCGCATACAGGTGGTGACAAATGCCAACTGACAGCAGGACTTAACATTTTCAAGCTATTACACTGAATGTAAATTATCTCAAACACTGTCATACATAGCAAAACCCTCACAACTTTCGTTTACAATAAGGTAACAAGAGTTCACTTTATCTCATAAAACACATGACTATTGTGAATTTACTCATATGTTCATGGTGACAGCTCTTTTCAAGAATTTTTACAAGTGTATCCCCAGTAATAAAGAATGGAAACAAAAGACAGATATCAAATATTCTCCTTTTAACATAGACATCACTGAACACAAGATTCTGTCTTGCACTGTGATACTAAGGGACTGCTCTTTCCTTTAAGAAAAGCCTGACAATTTGAAGTTCACTCTGCTATTGAAGATACACTTCTTGAAACAATATTAAAAATGTTATGAAAGGTAAGGAAATGAAAAACAACCAAGTGCATTACATGTAAGAATGTGAGCAAAAGGCTGAGGCTCTCTTTACTTACCATTTTCAATCTCTCTACAGCTTATTTCCTTTTCCACGTAGAAATCACCAACTACAAGTCTTATTATTGCTGTCTGTTACTAACAAAGTGCTTTTCTATTTAGAAAACCTGACAATTTGATGTTCATTCTGGTACTGAAGATAAACACTTTTCAGAGGAGTTCTAGAACCTATTCCTGCCCGTATATGTAATCGGTATTTCGTTACGAACCTTTATGCTGTTTACAAGAATATATATAATTTGGCCTTTGGTTCGAATTATAGTTCGCTCCTTTCTGTATGACGGACAGAAGATCGTTAGCATCAGGCGCGTATGTACGGAGGTGTCCGTCGACTGCTGCGTCGGCTATGGGCCGCTTAGTGTGACGTCACTAACACTGCTGGGCGGCCTTGTTATCCCGGGGGTGTCGGTACGGCCGCTTTGGCGGACCTGCCCCGCAAGGGGCCTCCCAGCCAATGACGCCAAACGCTCATTTCCTCTGCATTGGATAAAGATGCGTGGAAGTTAGATGCATCAGAAATATGTTCATCCTCGGTGCTTTTCTCATCATTGCTATCTTTATAATCTTTTTTTCAGTGTCACTTACATCAAAGTCTTCATTAAAATTACATAACATTAACAGTTATCTGTAACCAGAGCCAGATTCAACAGTTCGATTACTCTTCCCTTTGCCATATTTATTTTCGCCACTAGCATAAAGATATTCGGATAAAGATCCAGCGAATAATTTATCCTCTTCAGTCTCTGCTTGTCTTGGCTTTGTTTTCTGAGAGCCAGATGAATGATTTCTTTTCACAAAAAAAAGAAATGATTTTACAATTATTTTGATGACAGCTCATGGTATACACATTCATTACAGTAATTTTTTCTCTCTGTGTAGACTGTACGCTCGTAGTAGAGATAATAAATGCGTGATCATTTTCATAAGAATGTTATGTATAGCGTTTATATTGCAGCTTACAATAAAGCCATTATTTTCAGTGGATAAAATATTGTTTTTATTTCATTATCTCATAGACCATTATTTGTATGTTAAACATCATGATTCTACAATTTTTACCACATTTCTGTATTATAACAAAGTGTTATTTGCTGTAAAACAGAGCAAAGAAAGAATCTAATTTTGCAATCATGGAACTTCAAGTGCCCATTCACTTCCGATCCTGGTAGTATGTACTAGAAAATTTTGAGGTAATAATAACCTAATTAGAAATGTAGCATGTGGCCACTCACCTGGCCACATATGTCCGGAGGGACACATCCATAGCTAGCCGTCCTCTGTGGAGGCCAGACAAACACAGCAATCACTATTCTGGTTGTACACACCACTTTGTACACACAACAGGTGACAACAGCAATACGTCCTACTAAGTACATGTCAGATGGCAACAGCAACATAAACACCTCTCTGTGTACACGCCAGCCTTCAACAGGCTCCAAGAGAAGCACCAGCGTCACGTGCAGCCAATCACAGTACTGCAAATGCCACACTACATTTCGTCTGCATGCCATGTGACATGCATTTGCATCTCATGTGACTTTCATGGGAATCCTTCCGCTGGTGTACTTAAGACGCTGCACAGCCGCAAGGGTGAGCACTTGCTCTCACTCTCGGCTCAGCACTGGTTGCTCCTTGCAGCTCACCCATCGGGAATGATCTTCTGGTGCAGTTGGTAGCACTGTCCCGATCTCCGACAGGATGTTGACCCAGCATGGGGCCATTGCTCTGGCCAATACACCAGTCTGTCTGCACTCAACATAGTCAGACACCAACTCAGACACCCACTGGATCACATCTACAACAACAACTGGACATTGACCAGATATCAGCCTGGGGCACTGATTTAGACTATCTAGAGAACCCTGTTGTTCTATCTGAAGTGGCTCTTATCTTCTATTCCACATAAGAATTGTTAATTTGTGTGTTATGAGTGAAAATGTTCTTTCATTGTAGTCTGTGCACTGACGTTAGTACATGTTGTCCTTGACACCTCAAAAATACCAAGACATAAAAATGGTGGTGATGAACGATTTTATGTGTGTAACTTCTCTTTCATTCCTGCTTCTCCCATTGTTGTGATCACCATGGTCCCTCCTGCACTGGAACTTCCACTCCTGCAAATTTTCCCATTATGTGGTCACCAGTTGCAATGTCTCACCCAGGGCATCACTCATGTGACTCAACCCCGTTTAGTGACAATGGCCACACAGGCTACAGCCTGCCACCACTTCCTCCGGAGTTCAACAATATTTTGGATTTGTATCCCACTTTCTTTGCAGGGTTGATCCATCTTATTCGAGCCACTGTGCTTCCTGATGTTTCTCTCTTGGCTATCTCTGGATCCTCTACCACTGGCAGCCCCACCTTCAGCACTGTTTCCTTGGACTATGCTGCCATCTCCAGTTCTGACACATCCTCTGACTCCGCCGCCCTCTACGACCTTCTTGTCTCTTCAGGCTCTGCCATTTCTTCCAGCTCCTCTGAACCAGCTATGGTGGTATCAGCCCCAAACCCACCAACTCCAGCGCCACCAGCTCTGGTGACTCCTTCTCCAGCTCCTCCTGCTCTGGTGCCTCCTGCTCCGGAGTTCTATCTGGAACACCACCAGCTCCTATGCTGCCTATTACTGTGCTTCTGACACCTTCACCACTGATACAGGCACCTATCCCCACTCCCGTACTGCAGGCCTGTATGCTGAATGCCACCAGCTCACACAGTGCCTGCCCATTCAACAATCTCCTCTCTTTTGGATCCTTTCCTTTGCTTCCTGTGCTAGAAGCTCCTGCCCTCTCCAATGACTCCCCATTTTCATCTGATGGTGATGTCACTCTGCTCTTTGATAACTTAGCTGCCCCAGGTTTGTCACCTGCTGACATGTAGCCCTTAACTTCACCTTCCCTTCCACCTGCTGCTGATGATTTACCCTTGTCCTTGCCCTCCATTGCCTCCCACGCCTCTTTCCTTCTGTATGTGCCACACCCATCTCAAGCATTCATTTCTTCTCTGACAAATGGCTCCATGATATGCATTGCACCTACTATGTGGCTTGCCTGGAGCCTCCTCGTCCTGGTAGCATTCATTTCCTCTCGGACAGATGGATCCATGTCATGCCTTGCACCTACTATCTGACCTTGAATGGTGCCACATCAGCCTGGTAGTCAGCCTAGTAATCTCCCATTGCAGTCGTCTCCTGCAGGCTCACAGACCTCATGCTGTGCACTGAATATTGGCCATCATCCCTGAGACTTCCTGAACCTCCCTGCACTTCCTGTTCTCCAGTCTGGGAAGCTTCTCAACAAAGCTGCACCACATCTTCTCTTGCTGCCTTTGGCGGGTAAGTTGCCTTTTTCTGACAATGGCTTTGCTCGTCTCTTGCTTTCCAGGTCCACTTCTCATCTTTTCTGCCGTGCTGTTCTGCCTAGCAACTGCCCTCCACCAGCTGTGCCTGATGCTGCTAAGTCATATCCCTGGATGATGCAGCTATGTTCAAATGTGTGTGAAATCTTATAGGACTTAACTGCTAAGGTCATCAGTCCCTAAGCTTACACACTACTTAACCTAAATTATCCTAAGGACAAACACACACACCCATGCCCAAGGGAGGACTCGAACCTCCGCGGGACCAGCCGTACAGTCCATGACTGCAGCGCCTCAGACCGCTCGGCTAATCCAGTGCGGTGATGCAGCTATGGTTGACTCTCTACTCAAGGGTGACTCCACGTCTGGATCTTCGCTGCACATTGGTAATGAGGCACCCGTCGACCTTCCTAGGGCACTCAGCATCACACCCAACCTCATCTACTGCCCAGTCACCATTCCCTATGGTCATGAACCCAGTGCTGCCTTCTTCATCCTGTCACTTCACTGTATGGATGCAGCCATGATTTTCCTTCATTCCAAGGGTAGTGCTCAGTATCAACTGTGTTCCCTTCTTATGAACACCATCATGCTCCTACATGCACCACCACACTCCTACATGCACCACAGTGCATATCCACTCACATGTTGTAGTCTTCTGCACCAGGGGCTGCTTGTGAATTTGGGCCTTGGGTCCACAATTCTCTGTGTGAAATTGCTACACCTTTTATTCCTCAGTCCAATGCCAATGTTCTGGACAGATCTACTGTTTTCCTTTTGCATTTCATCATTGCATGAGTTTTCTTCTGTGCCTTCTTCAGGCACTGGTTTTCTTCCTCCTTTTCTTTGCACATTCCAGTTCATTCCTTCCATGTGCACCATAGACACCACTGCCTCCAACGGCTTCCTCTCTCTGCACCCCTGTGCCACAGATCTCTTCTCTGCCCTTTGTACTCCTCATATGCTCATGCCCATCCTTCACTTTTGGCACCTGCATCACGCCACTACCCGAGGCCCTTTCTCTGCCCCCCTGTGCATCTCCTCCTTCCTTTCAAACATCTGCATCCACTGGTTCCATCATATCTTTAAGGGGAGGGGGCGAGAGTGTAGTAACTGGCCACTCCCCTGACCACATGCCATCATGGAACAGATGGGTTGCCATACCCCTAAGCATTCTCTGCCAGAGCCAGACACATGCATTACTCCCCTTTTGGTTGTACACAAGTCTCTGTGTGCACAACAGCAATGCGTGCCACTGTGTTCATGCTAGATGACAACAACAACAACAACAACAACAACAACAACATCATAAAAGTCGCTCTGTGCACATGCCAGACAACAGCGCCCTCTTCGAGAAGAACCAGCATCACCTGCCAACAGTGGTCATAGCCAATCGTGCCTCTACATTTCGTCTGCATGCTAAGTCAAAGTGACATGTGTTCACATCTCACGTGACCAGAGGTGGACTGAAACATTATTGACTTGCTCAAATAGTGAAGCTCATTCTCTTGAATAAATCATTCTTTGTTTTTTGAAATGGTAATCATTTGTTTGTCTGTACATGTATGACACATCAACTGATTTCGATCCCATTCAGATAATTCCTTGGTGGTGGATCAGTTCCTTTGTGTGTATTATGCATAGACATAGGGGCCCTCTTATTTAGTGCATGTACTTTGGTTCTGTTTGGGATTTGATTAAAAATAGTTTGGTTCTGGGGTGCCTTCGAAATCTCAAGGGCCTCAAGATTCAGAGGCCCCATGAGGACCAGAAGTCTGGGGTGACCCCACCCCCCCTCCCCTCCCCATCTGCCATTCATCGTCATCTTAACCAGTTTCCAGGCTCAGGCTGGTCCATATGAAAATTAAGCCTCGCCATCTAGTCCTGTTTTCCCACCATCTTTCTGCGTTCACTCTGCCCAGTCCTCACCTCCTTTTTCAGCACACTCCTCCAAATTACTTCAGTCATCTATCTATCCCTTGGTCTTTCTTTTGATCACTTCCTTCACATTTCCATTTTATGTATCTTCTTGGAAATCTTCTTGTTTTCCATTTTTCCTAAATCTCCATAGCGTCTTAGCCTTGATGTTTGTCTGCCACGTTAAACTGATCCTCATTTCTTCCATTTTCCTCTAAAACACTTCCCAAGTACTTGACACTTTCCACCTTCTTCAGTTGTTCACCTCCTTTCCTTATTCTACTAGCTGGTCTACCTTTCTTTCTAGTTATAACCACGATCTCACATTTTTTTACATTAAATTATATTCCATACAGTTTCTTCCCAAGCTTGTAGTTGTTCTTGAACCACCTTGTCCCTGTTTACGCTGATTATCAAGTCATCTGTAAACATTGTTGTTTTCATTATGTCTTCTCTAGTTTTTGTCTGCCACTTTAGTCATTATCTCGTCCAAGACTACAATGAAGAGGAGAGGTGATAATGCACTGTCCTGTTTCACACTACTTGTTTGTTGGAACTAATCTGTCCTTTCATTTCGCATTTTCACACAACACAGACTTGCACAGTATATCCCCTTCACTCTGATTCTTGTCTCTTTTTCCACTCCATTTTTTCTAGTGCTTCCCAGACCTTTCTTCAGCAGATGCTCTCAATTACCTTTTCTCTGTATCAAGAAAGGCCATCACAAGTGTCCCCCCCCCCCCCCCCCCCCAATTCATAGTGATACTCCTGGAGCTGTCCATTGTAAATATGAGATATACAGTTGACCTACCAGGTCTGAGCCATGCTGTTCCTCTCGCAATTTGTTCTCAACACTCATTCAGTTTCTGCTCTCCAGGATCTTCTTGTACACCTTGACACAGTCTGGTATCAACTTAACTCCCCTGTAGTTTCTGCAGTTCTCCCTATTCCCTTTCTTCCAATTTCTGGAGCCTTCTTCTCATTCCACAATCCCCCCACCAAACAATACAGTGAGTATTTCCCAACCTCCGCTGTTGTCTTCACCATTTCAACATGCATCCATACCTAGTGTCTTTCCTCCTTTCATCTTATCCAGTGTATTTCCATTTCTTTTCATGTCAGATCCTTTCCACTCGCCCCTCCCCCCTCCCCCGTTTACTTCTACCTCCTTTAGTCTGTTATCCTCATCTTCAAGTCTGTTTGGATCTAGTAAGCGCTCAAAGCACTACTCCACACTACTTTCAGTGTCTCTTTGTTATTAACCTCTTCCCCATTTCTACCCATCACTGTTGCTTGCTCTCTCAAACCTCTCCTCTTACTTTTGGCCGTTCCATATAGTACTATCTTACCTCCTCTGCTATCTTCTGCCACCATCTTTGTTCGTTCTTCCATACTCTTTCATCTCTTCTCAGCTACTGTCTTATTTGCTTCTTTCTTCCTTTTTTTTTAATTCCTCTCTTCCTAATTCGGTCCTTTCTCAGAACCACAGTCTGAAGGCCTTGTTCTTTCTTCTCACTACCTCCTTTACTCTTTCATCCCACCATTGTCTCTCTTTTCACCATTTTCCGCCAACTGCCCTCTCCACCCACAGCTACTGCTGCTTCTATCTCAGCATTTTTAAATTTTTCCCATTCCTCTTCTCCTGTTTTTGGTTTATCCTGTGGTAACATTTCCTTTATAAACTCCTGATATTCTTCCTTGATGCTCTTTTCCTTCAGTTTCTGTATTCTGATTCTCATTTCCTGGTTCTATGTCTTCTTCCATTTGTTCATGATTCTCACACTTACCACCAATAGCTAGTGATCACTAGCCAATGCCTCAAATGGAAGTACCTTTATACCCATAATACTCCTCTTCATTCCTCAATCATAAAACATGTAGTCCACCAAAGGCTTCTATGCTATATTCCTGTTGTAGCATGTTACTTTGTGTCTCTCTTTCTTCCAAAACCAGGAGTTACCTATCACTAAACCATTTCTCTTGCACAATTCTAGCAATCTCTTTCCTTCTTCGTTTCTAAATCCCCATCTACATCCTTTTGCTCCCAGTACATTTCCATATCCATGCCTTTCACTCCCTACACGTGCATTCAAGTATTTTATGGCTATTATTCATTGTCTATTCAACTGCTTTTGTAGTTCTTCCTCAGAGTTCTCCTCCTTTTGAGATGTACAGCCCAATTGAGGGGCATGTATCTGAACCACCTCCATACTTCTTCTTTTTGTCATTATTCTGATCATCATTATACAGCCAATTATCCTTTGTACCTCTTCTTTTAGACCATCCCTCACAACTACTCTCACTCCCATTTTCCTTCCTTGTTCAATTCCACTACAATATGTAACCTTTCCTCAGTTCCTTATTGCCTTCTCCTTTGCATCTTGTCTCTCCTATGCCTAAAATATACAGCTTTCTCCTTTCCTTGCATGTTAATATTATGTAAAATGGATCTGTGATAGGAAATCTTGTGGGGTGTTGAATTTCGCATTGACTGTAATGTGTTATTTTTCTTTTATTGCACAAAAGCGTGTAATCAGAATAATAGCTGGAGTCCACCCAAGATCATCCTGCAGACATTTATTTAAGGATCTAGGGATATTCACAGTAGCTTCTCAGTATATATACTCTCTTATGAAATTTGTTATTAACAACCAAACCCAATTCAAAAGTAATAGCAGTGTGCATAACTACAATACTAGGAGAAAGGATGATCTTCACTATTCAAGATTAAATCTAACTTTGGCACAGAAAGGGGTGAATTATACTGGCACTAAAGTCTTTGGTCACTTACCAAATAGTATCAAAAGTCTGACAGATAACCAACAAGTATTTAAGAAGAAATTAAAGGAATTTCTGAATGACAACTCCTTCTACTCCATAGAGGAATTTTTAGATATAAATTAAGAAAAAAAAAATATTTAAAAAATGAAAAAAAAAAATAAAAATAAAAAATAAAGAAAAACAAAAAACACAAAAAAAATAAAGTTGTTATATTAACTTAAGTATGTTGTTAAATTAACCTAATTATGTCATGTATTAGAAAATTCGACTCGTTCCACATCATTACGAAATATCGTATTCATGATCCATGGAACTAGTATTAATCTAATCTAATCTAATCTAATCTCATTGTTATATCTGTCTACCCACTCAGTGACAGATTTAGGCTGGGACAGCCTTCTGTCTAATGGAATGGTACTATGTCATCTCCACAGAAATTGAGTGGCATGCTTTCTGTCTGTGTGTTGGCTGATCAAACTTAAAGCTTAAAGTGCACTTGGCAACGAGAATGGTTTGATCTTTGTACCAAAGTAAACAATGTTATTCCCACGTCAAAACTGTCTGTAGTATTTGTCAAAATCTACTTTTAGTTCAGATAAAACAGATATCAAAGTCTACCATACATTATAGTGAACCAAAATGGCCATTCCATGTCTCGCATCATATCTATGGTACTCTCTCCCCTGTTTTATAATAATACAAAACCAGTTGACCTACTTTGAACTTTTTGTCAATGTACTCCATCAACTCTGTCTGATAAGGATCCCACACCACACAGCAATAATGTAGAAGGGACCTGATAAGTGTAGTGTAGGCAGTCTCTTTCATAGATTTATTGCATCTCCCATGTGTTCTATCAACACAACGCAGTCTTTGGTTTACCTTTCCAACAGCCTTCTACACATGAGCTACACACTGTTGCTCCCAAAGTAAATGTTAGTAATGACATTTCACCAGTTAGTGTGTGTAGAAAATTCCTTAATGCAGACTCTGTACCCTGTTTGATGAAAAGACGTTATTAAGTACATAAAACACATTAAGCAATGTATAATTTATTACTAATTTCAATGAGTAACTGTAAAGTTACTATACAATACACAGTTGATGATGGGATGCACTCTTAATGGAACAGATGAAATCTGTGTAATTGTTCAATGTTCCACTCATTAGGTGTGTTGTTGAGAATAAAATATGACAGTGCAATTGCAAACATAATCACCATCCTTTGTATGTGTACGCACACTACAACAAGACAAGGTGACTCGCAGAAAAGCACGGTGCGACTGTTGGCAGTCAGTCCGTCTGTAGAGGGGCTGAGCCAGACACTGTCCCAGCAAGTGGTGATAGGCTTGCAGATGCTGTCTGTTCCTGCATGTTTGCCCCATTCCACACTCAGCAATGTATGACCTAAAATGACATCAAACATTAACTGGGTCCAGCCTTAATGATGAATCAAAAAACTGAAGTTTTAGAAGCATCTTTTGGGGGTGAAAATGTGCGTAATATTCGGTTTCTGTGGGGTATGCTGGTCCAGGGCTTGTGAGATGTTCCCTTCGCATACGAAAGCAAAAAACGGGAGAGGGGGAGGCGACATCAAGGTCATCAGCGCCACCAGATGCGAGGCAAGTGCGCTGCTGTTGCATCAAACATTTCCAGGCAACATATAGGGGCTGTTCAAAAAGTCTCTCCGCAGTGCCGTATGACTGTTAGCCACGCGTGCCGTATGCCGCAGTGAATATACCGAAATGAAACTCAGTGAAATACAAGTTATTAATTTATTGAATATTTATTTTTATTTATAAATTTCCACATTAAATGTTGAAAGTGTCCCCCCCCCCCCCCCCCCCTGTTGCTGAATACACAATTCAGTTCGTCTTATCATGTTTCCAAACACAAGCTGTAACATTTCTTCTGTAACAGAAGCAGTGAAAGTAGATATTGCAGTTTTCAATTAATCGATGGATTTTGGACGGTTTTTATAGACAGTTGCTTTCGCTGCACACAGAAGAAAAAGTCAGTTGTGTTAGGTCAGGCGATCGTGGAGGCCAAAGTCCCTGTGAAATTATGCGATTGCCAAAAACATCAGCAAGCAGTGACATTGAAGCACGAGCTGTATGCGCGGTTGCACCATCTTGTTGAAAATAACCATTCAGTATTTCACTTAACTCAAGTTCTCCTATGAATGGGTACAGAATATCACTGTTTCGTTGAAAAATATGGGACCCACAATCCGACGTCTAGAAATTGCAATCCAAACTCCTGTTTTCACAGAATGAAGTGGTTCCTCATGAATACATAATGGCTTTGAGTACTCCACATACGAGAATTTTATGAATTCATGAACCTACCTGGGTAAGTGAAACCACGCCTCATCAGTGAAAAACGCTTCATTAAGAATATACCTTCCATTTTGTTGAACGAAATTTTTGAACCATTGACAATAATGCAGTCTCGTGCCATGATCATTATTTTTCAGTTCTTGCACGACTATCACTTTGTATGGGAAAACGTCTAATTTTTTCCTTACAGCTGCGTGGGCCGTTCCGACACTAACATCGATTTCCCGGGCGAGTTTCTTACTGACTTGTTTGGACCACGGACATTTTATCGGAAATATCGAATAGTTTATCCTCAGACAAAACGCTTGGACGACCACTTCTCAGTGCATCTGTCACTGAACCCGTACTTCGAAATTTGTGAATCATATCTCGCACAGTATCGTGATGTGGGAGTGTTGTCTCCGGGTAAACAGAATTAAATGTTTGACGAACTGAAACTGTGTAGGCGATTTACCGCCAGCTTTGAACACTTGTTCGACTAAAAACACATTTTCTTCACTGGTTAGCATTTTAACAGTGACAAAAACGAAACAAAGGAACTAAACTTAAACGTTCACCTCAACACGTAACACACACGAACGATACTACTGACGCTGGCTGTGATAAACGAAACAGTGGAATGTTGGGAGAGTCCACTTGAAGGGAAGTAACCCCAGGCAGGCGAACAATCATCGGCACGCGCGGCTAACAATCATGCGGTACTGCGGAGGGACTTTTTGAACACCCCGTATATAATTGTTGCGGTACAGCATAAAAAGATAAAAATGCTGCAACAGTGAATGAACGTTCCTAAATGTTTAATCATTAGACCGTGGGTCCAGCAGTGCATTTGTGGTCTCCCAATAAATAAATACTGCTAGACACAAGCCCTTAAAAGCTGTAATGTGTTGCACCGAACCAAAATGTTACCTACTGTTTCAAGAGGTAGATCACACAGTACTTAACTGTTCATTTTAAACTTGGATTACCCACCTTTCTTTATAATGGACTACGGTTACTTATATGACAATTCATCTATGTAGCCGTCTTAGAGTGTGACATCACTGAGGCAGCTATCTTGCTCTTGAGGGAACCAACGGGATAAGTACCCTTGAATACGGTAGAGAGTTAGGGGAGGGGGGAGGGAAAGGGGGTCTCCCAGCGTTGGATTTTAACATAAACAAGAACTTGTGAAACCATAATTAATTCCCCTGCATGCAGGAAAGAGGGGGGGGGGGGGGGGGGGGGCGAGAGGTGGGAGGGAAGGAGCCGGTTACAGCACGGTAATAAATTATTCTAATTAACTGAGTTGTCTGACAGGGGATGGGGAGTGGAGTAATAATTGTTGATAAGAATGACAGGTGGGGGAGACTCAGATGACATGTCATAAATCACTGTGCTTGAACTGACAAAACCGTTATACTACTGACCATATCCAAGCAGTGTGCACACTGATAGAGAAATTTACAGATTATGATATCCCATATCACATAGCCTTCAAAGACTACCGGCATTTGATGCAATCAAAACCTGAGCAGTAATGAGGGTTATAGGAAGTGCCTGCATTTACTACAGATATAACAATATAATCTGCTACATTTATGAGAATGCCACTCTACATGTGAAAATAATGGAAGACTGGATCACCGGGAAGGTTCCAGTGAGAAGAGGTGAAAGACAAGTAGACACAATCTCTCCTAACTTGTTCCCTGGGCTCTGAGGGATGTATTCAAGTGCGTATCCTGGAGACAGAAAGATATCAACACAAATGGAAAATATTTCAACCATCTTCAGTTGGCAGATGTATCATCCTCTTTAGCAGCAACATAAATGGTCAACAATGATCTAAGAACTTAAAGAAGCTTCCCAAGCAGTGACACTAAAATCAACCTTGAAAAGACCAAAGTCATGAGCCATGTCGTGTTATGGTCTCCTCTGGAAATAGTACATGAAGACTTTTATCTGGGACACAAAATCCAACTAGGAAATGATATTCAGGTAGCGGAGATCAGCTGGCACATCAGCCCCACCTGGATGGCATTTGGGAAACTTGGTTACATTCTCCACAAATTGAGTACCCATATATATTTAAAGAGGAACTTTTATGACACATGGAGGCTCAAAACACTGACGCTTACAACAAGCAGCACAAACCAACTCTGGGTCTGTCAGAAGGCAATATAGCGTGCATGGAGAGTGCAGTGCCTGCAATGAGTCTCAGAGACAGCATCTAGGACAAAGAGAGTAAGAGATGAATGTGGGTCTATGATGAAAGGCAACCCTACATTTATGGCATTTGCAGACTTATAGAGAGCTTTTGACAGTGTTAATTGGAATACTGTCTTAGAAATTCTGAGGGTGGCAAGGATAAAATACAGAGAGTGAAAGTCTATTTACAACTTGCACAGAAACCATATGGCAGATATAAGAGTCAATCGGCATGAAAGGGATGCTGTGGTTCAGAAGGGAGTGAGACAGCGTTGTAGCCTATCCCCAATCTTATCAGTTTGCATAATGAGGAAAAAAATTGGAGCAGGAACTTAAGTTTAGGGATAAGAAATAAAAACTTTGAATTTTGCTCATGGCATTGTAATTCTATCAGAGTCAGCAAAAGACTTGAAAGAGCAGTTGAACGGAATGGACACTGTCTTGAAACGAGGATATAAGATGAACACCAACAAAAACTAAATGACAATAATGGGATGCAGTCAAGTTAAATCAGCTGATGTTGAGGGAATTAGATTAGGAAATAAGACACATAAAGTAGTAGATGAGTTTTGCTATTTGGCCAGCAAAATAACTGATTACAACTGAAGTAGAGAGGATACAAAATGTAGACGGGCAATGACAAGAAAATTGTTTCTGAAGAAGAGAAATTTGTTACTGTCGAGTATAGATTTAAGTGTCAGCAAGCCTTTTCTGAAAGAATTTATGAATGTAGCCATGCACGGAAGTAAAACATGAACAATAAACAGTTTAGCCACACATTCTGAGACATCAAGGGATCACCAATTTAATACTGGAACGAAGTGTGGGAGATAAAAACTGTAGAATTTGAATACAGTAAGCAGATTCAGAAGGACACAGGTTGCAATAGTTACTTGGAGATGAAGAGGGTAGCACAGAATAGAGTAGCATGGAGAGCTGCATCAAACCAGTCTTCAGACTGAAGACAACAACAACAACAACAACGTTGCTGAGTGAATAGCAAGACTGAACTGGTGTTGGGCAGGACAACTGGTCAGGAGTAACTTCAAATGGACCAAAACACCCATGTACAGGTGTCCAAGGAAGTGAAAGAAAAGTATTGGACACCCTCTGGCGGGAAGAGAACATCCAACGGCATGCGGGGAAAAAATTGGATCGAGAGTGCCCAGCAGATATCAGCATGGAAATATCTGGAAGAGGCCTATGTTCATGAGTAGATATCTAAAGGCTGAAGAAGGACGAGGAGGAGGAGGAGAAGAAGAACTAAGGGAAAAAAGACTTTACATGAATCAGTTTGTAATAAACTGCATGTATCTGAATTTCCTGTGGAATATTTTTCTTTTTTAACTTGTAAAGAGACTTTATGGATACCCTGTATTATAGAAGCTATGCTGCTTTTTGGGACTGCTTCAAATTCCGGAACTTTCTGAAATTGAGAGTCATAAGGAAATTAAAGATTTTACTGTATTTTTTTTTTCTCTCAGATGTACAGAACCATAGGCTGAGATCAAATATTGCATTTACAGCAGCAGTACACTGTTATAGTGGTTCATAGCTTCTCCCAGTGCTTTTTTGAAATAAAAGTCCAAAGGTATACCAGCAGTTCTTGGTGCAAACAGACACAATATTTCGGCAGGTAACCCAGTCACCATCACGAGTTATGTTGAGTTTGTCAGCATTCCTTGATGATGGTGACATGGTTGATTGCCAAAATATTGTACCCATTTTACATTGAGAACCTGCAATATGCCCATGGACTGTTCTGTCCTATCACTGTTATAATTCATGGAAACATTGATCTTGAAGGATACAATCATTTAACCACACCAACCCCAAACCTAAAACCACCGACCTAGACAGTTGAGTCAAATTGTAATGAAATATTGCTAATAGATATACTAATAGATATAGAAAATTAAAGTTCACTCTGAATACAACAACGCATAACTGACAGACTGCAGTGTCAAAACAAGAGAACCTGAGAGTGTATGTAAGAAAACAGAATCTTCAGAGGGGAATAATTTGTGTACCAAGTCTTGTTCTTGGTATACATAAATCAGCTGCCGGTGTGCATCCAAGAAGTTGAAATAGTTTCTTTGCTCATGTCGTGTACATCATAATCAAACCTAATGGAGAAATGAGAAGATGTAATTAATATTTCCTAGTAATTTACTAACTAATTCTCTCTCTAAATTGATTGTTGTTGAATTCAGATAAAATGCAATTCAGTACATATTGCAAAGGCCTGACCATATCATTAGACATTGTGTATGAAAGAAAATCAGTAAAACAGAATATTCTAAATTCTTGGGTGTTTATGTTGAAAGGAACCTGAACTGGAAGTCACATGTTTTAGATCTTCTCAAGCATCTACTCTCTGAACTATTACATTTACAGGTAATAGCAGGATCTGGAGATCAAAATGTCACAAGTTTGACTTACTTATCCACTAATGAATGTCTTTCGACATCACATTCTGGGGCAGTTTGCAGTTGACTTTCATCCACAGTTGCACAATATCTTGTGAGAAGAGGAAGAACACGTTTACTGCACACAAGTGTGTAATATGTGGTGATTATAATAGAATCTCTTGAAGATGATTATGACCTTGCAGTACATTTACTGCGTCATGATATTTGTAGTCGACAATTACCACAGTTAGAAACCAACATTAAAAATTCATAAACATAATACTAGAAGGAGAAATGGACTACACTATGCATCATTCAGGATAAGTAGGGTGCAGAAAGAAGTCAGGTACTAAGCTATAAAACCAATGGACAGCTTAACCAGTGACATTACTGATGTTGTGGTCTTCAGCCCAAACACTGATTTGATGCAGCCCTTGGTGATAGTCTGTGCTAAACAGGCCTCTTTATCTTTGTGTAATTACGGTAACTAATATCCATTCCATTGGTCTCCTTCTACAATATCACCCTTCCCCTGGCTTCCCACAATCACTTCTTCTAGTACAGTTGTGCCATAAATTTATTTTCTCCTCCATTCCATTCAGTCCTCTTCATCAGTTACATGATCCACCCACCTAATCTTCAGAATTATTCTGTAATATGAAAATATCTGCACTGAATCAAGACTGATCATGTGTCCAAACCTTTAAATAAACATGTGGGGCATAGCTCATGGTCTTTCGCTTGTTGTTTTGTGTCTAGAGTGTCAATGAGGTATTCTGTCTCAAGCAGGTAATGATATGGGTGGTGTGTATGTTGCAAATGTTATTTGCATGTACTGCGACTTGTACATTCTGATTTAGTGCGTGCTGCTGGGTATAATGCTGCATTTGCACAAAGTAATACCAAAAAGGGCACTGCTGCTGAAAGACTCTGTTCAGTTATTCAGTGGGTTATTCGTTTGCTGCTACCATTCACATATGTTGTGGAAGGGGGGGGGGGGGGAGGAAGAAGAAGAAGAAGAATGGGGTTAATATAAAACATGAAATTGATCAGTTTCGAGCAGTGTTCTTATCCTTCAAGATTTCGACCAACAGATTCTTCAGTACCTCTTTTATTAAATTATTCGTCAATGTCTCACTGCTAATATAAGACTTTGGAATTAACATTATTATGTTGTGTTGTTGGGTTAAAGAGCAACAGTGTATGGCCACCTGCTATTGATATTAGTGAGCCACATGCAAAATTAATGGCTCTACATTGCCCACACCGTGGGGAACAGGAGAAAACATCATAATCTTTACCCAAGATGTGATGGTGTAAATTGTTATATGCTTTCTGCATCAGTCTTTTCAGAGAAGCATGAATTTATACAAAATTTTGCCTGTTGATATTTTCGTGTTTTTCTTTTTTTTTTTGGACCAAAAGTGCAACAATCTCTGCTTCCTTGCAATTTTCCAAATTTTGTTATGAAGCCACAGAGGTCCTTTTCAATCCTCAATCCACTTATTTGGCACACACTTCTCCAGAGTGTAACTTACGATCGGTTCAAACTTTGCCCATAATTCCCCTACTTATATCGGAACTAAATGATATCCACTCATTGCTTACATAGGAGGCTAACAACCGCTTCTTTGCTCTTTCCTGCGTAAAAACGCTCCTAGCCTTCTCAATGAATTTATTAACTTTGGTAACCATCATCACTACGATTAATATCAAATACTTGTCTCACACTGTTGATGACATATTAATCTGATAACTTCATAGTAATCACATATGTTAGCAAACACCTTCTTTGGAATTGGGATTATTGCATTATTTTTTAAGTCTGAGGGTATTTCACCTGTCGTACGGCTAGCATTCCAAGCGGTATAGTTTTGTTATTGTGGGTTCTTTCAAGGATCTGAATAATTCTTTGGTAACATTGCTTACTCCATTGTACTGTTTTAACTTAAGTCTTCCAATTCCTCTGTGAAGTCCTTCTAGCAGTATCGTACCTTCCATCTTCCTTTCATTGACTTATTCTTCTCTTTCCGTAATATCGTCAAGTTACTTTCCATTGTACAGTCCCCTGTTACTTTTCATACATCTACTCATTGATCTTCCGTCATATTCCTTTCCCCCATTTCAGTCAATCATTGCCTCATGATCACTTTGAAACTCTCAACAATCTCTGGTTCTTCAATTTACCCAGATCCCATCTCCTTCATTCCTACTTTCATGCAGTTTCTCCAGTCTTCCCCTGGAAATGTCCTGCAGTTGAAAATCTTGTTCTAAATCATTGTTTTACAATTACATAAGGTGTCTGAAACCTTATGAATCATATCAGGGTGTATAAACAGACAAGAAAAAAAAGGTCCCGTTTTTTCCTAGTTAAAAATACACTTTTTAGCGGGTGAAAAAACACATTTTTCCAGGCGAAAGATCACGTCTTCAGTGTTAAGCGACAATATACTTTCCCTCAGAGCTGTAAAACTTATCAATCCTTTGAATGGTACATTGGTGTAAAACTTCCCTGCATTTTAGGAACTAAAACCCAGCAAAATAACACATATTTTAGAAAGATCTTTAATATGCAGCAACACGTACACTGCACATTTCGGTATTAGAAAAATATAAATATGAATTCTAGCAAACACAGCCCACTAATTTCCTAAGAGAATAAATCAAGACTGCGATGTGCTTCTGTCAGTCAACCATAACTCATGTCATGTGATCATGACAGCAGATATTCAGAGTATAGGACACGTGATGTCATCAGCCAACAGCAACATCACTGTCAAGTACCATGAACACACCAACAGGAAACATTAATGTTTTAAATTAATGTACATACAGTATAGCTAAAAAAAACTAAGCTGTCACCTTCAATACTGGCATCACAACTTTTTGCTTTTTTTTCCAATTGTGTTGTTAGACAGGATTGTAAGAGCACAGCTGACACTGCAGCAGCTACATATTTCTGAAAAATGATGTAGGCTGAATACATGTTCCAACAAGTACTTCAAATTTTCCATAGAGAAGCAAATTACATGTGAAATTGCTCAAGAACTCATCAAGTACTTTTTTTCAAGGATAAGTGTACTTTTTGCTATCATTATTGCATAGTTTGTAATCTACAAAAGAACTAAAATGAATACAAAAAACTAACCTAGAAGCTTGGTCTTTTATAGCATGTGTTACCCTTTCAGATATACCTAACGTAAATGTGCCAGCAAAATTTTAAATAATGGCATAAATGGCTGATCTTCTAGGCCAGAAACTTCCCCAAGTGGTTGGTTCTCAGAGTGTTAAGTTTCGATGAGAGTCAAACATTCCGCAATTTAAGAAATTTTGTCATTACATATTCTCTCATTTAACATAATTCATCTCATGTAAAAGGAAATTTACCTTGAAAGTAATGCTTCTCAATCCATTATTCACAATGTTTTCCCATAACCTGCTAGAAATGTAAAGCAGTTTGTTGACTTCATCCTAAAGCTTTTGAAACATTTTGCTATCAGCAGATGCCTGTGTGTACACTACATTTGTTTTTGTACATTTTCTTTGGTACTTAAGTTTTATTTTGATGTTATTTTCTCATTCATTTTTATTGGTGTTAGAGTATCAGTTATTATCAATCAAAATTAGAAAAATTTAACTGAAAACCAAAACAGTGAAAAATTACCAGAATTCTAAAACTCCCCAATTTTCTGGATCATACACCCCCTACATATACAGCTGATATTCCTGAGATATGTTGAGTCTTACCTTTATCTACGATAATGATGTAGGCTAAAACAATTAATTAATTTGTACCTGTGTGGGATTTGAACCAGGGTTTCCTCCTAACTAAGCTGATGCGCTAACCACTTTGTCACATTGGCACTACAAAAAAATGGTTCAAATGGCTCTGAGCACTATGGGGCTTAACGTCTATGGTCATCAGTCCCCTAGAACTTAGAACTACTTAAACCTAACTAACCTAAGGACATCACACAACACCCAGTCATCACGAGGCAGAGAAAATCCCTAACCCCGCCGGGAATCAAACCCGGAAACCCGGGCGTGGGAAGCGAGAACGCTACCGCACGACCACGAGCTGCGGACACTGGCACTACAACTACCAGCTATACGAATTACCCTAGTATATGTCCCTCCCCATTACAGATTCAGTTCATGCCTCAGCCCATTGCTATTCCCCCTCTAAACTTGCATCAGTATTGAAGAGGCTCTTCAATACTGTCATAGCACCTTATAAGTAAGGGAATTGAAGTTAATCATGGCTCCACCTCAGGTGTAGGTGATTTATAAATCATATATGAATCACGTACAGTGTGGTGCAGCATTTACCGCATCTGCCTAGTAAGCAGGAGACCGGGGTTCGAATCCTGGTACTGGTGTAAATTTTAATTCATTGCTTCAGCTCAAATCATTATCGTACATAAAACCTTATCGTTTCTACAAATCAGTTCCTCACATTTAATCTTTCATGATTTAATTATCTAGGCTTCCATGGGCGGTGTCAAGACAATCAAAATTCTTCTGGGTGTTGTACCACATCACTGTATAAAATACTTTTTAAACTGGAACCAATGTTTAAACCATATTACAATGGCATTACACAGGGCAAGACTGGTTTTGGTGGATGAAATGTGAATATTTATTTCAGGCAATTGGTATCAATACATTATTTTTTGAAACTTTATTAGCCCTAGAATATAATAGGCCAGTCGTGACACAAGGGGGAGGGTAGGAAGAAAACTATTGGTGTGCCAGCCGACTTGTCAGTGATTGACAACAGTCTGCAGATCTGCATATGGGTTCTGGTGGGCACACTTCCTTCCTGGTGCGCATGGAAATGCACTGACAGTTCCCCTGTACCTGTTTGTTTAGGCTGTCGTGCCCATGCCCAGTGAGGCTTTTACCCCCCAACTGCTCACAGGCAGTTGGAATGGGATAGCTGGCAGCCAGGACACAAAGTTTGAGCCAGCTTAATAATCTAAACTGTCTCTTGAATTTTTTGTTGGTGAGACAACAACTCTTTCACCAGCACACTGGCTTTCTGGAACAAGACAGGCTGTCTGCAGTTATGATGGTGTTCTGCTGTTGTCAATTTAATTATAATATGCTAATCACACATAGCATTCACCTTCTGTTAGTTGTGTGTTAACTGGTCACTCTGTTTCCTCCATGTAGGCAGCTCCACACTCACTAGTTCATTTGTTAACTGCATCCCTGGAGGAACCTATCACATTGTCGATCTTGTGGCTGCTGCAGAAAATCGGTTTGAGACTTTGTTGGCAGAGGATGTTGCCTAGCTAGTCACTGATGCCCTTCACATATGGTAAGTGCACTAGCAGAAGCTTCTCATCATTGCCCTCTTCTCTTGTATCAGTTGGCCTTGGTTGCCTTTCTTATAACATTGTCATAGCCACTGGTGTGAAATGTGTGGTGTTGCTCACTCAGTTCTTCCTTGATTTTGTTAGCATCAGTTATATGGTAGTCACGGGAAGTCAGCATATGCAGAACTCAATACTTCTGAGCTGGTTGATAGTGGCTCTCCATGTGCAGGTACAGATTTGTGTGGAATGGCTTCCGGTACGCTTTGTGTCCCAATGTACCATTCCCAATTCTGTATACCTCCATGTCTAAAAATAGTAACACCCTGTTGTTTTAAGTTTTGTGGGTGAACTGTATATTCTTATGCAGGCTGTTTAAATGCTGAAGGAAACTTCCCAACTCCACCTCCCTTGTGGCCAGATAACCAATATGTCTTCTATGTACCACTGCCAGCAATGGGACCATAACAGTGCAGAAGCTACGGCCATTTGGTCAAAAACTTGCATGAAGATGTCCATATTGACTGGGGAGCCCACTGCCATTCCATTTACTGCTTTTAATATTTTCCCCGCCATGTGAAGTACATTGATGATAGGCATAAGCACACCAGATCACACTTATCAGATGGTATCTGCTCCTGTAGGGTTCAGATAGTCTCCTCTAGAGGTATTTTGGCAAAGAGAGACTTGATATCAAAGCTAACCATAATGTCAGTTGACTTTATCTGTTGCCCCATAGTTAGTTGTACTAAGTGGGAAGAATCCTTCACATATGAGTCAGTCTGTCCCAAAAACAGTGCATTTCAGATGCCAGATGTTTTATATGTAATAAGTAGGTGAACCGATTCCGTTCACTGTAGCTCTCAGTGGGCAACCCTCCTTATGGAGCTTAGGTACTCCATATGTTCTACGAAACACGGGAATTTTTGATGGTGAGTGTCTTGGCTGTGTCAGAATCACTCCTTAGTTCTCTGTAAATGGGGTCACTCAGCAGTTCACCCATTTTCTTTTAATATTCAAAGGTTTCCATCAAAACCGTAGCATTTGCTTTATCCACATCTAGGACCACAATATCTTTGTTATTCCTGAGCTCTTTTATAATTTTCAAACCAAGTCTTTGCAAGGATTCAAAGGTGTTCTGGTTAAATTCTAACAGATGCCTTTTTCTCGTATCCCCCCCCCCTGAAATCTATGTTCTATTATTTTTCTCCCACCTAATATTGAATTCCAGTGCCCCTCACAGCAATTAAATTTATACTTCCCTTCCCTTCATGATATTAGTGTATGTCATGATATATTCTTCCAATCTCTTCATAATCTGTGGAGTTATGTGTATACACTCGTACTACAGTAGTGGGTATGTGCTTCATCTCTCTCTCTCAGCTGACTATAAAAATGCAGTCTCTATCTGTTTGTACTGGTTAAGCCATTAGCCCTACTCCTGTATTACCCCCACTTTGTTGTGTGTTCATAACCCTGTATTCACCTGAGCAAAAATCCTATTTTTCCTGCCTCTGTACTTCACTAACTACAACTGTGTTTAACTTACATCCACCCATTTCTTTTTTCAAGTTGTCTAATCTGCCTACCCGATTAAGGATCCCACATTCCATGATCTGACACACAGAATTAATGAAATCCTCCCAGATAGCACCAACTACTTTATCCAAGAGGATGCCATCATCATTAAACCATACAGTAGGGTCAATCCATACCAAGTGGTCCAGCACTGGTTGCTTGACCATCTCAGGAAAATTTTATATTTGCTGGATGGATTCCTCAATGCTTAGTAGTCACAAAAATATTTTTTTAAAAAATTTATTGTACATTATTGTGGCCCTATTTGTTCCAGGTTGCATGCATTTTTTCGTATTTGCAAGCATCTACATTTTTTACAATTATTCAGTAGTGGATTGTCCTAACTCTTTCAGATAAAATGCATTTAGTTCAACACACTCTGCACTACAAATTAACATTATTATCACTTAGCTGAATGTAGTCTTTAATATACTTTTAATAGTTCAAAGTTATCAGCAACAAATTAAAAAAAAAACCTCAATTTTTGAACAGTAGTTTTCCAAAGAAAGATTAATTTCTCAGCTTTAATATTTTATCTGCTTTGAGATTCAATTGGAAGTTATAGAAAAAAATTACAAACCCGAGACAAAAATATGTTTTTTAACATCTGCGATATCTGGTAGGCTAATCAAATAAAGTATACCAATTGCATAATGTAACACACCACATTACACTAGCTAATGATTATTTGTCGAAACAATGCTGTGGTAATTGTTTCACCAGGCTAACAATTGCATCTGCAAGCCTATACAAGTCTGAGTGTTGTCTTCCCCCTTACACCAACAACAATCGCCTACTCACACTTATTTAGCTAGACGTTCTTGAAGCGTGCAGTTGAGAAATGGTGTCTCAGTGTTATGTTGGCATTATTATTAATGAAGCATGTCATAAAAGTGTGTATGGAGTGTATCCTAAAGACACTACTTAAATCGAAGATTACAGTGAAGAAGAAAAAGTGTTGTTTACTTATGAGTCAGCCCAGAGGTCAAATCAACATGCAAGTACCATGAAATGAAATACTTAAAAAAAATTCATCACCTTTTAGGTCAGTCTTACATGGACCCTTTTGAGAAACATAAGAAACCTATAACAAAAGGTCTGCGAGAAATAACATTTGATCATTATTCTACAAATAAAAGGCCTTTTGTCAATCTCATACCAAGAAAATCATTGTGTCCAACATGTCATTCTAAGATATTTGTAATTCACAAGAGAAAGGATAGTGAAACCTCAGATACAGAATTTTATGGCTTATCAGCAACCATTAAAAAAGTAGATACAGCTTGTGAAATCCTGGGTATATCGCCTGCTAGTAAAATTAGAAAACTAAGTCAAGATAAAAACCAAGTGCCTTGAATACAAAAATTGAGAAACTGGCAGCTACAGTCAAAAATAATTTGGAAGTTTCATTTCAAAATACAATTTGTACTAAAACAGATGAAGTTCTAAAACTTCACCAACCAAATATGATGATTTGATAAAAAGAACTAAAAACTAAATGCAGTACTTCAAACAAGGAGGATAAAATTAAGATTATTAGTTTACTGCCGAATTCCTGGAGTCAAGTAAAAGTTAGTGATGAATTTAATGTGTCAGAATGTCTTGTTAAGTTAACAAGGCAATTAGTAAAAGAACAGGAAATTTTACCTGCATTAAAAAAGAAAAGTGCATCTAATTTGGTAGATGAAAACACAATCCATAAAGTTATTATGATGATGACAATAACAGCCATTTGATGTCTGGCAAAAAAGACTGTTTCTGTGAAAGAAAATGGTTCTAAGATTCAAAGACAAAAAAGGTTAATATTGTGTAATCTAAATGAACTATTCACTGAATTTAAAAAAGAAAATCCTGACATTAAAATTGGAAGATCAAAGTTTTGCATGTTGAGACTAAGACGGTGTATTGTTGCAGGGGCATCTGGCACCCATTATGTTTGTGTTTGTTTGTATCATCAGAATGTAAAGTTTATGATAGATGGGGCCAACCTTAGACAGTCAAAAGAGCTGACTATAAAGACCTTTTGGAAGTTATGGTATGCAATATTGACAGTTACAATTGTATGATCAAGGGAAAATGTGAAGATTGTCCAGGCAATCAAGCCTTACTAGATATGTCTGAAGAATCTGAAGAAGACAATTTGATGGCTGATAATATAAAATACAAACAATGGATGACACAAGACAGAACTGAAATGGTGACAGTCATAAAATCAAGAGAAGAGTTTTTTGAAGTGTTGGTGGCTAACCTTGAAAATCTGAAAATGCATCATTTTATTGCAAAAGCTCAAAGTAAATTCTTGAAAGACAAAAAGCAAACCTTGGCAGCTCATGAATGCTTAGTTCTTGCTGACTTTTTGGAAAATTATTCCTTTGTTGTTCAAGATGAAGTACAAGGGCACCACTGGGTTAACAAACAGGCCACAGTTCATACATTTGTATTCTATTATAAAGAGGAAGATAAACTAATGAGCCACAGCTTGTGTGTCATAAGTGACTAGCTTGAACACAACACTACAGCAATGCACATTTTTCAACTAAAATTAACAAACTATATTCAACAGCACCACCCTTCCATAAAAAAAATTGATTTACTTTTCGGATTGGGCAGCAAGTCAATATAAAAACAAAACAAAAAAATTATTAACATCTCCTTTCACAAAGAAGATTTTGGGTTTGATGTAGAATGGCACTTTTTCACTTCATGCCATGGGAAGAATGCTTGTGATGGTGTCAGGGGTACAACAAAGAGAGCTGTCACAAAAGCAAGTCTGCAGCGGACTGCTGGCAATCATATGATAACACCTCAAGAAATGTTTGAATTCTGTAAAAAACATATCAAAGGAATTACCTATGTTTTTGTGCAATATGAGGAAATACAAGAAGTCTATGACAGTGTCTTGAAGGAAAGGTACAACGCTGGTCAGATGATCAAAGGCACTTCATCTTTTCATTGTTTTGTACACCATTCACACAACTTACTGAAGTATAGGATCACATCAACTCTGCCTGATAGTGAACTTAATCAATGCAGAAAACTTGTACAACTGGTTCTTCAAAATAAAGACATAGCGGCTTGTGTTTACGATAAACAGTGGTGGATTGGCGAAGTTGATAATATTGACTGTCAAAACCAAGATGAACATGTTGTATTTTATCACCCTCCAGAACCAAGGACATCTTTTAAAAAAAATTGAGAAGGATCAAGTTTGGATGCCACTTAAAAATGTACTAAGGAAGCTGTCTCCCATGGAATTTACAACTGTGAATGGGTGAACTTATAATCTAACACCCAAACTGCGTGAACAAATTACTCAGATGTTCACTGAGCGATGTACTAAAACAAATAAGAGAAGAATATAATGTAATTAGTAGACTTATTTTCAATTAAAAAAGTAAGTAATCATATATATGATTAAATTATATGCTGTAACTGATATATTTTATTCCATAAGCCTAGATATCACAGATGTTAAACATGTATTTTTGACTCATGTTTATAATTTTTTTCCGTAACTTGCAATTTAATCTCTAAGTTGAAATTTATACTGAAGTTTGATATCATAAAGGTCTATTAACTGTGAAATTTTCAGATTTTTATCTGGTCCCCCAACATAGATATTGCAGACCACAAAACGGAAAAATTTTAAAAATCCATTTTTTAAAAATAGTGTATTTTTTAAGTGTAAGCTGCTCACCACTGACACTCTATAAAAAGTAACTATACTATACAGTGTAATAGCAGAAAAACATTAAAGCTGTGAAATTAATCTTTCTTTGGAAAACTACTGTTCAAAAATTGAGTATTTTTTTTTAATTTGTTGCTGACAGCGTTGAACTATTAAAAATATATATTGAAGAATACATTCCGCTAAGAGATAATGATGTTAATTTGTGGCCCAGAGTGTGTTGAAGTTAACGTATTTTATCTGAAAGGCTTAGGACAATCCACTACTGAAAAATTGTAAAAAATGTAGATGCTTGCAAATACAAAAAAACGATGCATGCGGCCTGGAACAAATAGGGCCACCATTTCAAAATGATAAACAATAAATTTTTTAAAAAACATTTTTGTGGCTATTAAGCATTGGACCGAGCGAGGTGGCGCAGTGGTTAGCACACTGGACTCGCATTCGGGAGGACGACGGTTCAATCCCGTCTTCAGCCATCCTGATTTAGGTTTTCCGTGATTTCCCTAAATCGTTTCAGGCAAATGCCGGGATGGTTCCTTTGAAAGGGCACGGCCAATTTCCTTCCCCATCCTTCCCTAACACGAGCTTGTGCTCCGTCTCTAAAGACCTCGTTGTCAACGGGACGTTAAAAAACACTAACCTAACCTAACTAATGATTGGGGAATTCATCCAGCAAATATAAAATTTTCCTGAGATGGTCAAGCAACCAATTATTTTTTTCTTTGACCACTTGGTATGGATTGACCCTCTAGGGAAATAAAGAAACTTTAGTTTGTCCTTACTTTCAGCCGTTTACAGTATCATTGTAGCAAGCCTAAATTTGTGAATGTTAACAATGCAGGAGCAGTTAGTCAACCAGGCTACTGGCCCTGGAACTATCTTCAACATCATAGTGAGAAATCACATTTATTACGCATGTTTTACAAAAATAACTAACAAATAGAAGAATGAGATAGCTGACAAAAGTCTGCGCATGATTTTTACTTATTTAATGTTGTGAAACTTAAGAACTAGTAGTGAGCAATTATTCTGTTTCCACTGAAGAAAGAATACTGTTTCCATTGACAATACAAAGAGGTACTTCAATATGGAGGTAATTCACTCAGGATATTTGCACAACTGCTGAAAGAAGATATTATTTGCAAACTGTTTGTTGTGTTATGTAGGCACTTTACAGCCAAGAAAGGCAGAAATGTCAATAGAAGCTATAACCACATATTTTAAAGTATTGCTACATACTGAGAAAAAGATTCAGGGTGTATATGTGGACAAGGAAGAAAATTTCCCTGATTTTTCCCGAGGAAAATGCATTTTCTCCCGTGTGAAAATACACTTTTTCCGTGTTAAGTGACAATATACTTTCCCTCCGAACTGTAAAACTTATCCTTTGAATGGATATGGTTTTATATGTTATTTTATGTGTTATTTTATATGGCGCATTTCCTTCGCAATTTAAGTTTTATTTTCGTTTTTTTCTCTCGTTCATTTTTTAATGCTGCAGTGTTATTCTGCAGTAGTGGGATACAGTAATATTCTTTGTTAGAGTATTGGTTCTTACCAGTCAAAATTACAAAAATTTAACTGAAAACCAAAACAACAAAAAATTCCCGGAATTCTAAAAAATTCCCGGGTTTTCCCGCTTTTCTCTCGGATGAAAAAATTCACGGGTTTTTCCTGGATCTCCCGGGTCGTATACACCCTGAGAGTGTTAACAATACCACCCATGAAGAAAGATCACTGGATGGTAGTTTGATTCCGTTTGACATGATTACATGTCCAGTTTCCAAGTACCTGCCTCATTTGGTCATTGCCAGTGTAGACAGACAAGAAAGCTACAAACTTAATGAAGCAAGTCATGAATGTGATGGCAGTTCTATATTGTCAGCAAGAGCTACAGAAAGAAGCTGCTACTGACAAGCAACAAAAAAAGTAACTGCCATCACGGCCCAGAGGGCCAAGCAATGCTGACCGAATGCCATTTCGTTCTCTAGCTAAAAAAACTGAAAAGGAATCTTTCGTGGCATAGTTCAATTGTGTTCTAAACACCAATCTTGACCCTGCCAAACACCTGTGAGATTCCTATAACAGCATATGAAATACCTTATACAAAATTAGCCTCTATAAAAAGACTGAAAGTGACAATGATTGCATACATGTTGACTCATCCACAGTACTGCTACTGAGATGTAGATATTGCATTTTTGTTGCCCTATGAAATTATATGATGTCTACTTTCTTTATTACATATATACATAAAAAAATCTAGGGAAACAAAAGAGAGAGACGACACAAACTTCAACAACTTTATTGAGGATTCAAAAAACAATCCAGACTACTCCACTGAAGTTATTGTCTTTTACTGTTCACTCACAATCAAGAAAATAGCTACTAGTAATATAAACTGAATAAATATAATTTTCCAGGCTTATTAAAACACCTTTGGATCGACTTTTACTGTACAAAGGTCACACAATACAGAATTTGACTTGTCCACTGCTGTAGCTCAGGGTATTTTAAACATATTACAATCCATCATCACTGTGAGGAGCAGAATTCTTAAGAGGAATGGCAGGTTTCTTAATTTTCGTAGAACAATAAAATGGAAAATAGAAAACAAAATGGAACATTCAAGCACTACAAGAGACTGCAATTGACTGTTCCTCTAACTTACTTTTTCTTTGAAACAAATAAAATTGGTTGTATATATGAGCGGAGGGGGGGGGGGGGCGAGAGAGAGAGAGAGAGAGAGAGAGAGAGAGAGAGAGAGAGAGCGAGAGGGGGGGGGGGGAGGGAGAAGGAGAGGGAGAGGGAGAGGGGGAGAGGGGGGGTGGAGAGAGAGAGAGAGAGAGAGAGAGAGAGAGAGAGAGAGAGAGAGAGAGAGAGAGAGAGAGAAGCTACCGGTTGCCACAGGAAGCTCTTACAAAAGTATACTATGATAATTTTTACTTGTGTAGACATAATCATGTAGAAAATACAGATTTTATCTAGAAGTCCTGCAATATGATAAGATTAGGGATCAGATAACTAGAACATAGCTCAAGACATAATTATTTGTGAAATGTGCTTCATTTGACTTCTCATCATACAATGTCTATTTAAGATTATTACTTTCATTTATAATAAAATCACTGAAAATCTAAATTGTGAAAGAAAGACAATAAATTAAAAATATTCCAAGTATGAGCTTGCTCTGTAACTGTAATGCCCCTCCACTCAATATGCACAAATTCTCCTGTCTGTTTAACAGGCAACATATCTGTTGTCACTGGTATTAGGAGGCACTTCACCAATTACACTTACAGCTTTCATTTGTCCATCAGTTTACTTTCTTATGAAGGTGAAAGCATTGCAACACTGTATAACATTCATCAGTTTAATAAGGTTTTCAGTTAATGCACGAGCACTGTATGAGAGATATTAACCACAGTACCACGAATAATACACAACCCAGCCCACCAACTTCAAACCTAAGTATTGGAGTAATCTGCTAGTGACACAAAAAGGATTAAGCAGCATTTACCATGAAACAGTCGGCAGCGTGCGGTTAGCATAGCTGCCTCTAGATTGCAGAGCCCTGGGATCAATTCCCACACAGGTCAGAGATTTTCTTTGTTCGGGGATTGGGTGTTTGCATCCTAAACATTCCATCTCACCAATGTGCATGTCACAAGAGTGGTGTCAAATAGAAATGCTTGCACCAAACAGCAGAAAACAAACCCCAGATGGGGTCTCCTGGCCAATAATACCATATGATAGTTTCATTTCACTTTGAAATAATGTGAAAAATTATGCAAATTAAAATATTGCTTTCTTGTATTATATTTATATTGAATCAGTGCTCAGTGAAACAATGTTTACAACTACATTTTTGTTTCTGATTAAGAAGGAAAACAATAAAGATTCTTTTCTCTGCTTTAATTGGTTTTACTCGTGCGTCATAATATGCAAATGAATTTCTGAGAAGGAAAAAAATCACTGATACATTGCAAGTAAGAAAAATATTATAAGACTGTAAACAAACCATCCGGACCAATGAAAGATTTTACCTATGCAGGTTATCAACAGCATTTCTTCTGTTATAGCCTGAAGCCTCCTATGAACTACGACGACATATCATCCAGCTTCCTCAGTCGTTGTGTCAACATGATATATGGCTATCAGAACACAGAATCTAAACCATATTGTACCTGATCAGACATCTGTCCATGCTTCTTCAGTACATACTTGCCATAGTTTAAGGCTCTGAGGGCAGGAGGGAATAAAGCTTAGATAAATTTCTACCTCCAAACTCCTGATGCTGAAATGGCATCATTAATCATACCACATGTACCATTCACAAACAAAAAATCAGTTGCAGTTGTGTGTTTCTTAGAATGTTGACTGTCAAACAACAATTTAATCACTGGGTGGCAACTGAGGATCAGACCATTTGGCTATTCCTTAAAATGACAGAAATAATTTAACTGTTAAAAAAGTAATTGCAATATTATTTTTAAATTTTGATAGTTGAGAACTTCTGTCTCATTTAATTGTGTGTTCCTCTTATGCGTTATGTTTGTTTTGTTCCCCTTTGCCTTATACATTGTTTGGCACTGTGTGTTGGCTGCAGTCTTTTGCTTTGTCATATGTGAATAGCTAACACACAAATATTCCAGTAACTCAGAGACAGTGCTTCAAAAAATCAGGAATCAAACTTTGACTGGCAAGATGGGTCGAGACCTTCTGAAACTTACAAAGAAATCTTCTGAGTGATAGTTACATTTGCATACAAGTTCTTCAGGATGGTGCAGCTTTAGTATCTATAAAATCAGATATTGACTTTTTACTGTGAATAGAGATCATACTGTTTGCATGATCATTTCTGCACACTTCTCAAAATTATTATAGAATTGAATAGTTTTTTCTTTCTACTACTGCCACTGATTCTTATGGGGCTTATATTTTAGACAGCAGCATCAGCAATAAGCTGTTCACAAAGGGAGTTGGTATCCGAGACAAAGACAAACTTAAATAAATCCCATTCCACTGTACTTCTTACAGAATGTTTCTATTATTTGGACAACACTTATCTTTTTTATAGTTGTATGTGTGGTGAAAAAACAAACCTATATATAGAGTTTTTTGTACGACAGAAGGTTCAATGTAATTCCCAAAAGTTACATTTCAATATTTTTATTTAAGACAAGTAATTAAGCAAAATATTACAAAATAGTCATTAAGGTAATGTGAGAACACAAAGACAAATGAACAAAAAAGAAAAAAAATTATAAGCTCCCCATTATAGCTTCAGCATGACCTTTACACTCTTTTTCATGAGTCACATTTCTGTCTGAATAAAACAAAAAGAACTAAGGACATGTATCAAATCATTTACCTTACGATATAAATATTGGCTTAAATGAAGGAGAAGATAGTGTTCGTGTTGAGGTTTTTCCCTAAAGTTTTCCACATCGTTGTATTATACAATGGTACCAGTAAGCATGTACAACAATGAACTGATGCTATCACTGACTATATTTATGAAATAATTATATACTTTTAAGCATACAAGTGACAAACACACATGAACATGTCATAAAATGTGACGTTGTAAACCAGAGAATTTGTATAAATCACTACTTTACTGCTCATTCAGTACTTCCCATATAACATGGCAGTACTGGCACAACAAATACACATAATCATGTAACACATAAGTATTTCCACAGTTGCAGGCCTTCTGTCTGCTGATTCTTCACTGAAAAGCTCTTGATTATTACCAATTTCTGAAAGCAAAATCAATATTAATTACAAAAAAAGCTGTGGATCAGATTCCACCAAATCTAATAAATGTGTGTGCTAGAGACAGGAAATTTGGAAGGCTTGCTTTTTTTCCATTTCAACACTACTGCTTTCTCACGTACCTAAATTTATCAAAAAATATTAAGAAATTTTAAGTGTCTTTTGAAACAGCATTCCTATATAATGGTATTTTGCTATATGATGCAGATGACTTTTTGAGATGGAGTTACATTACTCAGTGACCCAACACTTACCGAAATTTATACTCTCATAAATGACTGTAAAATTTTTTGTAACAAAATCACAATATATGAAAATATTCTTTCTTCCCAAGATTTATCAACTCCAATATTTAAGTGTGTGCATATTATAACAAATGGACGTTATTCTCTTTGGAAGGTACTTCCCCAAGTGCCACCACAATTCATATTTACCCTGTACTTCCCCTTCTTGTACATTGCACAAACTCAAAGATACCCTTCTGATGAAGGATTACCTGGGAAAGATTGGAAAGTAAGTTTTTTTCTTTCTTTCAGTATTGTCAACAAAGGTGGGAAAAGAATGGCACCTTGTACTACCCTATTAGATTTTAGCACAAGGGGTGAAGGTTCTAAGGGGATTTAATGTGAACAACAATATCCATATATCAGGGGAGTGGTACCCAACAAAAAATTAGCCAAGCCAACAATCTCAAACAGTGATTACACTTTTCACAATCTTGCACTTGTCAAACACATCTTAGCCACCTCATCTATAATTTCATACCTATTATTAGTAGATGGTTATAAGAAAGAAGTGGATTCACCAAACAAGCAGAATAAGCAATAGGACATTAGAGAAAAATGGTGAGAGTTACACATTATGGATTTACATGAAAATACTAAAAGTACATTTTCCATAATACATAAGTTACATTAATTTGTTTTTTAAGAAAAGAATTAGTTGAATTCACTTGAATAAGACTTTTTACATGAGATTCTTTGTAGTTGCACAAGTTACCACTTTCTATGAATTTATAGAATTACACAAACAGAGGCTGCATTCAGATTTGATTGTTAATGCATCATAATGACAATAAAAATAAACAAGCACATGAATTACAAGGAACATTAGCTCTGAAATCTTGTATACAGTATCTAACAAGAAAGACATAAGGTGTAGGTTTGTAGGAACAATGCAAAACAACCAATAAGTTACTTAACAGAAACGAATGTCCTGCGTAGGCTGTTTTTATTTTTGAAATTAACATTATATTTCATGATTTTTCGCTATTGGATCATTTTGCTCCCTTAGGCATTTTCAAGCTGCTTACACAGATGTGAATTCCGTCTGTTACATGATGAAATTGAACCCTTATGCAGGTCTTTGTTGTCATACCAGCATCAACACAATAAATCTGTTGGTTCCTATTAAAAAAATGCACGACATAATCAACATCTAAAAATCAAATGTCATTCATATCACCAAATTTGACTGTACAAAAGCATACAATTAAATTCGCTCACACACATGCCATTTAATTTTCATATGTTGACCATTTCACGTGCAGTTTTATTTCAAATGTAAACCAGTGGATTTGGTGTGGCTGATGCTTGTGACAAAGATCTGCACAAGGGTTGCATTTGATAATGTTACAGATGGGCTTCACATATGTGCAAGTAGCTTGAAAATGCCCAAGGGGGCAACACAGGTTAACAGCGAAAAAACATGAAATAATATATTTTTCCCCAAAAATAAAAACAGCGTATGCTGGACAATGACTTCCCTGAAGCAATTTACAATGCCTATGGGCCCACATACACAGAAGACTATTGAATCAATAAGTTATTTGCCAAAGTAACTAAGTCACATAAGGTGGAAGTTGAATAAGTTTAAGAGCAAAATTTTAGTTGTTGTCAATATGACAAAATAAATGTAATACAAACCTTCAATACTATTCATTTATATGCACATGAACAAGGACTAAAGAACTTCTTGTAATTTAGTCAAAGACATAAACTGCATGTTTTAACACAATACAATAGAACTCAAACATATGACACATCAAATATCTACTTTCTGATCTATTTATTTTATGGCAGTAACAGCTGTATATGGACACCCTAATCTTCTAATAATGCAAGTACTGCAGATCCTTAACACTGAACCCGCAGGGCTGCAGCACAGCAGTAGGTTACATATATTACTCTACAACTAGTCGAACTGACGGAGACTGAAGGACGGGAATGATGAACAATCATCAGAAAACTGTGAAGGCAGACACATGAGTCCCAAGGTGCATACTAATGTCACCTTCAGTAATTGTATAACCTTAGTTACACAAGTGACTGCTTTTACCTGCTGGAATAATTTTTTCTTTTCTCAGAAACAATTTCAATACTCATTAATGTACAATGAAGCCCATACAGTTCAACACAGCTGACAATTTGCAAACATTAATTACATATTCTCGTATACAGGCAGGAAGATGATGCTCTTTATAGAAACCTTCACTTTATGTTTTCCAAATACATGAAACTAGTTGCAGCAGTGCACATTTATATACCACAAATATATGGTAATGGACATAGAATTCCAATTAAACATTACCGTCTGCACATCATGGACGCAATCTAATGGCCTAACATCATTAGGCTGTCAGACATGGATCTAAAGTCAAAAGCTAGAGATGAAGCACAAATAATGCAGTGAGTGTTTCAAAGGCGCACATCAAACACAAATTGCTCTTAAGATATACTGGAAAAACGTCATCACTTCTTAGTCCAGTCCACAAATTAACACATGAACTGCAGAATCTGGCAATGAAACTTAACAAGACTTGAACATATCAAAATGCTGAATGCCTTTACATTTTCTTCATCACAATTAAGACTGGCTATTTTGTCCAAAAATTTTCAATGATTTGCAGGGTTTTTCACAGAACAAGGCACCACTGCAAACTATCTGCGGAACTTTGGTCATTGCATAAATATTTCAGCCACTAACAAAATAACTCTTTCAGAAAATGCCATTTAGGACACAACCAGTCTCTTCTGAGAAGAGCTCTGGGGTATCCCATGCAATTTTCTTGTCTTTACGTCACTACAATGCAAGAGGTGGCCTATATTTCGAAAGCACTCCCCATTTACCTTTGTTTCCTAATGAAATTCTAAATTCTTTAATTCACTTAAAGAAGTAGGGAAGGAGAGTGTAACGCAGATAAATATGTGACCAGCTTCCACCACATCAGTCATTGTGCACACTTCTTAGAAAAGAACTACTTTGAATATCAAGTTACAAAAAAGAAAAGGCACCTTTTTCAACTTCTTTGAGTTCTGCAGTTTACTGTAACTCTGTCAAGCCACCCACATTTTTACACACTGCTTTACACAATAGACATGTGTCCTCTTCATCTCTAGCACTCTGTTTTGAAAATATTCTAGCATTCTAAAACAATAATAGCACGGATACGTAGCGTTATTTAACAATGTTGGGTTTCCTACATGTTACAACACTACAAAAAATAATAAATACATCTCTATCTCTTAGTTCCATTTTCACTCACAGCAGCAATAACCCCAGAGTAGCAACAAGTTTTACACTTGCATATTCTTGTCTTTCCCAAAGCAAATTTCTGGCCCTGAGTTGTGACACAAGATTTTACAAACACTACAACTAAAGACGAGGCCCTCACTGCTCTACAATCAATACCACGGTACAAATAGTGTGTAAAGCAGCACACAAAGTAGCTGTATCTGGACTGTGAGTAGTGTGCAACTGGATGCGGTCATCTTAAAGCACAACAAAAGCTTCAGTCAGCATGTCACCTGCACACCCACAAAAAGTAGCAACGTAGGAAGAGACTACGATTTGCTAACAAAATTGGGTGCATCACCATGCTGCTGGTAGAACTGGCGCAGAGCAGCTAGGATGTGGTCCATCTCAGCACGGTATTCGGCGAGCTGGCGGTTCTTCTCCAGCAGACGGCGCCGCAAGGCATCCGCATCCTCATCACCGTGCAGCCCCGCCAACCTGCGCCTCTGGTCTGCGTTCCTCTCCAGCAAACTGGCCACCACTGTCTGCAAGCGCTGCTCACGTGCCTCGTGCCGCTGCTCCAGTGTCAGCAGTTGTGACTGGAGGGATGCAAGCTTCATATGGTCCTGCACAAGAGAAAGTCATTGTACAAGATTCTTGGAACACATTCCACCTGCACACTGTAACTGTGTTTTTGCTTTTGTGCTAGTGCAGCAAAACATATCCGTAAATGTTTGTAACACAGTGTTTGCATAACAGAATCATTTTGAAAATATTCTAATGTGAAATTAATTAATAATACTATCCCATACAAATGAATGAGCAAATATGAATAAAACACTCATAACAAGTCATGGAAGTTTGACAATAGAAAATTCAGTTTGAGAAATAAGTAACTTTTACGAGCACAGCCCATCAAACATTTTCATGGTGAGATACTGCTAATGGACAGGGAGGCACACAAACAAGAAAAAAATATCTAATTTTTACAAACACTTTCTTTTTCTATTTTCTGACTACAGTACTGATTTTCTGATTCTCTCTCTCTCTCTCTCTCTCTGTTCATGTTCAATATTTTTGTCACTTAGGGACTGTGCATTATTAACATAGTAATTTCCTTCCCACATTTGTCATAAATTTTTGAACCGCCGACTATTTGTGGGTACAATTCAGGCATCCATGATGTAACAATTCTGATCTTTCTGCTGCCTCTAACTAAGTGATTTCTTTTCTGTAACGGATTTAACACTGTATTCTAACTGTGTGTTTCCCTCTTGAGGGGCAATGTGTCAATTTCCATATTGAGGGGGAAAAACACTCAAACATAGTTAATTTTTAAGTAGAAAATCACCTGTAAAGAATTATCCAGTACATTTTACATTTTCATGATTGACTTTTAAATCACTTTGTAGCTTCCAATAACACCTTGTTTTACTGAAGTGCTAAATATCTGGTGCAAACAATATATAATCTTTAGTACCAGTGCACAAGAAAGTAACCAGAACATATCCACTCAGGGAGGGCTGTACTCACTCTATGACAGTGAGTACTTCTGTAACAATTACACAGTTGAATTACTAAAAAGAGAGCTTCAGTTTTCATTTCTTTTACTAATAAAGAAATTATCATCTCAAATTATATTTTGGTCTACGATTTACAATACTAGCTACTCATGGAATTTTTTTTTAAATATGTACTTTTTGAAAAAAATTAATAATTTTTAAATTTCATTTTGGAAAGATTTTTTTATATTAACCTACATATTACTGTATACTACACGAAAGGGCATGAAAAATGCTGTAAAATGGTATGCACCCCAGGTCTGCACCTCAATCAGAAAAGCTTCTACAGAAATTCTAAAAAACTGTCAGTCCCTGTTTTTGGGTCCATTTATGATAACTTTACAGCTCTATAATTCAGAAACGAGTTGATATATCTCAGTAAAACTTCATATTTTTCTATGTCCATATCAACAGCACTCCACCAAATTTCAAGAAAATTTGAGATGGTGAGGCTGATGTGATTTGATACTGAGTAACCCTAGCCTGGTCCAAGAAATCAGTTAACAACACGAAGTATGACTTTTATGTGTGAGATTATGCCTCTGGAATATGTTCTAATAAGAAGGGCCCCCCCCCCCCCCCCCACAGGTGTGATCAACGCTGTGAGACCATCTATAACTCTGGAGCAGATTACAATTGCAAGCATCAAGTTCTGCAGTCACTGACCCTAGTAAGCCATCAGTTGTGAGCAACTGACGAAAAACCTTTCTTGGAATTTCATGTGATGCTCTAGAGCAGAATTTCCAAACCGTTTCATCCAATCCAGAACAATGGTATCTGTAGCAAGCGCTCCACAAAATCTATTAATAACGTGGCAGGTTTTTTCTAACATTTTGAAGGTAACTATTTTTTTTAACTTTGTTACTACTTCTGTGTTAATATTTATGATTTAAAACTGAAGTAATAACTCAATAAAAAAAGTTTTTCCCATTTTTTAAAATTTTATTAACCTCTGAAATAAGTACTGTGTTCCACCAAAGAAACAGGGTTCTCAAAGTGTTCTGCCCGAGGAAAAATTTGAGAACCCCTGCTCTAGAGCCCCATAAATGAAATCCAATCACAAAGTACTATAAATGATATCTGTTCACAGAGGTGTACTGCGTTGTAGTGGTTAAGGTAGGTCCATAATGTCCAGAAGATTAGGGGTTCAAATCTCATCAATAGCTACAATTCTTTTTTTTTTTTTAAATCTTCACAAAAATCACTTTAATCTGTATTTTTATTCAATTAATTGATTTAAATGTAACCTTTTTTAATTTCTAATCCTTTGTCACATAAAATATTTAATTTTATTTTATTTTGTCTTACAATTATTCTTTTTTCATTTGGAATTGTTGTGCATTTAATTTAAATTTTTTTATGTATTAACTTAGATTTAATTTGTTGTGTTTTATCATCTTATAATTTTGTCCATGTTACAGCATTCATTATTTACATTCCACATTTTCTTGAATTTTGTTTTATTTGTATGCATGCCCTTCTTTCGTGTAAATCTTCACCTGCATTGTTCTGACCATAGTGCAACAAGAATTTATGTTTTACATGTTTGTAGGGAAATTGCCGTCCAAAAAAGTAGATCTTGTAATGAAAAACACATTTTTGACAAAATTTCACAGCCAATATAAATAGGTTAAAACATAATATGTTTTTTAACTGACAGGTTAGCAAATTTAAACATTTAACTATAATGGTACATAAATGAAATCAATTAAAATGACATGCACAAAGATTCCACATGAAAAAAGAAATATTGGAAGACAAAATAAGAATAAATGAAGTAGTTAATGTGTTGGTTAAAATGATATAACAAAGAATTAGAAGCTAAAAAAAAACAAAATTACACTTAAGTGAATAAAAATACTTATGAAAGTAATTTTTTTTAAAACAAAAACAATCGCAGCACCTGACAATATTTGAGCCAACAACCTTCTGAACGTCAGGAAAATACCTCAACCACTACACCTCTCTGTGATTGGTACCATTTTAAAAGGCTCCGGAGAATGGATGGAGAACTAGCAGCATTTGGGTCGGATCCTGCCTGCAACTGGTTTCAAGCCCAGTCTGAGGAAGAATTTAGGGGGTGGGGAGGGGGGAGGGACAGGGAGGGGGGAGAGAGAGAGAGAGAGAGGGAGGGAGGGAGGGAGGGAGGGAGGGAGGGAGGGAGAGAGAGAGAGAGAGAGAGAGAGAGAGAGAGAGAGAGAGAGAGAGGGAGGGAGGGAGGATGCTCATATTACATGCCACAAAAGATGCATTTTTTCATATTTCTGTTGACATTCGGCTTGTCTCAGGTTAGCAGCTCATGACATAGACAAGTGAAAGTTTTGCTTACTTCGCTCATGTGCTATGTCATTCTGCCACCACTGTATTTGAACAACAATCAGAAACATATGTCCAGTCTTAACATGAAATCATGGCTGTTACGCTCATGTGTATACTGAGGGTGGGGAAAACAGTTTACTGCCTTCAAGGGATGCAGAGAGACAAATTTTGACCTCTGAATCAGTGCTGGTAACACACACGTACTTTTACTGCTTACTGCCTGCATCTGTGCTACACACTGATACATCACAAATGTTGACAGTAGGCAACGATGGCACAATAATAACAAATTTGAACAGTGTCAGCTGGGAGCATAACTTGATGAACAAACTGGTTGTGTTGTCACACCTAACATTCTACACTAGTTGTCTTTTTTAATTTCGTGCAAGTGTTTCTGTGCACCTTTGCTAAGTTTATTTGCGAAATGTCTTATATTAAAAGGAGGAAAGTATATTCTCAATGTTGCCAAATCCAGGAGAAATGGAGAGACAATTATTTCTTTACCATGTACAAACATCAATTTATATGCTTGCTATGCAGTGAATCACTATCTTTTGTGAAGTAATTTAATATAAAATGGCACTTTTCTACGAAACACACTGCTTACAGGACAACTGTGGAAAGACAAAATTAAAATATTAATTTCCAATTTGGACAAGCAACAGCAAATGTTTGCCAAACTGAGGACACAGTGCAACAATTTGGTTAAAGCTAGTTTTATAGTGAGCAGAAAAATTGCCAGATTTATTTATTTATTTATCGTATCCAAGACATCACCATTTTACAAAAATAAATTATATTACAATGCAAGAGAAGCAGTTATAATACAACAATACATGGTTATAAGGTAAATTAACTACAATAATATAGAAAAGTATGTAACATATAATGATAAGCGCTAAGGATGCGAAACAGAGCGATACTCATATCCGACGTGAAGCCCAACACACTGCAGCTTGAATAGCCTTGTCATTTGCTTCAAATAGGTCTTGAGTCGAACACGAATTGTTTAGTTTCCTGCAGACCAGTAGGTGTTGTGGGTCTTGCTGTTCTTCACACTCGTAGGGCTCGTCTGCACTGATGTAGCCCCATTTTACCAAGTTTGCTCTGCATCTTGATAAGCCTGTTTGTAGTCTATTCAGGGCTTTCCAGGTCGTATATGGGAGTTCAGAGCCAGCTGTGGGTTCTTCCCTGGGGCTATTCCCTGGTCTTCCTGGGTCCACATTTTACCACAGTTCTTCTCGTCGTGCTCTAGGCGATAAAAGAGTTGCTTCAGTTGTTCGTAGGAAACTCTTCCTTGATTTAAGTCGGCGAGGTTGAAGAATGTATCCGAACATTGGATGCCTGGGATCTGTCTCCTGTTTATGTTTCTCGATTTCTGCGGCAGTCCTCCTCCTGATGTCTGGCGGGGCTATGCCCATGAGGTGGTACAGCTGCTTTGTGGGAGTTGGGTGGAGGCATCCTGTCATGATGCGTCCAGTCTCATTCAATGCTATATTTACTTGTTCAGCGTGGGTGGAATTTTGCCAAACGGGTGCCGAGTACTCCGCAGTGGAGAAACATAAAGCTAAAGCTGACGTGCGGAGAACTGTAGGTTGCGCTCCCCATCTGCTATTTGTTAGCTTGCGGATGATGTTGTTCCTGGCACTCACTTTCATCTTTGTGGCCAAACAGTGTTCCTTCTAGGTGAGAGCACGGTCAAGTTTAATCCCAAGATATTTTGGTGTGTCGCAGTGAGATAGATGTTGTCACTTCCAGCTTATGTTGAGTTTCCTCCTTGCTTCCTTATTACGTAGGTGAAAAGCACAGACCCGGGTTTTTGCTGGGTTTGGCTTGAGGTGGTTATTATCATAATAGTCACCCAGCTTTTCAATCGCTAAAGTTAATTTACTTTCTACCTCTTCAAAGGTTTTTCCCTGGGTGGCAACGACTGTATCGTCTGCATAGATGAAGGAGCGAGCGTCCATGCTGATCGGTTGGTCATTGGTATAAGTATTATACAGCAATGGGGCGAGGACGCTACCTTGAGGTAGGCAGTTTTTCTGGGTCCGCCATCGGCTCTTTTTCGACTGCAGCGTGACAAAATACCGTCTATTCTGCAACAGGCACTGGATGAATTGCACCAGTCGGTAGTCTTTTGTGGTGTTATGTATTTTTTATATTAACTTACTGTGGTTTATGGTGTCATAAGCTGCTGTAAGGTCGATACAGGCTGCACCTGTAATTTGTTTCCGCTCATATCCATCTTCTATGTACTGTGTAAGGTTGAGGATTTGTCCACAGCATGACCTTCCTGGGCGGAATCCTGCTTGCTCTTTAATTATATTCTTGTCTACATGTTCTGAGATGCAGTTAAGGATCATTCTTTCTAAGACTTTATAGGGCTGACAAAGCAGGGAGATAGGCCGAAAATTTTTAGGGTCTGTGGGTTTTTTTTCCAGGTTTTGGTATAGCTACTATATTTGCCTTCCGCCATGTCTTGGGGATTTTCATTTCAAGAACACATTTGTTCATCATGTCTAGTAACCACCATCTGGTAACAGGTCCGAACATTTTTATTTGTTCTGGGCGTAGATCATCTAGGCCAGCAGCTTTATTAATTTTCATTTCAAGACACCACAAAAAGGCTTTTATTAAAGCCAGCGCTAAATATAATTGCCAAATTGATAAAGCCTTTTACTGAAGGTGAATTTCTAAAGGAGTGCCTCTTGGACATCGCAGCTGTACTAAGTCCTGATTTCTTTTTTAAGAGTTTATCAAGATGAACAGTTATCCACCAAATTAATATGATGGCTGATTGCATTAAAACACGTTTGTATGATCACCAATCTAATGACTGACAGAGAGCGAGGATTGTTGTACTGTGAATACACGAAATGTTTTGAAGTTGAAGGTAATTTATAATGAATTGGCAGCAACCAGTTGACTTTATGGGGGCGTATTTTCCATGATAACATTTCAAAATGTCTGTCATCCCATGTCCACATATTTACATTTATTTATGTGTCATGAACACTGTTTATTTACAAATGCAGAATTTTGCAATGGAAGTTTTTAAGACAGCTATTGTAAAGCTTCATAAGTAAAGAAACAATGCTCACAATGTGCAAATAAGTATAAATATCTGGAGATGGGTGAACACAATGCGAATGTACTCTCAAAGACACATGCTTTGAGGCATAATTTGTTGGCATGTTGTTTCAGGAAAGGGGGTGCCATTCCAAAATAATATGTTAGTGACCAATCAAACTTTCTTCATGAGATATCAGTTCCTCAATGAGACAGTTGTAACACAAATAAGACCCAGGTGATATACAATACAACAAATGAGCAAGCTCAGAGGGGAAACATCCACCTCCTCTTCATTTTAGACAATACTTTGTTCTTTGTAGCACTTAAGTATCTATGCCATTCAATTTATTGTTTAAATTCAGCCAATGGTATTTTATCACTTACAAAAGGAAATTTGATCAGCACAGCACAGATGTAGGTTGATGATCACACTAATTGCGATAGTCTTTACCATTTTATGGACACTGAGTAACATCAGATTAACAATTTTTGTTACCAGCAGTTTTTCACATGTGACAAGATTATTATTTCCAACTATTATAGCAATATTACAATATGTGAACTGGAATTATACACTGTATCATTAAAAAAATCTGAGGGAATACGCTCAGCAAACAAACAATTATTTTATAGTCCACACTCACAACAAAAGTAATAAGTGTCAAATCATAAGACTTACCGGGTCATTGTCAGTCTGGAGAACAGATATTTTCTTACGTAGTTCCACAACACTGTTCTCCAAATGGTCCCGTTCAGTCTTCAGAACTACTATCTGCTCCTGACACAGATCAAGCCTGGAAATGTAGAAAGAGTGTGAATATTATCAATAAAGTCTCCACACCTGACACTGTTATATATGCACAACACTGTCTGTCTGAGGCTGGGCAGGTGAAGTTACGAAAATAGAGTAATTCTACTTTATGAACCTGTCTCGTATTTAGCACTACATTTCTGAAGGTAGATACACACTAAAAAATACACGAGACAAAATAAAAAGACATTGACATTCACTTCAGAAGCAAATAAATGAAGCTGGCTGCAGTATAACGCAGATGATACAGTTTTATGATTGTAGTACACCACACTGAATATTTCTAACAATTCAAAGCTGTGTGTCAGAGTGGTACTCAAAAGCATGTACCCGGCTCTCACAGGCTTCTTATTTCTAATGTTTCCCAATACAACTGATTGGTGGTGTGTTTCAGGGTTCCAGGTAAAGTTTTTTAATGCGGTATTATGAGGGCTAACATAGTAGCCTCTTTCAGGTGCCGCAAGCTGTGGTCTTAATTGAAGTCACTGCCTGGCCTCTAACCAGACTGGCTGGAGTCACTGAAAAATTATGTGCAAAAATGGAACTGTCAACTGAACTGGAAACATGTAAAACATGCCATCACATGCTCTACATACTGAATAATGTCTATAACTGCACACTGAGTTCCAATTTGGTAATTTTTCTCCCAGAAGTGTACAGGAAGACAGGTGGGCTAACTCCAGGAGGCACAACTGCCAGAACCGCCAAAAGAAACCGACAGAAAAGCTAATACCAACCCCATAATTTTTGGAACAACAGATATGTCTTCTACATCTACATCTACATGATAACTCTGCAATTCACATTTAAGTGCTTGGCAGAGGGTTCATTGAACCACAATCATACTATCTCCCTACCATTCCACTCCCGAACAGCGCACGGGAAAAACGAACACCTAAACCTTTCTGTTTGAGCTCTGATTTCTCTTATTTTATTTTGATGATCATTCCCACCTATGTAGGTTGGGCTCAACAAAATACTTTCGCATTCGGAAGAGAAAGTTGGTGACTGAAATTTCGTAAATAGATCTCACCACGACGAAAAACATCTTTGCTTTAATGACTTCCATCCCAACTTGCGTATCATATCTGCCACACTCTCTCCCCTATTACGTGATAATACAAAACGAGCTGCCCTTTTTTGCACCCTTTCGATGTCCTCCATCAACCCCACCTGGTAAGGATCCCACACCGCGCAGCAATATTCTAACAGAGGACGAACGAGTGTAGTGTAAGCTGTCTCTTTAGTGGACTTGTTGCATCTTCTAAGTGTCCTGACAATGAAACGCAACCTTTGGCTCGCCATCCCCACAATATTGTCTACTCGTAATTTTTACACCCAGGTACTTAGTTGAATTGACAGCCTTCAGGTTAGAATGAGGATTTGGTTGGAAAGTGGACAGGAGAGCCATCTTACAATACAAAGCTCAGGCTAAGAGGAATTTACCACCTTAAGTTCAAACTCTATCAACCAATTCCTCTTTCCTCTCTGAAGAAATAGCTTGTTGTTCTGAAAGCTAGGACTGCTGTTTTTTTTTTTTTTTTTTGCACTGGTAGTACTGGGTGCTGCTTCTCTACTTGGATACAGCAGAAAATTTATTATCAGACATTTTATCACTAGTGTCTACGGCTGTAGTTTTTTAAAGGTACGGTTTTCTTTTTACCAGTAATATGTCACCTTCTCTCAAAATATTTTCATTTTCCATTTAAGTCCAACATATTTGAAGTTATAACTGCATTTTCAAGGAATTTACTGATACAGTAGTTGTCACATTCAGTGAAGTTCACCACTTAGTAGTAGTTGAACTACACAGATGTTACTTTTACAAGAAAAAGCTTCTCAGAAGATATTAAAAAGTGGACAAACTATAATTAGTAGTGACATTCATTCAGCAATAAAATGTTTGTCTTCTGCATTGGTGGAAAACTTTTGTCACAGTTGTACTTATACTTCAAATGGTCTAATATATTTATGAAACTGCATGACTCCAATACAAGTTCAACTCCCAGCCACTTATTCAATTTAACTCGTCATGAAGAATTCACTACTGGATGTACTTCAAAATTTAATATGTCAACAAGGAGATGAGGGCAATGAAGGAATTTTCATATGTTACATAATAATATGGACTCCTAATTTTCACTCAACCGTGCACCCTCTGTTTCTAGCCAGCATTTGCCACACACTCACTCCTTGAGCTTCTCCTGCAGGTGCTCTATGACTAGCTGCTGCGTGGCCAGCTGGCCCTGGAGTTCCGCCACCTGGGCATCCGTGCCATAGCGGGCACCCTCGTCCCGTGCTTTGCGCAGCTCCTCCGTGTGGTGCTCTTGAAGCACACTCAGCTGGAACATCAGAGTAAGATAGAATGAAGAAGTGGACAAGAACCATTGTTCATAACACAACTGTGAAAGCAATAATTTTCAATTTTATAAAAGCATCAGAGCTAAGAAGACTTCAATTTCAATGCAACTGAAATGTGGACTTGTGTGACACAATTGTACTACTAAGTGCTTGGGTCTCTCTCTCTCTCTCTCTCTCTCTCTCTCTCTCTCTCTCAGCCCCCCCCCCCCCCCCCCCCGTGGTCATGCTTGTGTGAGTTACATTTGCATGTGCGTGTGCATTTGTGTGTGTGTGTGTGTGTGTGTGTGTGTGTGTGTGTTTTATCCAATTTTGAAGAAGACCTTTTAGTCAAAAGCTAACTTGTTTTGATAGGCTTTTTGTTGCGTCTATCTGTGACTCAACATCTCCACTATACGAAGTCTATTCAAAAAGTAAAGTGACTTTCCAAACTGCACAGTCATCATACATTCAATTATTGATTTTTTTTTTTTTTGGTTACGTTTGTAAAGATGTCCTGAACGTATGTTTCAAGTGTAGAGCATACTTTGTTTTTGACTGATGGAAAGGTTAGACCTGTTTTAGTGCACTCGGCGATTTTCGATAATTATAAAAAATGCAGCAAAGAATTTGCATCAAATTTTGTGTGAAAAACGGAATCAAGTGCTCTAAAATACTTGAAATGTTGACAGTGGCATACAGTGAGTTTGCTGTAAGTAAAAAAAAAGTGGTACAAGCTCTTCCAAGACGGCCGAGAAGATGCCAATGACGAACCTTGTTCTGCACGCCCCAGCACATCAATAACAGATGATAACGTCGAACCTGTGAAGAAAATAGTTTTTGAAAATTATCGAATTGGCATAAGAGAAGTTGCTGAGGATGTTGGCATACCTGACAGCTTGCGTCATGCAATTATTTTTTGACGTTTTGGACATGAGACGTGTGTCAGCGAAGTTTGTTCCAAAACTTCTCAATTTTGGTCAGAAGAATCATCGCATGAGCGTCACTCAGCAGCTCTTGAATGATGTCAATGATGATCCTGGTTTGCTTAAAAGGGTCATAACTGGTGATGAAACATGGATTTGCTGTTATGATGTCGAAACCAAAGCCCAATTGTCCCAATGGAAGCATCCCGGAGTACCAAGACCAAAAAAAGCATGCCAAGTTCGATCAAATGTCAAAGTTTTGCTCACTGTGTTTTTCACTTGTCATGGCATAGTGCACACGAATTTTTGCCTCAAGCTCGTATGGTCAATACGGAGTATTACCTTGACGTTATGCGCTATTTGCGAGAAGCAATATGCAAAAGAGATTTGGAATTGTGAAAAAACAATTCATGGCTTTTGCATCATGACAATGCATCTGCTGATTCATTGTTGCTTGTGATAGATTTTTGGACCAAAGACAACACGACAATCATGCATCAGCCACCATATTCACCAGATTTGGCCCCCTGTGACTTTTTCCTGTGCCCAAAACTGAAGAGACCTATGAAAGGACGAAGAATTTTAAGGATTGAGGAGAAAAAACTGCATCGCTGGAAATAATCAAGGCTGTACCAAAAAGTGCTTATGACAAGTGCTTCGAGGATTGGAAGAAGCGTTGTCACAAGTGTATTGTATCTGAGGGGAATTACTTTGAAGGGAACAACATGAATATTGATAAATAAATAAATATTTTTTCATAAAAATTAAAGTCACTTTACTTTTTGGGCACACCTCGAATGGTGAGTAGCATTCTATACTTTACATAATATTGTCATTATTCCATCCTGGATTTTCTATTGTGAGGTACTGGAACTGAATATTTTTCAGTATAATCACCAAGGCAACCGAGATATTTGTCTTAAAAGTAAACCAGTTTTCCAACACTGTCAACAACAAAATGCCAGATGTCATCCTGTCAAGCCAGCTCATTGAAGTTCATCATTTGTTACCCACAGTGCGAGCTGTCAGTTTCCTCAAACTTACTCTTTAGACTTTCCCACCGGATATGTTCAATATACAGCTCTCAGGTCTGCCACTGGATTGCACTTTGTAAATCCCTCAATATTTCCTCTAGGCAAATGCTCAACATCATCAAATGGTAGCTTGCTACTTGCCAGTGATAGCAAACAGCTACCACCTGAAGGGCTGAGCAGTTGCTTCGAGGAATTCTGAGGGATTTACAAAGCATGGTCCAGTGACAGACACGAGAGCCATATATTGAAATTTCCTCAATGATTTTCCCAGTATTTTGTGTTCCTACTGTAATTAACAGTGATGGCTGAAGACAGATTTTTTACAATATCAACTATTTGCACCATTGTTAACACAGCGCTGTTTTTAAAGCTGGTGTTTTACAACAGAATGACATTTAATGGCACAAAAATGAATGATTTGATTTTTCAGACTAGTTCTCATCAGTGTTTTTCCTCAAATATCTGTAATGTTCTATTTTGCCTAATAATGTAGATTAATATTTTGTGTTCATTATTTGTGTGAAAGTTCTCACAGTATAAGATTTAACAGCACATCCGTCTCGCAATGGAAACTTAGGACCCACATATGCTGTTTTAAAAAATCTTATCCCCCTTTTTTAACAGTGTGGTTTCAGTTCTCTGAGACTGCAGGCGTGTGTGCAAGTTGCGCGTGCGTGCGTGTGTGTGTGTGTGTGTGTGTGTGTGTGTGTGTGTGTGTGTAGTAGCTACTTTCCTTCTCTGGTATTGTTACATTCCATCCTGGATTTTCCATTCTTTGATTTCTTACAAGAGTGACAGTCCATTAAGGCATGCAGGATGTTTTCTATGAAGTTTGGGAGGTAGGAGAGATGCACTGGCAGAACTTAGGCTGTGAGGACAGGCTTTTGAGTTTTGCCTGTGGACAGCTAAGTAAGTAAAATCGTTACCTGCAAAAACCAAGTTAACAGTTTTGAGGCCCTGTTTAGCACACACTTTTAATCTGACAGGAAGAGTTTCAAAACACACTCCTGCACAGTCAGTCAGTCATTTTGGAATGTTTTTAATGATGTCAATGGCAGTGTATTAAACAAGAAAAAGAAATAGGTTGGCTAGTTTCTGTTCCTTGTTTAAAATTAAAATAAAATTAGAGCACACACACACACACACACACACACACACACACACACACACACACACACACACACACACAAGAGCGAGAGTAGGGCCTCGAAATTTCCTTTTAGGTACAAGAATTTCGTGATCTCTGAACCACAAATAAAACTTTTCACAATCATTTACACAATAATGAGAACACAAAATGAAGAATAATATTGTACAGGGCAGAGTTCAAGAGCCTACTTACAAGTTACTGAAAATAAAACAACTGCAACACTAATGGAAGACAAAATTAAATAAAATAACTAATGATTTTGAACCCAACAACTAAAAGAAGACAGGAGTAAAACTACAGGGAAAAAGTAAAAAATGTAATTAAAATGTAGCTGCATTTCAAATTACAAGAAAAGTTTTTAAAGTGATATTTTGTATGCCCATTTGACTGACCAGCCAGTAATTAATTTAGTGTGATATTCTGCATAACAATACGTACTCATGTTAATAAGGACTGCAAAACATGAAGAATTACCAGTACTTCACAACGACTGACTTCTGCTGTAGTATGCAACTAGCAGATGGTGTGGTACGACTTCGTAAACCAAATCGGCCAAGTGTGCATATGGAAGCTGAAAAACCATACTATCCAATGAAAATGTTTTGAAAGCAACACAGAACCAGCAGTATTAATACCAGCTCTGCACAGTTTGCTGTCTGACAGCACCTAATGCAGTCAAAAACAACTTCATCAGGCAAACTGCCTTATCTCATGTGCCAGCCACTGTCACACTCTCTGCCTCCTAACACCATGCACCAGCATTACTCAGCCGATGCTGGAATACTGGTTAATCTCCATGGTTTGTGTCCCTTTTACCTCATATCAATAAACTGAATACAGCACTAGACTAATTCGGAACCGCACTATCAAACAGGGACAGAAAATTCCAGATTAAAAAACATTTTGCTTTTAAAGATAAACACATGGCATTTTCCATCGACAATGCACATCACATAAAACAACTTATCAGGAATATTTGTTTGGGCTGACTACATATATGTTGAAACAGCAGGGATAATGTGCTCGGTGAGTCTTGGAAGAGACATTTATACAAAAACCCAGAATGAAAATGACAGCAATGGGGAACATAACAATGTTTTTCATTTAACCCTGGATTGAAAATCATCTTTGTAAGGAAGTGAACACCAGTTCCAGAATTGCAAGTCCTATTCTAATTTGAGTCAATAGTAAGTAGAGGCTCTCATTCTAACCTACACAGTTATTCTGTTTCATTCAATTGAAGAAGACATGTGCCATTTAATTTTTAAGCCATTGGCATGATGTAATAATTTCTGTGAAATGTTTAATTGACACAATTTAAAACATCTTCACAGTTTTGGTTTTTCCGTTTCATGATATTACGAGAATTGCTCAATAAATAATGTCCACTATTTTCTTTCTCAGAACACATTTATTCTTAATAGCTAGAATGTGGCAACAATGTCAGTCATTACTTTTACATGTACACGGCTACTATAATGATGCATTCATTTTCGTTTAGAAAGTTCTCTATTTTCCTAAGTATTGCATGTACAAAAATGATGCAGGAATAGAACAGTAAACTCACCAATTTTGCATTTTGCCCAGAAGTTGGCGTTATGAGTGCAGTGTCTTGACAAGAGAAACATAGATATCGCCTCCTACCTGACATTCAATGACAAATAACCTTCCACTCATCTAGTACGGTTGAATTGCAGCAATGCAAATGTGAAGCACTCAAAATCCTCATGAAACTGTAGAACATATATGAGATTTGCTGAAGGTTAATGTTTTCTGTACAAGGTCATGTCCAAAGCTGTATGGGCCATTTTTCTTCTGTGAGAAGACTGTGATGGGTGCCTCTTACCTTGATATGTTGCAGTTATGGTAGTTTCCACAACTGACTGCTAATTCTGAGAATTTCGTCTTCCAACAAAATGGTACACGCACTCACTGGAGCACTGATGTTCATCGCTACCTAAACGAATATCTTCCACTTTGCTGGATTGGGCACAAATATCTTACACTTTGCTTGATTGGGTCTAGTGGTGAAGATGATATAGCTCTGTTCCTCTGGCTGCCCATGTCGCCTGACCTAATATCTTGTGACTTTTTTCCTTTTGGGGGTACATTAAGGACAGTATTTACGTACCCCTACTGCCAAGAATATCAAAACAGCTCACAGAATACTGTTGTGATGGCCACTAGCAGGATTTTGATACACAAGATATAAAACGAACTTGATTACCCCTTGGACATGTGACCAGAGGGGTACTTGTGCAAAATTTGTAAAGTGCAAAATGAAAACTTTTTGAGTTTACAGTTCTATTCCTGCATTGATCACACTTGTACATGTAATACAATGGAAAATATAGAGCTCTGAAAATGAATGAATCATTTATAGCAGGCTTATACTATTTTTCTGCATACTCTACATCACATTTTATGACCTTAGCCAGCACTGAAGAGCACATATTCCCTGTTGGCATAAGCTCTTGTCCTGTGCTCACAGCCATGTTTCCATTGCACGAATTATACTCTCATCAGTTTCAAAGTGTGTTCCACACACAGAACCTGTAAGAGGCCCAAGCACATGGTAGTCTGAGGGTGTCAGGTCTGGCCTACAGGGTGGATGAGACAGTGAAGACTCATCCAATTTGGTCATGTGTTCCCAGAACACTGTGTGAATATGCACTGTCACGTTGGAGCAAGATTCTTTATAGTTTCTGGCCTCAGAATTAAAGGCTGACCCTTTTGGCAGCACATCCCTTAGAATGACACCACTAATAGCCCAAAATAATGTCATTGTGACTTTCCAGCAGATGGAGTTGTCTTTAATTTCTTCTTTATTGGTGACTGTGGGTGATGTCACTCCACTGAATGCCATTTGTCTCTGGCTCTAGGTGATGCATCTGGATTTTCTCACCTGTAATGTTTTGTGGCATCAAATGATCCTACAGTTCAGATGAAACTGCTTTTCTTTTATCTTGTGTAACCTATTATAAGCACAGCTTTTAATATCCAATAGCAAACGTATTTCCAAATATTACTGATAGTTGTAGAGCCAATTGTTGAGTTACAACACACCAGTCTGCAAGAATAATGGCATCCACATGATTCAATGTGACGAAGGAACTACGACAAGACATCCCAAAAGCGTCATGTCAAGGCTCTCAGTTTCTGCACTTCTTGACACTTTAACTCCTTTTACCCACTGCCGAACAGTACTCGTACAAACTGCATCATTATCATACACTGCACACAAAACATTTCTGTATGTTCACCACACTTTCTTTTTGTACAACCAAGAACTCAATTACAGCATGTTTCTTGTAACTGTCTCTCATGTAGACAAAATTTTGTTAGTGAACTAAGGCTCTGCCAGCTTTCTGAATCGATCACAATTTTGCAAACATGCAGAAGAAACATTTGTTGAACAACCCTCATTTATTGTCCAGTGACTGCCAATTAAACATAGCTTCCACTCCTTACTCTCAGTTTGCCATGTCACACCCGAAAGAGTAAGCTCCTCATCCTTATTTGATAATTTTTACACATTTCAGTTTCTTATTGTGAAAAGAAAAACAGAAATTTTGACTCATCTAGTCACAAGAATGATAACACATGGTTTACGCTAAAATACTAACATCCTGCAAGCGCTTCACTTTCAGCTGCTCGAAGTCTGCCTTGAGAGCAGCGAACTCCTGGTGCAGCGCCCTGTTCTCCTCCTCCAGCCTGCGCATTGCATCCAGCTGGTCGCCTGAGCCGCCGCGCTGCCTCAAGCTGCTGCTGGACGAACTGCTAGCTGCGCAGTTTTGACTGTCCCCTCTTTGTTCCCCTAATGAGGCAACACGGTTAGGTTGTTGTTATGGTTAATAAGAACATTCAGATGTGTATAAATGTTATATTTACAGAAACCAGAAACATTAGTATGAGTTAAAGGAACATACAAATCTGATAGTCAATTCTGAGTTTCTCAATTTAAGTTTTTCCAACTGAGGATGCTAAATCCTTGTGGCATGGTTGCATGTGAACTGGAAGTAGCTAATCTGATGCCTGGAGACAACAAAAACTTATACCCAGAGGTGATGATAGGTCGTCACCAAACTGTGCCCCAGTGTACTAACTTTAATTGTATACAGTATACAGCTGATGTGTTCTGTGGACCGTGGTGATGTACAGCCAATGGTGACACAATGCATCTGATAGATTACACCACATGAACTCATACACTTCTTCATGCTCGACTTGTACATCCAACAAATCTACTTTGGAGGAGGGAAATAACCATCCAGTAACCACAGTTAATCCACATTCAGTGTTCAAAGAAACAATTTTCACCAAGTTTGTTCTGACTGTTTCTTTCTTTCTCCCTCAAAAATTTACTGATATTTAGCACAAGAAGTAAAGGAATACGATGCAGTAATGTATGCTCATATAAAATGACAAAAGCTAACTACATTCATGAGTCAGGGAATCAGATACAGCCAATGTGTGGAAGAGGCAGCACTCTCGAAGTCACATAAAGTGGAATGATTCATAGTGTCACAGTTGGGATCTCATCTCATCTCGTGGCAGATAAGCAGAGGCCAGGAATGATGAGCAATATTAGCATATCTGTTCACAATTGTTTTGTGAGAGTGAATACCTCAATTTTGGAGAACTTGTTGCCAGTCTGGCCATGTGCAGGGGGGCAACAATGTGTTAATCACAGTGGTCGCTCTTGATTATTGTGAGTTGTAACAGTGGATTTGTAGGCCGTAACTTAGCAAATCAGTCACCAGTCGAATGCCAGATAACCACAGCTGATGAGCACCCATACTATCCAGAACCATTTCCTTGCCCCGGAGTATAAAAGCCACAGCTCCACATGGTATCCTGGGTCACCACACTTCACAGAACAAGAGGCAAGCACTGGTGCAGGAACAGCAACAGTGGAGCCTCTAAATATGTCAAAAGGTTGCTGGGACTTAAAGAGTCACAATAAATATTTGATAGTCATTACTTACTGGTATTTATGCAAGGTATACAGTAATTCCAACAACACAAAATAATGTCACAATAAATAATAATATTTAACTGTGAGTTATCAATAAAACTTAATTCTCTAGAACATCGGTCAACAAGTCCCAAAAACTGGAATTAATTTTCAGAAATATTGATAAACACCTTACAGTACATCAAACATTAATGACTTTATAGAAACTTGCTATCATATTTTTACAAGCTTGCAAAATATACTTCACATTCTGCAGGGCCTTCTTTGATCAGTAGAAATATGTATATGTTGATGGAGATTTATGTCAATGTAAGGAAATATTTTTGAAGTGATATTCATAATCGTGACACAATATACCAACAAAGATTTTGTTAAGTTTTATTATCCTCTTCAGCAATATAGAAAGTAACAACTCATCAATGATGATGCCATATAATCTCAAATAATACAAGGATGTCAAAGGAATTGGCCCAGTAGCTTTCAAAGGAACCATCCTAGCGTAAAGCCATTGGCACACGGACTGTGCTATCGAATATTAACATTGAGGGTGCCAAGTTCAATGTGTTGCTGAACGCTCAGGAACGATGCGACTTGTGCATATGGTACGTGGGCCCCAACGTGGTATGCGCGAGTGCAATGCCCTCCAGCGGTAGTTGAGGGATGTTTCTAGTTCATAAATCACACTGTGTACTCAACGCGCGCGCGCGCGCGTAAAATTCCCACAGTAGCTCTATTAAAACACACATTTCCTCCATCGTCCATGAAAAGGAAAGTACCATGTCCAATCAATAAGGAAACAGGCTTATAAAAGTTCCATTACAAACAGTGCGGTACAAATTTAGAATACTTCTCCGCAAAAGATAAACATTATTTCATCATTCCCACATTTTTGTAAAACCTCAAGGTCTTACTTGATCACTGTTCCTACCCTGTAGCAGAATCTTTGCATCATGTGAATTACAAAGTGTAAAAGAAAAAGGAGCAAACAACCTTTATACAGGTAATGCAAGCTGTCCTGTAGATGAAGTCAATTGAACAAAGTCACCCCTCAAAAAAGGTGAACCTATGTTTATATAACATCAAATATTATAGTATATATTAAACTAATAATAAAGTATCAGAACCTAATAAAAACGCGAATGTTAGGAAAAAAAAATTTGGAAGTGTCAAGACGCGAACCACCGCCCCAACAAACAATTCTGTACAGGACAGTGACGCTACTCATTACGCTAAACCAACAACACACACCTTGCTTCTAATCGCAAGACCCTTGCTGAAAACCTTAATTGTAGATATGTTACTAAATGAAATTTAATTATAAGAAATTGGGTGGATCTTTAGTGTGTTGCTGCCTTCAAATACCCTACTCTCATAATAGGCAAGTTACAATAATTCTTTTGCCACAAATATGATGTTTCTCATTATTTTATTGGAACAAATCACACAGTTAACAGCAGTTTTTCCAGTGATTCTCAATTTGCTGGTGCTCAGAAATGGCAAATATACATATAGGCTTGAAATGAATGGCAATATGGCGCCTCACAACTCTGTACTGAAGGGAGATGGCGTGCGTGTGACGTAGGTGGCGTTGTGCCATCTCATTGGTCAACGCTCAGACGCACGCTCACAAGAGAACCTCCCCATCGCACCCACCTCAGATTTAGTTATAAGTTGGCACAGTGGATAGGCCTTGATAAACTGAACACAGATCAATTGAGAAAACAGGAAGAAGTTGTGTGGAACTGTGAAAAAATAAGCAAAATATACAAACTGAGTAGTCCACAGGTCACATAGGCAACATAATGGACAAAGTGAGCTCAGGAGTGTCGTGGTCCCGTGGTAGCGTGAGCAGCTGCTGAACGAGAGGTCCTTGGTTAAAGTCTTCCCTCGAGTGAAAATTTTATTTTCTTTATTTTTGCATAGTTATTATCTGTCCGTTCGTTCATTGACGTCTTTGTTCACTGTAATAAGTTTCGTGTCTGTGTTTTGTGACCGCATCGCAAAACCGTGCGATTAGTAGACGAAAGGACGTGCCTCTCCAATGGGAACCGAAAACATTTGATCGCAAGGTCATAGGTCAACCGATTCCTCCACAGGAAAACACATCTGATATATTCTATACGACACTGGTGACGGCATGTGTGTCACGTGACAGGAATATGTTGTCGACCCACCTAACTTGTACACTTGGCGAAGGGGTAAAGAGATTCTTCTACCTTGCCCGATTTAGGTTTTCTTGTGGATGTGATAATCACTCCCAAAAAAGTGATGAAAACATAAGAGTTTGTCACATAAACTGGAAATAAAAAATTAAACTTTTCATTCAATGGAAGATTTAAACCAAGGACCTTTCGTTCCGCAGCTGCTCACGTTACCACGGCGCTCCTGCGATCCCAGTGTCCTTGACGTTGCCTATCTTCCCATGAACTACTCAGTTTGTATATTTTGCTTATTTTTTCACAGTTCCACACAACTTCTTCTTGTTTTCTCAGCTGATCTGTTTTCAGTTTTTCAAGGCCTATCCACTGTGCCAACTTATAACTAAATCTGGGGGGGGGGGGGGGGGGGGGCGATGGGGAGGTTCCCTTGTCAGAATATCTGACGTGCCAGATATCGCTCTGCACGTTTGGAAAGACTCCCGAATGTGCTATTCCGTGCTATGACATCAGAAACTTGGCATGCTCAACATTCAACGTTCGGATGCACGGTCCATGTGCCAACGGCTTAAGGAAGGTTTCCGTATACAATTTATATAGATGTAAAGCATGTGGGCTGAACTATGATGAAGTTGTGCCTCCCGAGAACTTTCTTGGTGTGTGCTGATTAAACTGTTTAAGTTATACTAGAATTTGGAGTTAATATGCAATTACCAAACTCTACACTGTGGCCGTAAACAAAATTGCCACTATACCAAAAAAGTTGGCTGTGGATGCTTAGTGCTAGCAGTGCAGAGCTGGGGCAGTCCCTTCTATAACCTAAATCTGGATCAACAGGCAGGAATTTGAAGTCTGGTACACCTGAGAAATGCAGAGGTAGTGACTGACTTTTATTTCAAATTCTGTTTACTTTTTTTTTAACAAATAACAAGAAGGGATTGTGGTAATGGAAACTCCTTGTTGGTATCAGATGTGTGAAAGCAGTCGTATCACATACTAACTCTACTGTAGTTTCTGCACAGACTTGTACTTGGACACAACCACCAACCAGCTGTGCACCTGAATCAATGGCTATCACCAAAATGTGGCCCAGAACAGAGTTAACCACCTGCCTGTATCCATATCTGAGTGATTACTCTGAAATTTGCCCGCATCTCATGGTCGTGCGGTAGCGTTCTCGCTTCCCACGCCCGGGTGTCCGGGTTCGATTCCCGGCGGGGTCAGGGATTTTCTCTGCCTCGTGATGGCTGGGTGTTGTGTGCTGTCCTTAGGTTAGTTAGATTTAAGTAGTTCTAAGTTCTAGGGGACTTATGACCACAGCAGTTGAGTCCCATAGTGCTCAGAGCCATTTGAACCATACTCTGAAATTTACACCTCAGTGTATGGCAGAGGGTTCACAGGACCACCTTCAGACTACTTCCATCATACCACTCTTTAACATTATGTGTATTCAGCCAATGAAACACAGTCTCTGGTTTGCCCCCACAACATTTTCCATGTGGTGGTTCCAATTTCAATAGTTTGTAATTGCAATCCCTAGGTATTTAGCTGAGTCGACAACCTTCCAATTTGTGTTATTTTCTTATGTAACTAAAATTTAATACAATTGTTTCAATACCAGTGTTGAGGACTACACACTTTTTATGGTTTAGGTTCAGTTTCCCCTTTTTGCACCATGCAAATACATTGCTTAAATAATTTTGAATTTCTTGCAATACAGTGGCAGAACACAAGGCTTAGCACAAGACGTTGGCTTTCAATGGCTGCTTCACAACCCTTACCATCTGGATCCTTCCCCTCCCCCAACACCACCAGCTCTGAATTACAGTGAAACACCATTTTTGCATTCTCACATTTTACATTTTCCCACCTTTTACATCCATTTTTGTTGGTCCCAACAAAAGTCCTAGTCTCTCAATACAATGCTTTCCCATCATTATCGATTCCATGTTACATTTTCTGTATTTTAAGTTTTCTCTGATGTTCTCGTGATCTTTAACACTGATTTTCATACAGATTTCGGCAGAAAGTGCTTCATATTCCTGCTCAAAGCGAGCCTTAGAACAAAGCAGAAAACACAGACTATATGAAAAGTTACTGATTGTTTATTTATTTATTTATTCATCTGTGGAACAATAAATATTGTAATACAGTGTTAGCACAGTAAGCAAGCTGTCAGCTTGTTGGGTCATGGCTACCTGATTATAAGTTTGCAGTGTTTGGAATGGTGGAAAACTCTGCTGAATTACTGCCTTATGGATTATCATGATCTGACAATAGTGACTCTAGTAGCAACCTTCCTTCTGCTCGTTGTGTCGCTTTACAACGCTTTAATTTAATTTCACAGTTGTTTACATAAACAAACACCACTTTTGAAGATGGCCGTCTCATAATGTGCTTTCATGAATTATTACTTCTGCTTGAAAAATGCTAAACTGTACTAGGCGAACAGCCCCCAGTTTGTACGATATGATGGCAGATGTAAACGTTCCTCCTCAAGATGCTCTGTAACAAGATGACAATTTCTGCCCTGTTTCTCATCCAGAACTTTCCTGAACTGAATGACCTCCTTGTTAGCAAGAGGCTGTAGATTTAGTGTTTATTGTTCTCTGTTTTCAAAGACTGCCTACTTTAGTGTTTCAACCAATACTTTATTACAAGTTCTATTTGCTGTAATTTTATAAAGATTATCAATAATAAGTCTCATATTAAAATGTGAATGTCTTTTTAATATGGTTTCACAAAAGATTTGTGTTTACATTAGACATGATCAGAATGAAGAAGGAAACCTGCACATGTGTTTGAGTGTGTCAGCACTCGGCTGCTGCCTTTGCGATTATCATGAAGGCAGTGGCTGAGTGCTAATACACACAAACATGCATTTCCTTCTTCATTCCAATCACGTCCAATAGTGCAAATAAAACACAGAAGGAAAAGACTTTTGTTAAACCACATCAAAAAGATATTCGTGTTCTACTGTGAGACTTATCATTGACGATCATTATAAAATTGTGGTAAGCAAAATTTGTACTGCAATATTGGTTGAAACACTAAAGTTCACAGTCTCTGTAAACAGAGAACAATAGGCATGAAATCTACAGATTGTTGTTTCCTATGCTTTCCTGTATGTCACACTTTCCTGAATTTTAAACCTTTTAGGGCCAGTCCACTGAGAAGAGTAAAAAGGGGTTTTTACTGTAGGTAGGTGGAAGTTGTCAGTGCACACACCACCCGATCTCATAACCTTCCTGGCCTGTCTCCACTAGATGGTGCCTAACACCCAACTTTACGCGTGTCCCATGACTAACTCCAATCATCCTGCTCTCACACCCTTTTTGCCAGTCTCCCTCCTCCTCTATTCCACATAATTAAACACACGTAGTATGACATGCTGAGAGATCAACAAGCTATAGTCAGAGAAGACACCACTGGCTGCACAATGCCACTGTGTGTGTGTGTGTGTGTGTGTGTGTGTGTGTGTGTGAGAGAGAGAGAGAGAGAGAGAGAGAGAGAGAGAGAGAGAGAGAGAACTCAGGAGGAGGAGGAGGAGGAGGAGGAGGAGGAGGAGTAGGACGATTTGTTCAAAAGCTAGCAACGGGTTAGTCTTGTTTTTATGTCTATTAATAACAAGTAGTTTCATACAATAGCTATGCCATGAGCGCATAATTATTCTTTGTAGTACTCTCTCTGGTGGTTGTTAGAAAAAAAGCTTCTGAGATTGTCTTCGTGCCGATTAGCCTGAGCTATAGAAGGAAACATTCCACGTGGGAAACAATATATCTAAAAACAAAGATGATGTGACTTACCAAACGAAAGCGCTGGCACGTCGATAGACACACAAACAAACACAAACATACACACAAAATTCTAGCTTTCGCAACCAACGGTTGCCTCGTCAGGAAAGAGGGAAGGAGAGGGAAAGACGAAAGGATTTGGGTTTTAAGGGAGAGGGTAAGGAGTCATTCCAATCCCGGGAGCGGAAAGACTTACCTTAGGGGGAAAAAGGACGCGTATACACTCGCACACACACATATCCATCCACACATATACAGACACAAGCAGACATATACAGAGGCAAAGAGTTTGCCTCTGTATATGTGTGGATGGATATGTGTGTGTGTGCGCGCGCGAGTGTCCACTGAGAAGAGTAAAAAGGGGTTTTTACTGTAGGTAGGTGGAAGTTGTCAGTGCACACACCATCCGATCTCATAACCTTCCTGGCAGGATGATTGGAGTTAGTCATGGGACACGCGTGAAGTTGGGTGTTAGGCACCATCTAGTGGAGACAGGCCAGGAAGGTTATGAGATCGGATGGTGTGTGCACTGACAACTTCCACCTACCTACAGTAAAAACCCATTTTTACTCTTCTTACTCTTTTTACTCTTCTCTTGCCTCTGTATATGTCTGCTTGTGTCTGTATATGTGTGGATGGATATGTGTGTGTGTGTGCGCGCGAGTGTATACCCGTCCTTTTTCCCCCTAAGGTAAGTCTTTCCGCTCCCGGGATTGGAATGACTCCTTACCCTCTCCCTTAAAACCCAAATCCTTTCGTCTTTCCCTCTCCTTCCCTCTTTCCTGACGAGGCAACCGTTGGTTGCGAAAGCTAGAATTTTGTGTGTATGTTTGTGTTTGTTTGTGTGTCTATCGACGTGCCAGCGCTTTCGTTTGGTAAGTCACATCATCTTTGTGTGTATATATATATATTTACAACCACGCAATATATAGATGAATATCATTAATTCTCAAATGTCAAACACACACCTTTGACATTTGAGAATTAATGATATTCATCTATATATTGCGTGGTTGTTAATCAGAAGGGAACTTCCGAAAGACTGGATACAAACCTGCATTTAATAATCCAAGAGCTCCATTACTTCTTCGGAAGGTTAAAAACTTCATCAAAGCGAAATATCCGCTTGATCTGAGGTTTCCTGACTGATTATACAACGCTCCCAAAATTACGAGGCATTTTATTTGTACAGATTTTTTTTATTTTTGTACAGATTAGCAGAATCGCCGCAAAGCACGAGCCTCCAGAGAAGAAGAATCATCGCCTGATTTCATTCTAACAATTAAAATTTCTGAATCATTTTGAGTGACTGAGCTATGACTGTGTTTCATATCATGAATGACTGATTGCTCAAACGAATTGAGAACTACATAATTACATAGATAGGAGGAAAAATTACAGTGGCGCCAGTGTGACAGGACTCTCTTGGATTAATATATAATATATGTATTTTTTGTTTCATGAAAACCAACGAGAATGAGAGGTAACTAATCTGAAGAGAGATTCAGTGCCCATAGTAAAAGATTGCTTTGAAAGTTAAGTGTGTCTACGACAGTAAATTTGAAACTATTTAGTGATTAGAACCTGATATTGACATTTATTTAATGGTATTGACTAGAGCGGCATGTAAAATGTCATTGAATCAGCAACGAGACGTGCAACAGCCTTCAGCCGTTTGCGCAGAAGCAGAGGCCACGGATAGCAATTCTGAGACTGTTGTGGCTAGCAGTAGCAATATAAATAATCCTGCTGGTTCAGAAAACATTCATGCAACAGCTGATCAGAGTGTTGTTGACACATTAGTTGTTATTATGCAACAGTTGTCTCTATTAGCCAAAGGCCAAGCGGAGGTAAAACGAGACTTATCTGTTATACAAAATTAACTCCAAAATCAATTAGCCGAAAATCAAACAGAATTACAAAATCAATTAAGAGCAACCTTTACCGAATTAGATCAGAGATTAAATACCCAGACACAGGAAATAAAAGAAGAGGCAGAAAGGACCGAATGGTATCTTATTACTCAAATTGAGCAGGTCCACCAACAATGCCAAGAAAACAATAGTAAATTAAAAGCGGAACTAACCGAATATGTATCTGTCAAAATTGACACGATACAAAAACAAGTAGAACTGTTTCCTCAAGTAATACAAGCTCAAGAAGACATACAGTGTTCCGTAGCTATGATACCAGAAATTATAGGATCCCAAGATAATCTAAAGAAGCAATTTGATGAAGTGAAGGAAAAACAGACGACAGTGGAACATAGAATGAATGTACTTGCGGGAAAGTTTTCAGAAATGACATTAGGGCGGCAAAATTTTCCTTCGGAAAAGTTAGAAGAAACTGTGAAAGTAGCTTTACAGTCAATTTCGGAGAGTTCCGAAAAGAATTTTTTCAACAAAGGGTTAAAGGAAGTTCGTGAACAACTTGGCGAAGAATTCTCGCATTGGAAAGAAAATATCGAAAGATCACTAAATCTCTCGCAGGAGGATTTAGAAACAGTGAGAAGTAGGAAACAAAATTCTCAATCTGTGCGTGACATTCTGTCCACGTCAAGATCCGATGTAGACAGAACTGGAACGTCACAAGTTAGATTCGATATAACGGATAGCCACAGGAAAGATTACGAACAGGATGATTTTTGGAATCTTAGTACCATTGAGGAAAAGATAATTAAACACAGACAATTTCAAATCTTTAACCCTGACAAAATGTTCATCCTGTAGTCTTTATTCGAAGTTTCAGAGGTCTATTTCCACGATCTTGGACAGAATGGCAAAAGATTAGTTTTGTATCTGGATATATACAAGGATCAGGAGCATTGTGGGCATCCGAACAAACATCTTCTTGTAAATGTTATAAAGAATTTGAGCAGGCTTTTCTAGCAAAATATTGGTCTGCTGGAATACAAGAAAGACTTAGGCAGGAAGTATTATATCCTGAGCCTTTCTCATTTTCTAGAGGATCTCTACAGAGATATTTTGAGAAATACATTAATAAGTCTTTGTATTGGGATGTACCGATTCCTTTGCCGGATATACTTAGGATACTCAAGTCCAGACTACCCACCAGTATAAGGAATCAGCTGTTATATATAAATGATAAGGATATAGACTCATTTATGACTACGCTTCATCTACATCTACATTTATACTCCGCAAGCCACCCAACGGTGTGTGGCAGAGGGCACTTTACGTGCCATGGTCATTACCCCCCTTTTCTGTTCCAGTCGCGTATGGTTCGCGGGAAGAACGACTGTCTGAAAGCCTCCGTACATGCTCGACTCTCTCTAATTTTACATTCGTGATCTCCTCGGGAGGTATAAGTAGGGGGAAGCAAGATATTCGATACTTCATCCAGAAACGCACCCTCTCAAAACCTGGCGAGCAAGCTACACCGTGATGCAGAGCGCCTCTCTTGCAGAGTCTGCCACTTGAGTTTGCTGAACATCTCCGTAACGCTATCACGGTTACCAAATAACACTGTGACGAAACGCACCGCTCTTCTTTGGATCTTCTCCATCTCCTCCGTCAACCCGATCTGGTATGGGTCCCACACTGATGAGCAATACTCAAGTATAGGTCGAACGAGTGTTTTGTAAGCCACCTCCTTTGTTGATGGACTACATTTCTAAGGACTCTCCCAATGAATCTCAACCTGGCACCCGCCTTACCAACAATTAATTTTATATGATCATTCCACTTCAAATCGTTCCGCACGCATACTCCCAGATATTTTACAGAAGTAACTGCTACCAGTATTTGTTCCGCTATCATATAATCATATAATCATACAATAAAGGATCCTCCTTTCTATGTATTCGCAGTACATTACATTTGTCTATGTTAAGGGTCAGTTGCCACTCCCTGCACCAAGTGCCTATCCGCTGCAGATCTTCCTGCATTTCGCTACAATTTTCTAATGCTGCAACTTCTCTGTATACTACAGCATCATCCGCGAAAAGCCGCATGGAACTTCCGACACTATCTACTAGGTCATTTATATATATTGTGAATAGCAATGGTCCCATAACACTCCCCTGTGGCATGCCAGAGGTTACATTAACGTCTGTAGACGTCTCCCCATTGATAACAACATGCTGTGTTCTGTTTGCTAAAAACTCTTCAATCCAGCCACACAGCTGGTCTGATATTCCGTAGGCTCTTACTTTGTTTATCAGGCGACAGTGCGGAACTGTATCCAACGCCTTCTGGAAGTCAAGGAAAATAGCATCTACCTGGGAGCCTGTATCTAATATTTTCTGGGTCTCATGAACAAATAAAGCGAGTTGGGTCTCACACGATCGCTGTTTCCGGAATCCATGTTGATTCCTACAGAGTAGATTCTGGGTTTCCAAAAACGACATGATACGCGAGCAAAAAACATGTTCTAAAATTCTACAACAGATCGACGTCAGAGATACAGGTCTATAGTTTTGTGCGTCTGCTCGACGACCCTTCTTGAAGACTGGGACTACCTGTGCTCTTTTCCAATCATTTGGAACCTTCCGTTCCTCTAGAGACTTGCGGTACACGGCTGTTAGAAGGGGGCAAGTTCTTTCGCGTACTATGTGTAGAATCGAATTGGTATGCCGTCAGGTCCAGTGGACTTTCCTCTGTAGAGTGATTCCAGTTGCTTTTCTATTCCTTGGACACTTATTTTGATGTCAGCCATTTTTTCGTTTGTGCGAGGATTTAGAGAAGGAACTGCAGTGCAATCTTCCTCTGTGAAACAGCTTTGGAAAAAGGTGTTTAGTATTTCAGCTTTATGCGTGTCATCCTCTGTTTCAATGCCATCATCATCTTGGAGTGTCTGGATATGCTGTTTCGAGCCACTTACTGATTTAACGTAAGACCAGAACTTCCTAGGATTTTCTGTCAAGTCGGTACATAGACTTTTACTTTCGAATTCACTGAACGCTTCAGGCATAGCCCTCCTTACGGTACTTTACCAATGCAGCTTCGACAGTTTACAATTACAATACCGATTGCTGCTTGTCCCCCGCATGTCCTGACTTTGTTCCGCACCCTTTGAGGCTGGTGCCCTTTCTGTACTTGCCAGAGGCCATCTAACCTAAAAAACCGCCCAGTCCACGCCACACAACCCCTGCTACCTGTGTAGCCGCTTGCTGTGTGTAGTGGACTCCTGACCTATCCAGAGGAACCCGAAACCCCACCACCCTATGGCGCAAGTCGAGGAATCTGCAGCCCACACGGTCGCATAACCGTCTCAGCCTCTGATTCAGACCCACCACTCTGCTCTGTACCAAAGGTCCGCAGTCAGTCCTGTCGACGATGCTGCAGATGGTGAGCTCTGCCATCATCTCGCTAGCGAGACTGGCAGTCTTCACCAAATCAGATAGCCACCGGAAGCCAGAGAGGATTTCCTCCGATCCATAGCGACACACATCATTGGTGCTCACATGAGCGACCACCTGCAGATGGGTGCACCCTGTACCCTTCATGGCATCCGGAAGGACCCTTTCCACATCTGGAATGACTCCCCCCAGTATGCACACGGAGTGCACATTGGTCTTCTTCCCCTCTCTTGCTGTCATATCCCTAAGGGGTCCCATTACGCACCTGACGTTGGAGCTACCAACTACCAGTAAGCCCACCCTCTGCGACCGCCCAGATCTTGCAGACTGAGGGGCAACCTCTGGAACAGGACAAGCAACCATGTCCGGCCGAAGATCAGTATCAGCCTGAGACAGAGCCTGAAACCGGTTCGTCAGACAAACTGGAGAGGCCTTCCGTTCAGCCCTCCGGAATGTCTTTTGCCCCCTGCCACACCTTGAGACGACCTTCCACTCTACCACAGGTGAGGGATCAGCCTCAATGTGGGCAGTATCCCGGGCAGCCACAGTCGTAGTCCGATCGGGGGATGTGTGGCACGAGCTGGCCGTCCCCGACAAACCCCCATCTGGACCCCCACAGTGATGCCCATTGGCAACAGCCTCAAGCTGTGTGACCGAAGCCAACACTGTCTGAAGCTGGGAGCGAAGGGATGCCAACTCAGCCTGCATCCGAACACAGCAGTTGCAGTCCCTATCCATGCTAAAAGCTGTTGTGCAAAGAACGTCTGAACTAATCTACAGAGAGCACAAACAATTCGACACAAAATTTAAACGGTTATTAAAATACAAGATTGCCTAGTAAATGCAGTAATGCTGCTACTTGCGCACTGCTGACACACTGCTCGGCGGCAGAAGGAGACTATGCGATTTTACACTATTCAGGTACTAAAACGCGATGCTACAACTCTCAAATACTACAATACGCCCAAAATTTATGAATTAAACAACGCAAATACCAAAAACACGCAAAGAAATTAAGAATTAAACTACGTAACAAATAGGTGAGCTAAGAGTATACGACTTGCTGCTGCAGCTGCTTATCCAACGGCGGCAGGGAGCACACTGGCTGTGACCAACCAACACTGGCCGTTCAAAACAAAAGCAGAAGACAGACGACTACGCAAATTTACACTATTCAGGTACTAAAACGCGATGCTACAACTCTCAAATACTACAATACGCCCGAAATTTATGAATTAAACAACGCAAATACCAAAAACACACAAAGAATTTAAGAATTAAACTATGTAACAAATAAGTGAGCTAAGAGTATACGACTTGCTGCTGCAGCTGCTTATCCAACGGCGGCAGGGAGCACACTGGCTGTGACCAACCAACACTGGCCGTTCAAAACAAACACAGAAGACAGACGACTGCGCGAATTTACACTATTCAGGTACTAAAACGTGATGCTACAACTCTCAAATACTACAATACGCCCAAAATTTATGAATTAAACAACGCAAATACCAAAAACACGCAAAGAAATTAATATTGATATAATTGAGGAGGACAATAAAAGGGGAAGAGAAATGTCATATCAAAGAAGAGCAATAGAAGCGAATCCGAGCTGCAACTCGAATGGGAATGGCAGTTATGGTAGCAGTAACAATAATCATAACCTACTACACTCTCCGAGGAGACTTAGAAATGGACTAAATGCAAACAATAACTATTAACATAATGGAAACTTTAGTAATGGTGCAGCGAGGGGCTATTTTAGGAACAATAGGAATTTTAATCAATATAATCCAATGTATGGCAACACAAGACAGTTCTACCAACACCAGCAGAACAACAACAATAATTACACGAATCAAGCAAGACAATATAGACCGAATTCACCACAACAACCGATAATCACTGAAGTAGCTGAAGAGACAAATACCAATCGGACCAACAACCAGTCAAACTAAACATGACCGCATCGTGCCCCGGAGGAGCAGTCAGGGGACCTGTTAGGAGCGAAACAGTAAAATTACAATTGTTAAGGTATAATGATGGTGAGCTGTTGACTGAAGAGTTAAAGAATTTAATAACGTGTCATAATGACAGATCGAGTGTTCCCGTATCGGAAGTATTTGTTGAAATAGAGGAAGTTCCAACGAATGTGATATTAGACACCGCCGCTTCCGCCAATGTCATATCAGGCGCTCTTTTTAGAAGAATTATTAGGAAGAAGAAGGTACCAATTTTGCTGGTACAGAACTGCAAAATCATCGGAGCTGTTGGAGCACGCTCTCTCAATGTCAAAATACAAAAACAATTAGATTTGAAAATGGGAAATGTAGCAATAAAATGCACGTTCCTTGTAGTGGAGAAGTTATTAGTGGACTGTATTCTTGGTATTGGGAGTATGCAGGAGTACGATTGTCCGATTGATTTTTTGGAAGGAATAGTTAAATTTAGATTAAATGGAGAAGAGAAAGCACTGGATTTAAATAGAAAGGAAACAGTGCATGAGAAATATTGTCGTGGTGCCATAATTCAATTAATTGACACTACAAATGGTCGTTGGAAGGAGCTTTCAAAGGATCTGATACAACAGGAGGACTTTAACCAAACAACAATGATAAAAGCTAGTGAATCAAATCAGCTTACCGGAGAACAAAGGCAGCAGCTTCATTATTTGTTAGAGGCATATGAAGAGATTTTTCATGAGAAACCAGGAATTATTAAAGGGTATATTTGTCACCTACAAGTGAAGCCACATCAGACTTACTGTTACACACACTATCCAATCCCCTGGCGTTTAAAACAATCTGTTCAAAGGGAGATAAATAGAATGTTAGAATGGAACTTGATTGAGCCATCAACTAGTCCATATTGTTCTCCGTTCTTAGTCATTACAAAACCTGGAGGCAATGGAAGAAAAGTATGAAGACTAAAATTTAAAATGGGAGGAAAAGATTCGACTCGCCCTTGTCAATTTAACTAAAAAGGCAATACAACGGAAATTGACATATGATAAAAGGATTCACCGGATTCAGATGTTTCATCTTGGAGAAAAGGTTTTATTGAGGCGACACATCTATTCCTCGAAACTGATGAAGAACATAAAGAAATGGAATCTTACTTATACCGGACCATATGTTATTGTAAATATACCAAATCTTGGATCATACTTGTTGGCATACCCCAAATCGAAAAGAATAAAGGGATTGTTCCCACGTAATGATATTAAGAAATTTTTTGAAGGATCGTAGATCTGTGATACCAAATATGGAGAAGAATTTAGAGTGGAATTTGACTATGAGTCAAATGCGTATATAAATATCAAGATGTTTATGTTGTTTAGAGGGTAGAAGACAGTGAGAATACTCCTGTGATAGGTTAAGGGACAGTGAGATTACTCCTGTGATAGGTTAAGAGACAGTGAGATTACTCCTGTGATAGGTTAAGAGACAGTGAGATTACTTCTGTGATAGGTTAAGAGACAGTGAGATTAGCACAAAATTTTAAGATAGGTAGAAGAAATTGTTAATTACTAGTGCTTGTAAGTGTGGACTATGAGCATAAGCCATAGTGATATACAATGAAAGTGCATCTACATTTCCTCAAGACACGGCACTTATGTGAGGCTTGCGTGTGAAACTTGAACAGTGCGGGATACGTAGGTAAATACACTGCGTGTATGATGTGCGCTGTTCGCATGAGAAAACAAATTAACTGTGAAACGGAGCAACAGTCGATAATGTCACTACTGCAAACAATTGAAGAAACTCTCTGGTTGCGCGAGAGACAATTATTATAATTTTTAGATTTTTCATTATGCCTTCTCTACCAGGAGAATTAATTTAAGAATTTTAATTAACATTTTAAGAATAGCAGTTTGTGTGTTTCATATTATGGACATAATTGTTGAAATATATTTCCATAAATGTTCATGAGAGAATGAAGAAGATTCTGCGAGTGGATGATTTGTTAAATGAACATACGTCATCATTAATGATATTTACTTGCAGGTGGGTCTATAAATCAATTAATTATAAGATTAATGAAAATTTTTCAGAGAAATTTTTTCTAGAAATTATTCCTTTTATGGAGTCAGTGTCATATGCCTATGTTTAAAATTTTTCATCAGCTGTAAACTTAAATTTTATCCATAATTTCGTAACTGAAAGCAAACCTCGGACAGATTCAATGCTCTACTTCCGCCTGCACTATAACAAAATGAAGACTTAAAAAAAAAAAAAAATAAATAAAATTGAGAGGAATACATTCGATATGAGCTACAACAAAATTTAAATGCCCACAGTCTATTTGGCAATGTTTTGGAAAATCAGCAGTTGTAATGCAAAACAACCGGGGTATTGAGGACTAAAAATCATGATTGTCAGGACTGATGGATGTTCCAGTCTAGTACAGATGGAAGAATATAAGAATCCACTCCGATTTTGAGTTCAACGATGAAATATGGACTTCGTTGCCTTAATCCAGTCTCTTCCAGGGATTTATTCAGTCAGAACCTTTTCTAATTCCACTTTAAATCTGTTCCATGTTCACGTCCCTGACCATCTGTTCCTGAGATCATCTTGCTGTTTCTACGGCACACTACCAGCTTCTGTCCTGTACCATAAGCGATCGCCTGTCCTCCGTACCGCTTCCACCAAATGCTGTGCGTCGCCTACCCGCTGTCCATACCCAGTGTTCCTGTTCCATCGACCTCACAACGAGATCGCCGGCTACATCGTCGAAAGAAGAATTTTGAAAATTTTTTCAATACTGTAAAATTTTTTTTGGCTATGAGGCACTTTTCCTTCGATCTAATCTATGGAGCTTCTATATATTTCAATTGGATTTGGGCTTTCCTATCTTCTTTAATGCCTGAGCTGGGGTCTATTCTTCCGGGCTTTCCAGGGTTTCCCTGTGAAGGCCAGTTCCCAAATGAGTAGACCTTTTTCGTAATTAGACCAATCTACATCTTCCCTGGTTATGTACTCGGGATGCGGGTATACCCAGGTACATGTAAAAGCTAAAGCTTAGGTATTCTCGTAACTTACTGTCTTAACATGTTACACATACTCTCTATAGTAAAATTCTATTAATTCAAAATATTCCTCTTTTGAATAAACAACCCAACAAATTTTTTCTGTTAGCTCGCAAAGTGTTTTATCAGTAACTTTGCTCGCTGCGAGGGGCAATTGTAATATCTCTTTATATTTGATGAATTATTCTGATACAATTCTACCTTTGAATGACGTTTACTAATTTTCTATCTTCATACTCGCAGAATCCATGCGCAAAGTAGTTTTATACAATAGCTATGCCATGAGTGCATAATTATTCTTTGTAGTACTCTCTCTGGTGGTTGTTAGAAAAAAAGCTTCTGAGATTGTCTTCGTGCTGATTAGCCTGAGCTTTGTTTGAAGAACTGTAATCTGATTATTGAGATTTATGACAGAAGATAACTGATACGAAATTGTACAATTAAAAGGGAAATATATATATATATATTGCTCCTTCATACAAAAGGTGTGTATTTGACATTTGAGAATTAACGATATTCATCGATATATTGCGTAGTTGTTAATCAGAAGGGAACTTCCGAAAGACTGGATACGAACCTGCATTTAATAATCCAAGAGCTCCATTACTTCTTCGGAAGGTTAAACGTCATCAAAGCCAAATATCCGCTTGATCTGAGGTTTCCCGACTGATTATACAACACTCCCAAAATTACGAGGCATTTTATTTGTACAGATTAGCAGACTGCCGCAAAGCACGAGCCTCCAGAGAAGAAGAATCATCGCCTGATTTCATTCTAACAAGTAAAATTTCTGAATCATTTTGAGTGACTGAGCTATGACTGTGTTTCATATCATGAATGACTGATTGCTCAAAGGAATTGAGAACTACATAATTACATAGATAGGAGGAAAAATTACAATCCCTCAGCAAAAGCTCTCTTCGTAAATTCAAATGCTAATAAATTATGACAATTACAGGAAACTTTCCCACCTTTCAATGAAAAACTAGCAGTTTTGCTGAAGTGTGAAAAAAGTTTCTGTAGATAATCATGGAATCTAAAGAAATACAAGAAATAGTAAGTCCTTGCTGATTTTCTTTCTTATTCCCTGAATGGTACATACTTCTCAAGTACTTCTGGCAATTTCACTGACAAAGGGAAACCTTGTTTCCAAAAGCCTGCACATCTATCAACTTCTCTACGTATAAATGTATTGTACTTTTATTTGATTTGAGCCAAGCAGCTATCACTCCCATTTCAGGTTTCTTATTTGTAAATGAAAATTATTAGTCATCAATATTTGGCATGAAAGTACTGAACACTATTAAGGTTTATTTCTCCTGACCAAAATATCCTTACTTAAAGACTTCAGGTTTTTACACACATTGTTTTTGTACTCAAGAAACTAATAGCCACATGACAATATTATGAAAAGGGTAATTGCTACTTACCATATAATGGAGATGCTGAATCACAGTCACAACAAAAAGACCATCAGAAAGTGAGATTTCAGGTAACATGGCCTTCGTTAGAAGTACACACACACACACACACACACACACACACACACACACACACACACACACACACACACACACACACACGAGACCACAGTCTCTGGCTGCTGGTCTGGTCTCGGCAGCCAGAGACTGTCGTTATGTGTGAGTGAGTTGCTTTTGTATGAGTATGTGCGTATATGTTGTCTATTTCTGATGAAGGCTTTGTTGGCCGATCACTCACTTTCTGACAGTCTTTTCACTGTGGCTACCTGCTACTCAGCATATCTGCTATATGGTGAGTAGTAACTATCCTTTTCATAATATCATTACATCCCATCCTGGGTTTCCCTTTGATATAAATATGAATGCTTGGTGCAAACAGTTAAAAAAAATTAAGTTCCTCTACTCTACTCTTCCTAGACCACGTCATCACAAGCAAGGACTGGTTCACAGGGAACTACAGGTTCGAATGATAACACGAAGTAGCTCTGCTCACCAGTACCAGCAGTTCCGAATACAGAGAACAGAGGTTGACATAATGACAATGATTAAGCATACCAGAAAGTTTTCATTTAAGTTGTAGTTTTCACTGTATCATTAAGAATAATTAAACACATGCAATATGAGATGCTCAGAAATTTGTAAACCACAATCAGCAAGGACATTATTGGCTTCAAAATTAAACTCACAATAATCCTTGATAGGGGGATTTTACTTGATCAATAATTTTACGAAGTCTTCAGGAGCTGTTACAAAGCTGTATACAAGATTACAACTAGTTTATCTACACTAATTTACATGCAGCAAAACTGAAAGCAAGGAACTATTAAAAACATAGAAAGATTTATTACCCTCCTATAACTAAGCCTGAATCCTAATGAGGAATTTGCCATCCAGTCTTCGCTATACCTACATCTACACACATTGCTACACTTCTGGCTACCACTATAGAAAGCATGCCAGAAATGTGTGTGTGAGCGAGTACCTTGCGTTACCTTTCGAGGCAGTGTGGATGTGCTGCTGGTGCTGGTGCTGCTGCTGTTGCTGCAGGTGTCGCTCCCTCTCCTTCTGCAGCCGGCGGTTGACCCGCCGCATCTCCTCGAGCTCACGCGCCAGCTTGCGCGCCTCCGCTTCGCGTGCTGTCAGCTCCTGCTGCAGGCCACGCACCGTCGCCAGCAGGTGCGCGTCTACTGTGGTGGGGGCAGATCGCGGCCGCAGCACTTTGGAAGGGTTTGTGGGAGCTGGGGCAGGGGTGGGAGTGGGTGTGGGTGTTGGCGTGGGACCCTGTGAGGTGGCTGAGGCAGGGGCAGCTGCAGAAGGAGCAGCAGGGGCCGTAGACGCTGGGGAAACCCCATGCTGCTGCCGCAGTTTTATTGTGTGCAGCTGTAGCTCCAAGTCTGACACCTGCTCCTCGTACTGCGACTGTAAGACAATTTTAATCATTTGTCTCTTTTGTAATAAAAAATACAGCATATTTCAGTAACTGGCTAACAAACAAAAATACCACATTTTATGCTTCATATGATAACATAAATCAATTGTGATGGATTAAATTTGGGTAACAACAAAAGTTATGTCTTTCAGTCAGCAAGTGATGGAAGGAATGACTGTCAGTCAACTAACTTCTTAAATTTAACAATGTATGGATGTTACCAAAATGATGAAAACACAAAAACCGACATGGTATAACGATGAAGCAGCATATTTATCTTGAAACTTCCTTGCAGATTAAAACTGTGTGCCGCATTGTGACTCAAACTCAGGACCTTTGCCTTCCCAGGGAAAGTTCTCTACCTCTGCAATATCTTTTCTTCCAAGAGTGCTAGTTCATCAAGTTTTGTAGGAGAACTTCTGTGTAGTTTGGAAGATAGGAGATGAAGTACTGGTGGAAGTAAAGCTGTGAGGACAGGTCTTGAGTTGTACTTAAGTAGCTCATTTGGCAGAACATTGCCCGCAAAGGGGTAGGCCCTGAGCTCGAACCTCAGTCCGGCACACAGTTTTAATCTGCCAGGAAGTTTAATATCAGCACACACTCCACTGAAGAGTGAAAACTCATTCTGCACATTTATCTTGTCACCCATTTGTAATTTATTAAGCAAATGATTGATATTCTTTGTGAACTGTCTTCACAGGAATTTTATATGATTCATCACATTGCACTGCACTTAGTGTCGGGAAATCGCCGAACCTCAACATGTACGATGAACAACAATAGGACACAGCAATCTATATCAATTCAAGCACTGCCACACTAAAAGACAATGATATCAGTAGACTATACAGGAGTTGAACAAAGTAATGTTATGAAATGTGGAGCCACTGCCACCACACAAAACAGTATAAATGCTTTTGGGGATGAAAACTTACATATCCAGACTGGGAGTCAGTGAGATTTTAAACCATTCCATGTAAATGATTGATTCTATCTCCTTTGAAGATACTACAAGAGTGTGATGGGCTCTTGTTTTCTCAGTACAAACTACAATGAGTCAGAGTTGTTTACTAGGCAGAATCAATAGAAGATACAGAGAAACTCCAAATCAGATCAACAGGTTTCATCACGAGTTCATTTACTTACAGTAAGAATATCGAGGATACATTGAACAAATTCCAGTGGCAGTGTATCACAGCAAAGTTTACAGATAAAATTCTTAAACTGTGCATAGCAAGAAGAGTCAAGTAACATAATTATGATTCTCACACACCTCATAAAATGACCACAATGGGAAAAATGAGACAAATTACAGCTTATACAGAGGCTGATAGGCAATCTTTCTTCTCCCACACCAATCACAGGTGGAACAAGAAAGGAAATGAAAGGAAAGGACATGGCACTTGTATCTGAAGCAAATTTCTCCACATACCATATGGTGGCCTAGCACAAAACAAATGGAAACTTCAGACTATTCAATATTTTGTGTTTCGGCTGTGTACTTCACTGCTCAGCACCTTTTTTATTTGGTAAATAGTTATTTATCTGCAGCAGATTAATCCTTCCTCTCTCTCTCTCTCTCTCTCTCTCTCTCTCTCTCTCTCTCTCTCTCTCTCTCTCTCTATTATTATTATTATTATTATTTTGGAAAAACAAACAAACAAACAGGATGCCAGACTTTAGCGGGGATTGGAATGAAACCATTATGAATATTGTGCTACCACTGAAGCATTAATATGCACAGGGAGTCAGTAAGAACTGAACTCTAACATTCTTTCAGCAGCCAGAAAGTTGCATTCTTTGTTGCAACAGCATTTGGTAAGATGGATAATACAGAATAGACATAAGATGACTTCATTAAATGAGATTTTTTTAACACCAATAATTTGGAGTGTGTGTGTGTGTGTGTGTGTGTGTGTGTGTGTGTGTGTGTGAGAGAGAGAGAGAGAGAGAGAGAGAGAGAGAGAGAGAGAGAGAGAGAGAGAAGTAGGATTTGGTTTTCTGCGAATGCTCTCAAGAGGGGTGAAAAGGCTAAAATGTAACTGATTAACAGAATTTAATACTGGACAGAAACAATTTCAATATAAAAACTGAATCTATGCCATATGTGACAGGATCCTAAAGCACCACAGAGAAAACCTCTCAAAACTGCTACTGATAAATTTTGAGTGTGTCGGTACTTTCAGTACTTGGTTTACTTGTCTGCAGGAAGACTGGTCTGCGAGTTCAATCAAGGGGATAATGCTGCCCTAATAGAGAACCTATTACATTGGAGCACAAAATACAAATCTACTTTTAGTGTACAACTTCCAACCTACTTCAATTTTTTACTCACAAGCTGAAAACTTATTTGCAAATGAAGTGAATACAGTCAGAACTAAATGAAGACTGCTGTAATTTAACAAACCTTGCCTCATCAGGGAGGCTATTTTTCACTTGAATGATATAGTGATATGAGAATCGTGCAGAGTAAGCCCAGTAGAAAAATCATTTTTCCATGAAAGGCAGTGGAAGTCAAGAGTACCTTCAGTTCCTGACGCTGCTTCTCGGCATCTGCTATTGCAGCTCTGTGCTGCTGCTCCCTCTCGTTAAGCTGTTGTTCAAGCTGCTGGAGCCTGTTTTCCAGGTGTTTAACGCGTGGCGAGAATTCTGGAGAACCTTTTGGCAGAATGCCTGCCTCCTGTGCTGCCACAGGGTTCCTTTTTAGGATATGCTCCAGCTCGTGCACCTGTAGAAAAAATGATGGCACCGACTTCATGAACCAAAGGGCACTGCCTGCAAAGTTGTTAATAGAGAACGACACATAAGATGGGCTCAGCGTTCAACAAAACACTTGCAAGAAACCGGCCTGTGAAACTGGGCATTCTACTACACGTGAGAAGCTAATGTTATTAATAGAAGTCAGTTCAAAACCAATCTCTAAATCACCGCAATGGCCTAAGGATAGGCAAGATAGCATACAAACGTTTTAATTAGTAACTAAACCAAAATTTTAGGATGTCAGGTCTGCCAATTACGCAAAACACCATTTTTTCTCAGTACCCAAACATGTTTCAGCACCACTGTGCTGCAAACATGTTTCAGTACCACTGTGCCATCATCAGTGGTTTCCATTTTATTTATTCTTTAACCTCACCATGATGTGCAGAATAAAAGGCCTAGCCACACAAAAACGTAATAAAAACGAATATAGGCGCAAAAACATCGTGACTTACCAAATTACATTCTATATGATAGGTTAACTCCCAGTAAAATTTTCTCATCAGCATCGTTTGGTTGCAGATGACAAGCTACCTGTAGTAAATAATACACAAGTGATCCGGAAAATTCATGCACACCAAGTGTAAAGGTATTAACAAAAAGAAATGAACAATTGTTTGAACTAAACATCAACATAATTTTGTAACCATTTAACAAAAATGTTCACATTACAGAATAAATAAAATGGAAACCCACTGATGATGGCATAGTGGTGCTGAAACATGTTTGGGTACTGAGAAAAAAACGGTGTTTCGCATAACTGGTGGACCTCACATCCTACAATTTTAACTGCAAACACAGTCAACACAAGGAGCTGCAAATCCAAATGATGAATAACTGAACCAAAATTATTGGTATTATAATCAACTATAAATGAAAAAAATTCAACTTAATTGTACATTTTATATTTTCCATCACATATTTACAGAAAATGTTTATATCATTACACATTACCAGTCACCAGCGGTCTTAAACAGAACTAGAAAAGAAATGAATATCATCTATTTTACTTTGTCAAGCCTACATCTACAACAGAACATAAAAAAGGAATAGAATTACATTTCATACGAATTAAAAGCAGTGTTGGTTAGTCACCAAGTAATCCTCTGCCAGAAAAGAATATCAACTGTGAAATTAAAAAAGTCAATCACTTTCTCCACAACAAAATGTCTTATTTCAACTTACAGGTGACAAGCAAAAACAGAAACACATGCTATGGGTACATAGGTCGAGTGTATCATTTCCTATCGGATTTTCTTCTCTTATGCTGGATGAAGGAGCCCTTCCATCAAAAGCTAAATTGTGTGTCACTTCTTGTTTTTCTTTGTGCTCGAGTTTGTTGGCAACTGGTAAGAAGGGTTTTTTCCAGTTTCAAATTCATGTTTGAAATTATCTTTTTTATTGTCTCACAATGTGTGTCCTCATCTGCTCCAAAATATGTTTGCTGTAACTCACATATTAAAACATGTCTCATTTGACTCCTCAAAGAGTAAATTAAGAATTTTGGGGATAAAAAGATCTTTCAGTTCACGCATCTTATTTTTATTGTTTTGAAGAAATACATCTGTCAACAGGATTTTCCAAAGGAGACAGAGACCTGCAAATAGGCACAATTGTGGTTATGCAATCAGTGATGTACTGCCTTCTCCATATGAACCAAAGTTTAATGGTTATGGAAAGTTTTTTTGAGGTGATGTACCTTCAATGACTTGTTTTAGTAGTTGACACTTTTAACCTAAACACCTATATAAATCTGACATGCCTGTTGATGGTTCCGAGACAATAGCGAAAATCTGTTTTCCATATAAATTGATAAAAAAGATCAATAACCTTATAAGAAGATTCTGAGGCAGTTTGTGTATCCTGTGAAGAGGAAAGGTGTATTCGTATAAAGCACTCAGTCCCATCGGGACCACCCGACCGCCGTTTCATCCTCAGTTGAGGATGCAGATAAGAGGGGCGTGTGGTCAGCACACCGCTCTCCTGGTCATTATGATGGCTTTCTATGACCGGAGCCGCTACTATTCGGTCGAGTAGCTCCTCAATTGGCATCACGAGGCTGAGTGCACCCCGAAAAATGGCAACAGCTCATGGCGGCTGGATGGTCACCCATCTGAGTGCCGGCCACGCCCGACAGCGCTTAACTTCGGTGATCTCATGGGAACCGGTGTATCCACTGCGGCAAGGCCGTTGCCTGTATTTGTATACCTGATAAAATATGTGCAGTACTCTACAGGATGGGAAAAAATTGTGTCACGATATTTTAACCCCGAATAGCTGATGCCAGTAGGAACCAAAATTATTAATGTTGTCTAGGTCGACAACACACCATTTTTAAATTATGGAAACTTGGCACTACGTGCTCCGATTGGCCGTGGGATTGCCCTGTTGCCGTTTGTTGGTTGACGGGCAGCACTATGGTTGTTGGCTCACACATACAAACATCCCTCCCCCCATCACTGCCCAGATGTGATACGCACACATGTCGAATAGGTCTTGCTGTTTGTCTCCACCTCACATCACAGGCATTCACATGTAAGCTTCACTTCAGAGCACACACACGTCGACCTGCGATTTAGGCATACAGTATGCATGGTGGCACAGTTTTCGTTTGAAGAACAAAGAGATATGGTTTTTGTTTGTGGACTAGCCGACAGTAATGCGCATGAAGCTCAACGGTTGTATGAGGAACGGTACCTAGCAAGATGCCATCCACACTCGCAAACATTTACAGCAATTCACCACCGACTTGGTGAAACAGGCTCATTAGAGGGATACAATGGTGATGCTGGAAGACCTCGAAAACTAAGGGATGCTGTATTTGAAGAGAATGTTTTCGAGCACTTTGAGGAAGCACCTACGACAAGTATTTGAGCAGTTGGACACAACAAGAGGGGCACTCATCGGTTAGTCTGGGAGGTTTTGAGGGATGACGGCCAGCATCCATTTTCTTTCCACCCTGTCCAAGACCTAAATCCTGTGGCAGACTATGAACACAGGCTAGGATTTTGCTGGTAGTTTCTGCTACATGTTGCACGAGATCCTGACTTCCCCGCCACTGTGTTGTTAACCAACGAGCGCACCTTCCATCGGGATGGCCTTTACAACACTAGAAACATTCATTACTGGGCAAGAGGAAATCTTCACGTTACGTACGTCCAGACACCAGGAACGATTTTTGCTCAACATTTGGGCAGGCATTGTGAGTGACCATCTGATTGGGCCAGTCTGTCTACCTCCTCGACTTACTGAGGCAAATTACCTTCACTTTTTGTAAGAAACTCTACCCGGCCTGCTGGAAGATGTTCCCCTGGACATGCGGCTACACACATGGTTGCCGCATGATAGGGCGTCCGCACATAACAGTCATGCTGGGTGCGGATATTTAAATGAACTCTTCGATGACCGGGTAATTGGCAGAGGTACTCGATGGACATGGCCCCTGCGATTACCAGACCTCACACCACCGGACTTTTTCCTGTGGGGATTCTCCAAGGTTCTAGTTCACCCAACCTGGACACGAACCAGCTAGAAACGAAGACGAATTAATGGAGTGCATTCAACATGCCGCCAATCACATCAGGGCAACGCCAGGAATCTTTGAAAGAGTTCGGCAAAACACCGTTTGACGTTACCAAGCTTGTGTCACGTCAGAGGGTCGGCAGTTTGAGCATCTGCTTTAAGTAAACTATGTCCTAGCTACAAAAAAGGCCCTTTTCAGGACCGACACAATTCGAAAAAGACTTTCTGTACATGAACTAACTGCTGTTGATGGGTTTGTTCCCGGTACGTCTTACCATGACCCTACAGTGGATGTGTCAGAACCCTGGTGGATTCGCCCCCATGCCCCCAGAGTGGAAGGCTGGCGCACTACCACCGAGCATGCGGTCCACCTTGGATACACTGCGATCTTTGGCACGCAAAGCAATCATGGTCATGTGCTGTCCAGAGCATCCGCCAACAGAGAAATCCCGTGGCCAATCGGAGTGCATGGCGCAAAGTTTCCATAGTTTAAAAATGGCGCATTATCAACCTACAGAACATAAGTAATTTTGGTTCCTACTGGCATCAGCTATCCAGGGTTAAAATTTTGAGACATAATTTTTCTCCACCCTGTATGAAAACTTGAATGTAATACAAACTTGAATGTAATACAAACTTGAATGTAATACAAACTTGAATGTAATACAAACTGTCCGAAGATACCATTTTTGAACCTTACAACCAATATTTGTTGAAAAATGTAAGTATTTTCCTTCCACTGGGAAGTACACTGACACAAAGCAAATAGCAGTTGTCTGTGAAATGGTGTGTGTGTGTGTGTGTGTGTGTGTGTGTGTGTGTGTGTGTGTGTGTTTCTTCAGCCAAGTAGAAGCAGCAACTGGAAGTACTGCATCAGTACAGCTAAACGCATTAGCAAAGCAGCTCAGCTCACCTGGCGTGTCATGTCCTGCAGCTGGGCTGCTTGGTTGCGGGAGTCCCTCTCGACGGCATTGGCACGTGCTCGCTCCTTGCTGAGGGCCTCGCTCAGCTCTCCCACACTCGCCTCCAGGGCATTTCTCTGCAGAGCCGCCTCCGTCCTCTCCCGCTCTGCGGCCGCCTGCACTTTCTTCGCCTCTTCCTGGGCCAGTGCCAGTTCTCGCCGTAAAGAACGTGACTCGCGTTCCAGCTCTTCTATACGAGATGAATCCTGTGTAAGAAATATCAGCGTTACATTATTATTATTATTGTTATTAGTTTACTGAGTCACACTGAATATAAATTTCAAAAGTCTCACAGTCTTTTTATATATAACTTATCGCACTTCTATCAGTAAAATAACAAATTAGCCCTTTATAAATCTATATGTAATAGACACGATCCCACTTTGATGCAGTAAAACTATGCTTTAGCTGTAATGATCTAAGCAATGAAACTTATTCATGATTTATTCAGATACATTTTGCCTTTCGTTCCACTTTTTGTCCTGCACTTATATCATTATTCCTGGACAGAACGTGTTATTTCTGTCCTCAGGAACAAGGCACTACCCATAATCCCTCAATGCTACATACTGTTTCTCTGGTAGTTTTACAGCTACACCATTACTCTGAAATTCACACTCAAGTGCCTAGAGGGTACATCAAACCACTTTTTCTCTACCATCCCACTCTAAAAAACAAACACTTATATCCTTCTGTGTGAGCTCTGATTTCTCTTATTTTATTATAATGGGCATTTCTGCCTATGCAGGTGGGCACCAACAAAATATTTTCGCATTCAGAGGGGAACGTTAGAGATTGAAACTTCGTGAAAAGATCTTGCCATGGTGAAAAACACCTTTGTTTTCATGACTGCTACCCCAATCTGCATATTATATCTGTGGCACTCTGTCCCCTGTTTCGCGAGAGTACAAAACAAGCTGCCCTTCTTTGGACTTTTTTGATATCCTCTGTCAATCCTATTTGATGCGCACCCCACTCTGCACAACAATACTCCAGAAGAGGGTGGAAAAGCATGGTGTAGGCAATCTCATTAGTAGACCTGTTGCATCATCTAAGTATTCTACTGAATCACAGTCTTTGGTTTGCCTTTCTCACAACATTATCTAAGTGACTGTTCCAATTTAAGTTGTTCATAATTTTATTTCCTAGGCATTTAGTTGAACTGACAGCCTTCAGATTTGTGTGATTTATCATGCAACTGAAAGTTAAGAGATTGATTTTACTACTCATGTGGGATAAACTCACATTTTTCATAATTTAGGGTCGGTTGCCACTTTTTGGCCCACATAGACTTCATGTCTAAAACATTTTTAAATTAGTTTTGATCATTTGATGACTTTGCTGGATAAATGGCAGCATCATCTGCAAACAATCTAAGACAGCTGCTCAGATTGCCTCCTAAATAATTTATACATATTAGAAACAGTACATGGCCTATAATACTTCCTTGGGGAGAGCCAGACATTACTATGTCGTTAATATAGATCAGGAACAATAGAGGGCCTATAACACTTCCTAATTTTTCCTGAGGGAATGCAGCTTTACTGTATGGTTAAAGGATGATGGCGTCCTCTTGGGTAAAATATTCCGGAGGTAAAATAGTCCCCCATTCGGATCTCCGGGCGGGGACTACTCAAGAGGACGTCGTTATCAGGAGAAAGAAAACTGGCATTCTACGGATCAGAGCGTGGAACGTCAGATCCCTTCATCGGGCAGGTAGGTTAGAAAATTTAAAAAGAGAAATGGATAGGTTGAAGTTAGATATAGTGGGAATTAGTGAAGTTCGGTGGCAGGAGAAACAAGACTTTTGGTCAGGCGAATACAGGGTTATAAATACGAAATCAAATAGGGGTAATGCTGGAGTAGGTTTAATAATGAATAAAAAAATACGAGTGCGGGTAAGCTACTACCAACAGCATAGTGAACGCATTATTGTGGCCATGATAGACACGAAGCCCATGCCTACTACAGCAGTACAAGTTTATATGCCAACTAGCTCTGCAGATGAAGAAGAAATTGATGAAATGTATGATGAGATAAAAGAAATTATTCAGGTAGTGAAGGGAGACGAAAATTTAATAGTCATGGGTGACTGGAATTCGAGAGTAGGAAAAGGGAGAGAAGGAAACGTAGTGGGTGAATATGGATTGGGGGAGAGAAATGAAAGAGGAAGCTGTCTGGTGGAATTTTGCACAGAGCATAACTTAATCATAGCTAACACTTGGTTCAAGAATAATAAAAGAAGGTTGTATACATGGAAGAATCCTGGAGACACTAGAAGGTATCAGATAGATTATATAATGGCAAGACAGAGATTTAGGAACCAGGTTTTTAATTGTAAGACATTTCCAGGGGCAGATGTGGACTCTGACCACAATCTATTGGTTATGAACTGTAGATTAAAGCTGAAGAAACTGCAAAAAGGTGGGAATTTAAGGAGATGGGACCTGGATAAACTGACTAAACCAGAGGCTGTACAGAGTTTCAGGGAGAGCATAAGGGAACAATTCACAGGAATGGGGGAAAGAAATACAGTAGAAGAAGAATGGGTAGCTCTGTGGGATGAAGTAGTGAAGGCAGCAGAGGATCAAGTAGGTAAAAAGATGAAGGCTAGTAGAAATCCTTGGGTAACAGAAGAAATATTGAATTTAATTGATGAAAGGAGGAAATATAAAAACGCAGTAAATGAAGCAGGCAAAAGGGAATACAAACGTCTCAAAAATGAGATCGACAGGAAGTGCAAAATGGCTAAGCAGGGATGGCTAGAGGACAAATGTAAGGATGTAGAGGCTTATCTCACTAGGGGTAAGATAGATACTGCCTACAGGAAAATTAAAGAGACCTTTGGAGAAAAGAGAGCCACTTGTATGAATATCAAGAGCTCAGATGGAAACCCAGTTCTAAGCAAAGAAGGGAAAGCAGAAAGGTGGAAGGAGTATATAGAGGGTCTATACAAGGGCGATGTACTTGAGGACAATATTATGGAAATGGAAGAGGATGTAGATGAAGATGAAATGGGAGATATGATACTGCGTGAAGAGTTTGACAGAGCACTGAAAGCCCTGAGTCAAAACAAGGCCCCGGGAGTAGACAACATTCCATTAGAACTACTGACGGCCTTGGAAGAGCCAGTTCTGACAAAACTCTACCATCTGGCGAGCAAGATGTACGAGACAGGCGAAATACCCTCAGACTTCAAGAAGAATATAATAATTCCAATCCCAAAGAAAGCAGGTGTTGACAGATGTGAAAATTACCGAACTATCAGTTTAATAAGTCATGGCTGCAAAATACTAATGCGAATTCTTTACAGACAAATGGAAAAACTAGTAGAAGCCGACCTTGGGGAAGATCAGTTTGGATTCCGTAGAAATATTGGAACATGTGAGGCAATACTGACCCTACGGATTATCTTAGAAGCTAGATTAAGGAAAGGCAAACCTACGTTTCTAGCATTTGTAGACTTAGAGAAAGCTTTTGACAATGTTGACTGGAATACTCTCTTTCCAATTTTGAAGGTGGCAGGGGTAAAATATAGGGAGCGAAAGGCTATTTACAATTTGTATAGAAACCAAATGGCAGTTATAAGAGTTGAGGGGCATGAAAGGGAAGCAGTGGTTGGGAAGGGAGTGAGACAGGGTTGTAGCCTCTCCCCGATGTTATTCAATCTGTATATTGAGCATGCAGTGAAGGAAACAAAATAAAAGTTCAGAGCAGGTATTAAAATCCATGGAGAAGAAATAAAAACTTTGAGTTTCGTCAATGACACTGTAATTCTGTCAGAGACAGCAAAGGACTTGGAAGAGCAGTTGAACGGAATGGACAGTGTCTTGGAAGGAGGGTATAAGATGAAAATCAACAAAAGCAAAACGAGGATAATGTAATGTAGTCGAATTAAGTCGGATTATGTTGAGGGTATTAGATTAGGAAATGAGACACTTAAAGTAGTAAAGGAGTTTTGCTATTTGGGGAGCAAAATAACTGATGATGGTCGAAGTAGAGGGGATATAAAATGTAGACTGGCAATGGGAAGGAAAGTGTTTCTGAAGAAGAGAAATTTGTTAACATCGAGTATAGATTTAAGCGTCAGGAAGTCGTTTCTGAAAGTATTTGTATGGAGTGTAGCCCTGTATGGAAGTGAAACATGGACGATAAATAGTTTAGATAAGAAGAGAATAGAAGCTTTCGAAATGTGGTGCTACAGAAGAATGTTGAAGATTAGATGGGTAGATCACATAACTAACAAGGAGGTGTTGAATAGAATTGGGGAGAAGAGAAGTTTGTGGCACAACTTGACTAGAAGAAGGGATCGGTTGGTAGAACATGTTCTGAGGCATCAAGGGATCACCAATTTAGTATTGGAGGGCAGCGTGGAGGGTAAAAATTGTAGAGGGAGACCAAGAGATGAATACACCAAGCAGATTCAGAAGGATGTAGGCTGCAGTAGGTACTGGGAGATGAAGAAGCTTGCACAGGATAGAGTAGCATGGAGAGGTGCATCAAACCAGTCTCAGGACTGAAGACAACAACAACAACATCTAAGTTCAAATATAAAAATTTCATTGAGACAGAAAAGTTTCTGACCACAAATCACAGTATGTATTTACAAAGAATCGCTCTTACAAAACTCTGCTTGCTCTTCTCACACAGTATCTTGTGAACTACATATGAAGGGCAACAGGCAGATTCCTTATTCCTAGGTTTCCAGAAAGCATGTTACCCAGTGCCCAACTGCAGACCGCTAACGGTCTGAGTATATAGTTTAGGTTTCCAGATACATGAGTGGTTCGAAGAATTCTGAAGTAACAGAACCCACTACGTTGTCCTGGAAGGCGAGTGTTCATCACAGGCAGAGATATCATCAGGGGTGCCCAGGAAAGTGTGACAGGACTGCTCATGTTCTGTTTATACATAAATGATCAAATGGATAAAGTGAGCAACAATCTGGAACTTTTTGTTAATGAGCTTCAGTGTATGAGGAAGTGTAGTGGTCATCGTGTGACTTTAGGATGACTTAGATAAAATTTCTATCTTATGTGATGAATGGTTGCTTACTCTATAAGTAGAAAAATATAAGTTACTGCAGATGACCGGCACAAACAATTCTGAAAAAGGTTATCTACAATGTATAAGAAATCAGATGGCAGTTACAAGAGTCAAAGAGCATGAAAACAAAGCAGTGATTGAGACTGGAGTGAGACAGGGTTGTAGTGTGCCCCAATATGCAGGGTGTAAATAAAGTCCGGTAACACTTTCAGTTTTTTATTGCACAAGAACCAAACATTGTACAGATATCATACATATGTCATTTTGAAGAGAGGCCTGTGTAGAATCGAACTGGTATCCCGTCAGGTCCAGGTCCAGTGGACTTTCCTCTGTTGAGTGATTCCAGTTGCTTTTCTATTCCTTGGACACTTATCTCGATGTCAGCCATTCTTTCGTTTGTGCGAGGATTTAGAGAAGGAACTGCAGTGCGGTCTTCCTCTGTGAAACAGCTTTGGAAAAAGGTGTTTAGTATTTCAGCTTTACGCGTGTCATTCTCTGTTTCAATGCCATCATCATCCCGGAGTGTCTGGATATGCTGTTTCGAGCCACTTACTGATTTAACGAAAGACCAGACCTTCCTAGGATTTTCTGTCAAGTCGGTACATAGAATTTTACTTTCGAATTCACTGAAAGCTTCACGCATACAGTGTAGTTTGGTAATTTGCCGATAGTCGGCGCTAGTCACAAACATGGCGAGTTCACGTGTGGAGCGAGCTTTCTGTGTGTTGGGAGTTCGATAAAAACAAGTATACTACAGCTGCTCAACGGGTGTTTAGAACCAAGTATGGTAAGAAGCCACCAACAAGGAAGGCCATTTACCACTGGCACAACAAATTGGTTACGGCGGGTTGCTTGTGCCCAGCAAAGAGAAGTGAATGTGGAGCATGTACGAGAGCCATTCATAAGGAGTCTAAAGAAATCGGTGCATTGTGCATCCCATGAACTTGAAATGGCTCCAATGACAGTGTGGAAAGTCCTGCGGCAGAAGTTGTCTTTGAAACAATTCAAACTGGAGCTAGTGCACAAGCTCAATGACGACGGCAAAGACAAGCGTTTTTAGTTTTGTTCGCAGTTGCAACAATTGAATGAGGATGGGGATGGCATTGGTGATCGCTTAATTTTTAGTGACGAAACCACTTTTCACACTAATGGGAAAGTGAACAAGCATAATTGTCAAATCTGGGGTACAAAGCATCCACATGAATGCATTGAATTTGAGCGCAATTCCCCAAAGGTAAATGTTTTTGCGCCTTGTCACGTTGAAAACTGTACGGGCCATTCTTCTTTGCCGAGAGCACAGTCACTAGACATTCCTACTTGGACACGTTGCAGCAATGGCTGATGACTCAAATGCAATTGGACTCTCAGTTCATCTTTCAGCAGGATGGGGCTCCACCCCATTTTGATCACGAAGTTTGTGAGTACGTGACCACGGAGCTGCTGCATCGATGGATCGGCCGTGCTACACCACAGAGCATCCCTTTTACAATTTCTGAAGGGGATGTAATTCAACTGACTCAGGGCGGTCTTCATCTTGATGCAATGGCTTAACGTATAAACTGGGGCTCGACAACTTCACCGCCTAGAACTTCAGAGCTCACAAACACAAGACAAAACACCACCTCAGGAAACGCTCTCAGCAGAAACATTGAGCCCATATGCCACACTGTTGGCAATTAACAGGCTGCAGTTGCTGGACCTAGATCACTAATGACAGCCTACACACTGTGTTTTTGTGTTTTACTTTGTAAATAGCTGTTGTTCTGCCACCATTTGAATGAATAAATAAATGAACAAACTGGTCACTACTTACCTTCAGGAGGGTAAGTGCTAATAGACATGTGAAAATAAAAACGATGAGGTTATCCTGACTTTCACAATAGTCAGTAGTTCCCTTGGGGAGGAGAGAGGGATAGTGTGGTGAAGCTCAAAAAGAAAAAGCAGGCCACTCATACCTGTCTCACATTTATTAGTTTTCTCAATAGAATTTTCCTTTGATAAAAATCCATAAACTGTGATCCATCCAACGCCTCCCTCTCCCTCTCCCTCAAAAGTGCTGACAGATCCCATCAAGTAGGTATATTTTTAGAAAGAATTTCTGTGTCTTTCCCCCTAGTCTAAGGTAATTCGAAAATTTCATAAGCTTGGAAATCTTTCATCCTATCTCTGCCTTTTGAGCTGAAGTCTACTTTTATACTGGCAGGTACATTTTTCATTTAGTTTTATGTGGTCGACTGTATGACATGACAGTAAACATTGCTGCCCTATACAGCTACTGATGATGAGCAACAGAAAAACCCTTTGCCTACCTGATGTGCCGAGGCAGCACCACCTCACCTATTTATCACAGAGAAAAACGGTAGCTAGTACATGATTCAAACGATACACTTTATTTCACTATCAGCAGTTTTCTACAAAACTGTGGATGCAGCTTGGCAATCGCACCTGTGCATTTTGCCTGACAGTCCTGGTGGCAGTGGTGGGGGACTTGGGGGACCGCAGTGGCTTGCCACCAGCAGCAGCTCCGCCTCCCGTGCCGTAGGTTGCGCGTCGCCGCTGCCTCTCCAATTCAGACTTTGTCTCGGCCAGTGATGCCCTGAGGTCACGCACTGTGCCCTCTAGGTCCCTCTTCCCCGCCTGTGCCATCCAGAACAAAAATTGGTGATTATACTGATTCAACTTAATGACAAAATAAAAAAACCCTAGTAACTTGAAACTTCCTGGCCAATTAAAACTGTGTACTGGACCTTTGCCTTTTGTGGGCAAGTGTTCTACTGGCCGAGCTACCAAAGCACGACTCGTGACCTACTTTACTGGAGGAAGTAAAACAGTCAGGGCATTTTGCAAGTCGTGCCTGGGTAGCTCAGCCACCAGAGGCCTTGCTCACAAGAGGCAAAGGTCCCAAGTTCAAGTCTTGGTCCGGTACACAGTTTTAATCTGTCAGGAAGTTTCATATCAGTGCACACACTGCTGCAGAGTGAAAATGTCATTCTTTTATACCATGTCAGTAACAAATACTGTTACTCTGGGCTTACAACCTGTGTTTTATATTTGAGTACATTCAACAGAAAATGTCCCAAAAAATTAAGTGCAAATTAATGTAATGACATATTACTCGACACAGCAAATTGTAAACCCAGTCACAGAGGGAACTATTTTGGTCCAATCACTATGAACAGCTATGTTCCAGTTCAAATTACTGTGCACTGTTATCTCTCAGTGCAAGTGCAGACCACTGAAAATGACTTCATGGGCAACCACAATGGCTTGTTATCAATGTTTTTAAACTTGTAGCAGTGAGGAGGAGAAAGGTGTGACAGTGCTGGCAGAAGAGGTGATGGGATGCAGAAGTAAAATGTTAAAGTTGAGTAAGTTGGTGATGTACAAATTACAAAAGTAGGGATATGGTGCTTGGTGCTATGAGTGAAATTCATAATAGTTGTCTCAGAGGAGGAGGAGGAGGAGGAGAAAAGTAAATATAATATATATACCACTAACAATGGTTAAATGTGTCACTATGTAGCAATTTCTGCAGTATTATGAGCACTACAGAGATATACAAACTTTGCAAGAAGCACAAGCTTTTGTCACATCAGAACTGGATTTCAGAGAAGGTGAGGGAACTCTGAGAAAAAGGCTCTGTCTGAGATTTGCTTTTAAAAGGTACCGGACAAAATTAGTCATCCTGTCCGAATCAAATGACTCAGTTAAAAAAAAAGGCACACTAAATTAGTTAAAGAAGTACCAGAATTAAAGCAACTAGTGGTTTATTCAGATGAAACGTTAGTTCACACACATTACACTGCAAATAAATGCTGTCATAATGATAGTGTGTGAGGAATATCACCACACAAAAGCCACAATCAATGTTTGTTGATGTACGCATTGCACTGGAACATAGCTGTGTAGTGTGTGACATTGTATCATTTGTAAGAACACTGCGATGTAGTCTGTTACTATTATGCCTTCCCTCTCTGCTTCTTGGGGATAAACACGACAGGGCTATCAGACTAGTCACCTCTTCATTTTGCTTCACCAAGTAATACACAACTTACACTAGTTTTCTAGTTTTATTATCATATGTGAAATGTGAGAATAAAATGATCACTAGTTCATGAACAGCAAATGTTAATTTGATGTAAATTAAATAAAGGTTTTACTAAAGTATGTAACGTATCTTACAGAGAAAAATCTGAAACATGTTGTCACAATTAGCATGCAATTATAAATCATCTGTGTGTGTGTGTGTGGGGGGGGGGGGGGGGGGAGGCACACTCTTGTGAAGCTTCTAATATATTGTTTCTGAGTAGCTGTCTAGAATATGTTACTTTGATGGGAATACTTTTGGTTAAGAAGTGGCAGCTGATACAAATAACTGCAAACGAAACATGCCACATCATTGCCTTTTGAATTGACCAATTTCTCTGTCTAGCAAATGAAACAAAACATAGAAGGAAATGGGCCTACTCATCTACAGGAGACATAGCTGCACATTCGGACATCATTTCTTTCTCATCATGCCTTGATCTAGAGTTCTCGTGATAACACAGTCTACTAAATCCCTGATAGACTTGTTTCATGTAACTCTCTTACCTCTTCCATTTGACAAAGAAACTTCTGGAACTGTGAATCTGTGTTTATCCACTTTTATTCATTGATGTGTATGCCTATGCCTATGTCCCCCCCCCCCCCCCCCCCCCCCCTCTCCCTCAAACTCCTTCCCGCTCCTCTCATAGCGATTTACTTGCTTTTCTGGATTAGAAAATTAGCCTATAACATGCAAAATAATATGATTACAATCAGTTTAAACTTGATTATCACATGTGACCAAAAAACAGTCACTTTATATCTGTCACAACAAGTAAGAAATAGATGACCGCAAATTCTAAAAGAGCTGGAATGTCAGTGAGGAAGGTAGGACAGTAGTCTTGCAGGAGTGAATGGTTGTAGAGGTGTGGTTGTATTAGAAGTAGCAGTTATCATGTTGGTGTAATGACGAATTCTACAGTTATGTATACTATTTTGCACTTCTCTATAGTGAGATTGTCAGACCAACATTACCCAAAGTAACGTACCTTGAACTTTCGTTACTTATCTCAGATTTTTCCCTTACTTTGAGTACCATCAACACAGAAAATATAAGTGAGGACAGGTTGAAAAACAAGAAGAATATGACTTCTACAGTCTCTGTGAGATGTTTCTTACCCTCAATGCATCCATTTGCACTCTTGCAGCAATAGCAGCTTCTCGAGCCTCGCGCAGCTCATCTTCGAGCTTTCGTCTTTCCACATCACCTGTTGCTGGACCCTTACTTGCCGCTGAACCTGCCTCTTTTGTCTTTGACTTCTCCTGGAATACAATTGGAATTATCAGTTTTATACCAATTGTGTGTGTGTGTGTGTGTGTGTGTGTGTGTGTGTGTGTGTGTGTGTGTGTCAGGGATGTACTTGTTGGTTGACAACATGGGTTCTCTCTAAGTACCGGGTGATCAAAAAGTCAGTATAAATTTGAAAACTGAATAAATCACGGAATAATGTAGATAGAGAGGTACAAATTGACACACATGCTTGGAGTGACATGGGGTTTTATTAGAACCAAAAAAATACAAAATTTCAAAAAATGTCCGACAGATGGCGCTTCATCTGATCAGAATAGCAATAATTAGCATTACAAAGTAAGACAAAGCAAAGATGATGTTTCCAGTTTGGAAGGTAGGGGACGAGGTACTGGCAGAAGTAAAGCTGTGAGGACGGGGCGTGAGTCGTGCTTGGGTAGCTCAGTTGGTAGAGCACTTGCCCGCGAAAGGCAAAGGTCCCGAGTTCGACTCTTGGTCTGGCACACAGTTTTAATCTACCAGGAAGTTTCATATCGGTGCATACTCCGCTGCAGAGTGAAAATTTCATTCAATGAACAGATGTTTAATTATGCTGGCTGCCAGGGTCTGAAGTGTTCCTTGGCCCATAAATAGATTGCCGTATGAAAGTGGAAATAACAGAAGTCTTTTTTTCCTATTTGGAGCCAATGGCACAGTTCACAAACACCATAGTGGATCATTGGTGACGGCCTCACTCACCACTGTTATTACATTAATAGTGGCAACTATTTATTTACACTTACACAAAATAAACTTGTTTCAAAGTTTTACTGATGTCACCTGCATTGTGAACAACCTATTGCCAGTTGTGTGGATGTTGTTGGGTACCGCTAATAATGTCAGCTGTGTCGATACTTAAAAGTGGAGCAGTCTATTGCCCAGCAAATATCTGCAACAGTTCTATAGCGAATGGCATGATGTGTTTCCTACACATTAGAAATCAAGTTGAAGCCACAATGGCTTAAGTCTGGGGAGTACAGCACTTCGCAGCCCTGTCGATCAAACAAACCTGTCACATCTCACTCCATATGCATCTGAGCACTGTCCTGAAAAATGATGTGCAGGTGCTGCAGGAATTGTCATCACCACTTTCTCTAAGCTGTTCATTTTTGAACCCCTGTGTCCAGCTTAAAGAAAGAAGAGGCAACACTTCCTGCATGTCCCCGCCCATCATTTTGCAGGACAAAGCTCAGGCGCATATGCAATAAGTTGTTACAGTTTGTTTGATCATCGGGGCTATGGAGTGCTGTTCTCACCAGACTTGAGTCATTGTCGATTCAACTTGATTCCTAATAGGCAGGACCACTTCACTTCATGGCATTCGCTTCAGTGTTACAGTGATTCGTTGAACAATACACAGCCTCACACGCACTATCAACACAATTGGTGCAGCAAAGGGTATCCTACGATTTCCACATCTCTGACAATAAGTTATAGACAATGCTGGTGACTACTCTGAAGGATAGCATAACTTTGAAACATATCTCTATTTTGTACAAGTTGTAAGTAAATAGTTGCCACTATCAAAGTTCCAACCCTTGTATTTTATAATATGACAAAAATTACACCATGGAACACAATGCAGCCCATTGAAGCTAATGCAATTACTACTACATCTAGTGTTTCCACTACCTAACACTGGCTGCATCCAGAAGAAAGTGAGCACTGAAAATGTGACCCAAACTACTTCAGAGAACTGGCACTTAGTAGCCTGAATATATGGAACGAAGGTAATTTTTTATAGAACAATATCATCTGAAGCTGCATAACATGAGCGTTAGTCATAAAAGTTGTAATCATCAGCTCTAAAGATAAAGTTATGTAACTAGGTTTTCGCTTGTTTGGAGTTACACACCAGAATACCCACACCACATTACAGTAACACAGCACTATGGAGTGCCAAAGCATAATTGCACAGCCAACTAATAAAGTGTAGTAGAGTGCGATAATTCATTTTCTGCATCTGAAGGGGAATAATGCAGAAACAATCTATGATGAGTAGGTAAAGCAGCACAGAGACGTGCACCATCAAACGACACAGTAGTTATGTAACACGACAGTGTCCGTTGTGGTCAAACAAGTGTGAATGACGAAACACGAAGTGGAAGATCATATCTCTGTGAAGAATAGGGAATGACATGGGAAGCTGAGACCCTGATCCTCGAAGAATGGTGTTAACACAATCAAAAAGTGGAAATTGGTAAGGGTAATTTTGAATATGACAAAAGGTTGTTGCCTCCTACGTACTACAATGCTACCCTCATTCAAAAAAGTCCACTAAACTGTTGTAGCAGCGGAAATGTTACATCTCTGTTAGGTGAATTCAGATGACTTCTTTGGTCACCAAATCACCATTGGTGAGTGCTGGGTTTATCACTATGATTACAAGAGAAAGGAGTAAAACAAGCAGCGGAAAAAGGTAGATCAACCACTGCAGAAAAAGGTGAAAACCAATGAAATATTAAGTGTAAAGTGGTGACAACAACTCGGTTGAATATCTGGAAGTATGTGTAGCATTAACATGGCATAAAACGGATGACATGTATGTGCTTTTATCCATCAAAAATAAAGAGAGAGCATGCTCAGTCACTAACATATCTACATCAATACTCCGCAAACCACCTGATGGTGTGTGGCAGAGGGTACTTTTGGTATGACTAACTGATGCCCCCTTCCCTGTTCCACTCATGAAGGTGTGCGAGAAGACTGACTGTCGGTAAGCCTTTGCATTAATTTCTCAGATTTTCTTGTCATGGTCATTTTGTGAGATGAATGTAGGAGGAAGTAATATGCTCCCAACTCTTCGGACATGCACTCCCAGGATTTCAGAAGTAAACCTTTCTATGATGCGCAATGCCTCTCTTTTAGTGTCTGCCAATGGAGTTTGTTGAGCATCTCTGCAGTGCTCTCGCACTGACTAAATGATCCCATGATGAAACACGACACTTTTCACTGGATCCTGTCCCCCTTCTGTTGTTTTTTCTTGGTAAGGGCCCAAGACTGTTGAACAATACTCAATAATTGCACAAGGAAGTGTTTTGTATGTCACCCCTTTTGTGAATATATTACATTTCCTCAAGATTCTTCCTAAGAATCTCAGTAGGTCATTCACTTTTCCTGCAATTTGTTTTATGTGGTCATTCACTTTACGATGCTCTGGATGGTTACTCCTATGAATTTTGGAGTATTTACATGTTCCATTAGGTTGGTTGGTTTAAAAGAGAAGAAGGGGACCAAACTGCAAGGTCATCGGTCCCTTGTTCCCAGTAGAACAATTACCCAAGGGAAAGAAGAAAACAAAGAAGACATACAGCACAATAACAGGAGAAAGGAAGAACCAGAAGAGTGACAGAAGGACAACGAACACTACAATGGACAAAACAGGACAAAAAAACTACAGAGAGACACAAGAAACAGGGAGAAGAGACTAAAAACAAGAAAGCAGATTACCATGGCTGGCTGACCATGAGAATAAAAAAGGAGAAGCCAGCCACTCTGCAACACATTAAAACCTATACCCTAAAAGCCCTAGGTTCGAGGACACAGAGAGAGAAGGGACATGAGCTAAAACTTAGATCAAATGATAAAACCCACCCTCACAAAGAAAACATAAGACTAAAGCTGCTGTTGAGGCATTGTCACTCAACACCAAAGGTAGTGTGCTGGGAAAGTTAAAAGTCCACCGCAGAGTGGCTAAAAGTGGGCAGTACAGCAAGAGGTGGACGACTGTCATTTGGGAGCCACAGAGACACTGAGGCAGATCCTTGCAACGGAGGAGGTAACCATGTATGGCCAATGCGAAGCCGACAAAGGACAACTGATTCCCTGCGAGAAGCCCCCAGGGAAGACTTCTGCACATTCGTAGTCTCCTTAATGACATGCAATTTGATGCGCATACTGTTATGCCACTCTGTCTCCCAAAGCCGAAAAACCTTGTGGTGTAAGACAGAATGCAGGTCAGTTTCAGAGATGTCCAACTCCAGCAGTGGTTTCTGCATAGCCTGTTTGGCCAGCCTGTCAGTAAGTTCGTTGCCTGGGGTTCCAATGTGTCCTGGGGTCCACACAAACACCACTGAACGACTGGACAATTCCAGCACAGAGATGGACTTCTGGATGTTCGCTTCCAAAGAATGGCGAGGGTAGCACTGGTCAATAGCTTGTACGCTGCTCAGGGAGTCAGAACAGAGAAGAAATGACTCACCAGAACAGGAACGGATGTACTGAAGTGCACGAAATATGGCCACAAGCTCTGCAGTGAATACACTGCAGCCAGCAGGCAAGGAATGCTATTCAACATGGCCTCTGTGGACAGAGGGGAAGCGAACATTACCATCAGCCATTGAGCCATCAGTGTAAACAACTTCAGAACCCCGGAACACATCAAGAATCGAGAGGAAGTGACACCAGTGAGCGGCAGGGTTAACAGAGTCCTTAGACCCATGCAAAAGGTCCAGATGAAGCTTCGGCCAAGGTGTACACCATGGAGGTGTACGTGAATGGACCTCAAATAGAGGTGGTAAAGGGGAGGTACTTGGAGAGAATCGTGAGCCCTGACCTGGGCTGCCGATGCGGGAGATGAACTGCCGTGGGTGCTAAAAGGAGACGGTAATTCGGATGCTCAGGAGAACTACGAACGTGTGTAACATAACTGGCGAGAAGTTATGCACACCTAACCTTCAATGGAGGGACTCCAGCCTCCACAAGGACCCTGGTCACCAGACTTGTTCTAAAAGCTCCCGCCGCTAGGCGAACGCCACAGTGGGGCACTGGATCAAGTAAACGCAATGCCGAGGGTGCCGCCAAACCGTAAACCAGTCTTCCACAGTCAAGGCGGGATTGAACAAGGACTCTGTAGAGCTGCAGCAGCCTAGAGCGATCTGCACCCCAGTTGGTGTGGGTCAGGCAGCGGAGAGCATTGAGGTGCTGCCAGCACTCCCACTTAAGCTGGCAAAGGTGAGGTAGCCAAGTTAATCGGGCATTGAAAACCAGTCCTAACAATTGATATGTCTCCATTACAGTGAGTGGATCGTCATTAAGATAAAGTTCAGGGTCCGGATGAACGTTACGATGCCAACAGAAATACAGAGGTCTGCAGAATGCCATTCTTCCGAATATGAGGGGGGGGGGGGGGGACTATGGGAGGCACCAACATGGACATGGAAAGTATGGAGCGACAGGAAGTTTTCGATAAAAATCAGGAGCAGGCCCCCGAGACCCCACTCATACAATGTGGCAAGGATATGATGTAGCCAGGTAGTGTTGTATGCTTTACGTAAGTCAAAAAAGACAGCAACCAGGTGTTGGCATCTGGAAAAGGCTGTTTGGATGGCAGACTCAAGGGATACATTCAGTGGTAGAGTGACTCTGGCGGAAGCCACCATGACATGGAGCCAGTAGGCCACGTGACTCCAGGACAAAACCCAACCACTGACACAACCTACGTTCCAGCAGCTTACAGAGAATGTTGGTGAGGCTGATGGAGTCGGTAGCTATCCACATCAAGTGGATTTTTAGCGGGTTTCAGCACCAGAATGATGGTGCTCTCCTGCCATTGCGATGGAAACATGCCATCGCACCAGAGTTGGTTGAAGATGACAAGGAGATATCACCTGTAGTCAGGCGAGAGATGTTTGATCATCTGATTGTAGATCCGATCCGGCACAGGAGCTGTGTTGGAGCAATGTGCAAAGGCGCTGAAGAGCCCCTCCCACTCTTTAAATGGGCGTTATAGGGTTCACTGTGGTGTGTAGTGAACGAGAGGACTTTCCTTTTCATCCGCTGTTTGAGGGTGCGAAAGGCTTGGGGGGGGGGGGGGGGGGTAGTTCTCTGATGGAGAGGCTCGAGCATAGTGCTCAGCAAAGTGCTTGGCAATCATGTTTGCATCAACCCAGGGACGCCTGTTGGGGTCTGGTACCCAAAAAGACATCTGATCTTCGTCCAGACTTGGGAAGGTGATGTATGGCACCCAATGGTCGAGATGTACCTCTCCCGACACTCCTGTTTCCATCGTTTTATAAACAGGCAAACGCGGGCACAGAGCCGCTTAAAGGCTGTTAGGTGCTCTAAAGAAGGGTGCCGCTTATATCGCTGTAGAGCTCGCCAAAGCTATTTAATTACCTTCGACTTTCGGCGACCACCAAGGGACTGTCTTTCACTGGGGGCACCCTAGAGGACGAGCGATCGCGCTTTCCGCTGCAGAAATTATCATTGTAGTAACCTGCTCAATGACACCATATGGGGGAGATTCAACAGTGAAAGCAGAGGTGAAGGCTACCCAGTCTGCCTTGTTTAAAGCCCATGGGCATGACGCCAGGGGAGTGACAGGAAGACAGGGAAGTTGTCACTACCACACAGGTCGTCATGTGCTCTCCAGTGGATAGATGGGAGTAGTTCCGGGCTGCAAATTGACAAATCAATGGCCGAGTAACTACTGTGAGCTACACTGAAATGTGTGGCAGCCCCAGTATTTGAAAGGCAGAGGTCGAGTTGGAACAATAAATTTTCAACATCTCTGCCATGGCCGGTAAGCATGGTGCTACCCGACAAGGGGTGATGGGCGTTAAAATCTCCCAAAAGTAGGAAAGGTCTAGGGAATTGATCAATCAGTGCAGCCAACAGGTTCAGGGGTACCGCACCATCTGGAGTGGGATATACATTGTGGGCAGTTATTACCTGCATCGTCCATATCCTGACAGCCACTGCTTCAAGAGGAGTTTGAAGAGGCACAGGTTCACTACATAACGAGTTTGGGACATAAACGCAAACTCCACCTGACGCACTGTTACACTACTGGCCATTAAAATTGCTACACCACGAAGAAATGCAGATGATAAACGAGTATTCATTGGACAAATATATTATTCTAGAACTGACATGTGATTACATTTTCAGGCAATTTGGGTGCATACATCCTGAGAAATCAGTACTCAGAACAACCACCACTGGCCATAATAACGGCCTTGATATACCTGCGCGTTGAGTCAAACAGAGCTTGGATGGCGTGTAAGGTACAGCTGCCCATGCAGCTTCAACATGATACCACAGTTCATCAAGAGTAGTGACTGCCGTATTGTGACGAGCCAGTTGCTCGGCCACCACTGACCAGACGTTTTCAATTGGTGAGAGATCTGGAGAATGTGCTGGCTAGGGCAGCAGTCAAACATTTTCTGTATCCAGAAAGGCCCGTACAGGACCTGCAACATGCGGTCGTGCATTATCCGGCTGAAATGTAAGGTTTCGCAGGGATCGAATGAAGGGTAGAGCCACGGGTCGTAACACATCTGAAATATAACGTCCACTGTTCAAAGTGCCGTCAATGCGAACAAGAGGTGACCGAGACCCCCATGGCACCCCATACCATCGCGCCGGGTGGTATGCCAGTATGACAATGACGAATACACGCTTCGAATGTGCGTTCACCGCGAAGTCGCCAAATACGGATGCGACCATCATGATGCTGTCACAGAACCTGGATCCATCCGAAAAAAAAATAAATGACGTTTTGCCATTCGTGCACCCAGGTTCGTCGTTGAGTACACCATCGCAGGCGCTCCTGTCTGTGATGCAGTGTCAAGGGTAACTGCAGCCATGGTCTACGAGCTGATAGTCCATCTTGCTGCAAACATTGTCGAACTGTTCGTGCAGATGGTTGTTGTCTTGCAAACATCCCATCTGTTGACTCAGGGATTGAGACGTGGCTGCACGATTCGTTACAGCCAAGTGGATAAGATGCCTGTCATCTCGACTGATAGTGATACGAGGCTGTTGGGATCCAGCAGGGCGTTCCGTATTACCCTCCGGAACCCACTGATTCAATATTCTGCTAACAGTCATTGGATCTTGACCAACGCGAGCAGCAATGTCGCTATACGATAAACCGTAATTGCGATAGGTTACAATCCGACCTTTATCAAAGTCGGAAACGTGATGGTATGCATTTCTCCTCCTTACACGAGGCATCACAACATTTCACCAAGCAACGCCGGTCAACTGCTGTTTGTGTATGAGAAATCGGTTGAAAACTTTCCTCATGTCAGCACGTCGTAGGTGTCGCCACCAGTGCCAACCTTGTGTGAATGCTGTGAAAAGCTAATCATTTGCATATCACAGCATCTTCTTCCTGTCGGTTAAATTTCGTGTCTGTAGCACGTCATCTTCGTGGTGTAGCAATTTTAATGGCCAGTAGTGTATATTCGCTACAATTCTTGTAACATCCCATGTAGCCGTGAAAGGCAGGAGTCCGCATTGCCGGGAACCAGGTTTCCTGGAGGGCAATGCAGAAAGTGGGTGCAAAGCTTAACGGTTGCTGTAGCTCAGCCAGGTGATGGAAAAAACTGCCGCAATTGCACTGGAGGATGACGTGATTGTGAGACTGGGAAGGCATGAAACACTCAATGAGGCAGTCAACGCCTCAGGGTCACCTGCTGTGACAGAGTTATTTCCTGAACAGGCTATTGTATCCATTGCGTCTGAGGTTATGGCGAGATCTAGACCCTCAGTGGACGCCAACATCTTCACATCATCCTCAGTCGCAGAGCTTGTAGGTAGCAGTGGTGTGGGTGCCACTGCGATTCCCTTGGTCTTGGGGGTCTTCTTTCTGGATTTCTCTCGCTTATTCTTGGGTTTCTCTGGCTGGGAGGGCTTCACTGATTCAGTCTCCGGCACTCAGAATGATCGTGAAGCCCTACGACCAGCTGCTTTTGGGCACTTCAGCCACTGGCAGTGTTATCTTTCCCACTATCAGAAACCTAGGAAGGGCGTGACCCCAGGGACCCCTTCCTAGCGAGAGGAGACGAATAAACCTTACGCTTCTCTGGCTGAGAAGTGGGGACTCGTGTCCCTGATAGTTGGGAGGGGGGGGGGGGGGGGGGGGGGGGGGAATTACAGTGCTCCCGATGTAAGTGGTGCGGGAGCAACACAACAGCCAACATGGAGGGAAGTGCCCCCAACCATCAAGGGAGCAGGTGTAGTCTTCTGGCTCTGAGAACCGACTGGAACTCGTGGAACTGATGGGGCTACAACTGTCCCATAGGATCGTACTTCCTTGCATTGTACTGAGACTTGGAATACTGAGAGACTGCTGGTGTTTATCACCAGCAAGTGATGACGTGGTACGCTTCATCGCGCGTCATCCGCCCTGATGACACCCACTCCAACCAGAGGCACTCCCCACGGGCACCACCCAGCCGCAGCAAAGGCCACCTGGCAGGATGGCCATTGCCGCGAGTCCCAATGCCCCATGGTGACGGGCATCTACCGCTTGGCATACGTGGGAAGTTAATGGCGCGGGCATCAGCAAAGCGATCCCTATGTAGTCAGGGGTCTACAACCAACAGGGTACATGGCGGCCCCACTACAACGGACTGGCTGCTGTGCTGGGTATGAGGTGCAAAGAATTCTATGGTCATCGTCGGTGCAGAAAACGACACTGCATAGTGGGTGGAGGAAATCGCACCCAGGAAGGTGGCCTCGCTCAAGAGATGGAGGATGAGCAGAACTGCAATTCCACGACGAGAAAGTGGGCTAAAGATCTCAATGCACGATGGACACAATGCACCATGTAAAGGCGACCTTCCCCAATTGGCTCACTCTTCTTCAAAATTTTGAAAAATAGAGGTAAAACCCTACAGGGGACCACCATATAAAGGCCAAAAGGTGTGAGACTCCTTTTAGTCGCCTCTTACGACAGGCAGGAATACCTCAGTCCTATTCTAAACCCCAGGCACGCAGGGGGTGTTCCGTTAGGAATGACGTGTTCGTTAAGAAAGTCCTCTTGAGTTCTGTCTGCAAGGAAGTCTCGAAGCCAGTCACAAATGTGGACCGACACCCGGCAAGCTCTTATTTTGTTCACTAGATGACACTGTAGAACTGTGACGAATGTCTTACTGAAGCCAAGAACCACGGCATCAACCTCGGTGCCTTTGACAATCCATTCCAGATTTTCTAATTTTAGTTCTTGCACTCCTTTTTCCCATCATAGATTCAACAATACAGTGTTTTAAATCGAAAAATGGTTCCAGGCATGCCCATTGACCTCACCAGGCATACTTAGCAGTAATAAACTGTAGAAAATGACAGCGGAATGATGCATACTACCTGAAAAATTTTGTATTTGTACCACCATTTTCTTCATGTACTCCATGCCTGCAAATTTAGCACAAACTGCTTCTTGATGTAGAGAACAACGAATCTCGTCTGTCGATCATGTAAATTTTGGTTCTTTCATTGCCAACTAAATCTTTACATTCTTTCTGCATGATATTGTAATGTCGTTTCCAAGCAAATTTGCAGTACCCTTCGCTTATTAGACTACATAATGTATGTTGACAATTCTCATCCGTCTCTGTCATTCACATTCATTTTTAAGGGCTTTTGACGATATATCACTAGCTGCCTTTTCTGTGCAAACACGCACTGGACCTGTGAACGTCCTCCATACCACGTAGAAGTAACGAAGGGTAAACAGCGCTGACACCACGATTCTGCTGAACTTGAAGAGAGTTTTACAGACCGAAAAATGCCGCACCGAAAGCCTAAATGAAATGTCGCGCTGTTCCGGGCGCTTCAGAGAAGGACCGAGCAAAGCTCGCTCGCGGCCCGCACACACTGCACATGTGAAGTTTGGCATGCCATGGCCGGCCATGTTCTACAAAAAGGAAGCGGCTACTCGGGTAGGAGATTACATATGACGTGTAAACGTCGCTTTTGCATTAGAGGAGCCCCACCTATGCCCAAAGATGAAAAGCCTGCCCTAATCGAAAACAGATCGCACATTTTCCTCTCAAAAGAGAAGTTTTGACCTTGTAGGTCGGATTTCATTAGAATCGCTTATTAAAGGTAATAATGCTCAAATAGTTTTAGGAACAGAAAGTTGGGTAAAACCGGAAGTGAACAGCAGCGAAATCCTTAGTTAGGATTGGAATTTATATTGTAAGCATAGACTGGCGCCAGTGGTGGCGTTTTTATTGCATGAAGAACTGTATAGTATGTATCTAGTGAGGTTACTACATATTCCGAATTTCAAATTATGGGGTGAAGTTGAATATCTAAAGGAGATAAAATATGGTAATCGGATGCTTAAAACTTACTGTATGTCAAATAACTTATAATTTCCCCTCAGTACTTTGTGCTAGGAATCTTCGGGCCAGGATGTTCGACCGGTTCCTTGCTGCAGCTGTGGAATTCCTGGTCGAGGGAGTGACTGAGAAAAGATTGATCACATTACTTTGGCACGGTTGTATAATGATTCACAACCATTTTGACTGCAGAAGAGGGACGAAACCGCCGTCGCACCAAGGAATCGGGAAAATTGCCTGTGGACTATGTGAGATGACAGATTTCTACGAGGGAAGGGTCACAATTAGTAGTGGTCGCTTCGGGCACCAAGCAGAGAGGGGCGCCAGGAACACACAGGTGCAAGAAATGTATACGGTGTATATCACCAATAATAGTGAAAACTGAAAAGACTCAAAAATGTACGAGGGAAAGAGGAGGCGGCGCCAAATTAAAAGTAGTTTGTGTGGAGAAATGTTCTTGAACCGGCCCTGACTGTACTGGAGTCGCAGACAATCATCGCTACAAATTCGTGAGAATTGTGTAATGAATAAAGATCCTGTGCTCAGATTTCAGGAGAGGTAAGTGCAACCTCTTGTCCCCTGTTAATGATGCCCTACACAAGTGCGTTAATTATTCAAACACAACTCCGTTTAAATGAGAGGTCTTTAAACGCAGCAGATCAGGTACAATAGGGCCACCAGTGCACCCACCACACAAACGGAAAGTGCCGGCGCACACAGGTGACTCTGATGTGTATACGCATGGTGGCATCATGTAACATAACATACGAGAAAACACTAACGACGGGAACATATTATGAACCAGAAGTGTACAGGTCTATCCAAGTAAATTTGCTACTCTCTCTACTACAGCACTGAGACTCCAAGAATCACAATGCACTTCTCGTTAACAACTGGACTAGATGCTTGAGCAGAAAACATGTAAGAACCCTAATATTTGCCTAAGCGGGCAGTGAAAATATCTAAGACACGCTATTACCATTGCAGCATCACAGTGGTTTCATGATGATTCGATAATATGATCCATATCTCACATGAAAATTGTGTTATCGAATTTTTAAAATTATTCTCTGTGTGTAAAGTGTCACACATTATTTTCACACACCACTGCAATACCAACATTATCGTTAAACACTCATGTACAGTCCTGTCATTATGCCGGCCGGAGTGGCCGTGCGGTTCTGGGCGCTACAGTCTGGAGCCGAGCGACCGCTACGGTCGCAGGTTCGAATCCTGCCTCGGGAATGGATGTGTGTGATGTCCTTAGGTTAGTTAGGTTTAATTAGTTCTAAGTTCTACGCCACTGCCGACCTCAGAAGTTAAGTCGCATAGTGCTCAGAGCCATTTGAACCAATCCTGTCATTATGCGTAACTGGAAAAACAGGTGAAAGGAAAGATAAACCGAGAGCACTCACCCTAAACGATCACCAAGAATTCCCCCTCAAACCACAATTGTGCTGCCTATACACGAAATGAGATGGAAGGAATACCAGGGTTTACTGTGCTGTTGACTACGCGGTGGTGAGAGATGGTCCACAAGTTCAGAAAGAAACTAAATTAGGAAAGAAAATCGACCTCGTTCTTTTCAAGAGGTATTCAAATTAATAAATTTATGGAAATCACGAAATACTTTAATATGGACACGGATTCGAAACCCGCTCCTCTCCTGTGAGTCCACAGACGCCTTGTAGCCGGTCGAACAAGGATTCAAGTCTCACAAGGAGAGGAGCCGCCGACTTTTTGAAACTACGCTATGTGATCAAAAGTATCCGGTCATCCCCAAAAACATATGTTTCTCGTATTAGGTGCATTGTGCTGCCACCTACTGCCAGGTACTTCATATCAGCGCTCTCAGCAATCAACAGACATCAGACATCGTGAGAAAGCAGAACGAGGTGCTCCGCGGAACTCACGGACTTCGAACGAGGTCAGGTGATTGGGTGTCACTTGTGCCATATTCTGTGCGCATTTCCACACTCCTAAACATCCCTAGGTCCACTGTTTCACATGTGATACTGAAGTGTTAACGTGAAGGGACACGTACAGCACAAAAGCTTACAGGCCGACCTCGTGTGTTGACTGACAGAGACCGCAGACAGTTGAAGAGGGTCGTAATGTGTAATAAGCAGACATCTATTTAGACCATTATACAGGAATTACAAACTGCATCAAGATCCACTGAAAGTACTATGACAGTTAGGCAGGAGGTGAGAAAACTCGGATTTCATGGTCGAGCGGCTGCTTATGAGTCACACATCATGCTGGTAAATACCACACGACGCCTCGCTTGGTGTAAGGAGCGTAAACATTGGACGATTAAACAGTGGAAAAACATTGTGAAGTGACAATCACGGTACACAATTTGGCGATATGTTGGCAGTGTGTGGGTATGGTGAATGCCCGGTGAACGTCATCTTCCAGCGTGTGTAGTGCCAACAGCAAAATTCGCAGGCGGTGTTGTTATGGTGTGGACGTGTTTTTCTTGGAGGGGGTTTGCACCCCTTCTTGTTTTGCGTGGCACAGGCATACACTGACGTTTTAAGCACCTTCTTGCTTCCCACTGTTGAAGAGCAATTTGGGGATGGCGACTGCATCTTTCAACACGATCGAGTACCTGTTCATAATGCACGGCCTGTGGCGGAGTGGTTACACGACCGTAACATGCCTGTAAAGAATTGGCCTGCACAGAGTCCTTATCTGAATCCTATAGAACACCTTTGGGATGTTTTGGAATGCTGACTTCGTGTCAGGCCTCACCGACCGACAGCGATACCTCTCCTCAGTGCAGCACTCCGTGAAGAATGGGCTACTATTCCACAAGAAACCTTCCAGCACATGACTGAACGTATGCTTGCGACAGTGGAAGCTCTCATCAAGGCTAAGGGTAAGCCAACACCATGTTGAATTCCAGCATTACCGATGGAGGGTGCCATGAACGTGTAAGTCATTTTCAGCCAGGTGTCCGGATACTTTTGATCACACAGTGTATCTATGCAGTGACGTACGTCACGGTCCCAGGAAACAGACACTGGAGCCATTCACCCTGGTCGGCCCTGATTTGCGAGTAATCGACGGAAGAAGAAAAACCGAGTTTTATGTTATATTCAACAGCGCTAAAAAAGGCACATTATTAATGCTGGTTGCGTGGTGTAATGGATAGCTAAATAGCTTCGCATGCAGGACGTTGTGGGCTCAAATCTCATGAAGTGCAGCAAGGGTTTTTTTTTTATATCTATATCGAAATTACCTCCATTATTATTTTTATTCAATTAATTGGTTTAAAAGTAATTTATTTACTTCTGTTCCTTTGTCATATCATTTTGATCACCGCATAAACTTTTTAATTTGTTTAATTTTTTATATCATTCTTTTTCCAATCGGAATTTTTGTGAACATGAATTTAATTATACTTATCTATTATAATATTCCATTATTCCAAAATTCCGATCTATCAGATAAAAACAAAAGACGAAATAATCTATTTATATTTGTGCAACGGTGTGAAAAATGTATTTTTGTTCCATATGTGCATTTTTTTGCACAGTGACGTCAAACAAACATTTAAAACATACCCTAAATACCTATTGCACTATGGACAAAATACTGCAGATGAAAATTGAAATGAAAGATGGGTTTATAAGTAAAAAGAAATTCAAGCAAAATGAGAAATAGATACAATGAACGCAATAATGTGGACGAGAAGAGAGGGCTTTAAAACAAAAGAAATTAAATCCAAAGTAATAAGTAAAATTCATTAAAAGCAGATGAACAAAGATTTCAATTGGAGACAGAATGACAGAAAGAAAAATGAGAGCAAATGAAGACATTGATATTATGATTAAAATTACATGACAAAGGAATGGAATGAAAACATTACATTTAAATCAATTAACTGATTAAAAATAATGATAAAGGTAATTTTGATACAGATTTAAAAAATAAGAAAGCGTATTTGCCCCCTTGCTGTTCCTCATTTACATTAATGATATTCAGGTGTCAGAGAGAAAAGCTAGAATCATGTTATTTGCTGATGATATTAGTTTAATAGTTAGTGATATGAAGCAGTCATTGAACAGTACTGTGGACCATGTCCTACAAGATATACAAAAATAGTTTAGTGCAAACAAGCTAACACTGAATGCAAAAAAAACTAATTATGTGCAATATGGAAAAATAAGTGAACATGACAACCTAAATCCCACCATGGAGGACAAACTACTTGAAAGAGTACAGTGTGCAAAATTCCTGGGTATGCACATTGATGAGAAGATTAACTGGAAGGACCATGTGGTGAGTTTAGCACTAAAACTAAATTCAGCATGTTTTTTACTTAGAATAATTTCAAGAGTTTGTAGTAATGACTGTACCAAATTAGTATATTTTGGCTATTTTCAGTCCATTGCATCCTATGGGATAGTATTCTGGAGAAAAACAAATTGTTGTCTAAATGAGATTTTCAAATTACAAGAACGTGCTATTCGAATAATGACCCAGAGCCCACCTCAAACACATTGTAGGCCCCTTTTTAAAGCATTGAAAATTTTAACAATTCCATCATTATACATTCTGAAATGTCTGCTGGTGATCAAAAGAAATCAGGACACAATGAAAACCAATACAGACTACCATAATTACAATACACAGCAATGTAAAGATCTCCACTTACAAGCTGTTAACAAGGATGCGAAGTCAGAAACATGTATGTAATGAAGGCATCAAACTTTTTAATGAACTTCCAAAACATATCAAAGAGCTGGAAAATGAGGATAAATTTAAAACTGTTATAAATAATCACATGCTTGACAAATGTTATTACAGTGTAAGTGAATTTCTATGCTCAACTGCATTAGAATATAAAGAACCACATGCTTGAAAAATGTTATTACAGCATAAGTGAATATCTCTGCGCAACTGTATAAAGAATATATGTTTAAATTAATGTGACAAATGAAATTACATCAATGAATATGTCTGTCAAGCACATATGAAGATTAAGAACCACATGCTTAACAAATGTCACTACAGTATAAGTCAATATTTCTGCTCAGCTGTGTAAGACTATATGACATCATAAATGTGACAAATGAAATCACAACATCAAGGAATAGGTCTGTCAAGCATATAAGAAATTATGTCATAAAAACACTTATTAGTTGTATATTGTATTAACACGAGATAGATTCATATGAATTCAGCATAGAAAAAAGTTTTGTAAAGATATTATATAGTTGTTGAAATGTATCCTGACAAATCCTATATCACAAATGTGATCATTGAGATGATAATAAATAAATAATGTGTTCACGCATGGAGTTTGCACGGCAGTCTTGGTGGGCGGGACAGACTTGCAGACATTTTTTCTTCTTGATAACATTCTGGAGAATGCCTTAAAAACAGTCGATTATGAGATGCTCCTCCACTGCGATTTGTGATAACGTTGACACTACAGTCTCACGTCCCTGTGATTAACACTGCAAGGTCACAACTAACTGGTTGAATGCACGTCTTTCGTTTACGTTGTTAGTTCAAGTCGCCACCGCAGTTACTGCGCTGACGTCGCTTCTACGCCAGGAATACAACCAGTCTTGAAAGTTTATCGACAGGTGGTGTAATACTCCTGTACATCGGTCTCGAGGGAAAGTAAAATCTGGAACTGGGATTAGAACCCAAAACCTTGCCTTTCGAGGGCAAGTGCTCTTACTATCTAGGCACAAATCGTCACCCGCCATCACAGCTTCAATTCTGATGGCACCTCGAAAACCTTTGAGGAAGGTTTGTGAATCGTTCGTGGATAGCTCAGTCAGTATGAGCTCTTGCCCGCGAAAGGCAAGGTTCCGGGTTCGAGTCCCAATCCGGCACACATTTTTTATCTGTCAGCATGTTCAAAAGCAATGCACACTCGTCGCAGAGTGAAAGGGTCACTCTGCAGTTTGATGATGGCTGGCTGCTTGTGGAGAAGGCATAACATTCTAAAGCGTACACACAGCTTCACATTAATAAATATAAACATGGTCCGTGGTAGGTTGTAATGTGTAAAATTTGTGCAATAATGTTTTATCTTAATGTGAGGCATGTAAAGTGTTATTTATACATGGGGTTGTATGCAGAGAATGTAGTGCTGTTCCATACTGGTTTTTATAGGTGCTTGACAATGACAAGTAGTCGAAATGAGCTAATCGCACGATTAAATAAAAATCACATTACAGTCTATAACGGCCCCTTTTTACATTTGTTAAACATCTGGAGGCTGTGGATCCCTACAAATACAAAATTTTAACAGCTTCACGTATTCGTCGGTGGTCAGGGTAATACCATTAATGTCCAGAGGTACAAAGATGAGACAGCCTATTAAAACCAAACGTGAGACTTTTCAGAGAAGCAGTAGGTTCGGGTCATCTCTTCGTGGGGATATTTATTTTATTCATCTGTCAGGTTCCGTGTGAGCCACAACTATTGCTCACGGAACAGTCGGTACATAATTTACAGAATGTATGAACATAAGAATTAAGAAAGCGCGCAAAAAATCATGAGAGCATACGAGTAAATAGCACAGGAGTGTGTGCCCACACTGAATTGTTCTGTTGGAGGAATTTCTTGCAGATTATGGTATCTACCGTATGGAATGGCCTGAGAGATAGATACATCTGAAGCCTATGCGGCAGGCCTGGGAACCACTGCGGGTCCAAACTGTAGCCCTTCAGCCGACAACAGCAGCTCTTCCATGATTCTGCGTAGCTTTGTCTCAGGAATTGGGAGCGACTTCCAGCAGATGTTTACTCGTAAAACCAGTTCACCGACAATAAAGAAGACGTGTTTACCCAGACGCGTTGGAAGTCCCTAGCAATTAAATGCGACAACTAGCTGTCGCAATATCCTCCTTTAACTGTATTGTTGTTGTGGTGGAGATTTTGCGGTTTCTGTCTCTCCTACTCCTTGACGGAAAAATATCTCCCCCAAGGCAAAGATGCCTGGAAAGTTAGCCAAACGAAAATTACACTGTCTATCCTCGTCTTTTCCTCGAAAACTATCATTCCTATACGCCATATTCTTACGTTATTTTATACACTCCTGGAAATGGAAAAAAGAACACATTGACACCGGTGTGTCAGAGCCACCATACTTGCTCCGGACACTGCGAGAGGGCTGTACAAGCAATGATCACACGCACGGCACAGCGGACACACCAGGAACCGCGGTGTTGGCCGTCGAATGGCGCTAGCTGCGCAGCATTTGTGCACCGCCGCCGTCAGTGTCAGCCAGTTTGCCGTGGCATACGGAGCTCCATCGCAGTCTTTAACACTGGTAGCATGCCGCGACAGCGTGGACGTGAACCGTATGTGCAGTTGACGGACTTTGAGCGAGGGCGTATAGTGGGCATGCGGGAGCCCGGGTGGACGTACCGCCGAATTGCTCAACACGTGGGGCGTGAGGTCTCCACAGTACATCGATGTTGTCGCCAGTGGTCGGCGGAAGGCGCACGTGCCCGTCGACCAGGGACCGGACCGCAGCGACGCACGGATGCACGCCAAGACCGTAGGATCCTACGCAGTGCCGTAGGGGACCGCACCGCCACTTCCCAGCAAATTAGGGACACTGTTGCTGTTGGGGTACCGGCGAGGACCATTCGCAACCGTCTCCATGAAGCTGGGCTACGGTCCCGCACACCGTTAGGCCGTCTTCCGCTCACGCCCCAACATCGTGCAGCCCGCCTCCAGTGGTGTCGCGACAGGCGTGAATGGAGGGACGAATGGAGACGTGTCGTCTTCAGCGATGAGAGTCGCTTCTGCCTTGGTGCCAATGATGGTCGTATGCGTGTTTGGCGCCGTGCAGGTGAGCGCCACAATCAGGACTGCATACGACCGAGGCACACAGGGCCAACACCCGGCATCATGGTGTGGGGAGCGATCTCCTACACTGGCCGTACACCACTGGTGATCGTCGAGGGGACACTGAATAGTGCACGGTACATCCAAACCGTCATCGAACCCATCGTTCTACCATTCCTAGACCGGCAAGGGAACTTGCTGTTCCAACAGGACAATGCACGTCCGCATGTATCCCGTGCCACCCAACGTGCTCTAGAAGGTGTAAGTCAACTACCCTGGCCAGCAAGATCTCCGGATCTGTCCCCCATTGAGCATGTTTGGGACTGGATGAAGCGTCGTCTCACGCGGTCTGCACGTCCAGCACGAACGCTGGTCCAACTGAGGCGCCAGGTGGAAATGGCATGGCAAGCCGTTCCACAGGACTACATCCAGCATCTCTACGATCGTCTCCATGGGAGAATAGCAGCCTGCATTGCTGCGAAAGGTGGATATACACTGTACTAGTGCCGACATTGTGCATGCTCTGTTGCCTGTGTCTATGTGCCTGTGATTCTGTCAGTGTGATCATGTGATGTATCTGACCCCAGGAATGTGTCAATAAAGTTTCCCCTTCCTGGGACAATGAATTCACGGTGTTCTTATTTCAATTTCCAGGAGTGTAGTTTAAGATGTTAGCTAAGTGTCCTAGCTATGAGTGTTACGAAACGTCTGTATCCCTGCTCGCCATGAAGCGTCTACTTTATGCGTTCGAACGGACACAAGAACGTAAGCTTATTGCACTCTAATTATCTAATACAAACTCGCTATCTCGTGCGAGATTTTGTTTTATTATTTAAGAAATCCATAGATTACATAATATGAACAGTACTGAGCAAGACAAACACATATAACGTAAAGTTACCTCTAACGCCGCAAATAATTACAATTACAGGACATAAGATCAAAATTTTGCTATGAAGAGATGGAAACCATATAGTAAAAGAAAGAAGAACGTTAAGCAGTCTATGCTGGTACCGTCAACTTCGAAGTGACGCATACTTCAAATGAAATGAAATACATGTACGTGCGCTTTTGAACGAAAATGGAGATAGATCAACCGGCAACATGAGCCAAAAATGCGACAAACGAATGAGCTCGCACGAATGCGCCTATCAAATACCCATTCATCAACGAGTTTGGATGTCTGTGCTTACTGTGCGAGACTTTGGCATGACTAGGAGATAATAAAATTTAGTAGACTGTGTTATCATTATCAGCATCTACGCCATTTTGTTTTTTATATGTTTTTACCCATTTCTCATTAGGTTATCTTCTCAACTATTTATTATTTCTTAGTATTCAGTAAAGCATTCACTTCGTACGTATCCCTTGCATTCACCTGGATACATACCCCTACCATCTCTCTTTCATTTTCACTACTTATGTCTTCTACTATAGTTTGTTCCCTGATCCATTTGTTTTGTTTTCCTGTATTTCGTAGTAATTCAGAACCTGCAGCTTTTAATTGCTTGCTGAGAGAGCGTCAGTTTTTGAATTACTTTTCTGTAAGAAGGCTGTCTCATCGCGTTGAGTTAAAACTTCTAATCATGGTTGCACTTAGAGATTTTTCCAAGAGGGCGGTCAAGATTCCACACTTGCCAATTTTGATGTAAGTTATTATGCGATTTTTTTTAAAGCTTGTCATGTTTCGAGAACTAAAGTTGACAAGAAATACACAAAACTTTTTGTACCTCAAACGACTGACAGTTATCTACATGATTTTGAGCACGTTATTTTCAATTGCGGGCAACCGCAGCTAAATTTCCACATTTTGAACGAGACGATCCGTACTGGCTGTATCATACTTTTATTCAACGTCGCGACCTGTTTCGCGTTGACTTAAGATACGTCCTCAGGTTACAGAAATTCTAATTAACAACTCATGTGGGAGCGGTAACTGCCACTCCCTATCACTTATGTCCAGTTAGAGAAACGAGCGCACTAAAAGCAGCAGTCCACAGTTAAAATGAAGGGGACAGCAGAGAGCCGTGCGACGAACAGGAAGGTGGTTGATCGGCAGCAGGCAAGCCATTCTAGCTAGCTATGGACAGCCGCTTTCAGCGCGCTTGCTTTTATAACTGGATGTGAATGGTGAGGAGTGGCAGTTACCTTTCCGATATGAGTTGTTAAAGAGAATCTCTATCACCTGAGGATGCATCTTCAGTCAACGCGAAACAGGTTGTGACTTTCGATAAAAAAGTATTTTACAGTCAGTGACGGTCGTTTCACTTTTGATAAAAGTATTTTACACCCAGTGCGGATCGCTTCATTCAAAAGATGACTTTGATACCTAAACAGCAAGCATATTACAATACTATATGAAAAAGCACATTTTTATGTTAATGATATGAATACCGATGCAACCTCTTTGATGCAACGATCTGAAATTACATTCTCGTACGCTAAACCCAGTGCATCAAGTGATTACGAAATAAATCTAGAAATACCCACAAAAATTTATTTATTTTCCCGTAATGCTTGCTTGAAACTGAACTTTAACAATCTGAAAGAGAAAAAAAAGGTCTGGACAACTCAGAAAATTCTGCTGGATATCAACAAAAATAACCAACAAAAAATGCCATATCACACCCCTCAAAGTGGAAAAACAAGGAATAAACTTTTTTTAAAAAAGTATTATTCAACTTTGACGTCATCCACTACACTTCGTTAGCTTACAAAATTTCACATCGAATAATGTCAACAGTTTTATTTCATCACTTTCGTAGTTTCCGTTAGCTATATTTACCGGCATAGCCCTAGCTGATCAAAATGTATTTTGACAAATCTGCCGGATTTGTTAGGTAAAGTGCAGCCCAAGGCCGACATATGACTACATGAACTTGAGTAATCTCCGAAAACCAGGCTCAAATTGACCGATGAAGCCAGTTTTAACAGCCTAGGACTTGAACTAAAACAGTCCTTTTCTCTTCAGTTGGTCGCATTTTTGTGCGGCCCTACTAAATGAACTGCAGAATTTCTAGCTATATGACCGCATGTAGAGCTGTCTTACAAACCAATGAATTGAGATACTCCCGATTCCTAGCACGGACAACTTTTCGACCTCAAAATTTAACACTTTTCTCTTCTAGGGCAGAAAAAATTTATTTTCGTTTTCCGACTAATCCATTCGATCTACAGAATACGTACAATTTGTGTACACACACACACACACACACACACACACACACACACACACACATGCGCAGCAGGAGGATAAAGCGTCCTTGAGGGAATTGCGGACGGATGACGGGCACATAAAAACGGCTGCCGTGTTTGTGTTTTGCTGTAAATACCGTGTTGTAGCTCGATATGGGCTGTGAGAGTAAGCGACAGGGAAAATATTGATAACACTCCCTCGACAATGTTCTGTAAAGGTCTGCCTCCATTTCGACTGCGGAACAGTTCAGAAATCGCTGCCTCACAACGAAGTCTGTGTAATTTCCCGTGAACTGGGTGACAAAACATTGGATATACACTTAAGTGGCAAAAACCATGGAATAACGATATGCACATATACAGATGGCGGAAGTATCCCTTACAAAAGGTGTAAAAGGGCAATGCATTGGGAGAGTTATCATTTGTACTCAGGTAATTCGGATGAAACGTTATCCGACGTGATTATAGCCGCATGACAGAAATTAACAGACTTCGAACGCGGAATGATAGTCGGAGCTAAACGCATGGGGCATTTATTTCGGAAATAGTTAGGGAATTCAATTTTCCGAGAACCACAGTGTCAAAAGTGTGCCGAGAACACCAATTATCAGGCATTAGCTCTTACTACGCACAGGCAAGCAAGACCGCTTGGAATAACAACAGAAATCAATGTGGCACGTACGACGAACGTATCCCTTAGGATATTGCGGCGAAATTTGGCGTTAATGGGCTACGGTAGCAGATGACCGATGCGAATGCCTTTGCTAACAGCACGTCATCGCTTGCAGCGCCTCTCCTGTGCTCGTGACCATTTCGGTTGGACCCTAGACGACTGGAAAACCGTGGCCTGATCAGATGAGTCCCAGTTTTAGTTGCTAAAAGCTGATGGATTGCGTCCCAGACTCCAGGAAGCCATGGACCCAAGTTATTGACAAGGCACTTTGCAAGCTTGTGGTGGCTCCATAATGGTGTATGCTGAGTGTACATGGAATGGACTGGGTCCTCTGGTCCGATTCAACCGGTAACTGACTGGGAACGGTTATGTTCGGCTATTTGCGAGACCATTTGCAGCCATTCATGGACTTCATGTTACCAGAAAACGATAGCATTTCTATGAATGACAAAGCGCTATGTCACTGGGCCGTAATTGTTCGTCGTTGTTTTGAACAACATTCTGGACAATTGGGGGACATAATTGTTCGTCATTGCTTTGAAGAACACTCTAGTCAATTGGGGGCATAATTGTCGCCATTACTTTGAAGAAGATTCTGGGCAATTGGAGCAAATGATTTGGCCACCGAGATCGCCTGGCATGAATGTCGTCGAACATTTATGGGACAATCAAAAGGTTAGATCGCGCACAAAATCCTGCACCAACAACACTTTCGAAATTACGGACGGTTATAGAGGCAGCATGACTGAATATTTCTGCAGGGGACTTCCAACGACTTGTTGAGTCGATGCCGAATTGCTGCGCTACGTCGGGCGAAAGGGGGGCCGGCATAGTATTAGAAGACATCCCATGGCTTTTGTCACCTCAGTGTACCGTGATCCCTGAAGTGACGGTGTACGTACGACTCTGGAAAGTAAGTTAGACATGCGGACTTCCTGTAACCGCGCTTACAGGTAGTCTGCGAAAACCAGTTATAGATGTTAGCCCGCACAGGCCTGAAGATGGTCTACTGAAGCACCGAAGCTGGAAGGCATACAATAAATGTTATCATAAGGTGCTTCATTTTATTGCGTAAGTGAGCGGCCGAAGTCACCCATAAATCCAATCAAAAGGATGGACATACAGAAAAAAAGACGATTCTCGTGGCCAAAACGTCTAAATTTCACGCAAGATCTCAGTGAAATTTTGGTGGCTTATGGACCAAATGCAATGATGCGTGCAGCCGTAGTGAAATGGTGCCAACACTTAGAGCAGAGACGCGGGTGATAATGATCGGGGAGGAAGACCATCGACATCGACGACAGACAGCATGACGAGGCAAACTTTTCGGCGAGTTGGAAGAACATCGGAGCGAAAGATATCATACACCGACGAGGACGTTCACACATTGATTCACTGATAGCTCGATGAGCATGGAGTAGATTTCTATCGTCGAGGAACTGAACGGTAGCCAAAACGTTCAGATCGGTGTTTACAGATACTTGGTGACCATGTTAAGAAATGGAGTAGCGTATCTGCGCCACTCTGACGTGTAGTGCGGCATTCAATGCAAGTTCCTAGTGCTGCCATAATAACGTGTTCAAATGTCTCTGAGCACTATGGGACTTAACATCTGAGGTCATCAGTCCCCTAGAACTTAGAACTACTTAATCCTAACTAACCTGAGGACATCACACACGTCCATGACCGAGGCAGGATTCGAACCTGCGACCGTAGCAGTCGCGCGGTCCCGGACTGAAGCGCCTAGAACCGTTCGGTCACCGCGGCCGGCGTAATAACGTGTAACTTACTCTCTGAAGTCCCCTCGTGCTTAACGTTGCGCTCGGCATTGTTAAATCAGCAGATTAGCACAGTCGAATGCCATCGCTGTTACAAATTCGTGATAATTCTGTAATGAGTAGTAAGGCTACATTCAGATTCCAGACAGGGTAAGTCCTTCCTGCTACGTACGAGTATATCGCGAGGAAAGACCATGAAGGTGAGAAGATTCGAGCTCACACGGGACTTACCAACAAACTTTCTTACAGCGCACAAATCCTGATTGGGAAAGGAAAGAGGTACGCTCCGCCGCGCAGCACAGTCTAGCTTATGGAGTATATACAGGGTGGTCCATTGATAGTGACCGGGCCAAATACCTCACGAAATAAGCATCAAACGAAACTTGTCTAGCTTGAAGGGGGAAACGTGATGGCGCTATGGTTGGCCCCCTAAATGGCGCTGCCATAGGTCAAACGGATATCAACTGCGTTTCTTTAAATAGGAACCCCCATTTTTATTACATATTCGTGTAGTACGTAAAGAAATATGAATATTTTAGTTGGGCCACTTGTTTCGCTTTGTGATAGATGGCGCTGTAATAGTCACAAACGTATGGCTCACAATTTTAGAACAGTTGGTAACAGGTAGGACGAAGTGTCATTCACCAACAGCGGTAACGTAAACCGGCATAATATGCACTATTGGGCAACGGAAAATCCACGATGGCTGCGACAAGTGGAACATCAGCGACCTTGGCGGGTTAATGTATGGTGCGGCATTATGCGAGGAAGGATAATTGGCCCCCATTTTATCGATGGCAATCTAAATGGTGCAATGTATGCTGATTTCCTACGTAATGTTCTATCGATGTTACTACAAGATGTTTCACTGCATGACAGAATGGCGATGTACTTCCAACATGATGGATGTCCGGCACATAGCTCGCGTGTGGTTGAAGCGGTATTGAATAGCATATTTCATGACAGGTGGATTGGTCGTCGAAGCACCATACCATGGTCCGCACGTTCACCGGATCTGACGTCCCCGGATTTCTTTCTGAGGGGAAAGCTGAAGGATATTTGCTATGGTGATCCACCGACAACGCCTGACAACATGCGTCTGTGCATTGTCAATGGATGTACGAACATTACGGAAAGCGAACTACTCGCTGTTGAGAGGAATGTCGTTACACGTATTGGCAAATGCATTGAGGTTGACGGACATCATTTTGAGCATTTATTGCATTAATGTGGTATTTACAAGTAATCAAGCTGTAACAACATGCGTTCTCAGAAATGATAAGTTCACAAAGGTACATGTATCACATTGGAACAACCGAAATAAAATGTTTAAACGTACCTACGTTCTGTATTTTAATTTAAAAAAACCCACCTGTTACCAACTGTTCGTCTAAAATTGTGAGCCATATGTTTGTGACTATTACAGCGCCATCTATGACAAAGCGAAAAAAGTGGTCCAACTAAAATATTCATATTTCTTTACGTACTACACGAATATGTAATAAAAATGGGGGTTCCTATTTAAAGAAACGCAGTTGATATCCGTTTGACCTATGGCAGCGCCATTTAGGGGGCCAACCATAGCGCCATCACGTTTCCCCCTTCAAGCTAGACAAGTTTCGTTCTTTGTAGTTTTTTTCGTTTGACGCTTATTTCGCGAGATATTTGGCCCGGTCACGATCAAAATGGACCACCCTGTAGATGGAGATGTAGTGGAGTCGCCCAGAGAAACCAAAGAATATCTAAATCTTGCTTCCTGGACGGAGAATCGTATTTCAGTCTAATGTCACCTCGCTCGGTGAACGTGACTGGGCGCTGGGACACTAGTGACACGTTATACTCGGTCTAGCAACGTCAAAGGGCCGAGAGAGGACTCGACAGGTGGAATCGTAGAACTAAGTAGGGTGCCGCTAGGAGCGCCAATGCTTGCAAGTGGACCGAAGCGCCATTATGACGCGGCACGGCGCGGCACACCGCCTTCACTTTCCCGCTCAGCAGACAGCGGGCGGGCGGTAAGTGTGCTAGCGGCGCCACTGGTGGGCGTCACCGCGACCCGCTGACCTCGCCCTGCTCTGCTCTGCGGAAGCGGGCCACAACTGGACGACCACAAGGGTCACACGAAAAGAGAAACACGCTTCATCTTAAAAGCCGAACTTCTTTTTGTCGTCGTCGTTGTTGTGGTGGTCTTCAGTCAGAAGGCTGGTTTGATTCAGCTCTCGATGCTACCCTGTTCTGACAAACCCCTTCATTCCTTAAATGGATGCTACTGCAACCCAATCCCTTTGAACCTGCTTACATCAAGCCTTGGCCTCCCTCTACAACATTTACCGCACACACCTCCCCCCACTGTCAAACTGCATATTTCTTGATCCTCAGGACGTGTCCTGTCAACTGGTACCTCCCTTCAGCCAACTCATTGCCACATTTTTTCCCCACGTCAATTCTCGTCTACATCATACTTAGCAAGCCACCTAAGGGTGTGTGGCGGAGGGTACTTTCGGTACCACTATCTGATCCCTCCACACCTTTTTCACTCGCGAATAGTGCTTGTCGGTAAGCCTCTGTATTGGCTCTAATTTCTCGAATTTTCTCCTCGTGGTCAACACGTGAGATTTATATGGGCGCAAGTAATATTCTGTCAGACTACTCTTGAAAACTGCTCTCCCGAAATTTCAATAGTAAATATCTCCGTGATGCACAACGCCTCTCCTGTAACGTCTGCCAGTGGAGTTTGATTAGTATCTCCGTAACGCACTCTCGCCAGTTAAACGATCCCGTGACGAAACGCGGCGCTCTTCGTTGGATCTTCTCTATCTCCTCTGTCAGTCCTACGTGATAGGGATCCCAGATAGATGAACAATACGATGTGAGTCCTGAAATACAGTCGTCGTTACTTTTCCGTGCGGCAAACCTTCTGTAATTTTTTTTCTGTGCTCTATTACCTCCGCCAAATCGCTGAATTTTTTATCCTAATCTGGTCTGCGTAGTGCAATCATTGATCTACATTTCGTGTACAGTCGCATAATGACACCGAAAGTCTTTCGAATTATGCTTCCACTTACCAGAGACGATTTTGAGAGAAGATAGGATTTTTTCCCATAGATTCAACAGTCATGACATCCACACAGCACTTAAAAGTCTTCACCTGGATAACTACATCACCATGTTCCTTGGCAATGTGCTTACCCTGACTTAGGCCCTCATGCGGTATTTCCGTCATGCACCACTTCATCGTTTCTACACAGCTCTGATTTGTCTTCCCAGCAGGCTTGTTTAGCAGATTCTGTGTCGTGTATCTCTGATCCTCCACTCTAACAAGGGTTTTTTCCTCCTAATCTATGTAGTTCGCTATTTTCTCATTTATGAAAATGATATGCATTTCAAACGAATTTCTTCGTTTCTAACATTTAGATATCTCCAGATTGGATCATATAAAGCATCGTTCAGGAGATTACGTTGCCACCCATTAGAGATGCTTGTCGCCTCTAGATCATAAACCTTAATTAATTAGTTTTCTATAAGGATAACATGAGCAGTATCGATAATTTCTTAGAAAAAGCCCAACCAGGAGTCCACACAATGAGCTAAATCTGTAAATATCAAATGACTACACTGAATGTCGATCATCAAATCTTATCGGGTTTTGGTGTGGTGAAATGGGTGCATATCAGCCTATAATTCCAACGGTTCGGTCATTCCTGTGATTTATTCTATCACTTACTCCTTCATCTAGATATGGCAGTCTTGAGTATGTGAAACGCGGCTCGCTGCAGCATAGTCACGAGTCTACGTTAAACTATACGCTGACAAGTCAAAGGATCATGGCCAACTGCTTAGAAGCGTGTTAATCCATCTTTAGAACACAATACAGCAGCGATTCTGCATGGCATGGATTCAAGGAGTACTTGGTAGGTTTCCGGAGCTACGTTGAACCAGTCCTCTACGCACACGTCACGCAATTTCCCTTAAATTACTGGCAGGTGGTTTCCGGGTGCGGAGCTAGCGCGCGATAGATGTGTTCCGCCGGGATCAGATCAGACGAATTTGGTGGCCAAGACTCCAACGTTGGTTCACTATCATATTTTTTAAACCATTGTAGTGCGATTCTGGCCTCGTGGACACGGACAGCTATTGCCAGATGGAAGAAGTGATCGCCGTCGGGAAACATACATGACGGGCTGCAGGTGTCTGCAGTAATGTTTACCAAGTCATGGTACCATGGATTACTACCACAGACCCCACGGAAACAAAGGTGAATATCCCAGTATCATACTGCACCATCGACGATCATAGGGAGCGCGGTGCATGTTTAAGAGCAGCTCTTTGCCTGGACGACGGTGTATCCGCACACGACACCATCGAATTGGTGTGACAAGAAATGTGATTCATCCGACCATGAGACACGTTTACGATGATCAACGGTCCAACTTCGAGGATGCCGTGCCCACTGCACCGCGCCGGTATGTCATCTAGTCAACATGAGAACACGTACGGGTCGTATACTTCAGAGTGGAAGAAACAGTGGTGCTTGCCACCAGGATTGATTTCTGTCATCGTCTCTGCCACCAATCGCCGCCTATCCTGCTTCACAGAGCAGGCAAGCCTACGACCTCTACGTCCAGTGATGAGGCACACTTACTCAATAATCCCACTGAAAGTGGAAATTAACAAAAGTTTTATTGCACTAGAAAATGACATTTGAAGTTAATGTAGTTCTAGTCTTCAATCTTTATGCTAGGTCTGATACAATCAAATACTTCAACACCGGAAACATAATTCGTAAACTTATACACTTTTCACGTGCGTAGGAGCGAACGGAAAAAAATTTATTACATAAAAATTAGGGTTCTACTCACAACGTTCCTCGCGACCCGCCTTGTAAAGGCGCCGTCACACGGTCACTTTGTGTAATAATGAGTACTGCGCAATAATATTGACCGACTGCTGACGGTCTGCAGGAGACTGCAGAGCTTTAACAATATTGACATTCGCGCAATATACAGTACCGTCTAAGGATGGTATTGTGGAATACACGGCAGTTCCCACCCAGTCTTTGTGGTTTTGGAACGTGAACAACTGATTATATATCAGCCTGAAGCGACGAATGAAAGTTTGTACCATGACCGGGATTCGAACTCTGATCTGCTGCTCACTGGGCAAATGCGCCAACCATTACACCAACCTGGCAAAATGGTTTTGTACGACTGCGCGGACTACCCTAGTAGCCTCCCTTCCTTAATCCAAATTCGGATTCACGCCTTAGCCTCCTTGATATTCCCCCCTAAACTCTAACAGTGTTGTAGAGGCTCTCCAACTGTATTGGAATAGCACCTCAACGTTGGTTATGAATTTGAATACATCACGACAGAACGATGAAAGGCGTCTTCTGTCGAAGTGCATTCAGGTGAAAAATTTGATTACATTTTATAACTTATTCAGTAATTAACTGTAGCAACGTTCAACAAACATATTTAGGTGCAGTTCTTGCTATTTTGTTCAAGTCAGAAGCCTGAATTATTTATTGCAGAAATAGATAACAGCACTAACTACTTAAACATCTCTCGTCGACAATAACGTGTTTACTCTTTTGAGGTTCATAGATAGCTTCCAGCATCGCGGAAAGTCAAATACGACGACCATACGAACAGAAACGTGAAAAATTTGGCCTACTCTGTCCTGAAAGTCTATCAACAAAAGGCACCCATCAGCTACGAGGAGGATGTAAAAAAGAAGTTCCATCCGCTATGAACAAATTTTCAGAGATATTACAAAAAACCAGCGACAGAAAATCAGGTACTGGACGATATATATGCAAGTACCACGACGTACTGCTCACTGCCCTCCGCACAATACTTTTCTGTGTGTAAAAGGTGTAACGAGGTTTACAAATTTGTTGGAAGGTCCCTTGTTCATGCATCAAAAATACTGATCATCATTCGGTTCTGCTGCAAGTTCTCTATAGAACGTTAGAATGTCTGTGTGTTGAACGCCTTCCAAGCCAGTTTTTCGATCATCGTCGCTTCCTGCTGTTTTTATTTCAGTAGCACTTAGCGACTTGAATCGCAGTACACGCAGGTGCACATCGCTGAGTGCCGGCATGATAGCTACGAAGGCCGCTTCCTAACTTACGAGTCCCTGGGCATAAATACTGCGCAATAATGCTGTGGCGTTCTGGGGATCACATCTTCACGCAATAGATGGACACAATTTTATTGCGCAATAAATACTGTAGAACCTGGCAATAGCGACATCTAAGAACCTTGAAAATTATGTTGTTATAAACGGGTGCCTTTGTAACCGAGATTCGTATTTTCAGTCTGTTGTGATGGCAAATGGAAAAGAAAAAATTAATTTGGCCTTGTTTTATTTTAAAAACAGTATTCATTCTTAAGTTTACACGAATATACTATATTCAGCAGTATGTCGAGCACTAACCAAACTACTCTTACGAGTGAAGTAATGAGTCATTTTTCTCTGCTATCTATTCGCTCAATATACACTTTTTACATTACACTCTATCTTCACTGTTTCATTTGTAATTTCACTGCTCCCTTCCTGTGTTCATAGAGCGTGTTCGAGATTCTAAAGGCTTAGATTAGATTAGATTAATACTAGTTCCATGGATCATGAATACGATATTTCGTAATGATGTGGAACGAGTCGAATTTTCCAATACATGACATAATTAGGTTAATTTAACAACATACTTAAGTTAATATAACTACTTTTTTTGTGTTTTTTTATTTTTATTTTTTTATTTTTTTTATTTTTTTTTTATTTTTTTTAAAGCGTTTCTTCTTCCTCTTCTTTTCTCCCTCGCTCCACATCTTGGTCACTGTGGCCCTGCTCCTTCACTCCATTTGCCGATTTCATTTACAGTTTGCGCTTCGGTTGTAACAAGGTCATCTATTGCTGCACACATTTCATAGTCGCACTGATTGAGAATATCACGGTTCATTTCTGGCAGCAATGCATATAGGGGCAGATCATCAATATAATCGAAGATTTGTCTTCAGTTTCGGCGGTATTTATTCCTTCAGTTGTGATTTCCGCATGTCGGTAACAGTTCTTGATGGTTCGGGCTGTTACCTGCTCCAAGTTTTGGCAATTAATCTGATCGCATCCATCAGTGTAAGGAATATTCCTGCTTTTTCTCAGTGCATTGTTTCAGTAATAGCTTACGATGGTGAAATTTCAGATTCCTAATTACTATTTGGTCCATGGGCTGCAATAAACTTGTATTTGCAGGAAGAAAAACAAGCAGGGTGTGCTGGACAGCTGTGAACAAGAACCAGTCTTCTTTTTCTGACTTTTAGGCTCCCGATCCCAAAAACCTTACTTCAGCTTCAAAGAGTTCAAAGATCATGCTGGACTTTTAGTTAGCATTTTAGTGGACTGACAGATTTTTAACATACTTACACCTAGGATTTTTTATTCACCTATCACGAGCAATTTTTTTCTCTTCGTTCCACCTGCGATAGTACAAATCGGAACTGTTAATCGTTCTTTAGGTAACTTGCCACCAACAAATTTTTCGCTCTTGAATTTTAGAGTTTTGCCAGTCTTGCATGCATTATACAGGTTGAGTCAGTACCTATTGCCACCAAGAATAACTCCAAAAGTATGACAGGAGCTGAAAAGTTTGTGGGACAAAAGTTGCATGAAACATACTATGGCGCTGGTGTTTTGTTGCTAGGTGGGGTCGCTTCAGAGATTTGAAGGTCAACTTTGTTTTTCTAAAATTGCATGCTATCGTTTGGTACTTATTTTCTGATAGCGGCTATCGAGACGAATCCAGTGATGTGTAACAACAAGGTCTTTGAAGGTCAACGACGGTCACAAAGGTGGCGTGAACGTCCATTTACAGAAGGTGTTCGAAGTGATGACCATTGGTACCAATGCAGTGCTGCAATCTTATTATGGATTGAATGGTATTACTTATCACATCGGCACTTATCGAAGTACATGCTCTGACAATTATCTCTCGCATATCTCCAGGTGCAGTTGGAGCGTCTTTATAAACAATGTTTTTTGCGAATCCCCACAAGAAAAAATCCAGAGACGTCAAGTCTGGCGAACGATCCGGTCACGACACGTCTCCCCCGCGTCCAATGCAACGATTTGGGAATTGTCTCTGCAACTCATTTCTAGCCATCAGCGAAAAATGTGCCCGACACCCATCGTGTTGATATCACATTCTGTTCCTTGTTCCTAAAGGTATTTCTTCCAATAACAGACCTAAAGTTTCTTGCAGGAATGTGGTGTACTTCGATGAAATAGGGGCCTATAATTCTGTCCTTCAGAATCCCACGCCAGGCAATCACCGTCCTCAGTTTTTGGTGTGCAACTTGCCGCAGCCAACATGGATTTTCAGTTGCTCAGTAATGCATGTTATGCAAATTAACATTTCCATGGTTTGTGAATGTAGCCTCGGCAGTAAATAAAATCAAATTAATAAATGCGTCATCCTCTGAATCTGAAGTTGAACCTATCAGCAGAATTCAATGCGACGCATGCAATCCGTGCCAGTTAATTCTTGGTGCAGGCTGATATGGAAAGGATGATAGTTATGGCGATGCAGAACACGAACAACACTATTCTGCTTCGTGCCATACTCCCCTGCGATTTGAAGCAAACACAAGGGTCTCGAACCACAGTGGTGAGAGTACCAATTTCCGTTTCCTCGTTAGTAACTTTCCTTTGCTGGATATGCTTCCGATGCGTTTAAGATCCAGGTGTTCTCACTCTATCATACGCATATTTAAATGTACGACGCGTAGTGTGAGTACGTTGAGGATATCTTTCAGCGTATAAGTATCTAGCTCTCACTGAATTTCGTTGGCATTCTCCATACATGAGAAGCATATCGACTTGTTCTTCGAAGGGATACATCATTCACATTCGCTTGATTCGACGATACTAGTCTTACCGTTCCTATTAGTGTCGTATTGCGAAACCGTCGAATCGTGTTTACATGTCAATGGCATGTTAGATGGATACGCCGTATTCGGCGGATATTTACTATTCGCACGATATGCGAGAGAGAATTGTCCGAGCATGTGCTTTGATAAGTGCCGATATGATAAGGAATACCAGTCAATCCATGATAAGAAGATTGCAGCACTGCACTGAAACCATTGGTCATCACTTCGAACACCTTCTGTAAATGGACGTTCATACTACATTTTTGACCATCGTTGACCTTAGAAGACCTTACTGTTACACATGATTGGATTCGTGTCGATAGCCGCTACCAGAAAATAAGTACCAAACTATAGCATCCCATTTAAAAAAACACAGCTGACCTTCATATCTCTAACGCGACCCCACCTAGCAACAAAAAACCAACGTCGTTTTACACTAGTTAACAAATTTAAACTTTTTTCTGCGTCTGGTTTGTAAATGGGTGGATTTACCTAATTTTGGGGTGCTGAATACACTGGTAAAATCAGTTTTTCTCTATGACGTCACATTTCCTAGATACACAGCAGAATAAAAAATGGCAATAGCGAAAACTGACACAACTAATTAAAAAATACACATTCAGAAAGTTTGAAATCAATACTATTTTGTACCTATATATGGGAATGATGCCAATAAAAGGTCCAAATTAGTTCAAAGGATAAATGGTTCTGAGCACTATGGGACTTAACTACTGTGGTCATCAGTCCCATAGAACTCAGAACTAAGTAAACCTAACTAACCTAAGGACATCACACTCACCCATGCCCGAGGCAGGATTCGAACCTGCGACCGTAGCAGTCGCGCGGTTCCGGACTGCGCGCCTAGAACCGCTACACCACCGCGGCCGGCTTCAAAGGATATTTTCACCTTTAATCGTCTTTGGTTTTTGAAAAATGCGACGATGGAGCTCTTCCTTTGTTTCATCACTCTCCCTAACAAGACCCCAGCAGTAGTCACCCATCATCGAAGGGTTAAAATGGCCCTGATAACGGTGTTCAATGGCAAGAATGTCTTGGTGAAAGCGTTCACCGTGCTCATCGCTTACGGCTCCCAAATTTCCGGAAATAAATCAAGGTGAGAATGTAAAAAGTGAATTTTATGAGACATTCTACACCCCATGTTCTTATAGTTGTCCAACAGATCACTCACAACTGTAACAGTTTTAGTCTTTTCTGTTACCCAAAAAGCCCTTCACGATTGCTTTAAAAGAAGACCAAGCAGTTAACTGAATATCTGTGAGAATGGTATCAAAGGTTGGACCGTTCAGCAATTTTCTTATTTAGGGTCCAACAAATATACCCTCCTTCAGCTTCGCCTCACTTAATTTGGGAAGCTTTTCTTTTAAGTGATTGAAGGCCTCACCTTCTTTATCCAGAGCTTTTACAAAGCTCTTGAAAAATCCCAACTTGATATGAAGGGTAGGCGAAATGATTTTATTGGGCTCAACCAATGGGGTATTTTTCACATAGGAACATATGACTTCGTTATAGGCCATTCCTTGACTGTGTAGAGGTTCTTGGTGTCACGGCTGTTCCAAAGGCACAAAAAGCAGCAGTATTTGGTGAATCCAGCCTGTAAACCTGTAAGGAGTGCAACAACTTTTAAATCACACCATAGCTCCCACTCACGATCCTTATATTTGATTGCCTCCAGCAGCAAAGCCCTGGTTTCATAAGTTTCTTTCATGTCTACTGCGTAAGCCACAGGTACCGACGGAAAAGCATTGCCATTATGCAGTAGTACTGCTTTCAAGCTGGTTTTACTTATTTAGTAGCCACTCCCGTGGATTGCGTTGTACACCAAGCTACATCAGACCCTCTTGATCTGAAACAGGAAATTTTTATACCTGGAGCTAGAAGGTTCCGTTATTGCAGTTTCGGCCCCAAGAGTTCAGCTTGCTGTTTCAGAAGTTTTAGATCGCGAACCAGATAGTTCAACTTCTTTTGATTACAGAGCTGACGCGAAGTGTCATGATATTTCAGGACAGTACTCTTCTACATGTTAAATACTTTCTGCTTCACTTGACATGGTGTCTGGTTCCGTGGCTTTCAAGTTACAGACAGGAACAGGCAACCCCTCATCATGGGGCACTGGAAAATGCACTGAAGATACATTTGGATACTTTATTTAATGTCTAGATTTGCTTGAATGTCCCAAAATATTTGTAAGACAGAAGTAACAGTCTGAATAGTGGTCATTAGGCTCACACCACACAATCGGAACAGCGTATGACACGGCTCGGCGTTTTACTTTCAACCACTCGGTTAAGGTTGAAGTACAGGCAATGCAGGCAATATGAGGTGCAAATTTTTTATCTTGATCACCAACAGGACAATCGAAATACAATTTATATACCTTCTTAACAAAATCAGTGATTGGTTTTCTTTGGGCTTCTGGAGTGAATTTCCCACACACATAACAAAAGTTGTTGGGGTGGTTTAGACAGCAACGAGATTTACTAGTTGCCATTTTTCTTAGTGATACTTTTAAACACAATAAGTTTGCACTATCTTTCATAGAAAACACTCACTGGGGATCTCTTTCACACCACTGGATTACCACACCAACCATTTACTGACGATTTGTAGATCTCCTATCTCTCCTCTGCCAATCAAAAACAAACAATTAAACATCAAAATAGAAGAACAGGAAAAAGTGAAATACTGAATTTGTAAAATAAAAATCCTTTAAAAACTTAAAAAGGGTACGTGCTATAATATGTTAAAAGGTAGATTCGGATTCTACAAAGCAAAATACATACTAGTTTATGTATCACATCCCAGATGCAAAATGGCTGTTGACTAGTGTTATTGCCCCTGTTGTCCCATGCAACATTTGTCCCACAAACTTTTCGGCTACTATCATACTTTCGGAGTTATTATAGGTGGTAATAGTTAGTGACTCACTCTGTAGATGTCACAGACTGCACATCCTTCACGAACTGTAGGCCACACGGTAATGAGCCACTGTTGGATTATTTCAGTATTCGCACTGTTGGCTTCACCACGCACTCTGCCAAAAGCAATGCCGGGACGTTGCTTGGATCTGTCAGCCCAGCCACTGCTGCACACAAATTCATCATCTTTTCATTTCTTGGCAAATTATTCTGCTTTCACCACAAGGAGAGGTCCACTAATGGGTCGACTGATGCATCTCTGTTGCTTAAACCACTTAAGCACCGCTTCATCCACGTCTCTCCGTTCAGTTTTTCGCCAACTGCTTGATTTTAGATCCATTTTGATCAAACGCAGTAACAACTTTATTATTCTTCCTCCAAATACACTACTGGCCAATAAAATTGCTACACCAAGAAGAAATGCAGATGGTAAACGGGTATTCACTGGACAAACATATTATACTAGAACTGACATGTGATTACATTTTCATGCAATTTGGGTGCATAGATCCTGAGAAATCAGTATCCAGAACAACCACCTCTGGCAGCAATAACGGCCTTGATACGCCTGGGCATTGAGTCAAACAGAGCTTGGATCCCGTGTAAGGTACAGCCGCCCATGCAGCTTCAACACGATACCACAGTTCATCAAGAGTAGTGACTGGCGTATTGTGACGAGCCAGTTGTTCGGTCACCATTGACGAGAAGTTTGCAATTGGTGAGAGATCTGGAGAATGTGCTGGCCAGGCCAGCAGTCGAACATTTTCTGTAGCCAGAAAGGCCCGTACAGGACCTGAACATGCGGTCGTGCATTATCCTGCTGAAATGTAGGGTTTCGCAGGGATCGAATGAAGGGTACAGCCACGGGTCGTAACACATCTGAAATGTAACGTACACTATTCAAAGTGCCGTCAATGTGAACAAGAGGTGACCGAGACGTGTAACCAATGGCACCCCATACCATCACGCCGGGTGATACGCCAGTATGGCGATGACGAATACACGCTTCCAATGTGCGTTCACCGCGATGTCGCCAAACACGGATGCGACCATCATGATGCTGTAAACAGAACCTGGATTCATCCGAAAAAATGACGTTTTGCCATTCGTGCACCCAGGTTCGTCGTTGAGCACACTATCGCAGGCGCTCCTGTCTGTGACGCAGCGCCAAGGGTAACCGCAGCCATGGTCTCCGAGCTGATTGTCCATGCTGCTGGAAACGTCGTCGAACTGTTCATGCAGATGGTTGTTGTCTTGGCAACGACCCCATCTGTTGACTCAGGGATCGAGACGTGGCTGAACGATCCGTTTCGGTCATGCCGATAAGGTGCCTGTCATCTCGACTGATAGTGATACGAGGCCGTTGGGATCCAGCACGGCGTACCGTATTACCCTCTTGAACCCACCGATTCCATAGTTTGCTAACAGTCATTGGATCTCGACCAACGCGAGCAGCAATGTCGCGATACGATAAACCGCAATCGCGATAGGCTACAATCCGACCTTTATCAAAGTCGGAAACGTGATGGTACGCATTTCTCCTCCTTACACGAGGCATCACAACAACGTTTCACCATGCAACGCCGGTTAACTGCTGTTTGTGTATGAGAAATCGGTTGGAAACTTTCCTCATGTCAGCACGTTGTAGGTGTCGCCACCGACGCCTACCTAGTGTGAATGCTCTGAAAAGCTAATGATTTGCATACCACAGTTTCTTCTTCCTGCCGGCTAAATTTCGCGTCTGTAGCACGTAATCTTCGTGGTGTAGCAATTTTAATGGCCAGTAGTATAGTTTGGACTGTGGAATTTACGAGGCCAAATTGACGACATACATCAACGTTTGTAGCTTCATTCTCGATTTCACGAATCACTTTTCTTCCACCTTTAAAACTTTTCTTTTACTGGCCAACAAACTGGTATAGAAACTTATAAAGGCACATTTGCATGCCGAGCATGAGTTTCCGCGGAAACACGAAATATTAATTAAATAAATAATCAGTGACAAATAAATAAAGCCTATGGCACACAACTGCAGCGCTGTGTCGCTGATAAAACAAAAGCACAATTACGTTACTCTTATGTTTGATTAAAAAAAGAGAGCTCTGGTAGAAGTGGTGCGAGAAGCACGTATTTTTTTTTATTGTCTGGCACACCACCATATTTCATGTTATAGAAGAATACTGCGAGTTGCAACCACACTAGGCACTCGATTCTGTAAAGAATTATATTTATAAAAGTAAGTAGGATTATGAACTGTAGGCTTATTCATTGAATATATCTGATTTAACTAACTGTGTAACTTTTTTATGTTTAGTAGACAATCACCTCTGTACGACGTATTGGCATGGCTGGCAAATTATTGTAATATTGAGATTTAGATTATGAGTCCGCACCTACCGCAGCAGTCTTTGGAAACGATTTAATTACGAAGTCCGATTATTCAGTTTTATTTCACGGTCAACTACGAGTAACATTGCCTTTACGAAAAAGCCATTGTCAAGCGTCTGATACCGAATAATTAAACGTCCACGTTCCAGATAAGCAAATACAATTGCAATCACAATCACCATCATACAGATAGAATAATTAACAATATTTAAAACAATATATTTTTATTTATTTATTTTATTTATTTTATATTGGCGACTGCGTGTCGGACTTGTTATTTTGTCATTTGTTACATTGTTCTCTTTGTTTCATGTAAAAAAATCAACTTTCTGGACCTGGACGTCAATGTATGAGAGATATCCAAATCTGAAGATATTTTCCAATTCTGAAATTTTGCGGGAAGACGCAATGAAACTTCCAGCAAAATAAGGTAAGACGCAGCATCTTTGCATTGGTAGGCTTGACCAGACGTATAATTCAGTGTATTAGCTTTTCAGTAAATTCTGTAGTGTTTCTTTTCTGCATAACAGTTTCAGTGATAAATTTCATTCTCAGTACTTTTCCCTAAACAATAACGTATGCAACAATACCAATACACGAGTGTACAATATGGCCGACTTCTGTACGATATCATGTAACATGGCTAGCAGCCATTACCAATAATCTCAAATTCAGTTTATATTTTTAAATTAACAGACAGCCATTGTTGCTACGAGCGATTCATGCTCAACTACATTTTATTTTAAAATCAGTGTTAAAAATTTTCTTGAAACATATATCACGTGTGGCATGGTAATAACTAGAAAACAATACGCAAAAATGGAACAGCAAGGACGTACTATTCAGACGCAATCCGACTCGGACGTGAGACAAGTGTTAGAAAATGACTTTACGACAGCAACCGGTAGTGACGATTCATCAAACATTGACGCAAGTGTTGACGAAAATTTTGACGATAGGCCGTCCACTACAAAAATTTCAAAATCTCAATCAGAGCCCATGTTAATGCATGACGTCACGTCTAATGACGCGGCGGGGGCAGAGACATTGCAAACGGTAAACATTGCCGACATATTACAAATGCTAATGAAACAAAACGCAGAAAATATGGCAACCATAAGGAAACAGAACGCCGAAAACATGGCAACCTTAAAGGCACAATTAGAGACACAAAATGAACAGTTAAAAACACAAAATGACGAAATCAAATCTGATCTCATAGCAATCAAGATAGGTCACTTTGTGTAAACGTGTGGAACTTATAGACGCCACACTGACCAAACAGATGACCGAACTCAGTACTACATTTTCCCAGCTCAATACGAGACAAGAAAAGACTACAACTGACGTAGTACTTTTACAGACACAAGTAAAAAACCTTAATGTCACGTGTGAAGTTCTTACTGAACAAATTCAAACATATCCTTTAGTACATGACAATCTTGAAAAACGAATTACTGACGTACAGAATAAATTTGACAATGTTGAACAACACCTGACTGACATCTTACAATCTGATGCCACAGCTCATTTTCAAAATATTAATAAAGAATTTCATGATTGGGTTGAGAACAAAGACAAACATTTTGATAGATGCTTAATGATTGGGTTGAGAACAAAGACAAACATTTTGATAGATGCTTACGTGAAAATTTACCAACAATTGTGCACGACTCCGTAGCGCAATACATTACTAATAACAAACAGCTGATCAGTGACGCAGTACAATCCGTCACTGCACCCATGAGACAATTCACCGATCAACTACAGTCTGAATGTAACGAAAATATCAGTCAAAATGTACAGTTCAGAAACCAATATACATTCGAGTATGATACACACATTCCGCACACGACAAATACACAAGAACAAAACACACCACGACTACAACACATACCACGATGTGGAAACACAAACACAAGCTATTATCATAGTAAACCACAGCAACACTATCGTAATTACTCGCCAGCTGAACATACCAGTAATTACAGTGGAATAAATCCATATCACAATGCGAAGGAAGATGAAAGCTTAATGAAACACAGACAATTTCAGATTTTTATCCCAGAAAAACGAACCATTCATCCGGTGATTTTTCTTAAATCTTTTAGTAACGCATTTCCACGCACTTGGAGTGACCGGAAAAAGATTTCATATATTGTCGGTTACATCCAAGGCGATGCAGCTGTCTGGGCATACAGTCAAGCTGACGTATGTACCACGTACAGTGAGTTTGAGCGTGCTTTTCTGAACAAATTCTGGTCGCAATCCGTCCAGGTAAAGACAAATTTTAGAACCCGAAACTTTTAACAGTAAAAATGGTAACTTACGCAGATATTTTGAAAAATAGTTGAACATGGGACATTTTTTAGACGAACCAGTCGCAACGCGTGATATACTCCGTGCGTTGAAGGCCAAATTGCCTTTCAACATTAAAGAAAAACTCCTACATATCCCGGATGACGATTCAGATTATTTTTTAACAGCTTTAGATTCGGTTGACATGTTACTTGAAGATCAGCGCTTCGCGCGGCAAAACAGCAGCCACAATGTTTACACTAGTGGTATGCAAAACATGCAGGCTTACCAACACAATTCTGGCGCGCCCACAGTTGGATACGCGATACAACAAAAACAGCAAACTCACATGCCGTCTCAGTACGGAAATCAAAATCAACACGCGTATTCCAATACAAACAATAGTTACAACAGTAATAACATTTCATGCGGCAATCCATACAAAAGGCACCGCGGTAATAACTACAACGGTAACAACGGATACAAAGGTAATAACAAAAACACAAACAGAAATAGAAATAATAATAACTACGAGCCAAGACAGCATCAAGGTTGGACTCGTAACGATCAGTACTTTCATTCAAACTCTGCTTTACCACAGCAGCCACCAGGTCAAAATTGGAGCATACCTTACGACCGACAGGTAAGTTATAATGCGCAACAGCAACAACAACCGCAAAAGTTTGGAGATCATAATAGGCAATATCCGAATGTGAATATAATAGAAATGACACCTGATGCACAACCTCAATCTGTGTCAGTACCTAGTACAAATGATAATCCAACAAACTAGAAACAGTCACTACTTTGCCCCAGGTCGTGGCTGAAGAATTCTTGGGGGGCGACTTCAATGTTAATCAGTTATTTGACACCACACTTGAACAACAGAATAATGATATGCCGAGTAATTCTAAACAAAAACTACCTGTTTTATTTATAAGATACAACCACAATAACAATATATCAGATGAACTTTTACAAGACAGTACACAATGTCGTTTAAACACAAATGAAATTGTTTTAGCATCTACTACTGGTGTAGTAGGTGGGATTCCAACTACTATTATCCTAGATACAGGTGCAGCTGTGAGCGTTTTGTCTTTTAATTTCTATAGAAAGATGTGTGAATTGGAACCTGTGCCTGAGTTTCCTGCCCAAAACTGTAAAATAACTACTGCACTAGGTAATAAGTCATGTAGGGTTACGAAGCAAGTTTTTGTAAACGTTAAAATAGGTAATGGAACCGTACAATGGCCATTCCTGGTTGTACAAAACCTTGTGACAAATTGCATATTAGGAATAGATATTATGAGCGAGAAGGACTGCATTATAGACTTCTCCAAAGGTAAATGTATTTTAAATGATAAAGGCAGTGTAATTATTATTGATTTGGACAGGAGAACTCTAAAGCATGACAAACACTGTACAGGGTACAAGGTTCAGTTAGTACTTGACAATGACATTCTAGACATGCAAACACACTCATCTGACACAGAGATAATGGACTTGAAAACATTGCTTGATCATAAGATAAGTGAAGCTACAGCTCTCAGTGTACATGAACGTATAAAACTACAGGAAGTGTTATTCAAATATTTACAAGTTTTTACCAAACGATTAGGTGTTATCAACACGTATGTGTACAAGATTGAAGTTAAGCCTCACAAGATCTTCTACCATAAGACATATAACGTACCGTTATCTCAACGACCTGCTGTGTGGCAAGAATTAAAACAAATGTTAGACTGGAAGGTCATTGAACCATCCACCTCACCTTATTGTAGTCCTCTACTTGTTGTCAAAAAATCAAATGGAAGCATTAGGTTAGTGTTAGACGCACGAGCTATTAATGAAATAATTTTACTGGTTCACACAAAACCTGAAAATTTAGAAGAGCAATTACAGAAATTTCTAGATGCAAAATATTTTTCCACAATAGATCTCGCTAATTCGTTTTGGCAGGTGGGTATCACTCCTGATTCTCGGAAATATACTGCATTTATGTTCGGGGGGGCGAACCTATCAGTTTTGTGTTCTACCCTTCGGACTGAATGTCAGCTCGGGGGTATTCATTACAGCCCTGGATACCGTGCTTGGCGACGATTTAGTTGAGACAGTCACACACTATGTAGATGATATACCGATAGCTACACAATCTTGGAATGAACACGTTGACACTCTTCAAAGAATTTTAGAAAAATTTGCACAAGCTGGAGTCACAGCCAACCTAAGAAAATCAAAATTTGGTTGCAGTGAGATAAAGTATTTAGGACATATCATTACTTCACAGGGCATACGTCCGGATCCCAGTAAATTAGATGCTATCAGAAACTTTCCTAGCCCTCGAACTAAAAAGCAGTTAAAATCATTCCTTGGGCTATGTTCATTTTTCAGACGTTTTTTGCCACAACCACTTTTGAACAGTAAACATCTGCTAAATCTACTCAGAAAGAATCAAGTTTGGATCTGGTCGGAACAGTGCCAGAATGACTTTAATACAATTAAACATGCTTTAGTGAATGCTAAAATATTGAGCCATCCAGATTTCAATTTAGATTTTTGTATGACTTGTGACGCTTCACGTACTGGCTTGGGCTGTTGCTTATTTCAAGTTGTAAAGAATAAAGAGGAGGAACAGATAAGAATTATTGGGTTTGCGAGTCGCACTCTAACTGAATGTGAGCGTACATACTCCACTACTGAGTTAGAAACACTTTCCATAGTATGGGCATTCAACAAATTCAATTATTATTTATTTGGAAAACATACAGTAATTTACACCGATCACCAGGCCCTGACATTTTTGTTAACTTGTAAACTTGTACATCCTAGACTATCACGATGGGCAGTTACACTTCAGAACTACTCTTTTGAAATTAAGTACATAAGAGGTAAGGACAACACCATTGCAGACACTTTGTCTAGACTTCCACAAGGTATGAATGATACCAACAGTGACTTAGAAAATATAAATGACTACAGGATTCTCTTAATGCAAGACAAGCAGTATCACCAATATTATATTGATATGTGCAGAAACATGGCTGAATTACAAAAATCTGATCCTCACTGGTATAAGATAATAACATTACTGGTAGAAAAACACAATCATCCTTTGACTAAGTATTACAAGTTACACAATGATGTGTTATTTTACCCCCGACATCCAAATGCTACTAACTGGTGTGTATGCATTCCCAAAGAGTCTGAACGTAATCTAATTTGGCACACACACTTAGTTTGGGGTCATTATGGGACGAAAAAGTGTTTGGCAAAGCTCAGTACATACTGTTATTTTAGCAATATGAGAAGAAAAATTTACAGGGAACTAAAAACATGTGTCATATGTCAAAAATCAAAACCTCAGAATTTATCCACAAAAACAGATTTACATTCTATTTTACCTAGTAAACCCCTGGAAATTCTGTGTACTGACATCAGTGGACCGCATCCAGCAAGCTCTGGAGGCGTCAAATATATCTTAGCTTTTTACGATATATTTTCTAAACATGTAAAACTTTATGCTTTAAAATCCGCCACTGCAAATGCTATAATACGAAGATTCTCAAGTGATTACCTGACGCACGTGGGAAAACCTAAAGCAATTCTATCAGATAATGCAGCATACTACTCTGGGTACAAATGGAGAAATTTCTTGAAGGACAATAACATTAAAAGTATATTTATTTCGAGGTTTAGTCCATAATGTAACGCGACTGAGAGACTTTTCCGAGAATTAAATCGATTCATGAGGACCTATATTTCATCAAAACATACTAATTGGGTGTCCTACCTAAGTCTTTTCGAAGACGTACACAATAACTTAAATATTTACGATACGAATTACACACCTAACGAGATCATGTTCAATTGCAAACAGAACGATCAGTGGATAGAACCATTACCTAAGTTGTCAGACAAGGAAATCACACCTGAACAGAAAATAAAAGAAGTATTGACTACATTGACACATCACGCACAAATACGAAACAAACATCACAGAAACATAATAAAAAGAAAACAAAAATTCGAGGTAGGAATGCTTGTACTACTTCGTACTCATCATAAATCTGTAGCACTCAAACGACGCAACGCTAAGTGGCGTCTGCTATATGAAGGACCTTATATGATTGTTAACATACCGCATCCTGGTGCGTATCTGTTACAACATCCTAGAACTAACAAAATTATTGGGCTATACGCACACCGAGATCTTAGAGCATTTCATGCTGAATAATGTCAAAGTCATACCCATCAAAATATTGCTAAGCAACTCGAAAAACTCTGTTGTTACAACACAGATAATAAGTAGTATAGAAATTTTCATTTCAGCGGTTCCAGTGACGCAGTTGAAGACAGAAGAACTCTTCTTTCAGCACGCGCCTCCACCTGAAAGACGGAATATTAAAGTAAAATTTATGATTACGTAGCAGTGGATGACATATTAATTTTCACGGAAAATTTGTTACTGAAGGTACCACTGACTTGGTGTGACACCTGACGAACTGACAGACGTCATCTGTGAAGCGATCTTTTACTTTGAGAAATAGATTAGACGCACATCTCTCAACACGAAAAGCATCTATCAGTAGTCAAGGCCACACAGACACTCTACACACACGCACAAAACGCGAGGAATCGAACATTTTCTCTCTCTTACTATTTTGAATATTTATTGAGTAGTGAAAACGCCTGGTCTTGCCTACTGATGTAATGAATGTTGTGTCTAACCTATCTTAATTTCAGATGACATCACAAAAAACATCGATAATATCCCAGCAAAACCGCTAAAGAGGATGTAAATATCTGCAATTCATGTAATCAAATGTGACACAATGTAATAACCTATAGCGATGTAATGATGATGTAAACATGTTTATGTGCAACTATATTATGTTTATGCTAAGAAAATATGTGACGTGTGTATGTATAATTACTTTTTTTTTTAACTGATGTATAGTGCAACTGTTACTATGTAAAAATTTGAACAAAACGAGTGCCAAAAAGACATTGCATAGTGAACCACTGTTCACGGACATTAACGAACATTACTAACTCTGCAACTACGCGGAAACCCATGTGAAAGAAACTGTTAATGCCATTCATTATGCAGCGTATCTATGTAAACGCGATGAACGATTTCCTTGATTAATAACTACGAACATTTAAGTGAGCTATATTCAGCAAAAAACTGAAAATGTGAAGTGCATAATTCGTGCATCGTCTAGTGACATTACTACAGTACCCGACTTCAAGATGTTAACTGGATTAAATGGACACAAAGTGCCTGTCCAGAAAACAACACGACGGGTGGAAGAATTTTGGTTGGAACTTCAGGGAATGAAATGTTCTCGAAATGTGACGGACACTCTTACCTGGACTGTCCAAAGATCGACGCCAGCTATGTGCCGTCCGAGGTTCTGCAACCAAGCTTCCACGGAATGTAAAAAACGAACTGCACGTGGACCAATTACTCGACGGGTCACGTCTGATCTGTAATAAGCAATGCTTTTAGTCACAACGAACTGCATCACTACGACTATAATGGAAATGAGAAATGGACACGCTTATGTATTAATCACGTTGTTATACAACGATGTTACTGTGATCAAAAAACTTTACCACGACGATACTAACCTGTAAAAAATTATTGTGCAGCGGATGAATATGAACTGTAATAACGACACGATGTGTATAGGTCAACGCACCTGAAAAATACGGACATTTTTCTTTGAAGTATTTCAAAACAATACTATGTAACTAAGAACATTCAACAATCTAAGTTGTATTGTGTTATAACAAATATTGTAAATTTAAAACTAAGTTACCTGTCATAGAATGTAGTCTTCATATGTAATCTTGGTTGAATATTTTCTTTGTGCAACGACTGAAAAACGCGCGCACACGGACAATATGATCTGCAATACTGTGCCGCGTGATCTAACTGTACGATATAACGGCAGTGCCACAGCTACACAGACGCTTCTGCACATGCGCGCACTCTATCTGCCAACATTAGAACTTTTACGGCGCACCCGCGTCAATCAAATTTTGTATATAATGTGTATAATGTGTAATGTAAGTCATGTAAATAGTTGTAGATAACTTAGATTTTCTTGTGCCTTTAGGTGAATTGCTCGCCTGCAGGTGTGTCCTTTCGCCTCGCAATTCAGGGGGCAATATAAAGGCACATTTGCATGCCGAGCATGAGTTTCCGCGGAAACGCGAAATATTAATTAAATAAATAATCAGTGACAAATAAATAAAGCCTATGGCACACAACTGCAGCGCTGTGTCGCTGATAAAACAAAAGCACAGTTACGTTACTCTTATGTTAGATTAAAAAAAGAGAGCTCTGGTAGAAGTGGTGCGAGAAGCACGTATTTTTTTTTATTGTCTGGCACACCGCCATATTTCATGTTATAGAAGAATACTGCGAGTTGCAACCACACTAGGCACTCGATTCTGTAAAGAATTATATTTATAAAAGTAAGTAGGATTATGAACTGTAGGCTTATTCATTGAATATATCTGATTTAACTAACTGTGTAACTTTTTTATGTTTAGTAGACAATCACCTCTGTACGACGTATTGGCATGGCTGGCAAATTATTGTAATATTGAGATTTAGATTATGAGTCCGCACCTACCGCAGCAGTCTTTGGAAACGATTTAATTACGAAGTCCGATTATTCAGTTTTATTTCACGGTCAACTACGAGTAACATTGCCTTTACGAAAAAGCCATTGTCAAGCGTCTGATACCGAATAATTAAACGTCCACGTTCCAGATAAGCAAATACAATTGCAATCACAATCACCATCATACAGATAGAATAATCAATATCAAAATAACAATATATTTTTATTTATTTATTCATTTATTTTATTTATTTTATAAACTGCCATCACGTGTGCAGTTGACGAGTTCTGTGACTGTCACAATCATTGTAGTGTGAATGCGCTACGGTAACAATGAGGTAAGGAGTCTGCACCAGCGTTGCTAATGCCAATATTCCAAAATCCCCGATAATCTAAAAAAAATTCCCCAAATTTGGGGAGAAAAATTTGCCGATTCCTCGTAAATTCCCCGCATTATAGGATATTTGAGTTTTTCTCTGGTACTCGTCTTGAATAAATTACTGATTACATTATATCATGCTCATAATATGCTTTCATTCCTCATAAATATATGTATTTAGAAGAAAAAACAGAAATCAAGTAATTCTAAAAAACGTTTATGTGGCGTGATTTTTTGCTCTACGCATGTGTTCAGCAGCTTTTTTCGCATGTGCTCAGCCATTCTTATATTCAGTCTCGCTTAAGTAAAGAGTATGTATCTACCCTGTTTATATGATATTGCTTGAAATCTTCTCTATGAAACTCATTCTGAGCCTAAGGTTTTGAAGATCATTATAATCCCAAAGAAAGATTAAGGAAAGGCAAACTTACGTTTCTAGCATTTGTAGACTTAGAGACAGCTTTTGACAATGTTGACTGGAATACTCTCTTTCAAATTCTGAAGGGGGCAGGGGTAAAATACAGAGAGCGAAAGGCTATTTACAGTTTGTACAGAAATCAGATGGCAGTTGTAAGAGTCGAGGGACATGAAAGGGAACCAGTGGTTGGGAAGGGAGTGAGACAGGGTTGTAGCCTCTCTCCGATGCTATTCAATCCGTATATTGAGCAAGCAGTAAAGGAAACAAAAGAAAAGTTCAGAGTAGGTATTAACATCCATGGAGAAGAAATAAAAACTTTGAGGTTAGCCGATGACATTGCAATTCTGTCAGAGACAGCAAAGGACTTGGAAGAGCAGTTGAACGGAATGGACAGTATCTTGAAAGTAGGGTATAAGATGAACGTCAACAAAAGCAAATCGAGGATAATGGAATGTAGTCGAATTAAGTCGGGTGATGCCGAGGGAATGTGGTGCTACAGAAGATTGCTGAAGATTAGATGGGTAGATCACATAACTAATGAGGAGGTATTGAACAGAATTGGGGAGAAGAGGAGTTTGTGGCACAACTTGAGTAGAAGAAGGGATCGGTTGGTAGGACATATTCTGAGGCATCAAGGGATCACAAATTTAGCATTGCAGGGCAGCGTGGAGGGTAAAAATGGTAGGAGGAGACCAAGAGATGAATACACTAAGCAGATTCAGAAGGATGTAGGCTGCAGTACGTACTGGGAGATGAAGCAGCTTGCACAGGATAGAGTGGCATGGAGAGCTGCATCAAACCAGTCTCAGGACTGAAGACCACAACAACAACATCACAGAATCAACATCATAGAATCAACATCAGAAACAAACTCACCAGCCATGAAATTAGAGCTACGGTATATTAACAAACAGGTTGGTTGGTGGAGAGGGGGGGGGAGGGGCAGACAGTGATGTCATCGGTCTTTATAAATAGTAAAACCTTAAAGTCCCCGAACAGTCCCCGCATACTGCCAACGCTACAAAATTCCCAATCGAACTGAAATTCCCCATTGTTTTGGGGAATTACCCACGAATTGACGACGCTGGTCTATAGTACACCTTTTGTTGACGGAAGGGCAGAAAGTAGGTTGCTATATTACAACAGATTTCCTTCTACCGTCCACTGGTTCTTGGAAAATCTTTATGCTAACTGAGCCTGAATATGACGTTATCTACGAGGTACACGCCGTGTCCAGGCAGTGGCAGTGTTATGTTGGCGGCGGAAGCTTGGTTTTCGGCAGGCAGGCACGCAGGCCAGTGTGGGCACGTGGGCGGCCTCGGCAGGCTGCGAAACCAGCGGGCGGGCGGGCCTCGCCTTATCGCCCGCATGCCGGTCGTCTGCCTCGCGCCTCGTCTGTTCGCGTTGCCCAACTGGGGCGCGCAGCTCGTCCATCAGGACGCGCACGCGCCGTCAACCCCATCACACACACACAGGCGGCGCGCCTACAACCCGCGTTCCACTCAAACGATGCCGCGCTCACATTCGCTGCGTGCCCGTCTATAATGCTAAACGGCCAACCTGTCACCTGATGTGACTCGCAGGTCCCGGGGGTGGAGAGGACCCAAAATTTGATTTTTAATACTTCGCGTAATTATTGATCGAATTACAAATTTAAAACGCTGACGTAATATTCATTAAGAGCTATAATCTTATGTTAAAATTTTAACAAAATACGTCAAGTATTACAGTTACGACCTCTGTGTATCTCATGAGGCAGCGCAACTCATGACACGCAAAGTACTCAGACTTTATTCAACGAGTATTTGAGAATGAGAGAATTAACACCCAAACTTCGATACGTCAGACACTCAAGATCTGAGTGTCTGACATCTGCAGGTTCGGGTGTTAGCGACTTCCAACAAATTTTACACATAATTTTATACCTTTTCGAACGGTTTTCTCGCTGACCCCGCCCAGAAAGTAATGAAAGAAGATTCACTTACTACATTTTCGCTATTCATGCCATAATACTCCACCATCTGGTACGATGTTTTAACTTGTTATTTCTCTACTACTAACTCTATTCGCACCGCATTTTCCAAATGTATCCACAAAGACCACTCATAGACTTGCAAAACTGTACGAGGGCGGGCTGAACAGTTATGCCACCGAACTTTTTACGTGGAAACTCTTAAAGGTTTTTAAATGAAACAAACCTTGTTAACATCCAACTTCTTTATTCTTCGCGTCTACATATTTATTTATCAATATAGTCACCCTTGCGACGACCATATTTCTCCCGGCGAGAGACCGGTTTGTCGACACAGTCACTATACAATGTTTGACTTCGTTGACCTCACCTCTGCTCCCACCACTTCATTACTATCATGTGAAGTCCTCGAAGGTGTTTTTTAAGTTCCGGAAGTGGATGAACATCGGATGCGGCCAAGTCGGGACCGTACGGAATGATGGACGATAGTGAACCCATGGCGTCGGCGTGTTGCAGATGTTACAATGCTCGTGACTGCTTTGTCATTATCACACAGAAGGAGAGGTGCTATACGTATGAACGAACTCTCCGAATTAAAAACTCTATTACAGCACGCTGTTTCTCATGCACGGACATAGTTACGTTACACGCCGCCATCCTACACTCTACAATTCGGAGCCCTCTAGCGGCAGAGGGCTCCAAATATGTAAACATGGGGTAAAAGGATGTAGGATGTTAATAATGATCGTTTTATTTAAAAATCTGTAAGAGTTTTCATATCAAAAATTGGGAGGAATTACTTTTCAGCACGCCCTGGTAATATCTGTACGATACACAGTTCACGAGATTCGACTTTTTGTAGCTGGAAGTTCGATACTTCAAAGAATCGGCGGGGAGGTTTACTGGTTTAATCACTAATCGGGATGGCCCTGCAAGCTACTTCGGGATAGGTAATTTCTTTAAGTGACTGCCGCACCAGTATTTCAAATTAAGGGACTTACTGAACAACTGTGTTAGGGATACGGACCGTTTTTCTTCCGGACGCGGAGATGTCGCCCCATTTTAATCGGAATCTCCGAATTCGCCCGGTTGAACGGCATGGGCGGGAAGTTTAAATGAACGGATCGAGCTGTCTAACTTTCGTTTCAGAAAGTATTTTTTACAGATTTCCAAATAATTACCTTCAGATGATGTAAATGCACAAAAGAAATCTACGTTTAAAAATAAGAGGATATAAGAACGTCCTAATGCGTAATAATGAATTATGTATAAAACTGGCGAGCTGCTAAGTAGAACTAAGCGGTTTTCGTTATCCAAGAACAGCGATCTACTAGGAGAGTTTGGGCATGTCTGTTGATTGCGGCTGAATTCCAACTAACATTGTTAGTTTTGATGCGGAAATCAGGTCAGACAGCACAGTAAATAAATAAGATTATCAAAATACATATTTTTGTCCGTAACAAGAACAAAGTTATTGGCCCTTACCAACTTCACTGAAATTAATATCGAAGTAAAAATGCCATTTCCTTTCATAAAAGTTTTCGTTCCTCTGCCTCATTTGTTTAACTGCGTAAAAAAAGGGGGGGGGGGGAGGGTTCAATGGCTCTAAGCACTATAGGACTTAACATCTGAGGTCTTCAGTCACCAAGACTTAGAACTACTTAAAACTAACCAACCTAAGGACATCACACCCATCCATGCCCGAGGCAGGATTCGAACCTGTGACCGTAGCAGCCGCGTGGTTCCGGACTGAAGCGCCTAGAACCGCTCGACCACAGCGGCCGGCTAACTGCGTCACATGCCATCATTTTCACATATTTAAACACTGTTTACTTTTCGGTCACGAGCGCAATATTATCCCCGAAGAAAAGTCTCTTCTCATTTGCCGCGTAAAGTACACCTGAATACACTCTGTGAAAGCCCGTACTCATTCTGTAGTGAAATACGAGGAAGCACCTCTCCGTTCCCATAATGCCTCGGAAGCAGCCCTATTATCCAAAAAAAAAGAAAGGAAAAAGAAAACAGGTCAGTAATATCGACTTCTTCGTCAGCTGCCGCGCGGTGTAGCCGTGAGGTCTATGGCACCTTGTCACGCTTCGCGCCGCTGCCCCCCGTCGGAGGTTCGAGTCCTCCCTAGGGCATGGGCGTGTTTGTTGTTCTTAGCATAAGTTAGATTAAGTGGTGTGTAAGCCTAGGGACCGATGACCCCAGCAGTTTGGCGCCATAGGAACTTACTACAAATATCCAATTTCCTCGTCAGCTAACCGCTTTCGCTGAAAAACTGGAAGCCGTATTCGCGTCTCGTGTCATGACAGTTCACAGAGTTTATAGGAGACTTTCGTCTGTTGAACACAACAGCAGGAAAGGAACGTACGGAACCCTCTTGTCACAGTACCTTGGTTTTCATTCATCTTATACATTTATTCCCCGTAAAATTCTCGTTCTGGAAAGCACGAGGACGCCCTAATCGCAGACTGACTGGAAACCTGCTCACTAGAAAGAAACGCTCACGCAGGGAGCTGTTGATGGGGTGTAGTGGCCGGGCGACGCATGTTGTATGTAGATACCGGGCGGTTGAGGCTGTGCAACGCATATGGGACTGGATTCTCTGTCGTACGACCTACGTGTGAACCAATTGGTGTTTCTGAATCAATCACGAGATCTGATACCCGTTCCCCACAAAACTCGACCACGCCGGACGGATCGCTCTCATTTTCTCATTCGATACTCCATTTGTTCCTCATTACATCCTCTCATCCCGCCCCCCCCCCCTCCCTCCCTCCAGCACTGACGGCTGCAACCGCCATGGCGAGGCCCAGCACTCTACGCAAAAGCCGCGTCCACATGTAGCACGTCACCTTTCATGGTATAGCCAACTTGTGGATAATGTCGTAGCTAACCGAAAGAATGCAGGAAGTTTTACTTGGCAACTCAACGAATGTAGTCCGAGGACATAATTCTGACTGGGGAGAAATCACATATGGGGTTCCCCAAGGCTCAATCTTAGGTCCACTACTGTTCCTCACATTTGTGAACGATCAAGCAGAATTAAGTCTTTTTTTGCAGGTGTCACTAGTACTGTAATCATTCCAAGTATACACACAGAAAGGGAAGAAACAGTAAACAGTGTTCTTAGAAGTATTATTGACCGGCTTTCTGCGAAAGGTGTCATTCCGAATAACAAAAAAAAAAAAAATTAGTTCTGCACAGCCAGAGGTGAGGAAATATTAAACGGCGTGAAAACCGCAAAATTTTTAGGTGAGCAATACGAGTCGGAATGATCAAAGTCGCTGGCTTTGCACTTAGAAAACCACATTTGTCGTTTACGAACGTCTAACGCACTTTGATAAACGTGGAAAGTATTATTGGTAGGAATTGTTGCGTAGCTACGGTTGCTAAACTCAAATAGTATACGTACCGTACATGTACGTCTTCCGGTAATTGGATGGCGACTTGAACATAACTTGCAAATATAAATGAATAAATAAATAAATAATGTAGGCTAAATAAGTCATGCTAACCTTAAAATGTCTTTGGCACGACTTTGAACTGCACAATGAGCTCATCAATGGCAAACGAATTCCGATATGCGCAGAAACGACATTACTTTCCGGTCTACCGAATGTTTCTCTGTCTTAGCTCCTTTTGCACGATCAACTTTCTTGTCTCAATTTTTCGACTACTCGAGGCAAGTGGGTCTTCTGGAGAGCCCCTGGCATTTTATTCCAGTACTGAGTGTCACCAGTGACGAGAGGTAGTTTCCCTTTACACGTCAGCGCCAAATTGGTTGCGGTGTGAAGGCTGTCTGCCAGGCAGTTTGGTGCCTGAATGCTGAAAGTAATGTTACGAGGGAGTATACTTCTTTAGAAAAAATAAACCTTTAGTCACAAAATGTAGCAGCAAGTAATGGCAATAAGAGTTTATTAATGACGAAAGAAAAACTCGTAGTGGATGTTCTTGACAATGGTCGTTTGGCAAATTAGTTACATTCCTGAGACATGAAAGGATCCGAAAAGTGACCTCCACGGACTTCAAAACATATGCTTTGATTTGCTCGCGAAAGGATGTACTTGCAGACACATCAAACAATATTTATAACGCAGTAAACAGCCTGCTTCTAGTTTACCTTTTGTTTCTTGTTTTCTGACAAACAACTAAATAAGATGGAAAATTATTCTCTCGTCAAATAATTCTTTTCAATGTTGAAATAATTTTCATTTTAACACGTTTATCTATTTGCGTTCTTATTAATGCCAGTGCAGACTTTTTCTGTCTCCGGATTCGTAAATACCATCTTGCTTTCAGGTAATTCATCTCTCTTATAGAACAGTCATAGGAACTAAAAGTGCCTACAATGAGACAGTGTCCCCCATAAAGGAGGAAGCATTATAGAATTGACAATGTTCACAGTTTTCATAAACGTTATGTGATACAGTACTATGCAGTTGTTCGCTGTGCTGTTGTCTACAAGGAAGCATCGTCGCTGAACTATCGTAAGACAATACAGAACAACTTAGTATTTCCACGGCAAGATAGTTTTCCGAACGAAGGAAAAAATGAATATGTAGTGGCAACTGAAAATTTCTGCCAGACCGGGACTTGATCCAAGTTTTCCTGCTTAACTATGATGGAGTATAAGCCCACGCCTAACGTTTCCACCTTTAATGTCCAAACAAAACTATCGGAGGTCCTCAAACGGTTATGCGACAATAGGACATTGAGTCGGTGCAAAATGCTTTCATTTCCAGCGGCCCATTCAGTTCATTTCAGTACGATAATCAACTCGATAATATTCGTTTACAGACACGATTAGTGGTACAAAGTGTCACACAGTTTATATCTCTAGGGCTACTATCGCCGATACGAAAGGGGACGAAAATTTGGTACCAATACTACGGAAGACGAACTGAAGAATTATACCTACTGGAAGGGATAAGGTGTGTTGGATATGTAAAGGCAGGACACCACATCCAAGATGCTAGCGTGGCCAGTTGTAGAGTGCTTCTCCGGTGTTACGTGATCTGATGAAATCAGGGTGACAGCACACATAGAAACAATTCAGAGACGCGCTGCTAAGACAGCAATGACGATACGAAATGGTAACATAGACGCTAAGGTAGTGTCAGTGGGAATCTCTGGAAGCAAGACGACGTTGTTTTTGCCAAACATAATCGAGTAAAAACCAGTATGTGAGGAAGAGTGTGCAGCAATTCTGCATCCTCCATCATACAAGACCGTTGTGACCATGAGAATAAAATGAGAGATTAGGGCGCATACACTCGCTCATTTTTTCTCTCGTTTCATACGCGGACGAAATAGGGCATATTTGTACAAACGTCAGTCTTCCATTTACTGTAGAGTGGCTCGCAGCGTATGTATCTAGGTATAAAATAAATTATAATCGCTCTGCATATAACACGACGTTTGACGTATCCTGCATTTAAATGTTATTGCTGCCTTAAGGTTTAGCTCAACATGGGAATATGAGGCTGGACAACATGCTGAAACATCATTTCATACACTTCATGAACCACGTCTGATTTTCACGCTGAAATAACTACAGCATTCTCGCTTACAATATAAACAGTATTCTGAAACGACTGAAAAACTTGGGATGTGCAAAAACCAGGCTGGCTTCTCCGTCGGAAGACCAGGAATTGACCAAACGAGACGAAATTCTGATCGCCTAATACTACGTCTGGACATACCTCTCAACAAAGCTCTGATCTGCGCCGTCTCCCTTCGCTAACTGCGAATGCTGGTCACCGATGCTACAAGCGAAAGTTCACTAGCAAACATTTCAGTTTAGCTGCCACGTGATGCAGTGCATCAAAGGGCCCCATAGCGTTATGCCTAGCGTGACCTCACTATCGAACCGCTCCGCAGAGGTGCTATTTCGAGTGCCGTGCTTTCTTCTCGCCAAACCTTCTAGGTGTTAAGAAAGTCAGTACGTTTCGTTGCAGGAACATCAACAGATATTACCGTGATAGAGTAACTTTTGCGTAGAGAAAAGAGCAAAGCGAAGCTCTCCTACTGAGACACTGACACGTTACCACTAAATTCCATTTCAACATCTATACAAACTATTCGAATAACAATCATGCAGGGTGTCCCAGAAGGAATGTTATACTGCGGCATATGCAGGAACGATGAGGAAGTGCTTGCAGCCCTTAACGTACGCATATTTACTAGATGGTCGTTCTTGTCATATCCCTGAATATTGATCATTCCTACTTGGACACCCTATATAAAAAAAGATCTTTCGTCAGCAGTCAAAGCTCGTCCCAACATCATACCAGAAGCCGATATACCAGTAAGGGGCGTGATGTGTTGGAAACCAGGACGTACTCACGGTGCAGACACGACAGTATACACTGAGAATCGTCGTGGAATACCGCAAGCGTGTGAGGAATTCATGGTCATCTCACTGACGTTTTCAGAAACCTGTACAAGGACAGAAGATGGGAACGCTCCCTTTCTTTTAATATTCTGAGAGGCGTCACACGAGGATGCGTTTTGTCACCCTTCCTTTTCATATTAGTAGTAGATTTCATAAGGCGAAAAACTATGGACAACTCCAACACTGGCACAATACGCTGGAATGATTAAGCTAGGGTTCCGGATCTGTATTTTGCTGATGACACTACATAGTTTACAACTAATGACTGGCAAGAAATGGCTCGTTCCGTAGGGCTAAAAATTAACAATAAGACAAAATCAATGAGCATAAACAGTGGAAATCTATCTAAAAGTGGAAATCTATCGACAGGGATTATAGTGCAGCAGGAGGTACCGCAAGATGATGACTGATTTGCATACCTTGGCAGCTGCGTCTAATGGTAGTGTTGTAGAAGCAGGCAGCAGCAGGAGAAATGGGAAACCTTCTGCAGTCTTGCAACGAACGCGATCCATATTGCAAGTGGACCCTATAGGTAGGTCCACAAAGCTTCGGGTGTTGTACTATATTGTCCTAACGATAGACGTACATTCATGTGATACCTGGAAAATGCCAGTAAAACCAGTACACAAATTCAATATTTTTCACGCATGATGTTTGAGGCGAATACTGAAGATCAGTTATTGAGACCACGTATCAAATGATGAAATGAGATGTAGTGATCTACGAAGCTTGCACAAAATAGTTGCTGAAAGAAGACTACGGCTTCTGGGTCTTGTTCTAAGCATGAAACTTAAATGAATCGCCAAAACAGCAGTGTCGTGGAAACCAATGAATAGATGCAGAAGTAGAGGAAGACCTCGTAACACAGCTGGGTAACAACTCCTGCAGAGGATCGTCGAAGAATGGACATGAACTGCGAGGCAGCTGAAATCCTACGCGCTGATCGAATTCGCTTAAGGAGGTTGAGGAGGTAATTAGTGTTTAACGTCTCGTCGACAATGAGGTCATTAGAGACTGAGCACAAGTTTAGATTAGTGAAGGATGGAGGAGGAAGTCGGCCGAGCCGTTTCTACGGAACCATCCCAGAATTTGCTTTAAACAACTCAGGGAAATCGTGGAAAACCTAAATGAAGAATTGTCGTCCTCCAGAATGTGAGTCTAGTGTGCTAACTACTGCACTACCCCGCTCGGCGCTCTGAAAGAGTTCGCTGGAGGCAACTTGTCGCCCAATATGCTAATAAGTCTAAAGGCCTCCCATACACAAGCGGACGAGTTCGCCGATCCTTCTGCCAAGCGGATCTGCTCCGACCCGGTCGCCAATGCTTGTGACCGACGGCCCAGCTGTGTGTCCGTGGTCCGGGGCCGTCGATTCGACCAGCGGACGTCTACCTGCTAGTCATGACCGCTGCCTGCCAACCCACATTCCATGTGTGCAGGCAGGCAGTATTCGCCAAGCACTCGCCAGTGCCGACAATCAGTGGGACGGATTAGCGCACCAGCCGGGCTGTGAATGGGCGCCGTTGCGCCGTTACGTCCACGTCCAAACGGTAACGACGTAGTGAGTTTACTAGACCAAGTTTGAAAGAAATCCACAAAATCAATTATAATAGGGCTAAAATAATTTACAATCCAAAATTCGGAAACAAAAGTGTACAAATAACCAACATCATATCGTGAGTTACCTTACATCCCTGCGTCTCTACTCATTACGCTACATCGACGGTGAATGATATATGACCTAATTTTGCATCTTATCATGTCCTGAGAACTTTAGATATATTACGTTATTAACTCCCATTCAATTACTACAAATTGTGCCAAGAACAAGGCGTTTTTGATGTGCCGTTGCCCTGAAATGGCAATTCAAAAATTCTTTAACCACCAATATGACATTTCCTGTCATTTTATTGTAACAAAGCACAGCGTTAACGACGACTTTTCGAGAGATCCTCAATTTGCTGGTGTTTTGAAATGACATTTTATCATATACAAGCCACCAAATATGAGCTGCAACTGAAAGCCAATACAACGTCTCTGGACTCTGTACTACGTCTACGTTGAAATGCGCCTTCATATCTGACACGCTACATATTGCTCCGTGCGTTCGGAAAGACTCCCGAACGTGCTTTTTCCACGTTATGGCGTCAGAAACTCGGCACGCTCAACGTTCACGGCCAAACGCACGGTCCGTGTGCCAACGGCTGTAGGGACAGCTCGGCCCGAAACAAGAATCCGATAGTATTTCAAGGCATTCGGATCGGGTCACGTGACGTCACTCGTTTGTACTTTGGAGACCCCATATTGGATTTCATCGTGTTTTGTTGTTTCCGAATCATAAGTTGCGTGTTACGATAACATGTTTCAATGCAATAGCCTACTGAAGATTTATCACAAATGTACTCTTGGTACGGTTTGCTACGATTAAATCTCAGCCTTTAGGAGATTGTAAGATATACGGTACTAATAGAGAGTCGTATGCGGACGATGTGCTCTTGTGTTTAGAGATACGTGGTTATGATGTCGGAGGAAATAGGTCCACGTCCTGCTTACATTTTATTTTGCGTTTTCGTTTTTATAAACGATTTTGGTTCTTTCTTACTATTAATAATAACCGAAATATAAAACTCTTGCAACTGAAACGACCAGTAGTAATATTTGTACTCTAGCTTGTAACCAATTCTATGCTGTTTACTCCCAATACCTTGCAATTTCCGATGATGCGGTTAGATAGGAACCTAAGACTGCGACTGAAATGAGCAGCAATGTCTGTAAATGTCATTGCTTGTCATGAATATTTAGTTGCGATCAAATCGTTAACAGCACTTCCGTAAATTCAACGGTCAATACAAAGATCGCACCACATGGCGAGTGATACAATGAACTTTTTGCAAGGCAAAGAATAATAAATATTGAGGTTACTGTGTCCGACTGTGATTTGTACCACAATTTCAGTATTACACGTTTTACACCTCGCTAAATGATAATTTAAGAACAAAATATACACTTACTTGTAGCAAGCAACACTATTCGCCTAGAGGACAATTCAAAAGAGTGCTACAAATTACAGAAAGAAGTGAATCTTTACTATACGTGAATGTTCCAGAAGCAGAAGCCAGCAACAGGAGCACTCACGTATTGGAAATATGGGCCAAATTTTATCCCTCCCCCTCCCCTTTACCGCAAAGGTAACTGCGCTGACAAAATACGCTACCCCATGAATCATCTGCTGAGAAATTGTTCCCGCAATATTTCACATGTAAACATTCTGCTCTGTAATGCCTGCCTCAGCACCCACAGACCGCATCCGAAACGAAGCAATCCCATTGCCTCTCGCTACCCAGTAATGCTGTCGGTTGTCCTTGTTTCGGGCTGAGCTGTCCCTACGTCGCCGGGGCCTCTTGCCGGTACCCACGTGGCGACGCGCCGACGCAGCCCAACACGCCGCCTTGTGCTAAGCTACCAGGGGACCAATGCACACCTCCGAATCGCCCCTTCAGCCACTGTACGAACATCTTGCTGAATAAAGAATGTATTTTCCACTTCAGCTCTACTGATTCCACGACCGCATCCTAGTTAAGAGGCGGCCATACTGGCAATTAACCGAGGTTCACACTGCCAACCCATCACAAATCCTCAAAACTTCGAAGAGCGCACGTTCGAACATAAAGCAAGGAACATATTACTTTGTCTGGTGCATATCTAGCGAAATGACCGTGACGGTAAAGTGAGGCAAATTCTACACTCCTGGAAATGGAAAAAAGACCACATTGACACCGGTGTGTCAGACCCACCATACTTGCTCCGGACACTGCGAGAGGGCTGTACAAGCAATGATCACACGCACGGCACAGCGGACACACCAGGAACCACGGTGTTGGCCGTCGAATGGCGCTAGCTGCGCAGCATTTGTGCACCGCCGCCGTCAGTGTCAGCCAGTTTGCCGTGGCATACGGAGCTCCATCGCAGTCTTTAACACTGGTAGCATGCCGCGACAGCGTGGACGTGAACCGTATGTGCAGTTGACGGACTTTGAGCGAGGGCGTATAGTGGGCATGCGGGAGGCCGGGTGGACGTACCGCCGAATTGCTCAACACGTGGGGCGTGAGGTCTCCACAGTACATCGATGTTGTCGCCAGTGGTCGGCGGAAGGTGCACGTGCCCGTCGACCTTGGACCGGACCGCAGCGACGCACGGATGCACGCCAAGACCGTAGGATCCTACGCAGTGCCGTAGGGGACCGCACCGCCACTTCCCAGCAAATTAGGGACACTGTTGCTCCTGGGGTATCGGCGAGGACCATTCGCAACCGTCTCCATGAAGCTGGGCTACGGTCCCACACACCGTTAGGCCGTCTTCCGCTCACGCCCCAACATCGTGCAGCCCGCCTCCAGTGGTGTCGCGACAGGCGTGAATGGAGGGACGAATGGAGACGTGTCGTCTTCAGCGATGAGAGTCGCTTCTGCCTTGGTGCCAATGATGGTCGTATGCGTGTTTGGCGCCGTGCAGGTGAGCGCCACAATCAGGACTGCATACGACCGAGGCACACAGGGCCAACACCCGGCATCATGGTGTGGGGAGCGATCTCCTACACTGGCCGTACACCTCTGGTGATCGTCGAGGGGACACTGAATAGTGCACGGTACATCCAAACCGTCATCGAACCCATCGTTCTACCATTCCTAGACCGGCAAGGGAACTTGCTGTTCCAACAGGACAATGCACGTCCGCATGTATCCCGTGCCACCCAACGTGCTCTAGAAGGTGTAAGTCAACTACCCTGGCCAGCAAGATCTCCGGATCTGTCCCCCATTGAGCATGTTTGGGACTGGATGAAGCGTCGTCTCACGCGGTCTGCACGTCCAGCACGAACGCTGGTCCAACTGAGGCGCCAGGTGGAAATGGCATGGCAAGCCGTTCCACAGGACTACATCCAGCATCTCTACGATCGTCTCCATGGGAGAATAGCAGCCTGCATTGCTGCGAAAGGTGGATATACACTGTACTAGTGCCGACATTGTGCATGCTCTGTTGCCTGTGTCTATGTGCCTGTGGTTCTGTCAGTGTGATCATGTGATGTATCTGACCCCAGGAATGTGTCAATAAAGTTTCCCCTTCCTGGGACAATGAATTCACGGTGTTCTTATTTCAATTTCCAGGAGTGTAGTTCATATGAAACCCTAGCAAGACTCGTTCACACACCAAGCACCACTAGCGAATGGGAGAGCGAAAGAGGAAAGCTATATGATACATAATCAAGTCCCAAAGTAATGGTATAGGCATGAGTATTCAAATACAGAAATTTGTACGCAGGCAGAACACGGCGCTGGGGTCGGCAACGTCTATGTAAGACAACACGTGTTTGGCTCAGTAGTTAGATCGGTTACTGCTGCTACAATGGCAGGTTATAAACATTTAAGTGAGTTTTAACGTTGTGTTAAAGTCGGCGCACGAGCGGTGGGACACAGCATCTCCGAGGTAGCGATGAAATTGGGACGACCATTTCACGAGCGAACTGTGAATATCAGGAATCCGGTAGTAAAACATCAAATCTCTGACACCTCTGCGGCCGGAAAAAGATCCTGCAAGAACGGGACCAACGACGACAGAAGAGAATCGTTCAACGTGACAGAAGTGCAACCCTTCCACAAATTGCTGCAGATTCCAATGCTGTGCCACCAACAAGTGTCAGAGTGCGAACCATTAAACGAAACATCATCGATATGGGCTTTCGGAGCCAAGGGCCTACTCGTGTACCCTTGATGACTGCACGACACAAAGCTTTACGCCTCCCCTGGGCTCGTCATCATCTACACTGGACTCTTGATGACTGGAAACATGTTGCCTGGTCGGACAGTCTCGTTTCGGATTGTATCGAGCGGATGGACGTGTACGGGTATGGAGACTACCTCATGAATCCATGGACCCTGCATGTCAGCAAGGGACTGTTCCAGCTAGTGAAGGCACTGTAATGGTGTCGGGCGTTTGCAGTTGGAATGATATGGGACCCCTGATACGTCTACATACGACTCTGACAGGTGACACGTACGTAAGCATCCTGTCTAATCACCTACATCCATTCATGTCCATTATGCATTCGGACGGACTTGGGCAATTCCAGCAGGGCAACGCGACACCCCACACGTACAGAATTGCTACAGAGTGGCTACAGGAACACTCTCTTGAGTTTAACACTTCCACTGGCCGCCAAACATCCCAGACATGAGCATTACTGAGCATATCTGAGATGCCTTGCAACGTGCTGTTCAGAAGAGATCCCCCCCCCCCCTCTCGTACTCTTACGGATTTATGGACAGCCATGCAGGATTCATGGTATCCATTCCCTCCAGCACTACTTCAGACATTAGTGTAGTCCATGCCACGTCGTGTGGCGGCACTTCTGCGTGCTCGCGGGGGCCCTACACGATATTAGACAGCTGTACCAGTTTCTTCGGCTCTTCAGTGTATCTAGCATCCAAGGTCTCAAATCGCAAAGCTACTTCTGGACTATAGTTGTAGATACGACCTGATCTATGGAAGTATGTCATTACCCTTAACAAAGTATGAGAGAGTCATAGTATAAGGTATTTACAAGATGCACGCTTACACAGTGGTTATCTGGAATGTTGGTGATTTCTTTTGTATGGACATTAAGGCTTAATCTGAGGCACGTTTCTGTCTGACGTTTCACTTCCTACTGCTCACGACTTCCTCACACGCTACAAACGCGTAGTTGTCTAACAAGGACATGTCCCAAGCGATGAGATAGGCTTCTTGAAACCATGTATACGCTCATGTAGGTTAATCTACCAGGTATCACACCTGCAGCCATTCACCCTGGTGGTTCCTCGTTTGTTTCAATTACTTGATTTAAATATATTTTTGTCACTATTCCTTTGCCACATTTTAATCACCATGTTAAGTTTTTCAGTTGCTCTCTTTTTTGCTCCTATCATTCTTTTTTCACTAGGAATTTCTGTTGTGTGATTTTAATTGTTTTTATGTATTAACTTCCATTTAATTTGTTCGGTTGTATCATTCTATACTTTTGTCCATGTTGTTGCACTCTTTATTTCTATTCCTCGTTCTGCTTCAATTTCGTTTTAATTATAATCCCTTCTTTCCTTTACACTTTCATTCCCGTTATTTTGTCCATTTGCATTAAGAATTTATGTCTTAAATGTTTGAATGACGATTAGCAACCAAAAAATGTACATCTTGTAACGAAAAATACATTTTTGACACCATTACACAGACAGTGTAAGTAGATTTTTCTTTTTTGTTTTTTAACTAACAGATCGGCATTTTTCAAGTGTTTGGATATTATGATATACGAGGGGGTACCCAAAAAGACGGAAATTGGAAATTATTTTTTAAAAGCTATATGTTTTCAAATTGTGTACAAAACAACCTTATCCTCTTCAAAATACTCTCCGTTACAATTAATATATTTGTCCCAGCGGTGCGTCCGCTGTTCGAAACATTTTTTGTAGTCATATTTAGAAATGGCTGAGAGCTCCTCCCTAGTTTTTTTTCTTGACCTCTTCAATCTCGTTAAATCGGTGCCCTTACATGCCTCTTTTCACGCATGGAAATAAGAAAAAGTTGCTCGGAGCCAGGTCAGGCGAGTATGGTGTGTGGGGCAGCGGAAGCAAGGTATTTTTAGACAAAAACTATGTACCAGAGATGGCTTTGTTTGCAGGTGCGTTGTCGTCGTGGAAGAACCTGTCTGCCACAAATCGAGCTGAACCGAGCTCTAAGATAACCCACTAGTCTCTGAGAATTGATCCACTAGTCTCTGAGAGTTGATCAGTTGTCAGTCGGCGGTATGTGAGTACAAGGTCTGTAATTTTTTCAGTATTTTCGGCGATTTCGGCAGTTGATGGATGTCTATAACGAGGTTTGTCATCAATCGACATGTTGCCGTATTTAAAGCGAGCAAACCACTCGTACACTTGAGTTTTCCCCATAGCATCATCTTGGTAAGCTGTTTTCAAACATTAAAACAGTTTCCGCAGCTTTTTTGCCGCGTAGGAAACAAAATTTCACAGCTCCACGTTGTTCACTTAAACTTGCCATCATAAAAAACGAAACAAGAATAAAACGGTGCTAGCAAAACCAGTCTGACCATGAACACAACAAGCCAGGTCGACAACACAGGCGGCACTGAAGTGACAATACACGACTAGTGGCAGAAATGCTTATCGCACAAGCTCCGCCCATGGCAATATTATTCTTTTTTATACCCTTTCATATAGCCCACTCGGCTAGCCAGGCTGCTTCCCGAGCGGAAAGGCGTGCTGGTCCCCGGCACGAATCCGCCCGGCGGATTAGTGTCGGGGTCCGATATGCCGGCAAGCCTGTGGATGGTTTTTAAGGCAGTTTTCCACCTGCCTCGGTAAATGCAGGTTGGTTCCCCTTATTCCGCCTCAGTTACACTATGTCGGCGATTGCTGTGCAAACACGGTCTCCACGTATGCGTACACCGTAATTACTCTGCCACGCAAACATTTGGGGTTACACTCGTCTGGTATGAAACGTTCCCCGGGGTGGGGGGATCCACTGGGGACCGAACCGCACAATAACCCTGGTTCGGTGTGGGGGGTGGCGGTGAGGTGGGCGGCCTACTACGGCGGGACGAAGCCTTTCTATCGTTTCTAGGTACACACACACACACACACACACACACACACACACACACACACACACCCTTGTATAAATAAAAATAATTAAAGTGACACGCACAAAGATTAAAAGTGTAAAAAGAATGATGGGAGGAAAAAAGCACAGCAATTGAAAAAGTCAATATAGTGATTAAAATGTGACGAAGGATGAGAAACAAAAAATACGTTTAAACCAAATAACTAAATAAAAATAATGATTCACGTAATTTTTATACGGATTCACAAATAAATTTCAAAGAAACTGAGGAGGTTCGAACACACAACCTAATGAATGTTAGGACCATACCTTAACCATTATGCCACGCCACCAGTCTGTACAATGATCCTTGTTTAAACCCATAGAGCATGACAAAATATTCGTAAATTTCTTTTTTCTATTATTTGCAAACAACGACCCACCGCGGTGAATGGTTGCAGGGTGAGGTACCTAGTAGCTTCACTTGCTGTTATTACTGTGGTCTTCAGTTCATGGACTGGTTTGGTGCAACTCTCCATGCTACTCTATCCTGTGCAGGCTTCATCTCCCAGTAACTACTGCAACCTACATCCTTCTCAACCTGCTTAGTGTATTCATCTCTTTGTCTCCCTCTACGATTTTGATCCTCCGCATTTCCCTCCAGTATTAACTTGATGATCCCCTGATGCCTCAGAATGTGTCCTACCAGTCGATCCTTTCTTTTAGTCAAGTTGTGCCAAAAGTTCCTCTTCTCCCCAATTCTATTCTGTACCTCCTCATTAACTATGTGATCTACCCATCTAATCTTCAGCGTTCTTCTGTAGCATTACATTTCTAAAGCTTCTATTCTCTTCTTGTCCAAACTATTTATCGTCCATATTTCACTTCCATACATGGCTACGCTCCATACAAATACTTTCAGAAACGACTTCCTCACACTTAAATCTAAACTCTATGTTAACAAATTTCTCTTCTTGAGAAACACTTTCCTTGCCATAGCCAGTCTACATTTTATATCCTCTCCACTTCGACCATCATTTATTTTGCTCCCCAAATACCAAATCTCATGTACTACTTTAAGTGTTTCATTTCCTAATCTAATTCCCTCAGCGTCACCTGGTTTAATTCGACTACATTCCACTATTCTCATTTTACTCTTGTTGATGTTTATCTTACATCCTCCTTTCACGACACTGTCCATTCCGTTCAACTGCTCTTCCAGGTCCTTTGCTGTCTCTGACAGAATTACAATGTCATCGGCGAACCTCGAAGTTTTTATTTCTTCTCCCTGGATTTTAATACCTACTCCAAATTTTTCTTTTGTTTCCTTTACTGCTTGCTCAATATACAGATTGAATAACATCGCGGAGAGGCTACAACCCTGTCTCACTCCTTTCCCAACCACTGCTTCCCTTTCATGCCCCTCGACTCTTATAACTGCCATCTGGTTTCTGTACAAATTGTAAAAAGCCTTTCGCTCCGTGTATTTTACCCCTGCCACCTTTATAACTTGAAAGAGAGTATTTCAGTCAACATTGTCAAGAGCTTTCTTTAAGTCTACAAATGCTAGAAACGTAGGTTTGCCTCTCCTTAATCTATCTTCTAAGGTAAGTCATAGGGTTTGTATTGCCCCGTATGTTCCAACGTTTCTACGGAATTATAACTGATCTTCCCCCAGGTCAGCTTCTACCAGATTTTCCCTCTGTCTGTAAAGAATTCGTGTTCGTATTTTGCAGTCGTGACTTATTTAACTGATAGTTCGGTAATTTTCACACCTGTTAGCACCTGATTTCTTTGGGATTGGAATTATTATATTCTTCTTGAAGTCTGAGGATATTTCAGCTGTCTCATACGTCTTGCTCACCAGATGGTAGAGTTTTGTCATGGCTGGGGCTCCCGAGGCTATCAGTAGTTGTAGTGGAATGTTGTCTACTCCCAGGGCCTTATTTCGACTTAGGTCTTTCAGTGCCCTGAAAAATTCTTCACGCAGTATTATGTCTCCCATTTCATTTTCATCTACGTCCTCTTCAGTTTCCATAATATTGCCCTCAAGTACACAGCCCTTGTATAGGCCCTCTATATACTCCTTCCCCCTTTCTGCTTTCCCTTCTTTGCTTAGAACTGGTTTTCCATCTGAGCTCTTGATATTCATACATGTGGTTCTCTTTGCTCCAAAGGTATCTCTAATTTTTCTGTAGGCACTATCTGTCTTACCCCTAGTGATATATGCCTCTACATCCTTACATTTGCCCTGTGGCCATCCCTGCTTAGCCATTTTGCACTTTCTGTCGATTTCATTTTTGAGACGTTTGTATTCCTTTTTGCCAATTTCATTTACTGGATTCTTATATTTTCTCCTTTCATCTGTTGTTGTTGTTGTTGCGGTCTTCAGTCCTGAGACTGGTTTGATGCAGCACTCCATGCTACTCCATTCTGTGCAAGCTGCTTCATCTCCCAGTACCTACTGCAGCCTACATCCTTCTGAATCTGCTTAGTGTATTCATCTCTTGGTCTCCCTCTACGATTTTTACCCTCCACGCTGCCCTCCAATACTAAAATGGTGATCCCTTGATGTCTCAGAACATGTCCTACCAACCGATCCCTTCTTCTAGTCAAGTTGTGCCACAAGCTCCTCTTCTCCCCAATTCTATTCAATACCTCCTCATTAGTTATGTGATCTACCCATCTAATCTTCAGCATTCTTCTGTAGCACTACATTTCGAAAGCTTCTATTCTCTTCTTGTCTGAACTATTTATCGTCCACTTCCATACATGGCTACACTCCATAAAAATACTTTCAGAAACGACTTCCTGACATTTAAATCTATACTCAATGTTAACAAACTTTTCTTCTAAAGAAACGCTTTCCTGTCCAATATCTCTCCTGTTACCCACGGATTTCTACCAGCCCTCGCCTTTTTACCTACTTGATCCTCTGCTGCCTTCACTATTTCATCTCTCAAAGCTATCCGTTCTTCTTCTACTGTATTTCTTTCACCTGTTGTTATCAATCGTTTCCTAATGCTCTCTCTCAAACTCTCTACAACCTCTAGTTCTTTTAGCTTATCCAGGTACCACCTCCTTAAATTCCAACCTTATGCAGTTTCTTCAGTTTTAATCTACAGTTCGTAACTGATAAAATTGTGGTCAGAGTCCACATCTGTCCCTGGAAATGTTTTAGAATTTAAAAACCTCGTTCCTAAATCTCTGTCTTACCATTATATAATCTGTCTGAAACCTTCCAGTGTCTCCAGGTCTCTTGCGCGTACACAACCCTTCTTTCATCATTCTTAAACCAAGAGTTAGCTATGATTAGGTTATGCTCTACGCAAAATTCTACCAGGCGGCTTCCTCTTTCATTCCTTACCCCCAGTCCATATTCGCCTATTACTTTTCCTTCTCTTCCTTTTCCCACTATTGAATTCCAGTCCTCCATGACTATTAAATTTCCATCTCCTTTAACTATCTGAATAATTCTTTTTTTTATCTCACCATACATTTCTTCAATCTCTTCATCATCTGGAGAGTTAGCTGGCAAATAAACTTGTACTACTGTGGTAGGCGTGGGCTTCGTGTCCACCTTGGCTACAATAATGCATTCACTATGCTGTTTGTAGTAGCTTACCCGCACTCCTATTCTTTTATTCATTATTAAATCTACTCCTGCATTACCCCTATCTGCCTTTTTATTTATAACCCTGTATTCGTCTGACCAGAAGTTTTGTTCCTCCTGCCACCGAAGTTCACTAATTCCCACTATGTCTAACTTTAATATATCCATTTCCCTTTTTAAATTTTCTAACCTACCTGCCCGATTAAGGGATCTGACATTCCACGCTCTGATCTGCAGAACACCTGTTTTCTTTCTCCTGATAACGACATCCTCCTGTGTAGTCCCCGCCCGGAGATCTAAATGGGGGGACTACTTTACTTCCAGAATATTTTATCCAAGAGGACGCCATCATCATTTAACCATAGAGTAAAACTGCATGCCCTTGGAAAAAATTACGGCTGTAGTTTCCCCTTGCTTTCAGCCATTCACAGTACCAGCACAGCACAGCCGTTTTGGTTTATGTTACAAGGACAGATCAATCAATTATCCAGACTGTAGTCACTACAACTACTGAAAATGCTGCTGCCTCTCTAAGAGAACCACATGTTTGTCTGGCCTCTCAACAGATACCCCTCCATTGTGGTTGCACCTACGGTACGGCTATCTGTATCGCTGAGGCACGAAAACCTCCACACTAATGGCAAGGTCCACGGTTCATTGGGGGAGCTCAACTTACATCACCGAATAGTTGATCCCACCACTGGGGACCTCTACAGTGCAATTTAGAATTGAAGTAGTCAGAACTTGACAGCTAGCAGGCTGGTCTGCTCCCACCAATGGCAGCAGTGCACCAACGCCCTAATGCCACTGTCGGATGGATCCCACTCTGCCGCCACTGCCGCTGGTCAAACCACAGTGTGACAGTTCTCAAGAAGCAAGCTTTTTTGGACATACAGGGGTTGGACAAAAATATGGAAACTACAAAAAACAAAGCATTACCTTGCCTAATATGGTGTAAGAAAACCTGAGGTATACAAAACAGCTTCCAGTTGTCTCAGAGTGGATAAACACACGCCCCGAACTGTTTTTGTGGGAATCTTATACCGTTATTCCTGCAAAGTAGTGACCAGTTTGGATTACAATGATGGAGGCGGATAGCGATCACACACCCTTCTCTCCAAAGCAGACCACAAATGCTGAATAGTACTGACGTCTGGCGACTGTGGCGGCCGGGGGAGATGCGAAAATTCATCCTCGCGCTCAGGAAACCTATCGTCGAGGACACGACCTATGCGAACAAGTACTACATCGATACGGTATGCGGTGATATATTGTCGGGTTGGAGATAGGTTTCATGCTCTAATATTCAATCTTCCGTCCTCAGTGGCAGAGTAGTGTCATTAAGAGACTTTCCGTATTTGACAATCTGTAGGCCACTTTGCTGGGTTAAATTGTCAGTGCAATATGGTGATCTGTACAAAATAGTTTTTTGCTGCTGGAAGTCTCGTCTGCAGAAAAAAAAGGTGGACAGTGCTTCCACACTGGCAGCATCAGTAATTCGGAGGGTAAATTCAGTAAGACCCAGTCAGAATGCTCCATTCATTCACAAGACGTCCTTCGTGCTGGGGCATAGGCGTGGATACAAACTGATTCGAACAAGATTCAGGCAAGGTATCTACGGAAAGTTCTGAGAAAGCAAGTGTTCAAAGTCAAGTTGAAGAAGACTATCCACCTCTGGCGGGGATGCCGTTACTCATCCGCCACTGTGGCATTAGGACATCTCCAGTCCAGTAGCTGTAGGATACCGAAAATTCCCGCCGTTTTCTCTTCTGTAGGACAGTGCTTCGAACTCTGCGTAATTGTTCTGATTCCTCCCCCATCTGTGCTTAGACAGTAGTGCTCTCTTTCTAAACAAGTAGAATGCTTTTATGATTAACGGTGTTTCCGTGAGCGTGCACAGACATGATGAAGGCTGTTAGCGGTGAGAACATTTAACATTTCCGAGATGCATGTTGTCAGCAGGACGTCACGATTTCCAGGAAGGGAACATGTGATGCCTCGTTAGGACCATCGGGAAGAATGCAATCAGTGTTATTCTGGGCTATTTTCGTAAACAGGTCCTGGACGCTGCGCGAACATTTCATGGTGATGCGTCAGCCATGCTGGGTAGGTAAGCGCGCATGCAGCTCGCGTGTGCCTGTTAGGATAGCTAGGAACAATGCACCCTGTGGTATTCTAGAAAGCACTGGAACAGATTTCTATAGCGTGACCTGTGACGTCACTACCCAGAGGTAGGGAAGTATCGCGCCAGCAATGGTAAACACGCGTGTGCAGGCCAGAGGCGTTTTGTGTAAGGGGTCGGCGTGAGCGCGCCACCTGGCGTGTGCACCTTGGAGTTCAGTATGGGTGGCAGTTAGCTGATATGTAGCGGTTGACTACAGTTCTAAAGCAATTTTACTTGCAATGAGTGTTTGTGCATTGCATTATTTTCGGCGTTTAAGCGTTGTGAGTGTTTACATAGCGTTACACATGCGTTATTTTTTCACAATTTACGAGTTGTTTTCGTGTCTGTTGCATTATTTTGTGAGCAGATGTGCAATGAATTATTTCGACAGTTTATGAGTTGTTTTCGTGTCTGTACATCAGTGTACTGCGTTATTTTGACAGTTTACAATTAGAAAGTGTGTCTGCAAAGCGTTTTACATGCATTATTTCGGTGATCATCGAGTAGTTTGCAAGTCTGTAGGCTGTGAATTGTGAAACCAAGCATGTCAGAGCGTGTGTTTTGTATCACTGTAATAAATAAACTACGTGAAATCCGTCCCTAAATAAATTGTTCCAAAACAAATAAAGGACACTCCGTCTCTCCCACAGCCCAGCACAGGCTGAGTAATTTTCCCGCCATTTTTCTCCCAGACCACTACGGGATGAAAGTGCATTCTGGTGGCAGTACTGTGTATTAGGTCAGTTGGACTCCGGAGCCGGCCGGTGTGGCCGTGCGGTTCTAAGCGCTTCAGTTTGGAACCGCATGACCACTACGGTCGCAAGTTCAAATCCTGCCTCAGGCATGAATGTGTGCGATGTTAGGTTTAAGTAGTTCTAAATTCTAGGAAACTGATGACCACAGATGTTAAGTCCCATAGTGCTCAGAGCCATTTGAACCATTTTTTGGACTCCCGACCTCACGGTGGACACACTGGATGGAGCTACTGCCTCAGATTGTTCAAATAAAGACTGAAAATAAAGACTTACTTCCAGCCTATCTACCAGCCCAGCACTGGCTGAGTCTTTTTCCCTCCATTTTCCCCGAGACCGCCATACTGGATTACGTCACAGAAGGGGTGACAGCGCCCTATGGTGGCAGTATTGTGTACTAGGTCAACTGGACTCCAGACCTCATTGTGAAAACAGTGGATGGAGCTACTGCCTCAAATTGTTTAAATAAATACTGCCTGCAAAATAAAGACTTACGTCCATCCTATCCAGCACAGGCTGAGTCCTTCCCCAGCCAATTCCATGGAAGAGGTGGCGGTCGGATGACTTAGGTTAGTGGAAGTAGGCCAAGCGACCTTTTTTCCCCGCGATTTTCATAGGTTAGTTGAGGTAGCTGCGGTGTGTTGCATTGTCCTGCTGGAATTTGAACTTCCCACCATTTTCTGGGGGGAAGGGGAGGGGGTTAGCTTAGTCGAGGTAGCTCAATTGACCTATCTTACGCCAAAATTTGAACTTCCCACCATGAAGTCATTGCCATATCTACCCCCGCCATATTGAATACATTTGGCAACAATGGAGAGTGGGATGACGCTGGCTTGCTCCAGTACTGACGGTTCCTATCGGACGAGGGTCTACAGAAGACAGTTATGGACTTTTTTCATGCTGTGAGACTCACTGTTGTACCAGACTGGTATGCTCAATCTGCCTCAGCACTCACGGCGATTTTCCGTGATTGGCATAAAGATTCTTCGAAGATCAGTCAAAATGAATGGTTAGTATTTTGAAAAGAGGTTACAGTATCAACATCATATATATATATATATATATATATATATATATATATATATATATATATGGTCGTGGGTTGTATTCCAAAACTGAACAGCACAAAGATCATTTTGCAGGACAGTGGTCAAGCACGTACAGTGCAAGCTGTTACTGATTTGTTTGACTGATGGGGCTGCTAAGTGCTATACCACCTACTGCACTCCCCTGACTTAAGCCCTCGTGAGTTCAACTCGATTTCAAAACTGAAGGTAACACTTCACGGCATTCGCTTCAGAATAGCTACAAATTCGTCGGGCAATAGACCATGCTGCTCGAACTGTCAATTCTACTGGCACTGCTAAGAGTATCCTACGACTAGCACATCGCTGGCAACGGGTTATACACAATGCTGGTGACTACTTTGAAGGTCAGTAAAACTTTGAAACACGTATCTATTTTACACGAGCTGTAAAGAAATAGTTGCCACTATTAAAGTTCCTACCCTCGCATATCCGCAACGGAGTCGCGCTACGTTGCTTATCGCTGCAGCAAAGCCCTCAAACAGAAACCTTTTTATCGCGCCATATACTCATCTACTTTGAACAATAGTTTCTCTCTTTTTATCTAAGTGTGACATGATAGCAAATAATAACAATTACATTTTTGAACTTTAAGTAGTGAGTAATAACGCACGGAGATATTTTGGATATGAAGAAGAAGAAATGTTTCTCACACAGATAGTGACAAAATAATACAAAAATGAAGATCATATGTTAAAAAGGCGATTTTTTGTAAGAGGCAGACGCCCTAAAGTGAATTTCTATCGGTGGGGGAGACGAGTGCGGTGGCGGCACCTTGTAGGCAGTATTTGTAGTGACAATGTAGCAACTTCGTACTTTAAACGTCAAATACCAACAAATTTAGATCAAACACTAACAACGATTTCATAGCCTCATAGAATGTCTGGAGTATTAGGTGCCGAAACGTTGGATTCAGAAACCTCCTCTAGACTACGTACTGATGTACATACTACATAAGTCCTCAAGCGCATGTGCTACTGAGTGGATGTTGGGGGCCGCACCACGTGCACCTGCCTGGGAATGTAGGACGTGTCAATGCGAGCCGCCGATACGGCGAGGCCGCGGAAGCGCTCGCAAAACTGGCGTCGCGTCGCGTGCTACCGTTTCGCAAACGGGACGGCGGCCGGCCGGCTGCCTGGCGCACTTTCTCGCGGCATGCGGGTGGGCGCCGCGCGCGCTATATAGCGGCTGACGGGCCGCCGCCGCTGGAGAAATGCGCACCCCGGCGTCGCTGCTGTGGCTCCTGGAACTGCTGCTGCTGGCTGCCGCAGCAGCCTCTGCGCACGCGCAGTCGCAATCCGCGCCGACGACGCCGGCGCCCGTGTCGTACAGCGGCTACCGCGTGGTGCGCGTCTTCGCGGCAGAGCATCAGCGTCGCACCGTCGCCGAACTGCTGGACAGGGGCGCGGTTCGCGAGTTGCTCACCAGGCGGCAGCACGCCGACCTCGCCAGCGCGCCAAAAGACTGGCCCGACGTGCGCGCCGCCCTAGAGGCCGCCAGCTTGAACTACACGCTGCTCTCCCAAGATCTGGGCGTAAGTACCGACAATTCCTAGTGTTTACGTACACGTGACGACGTTGATAGCTTTCGGACAAACGCTTGCAATATTTCGCATTCTTTCTAAGGTGTTACATAAGTGCTGAGATAGGACGGCCAACTTCACTCTCGAATGGACCTATTCACACATATCCGCCTATGCAGCCGAAGGTCTTGGGTTAAATTCGTAAACTCTCCGCAACTTCTCACGAAGCGAGGACATATGATACTCTCGATAGCGATCCGTCCATCAGAGGATGGCAGACGAGGCGGCCGCCTAGGTGGGGGGGATATGGGTTAGACGGATGGTAGTTAAAAAGAGGGGCGTCCTTCTTCAATTCTCGGCTAAGGCGGCAAAAGACCTAGCAACGGCCCTGGGTGGACGTCAAGTTTAAGCTCTAAAGCTCACTTGGTTTTCGAGAGCGGTAAACTGTAGGCCAGCCCTGGGTTCCACATTACTATTGCTTTCAAGATAATCACAGCTCTAGGCACTAGTGAGATCGATACATGATACTATCTTCCAACACAGTCACTGAAAATCTGTAAACAACGGTCAGAACGTCCTAACAATCGTTCAATTCCTCGACTATGCAAATGCGCTCCTTCGTCGCGGAGCCCCACCATGTCTCCATCGTTGGAAAATTCCCTCCACCCCCGTACACCGCCCCAAGATCTTTCAACTTGCCGACAAGATAGAGATAAAGTGTGCAAGTTCTGGACTGTATGGCGGAAGCTTTGAAACCTCTCACCGAAAATGCTGAACCAAAGATTGTGTTGTGCGCGCCATGTGGTGTGTTGCGTTGTGATAAAAAACAATGTGTTTGCTTAATTCTCCCTGCCTCTTCTGTCGTTCGCTCACCTTGATAGAAAAAAAAAAGAAAAACCTTGTTGTTGCGTAATGGGGAGTGTAAAATACGACAGAAGGAAAACAGGTCATTCCTTTAACCGCAAATAATAATACATCAGGGATCTTCATCCTCTCCCCCTACAAAAACACGGAAAACAACGAAAAATGACCCTTTGCCCACAAAAATATGTCTAGAAGCAGTCTCATTATACTTACATTTTCATTTATTCATTCATGCTTTTGTAACCATTGCTTTTGAGCCTAATTAATACAGCTCGCATTTTAAAATCAGAATTAAGGTTGCCGGCTCAAGGTGAATGAAGGAAATAACTGTGAATCTTGAAGTATTCCTGGCATAGTGGGTGATCCACAAAGTTTCGGGTGCGAAAAGTCTAGTAACGTTCCGAGACGAAACACTGACTGCCTGGCAAAGTCACAGACAGTACTAATGAAACTCAATGATCTGAGACATATCTACCATGGTGTTTAGCACCGTTTTCAGTTCATCACTAGTGTTGTTGACACGGATCACTTATAACTGGAACTCCAGACAACAATTTAAAGTATGGCGTAATGCAGAAAAGATGAATAAAGGAAAGAGAAAAGCTTTGAAAGAGGTGCCGTGCTAATTAGAATAAATTTATAGTGGTGGATACCATCTTATGAAGAAACTGGGCCAGTCACTCCACAGGGAATTGGTGCAGGTCCTCGACACAGACCTGTTCACACAGGTAGAATTTGGGGACATGGTGTTTGATAGTGTGTGGAGAAAATCCACAAAATTTGCAGCCATAAACTTGCCCGCAAAATGTGCAATTGGAAGAATGAAGTGCAGAGAGTTCTGATGTCATAGTGTGACACCCCTATATCGTTAACAACATGTGCAAGCTTTCTTCTGTCAGGGGAGTGTACTGTAATGCGGGCACTGGTGTGTTCCTATGAGCTTAAGTTGCTGCTACAAGATGTATGTTGTACCTGTCAGTAAAAAATGTAATTCTTCATTTCCAACCATTTATTTCTTATCTAAAAGTACTCAATTTAGGATTCTCCACCATCCAGATAATTTTAACCTTTACAGTCTGTGTAGAGTATATGCTGCCTGCTTACTGTCTATAACAGATGGGCTTGTTAGCTCATTAACTCTAGTGACAGCCTTATGCAATAAAGACTGGATGTCTTTTTTGTAAATCGTCTACTAAAAGCGCTAAATTCCAGCCTCCTGCAAGTTAATGCCTTCGTCTCGATTATGCACCACGGTGTATCCAAAAGAAAGGTAGCAAATCCCTCGCAAAAAATGATTTGTCCACAAAATAATATACAAAGTTACTAAAGCACTTCTTCCCATAGTTACCACGGATTTCTAAGCATGTGTTCAGTCGGCAAAACAACAAAGGCAGCATCAACGAAATTATGGTCCAGCTCTAGGAGCCACTTAGCAACAACTTCCTGAACATAAGCATCGGTTCTGGAGTGGCAGGCAGCCAGCCAGCTGCTGCTTCAGTAGTCCATCACTTGGTGTAAGATCCAGTTTGCATGGAAGATATTCTAATGCAGTCCATTGGGAATGCTGGTTAAATCATGCGTAACCGGGGCCGTATGCATGCCGACATAACACAGCACACCTTTGGAAAGCAATCCGTCACTTACTCTGAATCTTCTTCTGTACCTGTTCCAACATGGCACAGTAACTGACAGCAATCGCACGATCACCATGGGTGAAGAAATCAACCAGCAGCACAACTTGCATGTCCCAGAAGACTGGCCACAACTTTCTTCATGGATACTGTTGTTTTGAATTTTTTATTGCAAAAGGGGAAAATTTGTGTCTCCAGGACAATTATACTTTCTTCATCTCAGGTTTCAGATGAAGTACCCATATTTCGTCCCCTGCGATGATTCAGTGCAGGAATGGAACACCCTCTACTCAGTACAGTAGTAACTGCTGAAGAGGCAAACCCACTCGCGTGGGTATATCATCATCAGAGAGCTGCTGCAGTACGCAGCGAGAATACATCCTTGTACAATACATTCTGCACAATATCAACTACATTGCCAATGGAGATGCTAACTTTGTGTGCTATCTGCCTCACATGAGTGTGACGATTGGCTTGAATCAAACGTTTGACATCATAGACATTGTCACCAGAGATGGATGTGCTCAGCATACTACAACTAGTGAGGAGGACCGTGCACAGTGAAGCATTGTGGTGTTCAAAGCAACTTCAGGCTGATAACAACTCTACTCTGACAAACATTTCCGAAGCATGTGACATTCTGCTGTTATGATGTGATGTGGCCATTCCACACCTCTGGCATTACGTGAAGGAAAGGGTCTTTGCTAATCATCTGCAGACTTAAAACTGCCATTCAGTCAAATAAGCACCATTCCACACGCTATTTAAGTTGTGTAAAAAAAAAGTAAAGTCTTACGGCATAACTGGCTTGGAGATCCCGAGGGGCAGGTTCAGCCTATCCTTCGTGCACATTGCCACCTTTCCTTCATAAAGTGTGAGATTTGCAGGTTATCTGATGCATGTAGATGACTATATATATACATGTGTGTGGGGGGGGGGGGGGAGGGGAGGGGGGATAATGATGAGATGGAAGAAGTTGAAACCCGGTGCTAGCACACATCCTCCTCCTCTCGAACAGCACTGGGTCCCAGAGCTCAATGTCCCCACCTGAAACACGGATCACCATGAATAGTGCCACACTGTCTCACTCTATGAGACAATGCAGAGAGCTTTCGAAGTTAATCCTGGACATAGGCAAAGAGCCTGATGATCGACAACTTTACACCACCAGTTCTCCTTCCCTTAGTCAACAACGCCTGGTGTGCCCAGGCAGTTACCAACCCAAGCAGGCACAACCAGCTTTGCTTAGCTTCCAAGATCTGATGGGAAGTGGTGTCCTCTATGAGGCAAGGCTGTTGGCTTAAGAAATGTTACGCTATATTTCGTGTGACACTTTCTGCAGTGCGTACTTGCAAAGTGGGTAAATTCTGAGGATATTACTTTCAAGGTGTAGTGAGCTCTCCAGATAAGTGTTACACACTGAGGCAGTTGTCGAATTATGTACTTGTATTTCATAACTGTATTAAACTACTACTCGTATTCGCCACGTTTCTGATATAATATGAAATTTGTAGATACAATATGTGTAACCCCCCTATTGTAGATGAATTTGGCTATTCTGGCAGCAAAATAACTGTTGATGGCTGAAGTACTGGGGGTTTACAAAATGCAGAGCGGCAATAGCAAGAAACGATTTGCTGTGAATGATAAATTTAAAGTCTAGTGTAAACTGAAGTGTTAGGAAGTCATTTCTTACAAGTATTCATCTAGGATGTACAGAAGTGACATTAAACACTACTGGGAAGAAGAGAATTGAGGCTTCTTAAATATAGTGCTACAGAAGAACACTGAACATTAATTTCATGGACTGGATAACTAATGAGGAGGTACAACAGTTTTATGGCAAAACTTGACTAGAATAAAAGACCGGTTGATAAAATGTTTGATCAAGTATCAAAGAAAACTGAATTTGGTACAGTGGGATGTGCGAGAGAAAAATTATAGAGGCCCTACAATAAGCAGGTTCAGTTGGTTCTAGTTTGCAGTAATTATGCAGAGATGAAGATGGTTTGGTTTGTGGGATTAAAGGGACCAGACTGCAACGGTCATCGGTCCCTTGTTCCAAAACTTAAACTACCACACAGAGCAAAAAAAAAAAAACGGATAATAGAGACAACAGACAACACACGACAAGAAAAACTCAGACAAAGAACAGACATAACAAATTAAAATCACACGGAGTGTGGCGGTGGTTGGCCGACCATAGAATAAAAAAGGAAAAGCCAACCACCGAGAACACATTAAAAACTCTGTTTAAAACCGTAGGCCAAAGGCCAGAATCAACACAAAACAATAAAATAAAACATAAACACTCAAATTAAATGATAAAAACCCCCTGCCCGAATAAAACGTAAAACTAAGCCAGCCATAGCAGGGTCATCAGTTAAAAGGGCAGGGAGTGTATCAGGCAGCGCAAATGTCTGCCTGACCACAGCTAAAAGGGAGCAGGCCAACAAAATGTGGGCCACTGTCAAAGCCGCCCCGCAGCGACACAGAGGAGGGTCCTCCCGACACGGTAAGTAACTGTGTGTCAGCCAAGAGTGGCCAATGCGGAGCCGACAAAGGACGACTGAGTCCCTGCGGTTGGCTCGCATGGATGACCGCCACACAGTCGTCATCTCCTTAATGGCACGGAGTTTATTGGGCATGATCCGATCGCGCCATTCAGCGTCCCAAAGCGCAAAAACTTTTCGGCGGAGGACTGCTCGCAAATCAGTCTCTGGGAGGCCAATGTCCATAGATAGTTTACTGATGGCCTCTTTCGCCTGGCGGTCAACATATTCATTGCCTGGGATACCGACATGACCGGGGGTCCACACAAAGACCACAGAGCGGCCGCAACGGGCAAGAGTATGCAGGGACTTCTGGATAGCCATCACCAGATGAGAACGAGGGAAACACTGGTCGAGAGCTCGTAAACCGCTCAGGGAATCGCTACAGATCACGAAGGACTCACCTGAGCAGGAGCGGATATACTAGAGATGAAGAGGCTTGCACAAGTTAGACTAGTATGGAAAGCTGTATCTCATCAATCTTCCGACTGAAGGCCACAACGAAATGTATTATGTTGGTTAAGGGAGCTTGTATATAGTCAATGAATTTCTTCAGTGAATATACTGGCACGCTATCAATGCCTGCTGGATTTTTTAAAATCTTGTACTGTTTTACTGACTTATGCTCTATGGTGGTAACACTATCATTACATTTGCTGCAAGGCCATCTTGAAGTACTTCCATTAGGATATAGACGAGATGCCCTGACCAAGAACTTTTAATATTATTTATTTACTTTGTGTTCCATAGGTCCATTTGCGAAAATATCGCTCGGTGTAGAATGAGTCAATTTTTATGAGCTACTGTTTAGTACTGAAGTACACTGAACTTATGACAGTTCAATATATAAGCTATCATACGTTACTTCACTAGGAATATGCAGAAATATACACATCTGAGATTAAGCTATGCTGTACATGAACAAAGAATGATGAAACTGTCATAGAGACCACAAAACCTGATTTATGCATATGAAGGAGATATTGTGCACTGTGAAAATAAAATTCACCTACACTATAAGACGACCTGTCAAGAAGTAACTACCTTAGTTTTTCTTTACACTTGGGCACTGTACTATCATTTTTTAGAGCATAGTGTATACACAACTTCCTCAGAATATTGTAATTACGGTATGAACTATATTGCTTTCGAATATGTTGCCATTTTTAGTAACAAAGCATACCAGGGGAAAATATACTGAGCAGCTGTTGTAAAATTCGAAGATTTCTAAAAACACATCTGCCTGAGTGTCTCGGCTGGACACAATTTTTACAGCTTGCTTCTGCACATAAAATACGTTTTTCACTAGCAGCAGATTTTGCATTAATATTATATAATAGGCCGTAAGTGAATGAAAATAACAAAAGTGTGTTGTTTTTATTGTACTCATCTCTCTACTGCGAGATATGATTATTAAGGCAAATGTTGCTGTGTTTAATCTTTTACACGGATCTTGAATATGGTAATGCCACTGCATTTTTCTCTCTATATGCAGACCCAAAAACTTGGAGGACTCAACCTTTAAAATCTCATGCTTACCCTTTTTCTTTTTTTTATTTGTTTCATCTGTGACATTAGTATTAGACAAGAAACGAATATAATCTGTCATTTTTAGTTGACTAAAATCCTATTAATTTTTAAACCAATTACCCACATCTGCAAATGCTTTATTTACTACCACACTTAATATATTCCCTGAATGATTATTAACTGATACAATGGTGTCATCAGCAAGCATGGTGATTTTTCCATTTCTGTACATTGTGGCAAATTGTTAGTAAGTATTAGAAAAAGTGGTGAGCCCAATACTAAGCCTTGTGGCACTCCAATGGCAATGGAGCCTCAGCCTGAAGATATAGTCACCACACATTCCTCTCATGATAATGCTTCTGCTTTCCACGGGAAAGATAATAGTCAAGCCACTTACCTACTATTCTACTAATTCCAAGGTTCTTTACTTTATTCAAGAGAATAAGGTGACTAACACTCTCACCAGATCACAATATATTCCAAATGTCATAATATTGTCATTTATGGATTCCAAAACATTCTCAACAAATGCATGTACTGCTCCGTCTATTGATACCACTTTCTGAAAACCAAACTGGTTATTGCTCAGGAAGTTGCATTTACCAAGATGCTCAACATTTGCTGTGCATACACTTCTCCAACACCTTGGAAAAAATGGAGTGTAATGATACTGGTCCATAGTTTATAGCATTCTGGGAATGGAATGAACTCCAGCGAAATTTCTGCTTTTTAAAGATAGAATTATCTTTTATCTTTCCTTCACTGTTGTTTTCCAAACATGCAGCTCATCTATTTTGTTTGTTAGTGTGTTGTGTAAGAATTCTGTAGCTCTATTTACAGAACCCAAGCATCCTGCTGGATTTGTAACTATTAAGAAATGATTTCAGCAATGCCCACTTTACTGCATGTATTTCTTAAACCAATCATTTCTTTGGCAAGCTGAACTATTCCCTGCCTCATTTTTCACCTATCTCCATTCATTAATATCTTAAACTACACTTTATACTGCATCAACATTTCTGAACTATTAGACAGTCTGGCTGATACATACAATTTCCTGTTTGATTTACTTGGAATTTTTTATCTCTGAATGGTCCATGCCTTAAATGTAGTGTTAAACTGGTTTTCTCTAACTCTTTTCATTGGAAACACTTTCTCAAAAAAAACTTGTAGCTTGATTACTAAACAAATTCAATTTTGAGTAAATATTTGCTGTATTATATATCTTAGAGCTGTCTGCTAACTGTAGCTTCTGCCTGTATGTATTCATTGTTTCTCTATTTATTGATCCCACAGTTTTCCAGACAGGGTGTGGTTTTATCTTAGGACTGAACTAAGGGATAGTAAGAATTACAGCACCATGGTCTGTCAGCCCATTTAAGACTTGACTGTCGAACTTCTGTACCTGGACTTATCAATAAAAACATCAAAAGTATAAGCACTAGAATGGTCAGTTACTCTAGTGGGGAATTTTACCCCTTGCAGTAAATTATAAGAACCCATTAACTGCTTCAGTTCTTCTCCGTTACTACTTTCAGCCAAGAGATTTACATTAAAATCTCTTAGTAATACAAGTGAAATGTTTTTGTAAAATTTTGACATGACTGCCTCACTCTGAGAAAGATTCTCAGATTCCCTACAGGTGCCCAGTAAATTGATAACATGACAACTGATGCACTATTTGCTGTCAGTTCTATACCACATATTTCCAAGTGTTGCTCAACACAAAAACTGCTTAAGTATGGGGCTCTACCTGCCACATTATTTCTAGCATAAATCACAGTCCACTTTTCTCCATGGTAGATCGACAATAATGAGATGCTAAAATGAATCTGTCAATATACAACACTCCACTAGTGACATCTGTTCTGTGAAATAATACGTCAGGTAGTAGCTCACATTCAACATCACTTCAATTCATCACTAACTGGTCTTTTACTTTAAGTCCAATTGCTCGAGATTTAGGCTTGTTTAGATGTGCAACATTTTTCGAACAGTTAGGTACCAAGATAACTTTTCGAAGGACATGCACTGGTGGCTTGGGCTACTGATATTCTGCTCTACACTCTCTCTCTACAGTGAAGGGTACCAAAAGACCTCCTGAAGCAGGGAAGTCTTTTGTCTTCTTAGTTTTTTTACTCTTGTGGTGGCTGCTGGAGATTCCAGTAATTCTGACTGTCTAGCAAGTTTCGAGCCCTGTGTGTCAGGTACAGCCAGATTTTGTATCTCTGTAATGGAATCTTTAGCTGAACACACAGCACAAAATGCTAATTTACATGGTACAGGTGCTGCTTTTTCCAGCGATGGAATTGTCACATGCTTCTCTGTTTTGGTAGAGGCAATAGCCCTTTATGATCTGCCTATGTAGTCTCCTATGCAGCCCATATATTGTGAAGTGCTCTGTAAGCGAACTCTCTGCTTCAACAAATTTACCACGGTTAAAACAGTTACATACTTTTCTTATTTTTCAATTTGCTACATTTATTTTCTGATCTGCAGATGAGCTGTCTGTCAGGTCATACACATGAGGAATGTTAACTGCAAAAGTATTCACACAAGGAATTATTTCTGGCATTGCCTTTAGAGTTCTTATTGCTAAGTGGCTTTCTTTGCTATAAATATTGTTTTCTCCACTGCCCTTCCAGTACTTCTGAGACAGGAGCTTCAGAGTTAGAAATGTCTGTTATTTTAAACTGTGTATGCACATTTCACAAAACAATTTGAGGTGTGCTGTCAGTGACTTGCGGAGCATACATGTTGATGTGGAAAAGAAAACTGTGGTATGTGCACACCACATTGTTTAGTAACCAGTACAAGGATTCATTTGGTCTCATTGAGTAGTAATTCTTGTTTGAGCAGTCTGATAACATTACTGGTGGGTTCATATTGAGGGTGTGGAGAGATAGGCATCCCTTTGGGTGCACGAACAGGGGGGGGGGCACAAAAGCTCAGTGGGGGGATTGGGGGGGGGGGGGGGGGAATTGAAAATTGTTTGAGAATTAACCAGGTGAGGCCTGTGACTTCTCCTAACCATTATGTTGCTATCTTCTGCCCACAAGAAGAAGCCTTTCTCTGTGACTGTAAGTGCATGCAGTCACTACAGCATCATTTCTAGTTTCTTTTCATCCGAGCAGCATTACAAAGGAACAATCCATCACTAGGCTGGCACGTGGTAACAATGGGGTTGATGAACACAACTGTTGTCTGAATGAACTGATCATGTTCAATAATTGAGTTCGCTATGAGTCTGTAGAATATCGACCATTGGCCAGCAGTTGCTGAAACAATTACGTTCGCTACTCGACTGAAGGCTTATGATTTACGCCAACTGAGAGCTGGAGGGAGCTGTTTGAGTTAGAGTGCTACGAAGTAATTGAAATAACAACAGCTGAAATGGAAAATAGGTCTCTCATATATCACATCCTTTTGTCTAATGAAATACCTTCACTGAAAGCTTTTTATCTGTTCATGAAAAATGCACAGCTGTTTCAATGCCAAATACAGCAGAGTTCTTGATGCAGTAAGCCAAATAGCTGCTTTCAAATTCCAACTGGAAGATCAAGAAGAGCATTCACACAGTTTTCTATTTGGTTATTTTTAAGATTTTCAAAATATTGGTTAATGAATTCATTGAAACATCGAAATAGCTCAAGAATATTTATAACAATGGTGACTGGCATCTTGTGAATGGTGTTTCAAAAAATTAAAGATGATTAAAAAACTATATAAGGTCATGCACTGGTGCAAGCAGACTGTCAAATATAGCTATGTTGTCGACAGAATATGACATATCTGCTAAACATGAGTTCAATGAAATAAGTAATGACTTTGCTTCATTTAAAGCAAGGAAGTGAAAAGTAAAATTATAATAAAACTACATTTCCCAGAAGGGGATAGTTTATCAACTCTTAATTATAGCCTTTTTCATTGATTTCCAATTAGTAATTTATTCACTACTAATTATTTATGAGTAATAAATAAAATTGTTAGTAATTAAACTGCTTAGATATACTAAAACCATTGTATGGTAACTGCCATAAACAATAAGATGTATATTTTGTTTTAGTCACAATTTTTATAAAGTTTTTAAAAAAATTATAAGTTTTAAGAAGTAAAGTGTAATTTATTTACTGCAAAGATGCAGACACTTTGTAGTGTACAATATTTTTTTTTCCAATGCAGTTCTCAATATTTCTTTCAATTATGCTTCGTTTTCGTCACGTCTATGTAATAAATTGTAAAATTTGCTACCACCTGGTGCAAAAGATCATAAAAAGGTAATTTTATAGGGGGGCGGGAGGGGGGGGGGGGGGAGATGACGGTAGCTTTAGTAGTTATATGACGGGCGTAGTATGACGACCATGGTACACACAGCTCTGAACTTACTTATTCATCCTTTTTTTAAATGTGAAGTGGTATGGAAAGTTATTTTGTTGCTGATCTGCCAACTTTGGTATACTGTGACACAGGTGGAGATCGCCAATGAGAATCCTCCGGAAGACTACGATGAAGACTCTGACTACCGCATTGGCCATAGGCTCACCTGGCACCGATACCACTCTCTCGCTGGTAAGTCACCAGCAGTCCAATAATCAAGTGAGAAGAGCCATGGAATGCAAATTTGACATCAGCACAGGACTTCATATTATCCATTGAACCACGGCAGTCCAACAGCTAATTCATTCTAGCACTCAGTAAAAGCTCCCGACAAAAAGATATCATTCGATCATACACTATAATTGCCCTAGTAGGTACATATAGATTTTGATAATGCTTTACACAGAGACAGCTCTTCACTCACAAAGATCTCAACATCTTCATGATGATTAAAAATTGTCACGGTTTACATAGAATGACTTTCTTTTTCTTAAAGCTGTTTGGCTTCGAGCCACGTGCCCATCTTCAGCAGCACGCTACAGAAGTCGAGTCAGAATGTTAAAATGTAAACAGGTGCATAGCAAACAAACTCTGTTAACAGTTTTGTACCAGAGCTTGATAGGGAATACTTGCATAGTTTAAGATTACATTGCTGTATATACAGCAACTATAGGAACATTTTTGGCAGCACAGCCAAAATTATAGTCACCTGACTAACACAGTATGTGTGTATGCTCACTAAGTTAATCAGTGCTAGTTGTTGCATTATGGTTGACTTTTTGCCGTTTTGGGAGCATGATTACTAGTATGATGATGACCTGCAATCCAACATCTATGTTGCATGTTTAACTATTACGAATTTCCCCTCTACTTTACTTACTTTACATGAAGGATCCACCCTTAGTATGTGGACATGATCCATTCCCTTTTGTGTGATAACGTTCTGATTGCATTGGCAGGCTCATATTCATGCAAAAATGTTGAACGGCACTGGCCAAAGAATCATAGATAAGGGACGCCACACAATTGGTTAAGTTGCATACTATTTGGTTAAAGACATTTGTGTTACACATGTTTTGCTGCTAAAACGCTTATGATATGATACTTTTAACCATTGTACACATATTGTGTTAGACATAAGACAAACATTTTGATTGTGGTGCCAAAAATGTCCCCTATAACTTTTAACCCGTGGAAATATTTTGTGTCAAGCTGATGTACAAAAACGTTGACCATGTTAATTAGGTATACAACTATGTATATTTTAACATTTTGACTTTTACTGGCTAGTTGGGTAGTGTGCCGCTGATGATTGTCACATAATCCACTACTGTCCGACATCAAATGAAGTTGCTGTAATTCATGTTCATTATCTCCATCCTATTGAAGATGGAATTTTGGATCTGCAGCTGCAAAATATTAAATAAAGAGAAATTACCTTCCTTTTAGTAGCTACTTTACTTACTTTTTTTTTTTTTTTTTTTTTACAGCTTGACTGCTTTTCACATACCAGTTGAAATTTTGAAGTATAACTGTTAAGTCATTATTTTCGCAATTCAGTGTAAAATGTTTAGTCAACTTTATGCTTTTCTTAACACATGGACTAACTGAATATTTTATGGGAATGTGGCTGGGTAGAATTGTCCAAATCATCAAAAATTTTGACAAGTTGCCTCCCCACAATGCTGACGCATTATACTACAGCATGACATGCACCCCCACGGAGGGCTGTGCTGCGCCGGCACAGATGACAGAAGAGAGAAGTAAGGAAAACAAACCACACGTGGTGGAGCAGGCAATAATTCCACCTGCCAACGAGAGAGAACTATCGTGGAAATATTATTGACAAAAAAATACATGGTGGCCAAATATAATTGGCCCAGAAAATATTTATGAGACTGGCAGAGAACTAATCCTCATTAATGATCAGGAGAACTACTCATCACAGAAAATGTTGGAAACGGTGATTTCCATCCACAATTCTGTTGCAATCACATGTCTACAAATGCGCATCTCCTGAATGCTCTGTGCTGAGTACCACACTGCGGGTATCTTCTCAGAGGTCCCATTCTGCATCCGGGGTTTGTGGAAAGCTAGAAGAGGTCCTGTGCCTCCAATGCTTTGTGACTGATTGTGTGTGTTCTCTTTTGGCTTGTCCTCTGGCCTGGCCCTTTTCAAGTGGTGACCTTCTGGTGCCGGCACAGTGGTGAGCTGAACAATCGCATGCTGCTACGTGTGTGTGCATATGGAGCAGTTGGAATGGGCTGCCTACTGCTGACCAGCTGACAGCTAGGTTGCTTCTGCAGCTATCTTCATACCAGCAGCCACCTGCTGTGATTTGCTGAGCCGTGGCCACTGTGCAATGAAACACACTTGTGAATGTGCAGAACAGGCCAGTGGTGTTGCCAATTCTCGCATCAGCGGCTCAGTTACTGGACGGTGCCAAGACATTTCAGTGTGCTGCTACACTGTGGGTGCCTCGCCAACTTGCGTGTGGTAGATGCCCCACCTCGTCTTCTTCTGCACAGTGGGGGCAGACTCCGCCCCCACTGCTACATGTGGGCCACTCGGCTGTCCTGCTCAAGAGGCCGCCCATTTGCATCCGTAATGTATACTTTCTGGGGCATTGGGCTGTCTTCTCAGGTGGGTGCCGCCATTGCTGCTGCATCAGTAGCTGTGACAGCTCTGAGCTGACAACATCACCTGTCCTGCTGGAGTCATCTGGGTGCAGAAGTCAGGGAGTGCACCTCCTTGTGCTGCTGGTATCTCCGTCCTGGCTGAGGCACAGACGGCGATCAGAATGTGATGCTGTGAACTTCCGTGGCACCGTGTAGGGTATTCCACATTGGCGAGCTAATGCAACTAATTTCTCGCAGGCATAATAATTTGCATATTGGTTTCTCTTCTCTCTTTAGGGCACACTGCTGGCTTGGATGGCTGCCAGCACACTTCATGCAGATGTCAGAGATTGAGCAGTGGTGAGCTGTGTGCCCACACCGTGACATTTGAAGCTTTGCAGCAACCCATGCCACAGCTTCACATTTTCTATGTTTGAGTGAGTGTGAAGAGACTGTGTGTTTAATGAGCAGCTGAATGCAACACAAAATGGTGTTCACGATAAAAGAACGCATGTTCACTGTCGAGTGTTATGCAAATCACAATTCACAGAAAACCATTTGCACAAGAGTTTAAGACTGGAAGTCCTTTGGAAAAATCTCCAGCAAAGTCTGGAATGCAAAACTTGGTGGCAAATTGGCAAAAAACAGTCTCTGTAGCAGATAAACACTGCAACAAGAGTCAGTCCTGCTTCAGCCTTATTGCAAATGTTTTCTGGGCCAGTTTTATTTTGCCCATCCAGTAGTAACATAGCAAGGACACGCACTTAGTGTATCACTGTGCTGTTTCATCAGGCACAGAGTGGGTCTCCAAAAAATTCAAATACAAGCCCTACCCCAATTTACAGGGCTTCGTGCTAGTTTAATATCGATAAATTCTCTTAGAATTATACGTGGAGGCCAAATCTTTGTGTTGCTCTACTCTAATAGTTGGCTAAAGTCAGAGCAGCATTCTAGAATTAAAGATTTGCTTGCCTGTTGTAAGCCAATGTGGCGCCTATGTTCAATACAATAATCTTCAATAGTCTATAATGTTTGTTCCATATAAACTGCACAGCACAGAAAATGTCTTACACAAGCTGTATATCTGCCAGTGTGTGTGTGTGTGTGTGTGTGTGTGTGTGTGTGTGTGTGTTCAGATTCATGGGGAGCAGTGAATAAAAGAGGATGTCTTATGAATCTAAAAATAAAGTAACTTCATAATAAAGTAGAAACAACATAATAATCAAAATGAAAGTGTCCTGTTGGATAGTTGCTTACAAAGATCTGCCACTGGGCAACAATCAAAACTGTGCTGCTCTACCCTGTGCACTGTAACGAGCTCAGACGACCCTCAGAACACTGTACATAAAGTGCTCCAAATGCCACTGCTCGAGCCTTTTTCTCTCTTCGACAGCAGCCTTCTTGAGGTCATCTGTGGATGAGGAAGGTTCCTGCAACAATGTACTATAGGCCCCAAGCACACTTAATTGGATCATATGAACAGATACTAAGATAGTTTCCTGACTCCTCGAGGAAGGATGTTCACAAGTCTGGTTGTGCATTATCAACATGGGAGACAAATGCACTGCTATAATGTAGACTGTAGTGCTGGACAATGGACTGGAGGATCACACCCCAAAACTCCACAGCTCTCACATTACATTGAATATGATGAGAGGCTTCTAACATATGTACCTCATACCAGCCAAAAACAGACATGACTCCCTGCAGAACTCGTGGGACTTTATGCCTGAGGCCTGCATTGGTACACGGCGGTCTTCACATTATACTTCAGTGATTGTGAGGAGTCACACAAATCCCGTTGGTGAAGAGAACGTGACTCCATTCATCCAGGTTTCACCCATGTAGTGACACAGCTCTCTCAGTTTCCTCAGCACTTCCGTTGCATTCTGCTTGGGGTACCCATGAGCCACAATTTATAGGTAGCATTTGTCAGCTGGTTTTGTTGATTGTGAACAACAGCTACATGGCGTACATTCCATGCTGTTTGTCTCATGACGGCCCTAAAATGTTAAAAAGATATTACTGTGGTGCACACCAATTCAGCAAGTAACTTCCCATACTAAGTACCCTTCTCGCCAGAAAGTGAGAATGTGTGCACCGTCTACGCTTGAAATGACGCTTCGGGGGATATTGGTGAAAAAATTCATTGTCCTGTTCACAATTTGAACATAAGATATCCTACTGAAATACACGGAGACTGTTCCATTACACAAATGGCTGTATGTTGCTAATTTCTGTACTCAAAGAAGGTATTGAGAACAGATATTAAAAAATACAAACCCCACAAGTCATAACAATGGTGTAAAAGATTTTCCACCAATTTCTGTCAAGTCACAACTGCAAGGCACCTAGTAAATACCTCCCTTGCAAGGACATAAATTCACATTTCAAAGCCTCTGAAAAAGCTATGTATTCGAAAGGAGGTCAGGATACACACTTCAAATAATTTTTCATTACATCTCCCTGCCTCACTCTTTCTGCCACCCTTTATACTTACAGATGATTGTTAGCACAATGCGTGTCCAATCTATCAATCATTGCAACCATTATTGTGAACGATGCACCTGAGCTAAACTCACTCAACTGACAGGCTTCCTGGGTTAAAGTACACATTGACCTAAGCACCAAGCAGGGCTGGTGGTTATTGCTGAAACAACCAGTTTTTGATTATACACTTTAAAGTAATAAATGTAGTCACTGAACAAAGAATGGAAAATTCTAAGACTCCCTCCCACTTTTGCATTACATGTCTGAAGATATGTAGAATCAAAGTATCAAGTAAAATAGTCTGTCCACCATTGGCTGCTGTTCTCAAAAAGTAATATGGGGTTGAATATTAAAAATAATCCCAGAAGTTTCCTATTTTTTGAAACATTACTCAAAACTCACATGTGGAAACCCAGGATCACACCACTATTTTGGCATTACAAATAGTCGGTTCTTAAAGGCTTAAAACTGAGGTTGGAGAACTTTTATTTTTCGTGTTAAGTTGTCCACTTCCAAGCGCTACAAACATCGTCTAATAGACCATGCAACACATACATTATTGTCTCTGTGATGCTATACTAATTCTTATTTGATGTGTTTGTTGCTTATTTCTAAATGTTAGAGTTGTTATTATTATTATTATTATTATTATTATTGTTGGCGAATTTTCCCTAAAAGGAAATCGTTAAGCTTATGACTTTGAAGGCTTGTTCTTCTTGTCCTTCCAGTACTCCTTCATTCTCTTGGAGAGGGCCTCTTTTCTCTCCTCAGACCATTCTTGTTTGGTCCGCTGTTTTAGCGCTTCTGACTTTACTTCCCAATTGTCTATGTGTTTTCGGAAGGTGCTTCTGTCTGTGGTGTTTGTGGTGCCAATTGCTTGTAGGTCTTTTCGGACTCCTTCCATCCAGGGCGTCGAGACTTTAAGTGTCTTGATGTGTTCTAGAATTTTCTTGGTGAGTCTTGTTTCAGGGAGTCTATCTAAATGTCCGTAGAATTTAAGGCGCCTTTTTCTCATATCGTTCTCGATGTTCGAATATGCTTCTACTGTTGAGTTCTACTGTAGTCTGTAGCCATCTGGTGTGGGTCTTCCTCCTAAAATTTTCCTCATGATTTTGCGTTCTTCTTTTTTGATTTCTTCAATTTTGATTTTCCTGGTGAGTGCTAGTGTTTCGCTGGCATACAGTACGGCGGGTTTGATCACTGTGTTATAGTGTCTGATATTGGTGTTTCTGGAAATGCATTGTTTGTTGTAGACGTTTCGTACCATGCCTAGTGATTTCCGTGTCTTCTGTTGTCTGTCTTCGTAAGCCAGTTTCTCTGTTCCGGTCGGTTCGATGATTTCGCCTAGGTATCTGAAGTGTGTGACCCCTTTAATTTTGCCGTACTTGGTTGTGATGTCGTCGCCTTCTCTTGTTAGGACTTGCGTTTTTTCAAAAGAGATTTGTAGGCCGACTTTCTCGGCGCATTCTTTCAGGATTTCGATCTGTGCTTTTGCTGATGTTGGGTCATAGGTCAGTATCGCTAGGTCGTCTGCGAATGCTAGGTAAGGGATTTCCAGTCTTTTCCTTCCTAATGTGACTGGTCTCCAGGTGTTTTGTCTCCTGACTTCAGCTTCCCATTCGCTCATTACTTTGTCCAGGACGATGTTGAACAATAGCGGGGATAGTCCATCTCCTTGTCTTAGGCCAGTGTGGATTTCAATTGGGTCTGAGATTTCGCCCATGAATTTGACTTTGGATTTTGTATTGGTTAGTGTCTGTTCGATTAGTCTTCGGGTCTTTTGGTCTAGGCCTTTTTCTCTGAGGATTTGGATGAGGGACTTTCTGTCGATCGAGTCGTAAGCCTTTTTGAAGTCGACGAAAGTGCAGATGATTTTTTTGGGGCTTGTCATGTGGGATTTTATGATTGATTTCAGGTTGAAGATTTGTTCGGGGCAGGCTCTGTTGGGTCTGAAACCCGCTTGGTATTCCGAGATGGCGGGTTCCAGTTGTCCTTGCATTCTGGTGAGAAGGCAGGTTGATAGAATTTTGTAGATGACCGGTAGCAGGGAAATTCCTCTATAATTGTTTGTGTCTGTCCTGTCACCTTTCTTGTGTAGCGGGTGAATGAGTGCGGTCTTCCAGTCGTCAGGTATGATTTCGGTTGTCCAGGTGTTCTGAATGATTTGTGTGATTTCGTTTAGCGAGTTTGGTCCTAGGTTCTTCAGCAGTTCTGCCGTTATTCCGTCTTCACCGGCTGCCTTGTTGTTTTTCAGTTTCTTTATGCAGTGGAGGATTTCTTCTTTTGTTGGTGATGGTGAGTCTTCCGGTGCGTTGGCCGGTTCTCGGGGTTCGAAGGTTGAGTTAGGTTCCGGGCAATTTAGTAATTTTGAAAAGTACTTCGCGAGCTCTTCACAGTTTTCTTTGTTGGTAAGTGCCAGTTTTCCGTCTTCTTTTCTGAAGCAGAGGTTCTGTGGTGAGTATCCTTTGACTTGGTTGGCGAACGTCCTGTAGAAATCCCGTGTGTTGAAATTTCTGAAGTCTTCTTCGATGGAGTTTAGCTGATCGTTTATGTATTTGCGTTTCTCTTGTCTTATTGTTTTCGATGTTTGTCTTCGAATTTCATAGAAGTTGTCCCGTGTTTCTTGTGTTTTGTTGCTGTTGTAGTTTGTGAAAGCTGTTCTTCGATTTTGTAGGGCGATTTCGCAGGTAGTGTTCCACCAAGGGTGCCTGGGTTTTCTAGTCAGCGGGATCAGTTCTTTGGCTGTGTTCACAATTTTTTGTTTAAAGCTGGTCCAATCTTTCGCCTCTTGTTTTTCCCAGTGTTCTGTGATGTTCGATTCTCTGATCTTTCTTGTATCAAATTTCGGTGAGGTCAATTTCTTTTTGTGTTGTCTTCTTGGTGTGAGTTTGATTTTGATTCTTGTTAGGTAGTGGTCCGAATCTATGTTGGCGCCTTTTCTCACTTGGACGTCGTGAATTTCTTTCTGGTATTCATAGGAGATTGCCACGTGATCTATCTGGAATTCGCCTAGTGAGTAGACTGGTGATCGCCACGTCTTTTGTTTCTTGGGCTTTTTCATCAGGGAGGTTGACATGATTTTGAGGTTGTTTTGCTGGCAGAGTTCGATCAGTCTGGTGCCGTTTTTGTTGGTGAATTTGTGTGCAGGAAAATTTCCTACTGTTTTTCTGTAGCGTTTTTCTCTGCCGATTTGTGCGTTGAAATCGCCTAGTAGAATTTTCGCGTTGTCTAGGGGTATTTTTGCCAGGGTGGTTTCGAGTTTGTCCCAGAATTTGTCTGTTTCTTCTGGTTTGTCCTTGTTGTCTGTGTTCGTGGGGGCATGTACGTTGATGAGGGTGTAGTTCTTGTTGGCGTGTTTGATTCGCATGGTCATGAGCCTGTTGTTGATCGCATTGACTTCTTTTACTGAGTCTAGGATGTTTTTGTTTACTGCGAAGGCCATGCCGAGGAGTGCTCCTCCTTTGCCGATTATTGTTGTTATTAAAATAGCACTGATTTTCTATAACAATCCAATGTTTCAAAGCAACTGAAATTTTATAATAAATGTTACTTGTTTTTTAAAAATATTTTATTTAAAAACCAAAACGTTTTGTACTGCTGCTACGGCAAACTGAAAAGTCATTTTTCTTACCAGGTTATTAGTAAAAACTAAAAAGAACCTGTTATATGCAAGACCTTACAAGTACCAGAAAATACTGGTTATTTAAAACTAAAACACCAGTACTGGTTTTCCCCGAGCAGTTTCTCCCATCCCTAGCACTAAAGTATGGAAAACCAGTTCACACTGAAGGAAGGTTAGGACTTATTGTCCCATTGATAAAAAAGTCATTACAGATGGAGTGTAAGCTCAGAATGGAGAAGCATGAGAAAGGTAACTGGCAGTTCCCTTTTCAAGTTAAGTGTCTTGGCTTTCACATTGGGCATGTTAGGGAAATCATGGAAAAGAGAAATCTCCATGGCCAAATGAGGATTTGAAGCATTGTCATCCCGAGCACGAGTCCAGCATCTTACTGTACTGCGAAATGCTGCTCGGACTCCACACATTGACGCAGATGGTAATGGCCAGTGCTTTATTTGTGACAGTATGCACTGGTATGCCGCACCAGTAGCACTGACGAGAAAACATCAGAACCAGAGATTCTGAGGTACGGTACCGTAGAAATTCTGTTGTGGATGAAGTGATGTAAAACAAATGCTCAGAAAAGCTTTAAAGTAACATTTTAAGAAGTCTAAATTTAAAAAGTCACAAAAGGTCACAAAACCAGAACTTTTTCCAAATCTAGCACTTTAATGACTGTACTTACGGCAGAACAAAACTGTGTAAGATTTGGACTGTTCTAACCAGCTCCGAAATATCAGTTAACTATTAAGTGCCTAATAAAAGGTGCCGCATCTATAATTCTATATTACTCAATGAAGTAGCCTGTAAGTAACATAACAGTGTGCTCCCTGCCGCCGTTGGATAAGCAGCTGCAGCAGCAAGTCGTATACTCTTAGCTCACTTATTTGTTACATAGTTTAATTCTTAATTTCTTTGCGTGTTTTTGGTATTTGCATTGTTTAATTCATAAATTTCGGGCGTATTATAGTATTTGAGAGTTGTAGCATCGCGTTTTAGTACCTGAATAGTGTAAAATCGCGTAGTCTCCTTCCGCCGCCGAGCAGTGTGTCAGCAGTGCGCAAGTGTTTGTTTTGAATACAGTCAGAGAGAGTCCCTTTAGTCAACCAATAGTGCCAGTAGTGCTAGTGTTTGTTTTCAATACAGTCCAGAGACAGGTAGTGCTATTTTCATTGTTTTCTACAAGTCGCTAGCAATCGCAGTTTAGTCAATAATCAGCCGCCTTTAGTGAATTAGCAGTCTAGTTAAAAGTTGATTAACTCTCTTCAGTAAATTGATTCCTTAGGATGGATAGGATGTGTGTCTGCTGTGCACGGACGCAGGAGGAGCTGGCCACTGTTCGCGAACAGCTGAGCGTGTTAATGGCCGCGGTCAGCCGTCTTCAGGCTGCTGCCTCGGAGTGTAGCGGCAGTGGGGAGTCTGGTGTGTCGCAAGGTACACCCCAGGTGTTACATGCATCACCCACTGTCCCTGCTGTCGAGACATCTTCGCGGGTACCGGGCGCGGTTGGGCCACCCTCTCCCCAAGGGGAGTGGCTGGTTCAGCGGCGTTCGCAGCGCACGAGGCGGAGGGTAAATGTGGAGGCTGGCCGTGTGGCATCGCCTGCTCTGCCTGTGAGTAGACATGTGGCTGCTCCTTCAGCAAGGTCTGAGCAGGCACACGGGGGGAGGGGTTTATTAGTTATTGGGAGCTCCAACGTTAGGCGGGTGATGGAGCCCCTTAGGGAAATAGCGGAAAGGTCGGGGAAGAAGGCCAGTGTTCACTCTGTCTGCTAGCCGGGGGGTCTCATCGGGGATCTGGAGGAGGCCCTGCTGGCGGCGATAGAGAGCAATGGCTGCACCCAACTACAAATTGTTGCTCATGTCGGCACCAATGACTCCTGCCGTCTGGGTTCAGAGGTCACCCTCAGTTCGTACAGGCGGTTGGTGGAATTGGTGATAGCGGAAAGCCTCGCTCGCGGGGTGGAATCAGAGCTAACTATTTGTAGTATCGTTTCCAGAACCGATCGCGGTCCTCTGGTTTGGAGCCAAGTGGAAGGCTTAAACCAGAGGCTCAGACGATTCTGCGGAGATCTGGGGTGCAAATTTCTCAACCTCCGCTATCGGGTGGAGAAATGTAGGGTCCCCCTGAATAGGTCAGGCATGCACTACACACCAGAAGCGGCTACAAGGGTAGCGAAGTACGTGTGGAGTGCACATGGTTTTTTTTTAGGTTAGATAATTCCCTCCCTAGGCCAGACAAGACGCCTCCTGAGGCGCGGCAAGGTAGGAGTAGGCAAAATGCAACAGGGAATAACAATATTAATGTGCTAATAGTAAACTGCAGGAGCGTCTATAGAAAGGTCCCAGAACTGCTCTCATTAATAGACTGTCACAATGCCCATATTGTACTAAGGACAGAAAGTTGGCTGAAACAAGACGTAAGCAGTAATGAAATCCTAAACTCAGATTGGAATGTATACCGCATAGACAGGCTGGACAGTGAAGGGAGAGGCGTGTTTATAGCGATAAGAAGTGCAATAGTGTCAAAGGAAATTGACGGAGATCCGAAATGTGAAATGATTTGGGTGAAGGTCACGGTTAAAGCAGGCTCAGACATGGTAATTGGATGTCTCTATAGGCCTCCTGGCTCAGCAGCTGTTGTGGCTGAGCACCTGAAGGATAATTTGGAAAATATTTCGAGTAGATTTCCTCACCATGTTATAGTTCTGGGTGGAGATTTTAATTTGCCGGATATAGACTGGCAGACTCAAATGTTCATAACGGGTGGCAGGGACAAAGAATCCAGTGAAATTTTTAAGTGCTTTATCTGAAAACTACCTTGAGCAGTTAAACAGAGAACCGACTCGTGGCGATAACATATTAGACCTTCTGGTGACAAACAGTCCCGAACTATTTGAAACAGTTAACGCAGAACAGGGAATCAGCGATCATAAAGCGGTTACGGCATCGATGACTTCAGCCGCAAATAGAAATATTAAAAAAGGTAGGAAGATTTTTCTGTTTAGCAAAAGTGATAAAAAGCAGATTGCAGAGTACCTGACGGCTCAACACAAAAATTTTGTCTCAAGTACAGATAGTGTTGAGGATCAGTGGACAAAGTTCAAAACAATCGTACAATATGCGTTAGATGAGTATGTGCCAAGCAAGATCGTAAGAGATGGAAAAGAGCCACCGTGGTACAACAACCGAGTTAGAAAACTGACAAACAAAAATTACGCGAAGCGAAATGTAGTGTGAGGAGGGCTAAGCGAGAGGCGTTCAATGAATTCGAAAGTAAAGTTCTATGTACTGACTTGGCAGAAAATCCTAAGAAATTTTGGTCTTATGTCAAAGCGGTAGGTGGATCAAAACAAAATGTCCAGACACTCTGTGACCAAAATGGTACTGAAACATAGGATAACAGACTAAAGGCCGAAATACTAAATGTCTTTTTCCAAAGCTGTTTCACAGAGGAAGACTGCACTGTAGTTCCTTCTCTAGATTGTCGCACAGATGACAAAATGGCAGAGGAATAGAGAAACAATTAAAATCGCTAAAAAGAGGAAAGGCCGCTGGACCTGATGGGATACCAGTTCGATTTTACACAGAGTACGCGAAGGAACTTGCCCCCCTTCTTGCAGCGGTGTACCGTAGGTCTCTAGAAGAGCGTAGTGTTCCAAAGGATTGGAAAAGGGCACAGGTCATCCCCGTTTTCAAGAAGGGACGTCGAACAGATGTGCAGAACTATAGACCTATATCTCTAACGTCGATCAGTTGTAGAATTTTGGAACACGTATTATGTTCGAGTATAATGACTTTTCTGGAGACTAGAAATCTACTCTGTAGGAGTCAGCATGGGTTTCGAAAAAGACGGTCGTGTGAAACCCAGCTCGCGCTATTTGTCCACGAGACTCAGAGGGCCATAGACACCGGTTCACAGGTAGATGCCGTGTTTCTTGACTTCCGCAAGGTGTTCGATACAGTTCCCCACAGTCGTTTAATGAACAAAGTAAGAGCATATGGACTATCAGACCAATTGTGTGATTGGATTGAGGAGTTCCTAGATAACAGAACGCAGCATGTCATTCTCAATGGAGAGAAGTCTTCCGATGTAAGAGTGATTTCAGGTGTGCCGCAGGGGAGTGTCATAGGACCGTTGCTATTCACAATATACATAAATGACTTAGTGGATGACATCGGAAGTTCACTGAGGCTTTTTGCAGATGATGCTGTGGTGTATCGAGAGGTTGTAACAATGGAAAATTGTACTGAAATGCAGGAGGATCTGCAGCGAATTGACGCATGGTGCAAGGAATGGCAATTGAATCTCAATGTAGACAAGTGTAATGTGCTGCGAATACATAGAAAGATAGATCCCTTATCATTTAGCTACAAAATAGCAGGTCAGCAACTGGAAGCAGTTAATTCCATAAATTATCTGGGGGTACGCATTAGGAGTGATTTAAAATGGAATGACCATATAAAGTTGATCGTCGGTAAAGCAGATGCCAGACTGAGATTCATTGGAAGAATCCTAAGGAAATGCAATCTGAAAACAAAGGAAGTAGGTTACAGTACGCTTGTTCGCCCACTGCTTGAATACTGCTCAGCAGTGTGGGATCCGTACCAGATAGGGTTGATAGAAGAGATAGAGAAGATCCAACGGAGAGCAGCGCACTTCGTTACAGGATCATTTAGTAATCACGAAAGCGTTACGGAGATGATAGATAAACTCCAGTGGAAGACTCTGCAGGAGAGACGCTCAGTAGCTTGGTACGGGCTTTTGTTAAAGTTTCGAGAGCGTACCTTCACCGAAGAGTCAAGCAGAATATTGCTCCCTCCTATGTATATCTCGCGAAGAGACCATGAGGATAAAAGCAGAGAGATTAGAGGGTACCCTCCGCCACACACCGTCAGGTGGCTTGCGGAGTATGGATGTAGATGTAGATGTAGATAACAGTATGAACTGAGCCAAAGTTTTGATATGGGATGATAATTCCTGTTTGTCTTGCATTATTTCTCACTCGATTTTCTTGTTGTCTTCTGTTTGAAAACTGATTCGATTCAGACTTGCATGCATCTATGTTCTCTGTAAGGCTCTTCATCCTTGTATAGCTACTGCACGCTACACCCATCTGATCCTGCCTACTGTATACATCCCTTGGTCTCACCCTACAATTTTTACCCCCCCCCCCCCCCCCCCCCCCCCCCCCCCACACACACACACACAAACACACACACACACACACACACACACACACACACACACACACACACAGAGAGAGAGAGAGAGAGAGAGAGAGAGAGATAGAGAGAGAGAGGGGGAGGGGAGGGGGGGGGGGGGGGGATTGAGATGTGTAGTTGGCAAGGACAGTCAGAAAGTATAGAGTTTCCCAAAGCAGGTGTGATATTTGTATATTTATGAGCATAATTCTGTGTTAAAGAATGGTGAACAATAAACAACTTGCGTTTAAATCAAAATCTGAGCTCGACTATTCATTGTCATGATCTAGTGTGGAGTGAATGTGGAATGGTGAAACAATATCTGAAGGGGAGTAAGCTAGCTTCAGAATTAACTGATCTGTTTACATACTCTTATAACTGCCGTCTGCTTTTTGTGCAAGTTGTAGATAACCTTTTGCTCCCTGTATTTTCTCTCTCCTCCCTGTAGAATTACAAAGTTTATATTCCAGTCAATACGGTCAAAAGCTTTCTCTAAAGCTACAAATGCTGTAAGTGCAAGTCGGCCTTTCTTTAATCTATCTTGTACAATAAGTTGTAGGCTCAGTGTTGCCTTGCATGTTGCTACAGTTCTTTGAAATGCAAACTGGTTGATTTTTATGAGTTTTCCCATTCTTTTGTAAACAACTCATGTCAGCATTTCGTAACTATAACTTTTTAAACTAATGGATCGATAATACTGACACCTGTTGGTATCTGCCTTCCTTTGGAACTGGGATAATTAAATTCTTCTTGAACTCTGCAGGTATCTCACCCATGTCATATTCTGCACTCCGGGTGGAACAGTTTTGCCGTAGCTGGCTCTGACAAGGATCTCAATACTTCTGAGGGGGTGTCATCTAATGCAGGTGCCTTGTTTTGATTTAGTCTTTTTCAGTGTACTGTCAGATTCTTCTCACAGTATCGGATCTCCTATCCCCTTTACGCTTCCCATTAGTTAGTATCTCAAATTTACAGCAGCTGATGCTTGGAGGACATTTCAGATATCTTGATACAAGACAAAATGACATCTTGAAAACTGCAGCGTACAGTGAGTGCTTTTTGCAGATATCGAGAGCTACCTCGACTACTTGTCAAGCGTGTACAGCCACTTGTGCAGCATCGAGGAGATCGGCCGCTCCAGTGAGGGCCGCCCCATCAAGTTGCTCAAGGTCTCCACTGGTGGGCGGTCCGTCAAGCCCGCTATCTGGATAGATGCAGGTGAGTTCCAAGAATCTGTTCTTAACGAATACTTGGTCGCTGTGCACTTCAGCTATATGTACAAAGTGTATTTGTGAACTAATGGCCATTTCCTTGTATTTAAGAATTGTCACTTCAGTACAAAGTTGAACAAATGCAGCACCATCTACTGTCTTTTTACGAATCCACAGCGGTAATAATTTTCATTCTATAGTCATTTGACTGTGGTTCAAAACAATGGCTTTGAAAATCGTTTCCACCCTCGCCAGTGGCAAAGTGTGAGCTGCAACACGATGCAAAAGGACCTACAGCTGTTCAGATTCATCAGTAGTCGAGCCAGTTTTATGAACTGATAGTAATGAGTGACTGAAAGGCTAGACAACAGTGTGGAGACTTTGTAAGTGGCCCTACTGATGTGTACAATGAAGAGCGAAGTGTCAGTCCTAGTAGTGTCAAAACGATGAAACTGCACAGCAAGTGGACCAGAAAGTGATCTTATGGAAGATTGGTGCCTTGGCTGATGAATTCCCTTATGTCAGACACAGCAATATCCTAATGATTTGGCACAGACATACTCGGACATGGCAAATTGTGGGCAAACTGGATGCCAAAACTGCTTACAGACCACCACAAAGAGCAAATAATTACAAGTGGATGAGGGTTTTTGGAGTTCTACCAACAAGATGGAGATTTTTTCCCCACACTGTTACAGGTAACAAGAAGTGAATATCCTATCCCAACACGGAATCATAGCATCAGTCAATGCAGCTGCATCATTCAATTTTGCCAGAATCAAGAAACACCATGCAAGATCCTTAGTTTTTCAGGGATGAGGGCATTCTTTTGGTTTCAAGGAAAATGGGTCAACAGTTACAGCTAATGCACAATGCACCAGGCAAGGCAATACAATAGCTGGCACAATGGATTTGCATTCAGGAGGATGACGATTCAAGCCTTTGTCCAGCCATCCTGATTTAGGTTATCAGTGATTTCCCCAAATCACTTCAGAAAAATTCAGGGGTGGTTCCTTTGAAAGTGTACGGCTTTCTTCCACATCCTTCCCTAACCTGATGAAACCGATGTCCTCACTGTTTGGTTCCCTCCCCAAAATCAACCAACCTAACGCGTGATGCAAAACGCTCAGAAAATTGTGAGGTCTTCCAAAAATGACAGCACTGGGAACTGTCATCTGGATTGATCTGCCTTTACAATAGTGTTCACGCACCATCCCTATATATATCAGGGGTAAAAATCAGCATTTTGGACTGGAAATTTTTGATCACTCAATCGAATACATATAAAGCACATTATTGGAACGTGACACATGGAATATAACACCACACATGTAAGTAAAGCAGAAAGCTTTCTTGTTCATAAGATAACTAGTATCAACTTCATTCATGTAACATACACAACACAGTTTCCTACAGGACTGAAAGCTTCTGCCTCAAATTACTTCAGCATCAAGGAGGCATTAGTAGTGTTGTAAAATTCCCGGGAATTTAAAATTGAGGAAATATTCCCAAAATTCATAAATTCTTGGGAATTTATGAATAATTAGCAAGATAGCTCAAAAAACTGTTAATAGGCAAAAGCAGTAATTATATGGGTAAATCTTATATGGATCTGGACTTAACCTCCTTGTTAGAAATAAACACTTTTTTGGTTTTCATTATTTTAAATATCAAAGAATCAGCCCTAGACCTGGCAAGTGTCGACATTTTATGACTCTTACGTTTCCTAGAACTGCCGATGTCGAAATAATCAACCTTTAGAAAAACTGAGTTTATAATATTGATATGCCATCTAGTAACTAAAGTTACTAAAATACACAGGGAAGTTTGTTTATTCAATGTGATAAGTTTTCCATCGGCATTAGAGGTATTTTAGGCTATAAAGTTTATTTTAAACTCTTGAAAATTTTGTAAACATTAGTCATTGAAAATGATATTTCGGGGAAAAATTATGCAAATAAACTGGTAGAGATTTATGGTTTACTTGAAAATACAAGTGATTTTATTGGCATAGAACATGATAAAAATATTAATTAAGAATTCTAAAAGTGAAAGTGATTGAGATATTTAGGGAAAATAAATTTATAAATCATAGTTCATCACATCTGAAGTAAAGGCCAAATGAAGATAAACCTTTTTTGGACACCTATACCAAATAGACGGAAACAGACTAACAAAACAAATACTACTATATTTCTGGAAGAAGAAATAATGGATTACAGAAGTAAGGAGAGATCAAGAAAGAAACAACATCAAAGAGTCAGAAATAGCAGAAAGAAACCGTTTCAAAAATGAAATACTAAATTTGGAAGGCTTTCAGAGCAGAAGAAATTAAAATTCGGGAACAACATGAACAGAAGAAAAGAAGAGACTTCATGGGGAGAAAATGAGGAATACTGGCATAATAGGAAACAACAACAAAGGAAGAAGAGGAACTGAAGTTGTTAACATGATACTAGTTGGTAAATACAATTAAAAAAAAATCATCACATGAAATAAGGAGCCTTTGAATTCTGAAAGTGAAACACCTCTAGTCATCTGTCTGGAAAAATTAAAAAAATACTACAGATAATGGCTGATTGAGAATTACACCTCCAGGGAAATATTTTGTAAGTTTAGGTTTCATTCAGAGAAATGTGGGGTTTCAATTTGTCTAAAAATAGTAGGCCTAGCGAATATTTTAAATTATTTTCTCCACCAGACTTACGGTAAATGATGTTTTCCATGGAATTTGCAAGAAAATTAATGCGTGGAATGACAAATCTTGGATTAAAATGTATGAATTTACTTAGTTAACCTAGTTTTAAGGTTCTTTAACTGTTAAAACATTCAAAATCTAAAAATTTTCATAAATTCCCAATTTTTGGGGATCTTCCTTGGCCAAAGAAATATTCCCGGCAATATTCCCATTTTATAAGTTCCCTCCCACTGGGAATATACCCAGCCCACATCACTAGGCATTAGACTTCTAATCCCTTTTTGGTCCAAAACCTTTCTTCAGGCAAAATGAAGCACATTGTCCTCGATTCCACACTAAAAAGGTATTTCCAAGTACATCACAATGAAATATTTTATGGTTATTACAGTTCATGTTATACATCAATTATAAAATTAATATTATCATGTGAAAACACACGCCTTTTGTAGATCATATGCTTAACTATGAGGAGGTGATCCTACAGAAAGTGCCATAAAATGCAGTCAGATCTTAACAAAATGTTGTACTGATGCAACAACAGGCTTTTAGTCTAAAGAAATGTAAAACTGTGGACATCACAAAACATGAAAATGCTTTAACTACATGATTAATGAGTCATTACAGATGTCATTGAAGTCATAGAAATACATGGGAGTAATAATGTGCAGGGACATGAAGTAGCACAATCACATGAGGTCATGTCAGTTGTAGATAAAGCGAACAACAAGCTTTGATTTCCTGTTATGATACAGGAGAATAGTACAGCATCTACAAAATATAATGCTTACAAAGTAAGAAGGATGTTGTGATGGAGTGCTAACCTTTATTTTGTTACTGGAAAACTTTTCACAAAAATTGTTGGAAAATCTCAAAAGGGAAAAGTTTAATATTATACGAAAATCCATTTAGATAAATTCAATAATCAATTTTCAGGATGGAATCTGCAAGTATTTGTCAACCAATCACATGAAGATTCCTACAAAAGAAGTGAGGCAAGTGCCAATGACAAGTGCCACAAGAGACTTATAAGCATACTTCCTGCAGTCTGCCTTTAAGTGAAAGGGAACTGAACCTTAATGTGGTGTACAATGAAAAGTATCCTATGCCAAGCACTGTGTTGTGATGTGCAGGATATAAAAATTCACAGGCCAAAATATTAGCCAGAGGCACACTGGTTGCTTTGGAGCTCTGTATGTAGAGTGCAGTTGGTACCAGGTAATGGTGTGACCCTCCGTCATTGATGGAAGTCAGGGTGCTGAAGTGGTGCATTTGTGTGTGTGTGTGTGTGTGTGTGTGTGTGGACGGGCACGCATGCCCCCCCGTTTCTAAGTGGACATTGCTTATTGTACCTCAACCAGCTCACTAACTGATTCAATCTTAATCCCAATGAACATGTCTTGAGCTATTTGGAACAGCAAATGAAACTTAGCAATTAACACTGTGGTGTCACCGCCAGACACCACACTTGCTAGGTGGTAGCTTAAATCGGCCGCGGTCCATTAGTACATGTCGGACCCGCGTGTCGCCACTGTCAGGGATCGCAGACCGAGCGGCACCACTAGGCAGGTCTCGAGATACGGACTAGCACTCGCCCCAGTTGTACGGACGACTTTGCTAGCGACTACATGGACGAAGCATTGCTCATTAGCCAAGCCAATAGTTAGAATAGCCTTCAGCTAAGTCAATGGCTACGACCTAGCAAGGCGCCATTAATAACATTGCATGTATCTAAAGAGTCTCACTTGTATCGCCACAATCTCCAGATGTACCAAAAGGATGGATTAAAGTTAAGTATTACAGAAGCTACGTACTTTTCTTTATAGCAATCATTACGTATCCTGTTTCAGACCTCACGCACCCTCTTTAGGTAGCGCGTGCCTGTCGGCTTCCTCTCATTGTGTCTAGGCTGTCTTGTCTAGACACAACAGACACCCTAGCAGTTTAGTAGCTGTGTGGGATCTGATCGACAATGAGTGGCTTCAGCAGGATATGGCCTACCAGATGAAACTTGTGGGCCCTCTTCCTTGCCAAACTGTGTTCATTATTGAGGCTGGAGGTGGTGTTACGAGGTATTAAATGTCATGTCACACAGAGGTGACTAATTTTTGTCTGGTGTTGTTATTTAGACGCAGAAAGTCATTCAGACAGAAAAATTCATTCTGAAGTCAAGGAGCATGGACCATGGCTTAACCTTCCACACAGGATATTTTAAATCAATTAAGAACTGAAATGAATTGATTGATGGTGATGAAATCAATCCTTTACAAGATCCTTTTTCCTCTGTGCTGGTATTCCATGTGCTCCATGGGACAAGTTCTGTTGGTAGTGTTTGGAATTCACAGGTGTAAAACATCAGTGGCAATGAAATTTGGCGATAAGGCCGAAGATGTACTAAGATATCCTAAATGGTTGAGGCATCTGCTTGCTATAAGCAGGAACTTCAAGTCCAGGTCTGGCACAAATTTCATAATTATGTTCTGCAATCCACTATTGTTATGAATTTTGTTTCCATCTCTCTCCTGATGAGTCACTTCACACAATTCTGCATCACTCAATGAGCTACCCTCAGTTTTTTTGAATGGTTTTAGCACTGAAAGTATAAAACTGGTAAATACACATCAACTGTAAGCTTTCTGTCTTGAACAAATTGAAAAGTTTATTTAGTTTTTCCAGATCAATCTTTTGCTGCCCAACCAATCATTTTCTTCAAATGCCCGAAAACCACAAATCCGTCCATTGATTTTATCACTCTACTGTGGATTTGTACTATTTCATTTTCCCTGTACTGGCTATTCGTAGTCTTGTAACTGACTTTCAGTCGCATTTTCAAACTTGCTTTATTAAGTATTTCCATTAGTAGTTGGTGTTTCTCAGCACTAGAGACAAACACTGCAATGTTATTAGCAAAGTTGGTCCTGCTATGCTGCAATAGCAAAGTTCGATACAAACAGTCGTGCTTGGGACTCGCAACAAAAACAATTAACAGGGGATACTGAGCTTATACAATGAAGGACAACAATAATGGCCACAGGTATGTTTGAATGAAGAGAGAGTGTCACTGAAATGTTGAAAAATCTTATTTGGCAGATGCTTGAAGGTAAATACCAATGATACTGCAAGAGCTAACTAATAAGTTTCAAGCAACAGTAGTAAGCAAGAGATCTTGGAATATATTGCTGTTCCCCATGTATCATTCATGTAGGGATTGCAGAGACGAGATTGAAATAATTACGGGGCAAGCAGGGGGATTTAAGCAGTAAATATTCCCACGCTTTGTGTGTGAATAGAACAAGCAGAAACGCTAACCTGCAGCAGTACAATGGAAAGTACCCTCAGTCTTGTACTCGACAGTAGTGTGCACAGTGACGATGTAGATTACGGTCATCAGACATATGCATCACGTCACTCCTGCAATTATTCTAATTCCACTTGCCCACATCCCGCTACGTGGTAGTCTCATCCTTTTCCTGCCTGTTCGAATGCAACAAGTAACTTCTTTGGTCCAATCTGGCATCCATTTGACCTGCCAATCACTCTAAAAATGTGTGAGAGTTCTGCAATGAATATAAAGCCTGTAACGTAGCTGCCAGGAGGGGGTAAGAGCCTTGTTTTTGTGTTCCTTGCAGATGCCTACGCCTGACGGCAACTCCTTAATCTAGTCTGATACTCAGTACAATCATGTTTTGTTCACTATATCAACACATTGAAATCCGCACACTGCAGAACAGTAGCACACAGCTACAGGTGTGAAAACAAAATGGCACAGCCCACTGATAAAGTGGAGTATCGCGTGGCAATTCATTTTCTGCAGCAGCGGAAATGTTGGTTGAAACAGTGTCAGACCAGTTGAGATGGCGATACAAGTCATCTGGAAATTCCACTGTGTCAGTGGGCTCCGTTATTTTGTCTTGGCACCTCTAGTGGTGTGTAATGATTTTGCAGTGTGTGGATTTCAATTTGTAGTAGGGCTTCAGACATATACTTACAAATAAAAAAATTAATTCTTCTTCTTCTTCTTCTTCTTCTTCTTGTAGTCTCCCTCCTCCTTAATTATCAAATTGGTCACAAAGTCCTTATCCAGTCTATACATCCTTAACCAATCATTTCTGTTCCTGAATTTCATGGCCTACTCTTCTTTTCTCAGGCCCACTGCCTCTGTATCCTTCTTGTTATCACTCTTCTATCCTGTCCATGGCCTTCCACTAACGGCGAAGCAAGCTGAGATCTCTTGACTTCCCCCTCTTGTTCTGCCATCTGCCTCCTTAAATTCTTTTTATTTTCAATTTTGTCTAATTACCATTAATAAGCATGAGTATAATCTGCATTTCCATAAAAGAGAATGGTTGGCCCTCAGTCTTAAAGAATATAGCAACAGGTCTAATTTTGTGCTTAGTTTTGTGTACGAAATTAATTTTCTAATTTATTTTGAACATTCGTAGTCAATAGCTTTTGTTATAGGGTGCAATCAGTAATTGTTTTGTGACTCAGGTTCTACCGTTGACTTATAAACAAACATAAATTCTGTACTAATTTTATATTTGAAAGAAGAACTACTAGGATTCTTAAAGTATTTATTGGTGTCTATTCGAAAACATATTAGCAAAGCCAGCCCTTAATTAATTCCAAAATAATTACCAGGTTTGTCAAAAGTATTGTTTGTATAACTATATCTGTTAATTTCATTATTTAAACAAATAATTTGGCCCAACCTTTGTGGTAGACGGAACAATTAAAAAGAAGGAAATTTTATATGTATTCAGTTAATTGAATGAGTTATGTTTTAATTGTAATTTCTGTAACTTAAACATCGAACAATGTATAGTTTCAGTGCCTATTGTGAGGATATATAAAGGACCGATTTTTGGTCCTGAGACAGTCAGTTCATGGCCGATTTTCAGATGAAAAACCTGTATTTGTTAGATCAACAACAATGCATCAACTGAACAGTGGAATAAGTGTAACACAAATAGGCTGTGTGTTACATCAATTTATTTGAAAAACAGTGTCACACATACTGTATTATTCTGCGAGAACTGTGAACTGTGTGGTTAGGTTTTCGCTGCTCTTAGATGTTCAACAGCAAACTACTGAAGCAGTATGCTGAATGTCTGCCTGCAACCTATTAATGAAGCTTATCCACATTTGCCAATAGTGAACTGGCCATTTAATTGTGTAATACTGCAGGGTTGTGAAACAGTAAAAATAAAGAACAGTGAAATGCAATTGTGCAACTGTCTGCTACATCATTTACAGTAATCAGTGTTGAACTTCCACCCTCCATTTTCCAGCCAGTATAAAAATTCAGTACGGCGACACCGAGGACTATCAACGATGAAATAAAGCAGGCAAACGTCACACTCTGCCCCTTTTACCCTCTACAGATCCTGAGAACATTACTTGCAGTAGTCTTGCCTCTTCAATCCTAATTAGGCGTCCTGCCCAAATCAATCTTTTTTTCTTCATCCTTCAGAACATATCAGTTTCTGAGTATAGCTATCACAGTTCCTGGTTTTCAGTGTCCTCTAGTTCTCTGACTGGGTGTCCCTCTTCTGGTCAAATATTTTCCCTGATATATTTCTCTCTTCATTTGCTTTCCTAAATCTAAATGTTGCAGCCTATATAGAGCTACCAGGAGACTTGCACTCTGGTATAGTCCGATTTTTTAAAACTTTTTGAAAGTGCTCTTCTGCATAGCATGTCCTTTAATCCAAAATATGCTCTGTTTGCTGCTTTTCCTTGATCTCAATTTCCACTCTATTCCGTTTGGTAAAGATGCTTCCCAAATATTAAAATACGTCTATTCTCTTAAACAAAATCTGGATGCCCTGCTCATGAACATGCACTGTTTTCTCTTCATTAATTGTCAACATTATTTTCCCTGCAATATTTTTGTAAGAACTTGACACGAGTTGCAACTCCTTTTTGCTATCACTTATCAGAACAACATCATCCACATATGCAAGCTGACTTATTGTGTTGTTATATAGTCTTATTCCAACCTGACTTAAATTTTTGTTTTATCCATGTATCTTTTCTAAAATTAAATTAAAAAGTATTGGAAATAATGCGTCTTCTCGTTTATAACCAGTTCTGATTTCAAATTGCTCTGACATTACTGTAATAATATTTACCCTGCAATTAGTTTCCTCCAAACACATCTGTAAAATTAATTACATAATTTTATTTTTTTGAGGCAACAGTTAAAACTAAACGATTTCCCCCCACAGAAGTGTATTACAGTCAGTATGACTATGGTCTGTTGATGGCATTGCAGGCCAACATGGTCGTGAGTGGATCGCACCAGCAGCCGCGACATTTGCACTGCTGCAGCTAGTGGAGTTTGGTGGTGAGCATGCCGACTTGCTGGCCGCCTTCGACTGGTTTGTGCTGCCTGTAGCCAACCCAGACGGTTACGAGTTCTCGCGGGCTGGTGACCGCCTGTGGCGGAAAACGCGCAGCGGTGCCACCGCTGGGTCACGCTGCGCGGGTGTAGACCCCAACCGCAACTGGGACTTCCACTGGGGTGGCTCCGGCACTGGGGGGCGGCGAGGGTGGTCGGCCGCCTGCCGTGATGACTTTGCAGGGCCACATGCCTTCTCAGAGCCCGAGACTCGTGCTGCTGCTGACCGCATGCTTGCACTCAATGGCTCGCTGGCACTCTACCTCAGCCTGCATGCCTACTCGCAGATGTGGCTCATACCCTGGAGCTTCCAGGTACGTCTCTGCCCATTTGCTTCACACCCTGTGCCCCCCCCCCCCCCCCCCCCACACACACAGTATTTCTGAGGAGTCCCTGTACTCCTCTTAAATTTGTCCAGTTGGGTAAATAGTTGTTTTATTAGTATGCCTGCTTTGAAGCTGACGAAAATCATTACTGTGATTATTGCACTGTTTTGTTTCAGTACTGCATTGTTGCCGATATAAAGACACATGTGATGTGAGTGGACGCAGTAACAGTGTTGAGGAATGATTAGGAGCATGCGGTGCATGAATGTCCACAGACAGGGAACACAAACACAACAAAGATGACAAGCAAGGTTTAGATATCACTTTGCCAAGACGCCACCTCATAAGGCAACCCTATTGCTTTTGTTTCAGGCAATCTCAGAGATATAAAACATTGTGGGAAGTAAAGAAAACATGTGAGAGGAAATGTGTGTCATTGTCACTCATTCAGCTGAGCAGTCCCCAACAAAATTTATTTGCAAAAAAGCAGCTGAACTTCATGTACCGCAAACAATAACGCATAACCACATTAAAAAAAAGATTTGAAAATCAATGGATTCAGAATGATGGTTGGTATGAATTACCTGATGATGAAATGGAACAAAATTTGAAAATCAAAGGATTTGGAATGATGTTTGTGAATGAATTATCTGATGATGATATGGAACAGGGAGTTTCAGCCTCCTGTGATTTGACACAAATTCCAAATACAGTGTCTCACTCAACGAGTGATATTTTCTGATGAATCTGCAATATACTGCAGTTCACACAGGAAGAATGTGGTTTTCTGGTCTAAGGCCAATCCCCATTACAAGCAATAATTAAATTGGATAGATAAAAAATCTACTCACCATGCGGCGGCAGAACACACACATAAAAGATGGTTGTAATTGGCAAGCTTTTGGCGCCACTGACTCCGAAAGCTTGCCAATTACAACAATTTTTAATGGTGTTTTCTGCTCCCACTTGGCGAGTAGATTTTTTTATCTATCCAATTTAATTATTTAGAAAATTGCTTTATGAAGACCATCACAAGATGTGGTTTTAGATCAGATAATATTTTGAAACTAAAAATTAGGACATGGACACATAAGTACACTGATTCTAGCATGTATAAAATAATTACAGGGTCTGTAACCAAAACTGCTTTGGACAAGCAAGGTAACAGTGTGGCATATGCTGCCACTCTGTAGATGACATGAAGAGCAATATGTACATTTTTCATATTGCACTGGAAGTTCAGTTACTCAGTTTATTAGATGAATTCAATATTCATAAACACTGGAAGAAACAACCTAAAATAATTGTCAATGAACAAGGTTAATATGTTCTTAACCCACATTTTTCTCTGTATCTGTAACAGTCACTTCTCCATCTGATTCCTGCCCACAAGTGTAGCATCTTCACTTCCACATTTTTCTACTCTTAAGGGATATGATAGACCCTCTAGCACCTGCTGGTTAAGTTTCTATTATTTATCTTCTTCTCATAGAGGGCAGTATTGTTCTCTATTTTACACACATCAGCTTCTCCTTGCATAACATTTTTTATATATTATAGTGACATTTTATGCGAAGACTGCCTGTACGTCATCTCTTCACATATGTTGAAATGTTTGTTATATTACAACAACTTGTTTTGTTTATTATAGCAGATTTTAGCCAACTTATATACCATCTTTTTTTAACATTTTAATAATTGGTTAGTATTTCTAATACTTTAAATCCGACTGTGTCAGTTTTTATAGTTAAGCTATCACAACAATGCTTTTTGGTTCTGTGTGTGTGTGTGTGTGTGTGTGTGTGTGGTTATGACACCTGGTGACTGTCACCAAGTGCACTACTGCCTGATATCATAATTGCACCACAGCGTGATGTAAACACTTCTGCTAGTAGTTTCTGTATAAAGTCCAAAGTACTGGCTGTCATTACGGTTTTTATTTCTGGGTGTGTTGGATGTATTTTGTTTTTGACTTTAACTGACATTGCTGTATTGATATAATTAATTTTTATTCCACAGACTTTTTTGTATGTTAAATTCAAGGAATTTTTATCTAGCCAATGTTTAACGCCAATGCACAGATTGCAGCACTGGCTGGTATAATGCAATCTTATGTAGTTTACATTACACATTTGTTCGTATTTATATTTTTCCGTCACAAAAAAGGCCTGGAAATGGTCTTCACAAACCGAAACTGATAATAAAATGGTATACATTTGCAATGAATCACCACTTAAAGAGATTTAAATTAACATTCCCCAGAATGCTGTCTCTCTTTGTTGTACCAATGTTCCACCTTACAAAAAAGTTAAAAATATGATAATAATTAAACTCTTCTAATTAAGGCACCCTTTATTTAAAACCATCAATAATACTTTAAATAAGTAACTTCGTGGTTTTGTGGCATATTTTTTCAGAATGCAGCTGTAATCAGGTCTTCTCCTCTTTTGACATTTCGGCTGCCAAACATCCAACCACCATCTGAGGGAGTCATAAAGCATTTCCCTGCCTTATAAACATGCAGACCATAACAACATCTATGTGGCTGCAGACTACAGTAACTGAAGAAATGCTTCTGTATGCCCCCTATGATGGATAGCAATGGTGATGAACTCTGTTTATACGTATTACACCACATTTACAAGAGGTACTAATCATGAGAGTTGACCACTCAAAGTGCTGGACTCCACAAGACAGCAAATTGAAGCTGTTGTTGAGATGGGATAGGTCCAGCAGGTGGCTTTCAATATCTCCTCTTGTGAGCAATTCACAAGATGCTGCTGCTGCTGCTGCTGCTGCTGATGATGATGATGATGTGGGTGCCAGAATTTGTAGCATGGTCCATCTAATGCAGTCTTCTGCTACTGGTGCTGCACCAGGCAATTGTAGCACTTATGATCCATACACTGCTTTTGAATGGTTCATGTTATCTGACCAGTATATGGAACTCAACATCAACATAGGATCTTATACACATCTGCCCTATGAAGAATGTGATCCTCTTTCGCATAACTGAGCAGTGGGGCCATCTAAAGTGGTGGGCGACAGTGGGCATTCAGTTTATGTTTGTTTCACAAGTAATCAATTTGAAATACAGACTCCTCACACAAAGTTGGAAAGCCACAGATTGAAACCTTACACCTCATAAGAAAATTCAGTAACGCATTCCAACATAAACAGAAGGTGACCGTCTCATGTTAAGAGGCTGACAAGGACAGGTTGCTTCTTAGTACACAAGAGACAGGAGAGAGTAATAAAATTAATTCAGTAAAACATATTTCCAAATTTGATTTTGCTAACTGACTTCTATTGAACAAATCTGTACAAAAAGGGCAGGCAATGTCGCGAAGAAATTAATCTCTTTCTTCCTCGAAGCCAAAAATATCTTAACCCAAGAGACTTTTTTTATCTGTTCACAGGATGAGAAGCCAGCTGATTACTATGACCTGTTTGTGCTGGCTGAGGAGGCAGCAGCAGCACTGAAGGCAGAGCGGGGAACTGAATACCTTATTGGGACAGCACCAGAGCTTATATACCCAACAACAGGTACAAAGATTTATTAAAAATATGGAACTAACACTGGTGTCACACATACTGCAACCTGGAAACTAATTTGTTTTTAGATATGACTGTGTAACACTTACAGATACATTCTATTAACTGCTACGTTGGTCATTTTACACCTCTTTACGAGCCAGCTAGTCTTTCCTGTTACTAAACCACAGAACAGCAAAACACACAAGCTTCTTTGTGACCTCCTTGAGGGCGCTCTGCTTATAAGTCTTCTGTGAGATGGCTTATGAAATTTGCCTGTGTTGTAGAAATTATCTTTGAAAACTTTCTTTAAGTGGCTCAGTTCTTTTGGTAGGTTTTCAGCATCTATAACGCCTTCAGCACAATCTACCAAAGTACTATAAACAGAATTGTAGTGTGGTCCATGTAAACAGGTTTTTGGTAAACACTGCTGTTGAGACACTCATTAGCTTTTCAGCGGACAAGAACATAAGGAATAGCAAGGACCTGTTTGTCTTTGCCTCCATCATTTACTTAAGTGGTTATGAATGATGTTAATGCAGTCAAAGAACTCTCCTGATCCTCGAAGTGCGAAAGATTCAATTCATCTGCTTTCTAAGTTTTTTTGCTGATCCTGTTGAGAATTTATTCAAGCACACTCCAACACTATCATATCTTTTTGTATGCTGGAGAACATTTCAACCAGATGCATGGCATTGTGATAGGACGCCCATTAGCTCCAATTATAGCCAATGTGATTATGGAGTACTCTGAGGACACCACTGAGCCATGGCTCCTGTGAAGCTTGGATGCTTTTATCGTTACACTGACGACACATTTGTTGCCTGTCCCCTTGGATGAGAAACACTGGGAAAGTTTGTTGACGACATCAAGTTCATGATTAAGGTAGAGACAGATGGTGCCTCGCTGTTCCTTCAAAAGCAAAACAATATCTCAGCCACAGTGTTTACTGAAAACCCACCCACACAGACAGACCAGTGTCCGCACCCTATCAGCTACCATCGCCCAGTAGAGAAATGCTCTACTCTTTGTACCTTGGTGTATTGCACAGAATCTGTTTCAGATGCTGAAAATCTGCATAAGGAACTGACCCACTCATAGAATGTGTTGAAAGAAAATGGCTACAACAAACGACAAATTTCAAAAGCCATTTCACTGAAGGCTCATAAGCAGAAGGCCCTCCAGGACGAAACAAGAACTTGTGTTTTTGTCATTATGTGGCTTGGTAGCAGGAAAGATTAGCTGGCTCCTAAAGAGGTGTAAAATCGATTCAGTTTTCAGGCCTCCAACAAACATTCAACTACTCATGAGGCCTGTGAAAGATGATGTAGGCTCAGAATGCCAAGGATATACAAAGTACTGTGTGGGTAGTGACAGTTTTATAACAGACAGACTGCGCACTCTATTTAACAACACCGTGTAGAATGTGAGAAGTGTTTCTGCCTATGGTATCTTGAGAAATCAGCATTAGCAGAACATGATCTGAAAACTGTACACAGAGTTGCATTCCACATGACTTCTATTATTAAAGACATACATGTTCAGGGATATTTTCAAATGAAGTGATGGTGATAAAAGGTTGAAAACACTCTCTACAAAGATGGCAGTTTGCAACTAAGCACAACTTGGGACCCAGTCATCAGAAGACTGAAGCAGGTGAGGTGTTCTTACAATGAAAAAACTACTTTCTGTGGTGCTGGCATGGGCATCAGTGATGTGACAGGCAGTAGTGTGGCTATTTAAGGAGGGAAAACACATGAAAGTCACCACTTGACGATGACCAAGGAGCACTCAACCAAAAGCTTGTGTGTTTTTAACTACTTAACACAGCTGGAAGCTTGAAATCATTTTGTTAGCATATATCACTGTAGAACCAAGCATCTGTGCAGGATAATAGGTGGAAAAGCAGGGATGATAGGCTTCAGGCATGCAACATGCCACCCAATGGAGTGTCAGTCAGATTCCACAGGCAGACCACCATCTTTATTATTTATTTTATTTACACATAAAGTTCCGTAGGACCAAATTGAGGAGCAAATCTCCAAGGTCATGGAACGTGTCAGTACATGAAATTACAACATAAAAGTAATAACAGATAAAAATAAATGTTCATGAACCTGAAAAAAAGTCAGTCCATAAGTTTAAGTAAACACTATCAGCAATACAATAAAAATCAGCTTAATTTTTCAAGGAACTACTCAACAGAATAGAAGGAGTGAGCTATGAGGAAACTCTTCAGTTTCGATTTGAAAGCACGTGGATTACTGCTAAGATTTTTGAATTCGAGTGGCAGCTTATTGAAAATGGATGCAGCAGTATACTGCACACCTTTTTGCACAAGAGTTAAGGAAGTCCGATCCAAATGCAGGTTTGATTTTTGCTGAGTATTGACCGAGTGAAAAATGCTTATTCTTGGGAATAAACTAATACTGGTAACAAGAAACGACAATAAGGAATATATATATTGAGAGGCCAATGTCAAAATACCCAGACTCGTTTCTGAGCCAAAAATATCCTTGTAGAATGGGAAGAGTTACCCCAAAATATAATACCATACAACATAAGTGAATGAAAATAAGCAAAGTAGACTAATTTTTGTGTCGAAGTATCACTCACTTTTGATACCATTCGAATAGTAAAAATGGCAGTATTAAGTATTTGAACAAGATCCTAAACGTGGGATTTCCATGACAGCTAACTATCTATCTCAACACCTAGAAATTTGAACTGTTCAGTTTCACTAATCATATGCCTGTTCTGTGAAATTAAAACATCAGGTTTTGTTGAATTGTGTGATATAAACTGTAAAAACTGAGTCTTACTGTGATTTAACGTTAGTTTATTTTCTAAAAGCCATGAACTGAGGTCATGTACTGCACTATTTGAAACCGAGCCAATGTTGCACACAACATTCTTTACTGCCAAGCTAGTGTCATCAGCAAACAGAAATATTTTAGAGTTACCCATAATACTAGACGGCATATCATTTATATAAATAAGGAATAGGAGTGGCCTGAACACTGATCCCTGGGGCACCTCCCACTTGACAGTACCCCGCTCAGATCCCACATCACAGCCATTATCAACATTGTGAATAATGACTTTTTGCTGCCTGTTGCTTAAGTAAGAGGTGAACCAATTGTGAGCTACTCCCCGTATTCCATAATGGCCCAACTCCTGGAGCAATATTTTGTGATCAACACAATCAAATGCCTTAGTTAAATAAAAAAATACGCCCAGTGTTCGAAACTTTTTGTTTAGCCCATCCAGTACCTCACAGAGAAAAGAGAACATAGCATTTTCAGTTGTTAAACGACTTCTAAAGCCGAACTGTACATTTGATAGCAAATCCTATAATATAAAATGATCAATTATCCTTACATACACGGCCTTTTCAATAACTTTTGCAAACACTGATGCCATAGAAATTGGTCTAAAATTATCTACATTATCCCTTTCTCCCTTTTTATAAAGCAGCTTTACTACTGACTACTTTAATCGCTCAGGAAACTGGCCATTCCTAAATGAAAAATTACAAATATGGCTAAATACAAGGCTAACATGTGCAGCACAGTACTTTAATATTCTGGTAGACACTCCATCATAACCATCTGAGTCCTTAGTCTTCAGTGATTTAATTATTGATTTAATCTCCCTCTTGTCTGTATCACAGAGGAGTATTTCAGACATCAATCTCAGAAAGGCATTTGCCAAGAAAGTTATATGATTTCCTGTAGAAACTAAATTTTTATTTAATTCACCAGCAATGCTCAGAAAATGATTGTTGAATATTTTTACTACGAACTGACTTTATATCACCGAAATTGTGCTGCTGACTAGTATTCCCTTCACTACTGACCGTACGGTTTTAACTTTAACCTGTGAATTAGCCATTCTATTTGCACACCACATACTCTTTGCCTTCCTAATAACATTTTAATCACCTTACAATACTGTTTGTAATGGGCTACTGTAGCTTGATGTGACTACTTCTAACATTTTGATATAATTTCCGCTTTGTTCTACACGATATCCTTATCCCACTAGTCAGCCACCTGGGTTGCCCATTACTGCTAGTACCCCGTTTAGAATGTTCTAATGGAAAGCAACTCTCAAAGGGCATGAGAAATGTGTTATGGAAAGCATTTTATTTATCATCTATGTTATTGGCACTATAAACATCCTGCCACTCTTGTTCCTTGAAAATTTTAAAAAAACCATCTATTGCTGTTGGATTAACTTTCCTACATAGTTTTTAATTAACTATGACATTGGTTTGAGTATAAAAGCCTTTTAGTGTTAAAATTTGTGCATCATGGTCTGAAAGGCCATTCACACTTTTACTAACAGAATGCCCATCTAGTAATGAAGAACGAATAAAAATATTGTCTACGACTGTGCTACTGTTCCCCTGCACCCAAGTTGGAAAAAACACAGTTCGCATCAGACCATATGAATTTAGGATATCTACCAACATCCTTTTTCTTCCACAATCAAGAACCCTCTCTAGCTTGAGCAGAAATGCTCTGAAGTCAGAGTTACGGGACCTATAAACAACAACAATTAGAAGTTTAGTTTCACTAAATTCAACTAACACTGCAAAACTTTCAAATATCTGTTCAGTGCATTGTCATGATACGTCTATGGACTCAAATGGAATACCATGCCCCCCCCCCCCCCCACCCCCACCCCGCAAGGAACTCCTTGAGAAACAGCCAGCTAATCTGTAGCCTGGTAAAGGAAGCCTCTGAATTATCAAATTATTTAAGTGGTGCTCTGATATACCAATAATTTCAGAGTCAACATCTATTAGCAGTTCACTGACTTCATCTCTAATACCTCTTATGTTTTGATGAAATATGCTAATTCCTTCTCTACTTTGAAACATTACATCCGCTGAAGGTGAGCCCTTAGTTAGAGGGACTTCCTCCTTTAAGCAGGTATATCAGCTGACTTCAATCTAAAAAAGGTGCAGCACTTAACACCAACTACTACAGGAATTTTTCCATGAGTGACAGATCTACAGATCATTTTAATGGCAAACATCCTGGTCTATAAGAAATTCACTATCAACTGTTTATTATGTGAATCGCCAAAATTTGTCCAGCTCATGACAAAATATCCCTTCTATATGAATTAGGAATACATCTCTTTTAATGAGAAGAAATCATCAGATATGAAAGCAACTTCAGGCATTCCCCTGAGGAGTGTTATAGGGCCATTACTGTTACTAACATATTTGAATGATTTGATGGAAAACATTAGAACTGCACATAGAGAACATCAGTGCCAGAAAATCATAGCAAAACAGATGAAAATATCAGTTATTGTTTAAATAAATGATGACACACAATCATTTGAAAAGTCACAAATATAAAATGTTGAGGAGAGAATTGAAGTGGATGACCGACCAGATAAAACTAATGGTAGGAAGGGTGGATAATAGGCTGTTTTTCACTGGAAGAAAACTAAGATGATGATGATGATGATGATGATGATGATGAAGTAGAGGTGGAGGATGTGGTAGTCCAAAGAAAAGCAGTGGGTTTAATGACATATTTGTTACGTAAATGTGAGAGCATTATGCAGATAGTCATCTAACTCCATTGCTTTATGCTACTTGAAATTCATTGTACTTTATGCAAAGGTTGCATGAACATACATCCAAGAAAGGTTGTGGAATGTTTTACTTTCTGCCAAATGCATCTCATAAGAAGACCATAATTGTAAAATCATAGAAATCTGAGTGCAGAGGCTTACCGATAGCCATTATTCTCAAACACCATTTATGAATGAAAGAGGAGAAAGATGAAATGTTAGTGATGCACTAAGTGCTCTATGCCGCATGCCACATGCTAGCAAAGTTTGGATGTAGTGGCAGGGAAAGCTGCCAGACTTCGAAGTTTGACAATATTGTGAAAAGGATACCTTCCTACTCAATATGTAGCGGAGATGCTGAGTTACAGACAGGCACAACAAAAAGACTACTAAACACTTGAGCTTTTGTCCAGAAGGCTTTCTTCTAAAGCACAGGCCAGTCTGTCTGGTCTCAGCAGCCAGAGACAGTGGTGTGTGTGTGTGTGTGTGTGTGTGTGTGAGGGAGAGAGAGAGAGAGAGAGAGAGAGAGAGAGAGCTAGTTTTTTTAGTGTGTGTGTGTGTGTGTGTGTGTGTGTGTGTGTGTGTGTGTGTGTGTGTGTTGTCTATTTCAGAAGGCATTCTGGTCAAAATCTTACGTGTTTAGTAGTCTTTCTGTTGTGCCTGTCTGTGACTCAACATCTCCACTACATTGTGATTAGTAATCTGTCCTTTTCATAACATTTTTCATTATTCTATCCCTGATTTTCCATTGTTAGACTTCAAAGCTTGTTCTTCTTTAACTGTTTCCAATTGAATTCTCTGGATGGTATTATATGACCTGGATATTTAGAGGAGGGTTGCATGCAGGACAAGTTCACTGTTGCCTACCAAGTTTCTGGATTAAGCTGGTGAAGAGACATTAATGTGTAAGTTAAGTTACCTGTTTGCATTCTCTTGAGAGTTACTGATTGGGATATACTATCACCACATTTCTGCTGCTTTGCTGAAAGCACAGTGAGGCAGACCACACAAATACTGATTCGAATCCAACAGAGATCAGTGACAAGTCTTGTTGGTAACACAACACATCTACCATTGTGCGGTCCAACAATTGGTTCCTCAAAAATTTTGTAGATGGACTTAAACTTTAATGCAGAATCAAAATCACAGCAATTTTTTTTTTATCTTTTGCAAAGATGAGGTTCTTTTAGATGCAAAAAACCTTATTACATTTCAGAAAAAAACTGGGGAGGAAGATAATTTTGATAAAATGAAGTCGCCCAACAATTTCTTACTGTTTAACACCTATAAACGAAAAATTATACTCGATATGTTTTTTATGTTGCCGTTTTACAATAATTCGATGTACTATTATTTCCATTTTTTTTCTTTTAAATATGAGAAGACATATTCCACAGTGTTTCATTGATGCAGATTTCCTGCTAATTACAAATAAATTATTCACATCACATTTAATTCCTACAGTTGAAAGTACAGTGTGTCACTTCAATTTTTATTCACAGCCTCTGTTCTTGTCAAAAGTGTTCAAGTAAAGTCTTAATAAATACATTACTTTTTTTGAATGTTCACAGGAAGTTCCGATGACTGGGCCAAAGGTGTAGCAGGTGCTAAGTATGCCTACACAGTGGAGCTCCCAGATACAGGGACACACGGTTTTGTCCTGCCAGCAGACAATATCAGGCCTGTTGGGATTGAAACGTGGGCCGGAATCCGCACCATGGCCCGTCGTCTTGCTCAGTCAGTGTAGAAACGTGGTGAAACAACTTCAAGGGTCAACTAGCCATTGAGCATTGTTGGATTTTACAACTTTCAAATCTTGGTGCAAAGTGTTAAACCTATAGTGCAACTGACAATTACTGTCTTCTTACATGACCAATTGTCTTTGTGAAAATGCCCTACCTGCAAGTTACAACATAAAACCTGACACCAAACTTCCAAGAGTCATAGTACTGGTTGTACACTGTACGAGCCTGTCCTACATGGAATGCAGACATATACAATAAAGATAGTTGATTTATGTGACTGCACACATGGTGAGATTCCTGTTTCAGACAAGTGATAACCTGTGCACCACCTCAAATAACAGTGTCTACACATTGCAATATTATATGTGCAAGGAGAGCTATTGCTTTAGTGTAATATACACCACCTCTTGAAATTCTGTGGCAACAACTATTACCAGTCATGCCATTTATCTTATGCTGAGACACAGCAATAAATGTGACACTATAGCTGCTCACCAAAGTTGCAGCTGGAGATAAGAGAGTGTAAGAAACATAATGATAGAAAGAAATGAGAATGTGATGTGGTCACACAGACAGACCTGCAGCTGCTTGAGCTCCTGGCACAGGCGCTCATTGTCGCGCTGGTAGTTGACGATTATTTGCTCCTGGCGCTGCATTTCCTCCTCCATCAATGCCATCCTCACATCTGCTCTCTGCACACTCTGCTCAGAGTCGGGAGCAGGAGCTGCAGCCTCCATTCCTGATATCTGTAAGCAGTTCAAGTTGCCTTATTACAATGTCAATCTTTCTAGTAAAATAAAGAGAAATTCTCATAGAATGCAATAGTTGTCTAATATGCATCACTGTATTAGATGTATGTACAAATAAATGTGATCCGAGAGTGCTTCATAATGGCTTGATCTCTAGATTAATTCAGTATAATAATGACCATTAGTGTAATTCCACACAAACAGTATTAATCACAAAAAAAGCTATATGAATGGAAATCTGGGACTGTTTTTTGTTAAAAATCATTCGCTACATAGAGAGCATTGCTTTTCCTATCAACTACAAAACAAATATTTGTAAAATTCATCAGCTCAAAGCTAAATTAAAATAAAATACACTTCTCTATCACTTCTTAAATATTCCACTTGGTGCGAGACTGTAGGTATTTTATGTAATTATATCGGTTTCCTGTGTGAAGCACAAAACTTTTTTACAATAAATTATGTTCTCCAGCCAAATTAAAACTCAATGGATTAAAAAATATTTCTCAAGTCTGAATACGAATAAATGCTTTCACTCTGTATTGTTGTACATTGAATTATGGAAGTTATTATCTTTTACTCGTAATAAGTGAACTCCAAGCCAAAGTTTGAGTAACCTTGGCTTATGGGCTTTCTTTGAAATTATGAAATGAATAATCATTTGTGTTACTTGTAGAGAAACTATCAGACTCCTATAATTTAATCTGGAAAAGATGCTGATATTGTTTTGCAGATAAAAATTGGCTCACTGATTGTCTGTGAAGACAGTCAAAAATTCCTTTCATGAGAGCTTCAATTATTATAATGCTGACTGGCATTTTTACTAATTATTTGAAAATAAAACATGGCTCAGGACATCTAAATAATGCACATGACTCTCACCAATACTTTGCTTTTATATCACATTTTCAATTTGAACACACTCATATGAATTAGCAATGAACCATAAGAATAGCAATCTCAATTGTAATCATATGAGGAATGGATGATTTTACTTTGTTTCATCACACTTATACTTTTCCAAAAGCTGTTACGATACAGTCTGCACCATGTTTCTGGTTATTATTGTTCTGTGCTCTGTTAATTTACTATCTCAAACATTTTGCCTCTTTGTACATGTAATTTCTTACTCATAAGAAAGGAAACATGAATTAAAACATGTAAAATAACTTAAACCTAGAAAAGAGGGACCACATTATGCATATTATATAGCAGTACACTGAGGCTTTAAATACTATTTTAGGCATCTCTGTCATACCTGACATGTAAATACATCACACTTCAAGAACGTAAGAAAGGTTAGTGTATAACATCCCATCAACTTTGATATACTTAGATATAGGGCACTAGTTGAGAATGGACAATGCCCATGCCTTGTGGCCTTTATCGAAGAATTCATCGCCGGCTGCTGTGGCCGAGTGGTTCTAGGCGCTTCAGTCTGGAACCGCGCGACCGCTACGGTCGCAGGTTCGAATCCTGCCTCAGGCATAGATGTTTGTGATGTCCTTAGGGTAGTTAGGTTTAAGTAGTTCTAAGTTCTAGGGGACTGATGACCTCAGATGTTGAGACCCATAGTGCTCAGAGCCATTTGAACCATTTGAAGAATTCATGCCAACTACACAAGACCAAAATCAGGCTGGCTGCTTGGGGATAATTTATTTTACACTGGTGCCTGTCTATCACTCTGCATTTCATCTCCAAAGTAGAGTGTGCCTTCTTAATCACTATTTATTTTCAAATTTGGACTTAAGATTAAAAACTTTTTCATTAATTTTTGTGTAATAAGTAGCCTATCCACAATTATCTTTCCCGTTGTGATTAAAATCTTCCTGGGAAAATGAAATGGGACATACTACTGTGATGATTTAAAATGTATAAGCTTCTCCAATTTACTTCTTTGACATCCATAAATATGCAAGTCATTTTTTGAAATGTCTGTGGTAAATATGAACTGTGTGCTTCATTGGGACTTGAGCTAGTGTGCTCTAGTTTAACTTTGAAAGAATCTCTCTTACATTCAAATAAATAACTGCCTTTTCTTCTGCTTATCTCAAGTCCACTGATTATCCAATGAAGCAAACTAACTCTTTGGAAAGAAAGAAAAAATTGAAGACTGGTTCATCAGATGATACAGACGATTTTCAAATGAAATCTATTACTGTGAGCTGATGTGAAACTTTTAGACGAATTTCTTCATTAAACTACGTCTCAAAAAAGTATCTCGTGATATTCCAGATGAAACTCAGAGTGTAATGATGTGGGTGGGTCCCTACTTAACCAACAGTGTTAATCACATATTACAGATCTACAGCAATCAAGATTCTGAGACAATGTTTGTCAGGGCTACTAAGTTTAAGTACCAGCTTCCAGGTTTTTTTTTAATTGGAATAAAATAAATTTCTTCATCTTGTGATAAATAATATTTATTTTTGCGTATTTTAATAAGTGGGCATCACAGATTTGTTGCTCCAAGTTACCAACAGAGATGAACTATCACTGTATCCTCCAATGATTGCAAATAGATATCATGAGACTTGATAATAATCCTGAGGCTAAATCTGTGGCTAATTTGAAATAGAAGTTTTTTAAGATGTAATTAGTTATTTAAAAATTTTAAAAATATATATAAAAGCTGCAACTGACCTTTGCTCGCAGGACGCATATTTCCTTTTTCAGATCCAGGACTTCCTTCTCATATTGTTTTGTCATTGCACTTAATTGTTTCTTGTGCTCTTTCTCCCCTGAAGCCAACTCAGCTAAAAGGAAAAAATAATATACATAATAATGTAGTTGATTTTCCATATTCAGCCTTAGATATCACATTCATGCCACAAGTACTCATACACTAACCTTGTAGCCTTTGACACTTTTCCTTCTCCTCTTGAAGCTGTTTCTCTAGCGTCAGGAGCATCAGTGTCTCTTTCCTGAGAGATTCATCTGTCACTTTCGCACCCTGTGTAGGCCTCTTGTCCTGTTCCGACGGCTGTGATATTGTACTCTCTTCCGAGACATCTGACAAGTACTTCCTCTCCAGTCCACGGATGTACTCTGTTCTCCAGCTGGTGGCTCCATTGCTGGCATTACTTTCACTGCCCTTTCCTGGAACTTTTGTATTCACCTCGCTCACTGCACTCTCCACCTCGGTGCGCACCACGTCATTCACTATTTGCCTTATTTTATCTGATACACTACTGGCGCTGCTGTCCCTTTTCAGTTGCTTGCCTCTAGAACCTGCTGCGGATGGATCAACATCCTTTTCACGTGGCATTACTCTACTAACAGTGATGCTCTTGTGAATACTTTCCTCTCTCATCTCTTTAGTGGAATCTCTGCTTTCATTGGATTTTGCAGTACTGTTCCGCTTAGCACCTAAAGAAACAACAGATTTTGAACTACTTTGGCCAGCATTTCTATTCTGATGAAAACCAAATGATTTTTTCGTACTTGGCTTATCACTGTCTTTTTCGTTACTTTTATGCCATTTTTTTGCTCCAGGTTTTTCACGGTGTGACGACATACTTTGGAAACTGACACTTCTATCGATTTTCTTGCCCTGTGGTGACAGTTTCCCTGTGGCACTTTGACCAGTGTCAATAAGAGATTTTTCTTGTGTAATTGCAGGCTCTTCTTTCCTAAAATCCTCACTTTTATTAACTCCTGCAGCATGGCTATTGAATTTGTCATAATGTAGTAAAGCTGTAACAGGTAAGTTTTTTTCACTTGTACCAAAACTAGAAGAAACTGTGGTCCGCTTTAAGGCATCATACTTTTCAGTATCAGATCTGTCTGGTAATCCAGCTACCTTGGTGGGACCAAGGGAAACGGAAGAATGTACATCTGAAGGCATACTAACAGTTTTCTTTAATCTGCTGTCAACTTTTTCATTACTTTCAGATAAGGAAGAAATATCTGACATAAAGGATTTTGAAGATATCACAGAGGGCTGTCTAAATTCATTAAAAGTATTCTTACTGGAGGGAATCTGAGAAACTTTCTTAGAATGTTCTCTTGACTTACTAGCACTGTGACTCGATGGTGAAGAAATATCTGAAGGCACAACTTCACAACTCTCTGAGTCTGATGTGAGAGACTTGAAGCTGGTTCTTGATGATGCATGAGCAAGCTGCTCAAATGTCTGAGAGCTCTCACGGACAACTTCTTCTGCCTCTTTCAAAATTTCTTCCACACTTCTGTCTTCCATTCCAGCTGGAAAAGCATCACAAAAAAATTGTACATTTAAAAATTTATCTTCACAATCTGTATGTGGAGACTGCAGCTTAAAGATATACTGAATGCTGTAGCAGTAGCTTACACATAAGATATTTCTAATTACTAGGCATTCATTCTTTAGAGAGCAGTTGTAGTGGAACATGAAGGCATAAAAAACACACACTTTTACATATCATTCCTGTGAAAACAGACAAATAAGCACAAAAATACACTAATATGCAAAACTTAAGGATGATTACTACTCACCATATAGCAGTGATGCTGAGTAACAGATGGCCACAACAGAAAGACTGTCACGATATAAGCTTTTGACCAATATGGCCTTTGCCGAAAGTACGGTTGAGGTGGGGAGGAGGTGGGGAAGAGTGAACTGCTGCTGGGGAGTGTGCAAGGATGAGGTGGAGAGACGGTGAGGCAGCTAGGTGCAGTCGGGAGGGTAGATGGTGGGCAGGGGAGAGGTGGGGGGGTTGCGGACAAGTAGAGAAGTAAAAAGGCAGGGTGTGTTGGTGGAATGAGTCTGTGTGCTAGAAGGGGAACAGGGAAGGGGCTGGATGGGTTAGAAAAATGACTAATGAAGATTGAGGCCAGGAGGGCTGTGGGAACGTAGGCGCCATTCAGAAAAGCAGTGTCATTGGGAAGGATCCATATGGCACATGCCACGAAGCAGGCACTGAAATGAAGGATGTCATGTTGGGCAGCGTGCTCAGCAACTGGGTGGTCCACTTGTTTCTTGGTCACTGTTTGTTAGTAGCCATTCATGCAGACAGACAGCTTGTTGGTTGTCATGCTCACATAAAAAGCAGCACAGTGGCTGCAGCTTAGCTTGTAGATTGCATGATTGGTTTTACAGGTAACCCTGCCTTTAATGGGATAGGTGATGTTTGTGACTAGACTGGAGTAGGTGGTGGTGGGAGAATGTATGGAACAGGTCTTGCATCTAGGTCTGTTACAGGGATATGAGCCATGAAGTAACGGATTGGGAGCAGGGGTTGTGTAGGGATGGGCGAGTGTATTGTGTAGATTTGGTGGACGGCAGAATACCACTGTGGGAGGGGTGGGAAGGGTAGTGGGCAGTGTGGCATCAGCTGCTGCAATCATGGGTGTAAAGTTGCGTGCGTGTGTGTGTGTGTGTGTGTGTGTGTGTGTGTGTGTGTGTGTGTGTGTGTGTGTGTGTGTGTGTGGGTGGGTGGGTGCGAGCGAGCGCGCACGTCTGTCACCTTATTGGCCGAAAGCTTATATTGTGACAATGTTTTTGTTTTGCCTATCTGCGGCTCAGCATCTCCGCTATATGGCGAGTAGTAACTTTCCTTTTCATAATATTGTTGCATTCCATCCTGGATTTTCCATTGTTTAAATTGAAGGATGAGATAGATAAAGTAACATAACATATGAAATATCCAGTGGAAATTAATGTAAGTGTGGCAGCATGTTACCAGAGGTCTCCCAGTCATGCATAGAAGGTTGGACAGCACATGGCATGAGTTTAGCATGATTAGCACCAAATGGGGCTGGCCCCACAACATGAGGCAGCTGAAGGAACTGAAGAAGGCTGCGTGTGTCAATCAGCAAGCAGTTACAGTGCACTGTGGTAGTGTTCTTCATCACAACATGACCCAGAGGCATTTGGATAACTTCACATGGGAAAGAATCATCAAAAAACTGGAAAAAGAATGACGTGTGATGAGTAGAGCCCATGAATTTGTTATTGTTCACAGCACTGTTTCATGCGCATGGTGAGTGTTCTGAACTACAGGCACTGCTGCTCAAAGGAGAAGAGGTGGCCAGGCATGGTCAACTACAGCAGCAGATCAGAGCTACATTGTGCAACAGGCAAGAAGGGATCCATGTGAAACAGTGGGTGTAATCGTAAGCACATCTAACAAAACTGCAAGCACAAAATCTCACGCTCCATAGCGAAGCGGCGACTGCTTTGGGGTGGTCTCTTTGCCTGATGTCAAGTACATTGTGTTCTGTTGACCTCCATCCATCATAAGCACTATTTGCGATGATACCAAGAACGTAGGTACTGGACCAACAAGAGTACGGTCGTGTGCTCTCCTCAGTGAGAGCAGATTCAGTCTGAGTGGATGTACTGTCATATGACGACAGGCGGGAGCATTTAATGCAAAGAGGAATAGTGTTGAACTGATTGTTTTGGTGGTCCAGCTGTTGTGGTGTGGGGAGGCATAATGTTGCATGGGCATAATGACCTTCAAATCTTTTAACATGGTACACTCACCAGTCAACATGATTGTGATACTATACTCCTTTCCCATGTGCATCTTTTCAGGAGTGCATTTGGTCACAATTTCATTTTTATGGATGGAAATGAGCAAATGCATTGAAGGGTGCAGGTGAAGCAGCTCTTGGAATGGGAGAATATTTGGAGAATGGACTGGTCTGCAACCCCCCCCCCCCCCTCCCCCACACACTTTCCAGTCTTAAATCCCACTGTGCATGTGTGGGATGTGGTGGGGAGATGTGTTCCAGCACATCCACATGGACTATCCAACTTTCAAGATGCAGCTTTAAATGTTGACTCTAGGAATATCCTACAACCTACTACATATTGTTCACATAGGGATCATGAGGACAAGAGCAGAATAATTACAGCACGCACAGAGAAATTCAAACAATCATTCTTCCCGCACTCCATAAGTGATTAGACTGGGAAGAAAATCTAATAACTGACACAATGGAATGTACCGTCTGTCACGCACTTCACGGTGGTCTACAGAGTATGGACGTAGTTACAGATGTAGCAACAACCATCCAACAATTCTTAACTGTGCTGGTGGAGAAATGGAGGGTCCAAAAACTCTTTACCAACCTTGCGGTCAGCAGCAGAGCACATTGCAGAACATGCATTGCCGTCCATGGTGATCACAGACCTGATTAAGAACAATGTTCCACCTTTTGTAATGTCAAGGAGACCACCATAAATTGTGGTGACTTCAATGTATTTACTGTCTTTGAATAAGAGTGTTATTTCAGTTGGCCTCACAGCTTATTTCTTTTAGTTACCCTCTGCACCATACTGTAGCAGTTCTTTCTATGTATCGTCCACATTGTATTAAGCTATGTTACTTGGCAGTGCCACATCATGCAAAAGTTACTTTTGTCATTAGGTTTTGCACACCAATGTCGTTTCATTTAAGCTCTCAACTGCAAAATAGTTCTTATTCAATAGACCTTACAACAGTGACTTCTGAAACATAGCACAAATTTTATAGTTGCAAGCATATCCAGCAAAGACTTTTGGATGAAAACATTGCTGCACACAATCTTTATACACAATTATTACATAAATTTGCTATTTTTACACACAATCACTACTGTGAATTCGAACAGACCATATTACATAACCTCTTTCTGTAACCTTTATGCTCTTGTGTTGTCAGGCCAATGGGAAAGACACTAATCACTTACCAAAAGTCTTTACTTCTTTGTCTGCCCCAATAGCTGAGTGGTCAGCGTGACGGATTGCTGGCGTACGGTCCTGGGTTTGATTCCCGGCTGGGTTGGAGATTTTCTCCGCTCAGGGACTGGGTGTTGTGTTGTCTTCATCATCATTTCATCCCCATCCGGCATGCAGGTCGCCCAATGTGGCGTCGAATGTAATAAGACCTGCACCAAGGCGGTCTCCTAGCCAATGACGCCCAACGCTCATTTCCATTTACTTCTTTGAGTATATTTTCCATACAAAACATTTTTCCAATGCCATGAAAAAAGTGATAATGAACAGAAACCATATCTTGGCTGCCTAATAAATTTGCTGTTTAAATACAGCTATTTGTTTATGGTGACTGATGGGGAAACTCCTCATACCTATTTTCGTCGAAAGCTTATCCTTTGACACCATTGCGGACAGTGGAGGAGGAGACCCCTAGCATGTTGGAGGGTGGTCCTGGTATTGTGTCCTGGTGCTGCCTGTCTATTCCATGCGCTGCCTTCATCGCTTTCACATCAGAGCACTCTTGACGTATTTTTGCTAGTGCTGTGCCCCATGCAGAGCTCAGTTGGAAACTGTTGTCCCAGTTGACAAGATCATCATGGACCAGTATCTCCACTGCCACTTTGAGGATCGAATTCCAGAACCTGTTCGTGTGACACAATGCCTCTGTCTGTTCAAAATCAAGCATATGACCTTCGTTCACACTGTGCTTTGCCACTGCAGATTTGCCTGTTTGTCTGAGGTGAACACTTCTCACATGTTCTGAGCAGCACTGTGAAATACACCACTGTGTCTGGCCAATATACTGCTAGCCACATTTGCAAATGATGCTGCCAACACCAGGTGTCCGTAGTCCTAGGTTGTCTCACACACAGCCAAACATTTTTTATTTAACCAACCAGTGGAAAATGATTTTAATGTTGTTGCTAGACACTTTATATCTTCCTTTGGATTGTCATCTTTCTTCTTCTTGCACAGCTGGAGAGCACGTCTTATCTGCTTCTCCAAGTTGCTGTTCTTGCGAAAGATTTTCCTCATATGCTGCAACGTGGTGGGTAGACTGCCCTTGTTACATGTCTCAAGCTCTGTGCACCATGTTGGTGAGCACAGGTTGACGTTGTGTTGGATGGTGGCAGCTACTGGCATTTACGTACAGGACCATGTGTGTGTTTTTTTCTAGCGGCAGAACAGCTGAGTGTGCCTTATCAGGATATTGACGAAAGTCAGGCACCTGTTTTCTTCCAGCTCCATGGAGAACTTTACATTGTCGTGTTTGCTTTTAAGCTGGTCAAGAAATTTGTGCAGGTTTTGCTCCACCATGTGGCCACATCACATATGTGTCGGCCACATATCAGTAGAATGCCTTTGGTTTCAAGCAATTGGTTTCAGACATGTGGTTTTGAGAGTAGTTTCCTCAAAGTGTACCTTATACAGGTTTGCATGTCTCATGTGAGGGATGTGGGGGGATTCCATGGCAACTCCATCTAACTGCTGGTAGAACTTTCTACCACACCGGAAGTAGGTGGTAGGAAATGTCTGTTGGAAAAGTTCCATAGTATCTTCGACAAAATGGTTCCCCAGTAATGTCAAGCAGTCTTCTAGTAGTACTGACATGATATCGAAACTGACCAGATCACCCTTGTCCAGATAAATCCCCTGAAACAACTTCACAAATTCACTTGAGTTTTTGACTTGGTGTGTGCAGTAAGCCACAAGAGGTTTTAGTAACTGTGACAGGTATCTAGCTATTCCATATGTTGGTGACTATCATGTCAACTATTGGACATAGTGGAACTCCCTCTTCTTGTGTATCTTTGGGGGGAGGGGGGCATGTAGCTGTGTGGTATCAGTGCTCTGGGGTGCAGCCTTCTGACTACATCCCTGTCCATTCCCGAGCTGTTTAGGAGTGACAAGGTCTTCCTAGTCACACATGGTATAGGATTCTTTCCTTCTGGCTTGTAAGCTGGGTCTCGTAATTGCATCTCAATCTTCTGCAAGAAGTCAGCTGATCATAACAGCACTGTTACATTGCATTTGTCAACTGCTAGCAAGACAATGTCTTTGTCTTCATAGAAGTTGCAAATCACCCTGCAGTCTGCCGAGGAGATGGTAGTTTTTGACATTAGAGGAGATAAAAACACAGAAAAACACTAGAAAAATGGAAAAATAAAAATTAAACAAATGTTATTGTCAAATATATAAAACAATTTATTTAACCTGCCTGGACAGCTGCGCATGTCAACATCCTGCTTCTGGGATTTGGGCAGGCGTGCTGGTTGCAGATCAAATCTGCCTGGCGGATTAACTATGAGGGCTGGTGTGCCACCCAGTCTGGATGCAGTCTTTTGACAGTTTCTCACATCTGACTACATGAATGTGTGGGTGGTACCCACGTCCCACAGCTCAGTTGCACAATTTGCCAACATTCAGATAATGTTTGCACACTTTCACGTAGACATCACTGCACGCAGACTATTGTGGTACACAAATGAGGTGTGGCAGCAGGAAGGGCATCCAGTCACCCTCTAACATCAACAATACCAAATTCAATAACAACCGTAACCGACATGACCCCAAGTAGGTACGAGATCAAGACAAAGGACAATGAAGATTAACTGATCCAGTTTGATCAGCGAATTATGAAACTGAAACTGGATTTTGTAGCACCAAAGACAAAGCACACTCCAGCCATCCAACTGAGGTCACCACAAAGGAAACCACTGACAAAATGGTAATGCAAGGCTGCCAAATAAAAATGTGTGTGATTGCTGAGACTGTCAGCATCTAAATTGAGTGAGTGCAGAATATTCAGCACAAAAAATTGGCTATGAAGAAGCTGTGTGTGAGGTGGGTGTCACAATTGCTCACAATCAACCAAAAGCGCACCCAGCACAACATTTCAGCAAAATGTCTGGTGCTGTTTAATCACATTCTGCATGACCTTTGGTGCCAATTTCTGACTTCTGATGAAACCCGGCTCCATCAGTACACACCAGAGTCAAAACAGCAGTCAAAATAATGGACAAAGGCTGGTGAAAGTGCACTGAAGAAGGAAAAGACCATTTTGTCAGCTGGTAAGGTGATGGTGTTGGCGACTGTTTTTTGGAATCCCCAAGGAATAATTGTCACAGATTACTTGTTAAAAGGCAGAACCATAACTGCACTCTATTATGCATCATTGTTGGATCATTTGAAACTTGCGTAGGCTGAAAAAAGACCAGGTTTGGCATGTAAAAAAGTGCTCTTTCACCAGGATAATAGACAATTCTACATATCAGCGATAACAATGGTGAAAGCTTGTGAACTGGGCTTTGAACTGATTCCTCATCCACCCTATTCACCAGACTCAGACCCAAGCAACATCGTTTGTTCCCTACCTTGAAATTTTACCTTGCTGGGAACAACTTTTCATCATGAGGAAGAAAGAGTTGCAGTTGACTTATATTTTGCAGAGTTTGACAGAACCTATTTTTTCGATAGGTGAAAAAGTGGAAGGATCGGTGGACCAAGTGCACATTCCTCAAAGGAGGCTATGTTGAGGTGTAAGATGAGTTGTTTACGAAACAAGCTTTTTCTTGCTTTTTTACCAGACTTATCAAACCACCATGTATTTGAATTTTGCAGTAAACACTTTTAAACTGAAGTTTCATCTGTGTATTCAGTTTCAACACTAGCAATAAGAAAATATTCGTGTTTGAAGTAGAAAGAACAATAAACCCAAAAATGCTTTGAAATTACAGCTACAGATTTGATCACACCTGTAACAACTTCCAAAAAAACACAAAATCTAAGAGCCCACATGTAATGGGAGCTATGCTACAAGACCAGCACTGTAGGTGTTATCATGATGGTGAAATGACAGGTAATTGCACAACAAATGTCTCATGAAAGTGGCTCAGTTTCAATAATTATAGAAACCAATATTTTCATTCAACTTGAGAAGGCCTAATTCAATCTTAATTGCAGTATTATGTGGCTCAATAGATTAATCATATGTTTATGAAAATGGGAATCTGCCTTTGAAGCACACATCTGTATGCACACTAGCTCTCAACCAAGAGGAAACTGATTCAGATCTTTACGATGGAAGTAATTTTCCATTACCACTATTTGGATGGACTTGGGAAGTGAGAGTTGGTGGTGAGAAGTTCTTGAGCACCAAATCTATCAGTGGTGCCTCATGGAGGGAGGGCACATTATACTGACAATAATTAATGGGCACAGATACTAAGACTGACAGTCCTCTCATATAAATCAAAGAAACTACATCTCGGCACTGGGCTTTGCGCTCTCTCTCTCTCTCTTTCATTTTACAACCAAACACAATAACGAAATACACTCCTGGAAATTGAAATAAGAACACCGTGAATTCATTGTCCCAGGAAGGGGAAACTTTATTGACACATTCCTGGGGTCAGATACATCACATGATCACACTGACAGAACCACAGGCACATAGACACAGGCAACAGAGCATGCACAATGTCGGCACTAGTACAGTGTATATCCACCTTTCGCAGCAATGCAGGCTGCTATTCTCCCATGGAGACGATCGTAGAGATGCTGGATGTAGTCCTGTGGAACGGCTTGCCATGCCATTTCCACCTGGCGCCTCAGTTGGACCAGCGTTCGTGCTGGACGTGCAGACCGCGTGAGACGACGCTTCATCCAGTCCCAAACATGCTCAATGGGGGACAGATCCGGAGATCTTGCTGGCCAGGGTAGTTGACTTACACCTTCTAGAGCACGTTGGGTGGCACGGGATACATGCGGACGTGCATTGTCCTGTTGGAACAGCAAGTTCCCTTGCCGGTCTAGGAATGGTAGAACGATGGGTTCGATGACGGTTTGGATGTACCGTGCACTATTTAGTGTCCCCTCGACGATCACCAGTGGTGTACGGCCAGTGTAGGAGATCGCTCCCCACACCATGATGCCGGGTGTTGGCCCTGTGTGCCTCGGTCGTATGCAGTCCTGATTGTCGCGCTCACCTGCACGGCGCCAAACACGCATACGACCATCATTGGCACCAAGGCAGAAGCGACTCTCATCGCTGAAGACGACACGTCTCCATTCGTCCCTCCATTCACGCCTGTCGCGACACCACTGGAGGCGGGCTGCACGATGTTGGGGCGTGAGCGGAAGACGGCCTAACGGTGTGCGGGACCGTAGCCCAGCTTCATGGAGACGGTTGCGAATGGTCCTCGCCGATACCCCAGGAGCAACAGTGTCCCTAATTTGCTGGGAAGTGGCGGTGCGGTCCCCCACGGCACTGCATAGGATCCTACGGTCATGGCGTGCATCCGTGCGTCGCTGCGGTCCGGTCCCAGGTCGACGGGCACGTGCACCTTCCGCCGACCACTGGCGACAACATCGATGTACTGTGGAGACCTCACGCCCCACGTGTTGAGCAATTTGGCGGTACGTCCACCCGGCCTCCCGCATGCCCACTATACGCCCTCGCTCAAAGTCCGTCAACTGAACATACGGTTCACGTCCACGCTGTCGCGGCATGCTACCAGTGTTAAAGACTGCGATGGAGCTCCGTATGCCACGGCAAACTGGCTGACACTGACGGCGGCGGTGCACAAATGCTGCGCAGCTAGCGCCATTCGATGGCCAACACCGCGGTTCCTGGTGTGTCCGCTGTGCCGTGCGTGTGATCATTGCTTGTACAGCCCTCTCGCAGTGCCCGGAGCAAGTATGGTGGGTCTGACACACCGGTGTCAATGTGTTCTTTTTTCAATTTCCAGGAGTGTACATATGCATATCTTCCGGAGGAACAATGTTAGCACAGCTGACAGACATACACAAAACACTATTCTAGCTTTTGGAACTAACAATTTTTCATCAAGAAGCAAAGACGAGTAGGTAGCAGAGATAAAAAGAAAGGTTAAGTCACACAGACCCCAGGATCAAAGATGTAGATGTAGACCCTATCCGTTTTGAGGGCCAGGTCAAAACTTGGCGTTCTCCAATCCTGGGGTCTGAGTAACCTGTCCTTCCTTTTTAAACTTCCCAACCTACTCCTCTGCTTCCAGATGAACTATTAGTTTTGAAAGCTAGGCTAGCATCATGTGTTATGTATATTCCTATTGCAAGTAGCAATATTCTGCTTTCTGAAGGGAGGTGATGGCAAGAAATTTTGCTCAAAAAATTTTAGTTTTCTTGAAGTAACATTCCTTCGATATAATCAACATTATGCAGAGAAAAATACAATCATTTTCAAACAGCCTGTTTAGGTTAAACGAATATTTTATTCAGCATTAGCTGTGTGGACCTATTAAGTAGTCTTCCAAGAGAACATAACATTTTCTGATTTTCCTTTCGTAATTCACGTCTTGGAAAAAAGGAACTTTTCCTCCTCTGAGTGGAAGATGCCACAGTGCAGTTTCAACATATCATACATGGTTATTAAACGAAGCCACTTTGGTTGCACCTAGCACTGAACGTGCAGTTTGCGTGAAGATCTATCGAGAAGTATGTGACGCACATCACAAGTGAAAGGCCTCCAAGCTCTCCTGAGAAGTGAATCTAGCATACAGCTCTTTCAGTTTGCCGATCTCTACCCAGCCACTTTCTGCGAGTATTTGCTCTGTCCCTGCTCTCTTTGGTGAACCTTGTTTTCAGACATCTACAATGCATCACTAACTTTACTGAACTTTAGATGTGACACCTAAAACCATTAACAGTTCTCCATCGTATTTCTATCAGCTCCTCTTCCTGTAAGACAATAGCTGGTTTTCATCAATAAATTAAAGTCTCGTTTTTAAATTTTTCTAAATTGTTTACCCCATCCCTTCCCACTTGCTATTTGCTCATCCATCCATAGAACATAGTGTCTGGTTCTGATCTTGGGTTACAGTACAAAATAGTGATGGATATGGACACCTGTTCATAACAGGTTCACATAGAAAGTCGCATACCATGTAAATTTAACATGGCATAGCCATCAGTGGACAGAGTTTGTTCATATCTTAGAACTGCAATGTTGGACTACCATAATTAGTAAGTTTATGTCAACTTACTCAATGCCTTGTGACTACACATGTGGTCCCAATGTATGCATCCTGCAAGTACCACATAGTTGAACTGCAATACTTGCAACACACACAGAATCAGTTGAAGAATCCCCTATGAACTCTCATGGGAGTCTGTTCCAGCTCGCGTGCCCATCAGTGAGCAGCTGATTGGCACGGGTGAAGGTGAGTAGTGTTGGGCAAACAGCTGACATGTGGACAGCCTCGCAGACACTGTAGAGTTAACAGTCTTATTCCACTGATTGAGCTCAGGCAGCTGGGGTTGGACTAGCAGGTCATGTGTGTGCAAAATGTGTGCAACAGGAGTGTCTGGCAAGTCGCCTACACTACCTGTGTCTGCCTACAGGCAATCTGAAGAGTGCTCGCTGGTGTACGTGTCAGATGGGACAGTGTTGGAACTGCCTGTTGTATGAAGTGTATGTCCTAACTTTATTTGCATCAGCACTGCCAAGCTGTTAAACAAAATTCATGGTAACAGACAAACATACTACACAGGTCACACACAACAACCTGTTACTGTAAACGTATCACAGATCTTGATCCAAGTTTACCCATCTGGGTAATTTAGGTCCTACATCCTAAATCTAGTGCTATCACATCTTGAAGATGGTAACTCGGTTTCTAACATATATTTGACTGTCACAATCCACATTATCACTGATATATTCCCTTGATTCCTATATGCTCTTCCACTATCTTCCATCTACTCATTTCCTGTTCACATGTACGTAAAAATTCTCTTTCCTCAGCTCAGTATTTATTTTTTATTTTGAAAATATTGAAATAAAAATCATTGTTGGAAATTAATTTTAATGTTTCTTTAAATGATGTGTCCTGCTGCCATGACTAGGTACTCAGAAGAAACCAAAAATTAAAAGAGGAGATGAAAACTCAATGGGCATGTGACACTTAGGCTGTCGCGTCACGTCCTTAATTCACTAAGGCACATTCAATAAAAATTAATGCACTTGACTATCACCAGTTCCTAACTAAATGCTTGTAGTCACCTCTGATGTATCAGCAAAGGCTTTAGCAACATTTCTATTAAAATGAAAATTGAAGAGAAATTCACAAGACAATTACAATGAAATTCTGCGAACAATAAAAAAATAGCATATGTCTATAGATAGGTACAAAGTTAGTTGACTGGAGTTTGTCAGCACCATACAGAACTACTATCTACATGGTGCTTACTCAGCTAAGCATTAAATACGGTGCAAACCTGCAAGCAAAGTTGTCGCTGAATATGCTGTGTTCTGGTAACACTGTTGAACCCAACAAGTAGGTAGTAAGTTAGTTAACTGGAGTTCATGAGCACCATATAGAGCTGCTCTCTATATGGTGCTTATTATTGTTGTTGTTGTGGTCTTCAGTCCAGAGAATTATTTGAAGCAGCTCTCCCTGCTACTCTATCATGTGCAAGCTTCTTCATCTCCCAGTACCTACTACAACCTACATCCTTCTGTATCTGCTTAGTGTATTCATCTCTTGGTCTCCCTCTACGATTTTTACCCTCCCCACTGCCCCTCAATACTAAATTGGTAATCCCTTGATGCCTCAGAACATGTCCTACCAACCGATCCCTTCTTCTAGTCAAGTTGTGCCACAAATTTCTCTTCTCCCCAATTCTATTCAGTACCTCCTCATTAGTTATGTGACCTACCCATCTAATCTTCAGCATTCTTCTGTAGCATCACATTTCAAAAGCTTCTATTCTCTTCTTGTCTAAACTATTTATCATCCATGTTTCACTTCCATACAAGGCTACACTCCATACAAATACTTTCAGAAATGACTTCCTGACGCTTAAATCTATAATCAATGTTAACAAATTTCTCTTCCTCAGAAACGCTTTCCTTGCCATTGCCAGTCTACATTTTATATCCTCTCTACTTCGACCATCATCAGTTATTTTGCTCCCCAAACAGCAAAACTCCTTTACTACTTCAAGTGTCTCATTTCCTAATCTAATTCCCTCAGCATCACCTGAGTTAATTCGACTACATTTCATTAGCCTCGTCTTGCTTTTGTTGATGTTCATCTTATATTCTCCTTTCAATACACTGTCCATTCTGCTCAACTGCTCTTCCAGATCCTTTGCTGTCTCTGACAGAATTAAAACGTCATCAGCAAACCTCAAAGTTTTTATTTCTTGTCCATGGATTTTACTTCCTACTCCGAATTTTTCTTTTGTTTCCTTTACTGCTTGCTCAATATACAGATTGAATAACATCGGCCCAAACCTAACTCACTCCCATGCCAACCACTGCTTCCCTTTCATGCCCCTCGGCTCTCATAACTACAGTCTGGTTTCTGTAAAAACTGTTAATAGCCTTTTGCTCCCTGTATTTGATCCCTGCCACCTTCAGAATTTGAAACAGAGTATTCCAGTCAACATTGTCAAAAGCTTTCTCTATGTCTACAAATGCTAGAAACATAGGTTTGCCTTTCCTTAAACTATCTTCTAAGATAAGTCATAGGGTCAGTATTGCCTCAAGTGTTCCAACATTTCTATGGAACCCAAACTGATCTTCCCTGAGGTCGGCTTCTACCAGTTTTTCCATTCTTCTGTAAAGATTTCATGTTAGTATTTTGCAGCCGTGACTTATTAAACTGATAGTTTGGTAATTTTCACACCTGTCAGCACCTTCTTTCTTTGGGATTGGAATTATTATATTCTTCTTGAAATCTGAGGGTATTTCACCTGTCTGAAACATCTTGCTCACGAGATGGTAGAGTTTTGTCAGGACTGGCTCTCCCAAGGCTGTCAGTAATTCTAATGGAATGTTGTCTACTCCCGGGGCCTTGTTTCGACTCAGGTCTTTCAGTGCTCTGTCAAACTCTTCACGCAGTATCGTGTCTCCTATTTCATCTTCATCTATGTCCTCTTCCATTTCCATAATATTGTCCTAGTGATACATGCTTCTACATCCCTACATTTGTCCTCTAGCCAATCTTGCTTAGCCAATTTGCACTTCCAGTCTATCTCATTTTTGAGGGGTTTGTATTCCTTTTTGCCTGCGGCATTTACTGCATTTTTGTATTTTCTGCTTTCATCAATTAAATTCAATATCTCTTCTGTTACCCAAGGATTTCTATTAGCCCTCGTCTTTTTACCTACCTCTGCTGCCTTCATTGTTTCATCTCTCAAAGCTACCCATTCTTCTTCTACTGTATTTCTTTCCCCCGTTCTAGTCAATGGTTCCCTAATGCTCTCTCTGAAACTCTCTACAACCTCTGGTTCTTTCAGTTTATCCAGGTCCCATCTCCTTAAATTCCCACCTTTTTGCTTGGTGATTATACACTTTCTATACAGCTAACTTTTTACCTATCTGTTGCGTTCAATAGTGTTACCAGAACACAGCTTATTCAACACTTCAGTGACAACTTTGCTGGCAGCTTCCACCATATTTAATGTTTAACCGTAAACCTAGAAAATGGCAGTCAAAAATAATTTGTAGGTGTGTCGTAAATCACTACATCTGCTGCTGTTTAAGAAAAGCTTGAATTTCCATAGCCAATTGTGTTCATCGGTTGTCATCACACACACACAGAGTAAGGATATGTAGCTACCACTGCAAGCTCTTACTGTGATAGCCCACATACATTAATGTATATCAGTTACATTGTACTAGAGGTCATGTAATGATGTTTGATGAATACAACCAGTAGTGAAAATAAAAACAAAGTCAACTCTACTAGAAGATGGAAAAGAGTATACGCCTTCTGAACTCTGAACCAACGTAGCAAGAATCTCGAGATTTTATTTCATGTATTATTTTAAAAATCTGTGCTGTAAAGAATGAGATAAAATTCTCTTTGTTTTTATTTGTTTTGTAGTGTTGCACAAAAAAGATTCAGCAGAAGATGATCTGGTATGTGCTTGTATTATGAAAATGTGCAAACATATCATCCATGAATGTAAATAAATATTTCTAACTATAACAGTGTTCGACAATTACCATGACACAGCAGCACTCAGATACCGCTACCATGTTTCTCTCGCAGTAGGCAGATGTTTAAATTATAGTATACTGAGCAAGCATTGTTCATATACGAGGGCAGTTCAATAAGTAATGCAACACATTTTTTTTCTGAAACAGGGGTTGTTTTATTCAGCATTGAAATACACCAAGTTATTCCCCAATCTTTTAGCTACACAACACAATTTTCCAACGTAATCTCCATTCAATGCTACGGACTTACGCCACCTTGAAATGAGGTATGCCTGCAAGGTACCATTCCACTGGTCGATGTCGGAGCCAACGTCGTACTGCATCAATAACTTCTTCATCATCCGCGTAGTGCCTCCCACGGATTGCGCCCTTCATTGGGCCAAACATATGGAAATCCGACGGTGCGAGATCGGGGCTGTAGGGTGCATGAGGAAAAACAGTCCACTGAAGTTTTGTGAGCTCCTCTCGGGTGCGAAGACTTGTGTGAGGTCTTGCGTTGTCACGAAGAAGGAGAAGTTCGTTCAGATTTTTGTGCCTACGAAAACGCTGAAGTCGTTTCTTCAATTTCTGAAGAGTAGCACAATACACTTCAGAGTTGATCGTTTGACCATGGGGAAGGACATCGAACAGAATAACCCCTTCAGCGTCCCAGAAGACTGTAACCATGACTTTACCGGCTGAGGGTATGGCTTTAAACTTTTTCTTGGTAGGGGAGTGGGTGTGGCGCCACTCCATTGATTGCCGTTTTGTTTCAGGTTCGAAGTGATGAGCCCATGTTTCATCGCCTGTAACAATCTTTGACAAGAAATTGTCACCCTCAGCCACATGACGAGCAAGCAATTCCGCACAGATGGTTCTCCTTTGCTCTTTATGGTGTTCGGTTAGACAACGAGGGACCCAGCGGGAACAAACCTTTGAATATCCCAACTGGTGAACAATTGTGACAGCACTACCAACAGAGATGTCAAGTTGAGCACTGAGTTGTTTGATGGTGATCCGTCGATCATCTCGAACGAGTGTGTTCGCACGCTCCGCCATTGCAGGAGTCACAGCTGTGCACGGCCGGCCCGCACGCGGGAGATCAGACAGTCTTGCTTGACCTTGCGGCGATGATGACACACGCTTTGCCTAACGACTCACCATGCTTTTGTCCACTGCCAGATCACCGTAGACATTCTGCAAGCGCCTATGAATATCTGAGATGCCCTGGTTTTCCGCCAAAAGAAACTCGATCACTGCCCGTTGTTTGCAACGCACATCCGTTACAGACGCCATTTTAACAGCTCCGTACAGCGCTGCCACCTGTCGGAAGTCAATGAAACTATACGAGACGAAGCGGGAATGTTTGAAAATATTCCACAAGAAATTTCTGGTTTTTTCAACCAAAATTGGCCGAGAAAAAAAATGTGTTGCATTACTTATTGAACTGCCCTCGTACATGGGGACCTCTACCTAAATATAAAAAATTAATTAGATGTGGCTTTTAGTGATTGCAATACACTGACACATAGGTATAAAAGGGGGTAAAAAAGTGAAAAATAACAGCTATTCACTCTTGGCTATTAATGAGAAATAGAAACCTAACAGAAGAATGAAACAGCATTACTATTTCAGATTAAGCTGAATAACCACATAAACTGCACGCGCAATGCTGTCACAAGCAGAGAGCAGCTGCTGACCTTCATGTGAGAGCCCACTGCTGCTGGCCAGGCGGCTCATCTCCTCGAGGATGCTGCTGATCTCCTCATCCGTCTCATCTCCGTCCACCTCCACAGCTTCCACATTGTCTTCTCCGTCTTCGTCCTCTCCTCCTCCCCCTCCTCGCTCCTGCATTGGAAAGTGGAATATTACAATGCTGAGGCAAAACTTCAGCAGCAAAATGTGCTAGGAGGACTCCTTTCAGTTCTTGCACTCTATGAAAGTAACCTCCTGTGTCAATAGGTAGTTTCCATAGCTGTTCAAATATATCAATAAATATGCATCAAACAAGATGCTTTGGAATTCATCATGAAAAGCCAATACTATAACATAACCTACTTTATTCCACCATGTAATTTACATTACATTATTAATGACTGTGTAGCATGTGCAACAACTTTTCACCATACACACTAACTTATGAAAGCAGTGAACTCTCTTGAGTGGGTCTATGATCAATGTGAATTTTTATGCACAATTCCATTTAGATTGTTTAACGTACTTTCATTTCTTAAGATGTTTTGACTCCTGCCATCATTTGATCGGAACTCAGAATACAAAACCAAGTTCAGTATCAGTTACAGTTCAAACAATGCCAAAGCAGTATGTTGTCTATGGTTAGGCACAGGTTTTATTGTAGCTGACACAGCACTTGGTTTTGCAATATAAGTTCTGATCAACTGATGGCAGTAGTCGAAACACCATAAGAAAGGAAAACACAATAAGCAATATATAAGGAGTCGTGTGTAAAAATTCATACATTAAAGATGCAACTTCCTGTATTATTATGGCACTTCTTTACATCCTCATTCTAGGAGACTGCATCAGTGTAACTTTAAATATTATTTGATACGAGGGTCACTCCAAAAGAAATGCACACTATTTTTGTAAAAATACAGTTTTCATTCTGGATGTGTGAAAGTTTTACAGTGTGTAGATACATCCTTCCCAATTGTTTTCAAACTTAGTTCAACCTGTCCCCGTGAGTGATGCCGTCACAGAATGTCTTCAAGACGGCTGCTACACTTGACGTTCGTCAGAAGCAATGTGCTGTCATAGAATTCCTGTGCTGTGGAAACGAGACAGTGGGAAGCATCCACAAGAGGTTCAAAATGGTGTATGGAGATGCTGCTGTCGATCGCAGTACAGTTAGTCGGTGGGCAAACAGGTTGCGTGATGAAAGCGGGCACGGCAATATTGAGGATTGTCCTCGCAGAGGCAGACCTCGTACTGCACACACTCCAGACAACGTGCAGAGAGTTAACGAACTGGTGACTGCTGACAGACACATCACAGTGAGCGAATTGTCACACTACGCTGGGATAGGGGAAGGAAGTGTTTGCAGAATACTGAAAGTGTTGGCGTTAAAAAACGTTTGTGCCAGGTGGGTTCCCAGGATGTTGACAGTCGCTCACAAAGAAACAAGAAAAACGGTGTGCAGCGAACTTTTGGAACAGTATGAGAATGGTGGAGATGATTTTCTTGGAAGAACTGTGACAGATAATGAAACATGGTTCCATCATTTTTCACCAGAGACGAAGAGGCAATCAATGGAGTGGCATCATGCAAATTCATCCAAGAAAAAAAATTCAAAACCACACCTTCTGCTGGAAAAGTTACGGCTACGGTGTTTTTCGATTCCGAAGGACTCTTGCTTGTAGACATGATGCCAAGTGAAACCACCATAAATTCTGATGCATATGTGATGACACTGAAGAAACTTCAAGATCGACTGAGTCGTTTTCAACCACATCGGCAAAAGCAGGATGTTTCGCTGTTGCATGACAATGCACGGCCACATGTCAGTCAAAAAAATATGGAAGCGATCACAAAACTCTGATGGACAACACTGAAACACCTGCCTTACAGTCCTGACCTGGCTCCATGTGACCATCATCTCTTTGGGAAACTGAAAGACACTCTTCATGGAACAAGGTTTGAAGATGATGACTCCCTTGTGCACGCTGCCAAACAGTGGCTCCAACAGGTTGGTCCAGAATTTTACCGTGTGGGTATACAGGCGCTGGTTCCAAGATGGCGTAAGGCAGTTGAGAGGGATGGAAATTATGTGGAGAAATGGAAATATTGCTCCTAAAGGATGTATCTCCACACTGTAAACTTTCAAACATGTAGAATAAAAGATGGATTTAAAAAAAAAATAAAAAAAAAATAATGTGCATTTCTTTTGGAGTGACTCTCGTAGTATCCTGAAGTAATTATTTTCTTATAGAACACTGTGGTAATTTTCTTATTTGGGGGGGGGGGGGGGGAATGATGGTAATCACCTTTAGTATCCAGCAGTGATTCAGATTCACCACCCAGCCTCAGTATCAATACAGAGAACACATCAGAGTTACTTATGCTACATGTTCCAGCTGCAGGTTGCTCCTGCTGAGGTGTCAATGCATCCAGCACGTCACATGGAGCCACCCACGGACTCAAGACTACCCTTAAATACTGCGGCCCAACACTTGAAGGTCAGCCTTATTAGTTCACTGAAGCATTAATTACATGCCATTGGATCAGTAGAGTTTTGACCCTTCCTGTATTATGTTTTTTAATTTGGATTGCTTTCTGGACTAATGCCGTATGCTTAAGATAACTTTGCTGTGCTCTGGATTTGTTTCCGGTTAGCCATCATAGAAATCAGCAACCCAAAGTTTGTTCCGTCCAACTATTCCACCGCAGCAGGGACCAAATTTGTGACTGCAGTCCATATGCTCTTACTTTGTTCATTAAATGACTGTGGGGAACTGTATCGAACACCTTGCGGAAGTCAAGAAACACAGCATCTACCTGGGAACCCGTGTCTATGGCCCTCTGAGTCTCATGGACGAACAGCGTGAGCTGGGTTTCACACGATAGTCTTTCTCTAAACCCATGTCCTAAAGCGAGTGGAGGCTCATGCAACGGTTTCCTCCCTGTTGTTGTCAAAGTGTCCTAAAAATGTTTGTGCTATGAAACTATGTCCAGATTGTGACCCACAGCATCAATGGCATCATTGACCTTTCTGTCAGGTCACCTGTTATGCATGCCACAAACAGGTGTGCCTAGTGACTGTCTGTCTTGGCTGGCATCCATCGACAGCATCAAGCTGTCAGTGCACTATTCACTGTCTTGCTGGTGACCATAGCAGCAACAGCAGCAGCAGACGAGATGCACAGGCTCATGTTGCAACTGGACATTAATGGAGCAATGGTGGATTTATAGTTGAAAACAGGCACGGCTGTGTCTCTCATTAATGAGGGAGCCTATTGGTGCATTGACTCCCTGCAGCTGAGGTCCCCTCAGTGCATAGTGGTGACATACAATGACCAGTTGATTCCATTGTGGGGTCAGAATGAAGTTCAAGCAAATAACAAAAATGTAGCTCAGCAAATACCACTGCTAGTAGTCACTTTTTGGACGATGCCTAACATTTTTGGCTTAGCCACTTTTGTGCTTTTTGGCTTTCAAATCAGCTGAATCTAGTTACCACTGTGGTACCATTCACAGAACTTCGTACATTATGTGTGTAATACAGGGTGTATCAAAATGAATCATCGGACTTGAAAAAAATCATAGCTTTTATGTTATGTGAGATATGTGCATGAACAACATACTGTTGGAAAGAGCTAACTCTCTAGTTTTACACAGTTCCCACAAGGTAGACATACTGACATCTCAAAGTGCAGGAATTTTTAAATCAAAGGATTACTGAAAGGTGGATCAGTCACACTGGAGCAAATGATTCAGCCTTACATTACTGGCCTCCAAGGTAACTGGACCTCACTGTAGGTGATTATTTCTTGTGGGGAACAAGACACTGTTTATGTTTGTTACCAACAACAACTGAGATGTCGCATAACAGTAGCTGTGGAAGCTGTAACTCAAGACATGCTCGCAGCAATGTGGTAACAATCTGAATACTGCATTGACATATCCGTGCATATGTTTGGGGGGGGGGGGGGGGGGGGCATATTGAACACCAACGGAAAATAAAACCTTTGAGTTTTCTACTCATCAAAAAACAAAATTCATTGTATATGCTTATTAGTTTCAGAAATGTAGATGTGCCAAACTGGATGATTCTTTTTGATACATCCTGTATAAACAACTGTTAACACAACCCACATAAGGTTTTGCAATAGGGTCCCAGGACCATGTACCCTTGAAACAATCGACAGCACCCATGGTTTGTACAGCTCATCCAGTCCCTTTTGCCTTTCACAAGCAAGTTAAAGCTGGACTAGATAGGCTGCAAAGTACATCTACATCTACATCTACATTTATACTCCGCAAGCCACCCAACGGTGTGTGGCGGAGGGCATTATATTCTCAGTACTGTCTAGCCATTGGGCTGTGCTACATCCATGGTTGTAGTTAAGGAATCAAATGGATCACTTATAATTTGGGGAAGATTTAAGTCCACCATTAATGCTCACGCAAATGTCTGTCAGTATCCATTTCCAAAGCACAGATTTCCAAACCAAGATTTAACGCTTGCCACTGATGCGATTCAAAAGGACACTCGGCAATTGGACAGCAGAGGCTCAGCAGTCTCAGAGTAAAGGCTGCCCATGGGGATAGTGTAAAAAGCTCCAGACCCTAAACGCAATCCACGGTGGTGGACAGAATCTAGACGCAGAATAATAGACGGCCATGCAGAGGAGTAAACTATGCTTCCATAGTCCAATTTCAAGCACACTAAGGCGCGATATAGGTGGAGGAGGACCACTCGGTTCACTCCCCAGGAGGTATCACTCAGAACACGGACGGTGTTGAGGGTTTGCAGAAAGTGAGCCAAAAGATAGGAAACATGGGAAGACCAGCACAGTTTTCTGTCAAACATAAGTCCCAAGAATTTGGCGATGTCCGCAAACCGAAGGTCAACAGAGCCTAGATGCAGGGAAGATGGATAAAACTCCATACAACACCAAAAATTTACACAGACAGTCGTACTGGGAGAAAATCAGAAACTGGTTTCAATTTTCCATGAGTGGAGGCGATCGAGACATCCTTGAAGACGTCGTTCAAGAAGGGTGGTCCGTTGGGAGCTATAGCAGATTGCAAAATTGTCAACAAAGAGGGAGCACGAGACATTGGGAAGAAGACAATCCATAATTGGATTTATGGCGATGGCAAACAGTATAACATTTAGCATGGAGCCCTGGCGCACCTCGTTTTCTTGAGAAAGTACGGGATAGAGTAGTGTTCACCTACACCTTAAATGTGCACTCTTTCATAAATTCACAGATGAAATGGGGTAGCCAACCTCAAAAGTCCCAAGAGAACAGTATGCCTGTCCTCCAACAGGTATTGTAGGCCCTCTCCAGAACAAAAAATACAGCTACGTTTGGCGTTTCCTGAGAAAGTAGTTCATGATATAAGTGGAGAGAGCAACAAGATGGTCAACTGTGGAATGATACTTTTGGAAACACCATTGGGCAGTTGTTAAAAGGTTTTGGGACTCCAGCCACCAGCCTAAACAGCAATTTACCATACGCTCCAAAACCTTACAAACACTAGTCGTGAGAGGGATTGGCGATTGGCCAATAGCTGGAGGGGAGATGTTTGTCCTTTCCAGGTTTCGGAACAGGAACGACGATAGTTTCCCGCCACCTTCTGGGAAAGGTGCTGTTGACCCAAAATCAAAGGAGGTAGCACAGACTAGGGTATGATAGATGCAGCAACATTTGGACGTGGATACCACCCAGACCCATAGCAGAAGAGCGAGAGGAGGAGAGTGCCTGTCCGAGTTCCTCCATAGAAAAAACGACATTATAGCTTTCATGATTTTGAGAGGTAGCTCTTCCGCTACCCATTTCTTCAGGAGAAAGGCTAGTGGGTAATTAGAAGGGCTCGATATCTCAGCAAAGTGTTGACCCAATGAGTTAGAAATTGCGACCAGGTCCACTAAGGTGTGACAGTTAGCCCAGAGGTCAGGGAAAAACTGGATGTGTCAGATATCCATTGGATTCAATTCCAAACAACTGTTGAGGAAGTGAAGGTATTAACGGAGCTGGCAATGAAATCCCAGCTTGCCTTCTTGCTATCATATATTATGCGACAGCATCGTGCACATAACTGCTTATAGCGGATACAGTTGGCCACCATAGGATGATGGCGGAACATGCATGCCTTGTTCCACAAAGGAACTGGGGAGTGCTGGGCCAAAGGGGAGGTACTAGGTATTGAACATTCTGCAGCTGTAAGAATAACTTCCATAACATGAGTGACCTGATCGTCGATGCCAGGGAAATTGATGCGCATCAAATGTTGCTAGAGAGGAGAAAAGTGTCTAATTGGCTTGGGAAAACTTCCAGCGTCTTGGTGGAAGAGATCAATCAATAGGAAGGCTCCCGGACAAGGACACAGAGATCCCCAAAGTGTGTGGTAGGCGCTGAAGCCCCAATCAGCATATAGGGGGAGGGGGAGGATGGGAACTGACCAAGCAGATGAAGGAGATGGGCTCCTGCCATTGGTGCAGACAATGGAATGTATATGGTACAAAGAGAGAAGGTGAATCCAGAATGGGAAAGATGTACAGCGACAGCTTGGAAGAAACTGTGTAAGTGGATTGGGTGATAATGGACAGTATCATGGAGAACAATCATAAGAACCCATGTGCCGGAACGCCAGCAATAGAGGGGAGATAAAACTGAGCTGATGGAAATGAGGGAAGACAAAGTGATCATGGAGACGTAGCTTTGTTTCCTGAAGACAGGATATGACCGGGGAGTAGGATCATAAGAGGATCGACAGTTCATCCTTACTGGAGCAAATTTTATGGATATTTCAACGGATGATTGACATAAGGTGGATGAAAAAGGGAAAAATCTCACCACATTTGTTGTCACCTCAGCGAACGCTGAGAGCCGGTGGCCAATGGTGTGGAATGGCATTCAGCCAGGGGCATTAAGATCCTGATCCACAGGTTGTTCGGGGGCAGCTTCTGCCACCAGTGACCGGCTGGTTGAACGACCGCCAGCAGTGCGTCTCAGTGACACGGAAGATGGCCGAGGGCGGCTACTGCTGGGTGGTGCTGTGGAAGAGACAGTGCTGTGGCAGAGAAGTAGAGGAACTGTTTTTCTTATGATCCCCCTTGGAAGCAGGACGTTGAGATGGAGGAGGAGTTGATGATTGTGAGGTCTGTGTACGTAAAGAATCTTCACGAGTAGGGTCTTTTTTGGAAGGCCAGGCGTCCGATTTTGGGGCTGTGATTTAGCAGGACCCGATGATGGTTGAGCCTAAGAGTGAGTGGGTAATAATGGAGAGGTTGAATGGGCGATCTCTGGGCTGGCTGATCTAACGACCGTGGCGCTGAAGGTGAGATCTCAAGTCTGCGTGGCTACCTACTTAGTAGATCGAGGAGAGGCGAGGACAGAGCTATATTTACCCGCTGGGAGCACAGTCAGCTTTCTACTGATGAATAACAGGTAGACACCTTTTCCTTCACTCGGATTTCCTCAATAATTCGTTCATCATAGGGCAATCTCTAGAGGAGGCAGCTTAGTCGCTCATACAGTTTATGCAATGAGGGGACTGGGGTAGACAATCACCCTCATGGGCATTGCTGCCACAGAAAACACATTTGGCCATATTAGAACACAACTGGCTGCTATGATTAAACCACTGACACTGACAGCAAGGCGTAGGGTTGGGAATGTAAGGGCGAACTGAAATTATCTCATATCCAGCTTCAATGTTCGATGGAAGCTGAACTCCGTCAAACGTCAAGAAGTGAGCAAGGGTCGTTACCAATTTCTTTTCAACCCTTTTCATTACTTAATGTACAGCCCTGATCAGACAGGTAACTTTGAACGTCCTCGTTTGATAATCCGTTAAGTGATCTTGTATAAACCACCCTGCATGATGAGTTTAAAGTGTGGTGCACAAATCCAGACAGGGATGGTGTGTAGCGGTGTAGTTCGAAGCAATTTTTGTGCCTGGAGGGCACTGTCTGTTTCTAACAACAAGGTGCCATTTCGTAACCGAGAACAAAACTTTACAGGACCTGCAATTGTGCCAACACCTTTCTGAATAATAAAAGGGTTTACTGTTGAGAAGTCTTAACCTTCATCAGACTGAGAAACAACTAGGAACTTTGGCTCTGATGGATGAATTTTCTGTGGCTGGGACTAATCTAGCTTTCTCTTGTGGGCAGAAGTTGTAGAAGTAGAAGAAACCACTGCAAAAGTATCCCCAATGATTACTGGCGCCACTGATGGCGCACTCCTTCATAGTGGGGGCCCTCTTTGAGGGCACTCCCACCTTAGGTGATTGTCCAAACCTCATATTACACCTCCCGAGAAATGGACGGAGGGACCAACTGGCATGTTAAGAAAGTACCAGCTTGGGTAACCATCCCTCCCTGGGCCTGGCCTTTACCAGGGGGTACATACGTGTCCTACTTGTCTACCCACGGCAGGGAATTACCCGTAATCCATCACCGGCTACATGTGGGTCAGTGTTCAGACACACACAGGAAGGAAGAAAGAAAAAGGGGGGAACAAAGAAACGGAGAGAAGAGAAGAATTCTCAAACACCGCAATGGAGAAGAAGGTAAAGAGAAGAACCAAGGAAAGAGAAGGACAAAGTAGGGACAGATACATACACTGTAGAGATAAAAGAAGAGAAACCACTTCATTTGTTCACAAGCATCCATCTCCGGACGTTGGCACAAAACGCACTTCCAAAGAGAGGAAAAGAGAGGAAGAAGGGGGTGGGGGGAAGGATCAGGGAGAGGGAGAGATGTGGAAAGGAAAGGTATGCAGCCCGGAAAGGAAAGAGAGCTGCACGAGCTTGGGGTCCTGTGCTTAACACGCACGTATCCACAAAAGAGAGTTGTGGACCACGTGGCGTGGGGAGGGAGGGGGGGGGGGGGAGGGATGCGTCATATTGTGGTGGTGGTGATGTGCTGTCCCACAAATACACCAATGGCACGGAATAGCCAACTGCATTTAAGACATTGACTGCACATCAGTGCTTGTACAAGTGCACTGAGTCCTTGCATTGACCAACAACCACACTTCTCTCTCTCTGTTCCTGTCCATTCTCTTCTAATGAAGAGAGGGTTCAATATTAGATCAGAATAAATGGAGACCATGAAATATAAACCGTATACTCATAAACTGCTTACTTAAGAGCCATTAAATGGTTTGGGCCGTTCCACAGTATGTAGTATTTTAGAGATTTGTACTGCGCATGTCATTTCTTTTCCAAGAGCCAGGCTCACCTGGAACATTTGCTCCTTCCTGACAAAGTCTGCTGTGGAGGAGGACACCTCTGGTGAGCGCGGAAGGAGGTCCAGGTTCAGCTGCAGCGTAGTGCGGGCTCCAGCCGCCTCGGCCCCTGCTGCAGCCTCCGAGCCTGGCACCTTGAGCCGGATGTTTGGCCTCACCAGGTCCCCTGACATATCTCCTTCCTGCTGCTCTGCCTTCTGCTTTTCCCTCTCTCCATCACTGTAGTCCTTTCCTTCCACATCTTCACGTGCTCTGGTCTTCATCCAGAAAAATTTTCGATTTGCTTGAGCTGGCTGAACATCTTCCTTTGTGCTCGCTCCTGCTCCTGATGATTCCTCTGACGACAGTGGCTGCAAAAAAGTAATAATAATTGTAGTAGTAGTAATACTAATAATAATAAAATAAATTTAACTAGTTGTTAATTAAGGTATCAGGGCAAGAAAATGCATTTCCAGCATGAAATTTGGTAACAGATTTAAATTGTGCACCGAGTCGGGTCTCATTCACAGCCTTTCATGGGCAATGCTCTAACTGACTAATACAACTGGGTGTGATGCATGAACTACCCTCACAGCTTCAATTCTGCACCACCCCTGTCCCACTTTCCAGACTAAGCAAAACATCTCCTGCTTACATTACAGGACCAGCACTCCTCAAAAGAAAGAATACTGCAGAGAAATGGCTTAGCCACAGCCTACAGATTGGTTCCAGATCAAATCTTTCACATGGCAACAGAGTGTGGGCTGTTTTGAAACTTCCTCTAGGCTGTGGCTAAGCCATTTTGCTGTGATACCTTCCATTCCATTAGTACTGAACTGTCTACAGATCTGTGAAGTTTGGAGAGAAAAGAAGGTTCTGGCAGAACTGAAGCTATGAGAATGGGTAGTGAATTGGGCCTGGAAAGATCGGTCGACACGTGTTTCCCATGAAAAGCAAGGTTTAGGGTTCAAGTTCCGGTTCGGTATGAAATTTTAATCAATCACAAAGTTCAATAATGGTACACAGTCTAACGCAGAATGATTGGATTGATGGGATTAAAGAGACATCTATGAGGTCATCAGTCCCCCTATTCTATATGTGTCAAGACAGAAAGAGTCCTCAGGGAGGAAGGACACAGAAGACAAATCTTGATGTACATGGATGTAGCTGAGAATAAATAAAACCAAGAGATAGATGCCAGTAGAAGTGACAGATGGGTAAGAGGGTGAAGGTGGGTGAGTTGCTCTGCCCAGGAAGCAGGAGGCCCCTGGGACATGTTACACAATGGGAGATGCACCCTCTGCATCTGACAGTTGTTTCCTCACTATCCATTACCAAAAGACAGATGGAAAAGAAAAAGAAAAATTAAAGAGGTGAGAAGACCAGGAGACAGGCCAGACCACCGAGCAAGGTCCCACAGCCATTGGTCCCTTGGGTTGCAGCAGGCGACAGTACATCCCTCTGATCCCTCAAGCAGCCAATGAGGCCAATGTGAAACTTTCTGGCAGATTAAAACTGTGTGCAGGACCAAGACTTGAACTAGGGACCTTTGCCTTTCGTGGGTGAGTGCTCTCCAGAATTAAAGCTGTGAGGACGAGTCACGAGTCGTGCATGGGTAGCTCAGTCGGTAGAGTGAAAGGCAAAGCTCCAGAGTTCGAGTCTCGGTCCGGCACACACTTTTAATCTGCCAGGAAGTTTCGTATAGCGCACACTCCACTGCAAGGCGAAAATTTCATTCTGAGGCCAATGTGCTCTATCTCACAGACAGGAGAAGAAACGACCTCCACGAGTAAAACATAAAACCAGATCAACCACTTTGGTGTCATCTGCTAGCACCACATGCAGTGCATCAGCAAGTTTCAGGTTTTTCTGTAATGTGGACAAATTATGGGAGTCCAGCACAATGTGGGCTACCGTCATACGGGCACCACACTGACACAGGGGTGAATCCTTACATTGTAGGATGTGGCCATGGGTCAACTAAGTGTGGTCAATGCGAAGCTGACAGAACAGTAGGTTCCTGGCAAGAAGCACGAAACAAAGACTGGCACGTGGTCATGGTCCACTTTACTGTAAATTGTTTGCTCAGAGAAACCACGACACACCACTCCGTGTTCCAAGCCTCCAATAGTTGATGGCAGAGTGCTGAATGAAGGTCCAGTTCCAGTACCCCAATCTTGGAAGTCAGAATCTTAAGAGCCAACTTGGGCAACTAGTCAGCATGTTCGTACCCTGGGATCCCTATGTGACCTGGAGTCCAGACAAAGGTGAGTCCACCTTGATGGAGGTCAGAAAGGAGATTCTGTACAGTTACAACCAATGGGTGTTGAGGGTAGCACCAGTTGATAGCCTGAAGACTACTCAGGGAGTCATTGCTGATTAAGAATGTCTCGTCAATGCAAGAATGAATGTGATGGAAGGCTCAATCAAAGGCCACCAATTCTGCATCGAATAAACTGTATCTGTTTGGCAGGGAGTGTAGTTCACCACACCTTACATGTGCGTCGGCAAAACCGGTTTGTCCATCTAGTGTAGAGCAATCTGTGTATACCACTTCTGAATGCCAACTGCAGGTTGGAAGATTAATTCTACCTTCAACAATCTCAAAACTGTTTCCAAATAAAGCAAGAAAATTTGATACGAGTTGCTTTTATGTGCCTCTTTGCCACACGCTAGGTTGTTGGAATATACACATTTATGAGACTGTATAATTGTCCACTGTGATACATTGAACAGGAGTGTTTTACTTCCTCTTTCAACATGACAAAAATTAGTTACTATAGTAACATAAAGATGAAATGCAATGTCATAGTCAAAAGACACATTTATTTACCTATGAATTACATCACTAAGGAAAGACTACAGGATTGCAGAATGGGTCAAGGTCTATATTAACAATGAGGGTAAATTGTTGGAGGCTGAAAAAATAATTGGCTACTGTTAAAGCATTAAACTGGGCAATTATCTGTGTTCACACCATGCTCTTATAATACACTAAAATGAGCAAGATTGAAGCTTCTGCTCTTCTTTTAAACTGCTGTTCCTGCAATTATATTAAATAGCAATCTCTTGATGCTAGGTTGACTTCTACATGTCCCAAATCATATTTATCACAGGACAAATGTTATCTGTATGTGGAACAACAGACGCCGGTCTATAACCAACAATGCAGGTAAAATGAACTGTCAATTCTTGAATCAAGTCACTTGGAGGAGAAGTCACAACTATTGTACACTTCAATTTATTTTTTAATTCCCAATGTCTTACTTTTATACCTATTGGGCGTATGTTGATGTAACTTGCACCAACTAGAGGATCCCACTGTGAACCATGGACAAAGAGGAAAAAACCCCCATGGAAATTATTTGTCTACCTTGTACTGTGACTCAGAATTAATTTGAAACTTATTTTAGTATTAACAACCATTAAGGAGTGCATGTCCTAGGAAGTGAGAGCAAGAATCCCTAGCTTCTTCAGATATTTGTGGCCATGTACTTCACACAACATTCTTAGTGTTTACTTTCACTGAGTAAATACTACATTTAAATGAAAGACATTGCCCAAAAAGATAGTTCTACACACCTGGAAGTGAAACTACACAAAATAAGCTAATACACTTGACTTTGAAAGCCAACACAGTGATAAAAATCCGTGTACGCAAAACATACTTATGCTGCTTCTTGACTCCATTTTAACTTGTTACCTAACTACATAACAAGAACATGAAGTGGTTCATTTCGTGTATGACCACAAATGTCTATTTGTGAAGCCAGCAAGTTCTTGCTGCATATTTGAAGTTTGGATGATGAGTCTTTGTGGCATTAAAGCAAAACTGTGCTGTGAGTGAATTGTGGTCCTGCTGGACTATCACATAGCCTCAACTGATATGATTGAGTTTGCTCACATGATTAATATACTTGTAACAACAAACATACCAATTTTTGAAGGGTTCTTTAGAAACATTAACCACTGGTTGCACCAGATGTGGAACATTACAGAAGTATTGTCACAGTAGCAACATAATCATTACACTATGATCTTTCATTATTAGTATGATGAAAGGAATAAACAAAAGAATTTTTACAGCATTAGTAAAATAGTTAAGAAGGAACTAGCTATGTTAGCAACTTAAGTACATCTACATTTACATCATACACTCCTGGAAATGGAAAAAAGAACACATTGACACCGGTGTGTCAGACCCACCATACTTGCTCCGGACACTGCGAGAGGGCTGTACAAGCAATGATCACACGCATGGCACAGCGGACATACCAGGAACCGCGGTGTTGGCCGTCGAATGGCGCTAGCTGCGCAGCATTTGTGCACCGCCGCCGTCAGTGTCAGCCAGTTTGCCGTGGCATACGGAGCTCCATCGCAGTCTTTAACACTGGTAGCATGCCGCGACAGCGTGGACGTGAACCGTATGTGCAGTTGAAGGACTTTGAGCGAGGGCGTATAGTGGGCATGCGGGAGGCCGGGTGGACGTACCGCCGAATTGCTCAACACGTGGGGCGTGAGGTCTCCACAGTACATCGATGTTGTCGCCAGTGGTCGGCGGAAGGTGCACGTGCCCGTCGACCTGGGACCGGACCGCAGCGACGCACGGATGCACGCCAAGACCGTAGGATCCTACGCAGTGCCGTAGGGGACCGCACCGCCACTTCCCAGCAAATTAGGGACACTGTTGCTCCTGGGGTATCGGCGAGGACCATTCGCAACCGTCTCCATGAAGCTGGGCTACGGTCCCGCACACCGTTAGGCCGTCTTCCGCTCACGCCCCAACATCGTGCAGCCCGCCTCCAGTGGTGTCGCGACAGGCGTGAATGGAGGGACGAATGGAGACGTGTCGTCTTCAGCGATGAGAGTCGCTTCTGCCTTGGTGCCAATGATGGTCGTATGCGTGTTTGGCGCCGTGCAGGTGAGCGCCACAATCAGGACTGCATACGACCAAGGCACACAGGGCCAACACCCGGCATCATAGTGTGGGGAGCGATCTCCTACACTGGCCGTACACCACTGGTGATCGTCGAGGGGACACTGAATAGTGCACGGTACATCCAAACCGTCATCGAACCCATCGTTCTACCATTCCTAGACCGGCAAGGGAACTTGCTGTTCCAACAGGACAATGCACGGCCGCATGTATCCCGTGCCACCCAACGTGCTCTAGAAGGTGTAAGTCAACTACCCTGGCCAGCAAGATCTCCGGATCTGTATCCCATTGAGCATGTTTGGGACTGGATGAAGCGTCGTCTCACGCGGTCTGCACGTCCAGCACGAACGCTGGTCCAACTGAGGCGCCAGGTGGAAATGGCATGGCAAGCCGTTCCACAGGACTACATCCAGCATCTCTACGATCGTCTCCATGGGAGAATAGCAGCCTGCATTGCTGCGAAAGGTGGGTATACACTGTACTAGTGCCGACATTGTGCATGCTCTGTTGCCTGTGTCTATGTGCCTGTGGTTCTGTCAGTGTGATCATGTGATGTATCTGACCCCAGGAATGTGTCAATAAAGTTTCCCCTTCCTGGGACAATGAATTCACGGTGTTCTTATTTCAATTTCCAGGAGTGTACTTCGCAAGCAACCTAATGGTGTGTGGTGGAGGGTGCTGTTGGTAGCACTATCTGATCCCTCCAACCCTGTTCCACTTGCAAATAGTGTGTGGGAAGACTGATTGTTAGTAAGCCTCTGCATTGTCTCTAATTTTTCAAATTTTCTCCTCGTGGTCAATAACCGAGATGTATGAGGGGGGAGGGGGAAGCAATATGTTGTCCGACTCCACCTGAAGAGTGCTGTCCTGAAATTTCAATAGTAAATCCCTCTGTGATGTACAATGCCTCTCTTGTAACATCTGCCAGTGGAGTTTGTTTAGCATCTCCGTAACACTCTCTCGCCAGCTAAATGATCCCGTGACGAAATGCACCGCTCTTTGTTGGATCCTCTTGAGTCTGGTATCTGCTTTTGCCACTATCTATTTTATGTGGTCGCTCTCAATAGTTACACCTAGACATTGTATGGCAGATGCTGTTTGCCATCAATAGTGTAGCTGTACATTAGTGGATTTCTTTTCCTGTGTATGCACAATATGTTACATTTATTTACATTCAGAGTCAACTGCCAGAGTCTGCACCATTAATCAATTCTCTGCAAGTAGTTCTGCAAATTCTTACTATCTTCTGGTGCATTGCTACTTTGGTACAGACAACTGCATCATAGCAAATAGCCTTAAAGAGCATCCAATGCTTTCTACTAGATCATTTATATATATTGTAAACAGCAATGGTCCTATCACACTTCCCTGTGGTACTCCGGATATAGCCTTTACATCTGTCGATTTTGTTCCTTAAGAGCGACGTATTGAGTTCTACAACATAATTCTTGAGCATAAAACATACTCCACAATCCTTCAACAGATTGACATCAACGATATAGGTCTGTCTTATGGCTTTTCTTAAATATGGGAATGACCTGCACTTTTTTCCAGTTGTTAGGTACCTTTTGTTCCTCAAGCGATCAACAATAAATTACTGCTAGAAGGGGAGCAAGTTCTTTTACATAATGTTTCTAGAAACTTATAGGTATCTCATCTGGTCCTGATGCTTTTCCACTACTAAGCGATTGTAGCTGCTTTTCAATTCCGCAATCACTTATCTCAATATCTGCCATTTCGACATTCGTACGATGACTGAAAGGAAGGACAGTGTAACGATCTTCCACGGTGAAACAACTTTGGAAGGCCAAATTCAGTATTTCAGCCTTCTCTCTGTTATCTTTCGTTTCGGTGCCGGTGTGGTTGCTGAGAGAAGCAATAGATGATTTTGACCCACTTAGTGATTTTACATATGACCAAAATCTCTTAGGGTTTTTACTCAGGTCAGTTCACAACGTCTTACTTTCAAAATTGTTGAACGCATCTCTCATTGCTCTCCTTATGCTCATTTTCGCTTCGTTCAGCTTTTGTTTGTCAGCTAGTTTTTTTACTTCTCTTGAATCTGAGATTAAGTGCTCTTTGTTTATGTAGCACTTTTCTAACACTGCTATTAAACCATGGTGGGTCTTTCCCATCCATTAAAACCTTGCTTGGAACATACTTGTCTAGGGCATATTGAATGATGCACTTGAATTTTTTTCCATTTGTTCTCCACATCTTCACCTTAGTCACTGAATATTTGAAGCTGACTGCTGAGATATTTTGAAATTTGTATCCTGTCACCCTTGCTGAGCAAATATATCTTCCTACCTTTCTTAAAATTCCTTGTAGGACCTGTCATCATAGATGCTGTCACAGCCTTATGATCACTGTTACCTTCCTCTACATTAACTGATTTGATTAGTTCAGGTCAATTTGTTGCCAGGAGGTCTGAGACGTTATTCTCACCAGTTGGTTCTCTAACTATTTGCTAAAAGTAATTTTCGGACAAGACATCCACAACAATGCCACACAATTCCCTGTCCCTGCCATCAGTTTTGATGGCACAACACACCCAATCTATACCTGGCAAGTCACCCCCTATTACAACAGCATTATCAGGAAAATTACTAATTATATTCTGCAAGTTCTGTCTGAAACGCTCAACTACAGATCCTGACCCAGGTGGTCTATAAAAGCTTCCAATCAGCATTTTTGACCGTTCTTTGATATTCAATTTCACCCAGATTAATTCAACATTTGGAATCTGTGACAACCTCGCTAGATTTTATTGAATTTTTTACTGTAATAAATACACTGCCACCATTGGCGACTAACCTATCCTTATGATACACATTCCAATCTGAACTTAATACATACGCAAAGGATCTTTTCCTAAGACAGCTTTATTCAGAAATTCTAAAGGCACAGTCTTACCTCCATTCAAGATTCCTATATCTTCACCAATCCTTTCCCCTCTCATTCCAAAAGATTTCATCAGGTATGATTTTTCAATGCTACAAAATAGAATGTATAGGTACCAAGGTTTGCTTGTTTGACATTTATAATACTTGTTTAAAGAATTTCTTATCATAATGTAATCTCTCAAGACCAATGTACCCCACCAGTATTGAAAGAAAAAGGTGTTATCCAATACACTGTGAGTGATCCGCACACAAAAAAAAAATTGTATGTTATACAATCTGTAATACTTTAAAGAAGTATTTCTATCATAACAAAGCTTTGAAATGGTAACTAACTTGCAGTGGCCTGCTGGTGCTTTTTCAACTTATAGTAATGGCAATTTAGCATAAGCAAAAATGGCTCCAACAACAGGGAAAGGAGTGATGGGTGTAACTAGAGGGTCACAAGTAAAATGAGGTAGACATCTTTTCTACAACTCCAAAGTAGAAAAGTACAAAGAAGCTCTTACCAGATCCTAGTGTATATTTGTCGTAACTCACTGCAAATGAGCTGAGTAAGCAGCAAAAGTGAGCCTGCTTGGTGCAAAAGTTATACTTATTGTGAGTATTTGTACAATTTGTATTTCTTTTGTGCAATCTTTAAATTTGCCATAAATCTCCGCTTCTCAGCATTGCTTGTAACAGAAATATAGTGACCAGTGACAGGAATAGAACATAGAAGTGCAGGGTATTGCACGAGCTGAGTTAAATGATAGTTCTTTGCCTGTTTATTCAGAATGTAAGACAAGGTCTGAAAAACATTTCCAATTTTTACAATATTAGAATTTATAGTTTTGTATGTCATGGTTTACAACATTAAACTCCGCCTAACACCATGTCATACGCAGCACAATTCTTATAATATCCTTTGCATCCACAAAGGGCTGGGGTCTGTGTTGTTAGAAACCAAGTCACCTGAAGGGCAATGCAGAAGGCAGGTGATATGCTTAAAAGCTGTTGTAGCTCAACCAGGTGGTGGAAGAAACTGCAACAATTCAGCTGGAGAGAACAATGCTGTTGATGTACAGTGAGGCCATGAAGGGACCAAGGGAGCAGGTTATGCCTTAGGGTCACCTGCTGCCACAGGTTGAGGGGTTGTGGCATCAATATATGTAGGTTCCAGGAACAGGTAGGATCTGGTGGTGTGAGGGCAACCAGAACGCCCTTTTTCGGGGATTTTTTCTTGTATTTCCTCTCCTTACAGGATTTGGATGATTGTAAGGGGTTCTCTGAATCAGTTTCAGGTAAAGAAGGATGACCATGAAGCCCTGCAACTAGCAGCCTGTGGTTCCTTCAGCCAACAGCTGGTGTCCAGTTGCAGACTGCCAAAAACTATGGAAGTAAGTGTCCCAAGGGACCTCTTACTTGCAAGAGAAGCCAGGCAGAAGGTGATTTGTCTCCAGGTAGGAGGTGGGGCCAACTTTGCTTGGATCAGAATTGACTCCATTTTCATTTTAGAGATGGGTGCCAGTTCTCTAAACTTTGTCTTCCAAGCTCTCCAGAAAGAACAAGGGCTTTGTGGCCAACAAGAGATCAACATCAGTCCTTGTACAAACCAAGTATTGCAGGGAGCATCGCTCCGCATGGTGCTTAGACTTATGTTCCTCCCACAGTGTAACCAGGGAAGGGAACATTTTAGGGTCGTATCTCTCTGCATTGACAGAGGACTGTCCTTTCATATAGACTGCTGCAACCGAATGGCCACCAGCAGTAGATAACTTCATCGGCTGCATTTGTGGCTGACTCGCCATGGTGCCACGAACTCCAAACAGAAACTCTCAGCGGGCACCACCCAGCCTCAGCAACAGATACCTGGCCAGTAACCTGTTGCTCAAAGTCCCTGTGCCCCAGTCACGACAAGCACATACTCCTTGGTATGCATGAGGAGTTTTCAGCTCAGGCATCAACAGTGTGGTCCCTGCATGGTTAGTGGGCAACCACCGTGCAGATAATTGATGATAGCCCCCCTCCCCTTCCCCCCCCCCCCCCCCCCCTTCACAATCACTAATCACTGATGGGTACTGTACTGGGTTTTGTGTGTGTTACTGTATTAAAAGGTTAGGGTGCATAGACGGAGAGGCACAAATGTGGGTCACACACTGCATTGGGCGACCTTCCCTGCAAGATCTGCACCTCTGGAAAATTTTGAAAATTGGTGGCAGGTCAAACCTAACAATGGGGACTATGTATTTTTTGATGAAAATCTGTGGAATAAGCCAGGAGTAGAAACTCGAGGCCCAATCACAAACCAGGTCCAAGCAGGGCCATCACCAAGAAAGCCATCCGATGGAGAGGTGGAGGGACAAAAGGACAGTGGAAGTATAAGCATGCAGCACAGAAAGGAAGTAATGCTGCAAATGCTGGGGCCCCTTCGTAGCCGAGCTCGTACTCACAAAAGAGTTGTGAGTCCCCTGGAAGGGCCAAGTCAGATAAGCGAGACATTGAGCTCATGAGAATGACAATACTTTACATCACACTCTACAGATCTTAGCACATTTGCTTGTAAAAGAATTGCTTTGTGATTTTGTATTGTAATATAACTGGGAGTTAGAATTGTCACCTTTCATAATAAACACAAACTCTGATTTCTCCAAATAATCTTTAATTGCTGATATGCATTACTTATTAAGTATGTTTTAACTGCCTTTTTAAATAGAAGTAATTTATTAATCTCTTTCATCTCCTTGAGGAATTTGTTATACAATTTTATTTCCTGATAGAAACACTGTTTTGAATTTTTTGTTCACTTTTTTCTTGGATAATGCAAGGCCAAACTGGCTGTTATTGCGTGATTATGTTAGAGCTGTAAGTGAAAAGCTTATGATTGTTTTCCCTGATACAAACAACAATTGGTAGATGTACTCACTTAGCACAATAAGGATACCCAGTTAAAAAAAATAGTTCTTTACAATTAGCCCAACAACTTCTAGTTATTATTCTTATGCCCCTTTTCTGCAGTATGAAAACTGTATTAATGTTTTCTGCCTTTGAACCCCAGAAAAGAATCCCACTGCTAGGAACTGAGCGTATGTAGGAATAGTATGCCTCGATAAAACAGAACCGACGTTCTTTTTGCAGTACCTTTGTGCATTCATTCCATGGCAACTAAAAATTAATGTTCATCCCTAAAAATCGTGTTTGTTACACAATCTATAGATTTATCACCCAGACTCAGTGGAACACAGTTGTCTTCTCTCTTTTTTGCTGTAGGGAGTGCTGTTTGTTTTCCTTATGTTCAGTGCAATTTAGTACATACTGCCCAAGAGTATACATCCTTGAGGGTTTCGTTTGCCTTCTCTATTATGTGTTCCCGTATTTTATCATTGACGAAGATGTTGTCGTCATCAGCAAAGAAAACTTTTTCTCCATGTCTTATACTGCCTGGAAAGAAATTTATATATACTGACAGCACAGCTGGTTGGTTGGTTTGTGGGATTAAAGGGACCAGACTGCTACGGTCATCGGTCCCTTGTTCCAAAAACACTAAAACCACTCAAAGAGACTAAAAAACGAACAACAGGAAAGACGGCAGACGACACAGGACGAGAAATACTCCGACAAAGAACAGACAAAACAAATTAAAATCACACCGAGTGTGACGGTGGTTGGCCGACCATAGAGAAAAAAGGGAAAAGCCAACCACCGAGAAACGCATTAAAAAAGCAGACTAAAATCGTAGGCCAGAGGCCAGAATCAACACAAAAAACACACACATTTACATTAAGCGATAAAATCCCCCTGCCCGAATAAAACACAAAAGTAAGTCCGCTATAGCAGAGTCGTCAGTTAAAAGCGCAGGGAGCGTATCAGGCAGCGCTAAAGTCTGCCTGAGCACAGTTAAAAGGGCGCACTCCAACAGAATATGGACCACCATCAAGGACGCCCCACAACGACAAAGAGGTGGATCCTCACGACACAGTAAATAACTGTGCGTCAGTCGGGTGTGGCCAATGCGGAGCCGACAAAGGACGACTGAGTCCCTGCAGGTGGCTTGCATGGATGACCGCCAAACAGTCGTCGTCTCCTTGATACGACGGAGTTTGTTTGGCACGGGCAGGTTGCGCCATTCAGTGTCCCAGAAATCGAAAACTTTGCGGCATAATAGTGCCCGCAAATCAGTCGCCGGGAGGCCAATCTCCAGAGGTGGTTTACTGGTGGCCTCTTTCGCCAGGCGGTCAACATTCTCATTGCCGGGGATCCCAACATGGCCTGGGGTCCACACAAAGACCACAGAGCGGCCGCTACGTGCAAGAGTATGCAGGGACTCATGGATAGCCATCACCAGACGAGAACAAGGGAAACACTGGTCGAGAGCTCGTAAACTGCTCAGGGAATCGCTACAGATAACGAAGGACTCACCTGAGCAGGAGCGGATATACTCAAGGGCACAAAAGATGGCGACCAGCTCAGCAGTGTAAACGCTGCAGCCATCCAGCAAGGAACGTTGTTCGGAATGGTCCCCTAGAGTTAGCGCATAACCGACACGACCAGCAACCATCGAACCGTCAGTGTATAAAACGCCAGAGCCCTGATACGTGGCCAGGATGGAATAAAAGTGGCGGCAGAAGGCCTCTGGAGGGACTGAGTCCTTCGGGCTCTGTGCCAAGTCGAGCCGAAGGCTAGGGCGAGGAACACACCATGGGGGTGTCCGTAAAGTGGCCCGGAAAGGAGGTGGAACAGTGAAAACCCTAAGCCTGGAGAGAAGCTCTTGGATGCGGACCGCGATCATACAACCTGACCGGGGCCGACGTTCTGGCAGATGGACGACCGATTGCGGGAACAGGAGACGATAGTTTGGATGCCCGGGCAAGCTAAAAACATGGGCAGCATAAGCCGCCAGTAAATGTTGGCGCCTCAATCGCAGTGGAGGGACACCTGCCTCCACAAGTATGCTGTCCACAGGGCTGGTGCGAAAGGTACCAGTGGCAAGTCGGATCCCGCTGTGTAGTATTGGGTCCAGCACCCGCAACGCAGATGGGGATGCTGAGCCATAAGCCAGGCTCCCATAATCCAGACGAGACTGGATTAACGCCTGGTAGAGCCGTAGGAGAGTAGATCGGTCGGCGCCCCACCTGGTGTGGCTAAGGCATCGCAGAGCATTTAGATGCCGCCAACACATCTGTTTAAGCTGCCGAATATGAGGCAGCCAAGTCAACCAGGCTTCAAAAACTACACCCAAAAACCTATGCGTCTCAACCACAGCAAGAAGTTCACCATCAAGATAAAGCCGCAGCTCCGGGTGGACAGTGCGTCGCCGGCAGAAATCCACCGTCACACTCGGTGTGATTTTAATTTGTTTTGTCTGTTCTTTGTCGGAGTATTTCTCGTCCTGTGTCGTCTGCCGTCTTTCCTGTTGTTCGTTTTTTAGTCTCTTTGAGTGGTTTTAGTGTTTTTGGAACAAGGGACCGATGACCGTAGCAGTCTGGTCCCTTTAATCCCACAAACCAACCAACCAGCTGTGCTGTCAGTATATATAAATTTCTTTCCAGGCAGTATAAGACATGGAGAAAAAGTTTTCTTTGCTGATGACGACAACATTCGTCTTGGTAGCCGAAAACTGAAACCCATGCGCTACAGCCCAAGACTGCGCCTTACGGATAGCGCCCTGTAGCTAACGTTCAGCAGCAGCTGCAATGCCAATAGAGCTGTAGTAAAGGCAGAAGTCGTCAGCATACAGGGAAGCGGAGACAGAATGTCCCACCGCTGCAGCGAGCCCGTTTATGGCAATTAAAAACAGGCAGACACTGAGGACAGATCCCTGAGGTACCCTGTTCTCCTGGACTCGGGAGGAACTATGGGAGGCCGCGACTTGCACGCGGAAGGTACGATATGACAGAAAGATCGGCAGAGGGCCCCGAAGACCCCACCCATGAAGCGTAGAAAGGATGTGATGACGCCATGTCGTATCGTACACCTTCCGCACGTCGAAAAAGACAGTGACCAGGTGCTGACGGCGGGCAAAGGCAGTACGGATGGATTTCTCCAGGCTCACCAGATTGTCGGCGGCGGAGCGGCCTTGACGGAACCCACCCTGAGACGGAGACGGAAGGCCTCGAGACTCCAGTACCCAATTCAAGCGCCGGCTCACCATCCATTCAAGCAACTTGCAAGGAACGTTGGTGAGGCTAATGGGACGGTAGCTGTCCACCTCCAAAAGGTTCTTGCCTGGTTTCAGAATGGGGATAACGATACTATCCCGCCATTGCGACGGAAACTCACCCTCGACCCAAATACGGTTGTAAAGGTCGAGGAGCCGTCACTGGCAGTGCACTGAAAGGTGTTTCAGCATCTGGCAGTGGATGCTATCTGGCCCAGGAGTGGTATCAGGACAAGCGGCAAGGGCACTGTGGAATTCCCACTCACTGAATGGAACATTGTACGATTCTGGATGGTGGGTGCGAAACGAAAGGCTCCGACGTTCCATCCGCTCTTTAATGGAGCGGAAGGCCAGGGGGTAATTCGCAGAAGCGGAACTCATAGCAAAATGCTCTGCCAAGCGGTTTGCGATGACGTCGGAGTCAGTACAAACTGTTCCATTCAGTGAGAGTGCAGGGACGCTGACAGGGGTCGGAAAGCCGTAGACGCGTCGAATCTTGGCCCAGACCTGCGATGGAGTGACATGGAGGCCAATGGTGGACACATACTGCTCCCAGCACTCCTGCTTGCTTTGGCGGATAAGGCGGCGGGCCCACGCACGCAGCCGTTTGAAGGTGATGAGGTGTTCAATGCAGGGATGTCGCTTGTGACGCTGGAGCGCCCGTCGGCGATCTTTAATCACTTCAGCGATCTCGGGCGACCACCAAGGGACAGTCCGCCGCCGAGGGGACCCAGAAGAACGGGGAATGGCAGATTCGGTGGCAGTAACGATGCCCGTGGTGACCGATTGAACCACCGCATCAATGCCACCATTAGAGAGAGGCTCAATAGCGGAAATGGAGGAAAACAAGTCCCAGTCAGCCATATTCATTGCCCACCTGCAAGGGCGCCCAGAAGACTGACGCTGTGGCAGTGACAGAAAGATCGGAAAGTGGTCCCTGTCACACAGGTCGTCATGCACTCTCCATTGGACAGATGGGAAGAGGCTAGGGCTGCAGATCGAAAGGTCAATGGCGGAGTATGTGCCATGCGCCACACTGAAGTGTGTGAAGGAACCACTATTTACCAGCGAAATGATCGAGCTGTGCCAATAAATGCTCAATAGTGGCGCCTTGACCTGTCACCACTGACCCACCCCACGGAGGGTTATGGGCATTGAAGTCGCCCAGTAATAAGAAAGGTGGCGGCAATTGGGCTATCAGCGCAGCCAGGACATGCTGAGTGACATCACCATCCGGTGGAAGGTAAAGACTGCAGACGGTAACAGCCTGTGGCGTCCACACCCAAACAGCGACAGCCCCTAAAGCTGTTTGGAGAGGGATAGACTCGCTGTGAAGAGAGGTAAGGACATATATGCAGACGCCACCAGACACCCTTTCATAAGCTGCCCGGTTCGTATAATAACCCCGATAGCCACGGAGGGCGGGGGTTCGCATTGCTGGAAACCAAGTTTCCTGAAGAGCAATGCAGAAGAAAGGGTGAAGGCTGGTAAGTTGGCGGAGCTCAGCTAGATGGTGGAAGATCCCGCTGCAGTTCCATTGGAGGATGGTATTGTCCATGGCGGAGAAAGGCGTGATGGGACTGGGAAGGCAGGTCACCTGCAGGTCACCTGCTGCCTCCGATGGAGCACCCGTGCAAGTGCTATCCATTGCGTCTGAGGGACCGGTGAGATCGAGGTCCTCAGTGGACGCAAGGATCTCCACCTCATCCTCAGACGCAGAGCTTGTAGGTAGCGGTGGAGTAGGTGCCACTGCAGGTGTCTTGGTCTTACGGGTCTTCAAAGTCGTTTTCTCTCGCTGTTCCTTTGGTTGTCGTTGTTGAGAGGGCTTATTGGAGTCAGTCTCCAGGTCCGAAGAGGATCGCGAAGCCCGACGACCAGCGACCTGTGGCTTCTTCAGCCACTGGTTGGCGTCTGCTGTGCCGCTGGTAGGAACCTGGGAAGGGAGTGACCCAAGGGATCCCTTCCGAGCGAGAGAAGCCGAAAAAGACGTATGCTTCTCCGGCTTAGAAGTGGGGACTGGTGTCCCCAGTGGTTTAGTGGGTGCTGCTCCCGAGGTAGATGGTGTGGGAGCAACAGCAAGAGAAGGGGCCCCCATCGTCAAGGGGGCAGGTGAGGTCCTCTGACTCTGAGAGCTGACTGTATGTCTTGCAGCTGAAGGAGCTGGAGCAGGAGTGACAGTGGAGGCATAAGATGACATCATGCGCACGGGATGTAGCCGTTCAAATTTCCGCTTAGCCTCAGTGTAGGTCAGTCGGTCCAGGGTCTTATATTCCATGATTTTGCGTTCTTTCTGTAAGATACTGCAGTCCGGCGAGCAAGGTGAATGAGGCTCTCCACAGTTGACACAGACGGGAGGCGGAGCACATGGAGTATCGGGATGAGATGGGCATCCACAATCTCGACATGTGAGGCTAGAAGTACAGCGAGAGGACATGTGACCGAACTTCCAGCACTTAAGCACCGCATCGGGGGAGGGATATAGGGTTTGACGTCACAACGGTAGACCATCACCTTGACCTTCTCTGGTAATGTATCACCTTCGAAGGCCAAGATGAAGGCACCGGTAGCTACCTGATTGTCCCTCGGACCCCGACGAACGCGCCGGACGAAATGTACACCTCGGTGCTCTAAATTGGCGTGCAGCTCGTCATCAGACTGCAAAAGTAGGTCCCGATGGAAAATAACACCCTGGACCATATTTAAACTCTTATGTGGGGTGATGGTAACGTTAACATCCCCCAACTTGTCACAAGCAAGTAACCTGCGTGACTGGGCAGAGGATGCCATTTTTATCAAAACTGACCCAGAGCGCATTTTGGACAAGCCCTCCACCTCCCCAAACTTGTCCTCTAAATGCTCTACAAAGAGCTGAGGCTTCACGGATAGAAACGAGTCACCATCAGCTCTGGTACAGACGAGATACCTGGCCGAATACACGTCACTGTCATTAATTGCCTTTCGTTCCTCCCATGGTGTGGCCAGGGATGGGAACGATTTGGGGTCATAAACGTTAGCTTTAAAATGAGCCCTCGAACGCTTAGAGACTGCTGGTGACTGGCCACCAGCGAGAGATGATGTACCACGCTTCATTGCGGGTCATCCGCCCTGATGCCACTTACTCCAACCAAGGGCCCTCCCCACGGGCGCCACCCAGCCGCAGCAATAGCCACCTGGCAGGATGGCCATTGCCGGGAGTCCTGATGCCCCAGGGAGATGGGCATCTACTCCTTGGCATACGTGGGGAGTTAAGGGCGCAGGCATCAGTAGAGCGATCCCTGTGTTGTCAGGGGGCTACAACCAACAGGGTACATGGCGGTCCCACCACAACGGACTGGATACCGTGCTGGATCTTAGGTCCAAAAAAGTCCAAGGTCGTTGTCGCAGTTAAAAGCAACACTGCAGAGTGCAGCGTGGTAATCGCACCCAGGGACGTATCCTCGCCCAAAAGATGGAAAACGAGCAGGTCACCATTGCAACGACGAAAAAGCCGGCTAAACGTCTCAATGCATGACGGATACAGTGCACCATGTAAGGCGCCCTTCCCCCATTGGCTCGCTCTTCGGAATAATTTAGAAAGATGGAGGTCAAACCCGAGAGGGGACCATCATATAAGGCCAAAACATTTGATACTCCTTTTAGTCGCCTCTTACGACAGGCAGGAATACTGCGGGCCTATACTAACCCCTGAACCCGCAGGGGGGGGGACAGCACAGCTGGACCCCACACACTACCCTGAGGGACACCTAATTTTTGTTTGTGTCTTGTATGACAAATGTTTAACCAAAAATTTATCAACACCAAACATGTGAACTGTGTCTTACATTGTATTTTCTAGATGAGACTGGAACCACTTGTTTGCTGTCCCATCTTACATCCAGTGCTTCAAGTTTGTTTAATAGTATTTTAAGCTTAACAGTGTCAATAGCCTTAGACAAGTCTAAGAATATGTCTGCAACACAGTCTTCCTTTTCAAGAGCTTCAAGTAACATTTTTAAACTCTTTAATGGCCAATATTGTATTCTTCAACTTTGGAAACCAAACTGCGCTTCATTAAAAAGGTTGTATTTATTGAAGTAACTCATTAGTTTAAATTAAACAATGGAAAATCCAGGATGGAATGTAACAATACTATGGAAAGGATAATTGTTTCTCACCACATAGTGGGGATTCTGAGGCAGTCAGTCAGTCACACACACACACACACACACACACACACACACACACACACACACACACACCGTCTCTGGCAGCAGCAGTGTTGCCTGTTTTCAACAAAGGTCTTGTTGGCCGAAAGCTCATTATCCGATAGTCTTTTTATTGTGCCTATTTGCAACTCAGTGTCTCCGCTGCACGTTGAGGAGCAACTATTCTTTTCATAACACTATAACTCAATAGTTAATCTTTCAAGACTGATTCAATTATTTATGAGAGACAGTAGCGAAACTGGCCTGTAGTTCTATATTTTCCGCATTACCTTTCTTTAGTAAAGGCACGGCTCGTGTCTGCTTTAGGTACTCTGGAAAAATACCTGAACTAAAGGACTCATTTAATAACAGGGTTTGTATGCTGTATACACATACATTTAGAACAGAGACTGGAACCTCGACTATTGTGCCCGCTGACACTTGAAAAAAAAAAAAAAAAAAAAAAAAAAAAAAAAAACAGTTTCCACAATGTCTTCCAGACTTCAAGCGGGCAAGCTCTGTTGTGACTATCGTCATTGTACTTCCAGTGTAATTCATTGCCTGGTATTACTGACTGACCCCCCTTCCCTGTTCCACTCGCAAATGGCACATGGGAAGAATCAGGGTTGGTAAGCCTCTGTATTAACTTTAATTTTTTCAGCTTTCCTAATCATGGTCATTTCACGAGACACACATGAGAGGAAGTAATATGCATTTCAACTCTTATGGAAAGTGCTCTCTTGAAATTTCCATAGTAAACCTCTCCATGATGCACAACAATTCTCTTATAGTATATGCCACTCGAGTTTGTTGAGCATCTCTGTAATGCTCTTGTGCCGACTAAACAATGACATTATGAAATGTGCCACTCTTTGTTGCATCTTCTATGTCCCTTCTACCAGTCGTACTTGGTAAGGATCCCATGTATGAACAATATTCAAGAACCAGTCAAATAAGTGCCTTGTAAGACACTTCTTTCATGGATGAGATAGATTTCCTTAATACTCTTCCTATGAATCTCAGTCTGGCATCTGCTTTTCCTGACATTTGTTTTATGTTGCCATTCCACTTACGGTCATTCTGGACAGTTACTCCTAGATATTTTATGGCAGATACTGTTTCCAGCAGTTTGGCATCAATAGTGGAGTTATGCAATAGTGGATTTCTTTTCCTATGTTTGCACAATATGTTATATTTATTTACATTCACAGTCAACTGCCAGAGCCCGCACAATTCATCAATACTCTGCAGGTCTTTCTACAGATTGATACTTTCTTAAAGAGAAGCACATCATCTGTGAGCACACTCAATTCTTACAGTACCAATGTATTTTGCATAATGTTAAGTACCAACGGGGGAGGGTACTTTGTGCCCACCACAAAAAACTTTTATAATTCAGATTTCTTTAATTTTTATCGACCTTTATTTAAAAAAATATTGAATCAAAAGCTACTGGTGTGTAGTAATAGCCCAGAAACAGTAAATTGCTTTTAGCACTCACTACAAAAATGCATTTAGTATTTTTCACATTTTTTCACAATTTAAATTTATTTAGTCTTATTTTTTGAGCAGTATCTCTCTACATTAGTAGTAAAAGTCATTACAGAGTTACTGAAGAACACTTCATTATAATTCAAAAATATTACACATATTTTAGGTTAAATACAGCAGTTTACATTACATAGGTTCTTGTATCATTATTCATAACTTTCTTCGGAAATGTCTTCACACGTGGAAGATATGAGTGTTTTCTTGTTGGGTTTACTGCATGTGTATCTCCTACAGCTGTTGCAAATGACTGGTGTTTTGTTCACTTTATTGTACTTCACTACTTTTGACTGGCTTTCACGACAACACAAATGACATCTTCCCCTACACATTCCCCATGAGAACACCTAATACGCCTGAAACCCCACACTTCTGGGGTCATTTAATAATTATAGCCCTTTCTTCAGTGTATGATTTCATGCGCTGTAGTACCAATTCTTGAAGATAAAGCTATTGCTTATTACACTCTTGAAGCCTTCCCTCTCGGTTGAAAATTTCCTCACCATTTGATTGATTGTGTCAAATCCACCTTTTGTCTCATTATAATATAAATTTATGACTGTTTTCTTATTTGTGTCAGTGGGTGAACCAATTACAGCATCATAATGTTGAGTTGACATAGTAACGGAAGGTTTTTGTGTGTGTGTAGGGGGGGGGGGGGGGGGGGCCCTTCACGGGGGACATTAGAAACAATTGTGATTGGGATGCTCCAGATGTCTTTCAGTTCTTGAGGTATATGCTTCCTATTGGCTTGCAAATGATAGTAATCAATTTTTGAAAACACAGTGTAATTGGATAGATAAAAAAATCTACTCACCAAGTGGCGGCAGGAACACACACATATACTAAAGGTATTATGTATGCGAGCTTTCAGAGCCTGTGGCAGTGGGTTGAAGGGGAAGGAAGAGGGATGAAGGAAAAGGACTAGTGAAATATAGGAAAAGTCACCCAGAACCCCAGGTCAGGGGAAACTTACCAGACAGGATATGGAGACCACATCCCCTCTGCTAGAAGACGGAGCCACTGGCTCTGAAAGCTTGCAAACGTAACACATTTTAAATATGTGTTTTCTATCTGCCACTTGGTGAGTAGATTTTTTTATCCATCCTATTAGCTTGTAATGTTCCCATGAGAGTTAGCTTGTGATTCATCCACAATTGACACTGACAACGGGAGTAAGTTATACTGACCTGAACGAATGAAGTTAACACTGGTAGTACTTGTACTACTGCTGCCACTGTAGCAGTAGTAGTAGTAGTAGTAGTAGTAAATAAATAATAGTAATAATAATAATAATAATAATAATAATAATAATGGTAACGGCAATAGAACTGGAAAGTTAGTTTCAAACTATTCTACATTATAGTTAAAATAATGCTGAGATTACAAGGCATTTGGCTAAACTGTAAGGATTTTCCACAGGACTAAAAATCATATGTCTTGTGTCTTTTTCACGTTAACATAGCAGTATATTTTTGCATCCAAGGGAGTTACACATGAATGAAATGTTTCAGTTCAAAAGTTCATAACAACTGAAATCATTCAGAGGGACTACTAAGGAACAATTTTTACAAATATTTTTAATTTATTAACTAGAATTGAGTGAATGTTTTGAAAGCTGAGGTAGATTTTTTTTTTTAATATTTCTGCCAGTGACGCCCAACATTTTAGTCACCGATAAAACACCAGAACTCCTAGTAAAGAAGGCGAATGAAACCCTCAAGGATATCCCAGTCACTAGCAATACCTATGTCTTTTTCATGTAGACATGAATTCTTCAAATCCTTGTATTGGTGGACAGATACAACACTAAAGTAGTAAATGAAGTGCAATGGTATCACAACAAAAACAGTCAGTAAAAATACAGGTACTGATGATCTGTAGTTTTTCACCACCATAGTAAACCACAAAGGGATATAATGTGACTTGGCTGTTCTCCCAAAGAGACCCTTGAATAGCACCCTGAATGGCAAATTAATAGTTCTCAGCAAAATCAATTGAAATGATCACTTCACCAACCACATGAACTTCTTCCAGGTCCCTCAGAGATGCACTTCGGTGTTTTGAAACAGAATGGTGGTTTGCCAGAACACGAATTTTTTGAACCAGTTGCTGTATAAACTCTTTTACAGTTGCACGGCGCACCTCTTGTGTATCTCTATCAGCATGGGCCCACTGTTTGTATTAGAACTATCATTTCTTCTAAATCATATTCTTTGAAAGCATCTGTCGCATAACATTTCAGCTCAGGTTTTCTTGGACATGGTTCATAGTGTTGCAGCACGCAGTCTTTTGATTCCAAACAGCACACAGTTTTTTTTATTAGTTCCTTGTAGTCATCATCTTTGATAGATGTTGCAGCTGACATCATTTTGGCATTTTGTTGTATTACACATTCAGTATGGGGAAAAAAAAAAAGAAAAAAAAAAAAAAAAAAAAATGTTGAAATGTGTGTTAATTCCTAAGGGACCAAACTGCTGAGTTCATCAGTCCCTAGACTTACACACTACTTAAACTAACTTATGCTAAGAACAACACACACACTCATGCCCAAGGGAGGACTCAAACCTCCGGTGGGAGGGGCTGCGCAATCTATGACGTGGCACCTATAACTGCACGGCCACTCCGCGCAACCATACAGTACGCAAACTGATTGTATATCATCAGCACCAACTGTAAAACACCACTTTGCCTAGAGTTCACAAGATTTTGACAAGCCCAATTCACTGCCATATTGCTTACAATAGCCAATGATAATTTCTTTCAAGTTACAAAGTAAGAGGTGTTTCTGGTTACAAAATTTTCACCATCCACTCTTGCTGCTATGTAATAATTTTTGCATGGGGACAGCCGAGAAAATTCATCATCTTAGAACAGCCCGAGGATTTCATATTTGATTTCATCACTCTTTTTCACCACCACCTTGCAGGTGCTGCCAAGATGCCACCCTCTGTCTGCAGATTCCTTGCCTGCTTCACCATTCACACAGAAACACTAAACTCTTCTGCTGTTCTATACACCAACTGCTAGGAGCCAGGTTCAAAATTTGAACTTTGTTGCAATGATTTACTTTAATTTTTGCGTAAAATAAAGGAGTATAGTAAATGTATAGTAAATTGATGCGTAGAGCACAGTAACATACAACAGAAAGCAGCATTCACACTACCTTTTCAGCACTACCTCTTTTTCAAGCAACAGCACACACATTCACAAACACTACAACAGACGCCCAAACACACACCTGTGTGGCCATGGCACGAGTCTTGCTGTGACCACATGAATGTGTGTTAGACCATCTAAGTGGCTGTGTGTGCTATTTGATCGAAAAAGAGATAGTGTTCAAAAGCTAATGTGAATGCTGTGTTCTGTTATGTGTTACCATCTCCAACCTTCGATCTGCAATAGGTGAGTGGTTGCCTTTCTCTTATACTATGTACTGCTCCATCCAGCAGTTTCCATTATTGTATGTGCTTCAATTTTTAATTTATCATTTAAAATGTCAATAACCTTACATTCCTGGCATTGCTTCATCATTTGTGTTTCCACAACAGTGGAATCACACCCGCATGTGCTGCTGTAGCCTTGGTGAGGGAACCTTGTGCTTTCTGAACTTTCTGTCTTATGCAACTCATGGAACGCCTTTTGCTAATTCATTGAAACTTTAAAGGTAAAACTCCAAGAGAAGCAGTGAAGGATTCACTATGTAGCAAGTGTCAAAAAAATGGTTCAAATGGCTCTGAGTACTATGGGACTTAACATCTGAGGTCATCAGTCCCCTAGAAGTTAGAACTACTTAAACCTAACTAACCTAAGGACATCACACACATCCATGCCCAAGGCAGGATTCGAACCTGCGGCCGTAGTGGTCGCGCGGCTCCAGACTGAAGTGCCTAGATCCACTCGGCCACACCGGCCGGCGTAGCAAATGTCAACTGCATACATAGAATCAGTAGACATTGATTCTTACTCATCCTGAGGCTGTAGTGGCTTATGAGTAAATTCTTGTCTTCATCTGGGATAAAGCTACTGGCCAGGTATGAAAACTACATTAATTGATGGTATCAAGTTTTCAATGTAAGAAATGTCAACTATTCTTAACTTTATACTTGTTTTCCCAAATAGATTACAGTAGGTATTTTGCAGGAACTGAAATGTTTTCATCAGCAGGGCATTATGGTATAAACCAATTTGGGCATCTCCTGTAAAGTGAAATTCAGATTTAAGTTTTAAATGTTTTCTGTCCAAAATGATATTTCTTTCACCGGCTGAAATTGATTTTTACCACAGTAAAATGACGAAGGCTTATGACAACACCATCTCAAGTGTAAAAAAACATCAGACACTTCTTGGTTCATTTCACAAAGCAAATAAAACACAAATTAGTTCAACCACAAAACTTTCCAGGAAAAAGCTAATCACAAGGCAGAGAGAAACTGACAGTTAAAAGAAAATATATATTGCTTCACCAAGATTGTAAAAACATTTTGGCAATGTTTTAACATTGTTTTCAACAATGCCATAAATAATGTTAAAATCAGTACTGAATTTACAAAATCTTTATGGGTTAATTTCATCCATAAATGTAACTACAGTACATGGCTTCTGAAGTTTAAAGGATACTACTACTACATTATGAGAGATTAAAGCAATAGTCTAATAATGTCTTGGCAACATATTCAACAATATTTTCTACAATGTCTGAAATAATGTTTTTTAAAACCGTCTTCACAGATGAATTTACATACGCTTTTGGGAGAATTTTCATCCATAAGTAGGCTTGGATATTAATTTGTTTCCCTGCTGTTTGAAATTGATTTGCACATAACTACACCAGTATTCTAATTGACACAAGAGCTGTTTTCACCGATTTCAATTTCTGTTTATTCATTAAGGTCACATTCGAGCACACTGCATGTGAAAACTAATAACATGGAACAATGTTTTCCAGTCACAAACTGGCAGTGGTCAAAAATTAAACTTAATAGCTTCTGGGGCTTAAAGAATTCTCTTTCCAGGTACAGCAAGATAAAAAACATTAAGGGGTCCAATGGAAGCATCTGATTCCACCCATCTGCTTTGATACGTGACATAAGGTTGTTGTGTTTGATGTCATTACGGCATGGAGTTTAGTTGATGAGTTTGTTGTGTTTATAGGTGTCGTCTTGTGTTTGATGGTGCCCTCTGGTGGGCGTGTGTGTGGGGGGGGGGGGGGGGGGCTGCATGTGCTGAGTGTAATGTACAGTATTTGGTTCATTTGAGCTTTGGTGTTGAATGAGTGAAGTCATTGGCATTGTTCGGCATTTAAGGACTGAAATTTTTTCAGTGAGTTATCAATTTTTTTTTTTTTCTTTTGTTTATGTGTTTGGCATTTTGTTAGATGTTATTGGTTTGCTGCTTGTGGTGCGGTAAGATGCTTAATTTATTGTGGGGCTTCTGTTGTTAGGTATGGATATGACAAAGTAAACAGTGCCATGTTGCGGTCGGAGATGTGGAGGACATGTTGTCCATTATTAAATCCCTCCAGGTATTTGGACTGATTGCCAAGATTGTGAAGTGCAGTATTTGCCACGAGAACATGAGGTTGACCAGAGTTTTGGCAGCTCAGGCCATGGATGGGTACATGTGGCGGTGTCAGTGTGATAACGTCTGGTGCTCCATTAGATGCAGTACTGGGGGTGTGTGTTCTAAGTGTGTGAAGTATAGGGGTAAGTCAGGTGAGTGTAGGGATGGCGATTGAGATCAATGAGTTGCAGTTTGGGAAGAGGAAGTAAGGGAGGGTAAGTCTCTGGCTGGTTTGTAGGTGTGAGGGGCTGTTATTTTGGGGGTGGGGTTGGGGCTGTGTTTTCAGGGTTTTTGAACGGCCGTACTAGTTGGGAATTTGTGGGGTTGATTGAAGAGTATATCGAGGAGGGGAGTACTGAAGTTTCAGATGCTTTTTCATCTTGAAGGGGTCTTGATCATTTAGTTGTGAACCACAGTCTAGAGTTTAAAAATTATGAAACTGAGGCGGGTACGAGGGATGGAGGGCAGTTAAATCAGACAGACAGGGGGAAGTGGTGCTCTTCTAATCTGCAATCTCATTTAGATGAGTACGCTGGCAGAAGAGCGTCCCTGGGAATTATTGTATTTTTCGTGTTTTTCTGAGAACTGTGGGTAAGATATACAGGACAAGGGTGGTTAGTTGAGGGGGTTTGGTATGTACAGGTGAAATGGCTGGGCCGAGTTGTGGATTTAGGTGGGTGGGGGGACTGTTTCATGATTATGTTGTAGAGGAATTTTTTTGGTGCAGTTTTTGTTGGTTTCTAAGGCATGATTGATTTTCATTTATTTTGTGGTTTTGATTTGTTGGCGGTTTCTTGTCGGGAGGGGAAGGGGGGCTTGAGGTGGGTGGTTTGTGCGTTTTCTTTTTTGTTTTTCTAGAGAGTGTGTGTGTGTGTGTGTGTGTGTGTGTGTGTGTGTGTGTGTGTGTGCGTGTGCGTGTGAGAGAGAGAGAGAGAGAGAGAGAGAGAGAGAGAGAGAGAGAGGAGGGAGGGAGGGAGGGAGGGAGGGGGGAGAGGGAGAGGGAGAGAGAGAGGGAGAGAGAGAGAGAGAGAGAGAGAGAGAGGGGGGGGGGGGGTTGGGGTGGCCAATACAGTTTGCAGTGCCGGAATTTGTTGGTGGTAGGTAATTGTTTCTTTGGATTTATCATTTTTGAGTTGTGATGTTTTGTGTATTTGTGGCATATTGACTATGTTTGAATTTCTGTAGGGACACTTGATTTTTGAGGTGCTATGGGTTTGGTTTTATTTTTGATAGTTGTACGTGTTTGTTTTTTGGTATCGACAGCTGTAGTAGGCCTGTGTAGGTCAAGGGAAATATCCAATTCCTATTTTTGTAGTTGTAGGTGTTGGTGTTATGGTATCATCAGCTGTGGTTGATCTATATAGGCCAAGGCAAAAGTTTGATTCTAATTTTTGTAGTTGTAGGTGTTGTTTATGTGGTATTGACAGTTGCTGTTGAGATTTATAGGTCACGGGAAGTGTCCAATTTCTGTGGATTTTGTTGGTGTAGCAGAATGAGGAGCAATTGGATGAAAATCAGTGTGGGTTTAGGCCTCTTAGAGGTTGTCAGGACCAGATCTTTAGCTTACAACAAATAATGGAGAAGTGTTGTGAGTGGAACAGGGAATTGTATCTATGCTTTATAGATCTAGAAAAGGCATATGACCGGGTTCCTAGGAGGAAGTTATTGTCTGTCCTACGAGATTATGGAATAGGAGGCAAACTTTTGCAAGCAATTAAAGGTCTTTACATGGATAGTCAGGCAGCAGTTAGAGTTGACGGTAAACTGAGTTCATGGTTCAGAGTAGTTTCAGGGCTAAGACAAGGCTGCAACCTGTCTCCACTGTTGTTCATATTATTTATGGATCATATGTTGAAAACAATTGACTGGCTGGGTGAGATTAAGATATGTGAACACAAAATAAGCAGTCTTGCATATGCAGATGACTTAGTTGTGATGGCAGATTCGATTGAAAGTTTGCAGAGTAATATTTCAGAGCTAGATCAGAAATGTAAGGACTATGGTATGAAGATTAGCATCTCCAAAACGAAAGTAATGTCAGTGGGAAAGAAATATAAACGGATTGAGTGCCAAATAGGAGGAACAAAGTTAGAACAGGTGGATGGTTTCAAGTACTTAGGATGCATATTCTCACAGGATGGCAACTTAGTGAAAGTACTGGAAGCGAGGTGTAGCAAAGCTAATGCAGTGAGCGCTCAGCTACGATCTACTCTCTTCTGCAAGAAGGAAGACAGTACCAAGACTAAGTTATCTGTGCACCGTTCAATCTTTCGACCAACTTTGTTGTATGGGAGCGAAAGCTGGGTGGATTCAGGTTACCTTATCAACAAGGTTGAGGTTACTGATATGAAAGTAGCTAGGATGATTGCAGGTACTAGTAGATGGGAACAATGGCAGAGGGTGTCCACAATGAGGAAATCAAAGAAAAACTGGGAATGAACTCTATAGATGTAGCAGTCAGGGCGAACAGGCTTAGATGGTGGTGTCATGTTACACGCATGGGAGAAGCAAGGTTACCCAAGAGACTCAAGGGTTCAGCAGTAGAGGGTAGCAGGAGTCGGGGCAGACCACGGAGAAGGTACCTGGATTCGGTTAAGAATGATTTCGAAGTAATAGGTTTAACATCAGAAGAGGCACCAATGTTAGCACTGAATAGGGGATCATGGAGGAATTTTATAAGGGGGGCTATGGTCTAGACTGAACGCTGAAAGGCACAATCAGTCTTAAATGATGATGATGAGCAGAATGTGGAAGTTTATGTTCGTTATTTTGTGTGTTTTGGGATTGTGGTGCGATTTTTTATTTTTTTTTATTTTTATTAGATTGTCCCCACCCTAAAACCTCTAATTTCCCACAGTTGCCCTGTTAGTTCGATTGTATTTTTGGAGGAAGATTATTTATACGTATTTTCGTGTTTGTTGCCATGTGTATGTAGTGACATCATAGGCACCATATTGGAGACAATGAGAATGGCCATTTCCACCATACTGATGACGTTATGGGTCAAATCAGACAGTTGGAATCAGACGCTTCTGTAATCCTCATTAAGGAACATAAAAGTTGAGCTTCGGATCCCCACAATCACCCAAAATTTGGCAGCCAAAACACTTTCATCAAATTTTCTGGTGCACATATTTTTACACGGAAGCACAAAGGCTACTGCATGAAAAGCAGAAAATGCCTGTCTGTGTCTGTGTGTGTGATATTACAAATTCTTAGCTGAATCCAACCATAGAGTCAATATTTATGACTGGTTAAAGATGGGCTCTCCAAGTTGCACATTGAATTTCCTGCCACTTTTGAAGTAGTAGCACAGTTGTCACCACGTGCATTTAAAAATGTTATCATTGTTATTCATCATAAATCTTGTTTAAGTGCACAAAAGCAGAAGCTTGTTAAGTTAAAAGTACTTTTCACAGAAGTTATCTGGCACTTTGGCATGTGTGTAGGTGCTGTAACCCTGGCACCCCTACCCATAAGATGTTGTAGAAAGAGAACAAAGGAGATATCAAGCTGAAACTTTTTACATACAGATCCCAGACATTGTGGAACTTTCTCATAAAATGTCGTTAGGTTCACAAGTGATCAAGTGGGGAGCCCTTGTCTATTTGTTGTGGAATGGCCCAAAACATAGGCCTAATATATTGACAGTGAATGCAAAAAAAGTCTCCAAATACAGTTCAGGTTAAAGATAGATAACAGCTATCACATTCAACATAAAAGATAAATCTATAAACTATGCAGCAAACCCAAAAAATTTAGTGACGAATATTAACTGTCACCTGATATGACTGAATACACATAATGGTCGCACACATTTGCTTTGCCCTTCTATGATCAGTGTAAATTGTCTGACTTTGTGTTGCTCTGGAATGTTTATGCTTGTTGCCAACCTTAGCTACGTAACAGTATTGTGCACCTAACAGTAACTAACCATTGTGAATACAGAGCTGATTCATGTTCTGGTGATGTATGTGCATGCCAATTGCAAATATCATCTACAGAAATTAGCGAAGAGGCTGTAACTGGCACTTCTAGCAACCCGCCATCAACTCTCGTATCATTCATTTATCAATTAGATGTTCATTTCTTTTATAAGCTATAAGCTGGCTGCTCTGGGAGGAGGAGAAAGGGCTTGTCTCAGAAGACAATGTGATCGCAAGCTTCCCGTACCAGCATCCCTGGTCAGGTACCAAGTAAAAGTAAGCAACCGGAAGAAACTGGCAGAGAAAATCCCATGAGAACGTTATGCTAGGCTGCAATTGTTTGTTTGTTTTTGTGTGTGTGTGTGTGTGTGTGTGTGTGTGTGTGTGTGTGTGTGTGTGTGTGTGTGTGGTCTATTTTCAACAAAGGCCTTATTGACCAAAAGCTTATATTGTGACAGTCTTTTTGTTGTGCCTATCTGCTATATGGTGAGTGGCAACTATTCTTCTCATAATACTGCCCTGGGGTATTGGGGTCTCACCTTCAGTGTGGAACAGCTGGTGCCTTGTGGTGACCTACTGGTCGTATGTTCACTCAGTTCTTAGTTATGGGAATCTTTCCTGAGGATCAAATGCACAAAACATGGACACTAATTTCGATACTGCAGAAAAGAGCCATTAGACTAATAACTAAAAGTAGAAGTCAGGGTCACTGTGACGAACTATTTAAAAATATTTGATATCTGTACTGCATCAAGAGAGTACACATACTCATCCGTTGGACACATCATGAAAAACATTTGTAGGCTAAGTATGTCACAAATAGTTTAATATGTCCCTGTTCATGAAATATGTGCCAGTTTAGATTTACGTTTATGAAGGAAAAACAAACGAAAAGTTCAAAACTGCATTTTCTATAAGAGATCCAAACTGTTCAATAAATTGTTCAAAGAGAATAAAGATATGCCTAAAGCATATTTACTTAAATAGGTAGTCAAAATTGCCTATACCTTTTGAATAAATCACAATGCACAAAGATTACTTGGAGAAATCACAATAAGGTCTAAGAAGAAAAAAATCGCGACAAAAATAGAGTATACATTTTTACAGGAAAATCAATGAAGAGTGCATTACTACTTAATGTTTCCAAGCTAATTTGTTCCTCATATGTGAAAACAAATGAGCACTGGCACTAAGCATGAAGTGAATGATTTAGTTTAGTTCTTAAGATACTAACCTCGGATTCTGGAGAACAGACGTTCGCGGTCTATCTGAATACACCGATACAAGATTTTCAAAGTAATTTCAGGCGAATCCCGGGATGGGGGGAAACATTAAAAGTATTTAAGGTCGTTAAATAATTTACAATGTTCACCAAATTAATTTGTATCAACCCTGTCCATTTAACTGGGCCACAGTAACCATGCTGGAAAATAATACGAATAAGAAAACAAGGAAGTTTTAGCCTTCACCGCCTCTGTTTTCAGGAAACTATTAACAACAATATTCAGTCAACAATGAATAGACGATGCGTACATCGCACTCCACTCCATTTTACAATGCAGCATACATACAAACAGTAGATTCGAGTTTCCAGTAGTATTTCATATGATTATATTATTCTGTTTTTCTGTTCCCGAAGTTTGCACTCAACAGCGTCAATACAATGTTAAATGATGGGAGCTGAATGAAAACTATAACAAGCGATATCGTAACAACGGCGAGACTCTTATTCGTGTGCTTAACAATTGTTCCATAAAACATATTTACAAATCTCAGTATCTAATTATCTCATGCGAAAACTGTAGTGAACTAAATACGCAAATGATGATTTCCGGCTTTTGGCGTCGTGACAAATACCGGTATTAAGAATATATTACACAAACAGATTAGTCTCCATTTGCAATATAGACTGAAAAACGTCGAATTAGAACGACAATATCATCAACACAGCAATTACAACATCCTGTTGTCAGGTACCGATCGGTGAAAACCTGTAAACAAACCGATGTCAAATTAACTATTCACTTGTGCATTAGTTTACCTCACGCAGGAACGCCTGGAATTGCTCCTCAAAGTCAGACATTTGTAACCGCGTCAATTACTTCCTCAACAATATACAAAAACACAAACTACAACCATTCTAAACTAAAATTACTAATCTACGTTCGAACCACAAAATTAAACAGATAGTAAACAAAAGCCGGTCGTTGTTACAGTTTTTTGAGATGTGTCAAATAACAGTGCAGCCAACGTATAAATGATACGTAACCGAAGTTTAAACTTTATTAAATATCTTTATTTATTTATATCGGCGTGGATACCCTATTTAGCAATCAAAAACTACAAAACAATGTTTTCTAAGGCAAATAAATAAGAAATTACTGAAACTCAATATCATCACAGAAAATTTTGTTAATTAATCGATATAATTACACCTTCTTTATAGAACTGTGGGCTGATTTTAAAATTACTAATTAAAATAAATATTATCAGATCTCTAAGAACTGCCTTGTCAAGGCCGATTCACAGTAGACGTCAACAGGCGGCGGCGCGTGTAGACGTACTAATAAACCGATCCGCGGAAAATTACGAGTTTTTAATTCCTGTGTGTGTAAAATGCAGTAAGAAGGTGAAATATGGTGTTACATTATGTTCGTGGTCACAGAAATGGATCCATCGTCAATGTTTAAATGTCTTAGAGGAAAAAAACATGACCTGTGACTGTGGAAACGTGCACTGTAACTATCGTTATATCGTGTGTTTACAAACGGAATGCGAAGAACAATGCACGACTTCTTCATTAAAATATGATCTTATGTTAGCTAAACTATATGTAGAGAAGCTTGAATCAGTGATAGATAGTGTACAGAAGCTGGGGGTCTAGTGCAGCAGGGGATACAACCCGTCGGCTTTGAACAATGACGTCATTCCTTAGTCATAGATCGTAATGTCTTCACTTCGAGGCATAGATAATAAAGCAGTTCTGTGTTCTAATAAGCTTTTGCTGTTATGTTTCAATTTCGTTTTTTTACTGATTGCTTAATAAAGTAGGATCAGTTTATTCTATCTCGTGAGATTTTTTTTAAAAAAGCCAAAAAAACACTATTGCTTAATAAAGTAGGATCAGTTTATTCTATCTCGTGAAATTTTTTTTTAAAAGCCAAAAAACACTTATCAGCTACTGAAGGCAGCTACAACACTACGAAGAATCGCTTCTCGGCTTTTGACAATATATTGCTTAATAAAGTAGGATCAGTTTATTCTATCTCGTGAGATTTTTTTTTTAAAAGCCAAAAAACACTTATCAGCTACTGAAGGCAGCTACAACACTACGAAGAATCGCTTCTCGGCTTTTGACAAGATATTGCTTAATAAAGTAGGATCAGTTTATTCTATCTCGTGAGATTTTTTTTTTTAGAAAAGCCAAAAAAACACTATTGCTTAATAAAGTAGGATCAGTTTATTCTATCTCGTGAGATTTTTTTTAAAAAGCCAAAAAACACTTATTAGGTACTGAAGGGGGCTGCTTAATAAAGTAGGATCAGTTTATTCTATCTCGTGAGATTTTTTTTTTTTTTAAGTCAAAAAACACTTATTACGTACTGAAGGGAGCTAGAACATTAAGAACAATCGCTTCTCGGCTTTTGACAAGATATTGCTTAATAAAGTAGGATCAGTTTATTCTATCTCGTGAGATTTTTTTTTTAAAAAGTCAAAAAACACTTATGCTTTTGACAAGATCAATGTTTATATCTCTCGCATTCCTTTGTTTCTCAACATTCTCCTCAGCTCTTTCATCTCTGTAATACATGCTCTCTGGCGACTTGTGACGTCATTGTTCAAAGCCGACGGGTTGTATCCCCTGCTGCACTAGTCCCGAAGCTGGAAGAAGTGATAGACCATTCAAAGGGTAGTGAAACGGTTGTAAACGAACAAAACGGTAACTTTATTAGGCCTAAAAAGTTTTGCCGTGTTAATCGTAACGAAATCAACTTTCGTCTCCCACAAGCAAATAAGTTTGAATTTTTAACATGTGATGAATATGAAATATGTGAAAAGAGCCAAAGAAAGGAAGTACTTTCATCAAATGCAGCGACCACAAATCATTTCAGTAGGCCTACAAAGTCCTGTAATAACAAGAAAGGAAATACCAGAAAATTCATGGAACATACTTATCGTGCAAACAAGATATCTACCAATACAGGTAAGAAGAGAAAAGAAGATATTTTCATACTTTCAGACAGTCATGGAAAGGGCTTAGCCGACATTTTGTGTAACATGCAAACTATATTCAAGGTTAGTGGAATAACGAAACCGAGTGCCCCTTTGCGCGAAGTTTTAAAAGTCTGTGAACATTCTTTGAAGCTGGGAAGCAACTGTCTAATAATAGGAGGTGCTAATGATGTTTATAGGAACGAGGGCAAACTCGCCACAAGAGCTCTAAGAAGCACATTACAGAAAATTACAGATGTTAACTTCTTCATTGCCAGTATCCCACAAAGACATGATCTTATAGAAGAATCCTGTGTCAACAAAGAAATCACAGTTACTAATAGGAAATTTGAGAAAATCTGCCGAAGCCTCCCAAATGCCACATATGTGGACGTACCATCCGCAGAGAGAAGTCATTTTACAAGGCATGGGCTTCACAGAAATAAACTCGGAAAATCATTCATTAGTCGACAAATCATTAATGCAGTGAAGGCAGTTAAGGACAAGAATAGCACGACCATACCACTTCCACCACTAAACACAGCAACTGAAAATTTCCAACAAGAAAATGAAACTGAATCACTGACAACAGGTCCAGCACTAGAATCTCCACTTTCTTCAAAAACAGCTGAGATAAATGATTCAACTAGGACAGAAGTTTCCAAAGCAGCTTCAGCAGAAGCAGCTACATACTACGCAACTGCATCATTAACAAGAAAAAAAACGCCTGATGTGCCAACAGCCAATGACCTTTCATCAGTATTGGCCGCTCCTCAGTCTTCAACAGTGAAAGACTTTTCACCAGCTTCACCATCATCAGCAGTAACAGAAGCAAACAGAAGAAGCACAAGTACCAGGAAACTTACAACTCTGCAGGATTTTTGGTACCCGGCCTCAGTTACAAGACTAACATAAGGCAGATACCTTCAGATACACCAACTTCCAAGTCAAACTGGCAACAGACTCACCTCCACTGTCATCAACAGAAGAATAACCATGCCACCAGCTCATCTAAAGGATTTTTTAGCATCAGGTCTAAAGGGAAAGGCGCCACCAAGATAAGTGAAAACAAATGCCTAACAGTGTTTCACCAAAACATTCAAGCCATAAAGAACAAAGCACAACAGCTAGAAGTAGAATTGGAAAAATTTGATAGCCAAATTTTGTGTATCACTGAACACTGGTGCAAAGGGAAGCAAATTGAACACATTGCATTAGCCTCATTTGACCTTGCATGTTATTATAGCAGAATCTCAATGAATGGTGGAGGTTCATGTATCTATGTAAAAAGAGGTATGTCATTTAAAGTAAGATATGATCTTTTAGATCTAGGTGAGGACAAACATTTCGAACTTTCCACTGTTGAAATAATAGAACCTGGCATAGCAAAAAAATTAGTCATATTTTGTGTGTACCGCTCTCCCAGTGGAGACATTGATATATTCTTCTCAAAACTGAATCAAAGCTTAGACAAGGTTTCTGGACCAAAAGCAAATGTAATTATCTGTGGTGACTTAAACATTAATATGATGAAGCCTGATAAGGCTAGCAACATATATGTGAATATTCTAAGCTGTTATGGAATATCCTCCCTTGTTAATTGTCCAACTAGAATAACGAAAGAATCCTCCTCATCTATAGATCATGTAGCTACAGATATTGATAGTAAAAAATGTCATATAATTGGCCAAAACCTGGGCCTAGCAGACCACCTCTACCAGATCTTAAAAACTAACATTCATGTAGAAACTCCTCCTAAACTTTGTACATACAAAAGAATGTTTTCCAAATCAGCCCTGCATCAGTTTAAATCCCAGCTAGAATATGAAGATTGGAGGGAAGTCTATGCAGAAACCAACGCAAATCAGAAATTTATCAAGTTCATGTCAATTTTTAAACTCAGATTTGAAGAGATGTTTCCCAAAAGTATTTATCAAATTAAAACTGCAAAGAGAAATCAGTGGGTGACTACAGGTATCAAAAAATCCTCAGAAACTCTTAGATATCTCAACTCCATAAAAAATAATCAATCTAACCCAGAAGTTCTGCAATCCTACAAAAAGTACAGGAAAATGTACAGAAAGGTGTTGCTAGCCGCAAAAAAACTTTCAAACAACAAAATATTACTTGAAGCTGAAAACAAGAGCAAAGCAGCCTGGAACATCGTCAAACAGGGAACATCTAACTCTGCTAAAAAGGACCTCAATTCACATATTAAAAACAAAGATGTACCAGTAGGTAACCCTAAAAAATTAGCTGATTTTGTAAACTCATATTTCAGTAGTATTGCAAAAAAATTACAGCAGAAATTTCCAGATACGTATGATTTACCTACTCAGAACCAGCCAACAAACTCAATGGTGCTCTTGCCAACTACAGAAAGGGAAGTGGCACTAGTAGTACACCAACTAAAAAATAAAACTTCAGTAGGAGTTGATGAAATCCCAGTCTGCGTAATTAAAGATTGTATAGACTCCATAAATGGCCCATTAACAGACATAATTAATGAATCTTTCGAATCTGGATACTTTCTGGAGTACCTAAAACAAGCAAAAGTTATACCTATCCTTAAGAACGGAGATGTGGAAAATGTAGAGAACTACAGGCCGATATCTATACTGTCTATCATTTCTAAAATAATAGAAATACTAGTCAAAAAGAGACTGCTAAATTACCTGAATAAGTATAATCTTCTTTCCAATGACCAATTTGGTTTTAGGCCCGGAAAAGGCACACAAAATGCTATAGCATAGTTCACTAAAGTAATTTTAGAAGCACTGGACAAAGGTGAAAATGCAAGTGGTATCTTTTTGGACTTGTCCAAGGCCTTTGATACAGTTGACCACAAAATCTTACTTCATAAATTGGGGCAAATAGGAATAAGAGGTGTGACAAAGAAGTGGTTCAAATCATACTTGGAAAACAGAGTTCAACGAGTTGAGATATCACAAGTTTCAAACAATTCCCTTATAAAACACCTGTGTGACCCAGAAAATGTGAATATAGGCGTCTCACAGGGAAGTGTATTAGGCCCAATATTGTTTCTTATATACATTAAAGACTTCCCACAAAGTATCAGACATGGCGAAAAAATACTTTTTGCTGATGACAGCAACATAGTAATAACAGGTGAAAATCCAACACAACTGTCAGAAAGAGCAAACGAGGCTCTCAATGATGTCCACAACTGGTCATTAAAAAATAAAGTAACCCTAAATGTAAAGAAAACTAACTATATTAACTTCCAATTGAACAAAAAACACAATGCCACTAGAATAAAAGTTAATAATAATGAATTAGAATGTGTAACAAGTACCAAATTCTTAGGGATGAATGTAGACAGCCAACTGAAATGGACAAACCATGTCAACATTTTGGCAAAGAAATTATCCACATCATGCTATGCTCTTAGAATCCTTGCACCGGTATGCAAAAATACCTGTCTTAAAATAACATATTACGGACATCTACACTCAGTCCTCAGCTATGGGATCATGTTTTGGGGAACAAGTGCCAGTAACATACAAACTGTGTTCAAAGTACAAAAAAGAGCCATAAGGATAATAACAAATAGCAACAACAGGGCCCACTGTCTAGAATTATTTAGAAAGCTAGGAATTCTAACTGTTTCTTGTGAGTATATCTTTCAGAACATAATGTTCATTAAGAAAAATCTCAACATGTACAACACAAACAGCCTAATACATGACCATGAAACAAGAGCTTGTCACCACCTCCATCTAGATAGAAAGAACAAGGCAAAGACGCAAAAAAGTATATTTTATAATGGGATAAAACTGTATAACAAATTACCACAAGAAATTAAAGAAATAAATGAGCCCCTCACTTTCACACAAAAGCTTAAAACCTTATTAGTAAGTAAAAGTTGTTATACTGTAAAAGAATATTTAACATAGATGTAGATTATTTGCAACATATGACATTATCACCGAAATATTATGTAATTATAAATATGTGTATGACTAGTTATAAAAACTACACAAAATATGAGAAACCTGTTTAATTGTAAATGTAAATGTGTGCTCATGTGTTGTAATCTGACAACATCCATGCAATATTTATTGTTCCACGGATGAATAAATAAATAAATAAAAAAAAGTAAACATCTCCTCACGCTGTCAGGGTGTATTCACACTGGACGTCATGTCACGTCAATTTGTGAAAGGCCCATGGAGGTATAAATTCTTCCTCCATGGAAAGGCCAATTCACACTGTTCGTCACATTACGTAACGTCGTGTCACGTCATACATTCACAATGCATTTCAAATAATGGTATTCACACAGGCCGTCAACAGACCGTCACTTCACGTCACGTCAGGGTTTACCACGAAGAAAATTTTGACGGCAGCGTCAACTGCTAACATCGAAAGATAACCTAATTTAGTAGTTACAACATCTTACAGAAGTTGAGTTTGTGCATTTGTTTTTTATTTATATTTAGTTTATTATCGTGATTTTCTTTCGTCGCAGCTTGGAAATGTGCCATAATCACTTGGAAGTATTTTCCATTCGAAGTTCTTCCACAAGCGGGGTCAGATATCTGAAAGCAAAAAGTTATTTAGCTTTTACGATACTGTGTATAAATAAGAACATAAGTTTTTGAAGCAATTCCATTAAGCAACATTGATTTAAGTGAATTAGGAAGAAGTTGTTTGTGTTGTTATTAGATACCGGTAAGTAAGAAAAAAACATGGTGGAAAAGGAAAACAGGCTCTACTGATTACATTGTAAGTATTATTTTGGCGTGTTTATGTGTGTATGTTTTCACTAGCGAATAAATATCGATGTTTTGAAAAAAAATTTTTCACTTCTCGGTACTTCACCACACAGAATTGAAAATGAACTTATGTTATGAAGTTTGCTTAGGCCATTAGTAAACTTTGTCATAATGAGCTCCTTAAGTCTGGCACTATACTCATACTTTTAATATCACAGATGATAACTGATAATCTCACTTTCAGCATTCTGTACTGGAGTAAGCAAATTGACGGTGTGAATACTCGGTGACGTGACAGAGATGTGACTTGATGGTCAGTGTAAATAGTCCAGTATTGAACAGTGAAAGTAGGAGACCACCCATGATACAAAAGTCGGAGTATAGTATCGTAATTTATAGGAACTGAGGCACTAACAACGACGAAGTTAGTCAACTGCCAAAGCAAACTTCATAATGGATATTTTTGATCAGTTCTGTAAGCCAAATTGATGCGAAGTGAAACAGCATTTCAAAATATTGACATTTATTTGATAGCGAAAATATACACATACAAACACATTAAACAATATTTACAAGCGAATATCTTCCTAAGGAATACCACCTTAACGTCGGTGGGAAGGTTTGCATGTCTCAGTGATCCACTGAGCTATACTTTCGGGAGGTATGATCCTGATAGGGTTACTGGTAGAGCCGACAAGTGCTAGAATTATCGCACAATCAGCTTAACAGCTGATGCATCCAAGTTTCTGACAAGAATAATATACAGAAGAATGGAAAAGAAAATTGAGGATGTGCTAGATGACGGTCATTTTGGCTTTAGAAAAGGTAAAGGCATGAGAGAGGCAAGTGTGACTTTGTGGTTGATAATGGAAGCAAGACTAAAGAAAAATCGAGACATGTGCATGGGCTTTGTCGATCCAGAAAAAGCCTTCAATAGTGTGAAATGGTGCAAGATGTTCGAAATCCTGAGAAAAATAGGGGTAAGCTATAGGCAAAGATGGGTAATATGCAATATGTATTAGAGCCGAGAGGGAATAATAAGAGTGGACAACCAAGAATGAAGTGCTTGGATTGAAAAGAGTGTAAGACAGTGATATAGTCTTTCCTCCCTACTCTTCAATCCGTACATCGAAAAAGCAGTGACGGAAATTAAAGAATGGTTAAGAAGTGGAATTAAAATTCAAGGTGAAAGTATATCAATGGTACGATTCACTGATGACATCCCTTTACTGAGTGAAAGTGAAGATGAATGGAATGAACTACCTAATGAGTACAGAATATGAATTGAGAGTAAATCGAAGAAAGATGAAAGTAATGAGAAGTAGCAGAAATGAGAACAGCGAGAAATTCAACATCGGAATTAGATGAAGCTAAACAACTCTGCTACCTAGGTAATAAAATAACCGATGACAGATGTACTCCATCAAAAGCAGACTAGCTGTATTAAAAAGGGCATTCCTGGCCATGAGTAGTCTACTACTGTGAAACATAGCCCTTAATTTGAGGAAGAAAGGGAACTTTTTTCAATATAAACAAGCAAATGCTAAAGTGAAATGCATAGTTAAGCAACTAAAACGAAATAGCTGGCGTGATTATTGTCAGAAGATCAATAAAGACACTCCTTTGTCTGACATCTGGCTTATTATGAAACGTCTGAAGAAGAAACCAAGTAAACATTGTCCTGTAAGATGTTGGATAGAGGAATTCGTGGGTAGACTCGTTCCGACAGTGGTTGCCTATAGGATGCTTACATTTGAAACATCTAGCACCCATGGACAACCAGCACAGATATTGGAAAAATCATTTATGCAGTAGAGTTGGAACAAGCATTGAAGTCGAAGGTTAATACTGAGCGTAGAGTCAGTCACAAATCTACTCAATGGTCCTGAGACTACTGAGATATGTGAAAAACTACTAGTCGAAATTTTGAATGTGCTGTGCAGTAACATCACATTTTCGATGGAGTGGTGTATACATGTAGTCATCCTTATCCTGAAACAAGGAAAGGATCCATCAATGGCACCTTCATATCGACCCATTTTATTGTCAGTGTGCATCTGTAAGACATTTGAACAAATTATCAAAGTTCAGTTGGAGTGGCGGTTACAAAAACACACCTTGTTACCACAGACACAATTTGGTTCAGAACAGAGGTGCTATGGATAATCTCAGTATCCTAATAGTCGACACTGAACACACATTTCTAGTGCAAAGATATCGACAGTGAAATTCCTTTGTTATAAGTGGAGCATATGACAACACGCAGATACCAGTCCCAATGTAAAAACGCTGAGTTATAGTCCTACCAGAAATATACATCCACAGTTTCTATGCCACACTGTCCAAATAAATACTTTATATATAACAGTGGGATGGACATGTGCATATAGTGAGGACCTGAGCAACAGACTCTTCTGATTCTCTATGGGTCACTAATATATTCTGCACAAGGTAATGGATGTACATGCTATGTATTAAAGAAACTGGGCTAACTACAATGTAGAGCAATGAGAATATGCTTTGTAACGATGTCAATATCGCTGAACAACACAGTCCTTCCAGAAGGAAAAGGAATGCCATTCTATATAAAACAACAATTACTTGCACAGAAATAGTTGCTAAAGCGAAACACAGACCCCAGTAACATGACATTCAAGAAAATACTGCAGTTATATCAGATCACATGGCATAAAAATATAAGATGTACTGATATAACTACTCTTCTTGTAACAAGCTATCATCAGCTCTGACCATTATTACCGTTAGTCCTCCAAGAGAGTGGTACATCAGAATACAGCTGTCTGTGTGAGTGAGCTATCCTGTGTGACAAGGTATTTTATTCGCCCACACCAGAAAATAATGCCAAGAACAAATGGACAAAATTATCTGTCGTAGAAAAAGGTGGCCAAATTACATTTAGATCTAAATGGATGGTTCTATTGCCCATTAGCAAACACCATGGGGAGATACACAGTTTCTAATGAAGTGGCTACCTGTGGAATAGGGAATGAATTTTCTATAATTTTAATCACAACAGACTAAAAAGTACTCTCCAGAACATGAAAATTTAATATTGGAATGCAGCCACAAGAAATATTGAGTCTGCGTAATACTGCAAAAAAAGTAGGTATTGATATAAACTTCTTGTGGATCAAACGACATACAGGAATTTTAGGGAACTAAATAGCCAAGAGATAACCTGAAGAAATTACAGCTCAAGGCATGGTTCAAGGAATTAGACTATCTTATAATGATTTTGTACGGAAAACCCACCACCAGCAACATCAGGGCCTCACTCATGTTCCCCTAATGTGCAGCTGACCGTGCAAAATTAATCATTGGCACAAATGATGGTGTTTAACATATCCACCCAGTTTTCTGTGGATCAGTTGGATTCTTCTGGGTGCAGGTCCTTTTATGACAAGGAGCGTCGTTGAGGTTAACCTTTGTTTAGCCATAGTTTGGAGCAATGACTATCCCACAAGAGAACACATGGTTTTGCAGAATAAAAAGCTGTTTCCTATTTGGCTATTGAGGCTCGTCCTGCTAGAGTTATGGCTGAAATAATCATGATGTAAGCTTTGCTTGTCCTCCATGCTGGAGTCTGGTTTCTGAGTACTTCCTGTATGGTAATTTGATATTTTTCTCACCAGGCCATCTTTATATTCTGGGGGCTGTTTCAATATACCTATTTCTAAGATTTATCTCAAAGCCCAGTACCATTTTATTTCGGTAATAGTTTAATCCCATAGAACACCTAAAGATTTCCCACTTAGAAATTTTATGGAAATCGGGCGACACTAGACTCAAGTTCACTGAAGACCATTGTTTAAAGGGACAAGGTACCATTGTTGGAGAATCATCATTCGGAGTAACCAAATATAGAGCTTTGGTTGCACTAAATAGGCGATATCCTTATGGTCACTAACGGTATTGCCCCAAGCCCTGTGTTGAGGGTTCAGGAAGAGAGAATGAAGCTGAGTAAACATCTGATGCCAGGTACTGTTACTGGTTAAAGTCTTAGTGGATTTACGTACATACGTGAAACTGAAGACTCCGTTAATTTAAGTGCATTTCGTTGTAACTGGTGGTGTTCTTATTTAACAGTGCCGCTCCTTCACTAGCATCTGGTCTATCTGATCTTACTAAATTGAATCCTGTGAAATGAACTGGTGTTAGAGGCTTGAACCATATTTAGTTGAGAGCGACAACAGCAATATTACGATTATTCAGTCCTTCTTTCCAGGATTTCCCAGTTTGCAGTACCGACATAACATTCCATTGTAATATGTTAAGAGCCATTCTGAGATGAGAAGATGCTTCTGTCTGTTCTGGTCCATTTTTATTTTTTGGATAAAATTATGGCAACCACATTACCGATATCAGCATGCTCAAAAATGGTTCAAATGGCTTTGAGCACTATGGGACTTAACATCTGAGGTCATCAGTCCCCTAAACATAGAACTACTTAAACCTAACTAACCTAAGGACAACACACACATCTATGCCCGAGGCAGGATTCGAACCAGTGACTGTCGCAGCAGCGCGGTTCCGGACTGAAGCGCCTAGAACCGCTCAGCCACAAAGGCCGGCTATCAGCATACTCCACATCGTCTTTGTTAGAAGAGTTTATCTGTGTCGTTACATATAGTATTCCAGATACTAGTTTCCTGATCACTGGTGTGTTCTTATTCTTTCTTCCAAGAAGCTGATCAAATCTGTCTGACTGTTGGTGAATAAGATCTTCAAGATGCAGTATCTAAGGATTCTCCGTAATTGGAGATGCCAGCAAATTTATACCGGCAAGCAGGGCAGCTGGAGTCAGTGTAGGTTTGTTGGTTTTGGTCTATCAGGACCTAAGAATGTGGTGAATCTGTGGTGTGTTGTTTTGTGGGAGAGGAAACTTCTTCTCCCAATTGAATTTACTCTTGCTACACTTTTATACCACTGCACCGTATGGTCTGTGATTTACACATTCTTGAGATTCCTCAAATGAGATGTTAAGGATACCTGATGTTCTTTTAATCTCCTACCGTTTAAGATACCATGGACAAGTTTTATCTCTCGGCGTGTTGTTTGACTTGTACACTGCTACGTACTTTATTTTTCCGTGTCCAGATCAAATTTTATTTTTCCAATAGTTAGCCACCGCTACGGCTTTGTCGTTGGCTTGTAGCAGGTCACTAAAACTGCAGGGCTCCGGCAGTAGTCGGCACATGAGCAGATGTGCCTCGTCTTGTAACTCTCCGCATCTGCAAAGAACGTTGTCATCGTTAGTCAGCAGTCCCCACTTGCACAGATTAGTTTTGCATCTGGGTACACCAGCCCTCAACCTATTTAGTGTTCTCCACACTGTATAAGGAAGTTTGTCTCCAGGTGCCATTTGCTCTTTTGGTATTATCTGCAGTGCGGTTTGTTCATTCTCCCATTTACAGACTCTATTATCTTCCTGTGAACCGTCAAGGATCTTGGTTCTTGCAATAAAGCTATTTCAAGACTTAAGCCTCCGAGCCTGAGTGACGTGCCCATTCAGTGGGTGTCGGGAATCTGTTTCTTTCTTTGTTCTCTCAGCGTCTGCTGCCACCTGCCTTCTGATCTTGGATGGGGCAATTCCAGCAAGTAGGTACAAATTACCCGTTGGTGTGGATCTGAGACAGCCTGTAACAATTCGCATTGTCTCATTTACACTTACATCAACCTGTTTAGCATGTGCAGATGCTTCCCATACTGGCGCTGCATAGTCTGCTGCAGAAACACACAGAGCAAGTGCTGATGTTCTCAGTACTGATGGTTGAGCTCGCCATTCATAGTTGGTCAGCACTGCGGATGATGTTATTCCTGGAGCAGACTTTAGCCTTGGTGTTTTGGCAATGCTGCTTGAAGGAAAGAGTTCTGTCAAGTACAACCCCAAGGTATTTAGGTGTTGGACAGTGCTTTAGCTTCTTAACTTGCCATGTAACGTCGAGCTCAACTCCAGCATCTCTATTGCGCAGGTGGAAAGCACATACTTGGGTTTTGTCAGGGTTTGGCTTGAGGTGATTGGCGTCATAGTATTGAGCCAGTTCTTCAAGCACTCTAGAGAGATTTCCAGATGTTGCATCAAAATTGGACCCCTGGACCACCACAGCTGTGTCATCAGCATATACGAACAGTCTTGCATCTTGAGGTATAGGTTGGTCATTAATGTACACATTATAAAGGATGGGAGAAAGTACACTTCCTTGTGGTAAGCCATTCTTCTGCAGTCGCCATCTACTGTTCTTACCATTTAGGGAGACATAAAATCTTCGATTCTGCAGAAGACTACCAATAATCATCGTCAACCTACAGTCCCCTGTGAGGTGATATAATTTGCGCAATAGCTTTCTGTGGTTTACCGTGTAGTATGCAGCAGTAAGATCTATGAAAACTGCTCCAGTTATTAATTTTTTTTCAAACCCGTGTTCTATATGTTGCGTCAGATTAAGTGTTTGCCCACAACAAGATGTTCCTGGTCTGAAACCGGCTTGTTCCTTTATGAGCTTTCCATCTATAGTTTCTGCCACCCAGTTGAGAATCATCCGCTCCAGTATCTTATAGAGATGGCATAGAAGTGACACTGGTCTGTAACTTTTGGGATCCTTTATCTCCTTGCCAGGTTTTAGTAAAGCCACCACTCTCGCCTGCCCCCATAGTTTTGGAATATTCAGCTCTTTAATACAGGTGTTCATCATTTGTAGTATCAAGTTTCGAGCTTTGGGACCAAACTGTTTCATCTGCTCCATTCTAAGGTCATCAGTTCCAGCGGCCTTATTCAGTTTCATACTCTGAATGGCGTCTTCTAGTTCGGTTGCTGTGAATGAAGCATTGAGGAGTCCGTAATCTTTTTGTTCTTGGGGTATAACTCTTTCCCTTTCTCTTTTGCCTTTGGTGTTCCCATTCTTCAGAAGTTGGCTAGCAATCTGATTTGCTGTTATCCCGTTGTTCTTCTGCTGGTGGTCAGTTGGGTCCCCACTTAAGTTTTTCAGTAATTTCCATGCACGTCTGCTGTTTCGTTTCATGTCAAGATTCTCGACTAGTTTGCACCACCGTGATCTCTTATCCTCAGCAATAGCCTGTATTAGTTCCTCCCCAGCCTCCATCGTATCTTCGCTGAAGGGGTCCTGAGTGAACAGCTTTGGTACCTGTCAAGTAAGGCCTTGCTGCTGCCGGTCAGACCCTGGATGTACTGGGTACGGCAACCCCTTGGGATGTTTTTCCTTGAGATCCATTTCACAAGATCGATAAATCTACCATACTCATCTGGTCGAGGAGGGATTTTCTCAATCTCTTCATCCAATTGCTCTTTAAATTCCTGCCAGTCTGCCTTTTTGAAATTAAACCGTCTTCGCAAAGGCACCTCCTCTGGTTTAACCATGGCATTCACAACACAAATGACGGGTCTGTGTTGTGTACTTGGGATAGGTTCTTCAACAAGCTTCATGCACTGTGCTGCCAACTTCCTACTCACAAAGATGTCCCCTTCTCCATCTTCTGCTGTTGAACGATGCTGGCTGTTTTGGGTCATGAATGAGTTGTAGGTCGTTATTGTCAGCCCAGGATTCAAGCTATACACCATTCTCATCAGTCTCATTATATCCCCATGCTCCTCCATGGCAGTTGAAATCGCCCATGACACAATTAATATGGTCATTTGTAAAATTGTTTGGTTCATGGAAAACAAAGTCCACATCTGGTGGTTTGTACACAGACGTCACAGAGAACTTCTGGGCGCGAATTCTAAGTACTTCAATGTTATTTACTTCTGTCATTGCGGCTGATGTTACGTTGAGCCCGGGTCTGATGAAAATCGCACTCCCATACTTATCGTGAGGTCTTTCAATGACCAAATCCATTCCTGCTATTTTAGGTCTGTGGCTGGTGGTTCGCCGGTGTGTTTCCTGCACCAACAATACGTCTCATTTGTGCCTATAGCACATGTCTGCTAATAAAACACTCTTATGACTAGAGAATCCCTCAATATTTATCGCGATCGTCACAAGGGGTGGTCTTGATAAAGGCCGTTGCATCTTGCTGTTAATTTGGTTTTGGACTTTAACTTGATCTGGTGTTAGAAGGATTAGCCAGTGAAATCTTTCACCATTTCCAGGGTACGCCCGATTGTGCCTGTATTCGGTCTTTAGGCTCACAATCTTCTAGGAGGCTCCTTCTTTGTACCCCACTTGTACACTGTGTGGCTCATGATCACCTCCACATGTATTAAAACGAACCTCTGACTGGCACTGGTTACTTATGTTACCATATTGTAGCAAATGGAAACACTGTCTCACTGGTCGTATTTGTGGCTTAACTGTGCACTATGTACCACATATTGTTACATAATCAGGGAGGAACTGGTATGAAAAGGTAATAACACATGTTTGGCGAGTGACGTTACTCATTGTATGCGAGTGATTTATTCATTTGATCATCCAGTGTACAAGTGTAACAAGGATTGTAGGCTGAATAGTTCCCCACAGCTCTAGTTCTGACAGGGCAGTGTCCAAATTTGTTATAACTACTTCGAATTGGTACATAATTCTGCTACCATCTGTTTCTTCCACAAATTTATTGGCTGCCTCCCTTGTTAACAGATCAGTTTGTCTCCCATTTTTCCAGCAACCTTTATAACCTGAGTCTGGGGTGAACATTAATTTGCCCAACGGCGTAGGATGGCATTTACTGATGTTGCTACTGATTCCCTCTACAAGCACATAAATAGGGCCAACTGCATCAATATGAGACCTACTGATTTTATTCTGTTCATACATTGTATTCAAGTTTATTTGAGCTATAGATTTCCTTTGTATGGTTTGTGCTTTTCGCAGATGTTGTTCACTAACTGCATTAATACTCTATGACTCTGGGTGAGTAACGTGACTTTGCCCTTTGTTTGAAGAATAAATGTCAGAGATAACTGTACTGAATGCTGTCTGATTCACTACCTTCTTTATTTATTGTTGCTGATTAGATTAGATTAGAATAGATTAGATTAGTACTTGTTCCATAGATCATGAATACAACACTTCGTAATGATGTGGAACATGTCAGGTTAATAAAAGGTGTTTATACAAGATATTACATTTGTAAGTAGGCTATTTATGTTTTCTTATTGGCAACATTACGTAGCTCTCTGTATGAAAATCACTGGCTGTGCTGTGTGCAGTCTGTGGCTAGTTTGCATTGTTGTCTGCCATTGTAGTGTTGGGCAGCTGGATGTTAACAGCGCGTAGCATTGCGCAGTTGGAGGTGAGCCGCCAGCAGTGGTGGGTGTGGGGAGAGAAATGGCGGAGTTTGGAAATTTGTAAGACTGGATGTCATGAACTGCTATGTATATTATGATTTTTCAACACTATTAAGGTAAATACATTGTTTGTTCTCTATTAAAATCTTTCATTTGCTAACTATGCCTATCAGTAGTTAGTGCCTTCCGCAGTTTGAATCTTTTATTTAGCTGGCAGTAGTGGCGCTCGCTGTATTGCAGTAGTTCGAGTAACGGAGATTTTTGTGAGGTAAGTGATTTGTGAAAGGTATAGGTTAATGTAAGTCAGGGCCATTCTTTTGTAGGGATTATTGAAAGTCAGATTGTGTTGCACTAAAAATATTGTGTGTCAGTTTAAGGACAGTCATGTATAATTGTTCAAAGGGGACGTTTCATATGGCGACCCTGCCAGGATACCTCACTGGAATCTTCTGATTTTTTTTCTTGTAGTTTGTGTAATTAGTGTAGCTATTGTTTATTGCTAGCGCGTAGTTGTAGAGAGAATCTCCTTTGTAGTTGCAGTCTTTCATTGTTGTTGTGGCATGCATGTAGATTTGCACCAAGTATTTCGCAGCTGCACTTGCAATTAACTAGATATTATTTTCAGTGCTATGTTAATGTGTTTTCTTATTTTGCTCTTCAAATTGTGGTTTTCTGCGTTGTTGTGTGAAATATTGTGACAATAATGGCGTGTGAAAAACGTAATACTAGGCTCCGAAGTAAACTGAGAAATGACAGTGAAGACGAAAGGTTAGCGCCACCGTGTAATGAATTAACTAATGTTCAAACTAGTGATTTGGTAATTGTGCATAGGGAAATGGAGCAGGCGGCAAATAATGGCGTAGACAGTGAAACAATTAGTGAACAGGGAAGCATTATCGATCGATCGGTCGGCAAAGGCTCGCCTCAGGAATCCGAAATGACAGGACACAATCACGCAAATACTGTAGATTCAGGTTTTGGGTCCTCACCGTTTTCTCAAATAAATCAAGACATTTTCTGCTTGTCAAAATGTGAATGTTGCCGGTGCAAATTCACTGCCGAAAAGTACTGAGGAACATGTTTCAGACACCAATGGATTGTTACTACAATTAATACAACAAATGGGACAAACACAGCAAAAGCTTCAAAAGTTAGACACAGTGGAACAAAATTAGAGACAAACACAGCAAAAGCTTCAAAAGTTAGACACAATGGAACAAAATCTTCAAAAGTTAGACACCTTGGAACAAAATCAGAGACAAACACAGCAAAAGCTTTAAAAGTTAGACACCAAGCTTGAACAAACGTGTGAAGATTTAACTACTGAGTTACATAACATTGAATCGAAATGTCAAAAAGTTTGTAATGACGTAAAAACACAAATTTGTGAGCATTTTCAACCTATTTTTTCGCGGCATGAAAATGCATTACAGAATCACGAAGCAGGCATAAAAGAACTGCAAACTATTGTTCATGAAAATCATGAGACCTTGCAAGCTAAAATTGACTCAGTTGCATCTACCGATTCGGTTACGCAACTTGCAAAAACTCAGGAAAACTTAAAGGACACAGTAGATACTCTGAAAATTGGTTCAGAAAGACACATGGAGGAAATTAGTTCATTATCAGAGAAAGTAGTTGAACTTTCGGATCAGCTAAGTAATTTATCTACGAAGGTGGATGATAATCTGAATGACACAAAACCGGTAGTCTTTAATGACACAGAAGAGTGCGAACAAATTAGGAAATTCAAACAAAATCAGAATCAAATTAATACGCAACACCAAAGAGAAATCTGGGAATTACAAGATCAGCTGACACCGGTAATACAAGAATTACGTATTTCAGAGGACACTCGCGCCCCAATACGGGAAGAGGGACATAGAAATACGGAACAGCCACAAAATAATAACACAGCGCATTTTGGAAATTATGAAAGAAATTGGCAAGGTGCATCGAATTTTGAAATGGAACCGCCGTAACGACGTAACAATGACCGATATGCGACTCGCCGACATGATGATTTTTGACTATAAGCTGTTCATTACTACACGTAAATTTAAAACATTTAAGAATTCTGGCAACGACATTCATTCACAAGCGTGGCTCCATCAATTCTCTCATTGTTTTCCTCCCCACCGGTCATTAGAGCACAGATTAGAATTTATGTGTGGCTATTTAGAGAGTGAACCAGCTGTGAGAATGCGATCGGTCATTCATGATTGTCACAGTGAAGGAGAATTTTACCATGCCTTCCTCTCAGCATATTGGTCTCAAGCTACACAAGACCGAGTAAAACATAGCATCATAATGATGAAACATTTCGAACAATCTGAATTTGACAGTCTTGTGAAATATTTTGAAGACATGTTGCACAAGAATCAGTATCTGTCAAACCCATACAGCCCCTCAGAACTCATCCGCATTTGCTTAATCAAATTGCCCGAACATTTACGACATATTATTTTGACAGGACGTTGCAAAAACGACATTGAAGCTTTTCAGGGACTCTTACAAGAATTGGAAATTGGCACTGACAATCGCGGAATGCGAAAACAGGAACACAACAATTACAGGTCACATCCGTCGCAATTCCGCGATGAAAGAAATAATAACTGGACACGCAAGGCTATTCTCACAACGCAAATCGTGACCAATACAGACGCCACCCATATGACAACCACTGGCAGAGTAATAGTTACAGAGAAAGATCGCATTTCCGTAGTAATGAATATAACAGAGACAGTCATAGAAACAGACAATATGGCAACCAGAACTATTATTATCACGGGAGACAGAATAACTTCAGATGCAACGGTTCACCGTGCAGTGATAATTCAGGGAGAAATTCTCCACCACGTAACGGACAAGAAAGAAACTACAGGAACTACCGACATGACGACAGACGATATAATCATAACGACAGACCTGAGTTTCATCAGAACTGGCGGGTTTCAAACAGGGCAAGGCCCTCTCGACAAGATGAATTTGTAGAAGTTAGACCTCAAATCCCAATAACGACGCGCGCCAACAAAGAAACAGACAATGACTCGCAGCGCAGGCAGCCACGTGCGCCGGCTCGACTTGAGGAAAATAACATAGTCGCTAACCTTGAGAAAAATTCCAGTATTCCTTACCGACGTATACCGCGTGATAATTGCATTGAAGTTGAAACTCTGCGTACTAGGAATAGAAAAGGATGTCACCACGTTTCACATGTAAAACCGTTTATTGAGAGATAATTTGTTTTTTTTTATTTTAGTCTTTACTATAAAATTTTTCACTTCACATTACTAGTACTCTTTGTCACACTTAGAAACTGTTAACATGCAACTATGTTTTGCAGTTAACTATCCAGTCTAGAACCTAGGGAACATTTTTAGACAGTAATTACGAATGCATTGTTATAGTGAACAGACGACACAGTGTTATTGTGTGTGTACGTTCTTGCTTGTTAGTGGCATGATTATGTAATGACCATAAGGCTCACATACTTAGAACATGTACCGGTACTGCTAATGAGATTTTAATGCAACATTTTGGTTTATTTGAAAATACACTCTGGATTTAAAGTACTTTCTGAGAGATATCATATGACACAGTGGTTACTTTATTTGACAGCTACACGATCATATCACGACGCTATTAATGAGTGACACAATTTATATTATTGCTTTTGCGCTGTATCTGTTTTATATCTGCACAGTTTTTCTGTATTATTCTGGAAAGTAAAACATGTTTTAGTAGTAACTTTTGTGGTGTAGCTACAATGAGACAGCCTTTTTCATAGCACAACAATACGTTACATTATAGTACTTTCTTGATCACGGTAAGGTACGTAATAACTATGATATCTATACGCAAAGCAATTCACTTTCGTTTATGATGAGGTAAGTACATTGACTTCAGCAGAACTTTGCTTACAGAGGACGATAACTACGACAGTTCCACAGAATTATCTTACAGCAAGACACACATTTAGCGCTACAGGACATGCACTTGAGTGATTAATTTTGTACTTGAACCATTTATTTTTCAAGATTTTTGAATTACAAAGAAAGCTTTCCCTGATACATTTCATTCCATTGCTGTATTCTGTAACACCTGAGGGTATAATTACATTTATCCTCAGGGGGGTACACGCTTACTTTGTGTACCATGTGTTTGGCAAGCACAAGGAGCCCTAGCTAATATGGTATTTGCTTATACAACTTTACTCATCGGTACCATATTTCTCTAACACACAAATTACACAGCCATCTGATCATTTAACTGAGAGAGACAAACATTTATTTTACTATATCAGTGACAGATGTTTACGTAATTACACAGTTGGATAACTTCACACTTATGAAATTGTCTGTACTTTGTGAACTGTTCATATTTTTTTGGAGCCATTGTGATACTATGAGGGCTTTGAATGATATATTTGGTATGGGATCGCGATTTTTGAAGTTCATTTGAGGTAGATGACACTATTTAAATGAGCAGAGAATTTTTTTTAGGTTTTGAAATTATTGCATAAAGCTACGACGTTTTTGAGATGTTATTTTTACGACGACGATGTGTATTATGCTGCTGAGGTATGTTTATGATCAATAAGCTGATGCTATATGAGGAATTTGATTATGCTAAGTATTTATTAAGATGAAATACTGAAGAAGTGTCTATGAATATGTATATGTGTAATAAGGTAAGGAATAATGAGTAGTGGTTAGGGACTCTGACTTGTGAAAAAGGATGTTGGAAACCAAGAGTCGTACTTTAGAGTTATGAAATGTGTGTAAATGCGTGAATGTATCACAATGCAGGCGAAAATTTTTTGCACACTGTTATATTCATAGGATTTTGTTTCTACTTATTTGCAACGCAAATTCTCGACCTGTGAAATTTTTTGTATGAGACTGTCACTGTAATGCAAACTGGTGTCGTAAATATTTCAGTAAGAAAGTTAAGTGACCACCTTCACATAATGTGTCATGGGCACCCAGCTGCGCGATAGTCGCCTGGGAAAAAGCCGTTAGTGTGTGCCTTTCAGAGGCACAGGTGGAGAAAAAAGAGACCATTATCCTCGCTATTGACATTTGTTTGTAGAAAGCATCGCAAATACGACATGCTCAAACTTGAAAACATATGATTCCACTGTGGAGCTCTTAATTTGATATTTACTGAAATGTCTAATGAAATGACGAGAAATATTTTATGTCTATACACCTGGCTATGACTACTGTCTTTCTAGTTGAGAGATTTTTTTACTACCTTATGAAATGCCATATGGCTATTGAATGATGTTTCATGCCTTCCTTTGTACATATTTGCTCATTTTGTTTAATATCTAGTTTCCAGCTGTGTTGCACCATTGGTTTTATAAAATAAAATTAAATGCATTTGCTAATGTGAACACTTTCTGTCAACAGATCTATTAAATAATTATTTTATGATCCACATTCTTCGAAAAAGGAGCTCTTGGAATGGAAAGAACAATAAGAAGGGACTAATAACAGTAACTGCATATATAATTTTCTTTTCAAGTACTTGGTAATTTCTTTTGTAGAAATAGTTGTGGTGCACCACTTTAATTACATAGACATTAAGATGTGATTATACATTTCCCTTATCTGCATTGTTATTTTTACTGTAATATTTTTTCTGCTTGAGCTTTGTCATGTTTAGGTATAAGTTATTGCACTTGCTACTGCTGCCTGCCAGGCATAGTGCTACTACATTTGACTTTGTATTACTCTGTTAAGCCAGTTTTACTAATGATTTATTTTTATTGTTCGCTGCACATTGCTATATATTAGTTGTAATATTGCAATTGCTCTGCTAATTTAAATTTAATGCTGCTAGCTTTGCCAATTTGCATTTTTTTCATTGCTGTTTGTGTTAATTGTTTTGTGTTGCTGCATTGCCTCGTCCCTTAGTTTATGCATCTGAGCTCAGTAGATTTAAGTTAGCTTAAGATGGGGTAGGCTATATAAGAGAACGAGTTATGATGAATTGCAAGAAATGCATTGAGAAGCTATAAGAAAATGGTTTGGCCAAAAAAAAGTAGTGTACAGTGAAGAAAAACTATTTTTGAGAGAGGACGTGAACAGAAACAGAAAGCAGGCTTAGATAGGACTTTTGGGAATAATGATGAACGAAGGGAGATCTCCATGCAAAATACTGCAGTAAAACAAACCCTGTCCTTTCCTTTTGTGTCATCCCTCTATGTGTTTGTGTACCCTTGTGTATTTGTGTTTTTCCTGTCTTTATGTGTTTAACTGATGAGAGCTATGTTGTAGAATTTTTCTAATACTATGTTATTTACTTTGTAAAGATGTTTAGACATTATTTATTCTGTTCTGTTGCTCATATGTGAAGGTGATGTTTCAGAAGTTATTCTGATCTTTATGTATGTACTTATGTCATTATTTTTGTAACACTGATGTATATGTTTATTTCTATTCTTTTGTAAAGCCTGTGTTACTACAAATGTTATCTGTATTGTTATGTTATTTAATGATATATTTTGTACCTTTGTATTGTATTTTTATGTTATCAAATTGTAATTGTTACCAGTTCTTCAAATTAAGTATCATTTCACTGCACACGTTTCTGTTGGTCATAGTATATGGACAATATGGGAGAAGTAGGGACTGTTAGTGTTTGCACGTGTGTTAAAAAATCAGCAAGGGACTGGATAACAGCATTGCTGGTTCTAAGGACAATTCCAAAAACTTTGTGAGTGCACAAGTGGTGGTTATGGACTTGCTATATTGTCTGCAAGACTCTTCGATGGTGACTGTGCACCTGCACAGTCGCAGCAGATGGCTGCTGGCCATCTCTAAAAGGACTATAGTGGGTCTGCACCTCTGGTGGCCCACCAATACCACAATCTCTACCAGGACTACAGTGGGTCTACTCTGTGATGACCTACTTACCAATATTCTTCAAAACGTCGAATGACTCTGCTGTGGGTTTGCTCTGTTGTGGCCCATTACCTGTCTGCATGTCAAGAGTCAACACTGTAACACTGTCTCTCCGTTGGAAGGACAACACTACTTGTTCAAGACTGCATGGAAATCCACTACTTCCATGTGCATTTTCTTTTACTGCTCAGACTCTGAGAAAAACACTGCAATTTTACTGTGATGAATGATCAGGACTGTCTTTACAGACTGTGAGAAAATTTTAGCTTATGACCAACATTGTTTCACTAAGTGTGTGCATTTGATATCATTGTCATTGTAAGTATGAAAAATTTTATCAAATCATTATTGACCACTGCCCAAAACAATTTGTAAAATTTTTTGTGGGGAGCATGGGGGCTATGTAAGTAGGCTGTTTATGTTTTCTTATTGGCAATGTTATGTAGCGCTCTGTATAAATATCACTGGCTGTGCTGTGGGCAGTCTGTGGCTAGTTTGCATTGTTGTCTGCCATTGTAGTGTTGGGTAGCTGGATGTTAACAGCGCGTAGCGTTGCGCAGTTGGAGGTGAGCCACCAGCAGTGGTGGATGTGGGGAGAGAAATGGCGGAGTTTGGAAATTTGTAAGACTGGATGTCATGAACTGCTATGTATATTATGATTTTTCAACACTATTAAGGTAAATACATTGTTTGTTCTCTATTAAAATCTTTCATTTGCTAACTATGCCTATCATAGTTAGTGCCTTCTGTAGTTTGAATCTTTTATTTAGTTGGCAGTAGTGGCACTCGCTGTATTGCAGTAGTTCGAGCAACGAAGATTTTTGTGAGGTAAGTGATTTGTGAAAGGTATAGGTTAATGTAAGTCAGGGCCATTCTTTTGTAGGTATTATTGAAAGTCAGATTGCATTGCACTAAAAATATTGTGTCAGTTTAGGGACAGTCATGTATAATTGTTCAAAGGGGGCGTTTCACATTACACCAACTATTACATGACACTCAATTTTTTAAATTTTTTTTAGTGGAGTTTGGGAAATACCCACTTACTATATCCAAAATTTCATCTAATGAGTAGAAGGAGTTGCCATTAATAAATTCTTTTATTTCCTTTTAAATGCTATATGCCTATCTGTCAGACTTTTGATGCTATTAGGTAAATGACCAAAGACTTTTGTGGCAACATAATTTACCCCCTTCTGACCCAAAGTTAGATTTAACCTTGAGTAGTGAAGATCATCCTGTCTCCTAGTGTTGTAGCCATGTACACTGCTATTACTTTTGAATTCGTTTGGATTGTTAATAACAAATTTCATAAGTGAATATATATACATTGTGAGGCTACAGTGAAGATTTCTAGCTCTTTGAATAAATGTCTGCAGGATGATCTTGGATGAGCTCCAACAATTATTCTGATTACACGCTTTTTTGCAATGAACACTCTTTTACTCAATGATGAGTTACCCCAGAATATGATGCCATACGAAAGCAGAGAATGAAAATAGGCGTGGTAAGCTAATTTACTCAGATGTATATCGCCAAAATTTGCAATGACCCTAATAGCATAAGTAGCTGAACTCAAACGTTTCAGCAGATCCTCAGTGTGTCCTTTCCAGTTCAACCCCTCATCAATGCATACACCTAGAAATTTTGAATATTCTACCTTAGCTACCAATTTCTGATCGAAGTCTAAATTTATTAATGGTGTCATTACATTTACTGTGTGGAACTGTATATACTGTGTTTTGTCAAAGTTTAATGCGAGCCCATTTGCAGAGAACCACTTAATGATTTTCTGAAAAACATCATTTACAATTTCACCTTTTAATTCTTGTCTGATGGGTGTGATAGCTATATTTGTATCATCAGCAAAAAGTATCAGCTTTGCATCTTCGTGAATACAGAATGGCAAGTCATTAATATATATTAAGAACAGCAGATGACCCAAGACCGAACCTTGCGGCACCCCATTCTTGATTGTTCCCCAGTTTGAGAAATCACCAATTTTTTTGCATATTATGTGAACTGCTTATTTCAACTTTCCGCACTCTTCCAGTTAGGTATGATTTAAACCATTTGAGCACTGTCCCAATCATACCATATTACTTGAGCTTATCTAGAAGCATTCCATGATTTACACAATCAAATGCCTTTGATAGATCACAAAAAATCCCAACGGGTGACTTCTGGTTACTCAGAGCATTTAATATTTCATTAGTGAAAGTATATATAGCATTTTCCATTGAAAAACCTTCTGGAAACCAAACTGACATTTTGTTAAAACTTTATTTTTACGAAGGTGTGAAGCTTCTCTACAATACATTACTTTTTCAAGAATTTTGGATAAGGCAGTCAGAAGAGAGATTGGGCGGTACTTGTTGACATCAGACGTATCCCCTTTTTATGCAGTGGTTTAACAATGGCATACTTCAGTCTATCTGGGAAAATAACCTGCTTCAGAGAGCTATTACATATGTGGCTAAGAATCACACGTATTTCTTGGGAACAAACTTTTATTATCCTGCTGGAAATGCCATCAAATCAATGTGAGCTTTTATTCTTGAGAGAGTATTATCTACCTAATTTCAGAAGGAGAGGTGGGTGGAATTGCAATTGTATCAAATGGTGTGGGTAGGGCCTCTTCCATTAACTACCTTGCTGCTTCTAATGAACATTTATATCCTATTTTCTCTACAACATTTCAAGAATGATTATTCAAAATGTTTTTGACTTCCGGCTTGTTGTTTATCAAGTTTCCATTTGCTTTGATGGTGATGCCATCATCCTGTACTCTTGGTTGCCCTGTCTCCCTCGTAATAATATTCCAAATTGTTTTGATTTTGTTATCAGAAGTATTAATCTCAGACATGACGCACATGCTTCAGGACTTTTTAATAACCTTTCTTAATGTAGCACAGTAGTTTTTATAATATTTGGCTGTTTCTGGGTCATTACTCTTTCTTGTTGTTAGATACAGTTCCCTTTTGTGGTTACAAGATATTTTTATTCCTTTAGTAAGCCAAGATTTTTTGCATGGTTTCTTATAATTAGATTTAACTACTTTATTGGGGAAACAGTTTTCAAATTCTCTTACAAGTGTATCATGAAATAAGTTATATTTTAAATTAGCATCAGGTTCCCTGTATACCTCATTCCAGTCTAACTGCTGAAGATTTTCTCTGAAATTTCTAATTGTTGAGTCATTAATTGAATGGACAACTTTAGTGGGTAGTTTTGAATTACTGAATGGAGCTATGTCATATACTGTAACTAGCTGAGCATCATGATCAGAAAGCCCATTCTCAACAAAACAATAATTTATGTTTTTAAACCTATCTTGGTCTATAGAAGTGTTATCTATCAATGTGCCGCTGTCCTTTACTACCCGAATAGGAAAATTAATGACAGATGTCAAATTGAATGAACTGAGCAAGACTTCCAGGTCATTCTTCCTATTACACTCTTTCACTGAATCAACACTGAAGTCCCCACAAATAATAATTTGCTTTCCCTTATATGACAGATAGCACAACAAGACATCCAAGTTCTCCAGGAATAAATGAAAGTTTCCTGAAGGAGACCTATATACTGTTACAATTATAAAAGAGCCCTCCTTCAGTTTAAGTTGACAGGCACATGCTTATATATGTTTCTCTAGACAAAACGTTTTTTGTGTCTAAGCTTTCTACACAGTGATAACTTTTGACATATATGGCAACTCTTCCTCCCACCTTATTCTCTCTACTCATATGTGCAGCTAGTTTATAACCACTGATATTTACCTTTTCCATATCAGACACAATATGATGCTCAGACAGGCATAGTATATCTATTACATTATCAGATTCAATGTCATCTAAACAAACCAGGAGCTCATCTACTTTATTCTTCAATCCTGGAATATAATGGTAACATTATTTTTTACTTTACTTTTGTGAGAATCTACTTTTTTCCTTAATCCATAAATGTTTTGGTTAAATATGGTAACATTATTGTTTACTTCCCTGTTGTGAGAATTTTGTGAGTTTTGGACCTCTTTAGCACCTGCCTGCCTGAACTTCTCATTGGACACTGATATTAGTCTAAAAAAGAAGTACATCCATGAGTACTAGTGTCCCCCTTACGGATTTCGCTAACAACCCTGCCAGTTTACCCTTCCCTTTCTTATTGAGATGTAGGCCACGCCTTGTGGAATCCCCCCTATCAATAGCCTCGACAGGAACCAATCCAATGTCTGACAGAGTGGCCGCCCTGAAGTTTCTGAGTGGTGGTCGCTAGTCTCTTCACTTTTAGATCTTCTTTCCGCTCCAGTATATCTTCTGATGCAAATCTTGTCAAGTGATTGAGCCCCATACTCATTCTCAGAAGAATCTCAGCGTCCTGGAAAAAAACTAGAACACAAGATCATGGGAGATTCCTCCTCCATCACCTATGACTCCACTGTCAATCTCCAGTGCACAACGAGCAATTCAGATTACGTAATGTTTTAATCCTCATATAAAGTTTCACTCTCACAACTTGTGAGCGTCTTGCGCAAGCTTTTTTCCGACTTTGTTAGTAAACTTTGGAAATTAATTGTAACGATACTGTTTATTTGTTTTCCAACCAAAGATATTCACTATTCAATATAGCAATGTTTATATAGACGTCGTCAGTGGAACTCTTTATTTCTTTCCTCACAAACAGTGACTTTGTTAAACTTCTAGTACTGTGAATTATAGGAGCTCTCATGTGGACGAACAACGTGTTTGATGATATCAATCCTTAACATTTGTTAGAAATCAGAAATTGGTTAACACCTCCAGTTCAGGCCTAATGCAAAGCCTTTTTTCTTAATTTTGGTTAAATGTACCTTCAACATAAATGTCTTTTTTGTCAGAAAAGTATCTTATTCTTTAAGGTGAAGGAATAAATCCTTTGAGCACTATTACTGTTGAAGGAATTATTCCGACATGTATGTGAAGCAAGGAAACGTAGGTAGGTCTATAGCCTGATGAAGTGATTGGAATTTGACTTCTTCGATGATACTCCACGACCCCTTAAGAAGGAGAATGTGAGTACAGAAACGTTAGGTGTTCTACCAAGGCGGGAAGCAGCAGTATCAGCAGTATGTGTGTAGGGTGTGTGTGGGAGGGTGGGGTGTAGGGAAAGGAGGGTGGGGGGAGGTACAAACACGTTGGGGACTTGACCTATTGCCCTCAGCTAAACAAACTAGCAAACAGAGCTCTCCCTCCCTCTTTCTATCAATGAAGTGCAGTCGTCTCGTAGCGAGGAAGTTGTCCCAAGGCAACCAGAAACAATCAGATGCTCCATTCCAGGGGATCGCGCTGTTATTGGAAATTTGTGGTAAGTTCCTATGGGACCAAACTGCTGAGGTCATCGGTCCCCAGGCTTACACACTGCTTAACCTAACTTAAACTAACTTACACTAAGGACAACACACATACCCGTGTCCGAGGGACGGCTCGAACCTCCGACGGCTGGAACCACTCGAACCGTGACGTTATGTGGACTACTGTTATACATCGAGAGTTTAACACTATCCTCACGAATTGCGAGTTATCAGGCGCTGACGCACATTATTAGGTATCGCTTAAATGTAACATCAAAAGAAATAAACACTTGTATGTTATAATAATAACCACCTTCGAAGATTTACTATTGAAAGCTAGGACATCTCACTGCATTCATTGCTACTTACTGTAGATCAGGAAGATGATAGCACTGCCCACGGAAGATTTTTCTTCATGTTTTTTATGTTTTCTATTTTAGCTTTCGTGTGCAGATGGCTTATTCTATTAAAAGTGCTTGTCCTTAGGTAGAGAGAAACAACTTTGTCATGCATTTCAGGAAACGTAGAGTTATTGTAGTAAATAACTTTAGCATCGCTCCATCACACTTAGCCACATGTCGCCCATTAAAACTGGGTAATGTCACTTCGAACTCCTTTATTTTATTGAACCAGTCAGTTGAGGAAGTGATCTACCTCTGGAGGTTACGGAGATTCGGTCATTACCGGTGACGTAATTTGAAACCGGAAACAGTTTCTCTGAGACTGAATCCAAGGAACTGTCATTGAGGTTGCATTTAAACGCTATGTAACCCGCAAGGTAGTTCAGTGCGTCTTGGGATTTGCAGTCATCACTGGTTTCCAGTACGTCACTAGGACATGGTATCAGATCTAGTCCTTGTTCCCTGAAATTAGTGCAGTCCAAGTCAGCTGTCATATTTCCACTTATGTTAATACACAACTCTCTTGGGATGAACTTTATAAAGTCCTGTTCAGTTTCTTCAATTGGTGGAAAACGTGATGTCGTCTGACTAGTAGTCCCCAAACGGATGTCTTTGCCGACAATTGGATGTCTTCTGTATTTCTAGTCAGTATTGGAAGCCAAATTATATTTTTCACTTCGAAAAGTACTACGTTGTTGTAAAATGCACATAGACCATGAATGTTAGAGAAAAAGTTGTCACTGTAAAATCCATATAGAGAGTTTACTGAAATTATGAAGCCTTTCTGGAATGGAAATAGGCATGATTTCTTCTACGACGCATGTTAGAAAAAAACTTGAAGTAAGCGTTAAGGTCATAACCACTTCGAAGAGGTGTGTTGTCATCCTTAGAAACCCTTGCATTTAAATATCAAAGATGTCATTGGTATGTTCAATTACATTTCCTTCATGTTCTTTGTTTAGCAGATATTTAACAGCTTGGGATCAACGGTGCGAAAGCGACTGTGCTGCCATTTGTACATTCTGGCAGGCTTGTCCTCTGAATTTTACGTGACTGTCCATAATGTAACGTATGGTGCTTAAAACCTCTGCTCCGTGCTGCCAACAGATTTTCGAATATCTTATTGTTCAAAGCTGTAGTGCTAGGCACAGATACTCCATCATCTAAAACTTGGTTTCTAAGCAATTTAAGCAAATGCGAGACATCACAGAAAAACCACACTCTTCTCGCTGGGCCCATAGGTTTTAAAAAGTAGGTTTTGTTGTGGAAACGCCAAGTTTTCTCGAGACCTGTAAGTTCTTACCTCCCATACCACAAATTACTGCCGTATTTTGGGTTCCAGCTGCTCCCAACTGGTTTATTACATTCAAGAATAATTCACTAGTCAGACTACTATCGAAGGCAAAATATACAGGCTGTTTTCATGATGACAACAAACCACGGACCATGACCACCAAACGTTTTTGTGCTGTCATAAAATTACATCATCTGATGAGTCATAGGACACATGACCATTTACAGTCATCTCGTCAAAACACTGGATTACTATTTTCTCTAGAGGTTTGTATGTTTCTGTCTTAGATTTCACATGATCCAGCAATTTTTTCAGGATTCCAAGTCTGCACTTGAATTTTTTGGCCCATTTCTGAAGTGTTTACCGGCAAGGAAAAGTGCAGTTCGTTTTCCACAAGTAAGTGTAAGCTGTGACTGTGAAAGCTCTTAAGATGAGAGCACCAGAAATATCTTTTGAACCCCAGTTCACTCTCTTTTTATTGCTAAGTAAAGATCGAATCTAACTTGATGTGAAACACTGAGACAAAATGCTACTTGTATTATCCCTAATTTGTTGTTTTATTGCAGTAGAAGCACGTAATCATACTTCGAACACTTGTCTTTCAGGATCTAGTTGTTCCTTTTCAAAGCGTAGTTTTTTTCGTCAATAGTTGTATTTCAGTTTTTAATCTGTTTTGTCTTTAACAGTGACTTCTAGGACAAGAACTATTGCTTGTCCACGATAAGTTGAAGATTCACACAGTAGTTTTTGGGAACAGCGTGTCATACTCCTGCATCAAGGGTGCCGAGAAGAGAGGTCCGGTCAGGGGAAGGAAGCGTCGACTTGCAGTGTTGCCACCATACCATTAACAATGTGTACAGTAGTACTTCACATGAAGCGGCAAGATTCAGAGGCAAATGAACAGCTTTCAACGAGTGCCGATTTTCTCCGCTTCTGCTGGCATTAATGAGATCGTCAAGTTATTGTGGACACACAGTACCTCTGCACTGGTCGACTGATCAGATTTAATTGTTTTGGAGATAAGCATCAAATGTAGAAAGAGCTCTCTTTTGCACTCTTCTCATTTCAGATCGGCGCTCTCTTGCTGATGTTACCTATTAAGATAACAAATCAATTTTAGTAACCATTGTTATTATTATTATTATTATTATTATCATTGCTGTAGAAATGAAACCTTTGAATTATTATAAAAATTAATGCTTGAATATTTCCAAATTCGTTAATACCTAGAAACGTGTTTCTAAAGAGAATGAATATCTGGCAATTACCTGTATGCTGTGCTTGCTGGTGCTTGCGACAGCTTCAAATGCATATTCATACCAATTTGGAATTTTTTATGATGGTAAAACGTCACTCCTTAATTTTCTTCTCAAAGGCAACCTCAGGAGCTCATTTTTTAAGTCCTGTTCGCTATCTTTGGGAAGGAAATGATCTGAACAAAATCTTGCATTATTCACATTAACAGGATTAGGTCTTCTACAGCGTGACAACTTTGCGCCGTAGTTCTCTTATCTTTCGGAAATCGATGATAACCCACATATTCAGTGTTATATGAAGCATTTTTGCGTTCAACAACGGCACAATGATTGAACTTTTGCTCACAGTACTGCAACATGACCAGCAACCAGAACAGCTAACAATCTAAATGGGACTTAACTTCTGAGGTCATCAGTCCCCTAGAACTTAGAACTACTTAAACCTAACTAACCTAAGGACATCACACACATCCATGCCGGCAGGATTCGAACCAGCGACCGTAGCGCCTCGGCCACCCCGGCCGGCAGCTAACAATCTAGTACAATCTTTTTATTTCACCAGAGTGATGAGAATTACTTGTATTGGCAGTATTCACGTACCCTCTTCCTTCCCGCTTTTCGCTTCTTGTATTCTGTGACGTCTCCTGGCAAGACATTCAAAAAATCGTTGTAATATATGTGAAAAAAGAAACCTTTATCTGTGTTGTCGATTATGTAGACTCTGTAAAAAAAGAAATAATCTTTTTCCATTTTTATGTTTGTGCAATAATTATGTATCTGTATTTTGCGAATGACATCTGTGGTCTGCGAGTGTAGAAATCAAAGCAGACGATGATAATTAAAAAAGATAACAAAGATGCATATTAAATTGCTATAAATAGTGGAGGTTAAAAGACTACTCTCTCTCTCTGTCCTCATGTAGCCGTTAAAGTTGTAAGACCCTGTAATGCTTGATTGAATGCTTGGTTAGCTTTCTTTTGTTTTTTGTGCGAGAAAGACGCCATTGGGGGTTGATGAATGAAAAAGGTGTGTACTTTAAATTTATGTTGATATTTGAATATAGGGATTGTTAAAAATACTTGTAATAATTTATTGCTAGCTTGCCCAGTATTTCATTCCACATTTTTAGCAGTTTTCAGGATATTTAGAATTTTTCGTGACGCAGACCTGGAGCCGCTGCCGTGGAAAATTCAAATTAAATTGAATGAAAGCAGTTTTCCCGCAATTAAGCGGGCAGGTAACGGTACATTAAAATTATTTCTTTGAGCTTCCCCGAGACCTCAGAGGTGTATGGTGGATTTTATTACGTCATTTTCAGGTGGACATGGGCAACTGCTATTACAATATCAGCGACGTAAATAATTTAAGTAAATCAGTGCAATAAAATTTTAGTTGTGTGATATCAAAGACTGCTGTGATGAAATCTGGTCTGGCTTATAATACAAAAACCAAATTTCAGTTTTAGTTTCATGCTCTCGTGTTAGTTGTGGCAACCAATAGTGTTCACATATTAATAAATCCGCTGCAGCTTTTATGTTTAGCGAACATAGCATACTGTAACTTCTGTACGTGTAATAAGAGTAATTTTCAGTGCATTTCAGAGATGAAGGTAGCGAAGGACAGGTTTAATTTCATAATTAGTTACAGTAGTGACACGGTGTTCCATTTCTAACAAGCCAGATCAGGGTTATATAAAAATAGTTTGCACATTAAAGATCACACGTGCACAGCAGGAAATTTTTTAGTGTTGGGCGGATCCTCACGTAATAGATCAAGGTGCATAAAGTTAAAATATTTTCAACTGCAGAAACTAATAGCGAGAATCGCATTTTATCTGTTGCGCTCGCAACAATAAGCAATATACAGTTAATTAGAAAATTATGCCATATAAACTGCATATGGAGTCAAAATCGCGGTGGGGATTACGCGACAATTTGGCGCCCAACGTGGGACCCGAATAGGCAGTGGCCACGAAAATGTACTAACAATTTTGTGTTTTTTTCTTTCATAATAGTTAGTGTATATATGTTTACTGGTAAATGTTCATATATATTTTGTAACAAATGCTAAGTATTAATGCATGTAAAATTCTTTCATGAAATCTACACCACTGCGTTCAAATCGAACGAGTGAAACCCGATTCTACAGAGAAACTGTAACAACAACATACTCCTGGGGCAGCGGAACCCAGAACTATACAAATTAAAGGTAAGACTACAGTGTAGTTGTCCTGTCAGTAGAGTATAACTTCAGTGGAGTCATCTCATGTCACTAGTGGTGTGTGTGTAGTTTAGGGGTGGTTGTTTGTGACAGGACAGAGTTAACTACAGATAGAATTTTTCATTGTGTCGTGTATTGTGTATAAGTTCATATATTTTATGTGCAACGAGTAAGTCGATAGATATTGTATCTAAGCTCGTAAACCCTAAGTATGGTCAAACTGCGTAGGCAACGCACAGGCAACATGGATACTGAGGAACATCATCCAACCAGTGCAGTAAACGTAGAGGCGGGTGCTTTAGACAACACAAGCAATCTGTTTGAGGAAATTCCTTGTGAAACTGTGAGGGCGGGGGCATAGGAAGTGGTGCCACAATCCACCAGTGCCCAAGCAGACGTAGAAAAAGAAGTAGTACAACCACGAGCAGAGCAAGAACCATATATTGGTAATGTGCCTGGTGGACATTCGATTCAGGCCATGTTAGAACGCATGCTAAACTATCAGGCGAAGCGCAACATCAGGCTGAGCGGGACCACCAGAAAGCTGAGCGTGACCAACAAGTAGTACAGTCCTTAGAATCCGTGCAAAAGGAGATAGCAATATGAAACAAAGCTATGAGTCAATACCTAAAGCTGTACAGGGGTTAACTGCGCAGGTAAATAATCTGCAGATAGCGAATACCATCACTGTAGATGAACTGGGCATTTTAGCTAACCGAATCGAAAAGTTAGAACTAGATTCTACACAACTTGTCGAATACAAACTGAACGAACAAGCTACTAAAATTGAGACTGAATTTAATTATTGGTTAGAATTGAAAGACAGTGAAATCGAGAAAAAGATTGATACAAAGGTAAAAGCAGCTTTTGACGATAAGGACTCTGAATCTTTTAGCACTGTAATAAACAGCCAGGCACAGAGTGACGTTCAGATTGCCAAACAAATACTAAGTAGCAGATGAATATAGCTAAACGGATATCAGGCTTAGAAAAAGGTTTAGCCGATAGTAGCAAACGTGCAGAAAATGGAAGTGTGTTGCCAGTAACCAATGTTTATGGTAACGCACAGTGAAATCGAGAAAAAGATTGATACAAAGGTAAAAGCAGCTTTTGATGGTAAGGACTCTGAATCTTTTAGCACTGTAATAAACAACCAGGTACAGAGTGATGTTCAGACTATCAAACAAATACTAAATGATGATGTTCCGCATTGGCAGATGAATGTAGCTAAGCGGATATCAGACTTAGAAAAAGGTTCAATCGATAGTAGCAAATGTGTAGAAAATGAAAGTGTGTCGCCAGAAACCAATGTTTTTGGAAACGCACAGACATATGCGCGACGTAATAATGAGGAATCTTCGTGTGATAATGCGGAAAGCTGCAGCTACAGCTCAGAGCAGGCAGCCTATGCACCAGGCGCGAATGCGTACAGTTAAAAAATATTAGTCGAGGAAAGTCTATTTAAGAATAGACAATTCCAGACTATCACTACCGAACGAAAGTCAGTACACCCGGTAGTGTTTATTAAAAGTTTCAGAAACATCTTGCCGAGTGCATGGAATGAAGCGCAGAAAATACGCTATGTCATGTCCCCTATTCAGGGAGACGCAGCATTATGGGCTACTGAAGTAGCGGATAGCTGCATGAAATATGCGCAATTTGAGAAGGCATTTTTAGCAAAATATTGGCCACCTTGCATTCAAGAGGGGCTTAGGTCTATAATCCTGAACCTTATTCGGCTCGTCTTGGTAACCTAAGACGATATTTTGAAAAATACATTAACAAGACGCGCTATTGGGACGAGCCTATATCGTCGAGAGACATTATTAGGCTACTTAAATCTCATTTGCCTACCCACATTAAGAAAAATCTGATACACGTTCCCGAAAATGACATGGAACATTTCCTGTCAGTACTAGATACAATTGACTTAATCCAGGAAGACGTGAAGTGAGCGTGTGAAAACGCAAGAAACAGTGGCTCAGGATGCACAAACGGTAGAAATAGTAATGAACCGAACCAAAACCATGGAAATGGTGGGGGCGATGGTAAACGGCATGAATATCCGCCGAGTAGTGGCAACAACCGAAATAAAAATGGTTATGGTCATCCGACAAATAATAAAAAACGTAGATTTGACGATCGATATGATTCCGGTACAGCCGGGGTCAACCGCTGGAAAAATGTGCGAGGTCAATGGCACGATAATTACAATGAAAACAACCGTAACTGGAACCATAATCACCGACCGAACCCAGACCGGCAAAATAATGAGAGGTATGATAACAGCAGACCACCGCAGCAAAACACGCCAATCGCGCAGCCGTGGCGACCTACAAATCAAAATGTGCATATTATAGAGAGGTCACGGACAACAACCGTCCAAGCACCTCACACGAAAATAGTTCAACAAACTAGAATCGCCCACGATATGCTCTCCGTCGATGGCCGTAGGGTGGAGTGAGAGCATTACAAATGATAGTACACGTGGAATCAACATGCTGCGTTACAGTGACGGAATTAGTATGAAGCATGACCTCCTAACAGAACCGCACGAATGTGCAAAGAATAATAATGAGGGCATACAAGCAATCCTAGAAGCAAAAATCTATGATAGTACCGTAAATATAATTATTGACAGAGAGGCCTCGATCAGTGTGATGAGTGCAGAACTGTTTAAAGCACTTGGGAAGGGACGAAGTGCCGGCCGGTGTGGCCGAGCGGTTCTAGGCGCTACAGTCTGGAACCGCGCGACCGCTACTGTCGCAGGTTCGCATCCTGGCCCGGGCATGGATGTGTGTGATGTCCTTAGGTTAGTTAGGTTTAAGTAGTTCTAAGTTCTAGGGGACTGATGACCTTAGAAGTTAAGTCCCGTAGTGCAAAGAGCCATTTTTTTTGAAGGGACGAAACATACTGACCTTCCCAGAGAACAACTGCAAGGTGTCTGGAGCCATAAGCGCACAGAGCCAGTTAGTTAAGCGCCAGGTGCAGGTAGAAATTTGTAAAGAGGGTGAAGCCGTAGTGAGCTCGTTCCTCATTGTTAAGGGGTTAAGGGTAGCTTGCATTCTGGGAACAGATTTTCTCGGGGAGAGGGACGCAGTGATCGACCTCTCCGCAGGAAAGGTAAGCATAATTAATAAAGGCAGAAGAGGTGACCTGTCAATGATGAGATCGAAAGAGGTACTTGTACAATATTGTAACAGGATAAATATCAGGGGTAGGAACCCGTGTCTACTACGCTTAGATAATAATTCACCAACAACGCATCTTTACTATCCCAAAAAGGAAAGTAATGATTTTGAAGTAAATGTAGATGGATTCCGGAATAAAGTCCAGGAATCTGAAAGTTTAAGTCGTATACAAAACCAGCAGCTAACGTATCTGCTGTCATAATATACAATGGTATTTTCTCAACGACCAGGAAAAATTAGGGGTTACAACTATCATATAGAGGTGAAGACCCACAGAACTTATTGTCGAGCGTCCTACCCCATTCCAGGGTCGACAAGGGAGGCAGTGGCGAAAGAACGTGAAACTATTTGTACAATAATTTGTAAATAGTAGCCGTAAGGAAATTTCATGTTAGTGTCTTAGAATGTAAGTGTGTTTAGTTTCAAGTATGAATTTGTATATATATAGTTTTGGAAGGCAAGATAATTAGGGAATATTTATGGTGTGAGCAAAGACTCAATAGAAAGTGTAATAATATGCTAGAGTAAGACTTGCTTACAGACAGATTAGGCCAGTAAAAAATATTTCATGCTCATCAAGCAGTGAACAATTTCTTGTGTAGAAAGTATAAAACAATTTCTTGAGTCATTTTTCATTACTGCGTGTGTAGATAATTGATGATTAATTTGCATATAATACTCTAATCGATTTCATTGTGTTTGCTAAAATAAGCTCTGAAAGGGTCTTTATTTAAATGAAAGCAGCTTTGAGTCGTAGGATGATTATGTATACCAGTGTTGCCACTAACAGTGATATGAGAGCGACACTTGAACAAATTCAGTCTGAACGGAACCCATTTTATATGACGTACACTTCGTAGGTACCAATGCTTCAATTGAAGCCAGTGTATTTTGTACACGTCTCTGAACACTGACTGCGCGCCATGCGAATTAATTCATTCTACGCGGAAACTAGACTGTAGTCTGCCGGCCGGCGTGGCCGAGCGGTTCTAGGCGCTTCAGTCTGGAACCGCGCGACCGCTACTGTCGCAGGTTCGAATCCTGCCTCGGGCATGGATGTGTGTGATGTCCTTAGGTTAGTTAGGTTTAAGTAGTTCTAAGTTCTAGGGGACTGATGACCTCAGCAGTTAAGTCCCATAGTGCTCAGAGCCATTTGAACCTACACTGCAGTCCCGTAGGACAGATTATTCATGCAAATTTCTGTCACCAAATGAAGTATTTATTGAACAATATGCCCAGTCCAGCTGAGATTCTCATGATAAGATCTGGTCACTGGAGGAGTGATAACTTGTCAAGCTACACAAAAAAGTACAATGTCACACACCTTCATGTAATTGTAAAAAAAGGTCATTTATGCATTGTAACAATATTATGGAAAGTGCAATGGACACTGTAAATGTAATAGACTCACCACAAGTGAAGGTAATTGTGTAAAGAAGGGCCAACATGCCTTCCAGATAGACTGTGTGTACATACGCAATCTTGTAGAGAGATGGAATACTGTGTGTAGAAGGGACAGAGAATGACTGTTGGAACTGCACCAATATATACGTCGAAGTAAATCGAATGTTGGTTTACAAACTGTCATAACGCAGTGCTCAAACAATAACAGACTTGCCATGTGCAAGGAAGTAGGAAATAATCCGTCCGGAGACGATTACAATAGATATCGCTCGACGAAATCAATTAGTGTGTGTGAACTAAAATGATTTCACGTGCTGGGAGACGCTCTGACCGCGGATCGACCGTGAGAACGAAGCAAAAGTGTGTTGTCCAACCTGCACGTGATAAACTCTTATAGCAGCGTCACAGTGCAATTCAGTTGCCAGGCCCTGAAAACCATTATCACGCCAACATATTCTGTGCAAACTAGCGAAACGACGGCTTACTGAACAATAAACGCTGATTAATCAAATTGCATTCTATTCCCACATCTTATAATGTGTACCCTTAAAGATAGTATACTGTGGTGGAATGTTTGTTACATGCCTTTTGACGGAAATGCATGTGGAGCAGCAGCAAGGGGATGCAGTGGCGCCTCCAGTCAACTGATCGCGGGCGAAACAACTGTTAACACAACAACGGAACGGTCCAGCTCATTTCGCAACTGCGCAGGCGCCACCAACCGCCGCACCGTAGCTACTTCTTCGGGTACGCGGCGTCGACCCCGATGGTCGCTGAGACATCGTGTTCCAGCCGACGCTCCGGGACACAACATTCACCGCACCCCACCGCACACACCGTCCAACGTCATTGTTAACATTTCGTCGAACATAAACCTCAATGTCGATGAACTAAACATCAGAATGATTTTTGTAAGACGAACTCACATCGAGTGAAGAACACTTTAATTCGTTCCAGTAATGAACTCAAACTATGAACCTATTAGACACTATATGTTAGATGTTTTCCTCATATTAGCAATATAAAGTGACATGAGTAAATTGCCCCCGTAGAATTTCTATAATGAACAATTACGAGGTAAAGTCATAACACTACTTTGAATTATTTAATGAAACGTACAGTGTCGAAAAGGACTCAATTTTAACATTTTTGACAGATAACTCTCGTGTTTTGTGCTTCAATTGTGAACATTTGACGAGTGTCGAACTTCGTTCGTGAAACTCGAGGTGACCATGGCTCCGGCGCAGTTTTCCCAGATTTCCTGAACGAACATAGCCCGAATGGAGGAGCCAAAAACTGCAATGATCCTGGGACTAAGTATACGGTGATCTCGCAAAGTGGAGGAGCGACATACATTCCTCGAAAAAGCATTGAATAGTGTAAACAATAGTGAAAAAAATGAGCTTCATGTTCAAAACACAAAGTGGTGTTGACGTCAATGGCAACGTATTGACAAACATTTGCCAGTGTTAGTCATATGCTGCCAGGGGGCATTGTGACGTCTCCTGGCAAGACATTCACAAAATCGTTGTAATATATGTGAAAAAAGAAACATTCATCTGTATTATTATTATAAATGATGACTAACTGACAACCTCAGCTGCCGACCGCTGTTGCCGTTATACCTCGATGTGGACAGCTGAAAATGTGTGCTCCGACCGGGACTCGAACCCGGGATCTCCTGCTTATACGGCAGACACCATCCATCTGAGCCACCGAGAACACAGGTGAACAGCGCGACTGCAGGGACTTATCCCTTGCACGCTTCCCGTGAGACACACATTCCCAACTGTCCACAATTCTACATATGTATTGTACCTTATAGACATTTGTCCACCCATCAATTACTCGCACACGCTTTGGCGATTCCCGTAAGAGTTTGGGCAACCTGTGCGCATTCGCACAGACGAAGGTCAATGGCTGGGTAGGCTTTAACTATATATATGAAGACAGTAACTTGTTCTCGAAAGAACAGTTACTGTTGATGACCGTGCGAATGCGCACAGGTTGCCCAAACTCTTACGGGAACCGCCAAAGCGTGCGCGAGTAATGAGTGGGTGGGCAAATGTCTATAAGGTACAATACATATGTAGAATTGTGGACAGTTGGGAATGTGAGTCTCACGGGAGGCGTGCAAGGGATAAGTCCCTGCAGTCGCGCTATTCACCTGAATCCTCGGTGGCTCAAATGGATAGAGCTTCTGCCATGTAAGCAGGAGATCCCCGGTTCGAGTCTCGGTCGGGGCACGCATTTTCAGCCATCCACATCAAGGTATAACAACAACAGCTGTCGGCAGCTGAGGTTGTCAGTTAGTTATCATTTATTCCAGGGAAAAGCTGCACGGTATTCAACAGTAACTGTTCTTTCGAGAATTGTTATTATTATTTCATTTCTGTATGATCGGTTGTCGATTATCTGGACTCTGTAAAAAAAGAAATAATCTTTTTTTCATTTTTATGTTTGTGCAATAGTTATGTATGTATAATTTGCAAATAACGTCTGTGGTCGGCGAGTGTAGAAATCAAAGCAGACAATGATAATTGAAAAAGATAACAAAGATGCATATTAAATTGCCTATAAATAGTGTAGGTTAAAACATTACTCTATCTGTCTTCTTGTAGCCGTTGAAGTTGTAAGATCCTGTAACACTCGATTGAACGCTTGGTTAGCTTTCTTTTGTTCGTTGTTAGAGAAAGACGCAATTGGAGGCTGAGGAATGAAAAAGATGTGTACTTTAAATTTATGTTGATTTTTGAATATAAAAATTGTTAAAAATACTTGTAATAATTTATTGCTAGCTTGCCCAGTATTTTATTCCACGTTTTTAGCCGTTTTCAGCATATTTAGAATTATTCATGTCGCAGAACTGTGCAGAGTTCGCGGGAACCGCTGCCGCGGCAAATTCAGATTAAATTGAATGAAAGCAGTTTTCCCGCAATTAAGCGGGCAGGTATCGGTACATTAAAATTATTTCTTTGAGCTTCCCGGAAACCTCAGAGGTGAATGGTGGATTTTATTATGTCATTTTCAGGTGGATATGGGGAACTGCTATTACAATATCAGTGACGTAAATAATTTAAGTAAATCAGAGCAATAAAATTTTACTTGTGTGATATCAAAGACTGCTGTGATGGTATCTGTTCTGGCTAATAATGCAAAAACCAAATTTCAGTGTTAGTTTCATGCCCTCGTGTTAGTTGTGGCAACCAATAGTGTCCACATATTAAAAAATACACTGCAACTTTTATGTGTAGCGATCATAGCATACTGTAACTTCTGTACGTGTAATAAGAGTAATTTTCAGTGCATTTCAGAGATGAAGGTAGCGAAGGACAGGTTTAATTTCATAATTAGTTACAGTAGTGACACGGTGTTCCATTTCTAACAAGCCAGATCAGGGTTATATAAAAATAGTTTGCACATTAAAGATCACACGTGCACAGCAGGAAATCTTTTAGTGTTGGGCGGATCCCCACGTAATAGATCAAGGTGCATAAAGTTATAATATTTTCAACTGCGGAAAGTAATAGCGAGAATCGCATTTTATCTGTTGTGCTGGCAATAATAAGCAATATACAGTTAGTTAAAATATGCCGTATGAACTGCATATAGAGTCAAAAGCGTGGTGGGGATTACGCGACAATTCCTAATGGCGCCGTTTCGCCAGTAGTCTGGGCGGGAAGCCAATTTGGCATGCCCTGAAATAGTTCAAGTCACTGTTCTGCTGTAGCCTCGTCTGGTTCTCAGCGACAGTAATTGCCATGATCATCTCTCCTGCAAGTCAGCTAGCACACACCAAACGGGACTGTGTAGTGTTGAAGGCGCTGGGAAGGAAAAGGACGGCGGCGGCTTCTTTTCGGCGTCGAGAACATGTATCACAAGATCCTTTACAAAGCAATCGTCTGGAATTTGCAGTAACCATGTTTAAACCTAACCTTGGTATTCTTAATTCAGTTGCCTTAGTGAACAAGCTAAAAGACATCCACATCTCTCCTAGCGTCAAGCTAGTTTCTTTGGATGTCAGCAATTTATTTACTAATATAACTATACAAGAGTGACTGAACTTTCCCACACGCTATTAAGCAGGAGTTAACTCAGTAGTCAGAGATGACATAAGTTTAGCTATACACACTTGTCTGACACAAAATTATTTCCGTTTCAATGGCAGAATATACAGATGGATGTTCTAGCTGTGGGATATCTCCTCAGTCCTGTCCTTGCTGAAATCTTCATGGACAATTTTGAAATACAGTTTTAGGGAAAAACCCACTCTCTTCCGAAGCTGGATACTGATTTAAGTGTGTTGATATGTTATATTTATGAACAGGTACTACGAGCATAGCCGGGCACAAGACTGTTAATCCACTTGTCATTAATTAGCGAAGTTGACTTTTCGCATAAGGGAATAACTTCTATGTTAATTTTAAAAAGCTTTAACAGACTCTTTAACTTCAGTTAAGTTTGAGTTCATTAATCGTTAATTAGGTACCTACTATTTACGACAAAAATGACACTACGACTTCTGCAGATATCATGTTCTGACAAGTTCGGGTCATGTAGGTGTGTGGCTATGCTGGGGTGCCCGCAGTTGATGTAAATAGTCGAGTGCGAGCGAGAATAACTAGGTGTGGAAACTAAATCACGGAATCGGATTTTCTGTGGACAAAGACATTTTGTCTCCTAAACAATCTCGCTCTGGGTTGAAAATGTTTTATATGGTGATATGTATGAAGGGAAATACGCACCTTATGTCAGATACTACATGAATCTTCTGTATTTTTGTTCTGTCGTGATTTAACATTGATAACTAAAAAATTATACACGTAATGATTAAATTGATGATGATGATGATGAATTCACATACTCTTTGACAGAGCGTACGGGAACGATGCGGGAGACCCGCACCGCCGTACTAGACAAGTTCCTAGTGGGGGTGGTTTGACATTGTCTTCCCCCGACCGTAATGGAAATGAATGATGATGATGAAGACAATAACACCCAGTCAACTCGAGGCAGGTGAAAATCCCTGACTCCGCCGGGAAACGAACCCGGGACCCCGTGCTCGGGAAGCGAGAACGCTACCGCGAGACCACGAGCTGCGGACATGATTAAATAATTAAACTGTTATTTATTTGTCTATGATGGCCTACCTAAACTTCCCCAACCAAAACATTTTTACTTAAGCAACGGTAAAATGTTTGATTAATCTTTTCATTTAACTATACCCACAACATAAAGTTTACAATTGCGAGTAACGATTAATGATTAACTGTAATTTTTGATAAATCTCCTGCAAAGTAATGCTCTAACGATTACAAAGTTAACTTTTTTAGTAATCGATTAACAATTAACGAAGTTATCTTATGATTAACGTTGTCCATCTGTGACTACCAGACAACTTCATAGCTTCTTCAAACAGTTAAATTCCAAACACAACAGTATAAAATTCACAATGGAGTTTGGGGGTAACTGCATAAATTGTTTAGGTCTAACTGTAGACATCAGTGATCATATTTGTACTTTCAGTATTTATAGGAAACCTACCACTACAGATATTGTAATACCTGTCAATTCGTAACGCCCAGTGATCTATAAACATGCTACTTTTCATTCAATGATACATGCCTAATATCCATCCACACAAGTGACAACTTCCAGCGTGAATTAAATGCAATCAAACAAATTGCATGAGACAATGGCTACGCTCCTACCTTGGTGGACTCCATAATGCATAAAAAGCAGAAACAACTGGTGTACTCTCTCTTTACCGCGTTCTCAACCCACCATCTCAAGTACGCAACAAATGATGCTCAATTAAATGTTCAGGAAATGTCTCACTGAATGTGGCAAGAAAGCCTGAATCCAAGAACTTTAAAACATTATTTTACATGCACACAACTGTTGGACACCTTTTACCGAATAAAAGGCAGTACTTCAATTTTGGAAAAGAGTGGACTGCGCAAAATAACTTGTAATTGTGGCAAATTCTATATTGGCCAGTCTGGCAAGCCACTATGCATACGCTAGAAGGAACACCATAGAAGTTGAAAACTGAGAAAAGGAGACTGTACTTTTGCAGACCACGTGATTAAACAAGCCATAGTTATAAGGTACAGCATGAAGTATTACATCACACCCATAGAGGAAGAAAGATGAACTACATTGAACAGAAATTAATTCATGTATGTCCATTAGCAGAAGCTTAATACTGAATGACCAGACACAGGCTATTACTGGAAACTTCTAACTGCAGATACTACAATTAATACCATCCACCTATGTTGTAAATTACTGCTCTTACTCACATGTCCAAGTTTTTTCTTTTATTTCAGTTACTACAATTTGTCTAGCCCTCAAAAAATTTTTGCTTTGCATAATCAGAGATGCTTTACTTACCTGCTTAGTGTCACTAGTATATCTGATCTGTTTGTGATTTAGGACCTGTTACAGACAAGATTAATTTGTTCAGCCACTCCCTTGTAACACGTCACCAGAGTTCATTGTTCAAATCATTTTCTTCCAGGGCAATTTTTGTAATTTGTTATATAGTTAATTACTTAATACATCACATATTTTGTATAAGTTAAATAATCTGATATCGCATTTTGAATGAAATAGTTCCTCATGTTTTAATTGTAAATCAAACATTAACAATAATTGCCATCTTTGGAAACTGAGATACTTGGTAGATGCAGTAATTTAAAGTCTTTCATCCTACATACATTTCTCCGCCACATGTATTTCTCTTTGTACCTGATGATGGTGTAACAGCCTAAAACCGGTTTGCAAAATAAATAATAAATATTGTAGGATGTTACACCAGTGTCATATGTGTTTTCATTCATAAATTTATATTACTTTTATAATTACCTGTTTATATGTAATGTGTAACCAGTATGTTCCAGAATTTGGCGAAATTTTAATAATGATGTTTCACATTAAACCTAACTATTCATTAGTTACATATCACTGTCCTTATTGTGATAGTGTAGTTAGTTTTATTACATATTTTCTTTAAAGAAGTATGATATAATTACAATATATACTGTGTACTGCCTAAAATTTCTACACAGATGAAAGTAATTTGTGTTAGCCTTGACATGCAGAAATTGAAACCACCATTTCTCTTCTTCTGATGAACATTTTTCTTCTTTGCAAAAATAATTTGTTTTGAATGTCATTAATGACAAAGACCGTTGCAATCTGGAAATGTCTTTGCTAAAATGGAATCAAATTTGAATAACCTGTACTACATTCTTGTAACCCTAATTTTCAAGTTTCTAAAAATGATAAGTCAAAAAGCTACTTCCCTTCATAACATCCCAAATTCTGCCCTGGATATATTCGCCTTTTTGTGCTATGATAAGAGTATTTTTCATTCCGATTACTAATTCATTAATTACATTTAATAAGGAAATGTTAGTTGTTAACTGTTTATGGAGAGTAGGTTGTATATTCATTCTCATATTCGATGAGAAGTTTGCCTGCATCTTAACTTGATATTTATCAAAGTGTGTTTGGACATGAAAACACAGTGTGGTTCACATTTTAGAGTTTGCAATCATGTTAGAGACACCAGATTGACTTATATATATATATATATATATATATATATATATATATATATATATATGTGTGTGTGTGTGTGTGTGTGTGTGTGTGTATGTGCGAAATAACATTGTGACAGTTGAAGTCAACATTGCACTGTTTTGCCTTGCTGACGTACTTTTACGTAGATGTGGGGAAAACGTTGTGATTGTGATAAGCATTATACATTTGGAAAATAAGTAATTTGGGGGAGGGGTGACGGTAATGTCTCATTGAGTTTGATATGAGCTTTAGCAAAGAGTTTTGAATGTGGTGCTAAAAACTTAAATTGTACAGATACTTTTGAGTGCAGCTGAAAATGCTGCAAGCTACACTATTTACGACATTTTTTGGATAAATATGGCGAAAAAATTCAGAACATTTGAATTTTTTGAGGACACTGTAAAGTATTTTTAAACACTACAAGTTACACGCAATACCAAATTTTTTGGTTGAGTAGGGCACAAAAAAGATTCAGGGCATTTGGATACTTTCGAGAATGGTCAGAATGGCTACACTGTATCTGGCTTTTTCATTTTAATACCCACTGAGTCACTAAGCTGTGATTGGCCTTCTCGTTTTAATAGTACACTGTGCTCAGTTTGTGTAAGGAGGGGTGGGATGGGTGAGGAAGAAGGTGAAGGTCGGGGTGGGCGAGGGGGGAGGAAATGGAGGCTTGATCACGTGATTTGTCGAAGGTCATTGCCCCTGTCGTTGATTTTTTGGATGCGACAGTTAAGACTTTTTGACTGGATACTCCAGGATCACCTTTGTCAATACTACCTACCTTCAAAGGTATCGAGTACGGATATGCCTTCGTTTTGCAAGTCAAATACTGTAGGATGATTAGCTGTTGAGAAGTAGGTACAGAATGGCTTTGCATTTCTTAAGCAATTCACAACTCATGTAAGCACAGCACTCCGTCTGCAGGCCATAAGTGGCCCATTGGGACCATCTGACCGCCGTGTCATCATCAGTTGAGGATGTGGATAGGAGGGGCGTGTGGTCAGCACACCGCTCTCCCGGTCGTTATGATGGTTTTCGTTGATCGGAGCTCCTCAGTTGGCATCACGAGGCTGAGTGCACCCAGAAAAATGGCAACAGCGCATGGCGGCCCGGATGGTGACCTGTCCAAGTGCCAGCCACGCCCGACAGCGCTTAACTTCAGTGATAAATAATAAGGATTCATTCTAAAAAAAGAAAAGAGGAATGTTTTCAGGGAATTTTGCCGAAGATACATCTTTTGTGTACTGAGTTCATTTTGAAACAGAAGTCAGAGGCTTTCAAGGGGAGTAACTGAAAGTTCAAATGGTTCAAATGGCACGAGCACTATGGGACTTAACATCTGAGGTCATCAGTCCCCTAGACTTAGAACTACTTAAACCTAACTAACCTAAGGACATCACATACACCCATAGCCGAGGCAGGATGCGAACCTGCTACTGTAGCAGCAGCGCAGTTCCGGACTGAAGCGCCTAGAACCGCTCGGCTACAGAGGTCGGTTAACTGAAAGTATTCATTGTAAATTATAGCTTGCAAATTTCTAGAATTCCTTGCCATTTTTGTGACTAAAGTTTATTTTACTAAATTTAGCTGAGAAACTTCGAAATTGATAAATATAAAATGTTCTTTGGGAGGGTGGGGAAGGGGATGGAGGTTGCGACCCCTATGAATCCCCCTCCGCCAACCCGTCATTTATCCAGGCCACGGACACGCGACCTCACCGTCGTCCCCTCCAATTCTGTCGTGCTAACAGTTAATGGTCTAGGATTTTGACTAGCTCTCTGTAGCATGAACGATATAGTGACTCCTAAGTTTCTAACCACGGCGAAAAATTTTTTTCAGTTATGATGTCTTCTTTTGAGAAATTTTTCTCTGTACACTTGTCCGACTTCCTGATAAGCTTTATATGCATGCAAAGAAGTTCCTGTCAAGAGCAGTCCTCCAAGGTCGACAACTATTCATGAGCTGTAGACCGTGGGAAAATCCACTGTGGACACAGCCCAAACAATAGTGTATTGTTTGCCAAGGAAACGCCACCAACGTCACTGCGACAGACAGCTGTTTGTTGTGGATCACAAGCAGTTTATAAATGTGACTCACACGCAGTCAAGATCTCTCCTACCTCCAGAAACATTTCCAATCACTCTTCCCTGATCACTGGGGTCTACTATTGGCTGTACAGTTGTCAGCCTAATGATTTGGGACACAGTGGGGTCGTTTTACATCTTCGCTTGAATTTATTTTCCTTATGACGCAGTCTGTTTTAACTACATGTTTAAACAAGCCCCTTATCTGACAGCGATGTGTGCACAGCTAGACTGATCGCCTGCGGGCATTCACCGAGGACAGCATATGTTAGCCTCTGAGAGGTCGTGGCAAGCTGATCTTGAGATCAATCATTGGGAATTACTGCAAGAAAGACGACACTCTTGTCTCATATTACTGTTTGGTTAAATTTCAGACTCAATAACAATAAGACGGTGTCCATGACTTATCCCGCTCGGAAAACTATCTTTTCCACGCCAGAACATGAAAAGAAGCGGTTGTAAATGGTGAAAAGTAACCTCTGAAACTCACAGTGCACTGACCTCCGGAGTATGCATACGGATGGAAATTTTGAGAACCGTCTTACTGAAATCTGTGCAATAAAGTGCATGAGATGATGCGTGTTTGACTTGGTCTAGGCCTTTGTGACCCATTATTCGGCAATGTTTTGATTCTGCAAATGAGAATTGGGGTAAATGACTCAGGTAACTGAATGGCAGCTCATGCATCCATGAAATGAACTACAATGATGAGCACCAAATGTTCCATCCATTCTCTCGTGGATAAATCTGGTTTTGAAACTGAAGACAAGAGACAAAATTATTTACAATAAAAAGCCTTTCAACACAACACGTTTTAAGAGGGACTAAAAGGCATAAAATAATCTCTCCTACTCCCAAAATATTCCTAACCCCAAGCAAATAGTCCTGAAAACTCGTGCTTGTAAATATTTACATTAGATGCAAAATTTATAACGAAAAACGGGGGGCTCTTGCAATTGATAACTGATGCGTGAGCAGTTCACCTTAGTCATTAACAATTTCATTGCACTGCAAATGATATGAACTGTTGTTCGACTTTTCTCAACTACAACTATTCTCTACACTCCTAACTGTTATCTAATTCATGCACCCTACGTTTTTATTCTAAATTTTACAACTGTTGTCACAGCTATTAAAAATTCTCAAGCACAAGTTTTCAGAACTATCAACATAGCGTCAGGAATCTGTGTGGGGCTAGAAAAAATTATTTTATACTTTGTAGGCTATTTGAAAAAACGCATTGTATTAAAAAGTTTTCTCTTCAATAATTATTTTATACTTTATAATCTTGTGTGCTTGAAATTTTTCAGTAGTTTTCAAACATTTTGTTGAGATTACTATAGAGACATGTGGTGAATGTCAGGTTTATTTCAGTTTCACTTCGCCTGAGTCAACCAGTATATTGCTGACTCCTACAGAGTATCTCGGGAAAAGACAGATTAAAATTAAAAATTAGGAAGATTTGAGGTGACACGGAAGTTTAACAACAACCGTTCTTACTGCGAAACATCCGCGACTCCAGTAGGAAATGAGGAAAATAACAGTGTTACACGAAGTACCCTCTGCCGCACTACAGACGAGAAAACGGAGTTAATATTAAAGTCATCCATTTCTGAGCGATGTAGAAATTTTCAAGTCTGTAGCTCATGGTAAGTTAGTTTAAAATCAACTGCAAAATGTGTACCGAACAGACAGACAAGAAAGCGACCCATCCGAAACGTGTTAAAACGCTGAAATATTAAAATCCGAATCTAAAAATTGACTCACGGATGAATATATTCCCGTATCAATGTCTAACCGCCGCATGTAATCACAGATGAGGAATACTGAAGTAAGCACCCCGAATCAGTGAAGACTACTCTTAGTGACCTAGGCACCAGAGCCAGACGGAGTTCCTGTTAACAGATATCGCACTTACAAGGGAACCTCCCCATCGCACCCCCCTCAGATTTAGTTATAAGTTGGCACAGTGGATAGGCCTTGAAAAACTGAACACAGATCAATCGAGAAAACGGGAAGAAGTTGTGTGGTACTATGAAAAAAAGAAGCAAAATATACAAACTGAGTGGACCATATGCAAGATAGGCAATGTCAACGAGTGTGTGAGTGTAGGAGCGCCGTGGTCCCGCGGTTAGCGTGAGCAGCTCCGGAGCGAGAGGTCCTTGGTTCAGGTCTTCCCTCGAGTGAAAAGTTTACTTTTATTTATGATCTGTCCGTTCGTTCATTGACGTCTCTGTTCACTGTAATAATTTAGTGTCTGTGTTTTGCGACCGCACCGCAAAACCGTGCTATTAGTAGACGAAAGGACGTTCCTCTCCAATGGGAACCGAAAACATTTGATCGCAAGGTCATGGGTCAACCGATTCCTCCACAGGAAAACACGTCTGATATATTCTATACGACACTGGTGACGGCATATGCGTCACATGACAGGAATATGTTGTCGACCCACCTAACTTGTACATTTGGCGAATGGTAACTACTACGGCGCAGTTACCTCGCATCGGACGGACGGACGGACAGATAATAATTGTCTGAAAATAAAAAATTAAATTTTACGCTCGAAGGAAGACTTGAACCAAAGACCTTTTGTTCCGCAGCTGACCACGCTAACCACGGGACCACGGCGCTCCGGAACTTAAGAGTATCCTTGTGTTGCCTATGTTGCGCATGGACTACTCCAGTTTGTACATTTTGCTTATTTTTTTCATAGTTCCACACAACTTCTTCCTATTTTGACGATTGATCTGTGTTCAGTTTTTCAAGGCCTATCCACTGTGCCAACTTATAACTAAATCTGAAGGGGGTGCGATGGGGAGGTTCCCTTGTTAGTACGCTACTGGACTAACTTCTTCCCCTAGCTCATACTTAACGAGAGTCACTCACGGAGCTAATAGTCCCAAGTGACTGAACAGAGGTGATGGACACCTGTGTTTACCAAAAGGGATAAAGAACGATAAAGAGACGAAGATTAGTGTTTAAGCTTCCATTAACGACGAGGCGAAGAAGAATCTCGGCCTACAAACACTTTATGCTACTGTCATTTTCTCCTAATTTCTAGAATGTTAGTTTCTATAAGAGTTTCCTAACATTATTAGGTAGTCTGCTATTTGAAAGAAATGACGATACTGTGAATTTGGCTCCAAGTTAACTAGTCACGGTATCGATTACGTGACTTTTTTGAATGAAAATATTTAGCGACTATATTTTGTGATTGCTTCTAGTTATTTTCGTATTATCAGTCTTTATCTGTATACTTGTCTGTTTTGGAAATACACCTACAAAGAGAAAACAAGGTTTTGATGAAGTACAGTCGCAAGTTGCAATTTCTAACGTCCTGGAATACAATATTTATGTCACTGAAGTGACAAAGAACAATCAATCAGAAACAAAATAAAGATCGTGTTTTATGAAACTAGAAACTGTGGCTTGCGATTGTGGTTCATCAAAAACGCGAACCGTATTTCTGTGTGAATTTTTACACCTGGAAGAGCGCGAAAAATCTTTGGCCACAGATTTACACATGTTAGGCGAGTACTTCAAGAACTGGGGATTGAAGTAAAACCAGTCTACAACACATAAATACTTTCTATCTCAATAACCATGAGGTGAATCGCAAATTAAATGTGATATGGAGAATGTGCCTCTAGAACATAACTCATATCCAAATACTTGGGGGTCATTTCGGACAGGGCTGTTACTTTTAAGAACCACTTAGGAAATACAGCAACGAAAGTTAACACCCGAATTAATATCATCAGAAAATTATCTGGGTCAGGGCGGGATGCAAAAGCAAATACTTTTCATACTGCTACATTGACATTGGTTTACAGTACGGCAAAGTACTGTGCTCCAGTGTGGGAAAACAGCGCACATGCATGCAAAGTTGATGTTAAGCTAAATCAGGCAATGAGAATAAGTGGCACTTCTACATTAACACCACTTGCATGCATGTCTGTGTTACGTAATATCGTTCCACCAACAACTACACGAGAAGCAGAAGCCATAACAGTGTTCCAAAAGTGTGACACTCATCAGAACTCACTTCTGTATAACCAGCTACAGCATATACCTGCCAGTATATCCTGGCCAACGCAAGATGAACCTCTTATTAAAGGGCTATTCAGGTGTGTTTTATGCAACCCGCAATGTTATAACTAGCCATCAGAAACCTCTCGCGAGATTGTCACACTCTCTCACTCGCTACACGTGAGCTATTAGTTCTACAGATAATAATGAAGAGGCTCTTTTTGAAGAAAATTTAACGTCGTAAATTTTTTACTGAGTTACGTTTTCGTTGGAGGTCACCGTTTTCTAGTTATTCAAAAGAAACGTATAAAAGTGACCTTGAAAGGCACCCCCCCCCCCCTCTTCACCCGCTCATCCCTCACCAATTAGCATTTCTAGTACGTTTGTTGTTCGTGGCACTCCCTCCTACCAGTGTACAAAAATTTCCTACCAAACGAATTCTTTCCGATATTCGACCTTTTTTAGGGTCTTACTGATTGGGCTGTAACGATTTTTCGTTAACATTATCAATTTAAACGTGCCCCTGAGCGTAATGAAAGAAAAACGACGTTTGTAAACGCTATGGTAAAACTAAATACGTTGACAATCTGATCCAATCTTAACCTTATAAGCACAGTAGTTTCGTACTGAGAAAGGTTGACGAATACAGCGATGTAATTGTTTATTTTATGCTCTTCAAATACACAAAATATTTGTGTAAAATTTATACAAACGTCAGTTTTACAATTTGTAAGTACTTGACTAAGCCGGTGGTGTAATAAGGCCAGAAAATGAAGCCGAAAAGGCCGAATGTAGGAAACAATCCGTGCAGTCGAAAATTTTTGTAGATTGCTAGGATGGAGTACCACGAACAGCGTATGTTTGGGGCTGAATGTGGAAGTGGTGGTGCGTTTGACTGTCACTTTTGTACGTTTTCTTGAAGAACCCGAAAACTAGGGCTGCTATTGAAAACATATAAATTTCCTACAAAAAGGTCCTGTTCATTTTTTCTGCGGCACTAATAGTTTGCGCTTAGCGAGCGAGAGCATGTGAAAATGTCGCGCGTGGGTTATGAAGGCAAGATATAACGTTGCGGGTTAGATAAAACGATAGCTATAGAGGCAGATGAATCACACTGCATACGACGTTTGTTAAGAATGGAGAGAGGTTTGGCAGAAGTTTTCTTCACCAAATTCTCGCGTCAATGCTGATCCTACAGAACATATACATGGATCCGGTCTTCCCAGGAAACTGTGGACTGCTCTGAATCGATTCCTTGTGGGGCCTGAGTGTGGTGCCTTTTGTATGGATGTAGGTTCAAGGATGCCCCAGCATGCCACTGTGGAGTTGCTGCGGAAACTACGCAGCGCCTGCTTGAAGAATACTAATTATAAAAATTTTCTGGTGGACTCAATGAACAGCGATGGTGACACTAGAATCTTTGAACTGCTTAAGAGACCTAAATCTTCAGATACAAAGTTTTCTTGTGCTTGTTTCTCCTTAAGTTTGTTTTTATGCTACGTGTTTTTTTATCTGTTAGGTTGTTGCATAAGTTTGTAGCGCTTTCGTTTTGCATGTTGCCACTTCGGTTGCTTTGGGTATCTTAATTCTTTATTAGAACCAGATGTTGTCGAGAGTTTCAGGGAGAGCATTAGGGAACGATCGATAAGAAAGGGGGAAAGAAATACAGTAGAAGAAGAGTGGGTAGCTTTGAGGGATGAAATAGTGAAGGCAGCAGAGGATCAAATAGGTAAAAAGACGAGGGCTAATAGAAATCCTAGGGTAACAGAAGAGATACTGAATTTAATTTATGAAAGGAGAAAATACAAAAATGCAGTAAATGAAGCAGGCAAAAATGAGATCGACAGGATGTGCAAAATGGCTAAGCAGGGATGGCTAGAGGACAAATGTAAGGATGTAGAAGCATGTATCACTAGGAGTAAGGTAGATACTGCCTACAGGAAAATTAAAGAGACCTTTGGAGAAAAAAGAACCATTTGCATGAATATCAAGAGCCCAGATGGAAACCCAGTTCTAAGCAAAGAAGGGAAAGCATAAAGGTCGAAGGAGTATATAGAGGGTCTATACAAGGGCGATGTTCTTGAGGACAATATTATAGAAATGGAAGAGAATGTAGATGAAAGTGAAATAGGAGATATGATACTGTGTGAAGAGTTTGACAGAGCACTGAAAGACCTGAGTCGAAATAAGGCCGCGGGAGTAGACAACATTCCATTAGAGCTATTTACAGCCTTAGGAGAGCCAGGCCTAACAAAACTCTACAATCTAGTGAGCAAGATGTATGAGACAGGCGAAATACCTTCAGGCTTCAAGAAGAATAGAATAATTCCAATCCCAAAGAAAGAAGGGGTTGACAGATGTGAAAATTACCAAACTATCAGTTTAATAAGCCACTAACACGAATTCTTTACAGACGAACGGAAAAACTGGTAGAAGCCGACCTCGGGGAAGATCAGTTTGGATTCCGTAGAAATATTGGAACATGTGAGGCCTTACTGACCCTACGACTTATCTTAAAAAATAGATTAAGGAAAGGCAACACTACGTTTCTAGCATATGTAGACCTAGAGAAAGCTTTTGACAATGTAGACTGGAATACTCTCTGTCAAATTCTGAAGGTGGCAGGGGTAAAATACAGGGAGCGAAAGGCAATTTACAATTTGTACAGAAACCAGATGGCAGTTATAAGAGCCGAGGGGTATGAAAGGGAAGCAGTGGTTGGGAAGGGAGTGAGACAGGGTTGAAGCCTCTCTACGGTGTTATTCAATCTGTATATTGACCAAGCAGTAAAGGAAACAAAAGAAAAATTCGGAGTTGGAATTAAAATCCATGGAGAAGAAATTAAAACTTGAAGGTTTGCCAACGACGTTGTAATTCTGTCAGAGACAGCAAAGGACCTGGAAGAGCAGCTGAACGGAATGGACAGTGTCTTGAAAGGAGAGAATAAGATGAACATCAACAAAAGCAAAACGAGGATAATGGAATGTAGTAGAATTAAGTCGTGTGATGCCGGGGGTATAAATCAGGAAATGAGACGCTTAAAGTAGTAAATGAGTTTTGCTATTTGCGGAGCAAAATAACTAATGATGGTCGAAGTAGAAAGGATATAGAATGTAGACTGGCAATGGTAAGGAAAGCGTTTCCGAAGAAGAGAAGTTTGTTAACATCGAGTATAGATTTAAATGTCAGGAAGTCGTTTCTGAAAGTATTTGCATGGAGTGTAGCCATGTATGGAAGTGAAACGTGAACGATAAATAGTTTAGACAAAAAGAGAATAGAAGCTTTTGAAATGTGGTGCTACAGAAGAATGTTGAAGATCAGATAGGTAGATCACATAACTAATGAGGAGGTACTGAATAGAATTGGGGAGAAGAGAAATTTGTGGCACAACTTGACTATGAGAAGGGATCGATTGGTAGGACATATTCTGAGGCATCAAGGGATTACTAATTTAGTATTGGAGGGTAGTGCGGAGGGTAAAAATCGTAGAGGGAGACCAAGAGATGAATACACCAAGCAGATTCAGAACAATGTAGGTTGCAGTAGGTACTGGGAGATGAAGAAGCTTGCACAGGATAGAGTAGCATGGAGAGATGCATCACACCAGTCTCTGGACTGAAGACCACAACAACAACAACAACAACACAGTTCACTGTTGCTATTTGAGTTTACATGTTGTCATTTTGTTATTTGGAGACAGTGAGTGGAGCTGTGGACGCTATAAAATGGAGTGCCAATTGGAGAAGTCGGAACCCCTAAGACATATTCTTCTGTTTGAGTTCAGTAGAGGGGTGACAGCAGCGGAGGCAGCCAGAAACATTTGCGCCGTGTATGGGGATAATGCTGAACAGAGCACGGCAGGGAAATGCTTTTCTCGTTTTAAGGAGGGTAATTTTTACATTAGTGACTCTCCGCGTTCAGGGAGACCTCCGGGATTCTACAAATATCGTTTAAACTCATTAATCCACGATGATCTACGTCAGTGTAATTGAGAACTGGCAAATGTGATGAACTGTGATCATTCCACCGTCTTGCGACATTTGCAATGAACGGGAAAAGGTCAAAAATCGGGTGTATGGGTACCGCAAGCTCTAAGCTAAAATCACAAAAGTTAGCTGGTGACCATACGTGCATCTGTGCTTCCTCGTCATCAATTAGTTCTCAAACAACAGCGACCGTTCCTATCCTGACGAATGGTGACGATAAACAGTGTATTTATGCCAACACAAGGGAAAGAAGGGAATGGCTGAGCCCAAACAAATCAGCGACTCCCTGTGCAAATACCTACGCGCACCCACAAAAGATAATGTTACGCATGTGGTGGAACAACGACGGTGTGGTGTACTACGAATAGCTAGCTTTCCCGAGGTGTAACCATCACTGGTGACATTTATTGTCGACAGCTGAGACATCTTGCAGGCGCAATCCAAGAACAACGACAAGCAAGACTGCGTGACGTGATACTACTCCACGAAAAAGCCCGCCTGCATTCTCCTAGACTGGCAAAAAACCTGTACAGGAGGTGGATTGCGAAGTCGTTCCTCATCCACCTTATTCAACTCATTTTGCGCCCTCATATTTACACCTCTCCTCTCTCTATCGAACAACCTTCAAGTAACTTCCTTTCCGGATGAAAATGCGCTCCAAACATGACTCGACGAGTTCTTGCCCTCAAAAAAAGTGATGTCTACAGTTGTGGAACCGAATAGCGACCTCAGCTTTGCCACACTGTTGTAAATAGTGTAGGAGAATGTATTATCGAAGAGCAAAGTCTCTGTCGTGTGGATGTGTTGTTTTTATTAGACTTATCAAAAAAACGCTACGAACTTGTACACTAACCCAACATATTTTACCATTTACATAACAATGTAAAATGTCCAAGTGAACCATACGAATAATAATAATAATAAAATAATGCATCACGTGAGATTACAGATGAGGAGAGATACACGAAAATAAGTAAGTAACTGAAAAATATAGTCGTGAAATATTTTCACGCAACTACATCTATATCTTCATTTGCATGATTACTCTGCCGTTCACAATTAAGTGCATGGCAGATGGTTCATCGAAGCACCTTCAAGCTATTTCTCGACGGTTCCACTCTCTAACAGCACACGGGAAAACGAGCACCTAAATCTTTCTGTGCGAGATCTGATTTCTATGATGTTGTCATGATGATCATTTCTCGCTATATAGGTGGGAGCCAACGGAACAATTTCGCATTCGAAGGCGAAAGTTATTGACTGAAATTTCACGAGTAGATTCTTCCGCAACGAAAACGTCTTTGTTTTAATGATTGCCACTCCAATTCACTCATCATGTCCGTTACACACTCTCTCTCCCCTATTTCGCGATAATACAAAACGAGCTGTCCTTCTTTTAACTTTTACGACGTCCTCCCTCTATTCCATTTGATGCAAATCCCACGCCGCGCAGCAGTACTCCAGAAGAGGGCGGACAACCGTGGTGTAAGCAGTCTCTTTAGTCGATCTGTTGCATTTTCTATGCGTTCGACCAATACATCGCAGTCTTTGGTTTGCTTTACCCACAACATTATCTATAACTGAAGTTATCCGTAACTCTAATCTCTAAGTATTTAGTAGACTTTACAGATTTTTTGTGTGATTTATCGGTTAGCCGAAATTTAGCGAATTTCTTTTAGTACTCATGTGGACAACTTCGCACTTCTCAATGTTTAGAGTAAATTCCCACTTTTCTCACCATACAGATATCTTGTATAAATCATTTTGCGGTTGGTTTTCATCACCTGAAGACTTTACAATACGGTAAATGACAGCATCTTCTGCAGACAATTTAAGAGGGCTGCTCAATTTGTCTCCTATGTAGTTTATGTAGATCAGGAACAGCAGAGGGTCTATAACACCTCTTTGGGTAACGCTAGATAATACCTCTGTTTTACTCGATGACTTTCCGTCAGTTACTCAGAACTGTGGCTTCCTGTCAGGAACTCATGAGTCCAGTCGCACAACAGAGACGATACTTCACAGGCACACGATTTGATTAGAAGACACCTATGAGGAACATTGTCGAAAACCTTGTGAAAGTCTAAAAATATGGAGTCAATTTGACAAACCCTGCCGATAGCACTCATTAAATTACGTTTACAGATAAAGTTACTTGCTAACTCGGCAACCAAACTCACAATACAATAATTTGGTAGAGCATGGCAGGCTATATGATAATGTAAAGGAGGTACCACAGAGCGTAACATTTTAGCACATAAGGCAAATAATCGGAACAGGTATACAAGCTTCTAGGCTTGATTTGCATTCGAATAATTATTACGTAAAACATGACTGAATCTTTAAGGACTGAGTGAAAGTACCCACCGATGACGGCATAAAGATGCTGGAATATGTTCGGGCATTAAAAAGGGCAGTTGTCTGCATAATAGGCAAACCTGAATTCCTGCGATATAGATTTTACACTGAAGAACCAAAGAAACTGATGCACCTTCCTAATACCCTGCAGTGCACTCGCGAGCACAAGAAGCACCGCAAAACGACGTGCCATGGACTTGACTAATGTGTGAAGTAGTACTGGAGAGAACTGACTCCATGAATCCTTCAGGGCTATCCATAAATCAGCAAGAGTACGAGAGATGGAGATCTCCTCTGAACAGCACGTTACAAGGCATCCCAGATTTGCTCAATAATCTTCATGTCTGAGAAGTCTGGTGGCCAGTGGAAGTGTTTAAACTGAGAAGAGCGTTCCTGGAGCCACTCTGCAGCAATTCTGGACGTGTGGGTGTCACATTGTCCTGCTGGTATTGCCCAAGTCCGTCTGAATGGACAGTGGGCATGAGTGGATACAGGTGATCACGGATGGATGATTACGTACGTATCACCTGTCAGAGTAGTATCTAGACGTATCAGGGTCCCATATCACTCCAACTGCACACGCCCCACGCCATTACAGGGCTTCCACCAGTTTTACAGACCCCTACTTACATTCAAGATCCATGGATTCGTGAGGCAGTCTCCACGTTCATCTGCTCGATACAACTTGAAACGAGACTCGTCCGACCAGGTTTCCAGTCATCAACAGTCCAATCTCGATGACGACGGGCCCAGGCAAGGTGTAAAGCTTTGTGTTGTGCAGTCATCAAGGGTACACAAGTGGGCCTTCGGCTCCGAAAGCCCATATCGATGATGTTTCGTTGAATGGTTGGCAAGGCGACACTTGCTGATGGCGCAGCATTGAAATCTGCAGCAATTTGCGGAAGGGTTGAACTTCTGTCACGATGAACAATTCTCGTCAGTTGTCATCGGTCCCGTTCTTGCAGCATGTTTTTCCTGCCGCAGCGGTGTGGAAGATTCGATGTTTTACCGGATTCCTGATATTCGCGCTACACTCGTGAAATGGTGGCACGGGAAAATACCAAAAAAATGTTCAATGTGTGTGAAACCTGATGGGACTTAACTGCTGTGGTCATCAGTCCCTAAGCTTACACACAACTTAACCTAAATTATCCTAAGGACAAACACACACACCCACGCCCGAGGGATGACTCGAATCTCCGCCGGGTCCAGCCGCACAGTGCAGGAAAATCTCTACTTGATCGCTACCTCGGAGGTGCTGTGTCCCATCGCTCGTGCGCCGACTATCGCACCACGTTCAAACTCACTTAAATCTTGATAATCTGTCAATGTAGCAGCAGTAACCTATCTAACAACTGCGCCAGGCGCTTGTTATTCTGTATAGGCGTTGCCGATCTCAGCTCCGTATTCTGCTTGTTTATATATCTCTGTTTTTCAATATGCATGCCTACACTTTTCTTTGGAGTTTCAGTATAGTTTTTACGTTTAGCGCAGAATTACACTACTGGCCATTAAAATTGCTACACCACGAACTGAAATATGAAATGGCGTGAGACGAGGACCTCCCGTCGGGTAGACCGCTCGCCTTGTGCAAGTCTTTCGATTTGACGCCACTTCGGCGACTTGCGCGGCGAAGGAGATGAAATGATGATGATTAGGACAACACAATACCCAGTCCCCGAGCGGAGAAAATCTCCGACCCAGCCGGGAATCGAACGCAGGCCCTTAGGATTGACAGTCCGTCGCGCTGACCACTCAGCTACCCTTTTTTTTTTTTTGTTAAATCTCATTTTGTTCGTCTTCGTTCTTTCTATCTGCTCGGTGCTCGGGGCGGACGTCGCAAGACACCTGTTTCAGTTCGTCGTTGATCCATTAATTCAGTTGTTTATTACAGAGGACAGCTAACCCTCTGACCGAACACGCTGAGTTACCGTGCCGGCTACCGGGGGCGGACTACGCTCCGAAGATGACGTGCTACAGACGCGAAATTTAACCGACTGGAAGAAGATGCTGTGATATGGAGATGGTTAGCTTTTCAGAGCATTCACACAAGGTTGGTGCCGGTGGCGACACCTACAACCTGCTGACATGAGGAAAGTTTCCAGCCGATTTCTCATACACAAACAGCAGTTGACCGGCGTTGCCTGGTGATACTTCGTGTAAGGAGGAGAAATGCGTACCATCACGTTTCCAACTTTGGTAAAAGTCGGATTGTAGCCTATCGCGATTGCGGTTTATCGTATCACGACATTGCTGCTCGCGTTGGTCGAGATCCAATGACTGTTAGCAGAGTATGGAATCGGTGGGTTCAGGAGGGTAATACGGAACGCCGTGCTGGATCCCAACGGCCTCGTATCCCTAGCAGTCGAGATGACAGGCGTCTTATCCGCATGGCTGTAACGGATCGTGCAGCCACGTCTCGATCCCTGAGTCAACAGATGGGGACGTTTGCAAGACAACAACCGTCTGCGCGAACAGTTCGACGACGTTTACAGCAACATGGACTATCAGCTCGAGGACCATGGCTGCTGTTACCCTTGACGCTGCATCACAGACAGGAGCGCCTGCGATGGTGTACTCAACGACGAATCTGGGTGCACGAATGGCAAAACGTCACTTTTTCGGATGAATCCAGGTTCTGTTTACAGCATCATGATGGTCGCATCCGTGTTTGGCGACATCGCGGTGAACGCACATTGGAAGCATGTATTCATCATCGCCATACTGGCGTATCACCCGACGTGATGGTATGGGGTGCCATTGGTTATACGTCTCGGTCACCTCTTGTTCGCACTGACGGCACTTTGAACAGTGGACGTTACATTTCAGATGTGAAACGACCCATGGCTCTACCCTTCATTCGACCCCTGCGAAAGCCTACATTTCAGTAGGATAAGCACGACCACATGTTGCAGGTCTTGTACGGGCCTTTCTGGATACAGAAAATGTCCGACTGCTGCCCTGGCCAGCACATTCTCCAGATCTCTCACCAATCGAAAACGTCTGGTCAGTGGTGGCCGAGCAACAGGCTCGTCACAATACGCCAGTCACTACTCTTGATGAATTGTGGTATCGTGTTGCAGGGGAAGCTGTATCTGTACACGCCATCTGTTTGAGTCAATGCTCAGGCATATCAAGGCCGTTATTACGGCCAGAGGTGGTTGTTCTGGGTACTGATTTCTCAGGATCTATGCACCCAACTTGCGTGAAAATGTAATCACATGTCAGTTCTAGTATAATATATTTGTCCAATGAATATCCGTTTATCATGTGCATTTCTTCTTGGAGTAGCAATTTTATTGGCCAGTAGTGTACGTACAGTGATAGCTGCAACACACGGTGTACATTTAGGAAGAGAGAAGGTGTCATCTGAGAAGAGAGCTCGCATTCACCTAGAGAAGCAGGCGGAACCGGCGTACGGCCGGCAGCCACTGTGCCCCTGTACGCCTCGCCAGACAGCCGGCGCCCCGCCGTGTTGGCGTTTGGCCCGCTGCCCCTCGGTGGCCGCCGTATCGGGGGCCGCCGCCGCCCTGCCCTGTCGGTATCTCTTGTGTACTTCGCCGCCGGCCTGTCTATAAAGCTCGCCAGCAAGGCCTCTGACCACAAAGCTGCTGCCGACCAGCTCACCACCTGCTGCTGCCTGCTGTGACGGTAAGCGATCACCTCGATGTGCTGGAGAGCTCTGTCACACCAGTTCATACGGCATTACTATGTGCTTTTAATTGTCTTCCATAGATTTTTAACTACCACTTTAACTTCTCTTCCCATTAAACTGAAGTTAAATTATTTTGACTGAAAAATATCTGGTTACTTGAATGGAAACTTTTCGGCGAGAGAAGTTGCTTCCCCTATATTTTTAACACAAATATCTTCAACACTTCAAGGTATTAATTTAATTCCTGTTTGAATTCTCAAGTCTATGAAACAAAATGATTAATGGTATGTAAAGGGCAGATACAGTTCATAATCATACTCTGCCTGACTCTCGATGTCGAAGTCAGCACCTGGAATAAATTTCTGTGTCTCTACAGAACTCCGGCGATCGTCGACTCTGAAAATTCTTAAAACAGTCAGAGGCACAATCGTACGCCGTGGGCAAACCGTCTTGGGTGCTATGATGTACTCACTCTGCAGCAAGCGAATCAGTGTCCAAGTTGTGTATTAATTTCGATAAAAGTCCAGAAATTAATCTCGCAAAATAGAGCATATACGACGGTGGTGCAGGCTTTACTGATTTCTCAGGATACAAAGTTCCCTAGCGAATAATGTTCCGAGCCACATACAAGGTAGAAGTTAAAATAACCAAAAAGTTAAACGTACCATTTCCATTGATGAAATTATATTTTTCCATATGAAATGTTATCATAATTAATCAAATTACGTTCCGTATTCAAAATGGCAGCTTTCAACAATATCGCTAATTACAGTTCAACTTCGATCATACCATCCGATTCCCCTCTGCAATTGCTAAATCAGGTGTAAGTAAGTGCTAAGTACACGTAATGTTCCACATTACATTCACATTCTCTCTCTCTCTCTTCCTGCCGCGCGAGGTAGCCGTGCGGTATGAGGCGTCTTGCTACGGTTCACACGACTCCCCCAGTCGGAGGTTCGAGTCCTCCCTTGAGCTTGGGTGTGTGTGTTGTCCTTAGTGTAAGTTAGTTTAAGTTAGATTAAGTAGTGTGTAAGCTTAGGGACCGATGACCTCAGCAGTTTGGTACCTCAGAACTTCCCACAAATTTCCAAATTCTCTCTTCCTCTCGCACCCTCTCTCTTTCTCTCCCGCAGTCCACATAAACCACTTGCTCAGTTACGCGTAAACATTTGCGCTAAAAGAGAAAAAGTGACAAGAAAAGAGTGATATCAAATCTCCATCATCATCAACATAATCGTTGTCGTCATTATCACCACAATCATCAGCCATTCGACATTCACTGCTGCACACAGGCATCGGCTAGACTTCTCCAAGGATTACCTTTTCATCTGTACACGTTCATGCCATTTCCTCAGTTTCCTAATGACACTAAATGTAAGCCAGGATATTGAAATCTTATGTTTATTTGTTCTGCTCTCCATCCAGTCATTGTCTTCATTTGCTCCAAAGAAAAACACGCATCAACTGGCTCTCTGGTTCAACTGTTAATTTGGACTATTTTATTGTATTAATTTAATTTCGATATTTCGGTTAACCTTTAGTTTAGTCTCATTACGATGACGTGAAAAAATCCGGGGGGGGGGGGGGGGGGGGGGGGTACCTCCTAACATTGTGTCGGACGTGCTTTTGCCCGTCGTAGCGCAACTACTCGACGTGACATGGACTCAATAAGTCGTCGGAAGTCCTCTGCAGAAATACTGAGCCACGCTTCCTCTATAGCCGTCCAAAATTGCTTGTTGCTGGTGCAAAATTCTGTGCACGAATTGGCCTCTCGATTATGTCCCACAAACGTTCGATGGGACACGTAACCATTTCCAGCCAAGTATCGGTTCAGTTGAACCAGAGGACCCAGTTCATTCCATGTAAACGTAGCCCAGACCGTTAAGGAGCCACCATCAGCTTGCACAGTGCCTTGTTGACAACTTCGTGGGTCTGTGCCACACCTGAACCCTAACATCAGCTCTTACTAACCGAAATCGGAATCCATCTGACCAGGCCGCTGCTTTCCACTTGTCTAGGATCCAACTGATATGGTCACGAGCCCAGGAGAGGCGCTGCAGGCGATGTAGTTCTGTTAGCAAGGGCACTCCTGCCCGTTAATACCGAATTTCGTCGCACTCTACTAACGGATACGTTCATAATTCGTCCCACATTGATTCCTGCGGGTATTTCACGCAGTTGCCTTTTAGCACTGAAAATCTACGCAACGCCGCTGCTCCCGATCGTTAAGTGAAGGCCGTCGGCGACTGCATTGTCCGTGGTTAGAGATAATGCCTCAAGTTTCGTATTCCCGGCGTACTCTTGACACTGTGGGTCTAGGAATGTTGAATTACCTATTTCCGAAATGGAATGTCCCATATATCTAGCTCGAACTACCATTCTGCGTTCAAAGTCTGTTAATTCCAGAAGTACGCCACGTTCTGAATCTTTTTACCTGAGTCACCTTAGTACAAGCCGCAAATGCGCTGCCCTTTTATACTTTGAGTACGCGACACTATTGCCATTTGTGTATGTGCATATCGGTATTCCAAGAATTTCCTCATCTCAGTGTGTATTTTATTTTCAATATAATTTCAAGCTTGCTCTATTCCGTTCTATGTTTTATTTAGTTACCACAACAGAGGAAGAAGGGTCATCGTACTAGTCCATTTTATAACTAAAAAAAATGGTTCAAATGGCTCTGAGCACTATGGGACATAACATCTATGGTCATCAGTCCCCTAGAACTTAGAACTACTTAAACCTAACTAACCTAACGACATCACACAACACCCAGTAATCACGAGGCAGAGAAAATCCCTGGCCCCGCCGGGAATCGAACCCGGGAACCCGAGCGCGGGAAGCGAGAACGCTACCACACGACCACTGATTCATTCGTAAGTAACAAGCGTTATGTACAAAAGGAATCGTCATTCGAGTTTCAACAAAGACATGCAACAAGGGTTAAAACATCACCATCCACTCCCTGCCACGCGAAATTTTTCTAACTCTGTTATGCTGAAAGAAGGAAAGGGTTTCCTTTCGTTGACAACAGGACCGTTACTTGAAACACAGTGATAGTCAGCTTATCTACATCTGTCTCTGTACCGACAACTAAGTGTTGGCTTACGTAATGTAGTTACTGGATTCTGCCTCAGTGATTACGACCAGGAAGTTTGTTTCGACTGAGACGACGTAAGATGCCCTCTCCTCAGGTCTCCAACAGGGAGAAATCCATGCCGATACTGGAAATTAAAACCTACTCCTACATCATATAATTTAAGAAGTGTTCGTCGACCCTTGGAGGAGCATGGATAAGTTACAACTGTGTGTGATATATAATTTGTAAGTCCCTGGCCCCTCCCTCAGTTTAGTTTAGGCGATTTTCTGCCACACCTTCTTCCTAAGTCTATGACTTTGCACCCCAGATATGTTGAACAGGACTGAGATCAAGTAATTAATGTTCCTCAACTCCTCCTAACAAAACTGTAATCTTGTGGAGTGACTGGACGATGATGCCTTGCTTTGTTGAATGTGCGTCAGTAGGATGTTGTTGTTGTTATGGTCTTCAGTCCGAAAACTTGTTTGATGCAACTTTCCACGCAACTCGATCCTGTGCAAGCCTCTTCATATCTGTTTAACTACTGCCATCTACATCTGTTTCTAGCTGCTTATTATAGTCATATTTTCGTCTCCATTTGCAATTTTATTCCCCATAGTTCCCTCCATTATCAGACTGACGAGTCTTTCACGTCTCAAGATGTGTCTTATCAACCTATTTCTTGATTTACCCACTTTCTGCCATAAGTTTCTATTTTCCTCATTTCGATTGAGTACCTCTACATTACTTACACGATCTCCCCATCTAGCTTCAGTAACCTTCTGTAGCATCACATTTCTCTTCTCCTCTGGACTGCTTGTGGTCCATGTTTCAGTTTTCGTACAAGGCTACACTCCAGACAAGTACTTTCAGAAAAGTTTTCCTAACACTTAACTCTGTAAACAATGTTAACAAACTTTTGTTTTGCAGAAGTGTTATTCGTGCTATTGCCAGTTTGCATTTTATATCGCCTCGTCTTTATACATCATCGGTTATTTTCCTGTCCAGATAGCAAAACCCATCTACTACTTTAAGTCTCTCACTGCCTAATCTAATTCCCTCGCCATCGCCTGACTTGATTCCAGCAAAGTCCATTATCTTTATTTTACTTTTGTTGATGTTCATCTTGTAACCTCTTTGCAAAACTGTATCCATTCCGTTAACTGTTCTTCCAAGTCCTTTGCTGCTTCTGACATAGTTACAATGTAATTCGCAAACCTCAAACTTTTTATTTCTTCTCATTGAACTGAAGTTCCTTCTAAAAATTTTTCTTTGGTTTCCTTCACTGTTTGCTCAATGTACATACTGAATAATATTGGGGACACGGTACAACTCTTCTCAACTATAGCTTCCTTTTGGTGAAGAGTGACGTAGGTGAACTAAGAAACAAATGTGATCGGACAACAGGTTCCTGTGTCAGCTGCTGATGAGAGAAGTTATTAGGGACCTTTTTGATGGCACGTAAATAGTCCGCTCCCACAACATGTCTGAACGATTCCCAGCTGGGAAACGCAATTTGTCCCTAATGTGGTTTTCGCTGTACGTATCTACAGACCGCTCTGCAATTCACATTAACAGAGGGTTCATTGAAGCACTTTCATTGTATTTTTCTACGGCTCCACTCCCGAACGGCGCACGGGGAAATGGGCATTTAAATCTTTCCGCGTGAGCCTTGATCTCTCTTATTTTATTAACGATGATTATTTGTCTCTATGTGGCAGGGAGTAAATAAAATACCTTTGCATTCAGAAGACAAAGTTGCTGATTGAAAGTTTGATAAAAGATCTCGCCGCAGCCAGAAACTCTTTTATTTTAATGTCTGCCATTCCAACTCGCGTATCACATCTGTGACATCTCCCCTTTTTACTATAACACAAGAAGGCCTGCCCTTTGTCGAAATTTTTTGATGTTCTCTATCAGTAATAGCTGGTAAGGATGGCATACTGTACGGCAATACTCCATAAGAGGACGGACAAGCGTAGGATAGGCAGGCTCTTGAGTAGATCTGTTGCATCTTTTAAGTGTTTCGCTATTAAAACGCGGAGTTTAGTTCGCCTTCACCGTAACATTCTCTGTTTGGTCATTCCAGTTTAAGTTGTTCGTAATGTAATCCCTGGGTATGTATTTATACTGACAGCCTTTAAATTTCTCTGATTTATCGTGTGACTGAAATTTAACTGATTTCTGTTTGGTCATTCCAGTTTAAGTTGTTCGTAATGTAATCCCTGAGTATGTATTTATACTGACAGCCTTTAAATTTCTCTGATTTATCGTGTGACTGAAATTTAACTGATTTCTTTTAGTACTCATGTGGATGACTTCACACTTTTTATTAATTAAAGTCAATTGCCATTTTACGTAACATACAGATATCATGTCTAAGTCATTTTCTAATCGGTGTTGATCTTCTGATGACTTTAACAGACTGTAAATGACAGCATCTATTGCAAACCATGTAAGAGGGCTGCTCAGATTGACTCATAAATCGTTTGTACAGATAAGGAACAGCTGCAGGCCTAGAACACTTCCCTGTGAAACGTCAGATATCATTCCAGTTTTACTGGATAACTTTACATCAATTGCTACGAACTGTGACCTATCAGACAGGAAATCACGAATTCAGTGACACAACTGCGGCGATATTCCGTAGGTACGCAATTGAGATTAGAAGCCGCTTCTGAAGCCGCTTCTGAAGGACAGTGTCAAAAGCCTCGTGCACATCTATAGATATGGAACTAATCTGAGATCCACTCTCGATATCGCTCCTTGCTTTGTATACTGCCATTGGTGCATGCCAACTTGTACCACGACTTACCGCTTCAGGTGGCGTTTTTCCATAGCGTTGTTCGTGAGCCTATGCTAATATGTTGATTAGATATACCTCTGAGTGGCGATAATCCTGGTCGCCATAGCGAAGAGTTGGTTCTGGATGGTGGATAGCCGTGCGGGATTAGCCGAGCGGTCTGATGCGCTGCAGTCATGGACTGTGCGGTTGTTCCCGGCGAAGGTTCGAGTCCTCCTTCGGGCATGGGTGTGTCTGTTTGTCCTTAGGATAATTTGGGGTTAAAGTAGTGTGTAAGCTTAGGGACTGATGACCTTAGCAGTTAAGTCACACACACAGTTGATGGTGGCCATTAGGAGATCGTTGTTAGAACGAAGGCTGATTCGTTGCAACCTGCGGCATTTGACGGCGTCCCGTGTCATCTACATGCCTTGCCAAGGTCAGTAGGCTCTGGTGGCGATGGCTGCTCCCAAAGTCCTTGACACGATGACTCGCGGTATGTCCAGTGTCTGGGTAGCCTTGGGAGTGTCTCATTCCTCGGGCACCGATGACGCGAGTGCCGCAGAACACGCCAGCATGGCGCCTCGCCCCTGTTCTCGGGTTGTCCAATGCGATCAAACTATCGATAGCTACTCAGATACTAGTGGTTCAGCTCCAGATTTTTGTTTACCTGCTCCTAGGCCTCATAGATTTGTAGACACAAGTTTGGCCTAATGATCAGACTTTTTGCCTTGCACTGTTGGCAATGTGACAGTAAATCCGTGTTCGCGTGTTGTTCTGTAGACCTGAACAACGTTTCATACCCATAGTTCCACAGAAGTAACACTCAACGCTGCAAACGTTGAGCTGAGGAAGGAAGGAAGGGAGATTGGATTTATCGTCCATTAGAGATCGAGGTCATTAGAGACGGAGCACAATCTCAGATTGCGTGCGGGATGGGGAAGGGAATCGGCCGTGCCCTTTGAAAGGAACTATCCCAGCATCTGCCAGGAGCGACTTGGGGAAATCATGGAAAACCTAACACTGGATGGGTGGACGTGGGTTTGAACTGTCGTCCTCCCGAATGCGAGTCCAGTGTGCTAACCACTGCGCCACCTCGCTCGGTCGTTGAGCTGTCCGTGTAGGAACAGTACTGTTCGGTCGTAGCATAGCCACTACAGGTGTGTGGTCGGTGAGGAGGATCACTTTACGTACATAAATGTAATCATGATATTTCTTGACTTCAAAAGAGATGTGACTGTAATTTGTTTGTGCGAACTCAATTTGTCATTCAAAATCATGATGTCGATGTGACAGAACTGCTCGTATGCTACAGTCTGAAGCATCTGCCGCAATTCTAAGCATTTTGCTCAGGTTGTATGTCGTAAGATATTTTACATCAAACAAACATCGTCCCAATTTATAAAATGCACTTTGGTATCCACTGTTCCCGTTCAATGTGGTGCCTTTACGTAACTTTTCATTTATTATAATGTTGTTCTACCAAGAACCGACGGAAGATTCTGTTAATATGACATACACAGTAGTTCACAGATGGAAGCTTCATGAGACAGAAACTTCCGATAATAATTTATTTGCCCTAGTATGGATCGTAATTGCTTGACGTCCTTGCGAGCCGCAAGGTTTTTAATGGTGTCAGTGTTTTGCAGCGTGGGCTTGATGCCACGTGCAGACAGTATGTGGCCTAGATATTGGGCTTCACATTGAAGGAAGATGCACTTGGCCTTGTTGCATTTCAAATTTGCCACTTTCAGAATTTTGGAAAATAAATTCCAAATTCTGCAAGAGTTGCTGTGGAGTTGTAACCGAGACAATTATGTCAACAGGGTAGTTCGCAGCTTTCGGAATTAATTGTTCTGCATACTGCCGCAACAAACTCAATGCTCTGGTTATTCCGAACGGCAAACGTCTGTATTGATAAAGACCAAATGGAATATTTATTACCATAAATCTGCCTGTCTGCGTACCAAGAGCCTTGCAAATATGCTTGTTTAAGATCTACACACATCAAAAAAAGTTTTGCATCACCTCGGTTCCGAGAGTTACGGAACCTGTACAGAAGATTGGAATAGAGATCAACATAAACGTCATTTCCGCCCTTTTTATTGCTCATCGAAACCACACATTGCATGTTGTACCACCATGCAGCGAGACCTTCAGAGGTGGTGGTCCAGATAGCTGTACACACCGGTACCTCTAATACCCAGTAGCACGTCCTATTGCATTGATGCATGTCTGTATTTGTCGTGGCATACTATCCAAAAGTTCATCAAGGCACTCTTGGTCTAGATTGTCCCACTCCTCAAAGGCGATTTGGCGTAGATCCTTCAGAGTGGTGGGTCACGTCGTCCCTTTTCAATCTATATCATGCATGTTCGATAGGGTTCATGTCTGTTGAACATGCTGGCCTCTCTAGTCGAGCGATGTCGTTGTCCTAAAAGAAGTAATTCACAGGATGTGCACGACGGGGTGCGGTTTGTCGTCCGTGAAGACGAATGCCTCGCCAATATCCTGCCGATATGATTGCACTATCGGTCGGAGGATGGCATTCACGTATCGTACAGCCGTTACGGCGCCTTCCATGGCCACCAGCGGTGTACGTCGGCCCCACGTAATGCCACCCCAAAACAGCAGGGAACCTCCACCTTGCTGCACTCGCTGGACAGTGTGACTAAGGCGTTCAGCCTGACAGGGTTGCCTCCAAACGCGTCTCCGACGATTGTCTGTTTGAAGGCATATGCGACACTCATCGGTGAAGAGAACGTAATGCCAGTCCTGAGCGGTCCATTCGGCATGTTGTTGGGCCCATCTGTACCGCGCTGCATGGTGTCGTGGTTGTAAAGACGGACCTCGCCATGGACGTCGGGAGTGAAGTTGCACATCATGCAGCCTACTGCGTACAGTTTGAGTCGTAACACGACGTCCTGTGACTACACGAAAAGCATTATTCAACATGGTGCCGTTGCTGTCAGGATTCCCCCGAGCCATAATCTGTAGGTAGCGGTCATCCACTGCGGTAATAAGCCCTTGGGCGGCCTGAACGAGGCATAACATCGACAGTTCCTGTCTCTCTGGCTCTCCTCCATGTACAAATAACATCGCTTTGGTTCACTTCGAGACGCCTGGGCACTTCCCTTGTTGAGAATCCTTCCTGGCACAAAGTAACAATGCAGTCGCGATCGAACCGCAGTACTGACCGTCTAGGCATGGTTGAACTGCAGACAAAACGAGCTGTGTACCTCCTTCCCGGTGGAATGACTAGAACTGATCGGCTGTCGGACCCCCTCCGTCTAATAGGCACTGGTCATGCATGGTTGTTTACATCTTTGGGCGGGTTTAGAGACATCTCTGGACAGTCAAAGGGACTGTGTCTGTGATACAATATCTACAGTCAACGTCTATCTTCAGGAGTTCTGGGAACCGAGGTGATGCAAGACTTTTTTTGATGTGTGTAGATTGATGGTTTACACACAACCAGCAAATTTTGGCATCCATTCTATCGTCTTGGGAACACATTATGAATCGATAATATAGCGAGCATTAACTGCGTCTTCATGAACTCCGCAGGTGCGAAGGAAGCCGTTTGGAATCTATAGAACTACGATCGCCGTTGCTCCTTAGCTCCTAGTTACTGGTTCTATAGCCTCATTCTGTTCAAAACAGTCGAGTTCTTACTTTACTTTCTCTTTCAACATAAAAGGAATGTTGCGTGTTTTGAAAAATTTCGAAGCCGCATTCTTCGGTCTAACGAGGTCCTTGTAACCTTTGATACTGCTTGTTGCTCCGGAAAATATCTCAACATATTTTTTGCAACAGCTGATTTAATTTTCCATTTGGAATGTCTGTTGAAATATGATTTGCTCACTCGTGAATGATGAAGACTAAAGCATTCACGAGTTCAAGACCCAGTAAATTGGTTGTTTCATCGGAATTTACAATTACCGACGTAGCTCGTTTGGTAAGTTGTTTATACCTAGCATTGTTTGGAAATTGTTTTTTCACAGCAATCTCCTGATTCTAGCAGCTGAACAGCGAACTTTCAGTCCGTTAACTTCGGCATTCCTAACATTCTGCACGTCTGCAGGTATACGATTGAAATTGACGACTCTGTGTCAATTTGAGATTTGACAGGCACTTTGTTAACTGGAAGAGTTACAGCTAACGACTTGTTAATGCCAGCAGAGATAGAATTCACGTGACGTGTCATCCGTGAAAGTTTTTGAATTTGCAAATGTTCGTTACGAATAGTACCTGACTTTCTACTTTTAACTACTGCAGTATGCTTGGGTGTCTTCTGCGTTTCTCGGTTGTACTTTCGCTTTACACACCTCAGCCCTGTAACTGGTCTTTTTACAGCAATTCTAGGCGCTTCAGTCTGGAACCGCATGACCGCTACGGTCGCAGGTTCGAATCCTGCCTCGGGCATGGATGTGTGTGATGTCCTTAGGTTAGTTAGGTTTAGGTAGTTCTAAGTTCTAGCGGATTGATGACCACAGATGTTAAGTCCCATAGTGCTCAGAGCCCGTTGAATTTTTTTACAGCAATTACAACAACATTGTATTTTATAATTTCTAAACTTTTTATGACTGTTTCATTCGAGTAGCGAGCGCACTCCGTGTTTTTTTCCACGTGCGGCCCTGCTGCCTGCTTGGCGATGCCCACTGTTTGTACACAATGAAGACGTCAGCATCGTCGCACTGTATTACTCCAGCGTGTGTTGGTTTGTACACCCAAATGAGCGGCAAATAATTTTGTGACGACACATTTCTTGGACTAAGCAGGCTCTTTTCTGATTGATTGTCAGGGGAGTGCATGACAAGCATGTCACGATTTAGTGAATCTGCATAAGATTTCTTACGTTGATCATTTTGTCAATGAAATTTTCATTCTCGGGTCAGGCGCTAGTCCACTAGTTATAGCTTTGATTGACTTCTTGAAAGTCGCAAATATCTGTGTCTGGCAGCAACAACGTTCCCTCAGTTTCAGGATATGAGAGAGTCATTGGTTCACAAGTAGGTGACAGTTTCTGATAAAGATGAAATACAGTGGAGGCGTGCGTATCTAGTAAAAATGTTTTTCTTTACACATCACCTGATATCTGATGCCTCAGGTTATGCTGTTTCAGTCGCTGGGCGTAGTTGTTCCAGAACGCAACTGCGTCTTTAACTGCAGTGGTTGTTGTCATTGGCCATGACCTTGCTCTCTTCAAGCTTCAAGTCGGGCCCAGTGCGCCACGATGAGCTCCTGGCTTGCTGACAATTGTTGCAGTAAATTCAGTGGTTGTTGTAGGAGGATAACTTCGTGGACCGTGTCTCAGAACAGTTTTACAAAATTTATAAAAAATCTTCCCGGAAAGGAAATGGATTAGCAATCGTAGAATGTAACACTCATAGGATAAAGCCACGCAATGTTGCCACAAAGATCGTTGTGGAGAATTATGCACTCTAAATCACGTAAAAATAAAATTTGTCCTGCTGAGTATTCTTCGTCCTTTTTCAGCATTGTTTCTTTTTACTTGTCATCCAAAAGTTGACAGGAATGCTGTGGGTTTGCATTGATCAGTATTTTCGGGTTGTTTCTCGTTGCACAAAATGTTGACTGGTGAACTTCATTATCAATTTGTGAAGTCTTCCACGTCGCCAAAATGTGAACTCAGTAACTGAACGCTACCACTGACTCAGCTGAAACATCCACATTAACAGAAAAGGGTTTGCTTAGTAGTCGATTGCACGTTTGCGCGCTTGCTGATTAACACTTGTTTGATAGGGAGATACTGTAATAGAAGTGTGGCACTGGAACAAGAAATAATAAATAACATTTAGTAGTAATATGTCACAAATAGTACTTAACATTGGTACTCTCTGATGTGTGGCACCTGACGTCCTAAACCTAATACAAAGATGTCTAAATAAATTTGTTGTCTCTTGGCAGTCTATAACTATAGCTATAACTGGTTGTAATGTGTAGATACTGTGATAATGGTCCAATTTCTCCATAAATAAAAAATGCTATGTCGGAAGATAGTCTTCAGAGTAGTGTACTGAGCTGACTGCAGGTATTAACTGAGCTGTTCAACGGCTCCGTCATCATTGACTTAGTATTCATGGTTTGGTGACTGTCGGCAGAAGGAATTCCGGTTCTGCCGATACAAAGCGGAAGCAATGTAGCCCCTGGTTGGCAGCACTCCCTACGTGCTGGAGGAAGTGACACAGAAGCAGGAAGCTGTCCGTGTTTGTGAGCGACATCTTGAGCCTGCTGCACGGAGACGACAAGGAAACTCCCCATCGCATCCCCGCCAGTTTGAGTGGTAAGAGAGACCACGGGACAGCCCGTCAAAGACTGAACGCAGATCAAGCATGAAAACAGAAAGGTCTCGGTGTTGGACTACGAGGTGGGCGAGCAGTGTTCAAAGTTCGCTCCTGTCAACATTTTTTTCCGCTGTTCGCCAGATTCAATTTTGTGTGTGTGTCATGGTTTATCGTCCGTTTCTAACAGGAAGGGACCTATAATGAAAGTTGATTCTGCCAGGGACTCTATTAGCAGCCGATAGGAAGTGGCTTCCGAAAGGGAACTGCAAACGTTTGATGACAAAGTGGGAAATCAACCGAATCCTCCACACTTCTGGTGTGTTATACACGGCATCGGTGACAGTACGTGTGTCATATAATAGAAATCGCTTATCGACGCATCTAACCTTGTGACCGAGAGAAACATGCCTCCTTGCCCAATTTAGGTGTTGAACGTGACCAATCTCGAGGAAATGATGAAAACGTAACAGTTTGTCACATAAGCTGCAATAAATGAACGCAACAGTTTCCCAATCACACAATTTCTTTGCGCTCTATCAAAATTTATGTTTTTAACGTTTTCAGAGTTCCGTTTTGAAATTTTGGCTCTTGAATTCCTTTGTTGTAACATAGTTCACACTCGTTTATTTCTTGTTTTCGTTTCTGTGAGACGTCTAAGTGGTATCTCGCCTTCTCTCACTATTCGTCACATTTACTTGCGACGGTAATGTATTCGTACCCCGTGACTCATGTTCTATAACCAATATATAATATGACAACTGCGAGGATTACAGAAAGCGAATAAACATTTCAGTGATCAGGCGGACCGTTCATAATTTTGGGAAAAAGAGGAACAAATAAAAATAAAAGACACAGGAGTATTGAATCCAGCTCGTCCGCTTTGTAGTACAACACCTTGACCACTTTTATTATTATTATTATTATTTTTTTGCATTTTGTTCGTTGTTGAACATTGTGTTTGGTCGTTGCGGACGTCACAATGACATCCGTTCGTTTTGTTGATCCTTCCACTCAGTTTTTTTATTACAGAGGCCAACCGGCTCCCTGACCGAATACGCTTTTTTTTTTTAATCTCATTTTGTTCGTTGGATCTGCTCGGGGCGGACGTCGGAAAACACCTGATTCAGTTCGTGGTTGATCCATTACCTCAGTTTTTTTTATTACAGAGGACAGCTAACCCTCTGACCGAACACGCTGAGTTACCGTGTCGGCTACGCTGAGCTACCGTGCCGGCAGTTAACCACAACGCCGCGGCTGTTCTGTTTCGCTTAACCTAGCACTTGTTAAGCTGGCACCGTTCGCTGTTTTTATTTTGCTTTTTTTTTGTAGTTGAGTACATTTTCTTCCTTTTTTCGTGCTTGATCTGTGTTCAGTTTTTGCCGGGCTGTCCACTAAATCTGAGGGAGGTGCGATGGGGAGCTTCCCTTGTGAGATGCGGCTGACGACTGGCCTGCATTTGTGACGGCAGCCTCACTTGGTATTCACTGTTTCTCTCTCGCTTGGTACACAACATTTTGACTCTGCCTAAAATGATTCCTGTCGCTCTTAACGAAACGCATTCTGAAATAATTAAAGTATTTTCTTTTGTATCACGCCTGGAAGGAAGAGAGTAGGAGCAGGTGAGGCAAAGCACTTCGGTACTGCAAGTAAAGTTAAAGCACCTTTACTGTTGTATAAACATATACAAACACATTACTTAACTTTTGGTACAGATGATCACGTAGGTGCGAAGCAGTTCACGTATCAAAGCTAACAGTTACCAGAAGTTACAAAGGCAAAGTCTATAACGGCTAGCTCCCCTACAAGTAGAAGCTAAGTTGCTAAGTCGTTTGCTCTTGATCAACTGGGGCAGAAAGCAGAGCGGCGCTCGTGGAGCTCCACAGCGTCGGCTAGAGGGCGCTGTGGTCGGCATAGTTCGTCCGCTCCCTTAGTTCCAACCTACGAGAGTGCACCTACCCTGTGGCATCGGAACTATCGATACCACATTTCCATCATATGTTACAATTACAAAGAAAACAGTAATATGCACATTGTGCCAATCATTATCTCAGGGTTGCTTTCCTTGTGTTTGTTGTTTCTTTGAGACAAACTAAAGAACTTTCAGGCAGACGTTTCACGCAGGTGCTGTAGTACATTTTGTAGTTCACGCTGTGTACTAACCTCACAAAATTAATTGACTGTTTCTCTCTCCTTCAATAAATTTATGTTTTCTTTTTGACCATGACCCATTTTATTTACTTCTCCAGATAAAGCGAAATACTACCTACCTGTGTATCTCTAATCAGACAAACAAACAAAAAACGCCGTCCAAACATGCCCTAGAGAGACAACAGTATCGACCGGCCGCCGTGTCATCCTTGGCCCTTAGGCGTCACCACACGCGGTTACGGACGGGCATGTGGTCAGCACACTGCTCTCCTGGCCGTTGCCACTTGTCAAGACTGGTGATACGGGGTACTTACTGGAATGAAGGAAAACGTGGAAGGGAGGAACCACCAATGTAACTTTCTTTTCTCAAAACCTGTTTATTTGACAATAAATAAACTTGTTTTACAGATAATCGAAGCATTTAACCACAAAATATTCTTTAACAAAATGAACAAATTTTCAAAATTCTTTTGACTTCAAACCTCAAGATGAATAAGCTTTTAATCTTTGCAAAATAAATCTGAAGTGCTGTATTGCGGAATAGCAAATAATATGACAATGATCATAAGACGGCCGGACTTGCAGCCCGCCCGTTATCGGGTGAAACAGCGGTGTTTACCGCCGCGCTGGATACAGTCTGTCCTATTAAATGCCCGTCTGCAACAAAGGAAAACTATATAAGCACCGTTGATGACAAGAGTGATTCAGTTACTAAAAACGGATGACTTAACTTTTAATTTGAAAGCTGTATGTCGCAAGGTTCGGGGTTAAGATGCGCACCTGTGCTTAAAGGTTAAACAGATTAGCAAACAATATGACAGTGATAAGGCTTACTTCAAAGTAACCAACCTCTTAAGTTCAATTGGCAATGGTGCGACTGGACCCCAACCCGTCCCGTCTGACAATTTTATTTCGACTAAAGCCCTGGTGACAGTTAGCTATTAATATTTTCAAAGTTAAAATGATTGTCAGCTACTTTTGAACACTTATTACAAGAGAACACACTCGGCAGAACCACAAGATCCAGCTAAAATACACCAATAATGACTCGGTCTTTCAAACACAGAAACGAACAGCTTAGTATCACAGGTTGTTCAGATTATAACTAATGACTGAGAAATGTAATTACAATCAAAGAATCTCTAATCACAAAGTCCCTCTTTTGTTTAACGGCAACCTGTGCCTTAGTACAATTGTTCCGGCTGTGTTTACGACCAAGAGCTGATTAATTAGAACATTAATGATCGGGTACAAACTAGAAAGGAAAGGCAATATAATAGCGGGACAAATTTTCAAACTACAACTACTGTCTCAGTACAATACTACTGCCTATATTTACGACCACTATGGTCGCAGGTTCGAATCCTGCCTCGGGCATGGATGTGTGTGATGTCCTTAGGTTAGTTAGATTTAAGTAGTTCTAAGTTCTAGGGGACTGATGACCTCAGAAGTTATGTCCCATAGTGCTCAGAGCCATTCTTTGAGTAAAACTCTGAGGGTCGGGTACAAACCAGAAAATAACAAGGAGGGCAGGTAGACAATGAAACAAATGACCACGAGGATTACAGAATGTTACTCCCCTTTACCAGCAAGCAGTTCCATGGATCCACGGTGCGACGCAGCGGTTACTGACAAGGGAACCTCCCCATCGCACCCCCCTCAGATTTAGTTATAAGTTGGCACAGTGGATAGGCCTTGAAAACCTGAACACAGATCGATCGAGAAAACAGGAAGAAGTTGTGTGGAACTATGAAAAAAAGTAAGCAAAATATACAAACTGGGTCGTCCATGCGTAAGATAGGCAATATTAAGGGCAATGTGAGGTGAGGAGCGCCGTGGTCCCGTGGTTAGCGTGAACAGCTGCAGAGCGAGAGGTCTTTCGTTAAAATCTGCACTTGACTGAAAATTTTGCTTTCTTTATTTTCGCATAGTTATGATCTGTCCGTTCGTTCATTGACGTCTCTGATCACTGTAATAAGTTTAGTGTCTGTGTTTTGCGACCCCACCGCAAAAGCGTGCGATTAGTTGACGAAAGGACGTGCCTCTCCAATGGGAACCGAAAACATTTGATCGAAAGGTCATAGGTCAACCGATTCCTCCACAGGAAAACACGTCTGATATATTCTATACGATACTGGTGACGGCATGTGCGTCACATGACAGGAATATGTTGTCGACCCACCTAACTAGTACACTTGGCGAATGGGTAAAAAGATTCTTCTACCTTGCCCGATTTAGGTTTTCTTATGGATGTAATAATCACTCCAAAAAAAGTGATGAAAACATAAGAGTTTGTCACATAAACTGAAAATAAAAAGTTAAAATTTTCGATCGAGGGAAGATTTGAACCAAGAACCCCTCATTCCGCAGCTGTTAACGCTAACCACGGGACCACGGCGCTCCTCGTCTCAGACTGCCCTTAATATTGCCTATCTTACGCATGGACGACCCAGTTTGTATATTTTGCTTACTTTTTTTCATAGTTCCACACAACTTCTTCCTGTTTCCTCGATCGATCTGTGTTCAGTTTTTCAAGGCCTATCCACTGTGCCAACTTATAACTAAATCTGAGGGGGGTGCGATGGGGAGGTTCCCTTGTGAGTGGTGCCGATGAAAGCCAGGTTAAAGAGGGCAGCGAGGCCACGCGCGGTCGTCCGACACGAATGTAGCCAACCAACCGACGAGATGTCGGCCTGCTGCTTCTAGTCGACGCTGACCCCGGTGAAGTATTCCGGTATCTTCGCTGTGCGCAGGCCCTCCTTGCACAGCTGGTAGCTTCGGCCGCACGGACCTCGTGGACACATCTTGTCGCAATGCTACCGCCAGTCCCCAAACTTTGTGCCTCCCCCTCCAGCAAGCGAACCCCGTATATATATCGGCAAGCAAAGACCTTCAAAGGACACAACCCACAGATACCAACACTTCCTCACAGATATTGGCAATGGGGCCAGAAGAGGGATAGTCGATAGGACACTTGAGCCAGTGGCACCAGACAGACCAGTCTACTAATTCAATGGCGCCACGGCTCATTTGGTACCGCTACTTCTCCGTCAAGTAGCTCCACAATTGGCCTCAAAAGGGCTGAGTGCACCCCACTTGCCAACAGCACCCGGCAGACCCGTACAGTGACCCATACAAATGCCAGCCAAGCCTGACAACGCTTAACTTTGGTGATCTCACGGGAACCGGTCGTTGGCGTGTATCTCTAACCAGCACCTCATAATTGCCTGCATTCGTCAACAGATGGCATCTGCAGTAATGTTTATTAATGTACCACCACCGAGGAAAAGAGTTTATAAAGCAGACGTTTTGAACACACCGTGTTAGCTGTGCTGATCAAAATGCTCCTGTGGCGCCTGTTGTGTTTCAGGAGTGATGGACAAGCCTGAGCTGTACGGGAGGTACAGTGGTCCCATCGAGGCGGCGGCGGCCAGGGCGCTGGACGAGGTGTGGCCGCTGCTGCGCTGGAGCAGGCCCGCACTGCCCGTCCTCGACATCGGCTGTGGACCCGGGGACGTGGCTGCCAAGGTAGGCTGCACGCTACTGCCATGTTGGTCGAGACATCCTAGCGAGGAACTGGCCCCAGTCTTTCATGCAGGTACCGTTCACAAACCGCGAATTGCCCAAATCTCTCCCTCCACTAAACAGCCAAAGAAAATGGTACAACTGCCTAATATCGCGTAGAGCCCCCGCTGAGGCGTAGAGCCTTCGCTTCGCTCCTGTCACTTGTTAGGACGATATCATTCTAGGCATGAGTCATCGTCAGATGTCACCAGCTGACATGGACCCGTGTTACAGAGTTGCACGTATTTGTACTAGTAGGCGGCAGAGGTCAGCAGTTGACGGACATTTGCTAGCAGTCGTAGTCAAAACAATGTTGTAAAGTTATGTTTGATGAATATTTAATGTATTTGCATAATTATAATTGTTTTATATGTGTAGTAATTAGCAGTGTGAGTGTTTTATGAGTGAAGAAGAACAGGAGTAAATGAAAATTGTTTTGTTTATTCACGAAGTACCAGTTAAACTATACAGGGGATTTACTATTATTAAATGTACAGTCAGTTTACGGCACTAATAAATCGTGAGTAGAACACAAATTAATGGGTAATTTCAGAAGGAGTAATTTTATATTTGATACTTTTCTAAATTTATTTATTTAGGAATCGCCATAGAAAGAAATTTTTACTACGATTGGTCATTGAAGTAAAGCGCGGGTTAGCGCGGGATAATACTGCAACCTGATTTGCTGCTTGTGATATGAGCCAATCAGAAAAATGCAGGCTCGCGCCAATCTATGCTGGGAACAAGGCCTTTGGTGTGATCTAGGGGGGTCGAGGCTGAGGGTTCGAACTAGTAACATCTCATTGAAAGCAGCTCCGACGAAAGTACTGTAAAATCGCGGAAAAATGCTAATTACGAGTTCGCGAAGTAGTACAAAGTGTATTTAAGTGAACGGTATAGTGGAAGTCGTGTGCAATTTCGGACGGAATATCAAAATTATTGCTTTTGACTGTTAGTTAAAACCGCGTGGCGTGTTGTGCGATCTAAGACTGGAACAGGTATTACGTGTAGAGCAGAGTGCACAACATTTGAGCGAGCATTTTCATAACTAAACGAGCCGGTGAACTCTATTGACTTCGGTAACGGAAGTAAATACCATAAACTGGCTACGTGTGTGATTGTGGTGTGCGTGTGAACTTTACATTGTGTTGCCACTTAGTACGGACTTGGCAGTATTAACTGTGATCTTTATCGTAAAAATACACCTGAAAATTTACATTGCCAAGTTAAATCTTTTATTTCAGTAGCTAGCCACATCCTGTTTACCGGAAAATTCTATGTATGTTGCGTCCTGCAATGGACAGTAGTGGTCTAGTATTTTCTACTACAGCTTTTAGCTAGACGAATGAACATTGCTGGACACTGGCAGGGCGGTAAAAAGAAGTGTGCCGCGCCGCACCGTGAGCACACAGAAGTGCCGCAGCGCGACGTGGCATGGACTCGACTAATGTCTGAAGTAGTGCTGGAGGAAATTGACTAATTGACTCCATGTATCATGCACGGCTGTCCATAAATCCGTAAGAGTACGAGGGGATGGAGATCTCTTCTGAACAGCACGTTGCAAGGCATCCCAAATATGCTCAATAACGTTCGTCTCTGAGGCGTTCAGTGGCGAATGGAAGTGTTTACACTCAGAAGAGTGTTCCTGGAGCCACTCGGTAGCAATTCTGGACGTGTGGGGTGTCGCATTGTCGTGCTGGATTTTCACAAGTCCATCGAAATGTACAATGGACATGAATGGATGCAGGTCATCAGACAGTATGCTTAGGTACGTGTTACCTGTCAGGGCCGTATCCATGTGTATCAGGAGTCCCATATCATTCCAACTGCGCACGCCCCACACCATTATAGGGCCTCTACCAGGTTGAGCCGTCCCTTGCTGACATGCAGGGTCCATGGATTCATGAGGTTGTCTCCATACCCGTACACCTCCATCCGCTCAATACCATTTTAAACCAAACTGGTCCGACCAGGCAACATGTTTCCAGTCATCAACAGTCCCGTGATGGTGTTGATGGGTCCAGGAGAGGCGTAAAGGTATGTGTCGTGCAGTAATCAAGGCTAAACGAGTGAGCCTTCGGCTCCGAAAGCCCATATCGACGATGTTTCGCACACTGACACTTTTTGATCACCCAGCACAAAAATCTGCAGAAATTTGCGGAAGGGTTGCGCTTCTGTCACGTTGAACGATTCTCTTCAATCATCGTTGGTCCCGTTGTTGCAGGATCTTTTCCGGCCACAGCGATGTCGGACATTTGAAGTTTTACCGGATTCCTGATGTTTATGGTACATTCGTGAAATGGCCGTACGGGAAAATTCCCAGTTCATCGATACCTAAGAAATGCTGTGTCCCATCGCTCGTGCGCCAACTACACCACGTTCAAAGTCACTTAAATCTTGATAACCTGCCATTGTACCAGCAGTAACCGATCTAACAACTGCACGAGACACTTGTTGCCTTCAGAATGATACTTTCACTCTGCAGCGGAGTGTGCGCTGATATGAAACTTCCTGGCAGATTAAAACTGTGTGCCCGACCGAGTCTCGAACTCGGGATCTTTGCCTTTCGCGGGCAAGTGCTCTACCATCTGAGCTACCGAAGCACGACTCACGCCCGGTACTCACAGCTTTACTTCTGCCGAGTTCGAGACTCGGTCGGGCACACAGTTTTAATCTGCCAGGAAGTTTCATATCAGCGCACACTCCGCTGCAGAGTGAAAGTCTCATTCTGGAAACATCCCCCAGGCTGTGGCTAAGCCACGTCTCCGCTATATCCTTTCTTTCAGGAGTGCTAGTTCTGCAAGGTACGCAGGAGAGCTTCTGTAAAGTTTGGAAGGTAGGAGACGAGATACTGGCAGAAGTAAAGCTGTGAGTACCTGGCGTGAGTCGTGCTTCGGTAGCTCAGATGGTAGAGCACTTGCCCGTGAAAGGCAAAGGTCCCGAGTTCGAGACTCGGTCGGGCACACAGTTTTAATCTCCCAGGAAGTTTCACTTGTTGCCTTATTCTGGCGCTGCCGACTGCAGTGCCGTATTCTGCCTGTTTACATATCTTTGTATTTGAATACGCATGCCTGTACAAGTTTCTTTGGCGCTTCAGTGTATATCTAGAATACCCTCAGCAGTTTTGTTTCTCGGAAAATAGATTCCCAGTACCTCACTGTATCCCCTATATTAGGAAATTCCGGCCACTTGCCATAATCTGTCCCCTCATCCCGCCTTCCTTGTACCTCCACACACCCCAAGTCCTTCCCCAGGGTAATTTCAACTACATTCGCCCACCATATCAAGAATTTAACGGTGAGATCTGCCTGCCCAACCAACTATATATCATTTATGCTACCGCTTCCATTCCCAATGGATGCCCCAACCTCCGCATTCGTTGCGCTGCTGTATTCCCACCCACCTCCTGCTACCTACAGCCGGCCACTGTGGCCGAGCGGTTCTAGGCCCTTCAGTCTGGAACTGCGCTGCTGCTACGGTCGCAGGTTCGAATCCTGCCTCGGGCATGGATGTGTGTCTTGTCCTTAGGTTAGTTAGGTTTAAGTAGTTCTGTCTAGGGGACTGGTGACCTCCGATGTTAAGTCACATAGTGCTCAGAGTCATTTGAAACATTTTTGCTACGTACAAACCATCTCCTGACTCTTCCCAATACTCATACCACATCCTCTATCGTATCAGTCCCTAACAAACCTCTTCTACAATGAAATTGCTGATTTAAAATCCTACCAGGAGCCCCTACCAACATCATTCTCACACCAATCAAAGCTGCACATATTAAGCAACATCTCATCTAGCTGAAAATTGTCTTTTAACCCCTTTCGACACATGCAACAAATCACCCACATTGAATTCCTGCTTGCGTAGATCCGCCAGGTTCATAGGATTGTATTCTGTATTTAGAAGGACATTATCACGTATATCAATATGTTTAATCTTAATCGTACGATTATGGTGCACAGTTATTTGTGGAAGAATGTCTGACCATTTGTATGACCCCTGAAGATTAAATATCATCCACATCCAGTTATTTATAGTCCTTCCCAAACGTTATTTCATGTTGGAGAATGGCGAGTAGTGTTTTGTTCAATATCGTTTCATTACTGACTTAAATTGTCAAGGAATTGTCTTGATGTGTTCACATAAAATCACATAATGCTACGCTTTCAGAAAAATCGTTGGTGTAGCAGCGCCAGGGGGAAATGTTGATGTCGGCAAATTCCCATACGCTTGTTTGGATAATTTTTTGAAATAATAATTTGTTACAACAGTAAACAAAATTGATGAAAGGGTCTTCTCTCTACATAGCACAGAACCTGAATGATTCCTATTGAATGAGAGCAAAACGTGGGCAGGGGGGGGGGGGGGAGGGGATGAGGGAGGGCGGTGAGGGGGGGGGGGGGGGGGGAGCCGGGAAGCGGGGAAGCGGGAGAAAAATGAATTCTCATTGGACATCGTCCCCCTTCCTCCTGCCCTGGATGACCCAACCGCATGCCAAAAGTGCACAACTGCATCAGCTGTGATACGAAACGAAATCTCATTTGAAGCTTAAGTCTCGTGCCCACAGATCCTCTGCTGGTCACACCAGTGGACTCTATCCAAGTTAAAAAAAATGGCTCTGAGCACTATGGGACTCAACTGCTGAGGTCATTAGTCCCCTAGAACTTAGAACTAGTTAAACCTAACTAACCTAAGGACATCACAAACATCCATGCCCGAGGCAGGATTCGAACCTGCGACCGTCTATCCAAGTCAAGTTCAAGTTTTCGTCTCAGAGGTAACAAGTGAAGAAGACGCTGATAACACAAAATTGGAACATCTATAGAGTGAGGAGGCAGATGCGCAAAACGGAATTTTTGTCGCCAATTTACATTGATTCTAAAAGTCACGTGAATGGAGTCCGCCATAACGCTTACTGGTAAGCGCTCTGCAAATTTTGAATGTCATCACATCCCTAGTATATATAATTCCCGCCAAAAAGTCATGTATTTTCTACGTACGTTTCATACGCATTTTGCAGTTAATAATTTATATATGTACAAGCGTCAAGAGGAAATAATAATAGTGGACGACCAAGAACGAAGTGCTCGGATTAAAAAGGGTGTAACAGGGATGTAATCCTTCCCCCCAACTGTTCAGTCTCTACATCGGAGAAGCGATGATGTAAATAAAAGAAAGATTCAGGAATGGGATTAAATTCAAGGTGAAAAGATATCAATGATTCGATTCGCTGATGACATTCCTATCCTACGTGAAAGTGAAGAAGAATTCCATGAATGGAATGAACAGACTAATGAGTACAGAATATGGATTGAGAGTGAATCGAAGAAAGACGAAAGTAATGAGAAGTAACAGAAATGACAACAGCGAGAAACTTAACATGAGGATTGATGGTCACGAACTACAGGTTTAGGAATTCTGCTACATAGACAGCAAAATAATCAATGACGAACGGAGCAAAGAGGACATCAAAAGCAGACTAGCAATGGCAAAAAGAACATTCCTGGCCAAGAGAAGTCTACTAGTATCGAACATGGGCCTTAACTTGAGGAGGATATTTCTGAGAATGTACGTTTGGAGCACAGCACTGTATAGTTGTGAAACATGGATTGTGGGAAAATCGGAACAGAAGAGAATCGAAGAATTTGAGATGTGGTGCTACAGACGAATGTTGAAAGTTAGGTGGACTGATATAGTAAGGAATGAGGAGGTTCTGTGCAGTATCTGAGAGGAAAGGGATGTGTGGGAAACACTGACAAGGATAAGGGGCAGGATGATAGGACATCCGTTAAGACATCAGGGAATGACTTCCGTGGTACTGGAGGGAGCTGTAGAGGGCAGAAACTTTAGAGGAAGACAGGAACTGGAATTCATCCAGCAAATGATTGAGGACGTAGGTTGCAAGTGCTACTCTGATGTGAAGTGGTTGGCATAGGAGACGAATTCGTAGCGGGCCGCACCAAATCAGTCAGAAGACTGATGACCCAAAAAAAAATTACATTCGATATGTGTAATGAATTTGGCTTGATGCTTTTGAGACATAAATGCAAAAGTATTTCGCTCGTTTGCGACATCTGTCACAGTTCAAATATATTAAATTGTTTTGAAAAGGAAAAGGAAACAGCAGTCAGGGATATTTTTTAGGTTTGGCTCTGCACCTGATGGTATCGCCAAGTCTCTGTTTCAATAATTTATGCTGCGGCGGGACTGCGGAGTGCTTTACCAGTAGGTCAAAGTGAGTGCGTCGTGAAAGGAGTATTCAGCTATGAGACGTAGCAGATTAGCTATTTATCACACAATGAAATATTTCTGTTTTTGCATTATGGTAAATTTTTTAAAGTCTTTGTTCAACCTTGGGGAAACTGAAAATTTAACCACACATAACTATTCACCTCGTCGTAGAACATCTGTGATTACTGTAGAATTAACTACAATGGATGGTTGGTTGATTTGGGGGAGGGGACCAAACAGCGAGGTCATCGATCCAATCGGATAAGGGAAGGATGGGGAAGGAAGTCAGTCGTACCCTCTCAAAGGAACCATCCCAGCATTTGCCTCAAGCGATTTAGGGAAATCACGGGAAACCTAAATCAGGATGGCCGGATGCGGGTTTGAACCGACATCCTCACGAATGCGAGGCCAGGGTGTTAACCACTGCGCCACCTCGCTGGGTGCAGTAGATGGCAAACAGAATGATATGAAGGGAATGACTTATCCTGACATTAGAGATTTCATCTCCATTTGAACATTGGTCAAATAGTGTCGGGATTCAGCATTTTTAGTGGCAGTAGATTTCCACACCACCGAATCAGCCTAGCACTTGTCTCATAAATATATGATCATATGGTAATACAAATTAGCTCTACAATTTTATGTCTTCATTTCAATGTGTCTGAATATTAATCAACACCTAAAGCACTTGTTACTAATATGACAACTATGATTAGAAGTTTATGGGCGTTCAAAAAAATGGTCCAAATGGCTCTGAGCACTATGGGACTTAACTTATGAGGTCATCAGTCCCCTAGAACTTAGAACTACTTAAACCTAACTAACCTAAGGACATCACACACATCCATGCCCGAGGCAGGATTCGAGCCTGCGATCGTAGCGGTCACGCGGTCCCAGACCGAAGCGCCTTGAACCGCTCGGCCACAACGACCGGCTTATGGGCGTTCATATGAATTATGTTTACCTCATTTGACATATACTGAAGCGCCAAAGAAACTAGTATAGGCATGCGTATTCAAACACAGAGGTATGTAAACAGGTAGAATTCGACGCTGCGGTCGGCAACGCCTATATAAGACAATGAGTGTCTAGCGCAGTTGTTAGATCGCTTACTGCTGCTACTATGGCAGGTTATCAAGATTTAAGTGAGTTTGAACGTGGTGTTATAGTCAGTGCACGAGCGGTGGGACACAGCATCTCCGAGGTAGCAATGAAGTGGGGATTTTCCCGTACGACCATTTCACGAGTGTGCCATGAATATCAGGAATCCGGTAAAACGTCAAATCTCCGACATCGTTGCGGCCGGAAAAAGATCCTGGACCAACGACGACTGAAGAGAATCGTTCAACGCTACAGAAGTGCAACCCTTCCGCAGATTGCCGCAGATTTCAATGCTGGGCCATCAACAAGTGTGCGAACCATTCAACGAAAAATCATCGATATGGGCTTTCGGAGCGCAAAGGCCACTCGTGTACCATTGATGACTGCACGACACAAAGCTTTACACCTCGCCTGGGTTCGTCAACACCGACATTGGACTGTTGATGACTGGAAACATGTTGCCTGATCGGACGAGTCTCGTTTCAAATCGTATCGAGCGGATGGACGTGTACGGTTATTGAGACAATCTCTTGAATCCTTGGACCCTGCATTCAGCAGGGATTTGCTCAAGCTGGTGGAGGCTCTTTAATGGTGTGGGGCGTATGCAGTTGGAATGATATTGAACCCCTGATACGTCTAGATACGACTCTGACAGGTGACACGTACTGATCACCTGCACCGATTCATGTCCATTGTGCATCCCGACGGACTTGGGCAATTCCAGCAGGACAATGCGACACCCCACACGTCCAGAACTGCTACAGAGTGGCTCCAGGAACACTCTTCTAAGTTTAAACACTTCCCCTGGCCACCAAGCTCCCCAGACAGGAACATTATTGAGCATATCTGGGATGCCTTACAACGTGCTGTTCAGAAGATATCTTCACCCCCTCGTACTCTTACAGATTTATGGACAGCCATGCAGCATTCATGGTGTCAATTTCCTCCAGCACTGCTTCAGACATTAGTTGAGTCCTTGCGACGTCGTATTGCGGCACTTCTGCGTGCTCGCTGGGGCCCTACACGATATTAAGGCATGTGCACTAGTTTCTTTGGCTCCTCAGTGTATTTCATTTAGCACCCATAGCATCAACCATACTGTACTTATTGTAAATAGTAATCTACTATGTAGATATCTTCCCGTGGTTAGTTCATTTTCATTCCTTCGATAGTTCTCCTTTCCTTATATTAGTTGTATTCTTATAGTGCAGACTTTGGTATTTATTTTAGTAGTCAATTTATATTCATAATCTTTCGGGTATATTCTACTTGGTGTACAGATGCTAATGTTTGCTGAGCGTCTGGCGGGTTAAGCAGCGTGTTGGTCTCGTTTTGCCTTCTGTCATGCGCTGAGGTCACTGTCCCGCTATGCAAAGGTCTACTGCGCTTGCGAGTTGCCTCTTGTGATGCTACATCATTTATTTCACCCCATTACATTCATCAGTTTGCAATTGAAAGGTGTATGTATTTTAGTAGTGAATTCACATCGTGGCGATTAAATTCAGCCTATTAGTTACTCCACAACATCTTTTTGTCAGTGAACAAAATCTTAAATAACTGATGACTTACCTTATTCCTTTTTACACACATATAAAGAACAAGAAAGGAACTTATCCTAAAACTAAGTGAACATCTTTCATTATTTATAGTGAAATATTTTCACCATACTTAAACATGATAACGTCATCATTTAGTTTAACCCTATGTCAAACCCATTCACCGTGTGAATTACTTTAGATCCTTGTGTGCATAGAAGCCCTTTCCTTTTCACTTAGTCAAGGCTTAGGGTATTTTTTCTTCAAATGACATATCTCCCTTGGTTACTATAGGCAGTGGTTTTTCCCACTCACCTATTTCTCGTTTCTTAAACATTAATTCAGTTGGTGTAAAACCTGTCTAAGTATGTGATAAGCTATTAATGATTTGCTAAAATGACGCAACGAACTCGATCTATTTTGTATGTCTCTGTGGCGTGTATCAGCGTATCAATCTATTAAATTCCTTAAACATCCTTTCTGTGGAACTTGCTTCGGGGTGAATCGTGATACCAGTATGTGTTTTATTTTATTTATGGCCATGAATTCCTTCCACGTTACCTGTGAAGTACGATGCTTTATCAGTTAACAGTATTTGCGGTTTCCCTACTCTAGTGAGATAGTCACTGTAATTCTGCTAATAATAGAACTGGAGGTCGCTGACCTCACTGCAGACAAGTTAACATACTTGGAAAAAAACTTCATATAAGGCAATTACATACTTAGCATCCCCTTTTCCTCTTGGATAAGGCCCGGCAGCATCCATTGACACTAATTCTAAAGGTTTTCTGCGAACTATTGGAAGCAACTCAATTGATTTAGATTTGTTAGTGTGTTTAGTCTTCTGACAAATAATATATTTTCGAATTATTTAGAGAATTCGGCGCCGCATGTTGGGGAAGTAGCAGTACGTATTTATCTTATCGGTACATTTAGAAACGCCGTAACGACCCTATAAGTTGTGAGTGTAAAGAATGAATTCATATGCATACTTTTCAAGTGGCCACGCGCATCACCGTCCTTGGTTAGGTGTACGTCGGTGATACAGCACTCCTTTATAAACAGTATGAATTTTTTAAAGTTATCATCATAATCTCTTCCACATAGTTTAAGTCATATTTTTCCAGCGTGAGTCTTCTTCTTGCAATTGCTTCAGCCTATTACGCCTTTTTACATAACAGGATTAGTTAGCTTTGTCTTGCTTATGTAGGTAGCGTATTTTAAAGTTCTGTTCGGAGAGTTCTAAAAATTCATTTAACCCTTGGGTTAGCCTCGACAAGGGGTCAACTATTATGTTTTGTTTACCTTTGATGTACATTACCTCGAAATTGAATTCCTGCAAGTAAAGACACCGTCTGACTATTCTTCTTTGCAGCAGTTCGCATGTTAAGAGAAAAGAAATTGCTTGGTGGTCACAGTAGGCTTTGGTGTGTTTTCCCCAAAAATAATATTCGAATTTCTTAAAAGCTCATACTATAGAAGAGCTTCTAGATCAGTTACTGAGTATGATCGCTGACATTCAGTAAGAGTTCTGCTTGCAAAACCAATTTCTTGAATGTTTGTTGTTCATCTGTCTCGCTGATTTGGAATAGGCATGCCTCAAGACCCTACGATGACGCATCAGTGCTTAAACAAAGCTCTTGTGACATGTCTGGATGACACAATATATCTGCATTGAGTAGAGTTTCTTCTATGTTTTCAAACTAGGTTTGACAATGATTGGTCCAAATCCAAGGATTATCCTTCCATAATAAGTTTAACAGGGCAGCGGTGTTCAGCAACTGGTCAGGAATAAATTTTCTAAAGAAAAATAATAATCCCAGATTAGCTTTGAGATGCTTTTTTGTTCTGATTGCATCTAGTTTCTCCGGTCCTGGAAAAATATCTTGTGGTGATATGACAGTGTATTCTGAGAATCGGTAAATGTTCTTCCCAGGTAGGCGTTGTTATTAGCAAGTCATCGACGCAGACAATGACTTTATTAAGACGTTCTGGACCTAAAACTTTGTCCAGAGCGGAAATGAAGACACCTACCCTCACATATAAGCTACACGGAGAGCTGCTTGACAAACGATGCCTTTCAGTTGATTATGGTAAGGTATTTGACTTTATGGAATTTTGGTAACCGTTCTTCTAAGTTGTCGGGACGTGTCGTAACATGAACAATGATCTTGTTTATATTCCGGGTGCCTAGCATAAGCCTGATGCTACCCTCAGGTTTGGCAACAGCTAAAATAGGAATACAGCGCGGCGAATATGAGTGTTGTATGACACCCAACGTATCATTCATCAATTTCCTTCCTTGCTGCCTCCTTCTTAGACCTGGGTATAGGGTGTGATGAAAAACAGAGTGTTTTTATATGTGTAACCTTTTATTACCCTGGACGCCTTTCAAACACGTGCGCGTACCAAAGTATTAATTTTTGTAGGTCTTCTTTATGAACTTCCGACAAGCAAACTTATTCACTTACCTTTGCTTGAACTAGTGCTAGGTCCATAATTCTTTTATGTAGCTCTTCGTCTTTTTGTGCATCGCAGAACAATACATCTAAATAAGACAATTGCACTTTAATGTCTGTGTTTTGCAGAGGTTTGTTTTTTATTGTACCGGTTCCGATTAAATCTGCTGATAATCTTTTTCGTTAATTGTAAAAGAAAAGTTTCCCTGTCTCGTTTCAGTCTGTATCTTTTACTGTCGGAAGGTATCCATAGCTATGAGACAATTAAGTACAAGTTTTTCCACCATTACAAATATACATGAAAGAAAATTTTCTTTAGTAGTGGGCATTAATGCTTGAAGTTTCCACATCTTCAGACTTGCTCAGTACTGCAGTCGGAATTCGACAGCCCTGTACAAGCTAAATTGGTATGTGTGCTTTTGTAACGCGTTTAATAAACCTTGACGGATTACATTTGTCGATGTGCCTGTATCCAGTATGAAGTTCATATTTAAACCTGCTATCCTGGCATTTATTAAGTCCTGTACAGACTCCCTAACGTTCTCTTCCAAACGTCTCCATTTTCCTGACACAAGTCCTCCTTGATATCTACTTCTCTGTCATATCTCAGAAAATAGTTGGGAATTAATAGTAGGCCCCCATCCCCTTCCTCGGTCTGCGAACACGGTTCTGTCGTGACCTGTTTTGGTTTTCCTAATTACTCGGTGGGGGGGGGGGGGGGGGAAGGGTAATCGTTCATCCTGAGTAACTAACACTGTATGCACAGTGTGATCTTGACTTCGCAAATTTGTTTTTTGTGATGCCCGTGAATTAAATTTTCTTTGACCGTGACCTTCGCCTGCTAAATTCCGCTGGTTGTAGCTAGCAGGAGAAGGACGGCCTGCCCGTCCACCACAGGTCGGCCCTTACCAATTATTGTATTGGTAGTTACCGCCCGCCTGGATTACATTTTGAATCTGCTGTCCGAAACCCCTGGTACACGCTGGTCCGTTGTAATTAGGGTCGTGGTATCCTTTAAAACCTCGTTTGCGTCTTTGGTTTCCCCAGTCGCCTCGGTTACCTCTTGCGTGATTATTATTACGCGGGTGATGCGGGTGCCACCATGTTCGTTGCTTCCGCCGTTACTATTTTGCGGATAACTATCACTCGGGGAAATCAGTCGAGTCCAGAACGAATGAAAAGTATTCTATATCGTTCTCGGGTATTGTTATCAATTTTTCCTCGATATGTGCTGGTAAGCGACTATGAGTATTTTTAGTACATCGCCGTGAGAAATCGTATTTGTCCAATACCTTCTTCTGTTCACGTATTTTTCAAAATAAAATACTTCCGTAGTCCCCCATTTGTATTATTGAATGGTGCTGGGTTATTCACCTTTCGCCGTAGCCTTTCTTGGAATGCTAGGGACCATAATTTGTCCAAGAAGAAACGCTCAAACTGTTCATAAGTATGGCTCCGCTCGGCCATGTCGGTTGCCCATAATGAACCATCGCCTTGAGTGTACTCCACAACGAACCAGATCTTCTATGCTTCGGTACAGTCGCACGGTAACACATTACAGAAGGCTCTGATGAATACCACGGGATTCGTTCATTTACCCTCAAAGTAAAAATCGGAAACTGTCTATGCCGGAGTAACCCTAGAGGAGTAGACAGGCTGGAGGTACCGTCTGTTGCTGCCATTACATTGTTCGGCTGTACGCCGGTGCAACTGGTATTGATATTAGCAGTGCGTGTTGCGTTTTATACACTACTGGCCATTAAAATTGCTACACCAAGAAGAAATGCAGATGATAAACGTGTATTCATTAGACAAATATATTATACTAGAACTGGCATGTGATGACAATTTCACGCAATTTGGATGCATAGTTCCTGAGAAATCAGTACCCAGAACAACCACCTCCGGGCGTAATAACGGCCTTGATACACCTGGGCATTGAGTCAAACAGAGCTTGCATGGCGTGTGCGGCTGCCCATGCAGCTTCAACACGATACCACAGTTCATCAAGAGTAGTGACTGGCGTATTGTGACGAGCCAGTTGCTCGGCCACCATTGACCAGACGTTTTCAATTGGTGAGAGATCTGGAGAATGTGCTGGCCAGGGCAGCACTCGAACATTTTCTGTATCCAGAAAGGCCCGTGCAGGACCTGCAACATGAGGTCGTGCATTATCCTGCTGAAATGTAGGGTTTCGCAGGGATCGAATGAAGGGTAGAGCCACGGGTCGTAACACATCTGAAATGTGACGTCCACTGTTCAAAGTGACGTCAGTGCGAACAAGATGTGACCGAGACGTGTAACCAATGGCACCCCATACCATCACGCCGGGTGATACGCCATTATGACGATGACGAATACACGCTTCCAATGTGCATTCACCGCGATGTCGCCAAACACGGATGCGACCATCATGATGCTGTAAACAGAACCTGGATTCATCCGAAAAAATGACGTTTTGTCATTCGTGCACCCAGGTTCGTCGTTGAGTACACCATCGCAGGCGGTTCTGTCTGTGATGCAGCATCAAGGGTAACCGCAGCCATGGTCTCCGAGCTGATAGTCCATGCTGTTGCAAACGTCGTCGAACTGTTCGTGCAGATGGTTGTTGTCTTGCAAACGTCCCCATCTGCTGACTCAGGGATCGAGACGTGGCTGCACGATCCGTTACAGCCATGCGGATAAGATGCCTGTCATCTCGACTGCTAGTGATACGAGGCCGTTGGGATCCAGCACGGCGTTCCGTATTACCCTCCTGAACCCACCGAGTCCATATTCTTCTAACAGTCATTGGATCTCGACCAACGCGAGCAGCAATGTCGCAATACGATAAACCGCAATCGCGATAGGTTACAATCCGACCTTTATCAAAGTCGGAAACGTGATGGTACGCTTTTGTCCTCCTTACACGAGGCATCACAACAACGTTTCACCAGGCAACGCCGGTCAACTGCTGTATGCGTATGAGAAATCGGTTGGAAACTTTCCTCATGTCAGCACGTTGTAGGTGTCGCCACCAGCGCCAACCTTGTGTGAATGCTCTGAAAAGCTGATCATTTGCAAAATCACAGCGTCTTCTTCCTGTCGGTTAAATTTCGCGTCTGTAGCACATCATCTTCTTGGTGTCCCATTTTTAATGGCCAGTAGTGTACTCCCCTTTCTCTCCGCCTGATGGCCCAGTGGTAAACGGCGGACAGATATTGCAACTCTCTATCCTGCCTGCTTACAACCTATTGATCCCGACTGATAATGATTAATGGCTTCTTTGTCATATCAATGCCACTACTCAAACTGTTCTGCAATTTTTCTTCCGCTGCCTCTGAACCTGATTCAGTTCTGGCAATTCATTTTCCTTCTCCTTGACTACCTCTTCGACCGCTTCTACCATAGGTCTTACTCTTTTGCGCTACATTCTATGCTAGTGTCGTACCCTTATCGCATTACCCTGACCAGCCTCTCTCCATTAAGTTCGTTACATCCTTATCAATTCTTTCTTGGGTTTTCATTACGAACTTTCTGCTCAACTTTAAATTATTCATTTCTACAGACAGTTCCTGTACTTCACCAGGCAAACCTTTACATATTGTAATAATACGTGCATCTCCTTTACACTTTCATTAATTAATGATTGACTTTCCTGTATTTTATGTGTGTCGCTCTCTTTTTCAGCTTACCTGCGATTTCCTCCTGTGCGTTTTCAACATCCGATACCTTTTTACCTAGCTTATCTATTTCCTGAGATAGATCCGTTTGAACTTACATGTCAAATCATTTTACAGGTCAGTGTGAAGCTTTTTACTTATGTCATCAGATTTTTGAATTTGTTCATGCCTCAAATTTGTCACATTGGTTCCTAGAATCATTAAATGTTTGTGTTTGTTGTTTTGAAGATTCTTCCACTTTTTGTATTAAATTCTTAAATTTTTGTCTTAGATCATTAAACTTTTGTGTCTATTCATTAAATTTTTGCTTGTTCACTCCTAAAATCATTAAGATTTTTCATCATCCCTTGCATAAGTTGTATCAATGTTGGCTTATCATTTTTAACAACTACTGAGTTGTATCTGATTACGTTCGGGTCCGTTTCGTCCGATTCGGAAGTTTTAGATCTACCAGAATCTCCGCTACCGTGCCTTTCACTTATTAACTAGCGTCATGTGAAAAAATGCGCCCCAGTGATATTCGAGCATTTATCTCGTCTACAGTAAGTAAAGTATGTCATTTATCACAACGTTGGTATCTCCAATCGTAGTTGAGCTTAAATAATACTCGCGATTGTCATCTAATTCACCAACATGTTCACGCTCACTATCATTTGTTGTCGCGTTAGTTGCGGCGACATTTTGTGCTTGCACATTAATTACTGAACTGTCAACAATGATTTTATATGCCGTATCCACTTCTGTTCTTGTTATTTACTTATTGCAAAATTTTAAAATGAATATCCCTTTCATGCCGGCCGGTGTGACCGAGCGGTTCTAGGCGCTTCAGTCTGGAACCGCGCGACCGCAACGGTCGCAAGTTCGAATCCTGCCTCGGGAATGGATGTTTGTGATGTCCTTAGGTTAGTTAGGTTTAAGTAGTTCTAAGTTCTAGGGGACTGATGACCTCAGATGTTAAGTCCCATATTGCTCAGGGCCATTTGAACCATTTTTTATCCCCTTCTTAGTTTCTATGAGAAAATTTTCTGAATTATCCTGTGACGTGTTGCGAACATATACCGCAACTCGTTGTTGTCGCACTTACACTAATTCAAAATTATCAGCCAAAAAATGTTTTTTAATGAATACACTATTTTACCGAAATTTAAAGCGCTCCAGTTTTTAGGATGGGAGAGGAGAGGTACTACTACTGTTAGATACCAGTGTGGCGCTACCAAGACCAGCCATGCAAGCTATATATTAGAATTTTCTTACCTTGTCGATGTGTTTCACAATTTTTTCTGGTAGTTTCCATACAAATTTTATTCTCCCTCTATGAATATCCTTATTTCGTGATTCTTCCTCTCTGTCTCTCGGCAATATTATTCGTTTCATATAACAAACAAAACAAAAGTGAACTAATACAGAGGAAAATTTTTACCAGTTTTATATACATTTTAATTATTACAATTATCTATACCTGGCGTAAGGAAACATTAGAATACAGATTCATCTTTCTTTTCGTATATATCTCTTTTTAGCGCGGCCATGTTTATATTGCAGGTTTGCCCCATACAGTGTTCCTATATTTATTAAATGACATATACTTTATGGCTAATTAGTACACTGGACTCGCAATCGGGAGGATGACGGTTCAATCCCGTCTCCGGCCATCCTGATTTAGGTTTTCCGTGATTTCCCTAAATCGTTTCAGGCAAATGCTGGGATGGTTCCTTTGAAAGGGCACGGCCGGTTTCCTTCCCAATCCTTCCCCAATCCGAGCTTGCGCTCCGTCTCTAATGACCTCGTTGTCGACGGGACATTAAACACTAACTATCACCACCTTTATGGCTAAACCAAAGTAAGAAATGTCACACTTGAAAATCAAGAACTTTTTGTGGACTCTGACGATTTGCCTATTCTTACACATCACTTAACTTTTTAATACGCGAATATATTTGTAAATGTAATTATATCTCCTTCATAAGCAAATGCGTTGAAGATTTGTGACTCAGATTTAGCAACAATTGTGGAATTGGTTTCAACTGTAATGGGAAACGGTTTTATTGCTTTTGTCCTTTTATAGCACGCCTATGTCGTTTTACCTTGAACTACAGATGTTTTGGCATATTTGATGCGTTAAGTAATGTAGGTATTACAGTCCACACAACTTTCCTACGTTACACATTCATTGATTTGGCAGGAAGTGTAGCGAACAAAACTTTTTATTGCAAATCGTCGGGTCCTCTGGTGTTTACTAGCAATTTCTAGTTTTGATATCTGTACGTAACAAAGAAATCGTAAATGAAGTATCCCGTAATGTACAGTTTTTACCTTCCAGGGTCCTTAGGAAATTAAAGAGTGGCAAATGTAGTGCTGTTTTTTAGTTATTGTCAATTTCTGTGGCACTATATACGCTGTCTGTTTGTAACATCATGTTGTAAATCAATATAAATGATAGTATTCGCACTCATCCGGTATCGCCTTCAGAAGTGTCACTTGCTGGCCGTTTGGCGCGCTGCTATAGCAGTGGGTAATAATAACGAGATGGAGTGCCACTACTGACACGTTAGACTGTGTTAAAACCAAATGCAGCACTGTAGTATGAACTGTGATGCGAGGGCAATATCGAATTGCAGTCGTACAGTGAAGTCATTCAGAAAGTGTGCAGTGTCGTGGCGAACGCGCAGGTTATGTTTTGTAACTATACTAGACAGAATTACACGGAAATTCATGGCCGCTTTCTCATTTTTGGGCGACAACCTAAGCTAAACTTCAACGTGGACGTTGTTGAACAAAATGTTAAGACTGTATGAGCACTGTGATTTTCGTCGAGTACTATACACAACAGTGAGAATGTTTGCGCGAATAGATTGTGATTGTCGTTGTGAGAGCTGAACTGTTTGCAGCTAAGTGAACATTACAGACTAACACATTATCGAGTTACTACACACATCAAAAAAAGTTTTGCATCGCCTCGGTTCAGAGAGTTCCGGAACCTGTACAGACAAATGGAAAAGAGATAAACATAAACATCATTTCCGCCCTTTTTATTGCTCATCAAAACCACACACTGCATGTTGTACCACCATACAGTGAGGGATTCAGGAGTGGTGGTCCAGACTGCTGTACACACCGGTACCTGTGATACCCAGTAGCACGTCCTCTTGCATTGTGGTTTGTGGGTCACATCGTCCATAAACAGTCCTTTTCAATCTATTCTAGGCATGTTCGATAGGGTTCACGTCTGGAGAACATGCTGGCCACTCTAGTCGACCGATGTAGTTATCCTGAAGGAAGCCATTCACAAGATGTGCGGGATGGGGTCGTGAATTGTCGTCCATGAAGACGAATGCCTCACCAATATGCTGCCGATATGGTTGCACCATCGGTCGGATGATACCATTCACGTATCGTACAGCCATTACGGCGGCTTCCACGACCACCAGCGGCGTACGTCGGCCCCACATAATGCCACCCCAAAACAGCAGGGTACCTCCATTTTACTGCACTCGCTGGACAGTGTGTCTAAGGCGTTCAGCCTGATCGGGTTGCCTCCAAACACGTCTCCGACGATTGTCTGGTTGAAGGCATATGCGGCACTCATCGGTGAAGAGAACGTGGTGCCAATCCTAAGCGGTCCATTCGGCATGCTGTTGGACTCATCTGTGGCGCGCTGCATGGTGTTGTGGTTGCAAAGATGGACCTCGCCATGGTCGTCGGGAGTGAAGTTGTGCGTCATGCAGCCTACTGCGCTCAGTTTGAGTCGTAACTCGACGTCCTGTGGCTGCACGAAAAGCATTATTCAACATGATGGCGTTGCTGCCAGGGTTCCTCCGAGCCCTTATCCGTAGGTAGCGGTCATTCACTGCTGTAGTAGCCCTTGGGCGGCCTGAATGAGGCATGTCATCGTCAGTTTCTGTCTCTATGTATCTCTTCCATGTCTGAATAACATCGCTTTGGTTCACTCCGAGACTCCTGGACACTTCCCGTGTTGAGAGCCCGACACAAAGTAACAATGCGGACGCGATCGAACCGCGTTATTGAAGGTCTAAACGTGGTTGAACTACAGACAACACGAGCCGTGTCCTTCCTTCCTGGTGGAATGACTGGAACTGATCGGCTGTCGGACCCCCTCCGTCTAATAGGAGCTTGTCATGCATGGTTGTTTACATCTTTGGGCGGGTTTAGTGACATCTGTGAACAGTCAAAGGGACTGTGACTGTGATCCAATACCTACAGTTAACGTCTATCTTCAGGAGTTCTGGGAACCGGGGAGATGCAAAACTTTTTTTGTTGTGTGTATATAGTTTGGATCTGAATGAATTGCCACACATCTGAACATAAACTGTCGCCATGGAGACTTGCATACTGATTGAGACGTGTGGCACTGTTTTCGCCAGAACTGTAAATTCGCGATCATGGTTACCAAAAGTGTACGGAATGTAATAGCGCAGTCAGAGGTGAAATCGAATTTTATACTGTTTATACTGTTTATACGTTGTACTTGACATTATAAACAGAAACACTGTAGTCATGCCCATACCACCGTGGATTTACACACAAGCAACTATGTTCTACCGGCCTATGACGTAAGAAATGCCACGAAGAATGGAATAATTGTGTTTGGAAACACATTCCAAGAAAGAAGACCTATTTTGTGCCATTTCACAACCGATGGAGTTGCTTTAAGTACGCCACCAGCATCGAGCCACCGCTGACGTCACAAAGAATTGTCTACAATAAGTTAAGCTGCAACACCAAATGCTCTCTTCTTGTAAATACTCAGAGAATTTCGTGTTGTTTTGAATATAATTTCTTTCCCTCTTGAGACAAACACTTAAAAAATAAATGTAATTTCAGTGAAGTGTATTACAGTCTGTGTTGACATACCATAAACAGTTCTTATTGCCATTTGCTAACTCTATCATTCTCCTTTATTTATTGAACTGTTACCGCTGGTGGTTTTACGTTTTCTTTTGGAGGCTGTGTTCTCGTGTTTGTGGACAGTGCTTTATCAGACGTATTAACGCATTTCAAACAATGGAAATTGCAGATAGGAATATCAAGAATGTGGGAAAAGACAGATTGGTACTTACCGTAAAGAAGACACGTCAGGTTGCAGACAGGCACAATTAAAAGACATAAAGCTTTGGGCCACAGCCTCTATCAGTAAAGAGAGACATCACCATTCATACACACACAAACAAACGCACCTCACACGTACACGACCGCCAACTCCAGTTTCGTGTTTAGTTGTCATGTGGGTTGGGGTTGGGTTGTTTGGGGAAGGAGACAAGACAGCGAGGTCATCGGTCTCATCGGATTAGGGAAGGACGGGGAAGGAAGTCGGCCGTGCCCTTTCAAAGGAAATATCCCTGCATTTGCCTGGAGCGATTTAGGGAAATCACGGAAAACCTAAATCAGGATGGCTGGACGCGGGATTGAACCGTCGTCCTCCCGAATGCGAGTCCAGTTGTCGTGTGTGCGAGCCCGCTTAAGTTGCGGCGTTCGCCATTAAATTCCGGGCGCCGACCAATAGTAGCAAAGCTGCTTGCTTGCTATTGGTGCAAGGCACGCTACCAGCGGAAAGTTTGATTTTGAAAGCTGTCATCTACGTAAACTTTGTTTACATTCAAGAAGACGACTTATTACGGCATTCTTTCAAATAGTTCAAATGGTTCTAAGCACTATGGGTCTTAACATCTGAGGTTATCAGTGCCCTAGAACTTAGAACTACTTAAACTTAACTATCCTAGGGACATCACACACATCAATGCCCGAGGCAGGATTCGAATCTGCGACCGTAGCAGCCGCGTGGTTCCGGACTGAAGCTCCTAGAACCGCACGGTCACCGCTGCCGGCCACCTCTTTCAGTTGTAACTAAGCAGAACTGTAGTCATTTCCTTAATTATTTACGAATATATTTGCGGGAGTTTTCCTCTTATATGTTCTTTTGAGTTTGTTGCCAAACTCTGATGTGGTTGCCTTCATTTAGTTTGAAAAGTAAAACATGTTTTTTTTTAGTTCAGATTCTCGATATTTATGATTAAAATACGCAAGGTAGATCTCTGAGAACCGTTGTCTCCACACAAGGTGGAAAAAGAATAGAACGTGGCGATATAAACAAAAAGAATGCTATATAAAACGCCTTCAGAATTAGGGTACAGTGGGGCTATTACACGCGCGGGGCTCGTCCTCCTGAAATAATAAATTTTACAATAGTGTACTAGTTCCGCTCAGAGTCAACGTCGTTTTTCCTTCAATGTGTGCCAGGGTCTCTTTGTCATCGCATACGATTGCAGTAACGGTGTTTTAAAGAACACGAGCTACACTGTGTGTGTGTATATTGCTGGATTTTTCGGCAAAAGTGTAATTTGCCACGTCTTTGGAAATGTCTGCACATCGGGGTATTTCCTCCCGTAAACGTGTGGTTATTTCCGATCAGTCAAATTATTAGTTTAATTGACATTTCACTGTGAAGTTCTAGAGAACACAGTATCTTGGTTTGCTTTAAGATGATCAGTACATACAAAGAGGGAAAAGCCAAATGCTTCATGGTCTGAGGAAAAATGAAACAAGCAGTAACGAGTGTTGTAGGCAGCTAGTCTGGATAAACTGCCAACCGTGTGCTACTTGGTTTTACCACGTGTGCGTAGGTGCAAAAAGGACAAGACATGTTTGCTTATGGTAAATGCTTCAAATTTGACACTTAAATACACTATATGGAGTAGCCTCTTGATAGGTTGGATAGCCCCACCATTGTTTATATACTGTCATTTCTGCCTTCTTTGGACGTTTAATACTTTCCTCGTGTAAAGGAATTTCGACCTCTTATGTACTGGAATGTATTCACAATCAACATACCATAATTATATCACGTTGACAGATTTTTTTAAAAAGTTTCGTGTTGAATTATATGGGGCTTAGCCCGCCCGGCTAGCGGTGCGGTCTAACGCGCTGCTTCCCGAGCGGGAAGGCCTTGCCGCTCCCCGGCACGAATCCGCCCGGCGGATTAGTGTCGAGGTCCGGTGTGCTGGCAGCCTGTGGATGGTTCTTAGGGCGGTTTTCCATCTGCCTCGGCGAGTGCGGGCTGGTTCCCCTTATTCCGCCTGAGTTACACTATGTCGGCGATTGCTGCGGCAACACTGCCTCCACGTACGCGTACACCATAACTACTCTACCACGCAAACAACAGGGTTACACTCGTTTGGAATGAGACGTTCCCGGGAGTCCACTGGGTGCGGTGTGGGGCGGCGGTGCGGTGAGTGGACTGCTGTAGCCTGTTGTGGGGTTGTGTACCGCAGAGGGCTATGGCGGGGACGAAGCCTCTCCGTCGTTGCTAGGTCCCCAGATCAATACATACATATATACAAATAGGGCTTACAGTAGAAATGAGTGGAATAGTCCCGCTGTACCCTGAGTGTAAGGCTGTACAGATCTTCACGTGTCAGCTGATTGAGACGTCGTTTTCCACGTAGCGACGCCAGGCGCTGTGTTACGTTCCGCCTGTGTGCAGGTGTTGGCGCCGTGGCTGCCGCGTGGTACCAAGATCGTGGCGTGCGACATCAGCGCCGAGATGCTGCGCTACGCGCAGGCCAACAACTCGCTGCCCGGCGTCGTGGCGTACGAGCGCCTCGACGTGACGGACGCGCTGCAGCTGGAGCAGAGCGGCGTGTGGCGGCGGGGGCCCTACTCCAAGGCGTTCGCCTTCCTGCTGCTCCAGTGGCTGCCCGACAACAGGTCAGCCTGCACTCTCTCTCTCTCCCAGCTCTCCTGGCTTACAGAGGCCGAGGAACAACTTAAATGGACAAAAATCAAACAATGGAAAATCCAGGATGGAATGTAACAATATTGTGAGTTGTGAAACTTCCTGGCAGATTAAAGCTGTGTGCCGGACCGAGACTCGAACTCGGGATCTTTGCCTTTCGCGGGCAAGTGCTCTACCGACTGAGCTACCCAAGCACGACTCACGCTCCGTCCCCACAGCTTTACTTCTTCCAGTACCTCGTCTCCTACCTTCCAAACTTTACAGAGGCTCTTCTGCGAACCTTGCAGAACTAGCACTCCTGAAAGAAAGGATATTGCGGAGACATGGCTTAGCCACAGCCAGGGGGATGTTTCCAGAATGAGATTTTCACTCTGCAAGTTTCGCAGAAGAGCTTCTGTAAAGTTTGGAAGGTAGGAGACAAGGTACTGGCAGAAGCAAAGCTGTGAGGACGGGACGTGAGTCGCGCTTGGGTAGCTCAGTTGGAAGAGCACTTGCCCGCGAAAGGCAAAGGTCCCGAGTGTGAGTCTCGGTCCGGCACACAGTTTTAATCTGCCAGGAAGTTTCATATCAGCGCACACTCCGCTGCAGAGTGAAAATCTCATTCTGGATTGTGAGTTGTGTTTGCGTGAGTGTCTATGTGTGTGTTTGCCATCTAATTCTGACGAAGGCCTTACTGGCCGAAAGCTATTTTTAATGACAGTCTTTTTGTTGTGCCTATATGCGGCTCAGCATTTTCACAATATCGATAAAGGTACAAAAAGTTTGTCACGTCCTAGGAGACATCACGCTAATAGCTTGTAGCGCCGCCTCTGTTCTTAATTACTGCCTTGCAACGTTGTCATACTTTCAAACAGTACACAATTCAGATTTTTTATTTTTCATTACACTCAAAATTGTTTTACGAGTACTTGAAAGCTACCAGATAAAGCCTTTTAGACCAGGAAACATTTCGCTGAAAACATCAATCCTTAACTAATTAGTTGGAGATGTTTATTATTAACTATAAGTTTAACGCATTCTATTCCGATGGAGCGGTGAATCTCTTCGATTTGCGTTGCTAAAATGGTTCAAATGGCTCTAAGCACTATGGGACTTAACATCTGAGGTCATCAGTCCCCTAGACTTAGAACTCGAGCCTTTACATATATGAGTGCATCCTGTTCGCAAATGCGTATCTTTTAAACCAAACTGGACATCTGCAACAAAATAAGCATAAACACAGTCACAACACAAGAAACACAAATAATATCCACATGTCACAGTGTAGAACAGCACTGTACCAAAAAAGTGTATCACAGATAACAGTTCAGCTATATAACAGCCTACCCAGTGATTTAAAATCGCAGCAACATAAAAAATTTTTTAAACATAATCTTAAGTCATTTCTAGTGGAAAAATGCTTTTACTCTGTAAAAGAATTTTTAAATTACAAAAAATAGCCTTGTAAACAATGATTATGTAATAATGGTTAAATTCAAATTGCTATATTTGTCACTTGTAATTTATGATTGTTATCTGTAATTAATTTTGTCATGCTCTCTCTCTCTCTCTCTTTCTCTCGCTCTGTCTGTGTGTGTGTGTGTGTGTGTGTGTGTTTCTGCTCCTTTCGCAATTTTGACTTGTCCTATATTCAGTGTATTGTTTAAGTATGTAATGAATCAAATGGACCAATAAATGAATGAATGAATGAATGAAACCTGCGACTGTAGCAGTAGCGCGGTTCCGGACTGAAGCGCCTAGAACCGCTCGGTCGCAGAGGCTGGCAGTTGCGTTGCATTTTGCCTTAATACACAATAAGACACTGTAGTGATACGTCCTATTCCTTGAATGAGAGGTATCACGTCCTTCAGTGCATATGTCAGACAAAAGATGTTCGTGTTAAAGTAGTCGATAAGTCGTGGGGACCCCACTGCTGTGAGGTGTTTCAAATCGTAGTTGCTGATACTAGAACTAACGATCCAGTGACTGTACGGAAGTGGCTAGAAGTCACCTGCTGAGGAGGAGATAGGTGTTCCATGGAGAGGGCGGCGAGGAAGAAAGATCTCCATGAAATCTAAGAACGCGAAATGTCAAAGATAATAAATGTATTGTAATTGTTAACTATCAAGTCGAATATCAGAACTTTTATGTAGGTACTGTAGAGAGTCAGTATTCAACTTAGTAACTGTCCTCATTTTTCATGCATTGCGTTGTAATTTTGAAGATAACATAAGAAGGTGAATTCAGTCTCGCTTCTTATTTATCTGGTAGACTGAATGAGAAAGAGAAGTTAATTTCCAGCAGCTTTATCTGGGGCCTGTAAGTCTGAGCCAAGTTGGAGGAATAAGGCACATGGATTCAGGTCACAGACTAGCTTCCACAGAACTTTTATGTAGGTACTGTAGAGAGTCAGTATTCAATTTGGTAACTGTCGTTATCAGGAGAAAGAAAACTGGCGTTCTACGGATCGGAGCGTGGAATGTCAGATCCCTTAATCGGGCAGGTAGGTTAGAAAATTTAAAAAGGGAAATGGATAGGTTGAAGTTAGATATAGTGGGAATTAGTGAAGTTCGGTGGCAGGAGGAACAAGATTTCTGGTCAGGTGACTACAGGGTCATAAACACAAAATCAAATAGGGGTAATGCAGGAGTAGGTTTAATAATGAATAGGAAAATAGGAATGCGGGTAAGATACGACAAACAGCATAGTGAACGCATTATTGTGGCCAAGATAGATACGAAGCCCACACCTACTACAGTAGTACAAGTTTATATGCCAACTAGCTCTGCAGATGACGAAGAAACTGAGGAAATGTATGATGAAATAAAAGAAATTATTCAGATTGTGAAGGGAGACGAAAATTTAATAGTCATGGACGACTGGAATTCGAGTGTAGGAAAAGGGAGAGAAGGAAACATAGTAGATGAATATGGATTGGGGCTAAGAAATGAAAGAGGAAGCCGCCTGGTAGAATTTTGCACAGAGCACAACATAATCATAACTAACACTTGGTTTAAGAATCATGAAAGAAGGTTATATGCATGGAAGAACCCTGGAGATACTAGAAGGTATCAGATAGATTATATAATGGTAAGACAGAGATTTAGGAACCAGGTTTTAAATTGTAAGCCATTTCCAGGGGCAGATGTGGACTCTGACCACAATCTATTGGTTATGACCTGTAGATTAAAACTGAAGAAACTGCAAAAAGGTGGGAATTTAAGGAGATGGGACCTGGATAAACTGAAAGAACCAGAGGTTGTACAGAGCTTCAGGGAGAGCATAAGGGAACAATTGACAGGAATGGGGGAAATAAATACAGTAGAAGAAGAATGGGTAGCTTTGAGGGATAAAGTAGCGAAGGCAGCAGAGGATCAAGTAGGTAAAAAGACGAGGGCTAGTAGAAATCCTTGGGTAACAGAAGAAATATTGAATTTAATTGATGAAAGGAGAAAATATAAAAATGCAGTAAATGAAGCAGGCAAAAAGGAATACAAACGTCTCAAAAATGAGATCGACAGGAAGTGCAAAATGGCTAAGCAGGGATGGCTAGAGGACAAATGTAAGGATGTAGTGGCCTATCTCACTAGGGGTAAGATAGATACTGCCTACAGGAAAATTAAAGAGGCCTTTGGAGATAAGAGAACGACTTGTATGAATATCAAGAGCTCAGATGGAAACCCAGTTCTAAGCAAAGAAGGGAAAGCAGAAAGGTGGAAGGAGTGTATAGAGGGTATATACTAGGGCGATGTACTTGAGGACAATATTATGGAAATGGAAGAGGATGTAGATGAATATGGAATGAGAGATATGATACTGCGTGAAGAGTTTGACAGAGCACTGAAAGACCTGAGTCGAAACAAGGCCCCCGGAGTAGACAACATTCCATTGGAACTACTGACGGCCTTGGGAGAGCCAGTCCTGACAAAACTCTATCATCTGGTGAGCATGATGTATGAAACAGGCGAAATACCCTCAGACTTCAAGAAGAATATAATAATTCCAATACCAAAGAAAGCAGGTGTTGACAGATGTGAAAATTATCGATCGATCAGTTTAATAAGTCACAGCTGCAAAATACTAACACGAATTCTTTACAGACGAATGGAAAAACCAGTAGAAGCCAACCTCGGGGATGATCAGTTTGGATTCCGTAGAAACACTGGAACACGTGAGGCAATACTGACCTTACGACTTATCTTAGGAGAAAGATTAAGGAAAGGCAAACCTACGTGTCTAGCATTTGTAGACTTAGAGAAAGCTTTTGACAATGTTGACTGGAATACTCTCTTTCAAATTCTAAAGGTGGCAGGGGTAAAATACAGGGAGCGAAAGGCTATTTACAATTTGTACAGAGACCAGATGGCAGTTATAAGAGTCGAGGGACATGAAAGGGAAGCAGTGGTTGGGAAGGGAGTAAGACAGGGTTGTAGCCTCTCCCCGATGTTGTTCAATCTGTATATTGAGCAAGCAGTAAAGGAAACAAAAGAAAAATTCGGAGTAGGTATTAAAATTCATGGAGAAGAAATAAAAACTTTGAGGTTCGCCGATGACATTGTAATTCTGTCAGAGACAGCAAAGGACTTGGAAGAGCAGTTGAATGGAATGGACAGTGTCTTGAAAGGAGAATATAAGATGAACATCAACAAAAGCAAAACAAGGATAATTGAATGTAGTCTAATTAAGTCGGGTGATGCTGAGGGAATTAGATTAGGAAATGAGGCACTTAAAGTAGTAAAGGAGTTTTGCTATTTGGGGAGCAAAATAACTGATGATGGTCGAAGTAGAGAGGATATAAAATGTAGGCTGACAATGGCAAGGAAAGCGTTTCTGAAGAAGAGAAATTTGTTAACATCCAGTATTGATTTAAGTGTCAGGAAGTCATTTCTGAAAGTATTCGTATGGAGTGTAGCCATGTATAGAAGTGAAACATGGACGATAAATAGTTTGGACAAGAAGAGAATAGAAGCTTTCGAAATGTGGTGCTACAGAAGAATGCTGAAGATTTGATTGGTAGATCACGTAACTAATGAAGTATTGAATAGGATTGGGGAGAAGAGAAGTTTGTGGCACAACTTGACCAGAAGAAGGGATCGGTTGGTAGGACATGTTCTGAGGCATCAAGGGATCACCAATTTAGTATTGGAGGGCAGCGTGGAGGGTAAAAATCGTAGAGGGAGACCAAGAGATGAATACACTAAGCAGATTCAGAAGGATGTAGGTTGCAGTAGGTACTGGGAGATGAAGAAGCTTGCACAGGATAGAGTAGCATGGAGAGCTGCATCAAACCAGTCTCAGGACTGAAGACCACAACAACAACAACAACAACTGTCCTCATTTTTCATGCATTGCGTTGTAATTTTGAAGATAACATAAGAAGGTGATTTCAGTCTCGCTTCTTATTTATCTGGTAGACTGAATGAGAAAGAGAAGTTAATTTCCAGCAGCTTTATCTGCGGCCTGTAAGTCTGAGCCAAGTTGGAGGAAGAAGGCACATGGATTCAGGTCACAGACTAGCTGGACCCTGATTAATAATAATGGCGACCGAGTATTCAGTACGCAACAGTCAATATATATAAAAGAGTGTTCAGATGGCAACTTAGTTAGTGTTTGGTGCATAAGGTGAAGTATAACAACTTAGTTAGTGTTTGGTGCATAAGGTGAAGTATATCAAACCTTCATGCAGCCCAAGCCAAGCTGAACACTACACGTGGCGACCATGACAGGTTGGCTTGGGCTACATGAAGGTTTGTTATACTTCACCTTATGCACCAAACACTTAACTAAGTTGCCATCTGAACACTCTTTTATATACAATGAATGTTGCTTATTGAATATTCGGTCGCCGTTAACTATTATTAATCAGGGTCCGGTTAGTCTGTACCCTGAATTCGTGTGAGTTCTTCCTCCAACTCGGCTCAGACTCCGCCTACTTACAGACTGCTGATAAAGCTACTGCGTCCATAACAGATCTGATATTCAACTTGATAATTAACAATTACAAGACATTCATTATCTTCGACATTTCGCGTTCTTAGTTTTCATGGAGCTCTTTCTTCTGCACCGGACGCTCCATGGAACTCCTGTCTCCACCTCAGCAGGTGGGGCCGTCTGATTGCTGCCCACTTCCGTACAGTCACTGGGTCGTTAGCTCTGGTATCAGCAATTACGATTTAAAACATCTCCCAACAGTGGGGTGCTCACCGACTACTGTCACGAACATCTTTTTTCTGACATATGTATTTAAGTACATGATACCTCTCATTCAAGGAATGGGATGTATCACTACAACACTAAGCGAAAAAAAAGCCGCACCACGGAGGAATTATCCTTATGGGACGAAAATCGGTAGGTGTGATGTACATGTACAGACAAAAAAATGATCACAATTTCAGAAAAATCTGGAAGATCCGTTCAAGAAAAAGACCTTCACAAGCTGAACAAGCCAATAACTCCTTATGCAAGCACTTATTCAGCCTGACGTTGACTAAGAGAATTAATTGGTGGATGTCCCCCTGAGGGATACTGCGCCAAATTCTATCCAACTGACGCGTTAGATCGTCAGAGTCCCGAGCTCGTTGGAGGACACAGCCCAAACGTTCTCAATTGGGGAGAGATGTGGCGACCTTGGTGGCAAGCACAAAGGCAAGCAGTAGAAACTGTCGCACTCGGCGGGCAGGCATTAACTTGTTGAAATGTACGCCCACGACGGTTTGTAATGAAGAACAACAAAACGGGGTGCAGAATACAGTCAACGCACCGCTGTGCTGTATGATGATGATGATTGGTTTGGGGGGCGCTCAACTGTGCGGTCATCAGCACCCATACAAAGTTCCAATTTTTACACAGTCCAGTCTAACCACTGTCACGAATGATGGTGATGAAATGATGAGGACAACACAAACACCCAGTCCATGGGCATAGAAAATCCCCAACCCGGCCGGGAATCGAACCTGGGACCCTGTGGTCCAGAGGCAGCATCTCTAGCCACTAGATCACGAGCTACCAGGTGCTACGAGGTGCCATACACGACAACAATAGGGGTCTTGGTACGAAAGGTACAACCCCCTCTCCGGACCATCTCTTCTAGTTTTCGGGCCTTACGGCGGGCGACAGTTAGGTTGGTATCCCACCACTATCCAGGGTTTCTCCAGACACGTCTGCGGCCTGCAATCACACTGACTAGAGTAGCATCGTCTTCAAAGATGAGACCCGCTTCGGAACGAGCCCCATGGCTCTACCTTGCCCAGCAAGGATGCCGCATCTCCACCCAGCTGAGAACGTTTGAGTATTATGGGCAGGGCCCTCCAACGTGCTAGGGGTTTTGACGATATAATGCGCCAATTGGACAGAATTTGTCACAATATCACACAGGACGACATCCAACAGTTCTGTCAAACAATGCCAAACTAAATAACTGCTTGCATAATGGCCAGAAGTGGACCAATACGTTATTGACTTGCTCATTTTGTGAAGCTCTTCTCTTGTTTATTTGTACATGTACATCGCACCTATCCTTTCCGTCTCATTCGGATAATTCCTTCGTGGTGTATCGTTTTGTATTTTTGTCTCAGTGTGTAAATGACTTCCCCACAATCATTATTGTCTCTTAGCATTAGCGATTTATTTGACACTTCATAACTTTTCATTAACAAACATTAATACAAAATCTAGAAACTCTGAAAACTCAAGCTGTCTAGAACTCACTGGCCTAGTGACTAACTGATCTACTGATGTCTGTGGACACAGCTGTAGTCCCTTAAACAATACTACGGCAGTTTTAAGCATTAAGGGAATACACATTATGTCTTAATTACAGTGAAAAAGGATGAATACAAAAAAATTAGCATGCGACATCAAGGTCAAGTAGTTGTATAAATATCTTTTTAAGTAACCGTTTTCTCAATTTCAAAGTTTTTGTATACTAAATTTTTTGTAAAACAAATGTGTTTAACAGTTACAGTACAAATATGCAGATTGCTTCTAAGATGCTTAATTATTTTAATTAGTATCACTTAAAGACGTTTCAATGCTATAGCCACATTATTTGGTGCAGCTAGTTATTTTATGAACCATCTTGAAGATCGTTATGTACTGAACTGTTTACAATCTGAATTATCGGACTCGACCTTGTTAAGTATTTTTTCGAGAATTTTCTACTCCTTAATTTTTCAGAGCTGCACTACCTGAGAAAACCATTATTATTCTGGATTAAAAATGTCATTTAAAAAATGGGAGCACTTACACATAAAACTTCGAACTCTAGTATTTTTGTGAGTAAAATAGCATTACTAACTTTGAAGGTACATTTATTTGTTCTAGATAGTTTTAGATGAATAATAACTTTGATATGAATAACTTAAACGTAAATTTAAGATAACGTAATAAAAGATACAATGTATCGAATAAAACATTACATGCTGTCAATAGTATATAAATTAATAGTTTTGTACCGTAATTATTAGTAATAATATGTATAGGGTATACTTCAGTGTTAAATTTCTGTCTGTTACATCACAGTCTCGATTCGACAAGTAAGAGACTCAACGGTTTTCTACATATATGCTGTACCCAGCTGAAGCGACTCATTGGTACATGCAAAAACATCCGCCATGGAACATACACAAGCCTCCACGCAGTTCCGCATTATGAGCTAGTCAAAATAGTCCGTCAAACAATGTAGGTAGTGGAAGTTTCTCTAATGACGTAGGGGTTAAACAATGGAAACGTTACTGACATTCTTGTGGTAAATGGATTCACTCACGATAGTAGCGTGTCGTCAAAAACACGCAGCGTCAACGCTTTACTTCGTTTATGTATCTCATAGGAGTGATGTGCGACAGCGCCAATCAGCCTAGAAAAGTGTTAATGAGAAGCCACGCCCACTGCCCATCACCATGCCGCACTGTCGTTTCGCCAACTGGCCAGCTTGCTTTGACTCGGTGCACATGTCTCAGAGGCTGCCATCACGCGGCACGTTTCGTGCGTTTGGGACAGCTCGTCGTCATGACGTTCACAGAGCGATAGAAGGTCAGCAAGGATCACGGGGCTGTAGTAAAGACCTGAACACAGGCATGTGGCCCTGTGGCGTGGGTCTTGGCCTCAAGCTGAGCCGGACAGTTCGTGTCGCTGAAGTGCGCACCACTGCATCGGATCGGCCACACAAAGGACAGTTCTTAAGCTGCCGGCATCGCTACCGCCAGGGCCAACTTGCCTCAGCCTACAGGTTAACCAACGCGGCCGTTGGAGCTGTGTGCATCTGCAGGCGTATGTATACACTGTGTCCGTCCAAAAAGTCCCGAGATTGACTTCACTCCTGGCATATAACCGACGTCACCGCAGTTAACTATACTGGCAGTCTGAACTAACAGCTGCAACCAACAGACGTACATTCGACCACTCAGTTATGGGCAGTCGAAGCGTGGCTGTAATATATCATCGTTGTTGTTTACAAATCGCAATGGAGCAACAACTCTAAATCAGCTGTTCAAGACATCCTCCAGAACCAAAACAAAAAGGAACTAATGACATTAGTTGCCAGTGGGCAATGATTTATATCAATGGGACAAGTTGAAAATTTGTGCCGAAGCAGAGTCTCTTGCTTGTTAGGCAGATGCACTGACCACTGCGCCATCCAGACACAACAGCCACTACAACTACATGGCATACTCTAGCACGCCCCCTGTCAGACCAAAATTCTCAACTTATACCACACACTACTAATGTAGTGCCCCTGTTCATCAGCCTCATTACTCGCAGCATCTCGTTGATTCCTGTAAGAGTTCGACCTAGGTTTGCATCTGCACTCAAGGGATCATTGGCCGTCATCGCCTTAATTATATACTGAAGCGCCAAAGGAACTGGTATCGGCACAAGTATTCAGATACGGAGAAATGTAACAGGCAGAGTACGGCACGGCACAGCACGACAGAAGACTGTTGACGAATGGAAACATGTTGCCAGGTGGGATGAGTCTCGTTTCAAATTATATCGAGTGGATGGACGTGTACGGGTATGGAGACAATCTCATGAATCCATGGACACTGGCCGGCCGTTGTGGCCGAGCTGTTCTAGGCGCTTCAGTACGGAACCGCGCAGCTGCTACGGTCGCAGGTTCGAATCCTGCCTGGGGCATGGATGTGTGTGGTGTCCTTAGGTTAGTTAGGCTTAAGTAGTTCTAAGTCTAGGGGACTGATGACGTCAGATGTTAAGTCCTATAGTGCTTAGAGCCATTTAAACCATTTTTGAAGCATAGACCCTGCATGTCAGCAGGGGACTGTTCAAGATAGATGATGGAGGCCCCGTAATGGTGTGGGGCGTGTGCGGTTGGAGTGGTATGGGACCCCTGATACATATAGATACGACTCTGACAGGTGGCACGTACTTAAGCATCCTGTCTGGTCACCTCCATCCATTCATGTCCATTGTGCATTCCAACGGACTTGAGCAATTCCAGCAGGTCAATGCGATACCCCACACGTCCAGAATTGCTACAGAGTGGCTCCAGAAACACTCTTCTGAGTTTAAACACTTCCGCTGGCTACCAGACTCCCTAGACATGACCATGGGATGCCTTGCAACGTACTGTTCGGAAGAGACCTTCACCCCGTCGTACTCCTTCCGATTTATGGAAAGCCCTGCAGGATTCATGGTGTCAGTTCCCTCGAGTACTACTTCAGACATTAGTCGAGTCAATGCCACATCGTGTTGCATCAATTCTGCGTGCTCGCGGAGCCCCTACAGAATATGTCTTTTCCAGTACTGATTTTGTGAAGATTATAATGAATCATCGCATCTCCACAGGCTACTGTTTGCTTTCGAGAGAAGGGTGAGTGATCGCTATCCATCTCCATCATCGTTGCTACCATTCCTCTGAAAAAATGGTATAAGATTACCTTGAAGACCATACAGGACCCGTATTTATCCATTCCGAGACAACTGGTAGCTGGTCTGAATGTCAAAGGTTTTGCCCACCGCATTAGGCATGGTAATGTGTTATGCTTTTGGTTTTCCCAAACTCTTGTCCACTCACTCGAGGCATAGCACCTGTACACGGAGCCTGTAGCAAATTAACGACAGTAAGTACCTCAGGCCGATATGAGCCATCGCTCTAACTGTTACAGCCACAGCCGACAGATGTCGCTGTCGCACACGCAGTTAAATCATAATCGGTCAAAACAATTTATTTTTGAAATTAATCTCCTGCAGATATTATGTCTTTTATTTCTTGTTTGAGATTTATAAGGTTTATTATTATTGTGAAAGAATTTGAGGATCTGAGGTAAGATGATAAATGAATATTCTTTCGTCTATTAACTGAATACACTACTGGCCATTAAAATCGCTGATGACGTGCTACAGACTAGAAATTTAACCGACAGGAAGAAGATGCTGTGATACGCAAATGATTAGCTTTTCAGAGCATTCACACAAGGTTGGAGCCGGTGGCGTCACCTACAACGTGCTGACATGAGGAAACTTTCCAACCGATTTCTCATACACAAACAGCAGTTGACCGGCATTGCCTGGTGAAACGTTGTTGTGATGCCTCGTGTAAGGAGGAAAAATGCGTACCATCACGTTTCCGACTTTGATAAAGGTCGGATTGTAGCCTATCGCGATTGCGGTTTATCGTATAACGACATTGCTGCTCGTGTTGGTCGAGATCCAATGACTGTTAGCAGAATATGGAATCGGTGGGTTCAGGAGGGTAATACGGAATGCTGTGTTGGATCCCAACAGCCTCGTATCACTAGCAGTCGAGATGACTGGCATCTTATGCGCATGGCTGTAACGAATCGTGCAGCCACGTCTCGACCCTTGAGTCAACAGATGGGGACGTTTGCAAGACAACAACCATCTGCACGAACAGTTCGACGACGTTTACAACAGCATGGACTATCAGCTCGGAGACCATGGCTGCGGTTACCCTTGACGCTGCATCACAGACAGGAGCGCCTGTGATGGTGTACTCAACGACGAACCTGGGTGCACGAATGACAAAACGTCATTTTTTCGGATGAATCCAGGTTCTGTTTACAGCATCATGATGGTCACATCCGTGTTTGGCGACATCGCAGTGAATGCACATTGGATGCGTGTATTTGTCATCGCCATACTGGCGTATCACTCGGCGTGATGGTATGGGGTGCCATTGGTTACACGTCTCGGTCACCTCTTGTTCGCATTGACGGCACTTTGAACAGTGGACGTTGCATTTCAGATGTGTTACGACACGTGGCTCTACCCTTCATTCGATCCCTGCGATACCCTACATTTCAGCAGGATAATGCACGACCGCATGTTGCAGATCCTGTACGGACCTTTCTGGATACAGAAAATGTTCGACTGCTGCCCTTGCCAGCGCATTCTCCAGATCACTCACCAATTGGAAACGTCTGGTCAATGGTGGCCGAGCAACTGGCTCGTTACAATGCGCCAGTCACTAGTTTTGATGAACTGAGGTACCGTGTTGAAGCTTCATGGGCAGCTGTACCTGTACACGCCATCCAAGCTCTGTTTGAGTCAATGTCCAGGCGTATCAAGGCCGTTATTACGGCCAGAGGTGGTTTTTCTGGGTACTGATTTCTCAGGACCTATGCGTGAAAATGTAATCACATGTCAGTTCTAGTATAATATGTTTGTCCAATGAATTCCCGTTTATCATCTGCATTTCTTCTTGGTGTAGCAATTTTAATGGGCAGTAGTGTAAATGGTAGCTTGGGAATCGTATCTGTACACAGTGGGTGAGGCATATGCTCAGGGGAAATTGGTAATCTTTTATTCGGCAGTTTATGGTACTGGATAAACAAGAAACATACTACGATGATTCGATTAGGTAAAGAGCGAATTATTTTGTTATTTGTGGGTTTTCTAATATTGTTTATTTAATAAATTGCTTGGAAAATATATTATATTGTGACTGTTTGATAGTAGAAGATGCGGGATAGCACACTTTACTTCAGATAGCTGATTGGATATCACTTCTCTCTATCAATTTTGCGCGCAAGAAGAATTGATTTGTAGAGGCTAGAAGTGGTTCGCAGATCAGCCATCATAATGTTCAGACGCGTGTCAGAAAAGTGGCTGTAACTTTGCGTAATTAGGACTCAAACTTGACTGTGGAATGGCGTAAAGTGATCGCGGGCGAGTATAATGGCAAAAGTGTGGGAATGGGTTATCTGTGCATTCTGTGACTTAATGAGTATCTAAAATCCGTGAAGCTTATTATGGAATTCGTAACTGAGAGCCGAGCATTCTAAATGACCGATTTGTGGGGTGTTGAGCGAGGATTCGAAAACATGGAAGATCCGTTTGTAATTTTTCTGACAACAGATACCAGAAGCTGGCTAAATAAGAGTGACTGTTTGTATGTTCGTGAGTGTTGAAAATGTAATTTCAGATTAGCACGGACTTGGAGGTCGGATTGTAATAAAGAAGTCACAATATATCGTAAAGTTCTTTCGAAGAGCTTCTCCCATTTAATAATGTAGCTAGTTAAAAACCTGAGACTACAAAAACATTAGTTGCACTCTTTAGATACATGCAGTGCGACTGGTTTTCCTACAGCTCTATCACGGGAGGCGTGTTAGTACTGCAGAAGAAGAGAAGTTGGTCGCACAGTGAATGTGTGCCACCACGAAAGAATTATTCAAATGGCACGGAAATTAGTAGATGTGATCTGTCTGTACGGACAAGCAAATGACTACAATTTCAGAAAAAATGGATGATTCATTCAATAGAAAGAGCGTCACACAGTGAGCAACTCAATAACGCTTTCCACCACCTCTGGTCCTTACGCAAGTAGTTATTTGGCTTGGCATTGATTCGTAGTCAAAATGCTGAGCTGGTTGGAGAACCCTGCCCACAATGCTCCTAACGTTCCCAGCTGAGGAGAGATGCGGTGACCTTGTTGGCCAAGGTAAAATTTGGTAAGGACGAAGACAAAACAGTAGACACTCTCGCCGTGTGCAGGCGGGCATTATCTTGCTGAAAAGTAAGCCCAGGATGGCTTGCCATGAGCTGCAACAAAATGGGGCGTAGAATATCGTCGAGGTAGCGCTGTGCTATACGGGTGCTGTTGATGACAACCAATGGGGTCATGCTATGAGAAGAAATGGCAACCCACACCTACTTATCGGGCCGCATGGAGGACAACAGTCAGGTCTGGCTTGATATCTTATTGACTGGAGTAGAATTCCCTTCAGTGATGAGTCCCGCTTCCAGCTGAGTCCCGATGACCAAGCAAGGCGTGTCTGTAGACGTCCCATACAGCGGTGGGATACCGAGCTGACTGTCGCCCGCCATGCGGCCCAACAACCAGATCTGATGTCTACATCTACATCTACATTTACACTCCGCAAGCCACCTAACGGTGTGCGGCGGAGTGCAATTTACGTGCCACTGTCATTATCTCCCTTTCCTGTTCCAGTCGCGTATGGTTCGCGGGAAGAACGACTGCCGGAAAGCCTCCGTGCGCGTTCGAATCCCTCTAATTTTACATTCGTGATTTCCTCGGGAGGTATAAGTAGGGGGAAGCAATATATTCGATACCTCATCCAGAAACGCACCCTCTCGAAACCTGGACAGCAAGCTACACCGCGATGCAGAGCGCCTCTCTTGCAGAGTCTGCCATTTGAGTTTGCTAAACATCTCCGTAACGCTATCACGCTTACCGGTCGCGAAGTGATGCCGAGGTAGTTCCAGATAAGTTTTATAGTCTGACGATAATTTATGGATTTGTAGTTTTAGCTTGACGATGTCCACTATGGACAAACGGTAGTTACTGTTAATCTGAAGAAGTTTGGGTTATCCCGACTGAAACCTAGGTCGATTCTGGGTAAACGGTACAACTCAGGCTGTTGATTATTAGAATTAAAATTAATGAAACTGCGATTGTTGAAAAATTTGAATGATAAAGCTATATATTACGTTTTCTCTGATCTTCACACGGTTTTAGAAGACAGTGACTTCCAGTTGGGTCAAGAACTGAAGTCTGTGTTTATGGATCATTTAACTGAACTCAGTGTTTACTTTCTGAAGTACTTTCCAGCTCAAGTTAATCAATACAACTGGAACACAGTTCTTTTCAGTACAGAACTTTCATCAGCACTTGCCACTGAAGAACAATAAGAATCTCTATGTATGAAAAACTGTCCACTGTCCACAACCAGCGAATTCCAACCACAGCAAACTAATAACATCAACCCTAACTCTAAAGAACCTGACGAAATCGAAATAACTAAACAAATTAAGAGACTTAAAACAATATAGCATCCGAAGAAGACGGCATAGTTGCAGAACTACTGAAATCAGCTGGCTCTAATACTATAAAAGAGATCACTCAACTAATAGGAATATCTGGCAAACTGAGACAATACCTGAGGACTGGAAAAAGGGGATAGAAGCGATGTTAATAATTATTGAGGAATCTCTCTTCTCCCGGCACATACAAAATTCTCTCGCATTGTTTAATTGTTCAAGCCCAAGAACAGTTAGAACCTAAAGTTGGTGAATACCAAGCAGACTTTAGACCAAACAGATCCTGTCCGGAACAAATTCTTAATTTAAAACTAAACCTTAGGCACCAAAGGATTTCTGATAACAATATTGTATGTAAACATTTGTGGGTTTTAAAAAGGCCTACGACTCAGCTGATCGTGAATCTCTTTTCCAAATTTCAAAGGAACAAGGGCGAGATAATAAAACGTCTGAACCGTCTGATATAAAGACTGGTGTTAGACACGCAGATTGACTCTCTCCATTGCTGTGTTTCCTAATAGGTGATTACAGAATGGTGAGAGCAAAAGTCGAGTCAAAATATAGATCAATCAATCAAGTTAGGCAGAAGTAATATTAGAGTAGATTGCCTCTCCTTTGCAGATGATCTGGCAATATAACAAGGGATATTATCACAGGTCAAAGACAAATTTAAATTCTTAAAGAAGTTGCCGAAAATGTAGAACTACAAAAATATCATTAGAAAAAACGGAATATATGACATACAACAAACAAGCACTAAAGTTTTTGAACACAAAGTATGGAAAAATAAAAAGGGTTTCTGAGTTTAAATACTTGGGGGAAATCATACACAAAAACTGTCTGGGGAAAAGCTGCAAACGAATACCGCTGTCAAAAAATGGCAACCGCATTCAGATTAACTCAAAATATTTATAATAAAAATCACTTTCTAAATTCAGTAAACTTAGGCATTACAACAGTGCAATCTAATCTGGATGTATGGAGCAGAAACTTTAATTTTAAATGGAAAGAGGGATACTGAAGAAATTCAAAAGAAAGAAAGATTATTAGGAAAATATTAGGCCCCAAAATTACTGATGCAGTAACTTGTATTCTGAGAAGTGATAAGGAAATAAAAGAATGCACAGACATACATGGTGACATGAGAAAACGAAGACTTAAATTTATGGGCGTATTAAAAGAATGGCACCCACTAGGTTGACAAAACAAATAGTAGAATTCTATGGAAACAGAAGTAAGGCCAAAACAGAGCTCATTAAATGGATCGCTGCGTTTAAGGAGGATCCTAAAGTAGCCAGTATAACTCAGGGAGATGTTACAGATAGAAAAACATTCAGACAAAAGATATTTGCTTGGAAAGTTGGAGAGAGGAAAATTAGAAAACGGACTGGAACACCGTGGTCTGATGAAAGAAATAGGCTTCATTCTGAGAGGATGTAACAAATTTGGACACAAAGGAAGGCCAACCATCAAAAGTGACATTGATGGATTGTACCTCGTGTGGTCCTGATGGGCCCATACGTGCATAATAATAACAACAACAACAACAACAACAATAATAATAATAATAATAATAATTATTATTATTATAAATGTCCTGACTGACTGACTCTTAATTGCCCAGCACGAACTACTAAGGATAGAAATGAATTTGACTCCTCGGTTGAAAATAACAAACTACGTGTGGTCAGTGTTTCTTCAAATTCAACCCCTAAGGTGGTGAAATAGGGCGTGACTGACTCTGTGACTCAGCCTCACCCAGCCCATACAATTAAGGATAGAAACTTGAAATTCGGAGAGTGTGTTGATCTTCTACTATAGGCATCCTTTATTAACAGATTATTCGAAATTCCATCCCTAGGATGACGAAGAAAGGGATGAAAGGTTTTTTGAAACTACTGACCGAGCCAGGGTATGAATCGGACATTCAACAAAGCTACGGTCCCCCTTGAAAATGTCCTCCGCAAATGGGTACGAAACGTCGGGTTTTGAAGTGAAATCGCTTAGACCACGGCATAGTAGACCGGAATATTTTATTAATTGTGAGTGCGATTTTGATGCTCTGCATTGTATATTTCCTACCTCTTCAATTAGTGTGAGCTGGTAAAGGACCGAGACTGACGGGCAGTACTCAAACATCGGTCGAATACCTGTTTCCAAGCCCACTTCTTTCCCTAAGATTCCTCCAATGAATCTAAGCCTGGCTTCTGCTTTCCCCTGTATTTTGTTTTGTGTGATCACTCCGCTTCATGTTGCTGCAGATGGTTACTTCCAGGTGTCTCACGGTTGTTACTGTTTATAGTCATTTGTCGTCATTAGTGTAATCGTACAATACTGGATTTCTAGGCCTATTTATGTACGCTCACTACGTTACATTTACTTACTTTTAGTGTCAATTACCAACCCCTGTTCAAATCATGGGTCGAATAAGCGTTGTGAGGACATACTGTAAACTATGATTAAGCTACAATATAAGAATAGAGGAAAGATGAAAATTCTAGGATCGTTTTGATATATATTGCAGAGATCGACCTTCAATCAAAAAAAGTGTGTAGCTGTTGCTGCCCCTGTGAGGTTACTGTACAGGAGTGTCATCCTTTTTAACTTTGTGACCAAAGTGTATTGAGCTCTATACGGGAGAATTTTGCTAGGGATGGTAGGTCACGGTGATGGAATGTTAACACCATCTTATTCCTGGAAATATTCGAGGTAGCTAAAAGGCTATAAACCACTCAGGTACAAAATTTAAGTTTAAGACTGGCGGCCGGTCCCTACATACGATGATTAAGTCGGACAACGCCTCAGGCTAAGAGCATGATTGCTTGAAGAGACGATTATCTGCTCCTGATGTGAGGTGTGGCGTTTAATGCGTGTTTATCCAGGTGCTCTGCCGTCTGGAGCCTACCTGGGGCCGCACTCTCACGGCGGTCACATAGAGGGGAAAGCGAGGGGGGCTTTTAATGAGTCAAGGACGGCGAGCGAGGAGACGTAGGTGTTTGTTCTGCGCTAAGGCGGTGGATTCACAAGGCGGCTGCACTTACCAGTACACCGTCGTAACGTTCTTCGCACGGACCACGGGATGGGTCTTCCTGCCTTTTGTTTGCTTCAAACAAAGGCGTAATTGTTCCCTTCCTTCTATCAAACCAAGTGGTACAGCACGACGACATAAAAACTTCCAGTGGTAACTGTTAAACATGGAACAGTGTAAACTGTTTATGTACCTCCACAGAGGAACTGTTACATATCAACAGTGTACTAAATGAAGCTTGTACTTCCACACGCGACTGTTTCGTAACAAGAGTGTACTTTGTTTATACAGGGTGTCTCAAACCTTTTGGATCCACAACCGATTGTATTGAGATAAGGCACCAATGAAACTTCCTGGCAGATTAAAACTGTGTGCCGGACCGAGACTCGAACTCGGGACCTTTGCCTTTCGCGGGCAAGTGCTCTACCAACTGAGCTACCCAAGCACGACTCACGCCCCGTCCTCACAGCTTTACTTCTTCCAGTACCTGGTCTCCTACCTTCCAAACTTTACAGAAGCTCTCCTGCGAACCTTGCAGAACTAGTACTCATGAAAGAAAGGATATTGCGGAGACATGGCTTAGCCACATCCTGGGGGTGTTTCCAGAATGAGATTTTCACTTTGAACTCTGCACCAATGGTCGAAAATTTACATTAATTGTGTTAGGGACATACACGGCATACACCACATAACAACAATGCAGCTCATAATAACTGTTCACCGTGATGACTGCCAGTCTCAATGCATGCACGGAAATGGTGCATGAAGTTTTGCCACATGCTCTCAAAGATGTCTGTGGTCTGTTGTGCCTGGAGACAGGCAGCTTGGACCCCAGCAAGCAGGTCTTCATCCATTTCTACTGGGGTTTCACACAACAGAGGAAAACGTCCAGAGGTGTGAGATCTGACGATCGCGCTGGCCATGGAAGAGGGCTTCCCCTTCCAGTCCGATGATGAGAGCACATGTTGTTCAGGTCCTCACGGCCTTTAACATCAAAATGGACTGGTGCAGCGTCGTCTGGAAATCACTTCCTTTCGCGGAGAATAAATGGTACAGTCTCCAAGAACTATGACAGCACATCTCGCAGGAACACCAGGTATCGTGGGCCAGTCAAATGAGGAGGCTGGAAATAAGGTACAATTAGCTGATCATGAACAATGGCTGCTCATATGTTGACAGAGAATCGTTGCTGGTGGCGTGGGGATTGTCTTCACTCCAGACATGGCTGTTGAAAACACCATCACAGGTGAATGAGGCCTCATCCGTGAACAATACAAACTGTATGATGTTTGGCGCTACAGCACTGTGGTAGACTATTCATTGATAGAAGTGAACGCAAGGCTAAAAATCCATTGCTCCCAGTGCTTGCACACGTTTCTAAGATATGGGTGTAATATGTGTTCCACCAGTGCTCTCCACACTGTATAAGTGTGCGTGTGTCTCATGGGCAAGTAGACGATTGCTTATTGCATAGTGTTCGTCCACACGATCCAACACCTTCTGCTCAAAGTACAGTGTTCTGACATGTTTTTGGTGGAAACCCTTACCGGCTCTCTGTTGTGTGGGCGATCCCGTCTCTCATACGCTGATATCCACACAGATAAACTTCTTCTAATGAGAATGACACCTGTTGGGAAAGCGTTCTCTGTACATTCCTGCTGCTTTGCAGGCACTACATCCTGATGCACTGTACATTACCCCTCGCACTGCACACTTGACCTGAATTATCTTGCACCTCACACTGGGATCCATTGGACCCCAGTAAAATGTTATCATATATCGTGTGTTGCAGGCACATTAATATATACATTGGACTGTCTTATGTATATGGGACGTGGAAAATAACTATGTAGTTACCTATAGTGATTTTTTTATTACTTCAACAGTGAGTAACACATGGTATTTATAAAATGTGCATTGAATTATTAATAAATAATGTTTTGTATTTCGTTATGTTTAGCTTTCCCATATTTGAACGTGTATAATGCAAGAGAATGTCTTACTTGACTTAATTTAGTTGTTAGAAGGAGTAACAAAAGGTATTTACAAATTTGGTACATGTTACACTTCAATACTATACTGAAAATGAGTTTTATATATATTTTTATTAATGTATAAATTAGACATGAGTCTGAATCTGAATGTGTAAAGTAATATAATGTAATAAATATAATGGACTATTTGATTTTTACAGGATATTTTGGCATAGGGTGTTTACAAAATTACTATTATAGCATAGTTCTGCAAAAACGCATGAGTAAAATGAAACTAATGTATATTAGAATTAAGTTAAAAACTTTAACTAATATATCAGTCATCATTTGTGTTGTCAGTGAGCACACTCTGTGCAAATTAGGGCTATATGTTCATCACAGTTCGCCCTTTTACATTCCTGGCAACACATTTTTGTTTTTCCTTCCCTTTTCCTTGAACATAGCGAACATCTCACTTTGCTGGTTAGAGTTTCTGGTCTGTCTAGTGCCACAGTATCTATTTCCAGTATTTATTCTGGAGTTCTCTTCACATTCTTTCGTAGTGAAGGTATATTCATTCAAGCCCTTAGGTGAGACGCAATTGAGTTTCATGTCAATTCATGCAGAAATTTCCTTCATGGCTTCTTTACTTCAGTGCTGGAAAGTGTAAACAGAACCATGGAGTTTATCCCACTTTGATCCAAAATGCCACAGAAAACCCTCATAGGCCATCTTATTTGTGGTGTAAGCTTTGCACAGCTGATCAAAAATGTCAGTACAACCTTTTGTTTCACTGTATGAAATTATCATTTCAGGTTTTCCTATTGTTTTGTCGATGTCGTTTGAGCAGTGTATGGTGGACAGGAAGGGTATAACTTTATTTTTCTTCGGGACATGTGACAGTAGCGTCTTATTCACATCAAAGGCAAATTGTGTTTTTACAAAACTTTGAGAACGTAAAAATGATTGCGGTATTTCCGGTTTATTTTTTCTTACAGTTTCCAACATTGTCAGACCAAAGTTTTCAATCATTGTCTGATAAATAGGAACTGACGAAAACCAGTCGTCAACAGACAGGTTCCTATTAGTGCCATGAATGGGATCACATAATAAGATGGGACAGCTTCATTTTTTTTCTGTTACTACCTTGCAAACAGCGTTTAGCGTGTAATAAGTCTTGGAATCACTCAATATCAAAATCTTAGTTCCATATTTGTCCGGCCTTAAAGATATGTATATTCTGAATGGGCATCTGCCACGGAAGCCCGTCTATTGTACAGTACTCGAAAGGGGTGTATAGAGATTTGCAGTTACCAATAAATTTAGTCTAGATGTCCCGAATGGGTGCAAATTTGTCGTCTTCTTTTCTTTGCATGCTGGTTGCTTTGTCATCAAATCTTAGACAACTAGTCAAAAACTGAAATCACCTTTATGACCTTGTAGTGCGAAACAAAATGGCTCTGAGCACTATGCGACTTAACTTCTGAGGTCATCAGTCGCCTAGAACTTAGAACTAATTAAACCTAACTAACCTAAGGACATCACACACATCCATGCCCGAGGCAGGATTCGAATCTGCGACCGGAGCGGTCGCTCGGCTCCAGACTGTAGCGCCTAGAACCGCACGGCCACTCCGGCCGGCCAGTGCGGAATAGGGCATTGCCAAATTTAGGAGACCAAAGTTATTCTAAATTTGTGTGAGCAGCCTTGTTTACACCACAGAGATACAAGAGTCCAGTGGCAGCTCTTAGTTCTACAATATTTTTAGTGTTATGGTAACTTTCCGGGATTCCGACTGAGGAACGTTTGCGAATAATTTCGTCGTTCGTGTAAGTGACAATCATTTTTAGCATTTCATCTGACACTAATAATCGCCATGCTTCAATTGGACTAAAAATAGACCTTGCTTGACCCTTTGGTCCTGGGAGGTGAGTAACTAAATCTCTTCCTGTCTCAGATGGTGTAGTTGAAGGCCACTTACAGTCATTCATACCTGGAAGGATGTTTGAGTTGAAAGAACTACCCTGATTATCATCATCGTCTTCTCCACTCTCTTCCATAGCGGATGCATTATACATATATCGTAATTGTTATGAGTCAGTTACTCATTGTCGCTGAAAAATAAAATAATATGGGTCTACATTGAAAAGAAACAGTTATAAGTTACACACAATATATATTTCAATACTGTATACTTACCAAGTTATTATTTTTAATCTGCATAAATGAGCTACACGGAACGCACACAGGGGTAATCAAGACCCCGCGGACGTTCAACAATCTTTACAGATTGACACTATCGCAACAACAATGAAATGTTTGATTTTACGTCGCATACGTGTAGGCAGAGTTACCAACCTAATATACACTAAGTTTCAATAAATTGGAGCCAACATACTGTTTGTAATGCCCAATAAAAATTACCGTGGGGTCCCTAGGACTGCTAACCATGGACACATCACAAGCTGTCTGATACAATGGACAATTGACACCAGGGATAGTGATCGTGCAGCACAATTTAATGTGCTGGTGCGATGCATGCAGTCCCCACAATCATGACACATGTACTATGACCCGACTTGTGTACAATATGTTTCTTTGGTGGGTAGTGGTGTACACTGTTCATCACTCGCTGCCTGTTCCTGTGTAAATTAGACATCCAGCATCTTTGCGAGAATGCGGAGATCGCATGCGTCGTTGTCATGCACACTGGTGGTCGTCGTCTTACACGGTTACTATGTGTATGTCCGTAACACAATAAATATGCATTTCCGGCCACTGGTTCCGCATCTCTATACAATCGGTTGTGGACCCACTATCACCTGTTTCAATTTGATGGTTCAAATGGCTCTGAGCACTATAGGACTTAACATCTGACGTCATCAGTCCACTAGAACTTAGAACTACTTAAACATAACATCTACATCTACATCTACATTTATACTCCGCAAGCCACCCAACGGTGTGTGGCGGAGGGCACTTTACGTGCCACTGTCATTACCTCCCTTTCCTGTTCCAGTCGCGTATGGTTCGCGGGAAGAACGACTGTCTGAAAGCCTCCGTGCGCGCTCTAATCTCTCTAATTTTACATTCGTGATCTCCTCGGGAGGTATAAGTAGGGGGAAGCAATATATTCGATACCTCATCCAGAAACGCACCCTCTCGAAACCTGGCGAGCAAGCTACACCGCGTTGCAGAGCGCCTCTCTTGCAGAGCCTGCCACTTGAGTTTATTAAAAATCTCCGTAACGCTATCACGGTTACCAAATAACCCTGTGACGAAACGCGCCGCTCTTCTTTGGATCTTCTCTATCTCCTCCGTCAAACCGATCTGGTACGGATCCCACACTGATGAGCAATACTCAAGTATAGGTCGAACGAGTGTTTTGTAAGCCACCTCCTTTGTTGATGGACTACATTTTCTAAGCACTCTCCCAATGAATCTCAACCTGGTACCCGCCTTACCAACAATTAATTTTATATGATCATTCCACTTCAAATCGTTCCGCACGCATACTCCCAGATATTTTACAGAAGTAACTGCTACCGGTGTTTGTTCCGCTATCATATAATCATACAATAAAGGATCCTTCTTTCTATGTATTCGCAATACATTACATTTGTCTATGTTAAGGGTCAGTTTCCACTCCCTGCACCAAGTGCCTATCCGCTGCAGATCTTCCTGCATTTCGCTACAATTTTCTAATGCTGCAACTTCTCTGTATACTACAGCATCATCCGCGAAAAGCCGCATGGAACTTCCGACACTATCTACTAGGTCATTTATACATATTGTGAAAAGCAATGGTCCCATAACACTCCCCTGTGGCACGCCAGAGGTTACTTTAACGTCTGTAGACGTCTCTCCACTGATAACAACATGCTGTGTTCTGTTTGCTAAAAACTCTTCAATCCAGCCACACAGCTGGTCTGATATTCCGTAGGCTCTTACTTTGTTTATCAGGCGACGGTGCGGAACTGTATCGAACGCTTTCCGGAAGTCAAGAAAAATAGCATCTACCCGGGAGCCTGTATCTAATATTTTCTGGGTCTCATGAACAACTAAAGCGAGTTGGGTCTCACACGATCGCTGTTTCCGGAATCCATGTTGATTCCTACATAGTAGATTCTGGGTTTCCAAAAACGACATGATACTCGAGCAAAAAACATGTTCTAAAATTCTACAACAGATCGACGTCAGAGACATAGGTCTATAGTTTTGCGCATCTGCTCGACGACCCTTCTTGAAGACTGGGACTATCTGTGCTCTTTTCCAATCATTTGGAACCCTCCGTTCCTCTAGAGACTTGCGGTACACGGCTGTTAGAAGGGGGGCAAGTTCTTTCGCGTATTCTGCGTAGAATCGAATTGGTATCCCGTCAGGTCCAGTGGAATTTCCTCTATTGAGTGATTCCAGTTGCTTTCCTATTCCTTGGACACTTATTTCGATGTCAGCCATTTTTTCGTTTGTGCGAGGATTTAGAGAAGGAACTGCAGTGCGGTCTTCCTCTGTGAAACAGCTTTGGAAAAAGGTGTTTAGTATTTTAGCTTTACGCGTGTCATCCTCTGTTTCAATGCCATCATCATCCCGTAGTGTCTGGATATGCTGTTTCGAGCCACTTACTGATTTAACGTAAGACCAGAACTTCCTAGGATTTTCTGTCAAGTCGGTACATAGAATTTTACTTTCGAATTCAATGAACGCTTCACGCATAGCCCTCCTTACGCTAACTTTGACATCGTTTAGCTTCTGTTTGTCTGAGAGGTTTTGGCTGCGTTTAAACTTGGAGTGGAGCTCTCTTTGCTTTCGCAGTAGTTTCCTAACTTTGTTGTTGTACCACGGTGGGTTTTTCCCGTCCCTCACAGTTTTACTCGGCACGTACCTGTCTAAAACGCATTTTACGATTGCCTTGAACTTTTTCCATAAACACTCAACATTGTCAGTGTCGGAACAGAAATTTTCGTTTTGATCTGTTAGGTAGTCTGAAATCTGCCTTCTATTACTCTTGCTAAAGAGATAAACCTTCCTCCCTTTTTTTATATTCCTATTAACTTCCATATTCAGGGATGCTGCAACGGCCTTATGATCACTGATTCCCTGTTCTGTACATACAGAGTCGAAAAGTTCGGGTCTGTTCGTTATCAGTAGGTCCAAGATGTTATCTCCACGAGTCGGTTCTCTGTTTAATTGCTCGAGGTAATTTTCGGATAGTGCACTCAGTATAATGTCACTCGATGCTCTGTCCCTACCACCCGTCCTAAACATCTGAGTGTCCCAGTCTATATCTGGTAAATTGAAATCTCCACCTAAGACTATAACATGCTGAGAAAATTTATGTGAAATGTATTCCAAATTTTCTCTCAGTTGTTCTGCCACTAATGCTGCTGAGTCGGGAGGTCGGTAAAAGGAGCCAATTATTAACCTAGTTCGGTTGTTGAGTGTAACCTCCACCCATAATAATTCACAGGAACTATCCACTTCTACTTCACTACAGGATAAACTACTACTAACAGCGACGAACACACCACCACCGGTTGCATGCAATCTATCCTTTCTAAACACCGTATGTACCTTTGTAAAAATTTTGGCAGAATTTATCTCTGGCTTAAGCCAGCTTTCTGTACCTATAACGATTTCAGCTTCGGTGCTTTCTATCAGCGCTTGAAGTTCTGGTACTTTACCAACGCAGCTTCGACAGTTGACAATTACAATACCGATTGCTGCTTGGTCCCCGCATATCCTGACTTTGCCCCGCACTCGTTGAGGCTGTTGCCCTTCCTGTATTTGCCCAAGGCCATCTAACCTAAAAAACCACCCAGCCCACGCCACACAACCCCTGCTACCCGTGTAGCCGCTTGTTGCGTGTAGTGGACTCCTGACCTATCCAGCGGAACCCGAAACCCCACCACCCTATGGCGCAAGTCGAGGAATCTGCAGCCCACACGGTCGCAGAACCGTCTCAGCCTCTGATTCAGACCCTCCACTCGGCTCTGTACCAAAGGTCCGCAGTCAGTCCTGTCGACGATGCTGCAGATGGTGAGCTCTGATTTCATCCCGCTAGCGAGACTGGCAGTCTTCACCAAATCAGATAGCCGCCGGAAGCCAGAGAGGATTTCCTCCGATCCATAGCGACACACATCATTGGTGCCGACATGAGCGACCACCTGCAGATGGGTGCACCCTGTACCCTTCATGGCATCCGGATGGACCCTTTCCACATCTGGAATGACTCCCCCCGGTATGCACACGGAGTGCACATTGGTTTTCTTCCCCTCTCTTGCTGCCATTTCCCTAAGGGGCCCCATTACGCGCCTGACGTTGGAGCTCCCAACTACCAGTAAGCCCACCCTCTGCGACTGCCCGGATCTTGCAGACTGAGGGGCAACCTCTGGAACAGGACAAGCAGCCATGTCAGGCCGAAGATCAGTATCAGCCTGAGACAGAGCCTGAAACCGGTTCGTCAGACAAACTGGAGAGGCTTTCCGTTCAGCCCTCCGGAATGTCTTTCGCCCCCTGCCACACCTTGAAACGACCTCCCACTCTACCACAGGTGAGGGATCAGCCTCAATGCGGGCAGTATCCCGGGCAACCACAGTCGTAGTCCGATCAGGGGATGCGTGGGACGAGCTGGCCGTCCCCGACAAACCCCCATCCGGACCCCCACAGTGATGCCCATTGGCAACAGCTTCAAGCTGTGTGACCGAAGCCAACACTGCCTGAAGCTGGGAGCGAAGGGATGCCAACTCAGCCTGCATCCGAACACAGCAGTTGCAGTCCCTGTCCATGCCAAAAACTATTTTGCAAAGAACGTCTGAACTAATCTACAGAGAGCGCAAACAAACCTAAGGACATCACACACATCCATGTCAGAGGCGGGATCGAACCTGCAACCGTATCGGTCGCGCGGTTCCAGTCTGAAGCGCCTAGAACCGCTCGGCCACACCGGCCGGCGTTTCAATTGGACCCAAAAGGTTTGAGACAACCTGTGTAAAGTGAACTCTAATCGTAACTGTAAATAACAAGTTCCTGATTCATGATTAACAACGATAAAAAGTTAGAATGTACTAAAACACTTCAGTAGTTTTTTTAACAAGCAAGCTATCTCGCATTTTGTGCCAATTTATACGGAGCATGCAGCTGGCGGAGGTTGTGTCGTGTTTGGGTAGCTGCGTTTGATAGTAACATCATGGCGGGTCGTTAATTATAGTAACTGATATATGGCTATCTTGAAAAACATCCAGGAGCCATCTTCAGTAACATATAATAGCGATAAGGATAATAAAAAGTAGGCAATAAATTATAGCAATAAAGCCTAAATAAAAACAGCACAAGTGGCCTACAGGAAGCGAGGGAGGGGGAGGGGAGAGATCTTTTTTACATCAGGGTCATAAATCATCGTCACGGGAAGCACACAGTCCCCCTACTGCGGTACAGCTTGACAAAAAGATCACTTGACAGGACACATATTGTGGCATCAAGGAATTTCGTAACAAAACTTCACTGATATTATTTCGTGTCATTGCGTTTCACTGATAGTATTTTCTATAAACAGTGCTGCTCAGTTTTAGTGTAATTAAACGACGGCATCACGGAACCTCTAGAAGCTGCTAAATGTGTATTTTTTTCGGCTACCAGTTTTTGGTCACACGACAAATTGCTTGTCGATAAATAAATACATGTTGCAGCAGCTTTTAGTGACGCCGCGATGCCCATGTCGACTTAATCCATTTCGTGACAGTAATTCAGTTTAGTCGATAAATAAAACAAAGTAAAACTGGAAACATTTCGGCTTGTTCAAATGGCTCTGAGCACTATGGGACTTAATATCTATGGTCATCAGTCCCCTAGAACTTAGAACTACTTAAACCTAACTAACCTAAGGACATCACACAACACCCAGCCATCACGAGGCAGAGAAAATCCCTGACCCCGCCGGGAATCGAACCCGGGAACCCGGGCGTGGGAAGCGAGAACGCTACCGCACGACCACGAGATGCGGGCTTTCGGCTTGTATGAAGATGTACGTACAGCTGTTTTTTTTGCACAACGTGTGTAAATAGATTAGAAAGAGGGCAGGGAAATGGTACTGATACACAACACACTCTTTTATAAACACCTTACAGGCCAAAAGGGGATCTGTATGACCGTCTTGTAATAAACTAGCCATCCACTTCAAGCAGATAAACGATACAGAGAACAGCAAGGACAAGAAAGAAATAAGGTAATGTTGTTACTTCACAGTATGATTTTTAAAGGGGTTCTGATTGTTCCATCATGTTTCGGAAGTGCACCTGGAAGATTCATATTTCTTTCTCAGCTATTTCGGCTAAAAATTGCACAACAAGTGTCAAAAAGTATCGATGACTTACTTGTGAGTACGGTACTGTGACTATTTGATGATTGACACGCCAGTGTGGCTGTACGGATAAATCATTGTTAACAGACAGTGTACGTCATTTACAAAAACGAAAAAGCTGCATGGAAATTGCAATTCCGTAATGATTTTACGTCAGATGTTAAGGCTATACAAATTTTCAGGCGTCGCCGAATCACAACAAAAATTCCAGCGAGTAGCTACAATAGTAACCCGAAAGATGTTGGGACAACATACGCTAAGATTTGGACTTTTATTTGTCTTGCAACTGTAAACTTCTTTGTGGGAATTGTGTTTTGAGGTTGTCCTCTTCTTTTAGGCACATCTTTTTCCAGGCTCGCCCTTGGAAACATCTACAAGCTTCTGGCACCTGGCGGAGAGGCCCTCTTCACGATAATCACAAAAATTTGCTTATACGAGGCATATGAGAAGATGTCGCAAGATCCGCGCTGGGAGCCGTACATGAAGGTAATCTGACAGCAAGGTGCACCCCAATACACAATAGTCACATGAAATACCCTAGACGCGCATACTGTTTGCTTATTATTTACCTGCTAACGAAATGCTTGGTACTTTACCGTCAACTGTATGCAGCTTCTTTATCTTCGTTTTTGCCTGGCAGGTATCGGGCTCTATGGTCATCTTCAGCCACTGGGTAGTTAATTTTTAAGCCCTCATATAATTTTTGTACATGTTTTTGAATATTTTACTGTAATATTTTAGCTGATTCTCATCACGTGCTGGTAGTTTTTTGAATGTGACATAAGTAACAAATCACTGACAACCTTACTTCAGCCTCGTTCTCAAGAGATCGTGACTGGGGAATCTATCAGAACTTCCATAACCTGCAACTGTTTATTACTTCCTATCGCTCTGAAAGTTTCATCCAGTGTACTATGGTTCAAGAACTGTCCGATACCACTGACCGAGCTACAGCTGCTATACTAGCTTCACCTGTACTGTCTAATCAGCCTATAATTCTCCTTAACTGTTCTTCACGTACAGGCGTAGACGAGCACCACCAGTGCTGTATACAAATACTTCTCCTTACTTCCACACATCTTCCTAGCATCTGTTGCACTTTCCCGCTATGACACATCTTTGACTTGGCCAGCTAATGTCGGCGGATCTACCACTATCATGAATGTTGCTTGCCGAAGGACCTGGAGCAGCTCGGTTGAAGACGTCACGTTCAGTGACTCACATCGCGTCCTGCGATATCAAAGCACTCTGCTGTTTTGAGGCAATGCCGCATGATGTGAAGACAGTAAGACCAAACCAAACAATGCCATTGCGACGCCTTATCATTGCTCTACTGCACTGGTGATGTATCACGGCTTGGATCTGTCTTACTGAGCTAACGAGGGAACCTTCTGGGAGGCGCATCGAGTTATGAGCTCCCACTTCGGCTGTTTATAGTGTGGGTAGGCACCTATCACACCCTAAAGTTGTAAGTGCCAATGCGCCCTCATTTTTGAAATATTGCCTGTTAAAGTTTGGGCAGCTCTTTATATACAGAAGAGTTCCACTATTGTGGCAACTGACCGAGTAGCCGAGTGGCAACCGAGCTGGACTCCCGTCCAGGCGACCCTGGTTCGAGACCCGTCTATGCTACTTTTGTTTTCGCAACGCTAGATCCATCGCAAAAAGAAGTATTCCATAACGTCAATGCAGTGACGTCTCCTGCGGACTTGAGAAAATACAGATGCGATTGCGACGAAAATGAATGTGTATTCGTACAATGTTCGTGGTGCCGAAAGTACAAATGTTTTGTTTTTATAACAAGTGTCAACCGTCGGAATGTTCTCGTCAAAATATAGAAAATATCGATTAACTTTCCATTAAATGAAACATATTTTTAATCCCTCATTCATTGTTTTTTTTAATATTCCCTTCCTCAACGGAACAAAATTACAAATACAACGAAAACAAATTGAACAATAATAAAATACCTCAAGAACTTACATTACGCTTAATTTCCTGTTAAAATAAAAAACGCAAAAGATGGAAAAAAATGTGACATTCAATTTGTAATTTTGATTTATAGAGGCTTGTAATTCTTTTTAATCAATTCGTTGCGAAATGTTCATGATTAATTCTAAATTAAAACAGACATTTCAAAATAAAAGGAAACAAGCGTAGCATAGACTGGTCTCCAACCAGGGTCGCCTGGACGGGAGTCTAGCCTGCCTGCCACTCGGCTACTCGCTCACTTGCCACAACAGTGAAACTTTCTGTATATAAAGAGCTGCCCAAAATTTAACAGTCAATATTTCAAAAACATGGCCACATTGGCACCTACAATTTTGGGTGTGATAGGTGCCTACCCACGCTATAAGCAGGCGAAGTGAGAGCTCATAACTCGATGCACTTCCCAGAAAGTCCCCTCGTAAGTAGTACCTGTTAACTACACTGCGCAGCAGAATTAAAGGATCACTCCGTAATTGTCACCCAGTGCGAGCCATAAACTTGAAATTTGGGTCAAAGATGCGTACTATCTTCCTTTCTAAAGTTGCAAAAGCGTGGCACCCTGCGGTGGCACCATCGGGCTCGATAACGCTTCACACAGCAAGGCATCGAGACATGTGAAAAAAAGATCACAGCTCAGAAGTTAATGTGACATGTAAAGTGGGTTAATTATGTCTTATGGCACCAAATTTCAGGACAAGTCTGGCCAACGCCACTGTCGGCGTGTCATACGTTGGGGAGGTCGTCACAGCCCCTGTTACGCACATTTCAGCCGTTCTCTTGACGCAACTGTGACGCAGACCAGAATCGCGACGCCCAGCCTCCAGTCCACGTGGTTTTCCTAAGGACGGCCGAAGAAATAATTTCAGGCACACCGCCTCAGCGATGGAGGTTAGAACTACGACGCCTAGCCTTGAAATTAGGCGATTTTCTTATAAATGGCCGAAGGAAACGTTTCAGACACACCGTAGCTCAGAATAGGCAGGGAAAGGCCTCAGGGGGTGGCACAGAGGGCGTCAATGAACCCACCCCTCTCCCTGACACGTCGGTTGCCACACATTTCGCATTAGAAAAAAAAACAGTTCGCAGTGCAATGTGGAGCAGGAAGACATTCTCTACTACCTTTGTCACGGCTGACACCCTCAGACATATCAAACCCTCTCTAAGGACGTTGTGCGGCTGCATCACCATTAAACATGTTCTGTCCACTTTGAATGGCACCGCAACCCCGATTTTTGCTCTTGTGTATAGATTGGAACCACCAGGGACAGTTCGAAGCATTCTGAACAAATCCGAACGTGATCCGCAGCAGGAAATGGTACTTAAGCATTTTCATCCCTCCGTTTTCACGTCCTCCTGTGGCCTGATCATGGAGTGTTCAACATTAAGATGTGCGTGGATGACACGGCAAAGGGTCCCTCTGAATCCCCCCAGTTGGGGAACACCCTGGGTACCGCAGAGGCATCTTAGCTCAGCGCGTTACAAATGTACCTGTCTGAAACTTCGATACACATTCAGCCTTATGGCTGTTCTCGCGTCTGAAGGCAGGCAGACACCGCCTGAGAGGTGTCGAAGGGGTTGCTTAACTGTCAGGCCATAGAGAAGCCACGAGAGTTGACGTGTATCGAAGTTTCAGACAGGTACGTTTGTAACGCGCTCAGATAAGGTGCCTGTGCGGTACCGAGGGTGTTCTTAACTGGGGGGACTCAGAGGGACCTTTTGCCGTGTTATTCACGCACATCTTAATGTTGCACACCCCATGATCAGGCCATAGGAGGGCGCGAAAAAGGAGGGGTGAAAATACCTAAGTACCATTTCCTGCCGCGGATCACGTTCAGATTTGTTCGAAATGTTTTGAACTGTCCCTGGTGGTTCCATCCTATACACAAGAGCAGAAGTTGCGGTCATGCTGCCTTCCAAAGCGGACAGATCAAGTTTAATTGTGCTGCAGCCCCACAGTGTCGTTAGAGAAGGGCTGAAACGTCTGACGGTGTCAGCACTGTCATAGGCTATCAAGAGCGTCTTCTTGTTGCTCAAAGCACTGCTAACTGTCGTTTTGGGGAGTGAAATGTGTGGGAATCGACATCCCAGGAAAAGGGGTGGTTTCATTGAAGCGTCTTATACCACTCCCTGAGGCCTTTTAGTGACGATTCTGAGCAGCGGTGTGTCTGGAATGTTTTCCTCGGCCCTTTATAAGAAAATTACGTGATTTCAACGCTGGGCATCGCGATTCCATCCTCCATCTCAGAGGCGTCGAAAGAAGGAGTGAAATTTGGGTAAGAGAGCCAGTGACGACCTTACCGTCGTCTGACACATCCACAGTAGCGTTGACAGAATTTTGGTGAAGTTGAGAGAGGAGGCTTGTAGGCCTCTTTAAGCCAAATTTCAAACTTACGCTTCGCAGTGGGTGAGAATTTCCGAGTTTAGAAAAAATGATTCTTTAATTCTGTTGTGCAGTGTATCTGTATGGGGGTTCGCACTATCTCCAGATTTCACGTCCCAATATTCCTGACTGACCCAGTAGCCATGACCTTAAATCCTACGTGACACATGTACTTAATTAGTAACAAGTAGGGAATGCCATGAGTAGTTTTAAATTAAAGTCCAAGCTGTTACATACAGACGTTGCAGTTTTCCACAACGATTCTTGAGCGCTTTGTTTTCATTTGCGTTTTCCCACACCATTCTCCTTTTGTGGTAGATTTTCTTTTAATCACTCACTCTTATTTTCCATCCATCTCACTATCCCACTTAACACAAAAGGTGAGGTGGTGCCGTGATGGCTTAGAGTGGGCGAGTGATTCTCTACCGCAGATGAATGTGGGTTCAGCAGAAAAAGGCGGGCGATGGGTACAAATGTCCGTTATTGCTTATTATTTACATTTATTCAGTATCTTTGGCGATGGGTTTTGGTCTCTGGGACATCAGCGAGTGCGACAAATAGGTCGCCACTGCAGAGAGGTGGCGGTTATCGCTGAAATAACTGGTATTCACTTATATCTTTTTTACGTCTCAAGTTTAACTGATTTCTGAAATAACCGATTTTCGGTTTTTTTATTGCTGTTATTTCCAGTAATAAACGTAGACGTCAAACGAAGATTGAAAAATTCCAAGAGCCTCTTAGACTATTGCATCACACGTTTCAAGACACCTAGAAGGAAAATATCAAATGAAAAATCAAAATAAAGGAAAGTTACGTCTGTATACTATTGGCCGCTTTTTCGTGAAGTAATGAGGGTTTGAATGCTAGAAAAGATCTCCAGACTTGTCCTACTGATTCTAATTTATTGAAACTCTGCTCAAAAGTTATATTGGAATCACGATCAAACAACAATCTGAGCAACACGAGTGGTCAATGCTGAGGGTGAAAACTGAGGCTGGGGAACTCTATTTTTCGTGTTAATTTGTCCATTTCCAAGGCTACAAACAGAGGTTGCTATGTAGACACATGTGGGAGAGTAGCTACTTTCTATTTAATTGTGTACTGTGAATGAATTGTTAAGATTTTAATTTATTTCTGTTGCCATAATTTCATTTCTCTTTTATTTTTTCATATAAATGGTAGGCAAATAATTTTTTGTATAAAATTTGTATCACTGTTTTTCTGGAATTATTTGGAATGAAAACCCCTTTTGTCGTCAAACATTTCTATTTACTTTTTAACAGAAATTTGATTACAAGTGATTTTTTTGATGATGAAACTAAAACTATCCGTTCGAAAAATTCAAATGAACAATCTAGGTTGTAGGCAAAATAGAACATTCAACAGGAACAGTTACTTGGCAACAGTTATAATTTCAGTAAATTATTAATCCGTTAGTCAATATTTATTGCCCAATCTGTTCGTAAATACTTGTTCTAGATTGTGTTGATTAGTATGTCCAGTTCTTTGACCATGAGAAGTATGCTTCAAAGGCGATACCAGTCCTCCAAAGCCACAGAGCTTTTTACTAACGATATACATTTTTGGACCACAAATGACAAGCCTGGCATACACCTACACTGCTCCCGAAAATTGAAAGGATCGCTGCTTCTGGGTAGTAAAGGACAACACGTACATTACACTGAGGCGGCAAAGGTAATGGGATACCTCTTAATATTGTGTCGTAACTCCTTTTTCCCGGCAGTAGCTCGACATGGCATGGACTCAACAAGCCATTGGAAGTCCCCTGCAGAAATATTGAGCCATGCTCCCCCTGTAGCCGTCCATAATTGCCAAAGTGTTGCCGGTGCAGGATTTTGTGCGCTGACTGACCTCTCGATTGTGTCCCTTAAATGTTCGATGGGATTCATGTCGGGCGATCTGGGTAGAACTGCAACGCATTCTCTGTTAATGCCCATTGACAGAATTGCACTCGATGATTAAAGTCATCACCATGTAATTGCTGATGTAGCGACACATGAAACGGGTGAAAGCGGTGACGATGCAGTATGCGCATGACACTACTTTGACTCGGTCCACCGGCTCTCGCAATGTCCCGTGTACTCATGTGTGGGTTCATGGCTCTATGGTCATCTTCAGCCACTGGGTAGTTAATTTTTAAGCCCTCATATAATTTTTGTACATGTTTTTGAATATTTTACTGTAATATTTTAGCTGATTCTCATCACGTGCTGGTAGTTTTTTGAATGTGACATAAGTAACAAATCACTGACAACCTTACTTCAGCCTCGTTCTCAAGAGATCGTGACTGGGGAATCTATCAGAACTTCCATAACCTGCAACTGTTTATTACTTCCTATCGCTCTGAAAGTTTCATCCAGTGTACTATGGTTCAAGAACTGTCCGATACCACTGACCGAGCTACAGCTGCTATACTAGCTTCACCTGTACTGTCTAATCAGCCTATAATTCTCCTTAACTGTTCTTCACGTACAGGCGTAGACGAGCACCACCAGTGCTGTATACAAATACTTCTCCTTACTTCCACACATCTTCCTAGCATCTGTTGCACTTTCCCGCTATGACACATCTTTGACTTGGCCAGCTAATGTCGGCGGATCTACCACTATCATGAATGTTGCTTGCCGAAGGACCTGGAGCAGCTCGGTTGAAGACGTCACGTTCAGTGACTCACATCGCGTCCTGCGATATCAAAGCACTCTGCTGTTTTGAGGCAATGCCGCATGATGTGAAGACAGTAAGACCAAACCAAACAATGCCATTGCGACGCCTTATCATTGCTCTACTGCACTGGTGATGTATCACGGCTTGGATCTGTCTTACTGAGCTAACGAGGGAACCTTCTGGGAGGCGCATCGAGTTATGAGCTCCCACTTCGGCTGTTTATAGTGTGGGTAGGCACCTATCACACCCTAAAGTTGTAAGTGCCAATGCGCCCTCATTTTTGAAATATTGCCTGTTAAAGTTTGGGCAGCTCTTTATATACAGAAGAGTTCCACTATTGTGGCAACTGACCGAGTAGCCGAGTGGCAACCGAGCTGGACTCCCGTCCAGGCGACCCTGGTTCGAGACCCGTCTATGCTACTTTTGTTTTCGCAACGCTAGATCCATCGCAAAAAGAAGTATTCCATAACGTCAATGCAGTGACGTCTCCTGCGGACTTGAGAAAATACAGATGCGATTGCGACGAAAATGAATGTGTATTCGTACAATGTTCGTGGTGCCGAAAGTACAAATGTTTTGTTTTTATAACAAGTGTCAACCGTCGGAATGTTCTCGTCAAAATATAGAAAATATCGATTAACTTTCCATTAAATGAAACATATTTTTAATCCCTCATTCATTGTTTTTTTTAATATTCCCTTCCTCAACGGAACAAAATTACAAATACAACGAAAACAAATTGAACAATAATAAAATACCTCAAGAACTTACATTACGCTTAATTTCCTGTTAAAATAAAAAACGCAAAAGATGGAAAAAAATGTGACATTCAATTTGTAATTTTGATTTATAGAGGCTTGTAATTCTTTTTAATCAATTCGTTGCGAAATGTTCATGATTAATTCTAAATTAAAACAGACATTTCAAAATAAAAGGAAACAAGCGTAGCATAGACTGGTCTCCAACCAGGGTCGCCTGGACGGGAGTCTAGCCTGCCTGCCACTCGGCTACTCGCTCACTTGCCACAACAGTGAAACTTTCTGTATATAAAGAGCTGCCCAAAATTTAACAGTCAATATTTCAAAAACATGGCCACATTGGCACCTACAATTTTGGGTGTGATAGGTGCCTACCCACGCTATAAGCAGGCGAAGTGAGAGCTCATAACTCGATGCACTTCCCAGAAAGTCCCCTCGTAAGTAGTACCTGTTAACTACACTGCGCAGCAGAATTAAAGGATCACTCCGTAATTGTCACCCAGTGCGAGCCATAAACTTGAAATTTGGGTCAAAGATGCGTACTATCTTCCTTTCTAAAGTTGCAAAAGCGTGGCACCCTGCGGTGGCACCATCGGGCTCGATAACGCTTCACACAGCAAGGCATCGAGACATGTGAAAAAAAGATCACAGCTCAGAAGTTAATGTGACATGTAAAGTGGGTTAATTATGTCTTATGGCACCAAATTTCAGGACAAGTCTGGCCAACGCCACTGTCGGCGTGTCATACGTTGGGGAGGTCGTCACAGCCCCTGTTACGCACATTTCAGCCGTTCTCTTGACGCAACTGTGACGCAGACCAGAATCGCGACGCCCAGCCTCCAGTCCACGTGGTTTTCCTAAGGACGGCCGAAGAAATAATTTCAGGCACACCGCCTCAGCGATGGAGGTTAGAACTACGACGCCTAGCCTTGAAATTAGGCGATTTTCTTATAAATGGCCGAAGGAAACGTTTCAGACACACCGTAGCTCAGAATAGGCAGGGAAAGGCCTCAGGGGGTGGCACAGAGGGCGTCAATGAACCCACCCCTCTCCCTGACACGTCGGTTGCCACACATTTCGCATTAGAAAAAAAAACAGTTCGCAGTGCAATGTGGAGCAGGAAGACATTCTCTACTACCTTTGTCACGGCTGACACCCTCAGACATATCAAACCCTCTCTAAGGACGTTGTGCGGCTGCATCACCATTAAACATGTTCTGTCCACTTTGAATGGCACCGCAACCCCGATTTTTGCTCTTGTGTATAGATTGGAACCACCAGGGACAGTTCGAAGCATTCTGAACAAATCCGAACGTGATCCGCAGCAGGAAATGGTACTTAAGCATTTTCATCCCTCCGTTTTCACGTCCTCCTGTGGCCTGATCATGGAGTGTTCAACATTAAGATGTGCGTGGATGACACGGCAAAGAGTCCCTCTGAATCCCCCCAGTTGGGGAACACCCTGGGTACTGCAGAGGCATCTTAGCTCAGCGCGTTACAAATGTACCTGTCTGAAACTTCGATACACATTCAGCCTTATGGCTGTTCTCGCGTCTGAAGGCAGGCAGACACCGCCTGAGAGGTGTCGAAGGGGTTGCTTAACTGTCAGGCCATAGAGAAGCCACGAGAGTTGACGTGTATCGAAGTTTCAGACAGGTACGTTTGTAACGCGCTCAGATAAGGTGCCTGTGCGGTACCGAGGGTGTTCTTAACTGGGGGGACTCAGAGGGACCTTTTGCCGTGTTATTCACGCACATCTTAATGTTGCACACCCCATGATCAGGCCATAGGAGGGCGCGAAAAAGGAGGGGTGAAAATACCTAAGTACCATTTCCTGCCGCGGATCACGTTCAGATTTGTTCGAAATGTTTTGAACTGTCCCTGGTGGTTCCATCCTATACACAAGAGCAGAAGTTGCGGTCATGCTGCCTTCCAAAGCGGACAGATCAAGTTTAATTGTGCTGCAGCCCCACAGTGTCGTTAGAGAAGGGCTGAAACGTCTGACGGTGTCAGCACTGTCATAGGCTATCAAGAGCGTCTTCTTGTTGCTCAAAGCACTGCTAACTGTCGTTTTGGGGAGTGAAATGTGTGGGAATCGACATCCCAGGAAAAGGGGTGGTTTCATTGAAGCGTCTTATACCACTCCCTGAGGCCTTTTAGTGACGATTCTGAGCAGCGGTGTGTCTGGAATGTTTTCCTCGGCCCTTTATAAGAAAATTACGTGATTTCAACGCTGGGCATCGCGATTCCATCCTCCATCTCAGAGGCGTCGAAAGAAGGAGTGAAATTTGGGTAAGAGAGCCAGTGACGACCTTACCGTCGTCTGACACATCCACAGTAGCGTTGACAGAATTTTGGTGAAGTTGAGAGAGGAGGCTTGTAGGCCTCTTTAAGCCAAATTTCAAACTTACGCTTCGCAGTGGGTGAGAATTTCCGAGTTTAGAAAAAATGATTCTTTAATTCTGTTGTGCAGTGTATCTGTATGGGGGTTCGCACTATCTCCAGATTTCACGTCCCAATATTCCTGACTGACCCAGTAGCCATGACCTTAAATCCTACGTGACACATGTACTTAATTAGTAACAAGTAGGGAATGCCATGAGTAGTTTTAAATTAAAGTCCAAGCTGTTACATACAGACGTTGCAGTTTTCCACAACGATTCTTGAGCGCTTTGTTTTCATTTGCGTTTTCCCACACCATTCTCCTTTTGTGGTAGATTTTCTTTTAATCACTCACTCTTATTTTCCATCCATCTCACTATCCCACTTAACACAAAAGGTGAGGTGGTGCCGTGATGGCTTAGAGTGGGCGAGTGATTCTCTACCGCAGATGAATGTGGGTTCAGCAGAAAAAGGCGGGCGATGGGTACAAATGTCCGTTATTGCTTATTATTTACATTTATTCAGTATCTTTGGCGATGGGTTTTGGTCTCTGGGACATCAGCGAGTGCGACAAATAGGTCGCCACTGCAGAGAGGTGGCGGTTATCGCTGAAATAACTGGTATTCACTTATATCTTTTTTACGTCTCAAGTTTAACTGATTTCTGAAATAACCGATTTTCGGTTTTTTTATTGCTGTTATTTCCAGTAATAAACGTAGACGTCAAACGAAGATTGAAAAATTCCAAGAGCCTCTTAGACTATTGCATCACACGTTTCAAGACACCTAGAAGGAAAATATCAAATGAAAAATCAAAATAAAGGAAAGTTACGTCTGTATACTATTGGCCGCTTTTTCGTGAAGTAATGAGGGTTTGAATGCTAGAAAAGATCTCCAGACTTGTCCTACTGATTCTAATTTATTGAAACTCTGCTCAAAAGTTATATTGGAATCACGATCAAACAACAATCTGAGCAACACGAGTGGTCAATGCTGAGGGTGAAAACTGAGGCTGGGGAACTCTATTTTTCGTGTTAATTTGTCCATTTCCAAGGCTACAAACAGAGGTTGCTATGTAGACACATGTGGGAGAGTAGCTACTTTCTATTTAATTGTGTACTGTGAATGAATTGTTAAGATTTTAATTTATTTCTGTTGCCATAATTTCATTTCTCTTTTATTTTTTCATATAAATGGTAGGCAAATAATTTTTTGTATAAAATTTGTATCACTGTTTTTCTGGAATTATTTGGAATGAAAACCCCTTTTGTCGTCAAACATTTCTATTTACTTTTTAACAGAAATTTGATTACAAGTGATTTTTTTGATGATGAAACTAAAACTATCCGTTCGAAAAATTCAAATGAACAATCTAGGTTGTAGGCAAAATAGAACATTCAACAGGAACAGTTACTTGGCAACAGTTATAATTTCAGTAAATTATTAATCCGTTAGTCAATATTTATTGCCCAATCTGTTCGTAAATACTTGTTCTAGATTGTGTTGATTAGTATGTCCAGTTCTTTGACCATGAGAAGTATGCTTCAAAGGCGATACCAGTCCTCCAAAGCCACAGAGCTTTTTACTAACGATATACATTTTTGGACCACAAATGACAAGCCTGGCATACACCTACACTGCTCCCGAAAATTGAAAGGATCGCTGCTTCTGGGTAGTAAAGGACAACACGTACATTACACTGAGGCGGCAAAGGTAATGGGATACCTCTTAATATTGTGTCGTAACTCCTTTTTCCCGGCAGTAGCTCGACATGGCATGGACTCAACAAGCCATTGGAAGTCCCCTGCAGAAATATTGAGCCATGCTCCCCCTGTAGCCGTCCATAATTGCCAAAGTGTTGCCGGTGCAGGATTTTGTGCGCTGACTGACCTCTCGATTGTGTCCCTTAAATGTTCGATGGGATTCATGTCGGGCGATCTGGGTGGCCAGATCATTCATTCGGATTGTCCAGAATTTTCTTCAACCTATAGCAAACAACTGTAGCCCGATGACATGACTTTATTGTTTGCGAACATTAAGTCCACGAATGGCTGCAAATGGTCTCCAAGTAGCCGAACATAGCCATTTCCAGTTAATGAACGGTTCAGTTGGCTCAGAGGGCCCAGTCCATTCCATGTAATCACAGTCCACACCATTACGGTGCCACCGCCAGCTTGCACAATACCTTGTTGACAACCTGGGTCCATGGCGTCGTGGGGTCTGCGCCATACTCGAACCCTAGCATCAGCTTTTAGCAACTAAAACCGGGACTCATCTGACCAGGCCATTGTTTTCGAGTCGTCTGGGGTCCAACCGATATGGTCACGTGCCCAGGGGAGGCGGTGGAGACGATGTCATGCTGTTAGCAACGGCATTCTCTTCGGTTGTCTGCTCCCATAGACCATTGACGTCAAATTTCGCCGCAACGTCCGAACGGATACGTTCTTTGCACGTCCCACATTGATTTCGCCAGTTATTTCTGGCATTGTTGCTTGTCTCTTGGCACCGACAACTCTACGCAAACGCTGCTGCTCTCGGTCATTAAGTGAAGGCCATCGGCCGCTGTATTTCCGTGTTGAGAAATAATGCCTGAAATTTGGTATTCTCGGCACACTCTTGACACTGTAGATCTCGGAATATTGAATTTCCTAACGATTTCCGTAAAGACATGTCCGATGCGTCTAACTCCAACTTCCATTCCGCGTTCAAAGTCCGTAAATTCGCGTCGTGCGGCCACATCACGTCGGAACTCTCTCGCGTGAAGCATCTGAGTACAAATGCCAGCTCCGCCCATGCACTATCCTTTGATACCTTCTATATGCGGTATTACCGCCATCTTTATTGCTGCATGTCACTATGCCTTGACTTTTTGTCACCCCTGTCTACTGTTTCAGCAATGCTGTACCTATTCTTACATCATTTGTTTGTGACTCATTTCTAACTGTCAGCGATGTTATTAAAATATCACTGATAGATTCTCCCACTTTCTGTAATAATCCGGTATCTTACCAGCGGAAAACTGGTCCTATCACAGCAGTAAAAAGGCGAGTCTGTCTCTCTTTATTAAAACACACTGACTAAAAAGTGGGGTACCAGTTACCTCAGTCTACCTCCCTCAGCACCTTTAAACATTTTCGCAAAAATATTGGTATGCGACAATATTCGTGCATTTTTTTTAACATTCAAGTCACCTCTCACTTCTACAAGCTGCCCAGATTGTAACTCTTTCATACCCGCTATTCCATCGGTGTAAGTCGTTCATGCTCATCCACTCCCAGTTGCCCATTCTCACTCACTCATTCAGCCCAACTCGTTGTCATTACCTCTTTGCGTGTCTCCTACGTCACTGTTGCCGGTGTCAAATCCACAGTCCCCTTCGGACTGTCCTCCTACTGTTGCCTCCCCTGACTGTCACTGTCTCCCTCTTGCTCTCTCTTACTGCTACTATCTCATTCCTTCCTTCCCACCGCTGCTGTCTCATCTCACTGTCACTACCTCTTCCTCGTTGTCATTGCCATAGAGACTGTCTCTCATTATCACTGTCTCTCACCCGCTTCCACTTCCTCCTCCTCTTTATTCCTCTTCCACTAGCACTGTGTCCTTCACTCTTTTCGTGTCACTCTTCCCTCACTGTCTACTGTGTTCGATTGCCACTGCGTCTCTCTCTTTTCTCACGCTGCTATTGTCTCCTTCACTCTTTCTATACCACAACCACTGTCCGCTACCTTCACCTGTTTATTACTTACTTTTCCGGCTCTTTCCCGTTGCCACCGTCTACTTCTCTCTCAGCATAAAAAAGGTAAATATGATTGCATGCCAGTATTTTTGCGAAAACTTTTGAAGGTGCTGCGGAACGTAGAATGAAGCAGCTCGTATCCCACTTTACAGTCAGGGCATTTCAATAAAGGAAAGCATATTCGCCTTTTTTCTGCTCCGATAGGAGCATTTTCCTGATGATTCCTTTCCTTGCCCTGCCACAGCAGAGCACGCCACTCATATGAAAAGAATTTGATGAGTCATTAAAATTTTGATACTTTACTTACGTCAAATTGAAATAACTCAACACTAATTTTACATACACAGGGTGAGTCACCTAACATTACCGCTGGATATATTTCGTAAACCACATCAAATACTGACGAATCAATTCCACAGCCCGAACGTGGGGAGAGGGGCTAGTGTAATTGGTTAATACAAACCATAACAAAATGCACGGAAGTTTGTTTTTTAACACAAACCTACGTTTTTTTTAAATGGAACCCCGTTAGTTTTGTTAGCAGATCTGAACATATAAACAAACACGTAATCAGTGCCGTTTGTTGCATTGTAAAATGTTAATTACATCCGGAGATATTGTAACCTAAATCTGACGCTTGAGTACCACTCCTCCGCTGTTCGATAGTGTGTATCGGAGAGCACCGAACTACGTAGGGATCCAAAGGGAACGGTGATGGACCTTAGGTATAGAAGAGAGTGGAACAGCACATTACGTCCACATGCTAACATCTTTTTATTGGTCTTTTTCACTGACGCACATGTACATTACCATGAGGGGTGAGGTACACGTACACACGTGGTTTCCGTTTTCAATTACGGAGTAGAATAGAGTGTGTCCTGACATTTCAGGCCAATAGATGTTCAATGTGGTGGCCATCATTTGCTGCACACAATTGCAATCTCTGGCCTGATGAATGTCGTACACGCCGCAGTACATCTGGTGTAATGTCGCCGCAGGCTGCCACAATACGTTGTTTCATATCCTCTGGGGTTGTAGGCACATCACGGTACACATTCTCCTTTAACGTACCCCACAGAAAGAAGTCCAGAGGTGTAAGATCAGGAGAACGGGCTGGCCAATTTATGCGTCCTCCACGTCCTATGAAACGCCCGTCGAACATCCTGTCAAGGGTCAGCCTAGTGTTAATTGCGGAATGTGCAGGTGCACCATCATGCTGATACCACATACGTCGACGCGATTCCAGTGGGACATTTTCGAGCAACGTTGGCAGATCATTCTGTAGAAACGCGATGTATGTTGCAGCTGTTTGGGCCCCTGCAATGAAGTGAGGACCAATGAGGTGGTCGCTAATGATTCCGCACCATACATTTACAGTCCACGGTCGCTGTCGCTCTACCTGTCTGAGCCAGCGAGGATTGTCCACGGACCAGTAATGCATGTTCCGTAGATTCACTGCCCCGTAGTTTGTGAAACCCGCTTCATCGGTAAACAGGTAGAACTGCAACGCATTCTCTGTTAATGCCCATTGACAGAATTGCACTCGATGATTAAAGTCATCACCATGTAATTGCTGATGTAGCGACACATGAAACGGGTGAAAGCGGTGACGATGCAGTATGCGCATGACACTACTTTGACTCGGTCCACCGGCTCTCGCAATGTCCCGTGTACTCATGTGTGGGTTCATGGCAACAGCAGCTAACACACCAACTGCACCAGCTTCTTCTGTGACAGCAAGCGCTACATGCGGACACTGCGACAGCTAGACCAAACCACAACAGTGCACTACAGCCACACTCGTAAACACGGTCGTCATCGTAAACATGTCCCTGCAGATGCTGCTCGCCGACCGTGGCCCGTGTTTGTTACAACACGCAAATGAACGTCGAAGGTTTCAAGCGTCAACTTTAGGTTACAATATCTCCGGATGTAATTAACATTTTACAATGCAACAAACGGCACTGATTACGTATCTGTTTATATGTTCAGATGTGCTAACAAAACTAACATGGTTCCATTTTAAAAAAAACGTAAGTTTGTGTTAAAAAACTGACTTCCGTGCATTTTTGTATGGTTTGTATTAAACAATTACACTAGCCTCTCTCCTCACGTTCGGTCTGTGGAATCGGTTCGTCAGTATTTGATGTGGTTTACGAAATATATCCAGCGGTAACGTTAGGTGACTCACCCTGTATAAGAAGCTAGAAACTGTTCTCGAAAGTACAGATACCATTGATGACCGTGCAGATTCTCTAGAATCATTAATTGAAACCCTCAGCTGCCGACAGGTATTGTTGATATGCCTCGATGTGGACAGCTGAAAATGTGTGCCCCGACCGGGACTCGAACCCGAGATCTCCTGCTTACATGGTAGGTGATTACGTATATAGATTGTGGACAGTTGAGAGTGTGGGTCTCAGGCGAAGCGCGCAAGGGGGTAAGTCCCTACAGTCGCGCTATTCATCTGTCCTCGGTGGCTCAGATGGGTCAGTGCGGCTCTCGCAGCCGAGCGAAGCAGACGTGCGGTGTGTGCTGTCCGCTGTCAGAGGGCCCGCGCGCCTTGTTTACTTTCTTCGGCCGACACTAACGTGACGCCGTAGCGCTACAAGACCATGGCATACCAATACACAAGACCAACCTTGAAATTCACATTTCGGAACGACTTTACTCGACCAAAGGCGCTCGAAGTCGAACGCTTTTTAAAAGAGGAAGCCAAGATCCCGGCTGCCGACATTGTCGGCATTCACTTTTCGATCGTCAGTAGCACGGTCTATGTAAAGCTCATAAACGAAACTACATGCGACAAGGTGCTTCGTGAGATGAAACAAGAACTCCGCTTCTGCCACGCAGATGGCAATGTTGGCAACGTCGAGGTCGGCCATGCCGCAATGGGACTGCGGACCATACGCATATTCGAACTTCCATTTGAACTCCCGGCGGCAGAAGTTGTAGCGGCGCTCCGCCCCTAAGGCACGGTACACGAACACGTGGCTGACAAATAGACCCAGTTTACGACGTATCCAGTACTCAATGGAGTACACCAAGTGCGCATATATCTCCGACGACACGTGCCATCCTATCTACAGATAGGAGGATGCCGGGCCATAGTTACTTATGACGGCCAGCCGAAGACGTGTTCCGGATGCGGCAAGGAATGTCACCTTCGTTCCGAGTGCCTCCAGCGTCGGATCACACAACTCCCACCGATGGACGTTGCACCACCAGCGACAAAGACTATTCTACCCGTGACTTACGCGGCGGCGCTCACGACGTTCTCCACACAACAGACACGGCCGACCGTTTCAGCGGTACAGGAATCACTTTCCACGGACAAAAACCTAGATGATCCACCGACCTGGCCAGTGGTGGAAAATAGTACTACGACTCTGGAGCTACCGAACGCGACAGACATTGACGACAGCAAGATGGCAATTGATTCCCTTATTGTACCGACCGAAGCGTTTGTTCCGGCGGAGCGTGAGTCAGTGCCGTCTTCTGACAATGAAGGCCATGTACGGAAACAGCGATCACCGAAACGCCGAAAGCGCCGTCGTCGGACAGTGTCGGAACACAGCGGTTCGTATTCGGCCGGGGAAGAACAACTGACCACTCAGAAGCCAGCCGCGAAGCTGAGGCTGTTTCCACTGACTCCAACCTTGCAGAACAGACAGAAAAACATGCAGCTTTCGACCATCAGCCCATTGACAGAAACAGTGAGCAGCGGGAAGGCACCAGTGCAGGCAGCGAAGTCGCCCGGTCCCTTACTAGCAAACATTCCGAGGCTATGGAACATGAACAGACATCCGCGCCCGCTTCGTGGGCCGAGGACGTCGAGACACAAGATCCCGATCCGCGGCCAGCTGAGGCGCCGCCGAATCATGCAGCATAAGCAGCCAAGGAGGACCGCGTTCGGCGGGGGGTGACATCACTTCCGATGTTCGCTTCTCTCCAACTTTAACATGGATAACCTCGCCCAAACAACGCGTTGCCATGCTTGAATATCAACATGATCAGTTCTCCTGTCAAGAACCAACTTTTGAAAGAAACCATACGAGCCATGGGAGTTGACTTTGCTTTCCTACAAGAAGTGAAAACGACTGCACTCCCGCACTTTTACGGTTACGCCACACATGTGACGCCCGGTAGCCCTGCAGACACCGGAGTGGCGATATTAGTGCGTGAAGGTATTGAAGTTACCGACGTCACGTTTCTTCCCTCCGCGCGAGGAATAGCATTTACGGCACTCAACACCCGCTTCATTAATGTTTACGCGCCGTCGGGTACCACAAGACGTCACGACCGCGCCAGATTCTACTCCACAAATGTCGCTCCCCTTTTCCTTGGACGATACGACCACAGCGTCTTCGCCGGCGATTTTAATTGCGTACTTCACCCCAAGGACCAAATCCCACATTACATGCCTTGTCCGGAACTGGGTGCGATGATCCAAGAACTTCACTTGTACGACACGTGGGAAAAAGTCCAAGGCAACCGTTCTGGCCACACTCATCTTACCAGTCACTCGGCCAGCCGACTTGACCGCATATATGTGTCACAAGATCTCACACAAGGTGTGGTGGACGCCGAACTATGGCCTCAAGCCTATTCCGATCACAGTGCCTATATCTGCACTATACACTTACGCCCCCAACAAGTCTGGCGCAGCAATGGCTTTTGGAAGCTCAACATAACTCATCTGCAGGACCTGGATTGCCGTCGGCAAGTTGCAGCAACGTGGACTGACTGTGAACGCCGCCACCCACGATACACCTCGACCCTGGAGTGGTGGCTCCTCTGTGCCAAACCAGCAATCCGTAGGACACTTATGCAATATGGCAAGGACGTGACTGCGTGGCATCGACAGACCCTCGATTTTTACTACGCGGCACTCAGGGACCTCGACGCCTTACCCCCTTCGCCGGAGAGACAACATGACCAAAGCAGAATCAAGGCTCACATACTATCATTGACAAAGCGCTGACTAGAAGGTGCAGTAGTCCGGTCGCGACGGCACGACCGAACGGTTGCAGAGGAACCCACTATGCACCACGTTGTGGCGGATAAGCGCCGACAACGCCAACATTTAATCACACAACTCAGGACACACGACGGTCGCTTATGTACGACTCAAGCAACCATAGTAAAGGCGGTGGAGGATCATTTTCGTCATCTTTACAAGGAAAGAACCGTCGATGACGAGGCCACTACTGAAGTGTTACAGCAGGTAACACGTACTATCGACGAGGCTACCGTGACTGCACTAACAGAGGAAATCTCACTCGAAGAAGTCGAAGACGCCGTGGACAAAGGTGCGGCCAATAAGTCTCCTGGAGCTGATGGATTGCCCATCGAATTCTACCGGACTTTCCGTGACATCATGATGCCTCGCTGGGTTATAATGTTCTGCGAACTTATGTCTCCAGACTGTGTTGTGCCGCCAGCGTTTGTAGAAGGTCTTCTCATACCGGTACACAAGCCAGGTGGAGGGCTATCGATTAACGACTATCGGCCGCTTACAATGCTGACCGCCGATTACAAGATTTTCACCAGGATTATGGCGAGCCGTATTAAGACGACTTTGCCGATGATCCTCGCTCCAGAAAAGACGTCGCAGGGGGGAGAAGCCAACATACACATGGCCACCGCTGACTGCAGGGACTTAATAGCGATCGCTTCTGCGTGCCGTCTGAGAGCGGCGATCGTCTCCGTCGATTTCAACCGCGCCTTTGATAGAGTGCACCACAACTTCCTCCTACGAGTGATGGACTGTATGGGATTCCCCCCGGGCCTCATCGACACCCTACGGCGTCTTTGGACCGCAGCCAGCTCACACGTCCAGGTCAATGGAAGGACGGTAGGACCAGTACCCATTAAGAGGTCTCTACGACTGGGTTGTCCCCTTTCTACCTACCTTTATGCAATCTCGCTCGAGCCACTCCTAGGGGGCCTTAACCACCGCCTATCTGCATCACGCTGCGGGACGTCACCTTTCGCTATAGGACATACGCTGACGACCTGCTACTGCTGGTTCGTTCCAATGACGAAGTTCAAAGCGTACTAACCTGGACTGAGCGATACGGACAGGCCGCAGGCAGTCTTCTGAATATCAACAAGTCGGCGGCGTTGGATATTGGGCGTGGTCTCGGACCGGACGCCCTCGCTCCCCTCCCACCAGTTTCTGAACTGCGGTATTTGGGAATCACGTTCAAGAAAAATGTACGTAAAACAGCTGCAGCAAACTACCGACGGTTATTACAGATCATACGCGCAATGGTGCGACAGAACCTGCTCTGGGACTTGAATCAGCTACAACGTGTTGAATACCTGAACCTCTACGTGGCATCAAAACTCAACCACGTGGCACAGGTCCTCCCGCTACCGCTGCAGATAGATCGCCGGCTTCAGGCGGCCTTCAGTTACTACGTTTCCGCAGGTCATATCTTTAAAGTACGATACGACACTCTTACCCTCCCAGTGCACAAAGGAGGGCTGGGATTGGTCAACGTCAGGGCGAGAGCTGCTGCCCTTTACATGAGCAACATGAGGAAACGATGGAAAAGTCAATATACCTCTCTCACGGGTCGTTTACTACAGGTTCTGATGCCAGTCTCTAACGTCCCGCCGGTGTCGGTTGCGCACGTCACACCACAGCTCTCCCATGTGTCGACCTTCATTCTTGATTACAGCTGTGTCAGCTCGAACCTCTCCGCCACACGTCCACCAAAGGCGAAAGATTTTTATACCAACCTTCTGTGGGCTGTTCCCCATAACGTGGTGGAAAACAAGTAGCCTACGGTTCACTGGCCAAGAGTGTGAAAAACGGTACACCACAACTTTCTGTCATCCACGGTGCGTTCGAAGTGGTATCAGATCGCCAACAAAAAATATGCCACACGACAGCGACTTCACACTATTAACTGACAGACTCCCCTTATTGCCCAGATTGTCACCTTTTGGATACCGATGAACACCGTTTTACTTGCGCATCATCGTCCGGAGTTTGGCGACTAACACAGAAGATATTGGCTTGTTACCTCCGGGCCACACCTGATATGATTGACCCTCAGACCCTACTCTGTCCCGATGAAACTTACTTTCCGGCTGCAAAATATCATGCGCTTACATGGTTCAAAGGACTTACCGTCGCCTACATCTTTAGCGACGGAGAGAAAGAGCAGCTTGATTACTGGTGGTTCCTACAAAATGCTCACAATGCCCTCGAACGCACACCGAAATACCGCACGCTCTTCGCATATTATTTACGCAGCGTTTTCATTAACCCCCCACTCAGCTGGGGAGTGCCAAGCTGCGGTTAATGTTCTGTGCCGCATCACACTAACGGCTGAACGTTCTGCTGTGTCAGCCATGAGCGAAGGAAGAGACAAGATGCTGCAAGGATGCTGTTTTCCTTGAGGCACTAGCGAAGCAGAATGCCTCCGTTGCAGATGCCCTTGGAGATATCAGATAACGATGGCGAGGCTCCAAGTGGAACCAGTTACATTATTGAAGAACCTTTTAGTTGGAATTACATCAGTGATTTATATTTTTATTTTTTGATTACTCTTTTATGCCACCTCTGTTATTGTAACACTTAGTTACTAGAATTCTCATTTGTACACGTTCCCGAAATGTAATCATGTAAAAAAAAAAAGTGCCAAAGGATAGCCCTAACCTTGATTTCCCATATTTTCCCTGGTATATAGGCAGCTCTCTGGGGTGGGTTTACTCAGGAGCCAACGCCTGCAGTGGATCAGATTTTTTGTTATAAGATGAAAAGTGGCGGTGGCACTTAGGTTTTTTTAAGTTCCATTTTCCTAAGGGGCTTTTTAAGGGAAAAAAGCGAAAAAAGTTTAAACAAAGAAATAAAAAGATGGTAAAAAAACGAAAAAACAAAAAAGGGGTAGCGTCTACAAAAAAAGGGGGTAGCGTAGAAAAAAGATGAATAGAGCGTCTGCCATATACGCAGGAGATCCCGGGTTCGAGTCCCGATCGGGGCACACATTTTCAGCTGTCCCCATCGAGGTATATCAACAACACCTGTTGGCAGCTGAGGGTTTCAATTAATTATCATTTACTAATTTTACACTTCAGACCGGATTTTACATGTACAAAAATTTTACATGTGCTTCAGTGCTGCAAATTGCAGTTCCCAGAACCCTTCCGATGGTAATGGAGACGGAGACACTGTGCGTCATATTTCTCCTCGCTACGTTACTTCATAAACTACGCTGTCGCCTCAAACTGCATTTCACTTGCTTGTTTTACGTGCACAAGCAGAGTGACTGAACCTGTGTACCTAGGAAACTCATGAACACATTCTAAAAAAAATTACGATGTTGTTCGAGACCGGAATCTTAGGTATATAGTGCAAAAATTTCAGCCATTTGCTGTGAGTAGCGGACTTGGAATCCGCGGCCTGGGGTTTGGTCCACTGCTGACGGCGAAAAAAATGGTGAAAAGCTATTTTTGTTTTTTTTTCTCAGAAATTTACGTAAATGATTCATTGATTCGTTAATCATTCATTCACGGGTATACCAGTCACTTCAGTTAAATCAAGGGTTTTTCGTAGGCATAGAGGTTATCAATCAATCTACACTCCTGGAAATGGAAAAAAGAACACATTGACACCGGTGTGTCAGACCCACCATACTTGCTCCGGACACTGCGAGAGGGCTGTACAAGCAATGATAACACGCACGGCACAGCGGACACACCAGGAACCGCGGTGTTGGCCGTCGAATGGCGCTAGCTGCGCAGCATTTGTGCACCGCCGCCGTCAGTGTCAGCCAGTTTGCCGTGGCATACGGAGCTCCATCGCAGTCTTTAACACTGGTAGCATGCCGCGACAGCGTGGACGTGAACCGTATGTGAAGTTGACGGACTTTGAGCGAGGGCGTATAGTGGGCATGCGGGAGGCCGGGTGGACGTACCGCCGAATTTCTCAACACGTGGGGCGTGAGGTCTCCACAGTTCATCGATGTTGTCGCCAGTGGTCGGCGGAAGGTGCACGTGCCCGTCGACCTGGGACCAGACCGCAGCGACGCACGGATGCACGCCAAGACCGTAGGATCCTTCGCAGTGCCGTAGGGGACCGCACCGCCACTTCCCAGCAAATTAGGGACACTGTTGCTCCTGGGGTATCGGCGAGGACCATTCGCAACCGTCTCCATGAAGCTGGGCTACGGTCCCGCACACCGTTAGGCCGTCTTCCGCTCACGCCCCAACATCGTGCAGCCCGCCTCCAGTGGTGTCGCGACAGGCGTGAATGGAGGGACGAATGGAGACGTGTCGTCTTCAGCGATGAGAGTCGCTTCTGCCTTGGTGCCAATGATGGTCGTATGCGTGTTTGGCGCCGTGCAGGTGAGCGCCACAATCAGGACTGCATACGACCGAGGCACACAGGGCCAACACCCGGCATCATGGTGTGGGGAGCGATCTCCTACACTGGCCGTACACCACTGGTGATCGTCGAGGGGACACTGAATAGTGCACGGTACATCCAAACCGTCATCGAACCCATCGTTCTACCATTCCTAGACCGGCAAGGGAACTTGCTGTTCCAACAGGACAATGCACGTCCGCATGTATCCCGTGCCACCCAACGTGCTCTAGAAGGTGTAAGTCAACTACCCTGGCCAGCAAGATCTCCGAATCTGTCCCCCATTGAGCATGTTTGGGACTGGATGAAGCGTCGTCTCACGCGGTCTGCACGTCCAGCACGAACGCTGGTCCAACTGAGGCGCCAGGTGGAAATGGCATGGCAAGCCGTTCCACAGGACTAAATCCAGCATCTCTACGATCGTCTCCATGGGAGAATAGCAGCCTGCATTGCTGCGAAAGGTGGATATACACTGTACTAGTGCCGACATTGTGCATGCTCTGTTGCCTATGTCTATGTGCCTGTGGTTCTGTCAGTGTGATCATGTGATGTATCTGACCCCAGGAATGTGTCAATAAAGTTTCCCCTTCCTGGGACAATGAATTCACGGTGTTCTTATTTCAATTTCCAGGAGTGTATGTAATGTTTACGTGGATGTTTTGCGTGTACGAGTAGGGTAGCTTTGAACCTCGGTATCTGGGAAAGGGATAAAAATATCCAAATATCTTAAAAAGTCAGCCATTTTCTGTGCGTAGCCACATTTGAATTCTCGGCTGCCGCTTGATCCGCTGCTGATGGCGAAACCGAGGAACCGCCCGTGAACTAACGGTGCCTCCACAAGTCCGTCAAGCCCACCGTAGACAGCATCAAATGCAAGAGGAACCAAGTGATTTGCACCATTTGTCTAAGGAGGAGGAAGTGTGTAACATTCATACTTTGACCCTGTACTGTGATACAAAGGCGATCCTTTTATTGGGTACACAAACGGTCACTAGCCCAAGTGCTATACAAAACACTTAATCTTGCATTTTTATCACCAACAGAACCCGAGGTATGAGCACCGGATAATGCCGTTTTTAAAACACAATCGTTTAAAAAAAGTTTTATTTAAACACGAAAAATTTTATAAGCGCAGCTATGAAACAATGATACACCGGTTTTTATCCAGTTATAACCAAGGCCAGAGAAAAGCCGAAAAATACCAGTTATTCGATACTAAATTCCCGGTATTGGTTTTATTCGACCGATTTTTCACGTCTCCACCACTGGGTTTCCCAGCACAGCTCTCCTAGCTGTGCCGTCCTTGATAGCAGCAGTACACTGATGCTGCATCGGGCCCTGTGGACATCTCGTGTAACCGAGTCCGTAGCAGGCCGGCCACAATGTCTGCCGTTGTCCCAGTAAGGCAACCAAGTGATGGTACGGCGACACAGTATCCCTTAGCTACAGCCACGAAATGAGGGAGTATGGGAAGGCGGCTGTATCCCTTCTAGTAGCACTACTGTGGGGCAGGGCGGAGGGGTGCCAAGAGCCTGGGCATTCAGGCGCAGTCGGGGATCGAGGCTCAGCTGACGGTCTTGGCAGCTGCGTCATAGGTATGTCAATGTCATCATTCCGGCCATCGACACAGGGTGGTGAACATCACAACATAGCACAACTGTCCTACGTTGACTGTATAGCCTGGATATAGACACTGAAGAGCCAAAGAAACTGGTACACCTGCCCAATATCATGTAGGGCACCCGCGAGCACGCAGGAGTGCCGCAACACGACTTGGCATGGACTAGAGTAAATCTGAATTACTGCTAGAGGGAATTCGCACCATGAATCCTGGAGGGTTGCCCGTAAATCCATAAGAGTACGAGGGGGTGGAGATCTCTTCTGAACCAAGTTGCAAGGTATCAAAAGTAGGCTCAATAACGCTCATGTCTGGGGAGTTTGGTGGTCAGCGCAAGTTTTTAAACTCAGAAGAGTGTTCCTGGAGCCACTCTGTAGCAATTCTGGACGTGTAGGGTGTCGTATTGTTCTGCTGGTATTGTCCGAGTCTGTCGGAATGCACGATGGATGCAGGTGATCACATAGGATGCTTACGTACATGTGACCTGTCAGAGTCGTAGCTAGACGTATCAGGGGTCCCATGTCACTCCAACTGCACATGTCCCACACCATTACTGAGCCTCCACCATCTCTAACAGTCCCCTGCTTAGATGCAGTGCCCTTGGATTCTTGAGGATGGACGTGACATCCATACACGTACACGTCCATTCGCTCGATACAATTTTAATCAGGATTCGTCCGACTAGGCAACATGTTTCCAATCAGTCCAATTTCGTTGTTGACGGGCCCAGGCGAGGCGTAAAGCTTTGTGTTGTGTCATCGAGAGTACACGAGCGGGCCTTCGGCTCCGAAAGCCCATATCGATGATGTTTCGTTTAATGGTTGGCACGCTGACACTTGCTGAAGGCCCAGCATTGAAATCTGCAGAAATTTGCAAGAGAGTTGCACTCCTGTCACGTTGAACGATTCCCTTCAGTCGTCGTTGGTCCCGTTCTTGCAGTAGCTTTTTCCGGCCGCAGCGATGTCGGAGGCTCGGTGCCTTACCGGATTCCTGATATTCACGATACACTCGTGAAATGGTCGTACGGGAAAATCCCCATTTCATCGCTACCTCGGAGATGCTGTGTCCCATCGCTCGTGCTCTGACTGTAACAGTACGTTCAGAGTCACTTAAATCTTGATAACCTGCCATTGTTGCAGCAGTAACCGATCTAACAACTGCGCCAGACAGTAATAGTGTTATACAGGCGTTGCTGACCGCAGCGCCGTATTCTGCCTTTTTACATACCCTTGTATCTGAATGCGCATGCCTATACCAGCTTCTTTGGCGCTTCAGTGTAAATACTGCTGTCAGGAGGTTGGTCACGTGGAAGAGGGATTACGGCCGCATTCTTCGGTCCCAGGGAAGCTTGTAGAACGGTGGTCAGTGTCCGAAAAACAGGTTGTTGCCTCGTAGAAGTAGGTCAGGGTCCGGAAGTTGCTCGCTGCTGAGGGTGCTGTTCAAATGGCTCTGAGCACTATGGGACATAACTTCTGAGATCATCAGTCCCCTATAACTTAGAACTACTTAAACCTAACCAACCTAAGGACATCACACACATCAATGCCCGAGGCAGGATTCGATCCTGCGACCGTAGCGGTCGCGCTGTTCCAGACTGTAGCGCCTAGGGTGCTGTGCTGGTGTCGGTCGCTGATCATGGCGGGTGGCGCCAGGAATATGATGCTGCGGCTGCAGGCACCATTTGATTTAAAAAAAATGTTCAAATGTGTGTGTAATCTTATGGGACTTAACTGCTAAGGTCATCAGTCCCTAAGCTTACACACTACTTAATCTAAATTATCCTAAGGAGAAACACACACAGACACATGCCCGAGGGAGAACTCGAACCTCCGCCGGGACCAGCCGCACAGTCCATGACTGCAGCGCCTCAGACCGCTTGGCTAATCCCGCGGGGCGCAATTTGATTCATTACAGCTGATTACAGGCGCAGAAATCTGGAATCAGTTTTGCTCGGGCAAAGTATTTTGATAGTTATCAAAGTATTTCAACGATGTTTTGGTTTATTAAGTTTATTCAGATGAAACTGGTTGTTTGAATCAAGATATTTCGACTGCAGGCTTCAACTGAGATACCTCAATTACTTGAAAATACTTATTATGAAAGTGTCAAAAAGTAGGTTAACCACTGCTCCCCTGAAACTGTCCCAAAGAAGCTGTCACAACAAAACCTATTACGTTGCTGCATATGAAACGTATAATAAATGTTGTTAATGTTGGACGTATTTTTTGAAAAGAAATCTAGAAGTAAAAACTTTAATGGCACTGGAGTGGTAGGAGCGGGAAGGAAGCTGTAAGGTGCTGGGCCGAAATTACGTTACGAATTTAGCTTAAAATAATTTGTTACACAGAAATTCAAACTTCAATTTTAAAACACGAAAACTTTCATTTCATTTTCACAGAATTAAAAACACACACTCTGTTCTTCAAATTGCAATTTCTGATGACACCATGCTGCAAGAAATAACAGCGTAAGAGTCTGATGGTGATCTACATGAAACCAAGCTCTAACCACAAATTTTGCTCACTGACTATAGGTCAGGAAAAGAGAAGGTATCAAAACAGATAAGTTTCAAAGACTTTAGATAACAACTACACAAAAAATGATTCACTTGACAGACAAGTGAAACCCTAAGCTGAGCAAACGTAACTGTGCATACGAAATTTTGACGTAATCCAGTTACAGTGTCTGCACCTGATCAAGCTACTATGAGCCTGCAACTGTAGTATAAATGATTAAACCTTGTAAATGACGTTGTGATGAAGTTCATTACAGTGAATAGATTTAAAAAAGAACAGAACAGTAACAACATAAGTTCAATTAATGAACAACCCTTAAAATTTAAAGCCTGAGTACACAAATACGAAATAAAATTAATCTCAGGCGCACAGCTTTTTCAAAATGATATTTGCCTATAATAGTCGATTTACAGTGTTTAAAGACACTCAGCTCAGAGACTTCAAAAGACGTAATGACAACTTGGAACTAAATAACAAATTTCTGTAACTAACAGTGCGCACAGTACTCAGAACGTGAATAGCGAAGTAATAATTACAGCTGACTAACTTACAACAGGAAGACAAATTAAAAAAAAAAAGTTCACATAGAGCCTGGCTCCAAATAATAACACAAAGATACTAATCCCATCGTCAAATGGCTGCTCTGTACGTTTTTTAAAACATCAGTCATCAATGTGGTCTTTACAGTGCATTAAACACAGCAGAATATTTGGAAAGCAGTACCTGAAACATAAATTTGTTACCACAAGCAAACCGCATACATAAAACATGAGGGAAGGCACTTATACGGTGAAGAAGGACCGAATTAGCGGCATTTCTTACTCACAGTAGCTACTGATTTAAAACTTAACAAGACGCTGTCAACTTGAGGTCACTACATTGTTCATAACTTGATAGTAGAGTAAACGCATTACTCGGATTTCAACCAGGACGCGAGAACAGTATTATAAGCACAATAATTATCATGTATGTGTGGAGATCCCGGAAGGAGAGAGACACCGTACCACAGCTTAGCTCTCAAGCCCAACTAGAAGTAACGTCGTGGCTACAGCGGCAACGTGCATGCATCCAAATAGCATCCAAATTTCTAGAGAACAATCGAACAACCACGGAGATAGAAGACGCATCAAAACCACCATAAAAACGATTTGCTGCAAGCTAGCCGCGGACGGCATAGACACGATGACAGCTGATAAAATAAATGTAAGTAAAACATCTGCTATGAAAGAGTCTGATAACTTGGAACATTTTAATGTTGGAGCTGAATGCATCTGGTATGTAACATCACAATTAATTTTCATTACTTCAAAATTTAGATTATAATGAATAAAGGGCTTTCCGTCTGAAGCATTAAATTATACAATGAGGTGACAGAAGTCATGGGATAGCGATTTGCAGATATACAGATGGCGGTGGTATCGCGTACACAAGGTATAAAAGGGCAGTGTGTTGGCGGAACTATTACTTGTACTCACGTGATTAACGTGTAAATCTTCCCCACGAGATTACGGCCGCACGACGGAAATTAACAGACTGATCGCGGAATGGTAGATGGAGCTCAACGCAGGTGACATTTCATTTCGGAAATCGTTAAGGAATTCATATTCCGAGATGGACAGTGCTAAGAGTGCGCCGAGAATACCAAATTTCAGGCATTACCTCTCACCCGGAGAACGCAGTTGCCGACGGCCTTCACTTAACAACTGACAGCAGCGGCGTTTGCTCAGAGCTGTCAGTGCCAACAGACAAACGACACTGCTTGAAATAACCGCAGAAATGAATGTGGGACGTACGACGAAGATATCCGTTAGGACAGCGCCGGGAAAGTTGTCGTTAATGGGGTACGGCAGCAGACGACCGACGCGAGTGCCTTTGCTGAGAGCACATCGCCTGCAGAGCCTGTCCTAGGCTCGTGACAATATCGGCTCGACCCTAGGCGACTGGAAAACTGTGGCCTGCTCAGATGAGTCCCGATTTCAGGTGGTACGAGCTGATGGTAGGGTTCGAGTGTGGCGCAGACCCCACGCAGCCATACACCCAAGTTGTCAACAAGGCACTGTGCAAGCTGATGGTGGCTCCATAACTGTGTGGGCTGCGTTTACATGGAATGGACTGGGTCCTCTGGTCCAGTTGAATCGATCATTGACTAGAAATGGTTATGTTCAGCTATTTGGAGACCATTTGCAGCCTTTCGTGGGGTTCATGAGAATGTGTCATGTCAGTGGGCGACATCTGTTCGTGACTGGTTTGAGGAACATTCGCGACAATTCGAGCGAATGATTTGGCCACTCAGATCGCCCAACACGAATCCCATCAAAAATTTATGGGGCATAATGGAGAGGCCAGTTCATGCACAGAATCCTGCACCGGAACACTTTCACAATAATGGACCGCCATAGTGGCAGCATGGCTCATTATTTCTACAGGGGACTTCCAGTGACGTTTTGAGTCCATGCCACGTCCAGTTGTTGCACTACGCCGGAAAAGAAGATCCGACACGATATTAGAAAGTATCCCATCACTTCTGTCGACTCGGTGTATGTAGACCGAGTGCTTGAAATAACAATTAGACTGACGAAAGCAGCCTGGAAGTCTACAGAATTATATCACAACGTAGATGCACTGTTCTCCGCAGGACTGGCCGAACTTCGTGTCTCCTTACTGTCCCTCAGAGGACGCTGCCAAAGATTTCCAAGAGCTGCTCCAGAGCGAGGGCTTCGAAGTGTTGCACTGTTCCGTGAGGCCAGAGGCGCTCGCCTTCGCTTCAGAGGAGCAGATAAAAGGTGAGTCTGTGGTCCCAACTGTTGGGCTTTGATCAGTCTTCAGCTTTTCCTCTTCATGGTGGACATGGAAACTCCACTTTTTACTATCAATTGTCACATAGCGACATGGGCCGGCCGCTGTGACCGAACAGCTCTAGGCGCTTCAGTCCGGAACCGCGCTGCTGCTACGGTCGCAGGTTCGAATCCTGCCTCGGGCATGGATGTGACTGATGTCCTTAGGTTAGTTAGGTTTAAGTAGTTCTAAGTCTAGGGGACTGATGACCTCAGATGTTAAGTCCCATAGTGCTTAGAGCCATTTGAACCACATAGCGACATGAAAGTACTGCGTGACGCAGTGCGACCACAGAACAGGGTGCCCACTGTTTTGTTTACCCGGTAGTAACGGTGCGTGAAGCGTTCACTTCATGTTCGCCATCAGGTTTGTACAGGAGAGCTGCAATTGGTGTGGACATTCCTTGTCGACATTTCGACTCTGCTGCTGTGGGCTGGGGTGACGGCATGCGTACCGTAACGCCACCTCCCATAGTGCGGTAATCAAAAAGCACTTACACTGAGGTAGGCTCTGTAGAGCATCGCTGTTTAACCAATAAGAGGACGGGATTAACGGAAATCAACATATCCGGCATACACCTAACCAGTACGGACAGCCAGTTGCAACCTGACGCACTGAGAACCTAGAACGAGTTCCTGGCTCTCCTGATTGGGGATTCGCCGAACCTCTAACTAGAATTATGGTAACTGGTGACGTTCACAGTCTTGACGCGGTACGACACTCAGAAAAAGTTTATGTCAACTGACTCAGGCAAATTATGTTCACAGTTTGAAGTTTGGAAAATGATTAACTCCGCAACATGGACTTGCCACCAACGAACTTAAAACACCATTAGCCGCGCGGTCTAGGGCGCCTTGTCACGGTCCGCGTGGCTTCCCCGTCGGAGATTCGAGTCCTCCTTCGGGCATGGGTGTGTGTATCCTCCTTAGCATAAGTTAGTTAAATATAAACGTCGTGTGACTAGGGCCACCCGTCGGGTAAACCGTCCGCCGGGTGCAAGTCTTTCGATTTGACGCCACTTCGGTGACTTGCACGTCGATGGGGATCAAATCATGTTGATTAGGGCAATTCAACACCCAGTCCCTGAGCGGAGAAAATCTCTGACCTAGCCGGGAATCGAACCCGGGCGCTTAGGATTGACATTCTGTCGCGCTGACCACTGAGCTACCGGGAGCGGAAGTAAGTTAGTTTAAGTTAGATTAAGTAGTGTGTAAGCTTAGGGACCGATGATCTCAGCAGTTTGGTCCCATAAGACCTTACTACAAATTTCCAAATTTCCAAAACATCATTAAATACAAATATGCACAAAATAGCAATAACGATGAATAAAAAGAGATGTTCCGTAACAGTAAAAATAATCCAACATTAATTTTGTACTCTGTGAAGCAAACAGGACAGCTGATCGGTATATGTACATAATTGCGGAGTTGCAAATGTAATCATTGGTTTTGTACTCTGATAGAGAAATGACGTAACAGCCAATTTGGTACAGACATGTTTACCTGAAAATTATATGATACTTGTACAGAACGTATAGCGTTATAAAATATAATGTTCAGTAACTACAGTAATTTGAAAACAATAGCTGTCATAAGAATTATTTTCATCTGACACTGTAATTCGGTGATAACTTTCACAACAGGTTGAGAGCTGGTTGCTTGTTTGCCACTGGGCAATGAAATTCATACACGCACCGCTGTGTCCATTACACTCATCCGACCATTTCAAGAAACTGTCTTCAATTATGTAAGTTACCTCATTTGGTCAAAGGAGCGTCTAAAATATTAGCCCTACAAGTTACGAGTACGTAAGATTCTGTTGGCCTGATGGCCTTGAGGCACACACACACACAAAAACATATTGCATAACTGTTTTCCCTATCTTGTTTCTTCTTGTACAAGGCAACCTCGCATTCTGTCATCCTAATTTCTCAATGCGTAAACACTTGCAGAAATCTGATCATATTTGAGCAGAACTGCGCATGTCGAGGATAAACATGCAATACTTTCAACGTTTGTCACATCAGTAACGTGTACAAACTATTCAAGCAAAGCTTTCACCAGTAGAAAGATGATAAATGCTCATTGACATTACACATTACAGCTGCAGCCTGATTTGCATGATGTTGTACACAATAATCAGAAACTTCTGTACTCAGTAACCGTGTTCAGTTAGTGGTGACGACATTCAGTGAAGGATTCATTTTAGCCCACACACGTCAGATCTCGTTCTTTTCATTGCTGAAAACACTTCCGCTCTTCCTTTTCTATGACACCGCGTGCCAGATCTGTTGTTTCTCCGCTCTGGCTGAAAGTTGCAACACTTCTGTAGTAAACACCCACCTATTTCCACAGGGTTGATAGATTCTGGTGTAGCTTATCGCAGCTTTAATGCTACAGTTCGAACACCTGATCACTACTGAACTACGGCAAATAGCTCCGAACAGTCTTGTCTCATTTTTGTCGATGTAGTGTAGGTGTAAGATGCAGACATGAGATTTCTGTCGACGTAGTGTAGGCGTATGATGGAGACAACTGGTTAAAGATTTTCCACGAGAGATTTTAGAGTCAGCACCGCATGATATTGTTATTACACTGTCCTGTTCAACAAACACCTTCAGTTTTAATGAAGAGTCGCCCCAGAAGAAGAGCGGCGCGTTTCGTCGCGGGGTTATTTGGTAAGCGTGTTAGCGTTACGGAGATGTTTAGCAAACTCAAGTGGCAGACTCTGCAAGAGGTTTCGAGAGGGTGGGTTTCTGGATGACGTATCGAATATATTGCTTCCCCCTACTTATACCTCCCGAGGAGGTCACGAATGTAAAATTAGAGAGATTCGAGAGCGCACGCAGGCATTTCGGCAGTCGTTCTTCCCGCGTACCATACGCGACTGGAACAGGAAAGGGAGGTAATGACAGTGGCACATAAAGTGCCCTCCGCCACACACCGCTTGGTGGCTTGCGGAGTATAAACGTAGATGTAGATGACTTAAGACACTAGCGATTGAAAATATAAGGAGTAGATCAACTTCTTGTCATCTTTGTCTCTGAAGTCCTTTATTATCCGTAATTCGAAAGTTGTAGAGCTTATATTTTAAAATATCTGCAAAATGTTACTTCTAATTCATATTCTGATCAATATAAATAACTAAGAATTAATGTAGTGACCTCTTACGATTCCAGCAACGCATCACTGATGTCGTTCAGTGTTTGCTTCGAAGCGTACCTGATGAGGATTCGAAACACTGGCGCAGTTCTCTAGAGCCCCGCATATTTGGCAGTAAAAGATGCATCACACCTTTCTATCATCTTACCAACAACTCGCCTTCCCTGCCATTGACTTCATGTGTTGGTATTTCATGTCGCTTCTTATTATTAGCCCTAAATGTGGAGGTCCCTAATACACTCCTGGAAATGGAAAAAAGAACACATTGACACCGGTGTGTCAGACCCACCATACTTGCTCCGGACACTGCGAGAGGGCTGTACAAGCAATGATCACACGCACGGCACAGCGGACACACCAGGAACCGCGGTGTTGGCCGTCGAATGGCGCTAGCTGCGCAGCATTTGTGCACCGCCGCCGTCAGTGTCAGCCAGTTTGCCGTGGCATACGGAGCTCCATCGCAGTCTTTAAGACTGGTAGCATGCCGCGACAGCGTGGACGTGAACCGTATGTGCAGTTGACGGACTTTGAGCGAGGGCGTATAGTGGGCATGCGGGAGGCCGGGTGGACGTACCGCCGAATTGCTCAACACGTGGGGCGTGAGGTCTCCACAGTACATCGATGTTGTCGCCAGTGGTCGGCGGAAGGTGCACGTGCCCGTCGACCTGGGACCGGACCGCAGCGACGAACGGATGCACGCCAAGACCGTAGGATCCTACGCAGTGCCGTAGGGGACCGCACCGCCACTTCCCAGCAAATTAGGGACACTATTGCTCCTGGGGTATCGGCGAGGACCATTCGCAACCGTCTCCATGAAGCTGGGCTACGGTCCCGCACACCGTTAGGCCGTCTTCCGCTCACGCCCCAACATCGTGCAGCCCGCCTCCAGTGGTGTCGCGACAGGCGTGAATGGAGGGACGAATGGAGACGTGTCGTCTTCAGCGATGAGAGTCGCTTCTGCCTTGGTGCCAATGATGGTCGTATGCGTGTTTGGCGCCGTGCAGGTGAGCGCCACAATCAGGACTGCATACGACCGAGGCACACAGGGCCAACACCCGGCATCATGGTGTGGGGAGCGATCTCCTACACTGGCCGTACACCACTGGTGAACGTCGAGGGGACACTGAATAGTGCACGGTACATCCAAACCGTCATCGAACCCATCGTTCTACCATTCCTAGACCGGCAAGGGAACTTGCTGTTCCAACAGGACAATGCACGTCCGCATGTATCCCGTGCCACCCAACGTGCTCTAGAAGGTGTAAGTCAACTACCTTGGCCAGCGAGATCTCCGGATCTGTCCCCCATTGAGCATGTTTGGGACTGGATGAAGCGTCGTCTCACGCGGTCTGCACGTCCAGCACGAACGCTGGTCCAACTGAGGCGCCAGGTGGAAATGGCATGGCAAGCCGTTCCACAGGACTACATCCAGCATCTCTACGATCGTCTCCATGGGGGAATAGCAGCCTGCATTGCTGCGAAAAGTGGATATACACTGTACCAGTGCCGACATTGTGCATGCTCTGTTGCCTGTGTCTATGTGCCTGTGGTTCTGTCAGTGTGATCATGTGATGTATCTGACCCCAGGAATGTGTCAATAAAGTTTCCCCTTCCTGGGACAATGAATTCACGGTGTTCTTATTTCAATTTCCAGGAGTGTAGTTTGCCGCTTGCCTTATGATTTCTCTCAGTTTTATTTTCCGCGTTACAGCCTAGCCATAATGTTGAGGTAGTGATAAGAAACGTGTATTTCCAATTTAATTTGTTCTTTTATTAGAAGTTATTGTTTTAACTTGTTGAATTATTTACACTACAGAACGCCGTCTGGACGCTGGTGATTACAGTAAATTAATTTCTGTCTGCAGTTGTGTTGAAGTCGGTGAATCCGTTCGTGAACCGACTACCTGAGGACCAGAGAGCTGAGTTCTTGGAAGAGGTCTTCCAGCGCTTCTGCCGGATGAATGGGATGACAAAGGACGTGGATCCCATGACGAGGGAGACCAAGTACAACTTCAACTACATGTCGATGACGGCTTTGGCAAGAAAAGCCGCCAAACTAGGCCTCTGATTCACTGCTTCCTGCTGATCATTCGCAACAACACTTATCTTGTCTAACGGGAGTACTAACTACACGCACGTTCTGAAAATTATTTGAACACGTTTCTTACGACAGGCCGTCAGTATTTAATAAAAATGTTGTCAGTGGTAGTATGTCGTTATCTTTCCCAATCAATTAGCCAAATGTTAAGTTCTTTACTTTCTACCCCAGTTAACTCGTGTAAGAAGCGCGACGTTTTGGTGAGTATCAACCTCATTACCTTCTGGCGAAAGTAAATGTGATGGAAGTGAGATGAACCGAAACGTCACGCCTTTTTGACAAACTCATTACGCCATCTGTCCCAGAATCTCATGTAAACACTGTCATTAATCCATTAATCACGGCCGATAACTTATTTGCACGTAATCGTCTACGTGAGTCAATTCTCATTTCTATCCGTGTTTGCAATGCCCATTTAATTTGATCAACCAGGCACGCCTTTACTTACCTCCTTATATAGCATGAAGGTGTGAGTTAACGAGCATTTCGCTCTCATTTAAGTATATGGCCGAAAAAGTCAGCCTTCAAGAATTGTGAAACGAATCCTGTTGTCCAGGACTAGGTGCCACAAAGGGCGCAGATACAACACGAGATGGGGAAACTCACAGATGTCTTTTGTCTACTGAGGCCTATGCTCTGTAGTGTGCAAGTGAGGCAGACGAGAACCTACGTCATACGGAAACCAAGTAGAAGCCGTTTGTGACCAAGGAGACGTAGCAGTGTTAAATATGGCGGACCTAATGTCGGCCGTAAAGGGAAACATTTATGAGAACTATTTGATTCTCTAGTAATGCAAGGAATGAAGCCACAGTAATTTTAATCTGCCATCCTCCATAAATTTTGGTGGTGATCCCAATAAAACTAAAATACTGATCATATCAGTAATAGTTTAGGATTTACCGTTAAAGTGCAATTAAGAAGTGTTGTAACAAAGACCTGAATGCTAAAATCTGAACGCTTTAGTCGAACTTAACGATCGACATTTCATATCGACGCGCATTATTAAAATGACGTATGCTGTAAATATCAACTTTGTAACCTCATTTGTTTAAAAGATACAGTAAATTTAAATTATCAGTATTTTCAGTTAAGCTTCAGATCATCATTTCCTCCACACAAAACACACTGAACGATGACAGCATGACATATTTTTGAATCATTAGATAATAGAATATTTGTTGTGAAGGTAGTGCTTAACAGTTACTTTTGTTCTTTATTTATTTATCAGAAAGCACATGGGTGCAAGGCTACTGGCCGTGGAAAAAGCTAAGAAGGAAATTGTATGGTATTATGTAAAAGAATTTAACGTTTATTATGTAATGGATATTATTGTTACTTTATTTAGAACGTGAAAGTGGTCAGACTTTGATTATTTAAATATGTTAAAATGTAAAATAATGTAGAATAAGCTGTAGCCAATCAGATGGACGGTTTCAGGAAAGGGAACTGGCCTAGTCAGTTGAGCGATATTCGGTGAGCGGGAAACGCGGCCGAGGATGGGCAGAGGGGCAGTTCGCCTGGAGACACCAAAGGGTAGAGTTCGGATTGAGACGCGAAGGGGGACAGTCGGTCTTTAGGCAGCTAGGAAGTGAAACGACTTAGAAAATTTCGCGTTGTGTAGTATCACGGGACTTAGTCTCTGAGTGGTGAGCAGCCGCACGCCTGGTGTGATCTCTAACTTTTCGCGCAGATAACTTGTATTCCGCGATGAGATTGTGAACGATCGAACTGTGTCAAATGGCTGTGCGCTCGAGTGTAACAATAACGACCACTTTCACTATTAGTTTGCTTTCTGAATGAACATTATCCTAACCAAGTCGCAACGTGTGGCCTAGGTCATTTATGGGTCGTTAATTTACACTCATACTCATAAATTAAGGATAATGTTGATACATGGTGAAACAACGCTCTGGTGGGCGGATTGCGCGTTTAAATCTCCTCGGGGTATGACCATGTGGTGCATCTGACCTGCGGTCGTCACACGGTGGCGCTGGCAGCAGTCCATACACCCAGAGGTTTGTTGGTGCATGTCAGAGTACAGTGCAGCGAGTAAGTGTGTAGACGTTCTCAGACGTGCTAATGATGACTGTGTGTTGAAAATGGCTCAAAGAACACATGTTGATGACGTTATGAGGGGTACAATACTAGAGCGACTGGAGGCTGGTCAAACACAGCACAGCCACAAAGTGAGATCTCAAGATTATGGCAACGATTCCAGCAGACAGGAAACGTGTCCAGGCGCTATAGTACGGGACGTCCACAATGTACAACACCACAAGAAGACCTATATCTCACCATCAGTGCCCGCAGACGGCCACGGAGTACTGCAGGTAGCCTTGCTCGGGACCTTACCGAAGCCACTGGAACAGTTGTCTCTCGATACACAGTCTACAGACGATTGAACAGACATGCAAGGTGCATCTCAGTGACCCCTGGTCACAGGAGAGCCCGTAAAGCCTGGTGTCAAGAACACAGCACATGGTCATTGGAACAGTGGTCCCAGGTTATGCTCACGGACGAGTCCAGGTATAGTCTGAACAGTGATTCTGGCCGGGTTATCATCTGATGTGAATCAGGAACCAGATACCAACCCCTTAATCTCCTTGAAAGGGACCTGTATGGAAGTCGTGGTTTGATGGTGTGGGTTTGGATTAAGATTGGTGCACGTACACCCCTACATGTCTTTGACAGAGGAAGTGTAACAGGTCAGGTGTATCGGGAGGTCATTTTACATTTTCAGGGGTGCAGTGGGTCCCACCTCCCTCCTGGTGGATGGTAACTCACGGCCCCACCGAGCTGCCATCATGGAAGAGTACCTTGAAACAGAAGATATCAGGCGAATGGAGTGGCCTGCCTGTTCTCCAGACCTAAACCCCATCGAGCACGTCTGGGATGCTCTCGGTCGACGAATCGCTGCACGTCTTCAAACCTCTAGGACACTTCAGGAGCTCCGACATGCTCTGGTGCAAGAATGGGAGGCTATACCCCAGCAGCTACTCGACCACCTGATCCAGAGTGTGCCAACCCGTTGTGCGGCCTGTGTACATGTGCATGGTGATCATATCCCATATTGATGTCGGGGTACATGTGCAGGAAACAGTGGCGTTTTGTAGCACCTGTGTTTCGGGATGGTTTTCTCAATTTACCACCATTACCGTGGACTTACAGATCTGTGTCGTGTGTGTTCCCTAAGTGCCTACGCTATTAGCGCCAGTTTTGTGTAGTGCCACGTTGTGTGGCACCGTGATGAGAGCGTAGGGGAGCGACGCGGGAGACCCGCGCCGCCTTACTAGGCAAGGTCCTAGTGGAGGTGGTTTGCCATTGCCTTCCTCCGACCGTAATGGGGATGAATGATGATGATGATGAGGACGACACAATAACACCCAGTCATTTCGAGGCAGGAAAAATCCCTGACCCCGCCGGGAATCGAACCCGGGACCCCGTGCTCGGGAAGCGAGAACGCTACCGCGAGACCACGAGCTGTGTGGCACCACATTCTGCAATTATCCTTAATTTATGAGCATGAGTCTAGTTCCCGATATTATTATTACTGTTATTGTATGTTACGTTAACTTTGTATTTCGCAAACTTGCCATCAGCCAGACATTTTAACCAAAGGGTAACAAGTGTCTAATTTAGGGCGTGTAATGTGACACGTGCGGTTCAACCCCTAGACGAGTTTGAGCGAAGACATTTCGACGAAGAGGAACCGCATTTGAGCTCGAACATCTTTGGGATGTTAGCTCGCAAAGGGCAACTGATACACTACGACATCAACCTGCAGCTCCTTGCAATACACAGACGCGAACAGATTTGTTATAAAGTTTCGTCCCGTACATTTTTTTTTATAGAAAGAAGATAACAAAGGACGGGGACTTCGCATCACTGTAATGACAAAGAAGGTAAGTGCCGTGAACGGGGTATACTTAGACAGATTTTCGGATTCAAATGTGATTACCATGACGGTATTTAACTTCCGCGATATTTATGTCAGGGGCGGGCTTGTATGGAAGGATTACTCACTAATTAGTACATTGCATTTTCTAAAATGCAGGGGATGTAATGGAAAAAATGTAGGTGGTTAAAATTAGGATGGATGTGGGGACACATTGACCGGCCTATACTTGCACCACAGCTGACAACTACCAATCCATGTGTGGTGAGTGTTTCAAAAACACAATGAAACTTTGGTCAACCAGAAACAAATACATTGATCTAAAGCTTTCTTAAGTGCTTTATTAAGCCTCATAAAAGAAAACCTAGTACGGTACATAAATAAAAAGTGCGAGCCATCATCAGAATTATTAATATAATGAAAATTACTAAGGTGGAGAAACACACACATAACTCCAGATTTAGCTGAGCATAAAACCTGCACTTTCATCCATGTCAGACTAAAATCCTCCTTTCAAAATATGCATTGCAGTTAGAGTTTAGGTTATCGGTTCTTCGTTTATTGAGACAATATCTAGCACTTTTGGGCATACAAACTTCTTCCTTGTTTCCGGAGATGACTGACATTACATGTTGTATCTGAATCACTGCCTGAACCCGAACAGCTTGCAATTTGAGCTATATATGACTCACATTTGTTTTTCTTAGTTGCAGGCACATAAAAGTTACTAATGACCCTCCGTGTATATGTCGACGGTTAATGTACACTGAATTGCCAAAGAAACTGGTAAAGGCATGCGTATTCAAATACAGAGAAACGTAAACAGGCAGAATACGGCGCTGGAGTCGTCAACGCCTACATAAGACATGAGCCTGCCGCCGTTGTTAGGTCGTTTTCTGCTGCTACAAGGACAGGTTATCAAGGTTTAAGTGGCTTTGAACGTGGTATTGTAGTCGGTGCACGAGCGGTGGGACACAGTATCTCCGAGGTAGCCATGAAGTAGGGATTTTGCCGGCCGCGGTGGTCTAGTGGTTCTAGGCGCGCAGTCCGGAACCGCGGGACTGCTACGGTCGCAGGTTCGAATCCTGCCTCGGGCATGGATGTGTGTGATGTCCTTAGGTTAGTTAGGTTTAAGTAGTTCTAAGTTCTAGGGGACTGATAACCACAGAAGTTAAGTCCCATAGTGCTCAGAGCCATTTGAACCAAGTAGGTATTTTCCTGTACAGCCATTTCACGAGTGTACCATGAATATCAGGAATCTGGTAAAACGTCAAATCTCCGACATCGCTGCTAGCGGAAAAAGATCCTGCAAGAACGGAACCAATGACGACTAAAGAGAATCGTTCAGTGTGAGAGAAGTACAACCTCTCTGCACATTGCAGCAGATTTCAGTGCTGGGCCATCAAAAAGTGACAGCGTGTGACCCATTCAACGAAACGTCATCGCTATGGGCTTTCGGAGCCGAAGACCCACTCGTGTACGCTTGATGACTGCACGACACAAAGCTTTACGCCTTGCCTGGACCCGTCAACACCAACTTTGGACTGTTGATGACTGTAAACATGTTGCCTGATCGGACGAGTCTCGTTTCAACTTGTATCGAGTGGATGGACGTGTACGGGTATGGAGACAACCTCGTGAATCCATGGACCCTGCATGTCAGCAGGGGACTGTTCAAGCTGGTGGGGGCTCTATAATGGTGTGGGGCGTGTGCAGTTGGAGTGATATGGGACACCTGATGCTTCTAGATATGACTCTGACAGGTGTCACGTACGTAAGCATTCTATCTGATCAGCTGCATCCATTCATGTCAGCATTCGGACGGACTTGGGCAGTTCCAGCAGAACAATGCGGCACCCCACATTTCCAGAATTGCTACAGATTGGATCCAGGAACACTCTTATGAGTTTAAACACTTTCGGCTCCAGGAACATTCTTCTAAGTTTAAATACTTTCGCCTCCAGGAACACTCTTCCGCTGGCCACCACACTCCCAAGACATGAACATTATTGAGCATATCTGGAGTCTCTTGCAACGTGCTGATCAGAAGAGATCTCCACCCGCTCGTACCCTTACGGATTTATGGACAGGCCTGCAGGATTCATGCTGTCAGTTCCCTCCAGCAGTGCTTCAACATTAATCGAGGCCATGCCAGTCGTGTTGCGGCACTTCTGCGTGCTCGTGGGGGCCCTACACGATATTAGGCAGGTGTGCCAGTTTCTTTGGCTCTTCAGTGAATGTATTCCTTAGTCTCACATTGGCACTGGCATCAACACTGTTTAAGAAATTGTATATCTGTAATCCTGGGCTAACAATCACCAGTGGTCAAAGTAACCTCAAAGCGGAGAAATCGTGCACATGACCTCAAAAATCGTAATGTAATGGCAGATAAGTATATGTGAACAAAATAATCAGTGGTCTGTTTTGATAATTAATTACGTAACGTACATGACATAGTTGAAAACCCAGATTGTCTTAGAGTCTTGGTGGATTTTTCACAACCTGATTATAACACACTTTTTATGTACAATTGTAAGTCGCAACAGGTTCTCCAACAGTTACGCAAGAAAATCAGCACTAATGGTGCCATTTAGGGTATATTAATGGAACTTTAGCACTAAACTGTACATACTAAACACCCAAATGAGACGTAGAAGAGGACTGTAAAACATCTGGTGTATGAATGGTCAAAGCAATCACGGCAATCAAGTTATACCCGAACTACGTTACCTTCATTCATCACATTAGAACACCACTGTTCGGTCAGCAAAGTCTGAGGAGTGTGGGCTTAGAAAACCGGATGTGGAAGGTTCGATCTCAATGTGGCGCACTGGGTTAGTTGTTTAATTTTGGCTTTTCAATCGAAAAACAGTAATTCACCACATCTTGGACGAAACGTGTGCAATTAGTCAGTTCAGTATCTCGCCTGGGACACGGAACGAAATTTCGACAGTGAAATTGATAACAGACTCCTATAATTTAACGCACTCTGTGCGATAGTTAGAAGTATGCTAAAAAAAGGCTACGAAAAAGACGCAAGCAAAATTCTACAAAGTTATGGAAGTTCTTAGGTTCCGTCACAAAAGGACATGAGCAGCGTCCAGACTGTGGAAATGATTTTTCTTCGCACTGTTAAAAGATGCACCAGAGAAGATCGCTTCAGACATGAAGATATTGGAAATGAATTACAAGTTGAGTCAAAGCACAAAACAATTACGTTCAAACAGGAAGGCACTGAGTGAACATGTAGATAGAAATCATGAAAATGGACTTACCAACAAATTTTGACTACAAACATAGAGGGACAAGACACAGGGGAAGGCAACGTAAGTCATGACTACAGCTTATTGACCGGGACTGGAAAGACCATCTAATACACAAAGGGGTAAGAAGAAGAAGAAGAAGAAGAAGAAGAAGAAGAAGTGAACGGGAGAAATCCTCTATTAAGAGCCGGACGGAAACAAACGGAAACGAATACACACCCGCGAACCGAGATCTTGGAAGAGAACAGCCACAAGAGTTCTGCGCTGCCACGCGAGCCGATCCGCAACATCAAACGGGCGGTCCTATTCTCCGATGTTGTATTTTAATACCCGATATCAGTTCCAAAGGACACGTTGGAATCGTTGGCGCCGGTCGCGACACCTACAACGTGCTCATGCACAAACAACAGTTGACCGGCGTTGTCTGGTGAAACATTGTTGTGATGCCTCGTGTAGGGAGGAGAAATGCGTACCATCACGTTTCCGACTTTGATAAAGGTTTATCGTATCGCGACATTGCTGCTCGCGTTGGTCGAGATCCAATGACTGTTAGCAGAATATGGAATCGGTGGGTACAGGAGGGTAATACGGAACGCCGTGCTGGATCCTAACCGCCTCGTATCACTAGAAGTCGAGATGACAGGCATCTTATCCACATGGCTGTAACGGATCGTGCAACCACGTCTCGATCCCTGAGTCAACAGATGGGGACGTTTGCAAGACAACAACCATCTGCACGAGCAGTTCGACGACGTTTGCAGCAGCATGGACTATCAGCTCGGAGACCATGGCTGCGGTTACCTTTGACGCTGCATCACAGACAAGAGCGCCTGCGATGGTGTACTCAACGACGAACCTGGGTGCACAAATGGCAAAACAAATGGCATCCGTGTTTGGCGACATCGTGGTGAACGCACGTTGGAAGCGTGTATTCGTCATCGCCATACTGGCGTATCACCCGGCGTGATGGTATGGGGTGCCATTGGTTACACGTCTCGGTCACCTAGTTCACATTGACGGCACTGTGAACAGTGGACGTTACATTTGAGATGTGTTACGACCCGTGGCTCTACCCTTCATTCGATCCCTGCGAAACCCTACATTTCAGCAGGATAATGCACGACCACATGTTGCAGGCCCTGTGCGTGCCTTTCTCGATACAGAAAATGTTCGACTGCTGCCCTGGCCAGCACATTCTCCAGATATCTCAGCAACTGAAAACATCTGGTCAACGGTGGCCGAGCAACTGGCTCGTCACAATACGCCAGTTACTACTCTTGATGAACTGTGGTATCGTGTTGAAGCCGCATGGATAGCTGTTCCCGTACACGCCATCCAAGTTCTGTTTGACTCAATGCCCAGGCGTATCAAGGTCGTTATTAAGGCCAGAGGTGGTTGTTCGGGGTACTGATTTCTCAGAATCTATGCACCCAAATTGCGTGAAAATGTAATCACATATCAGTTCTAGTATAATATATTTTTCCAATGAATACACGTTTATCATTTGCATTTCTTCTTGGTGTAGCAATTTTAATGGCCAGTATATATATATATATATATATATATATATATATATATATATATATATATATATATATAGGGTGTTACAAAAAGGTACGGTCAAACTTTCAGGAAACATTCCTCACACACAAAGAAAGAAAATATGTTATTTGGACATGTGTCCGGAAACTCTTACTTTCCAGGTTAGAGCTCATTTTATTACTTCTCTTCAAATTACATTAATCATGGAATGGAAACTCACAGCAACAGAACGTACCAGCGTGACTTCAAACACTTTGTTACAGGAAATGCTCAAAATGTCCTCCGTTAGCGAGGATACATGCATCCACCCTCCGTCGCACGGAATCCCTGATGCGCTGATGCAGCTCTGGAAAATGGCGTATTGTATCACAGCCGTCCACAATACGAGCACGAAGAGTCTCTACATTTGGTACCGGGGTTGCGCAGACAAGAGATTTCAAATGCACCCATAAATGAAAGTCAAGAGGGTTGAGGTCAGGAGAGCGTGGAGGCCATGAAATTGGTCCGCCTCTACCAATCCATCGGTCACAGAATCTGTTGTTGAGAAGCGTACGACCACTTCGACTGAAATGTGCAGGAGCTCCATCGTGCATGAACCACATGTTGTGTCGTACTTGTAAAGGCACATGTACTAGCAGCACAGGTAGAGTATCCCGTATGAAATCATGATAACGTGCTCTATTGAGGGTAGGTGGAAGAACATGGGGCCCAATCAAGATATCACCAACAATGCCTGCCCAAACGTTCACAGAAAATCTGTGTTGATGACGTGATTGTACAATTGCGTGTGGATTCTCGTCAGCCCACACATGTTGATTGTGAAAATTTACAATTTAATCGCGTTGGAATGAGGCCTCATTCTAAAAGGAACATTTGCACTGAAATGAGGATTGACACATTGTTGGATGAACCATTCGCAGCAGTGTACCCGTGGAGGCCAATCAGCTGCTGATAGTGCCTGCACACGCTCTACATGGTACAGAAACAACTGGTTCTCCCGTAACACTCTCCATACAGTGACGTGGTCAACGTTACCTTGTACAGCAACAACTTCTCTGACACTGACATTAGGGTTATCGTCAACTGCACGAAGAATTGCTTCGTCCGTTGCAGGTGTCCTCGTCGTTCTAGGTCTTCCGCAGTCGCGAGTCATAGGCTGGAATGTTCCGTGCTCCCTAAGACGCCGATCAATTGCTTCGAACGTCTTCCTGTCGGGACACCTTCGTTCTGGAAATCTGTCTCGATACAATCGTACCACGCCACGGGTATTGCCCCGTGCTAATCCATACATCAAATGGGCATCTGCCAACTCCGCATTTGTAAACATTGCACTAACTGCAAAACCACTTTCGTGATGAACACTAACCTGTAGATGCTACGTAATGAGGTGCTTGATGCTAGTACTGTAGAGCAATGGGTCGCATGTCAACACAAGCACCGAAGTCAACATTACCTTCCTTCAACTGGGCCAACTGGCGGTGAATCGAGGAAGTACAGTACATTCTGACGAAACTAAAATGATCTCTAACATGGAAATTAAGCATTTCCGGACACATGTCCACATAACATCTTTTCTTTATTTGTGTGTGAGGAATGTTTCCTGAAAGTTTGGCCGTACCTTTTTGTAACACCCTGTATATAAACGTTCTAAGCTCCTTACCAAGAGAAAACTGTGTCGTGTGTAGGAAATGGAAGGTGTATTATCTTGTCCGACGGCCAGTACGTAGTTGGATCTCACTATTATAAATTTCTTCTTTCTAGGGTTACATAAAGTCATTGGTACTTGAAACCTCAGTAGAGACTGGAGAGTAACTGGTTGATGGGATTCTAGCTGGATGTCCCGTTGTAGAACATACTGCAGAAGTACTTGAGAAAGTGAAATAAAACTTAATGCTCCGTTCTATTTCACTTCTAACACTCGCTGTGAGATTTCAAAACACAAGGCTAAAATGCAAGCAGTTCTGTACGCATGGTTTCTGGATTCATACTCCGACGTCATGTCTGTTGGCGACCATGAGCGCGCGAGGCCTGTGACTTATGCCTTATACTATTTCCGAGGATGATGTGTCCACATTCAGTGACAGAGTATTCGCGTGGACTAACAGCCCTGTGGAGGCGATCTCTTCCTTTATATTTATCAAAGCTGTGATGTCCGTCGATAAGTGAGGTACTACGAGCTTATGTTGTTGCTGTAGGGGAATAAATTGTTTAGGTAAAAAATGACGTCCGACCGTTGCTTACGTATCTTTAACAACTCTTTTTTGCATCCGTGTCATCTAAAAGCTGGGTACATCTTCGCTCCTTCGTCGGTCGTTATCGAAACAATAACTGGTTGTCTCCTGAGACCATACATGCGGCAGAGATACTATGATGAGACAGTGTATCACTGTTGACATAATATGTCTCTCTGAAAGTCATGCGATCACTGGTTAAGATTTACACGACTTAGCTTAGCATTTAACTTCTGTAGAGTATAAGCGGGGAAGGAAGTTGACACATTCATCAGAAGCTGTCAAAAATCTAAGAACAAAGAAATTCATAAATTTTTTTCTAGAATAGCATATCGGAAGGAAGTGCGACAGAATCATTCATAATAGTAAATGTATGCCGAGTACCTGCAGGTAATTTTGATGTGTTCATAAATCACTTTGAAGCCCTACTGATCTGTTGTTGTTGTTGTGGTCTTTAGTCCTGAGACTGGTTTGATGCAGCTCTCCAGTAAAGCTGCATGCCCTCGGGAAAAATTACGGCCGTAGTTTCCCCTTGCTTTCAGCCGTTCGCAGTACCAGCACAGCCAGGCCGTTTTGGTTATTGTTACAAGGCCAGATCAGTCAATCATCCAGACTGTTGCCCTTGCAACTACTGAAAAGGCTGCTGCCCCTCTTCAGGAACCACACGTTTCTCTGGCCTCTCAACAGATACCCCTCCGTTGTGGTTGCACCTACGGTACGGCTATCTGTATCGCTGAGGCACGCAAGCCTCCCCACCAACGGCAAGGTCCATTGTTCATTTAACAGAAAAATTGCGGTTTCTGCTGATTTTAATGTACATTTTCTTAAAAACTCTTCCAGTAAGAATTTGTTAGACTCAGTAACACTATCATTCAATTCAATTTCTACCACAAACTTTCCCATTAGGGTAGCTAATTGCTTACTAACAGCGATTGATAATGTTTTTATAAAAAGGTCTAATGAGCAAAGCTGTTCTCGCTACTCTCGATGACATGTTCTCCTGGCTGCTCTTAGCTCCCTTACACATGAGAGTGTGTGAGCCCGGCTTTCCGTATTGAATAACCTGACAGCGATGCATATATGGCTATTTTGAAATGCTCTGAAACAGGCAGTGCAGTTTATAAATCAATTATGAATCAGATCCTCACTTTATGCACAAAATTGCATTATATACCCTATAGTAAATGGCCTCTGAGACTATGATATTTCCTTTTGTTAAATGTTAACACTGATCAGGATATAAAATCTACTAAATCTGATTTCAAGAGGGTGGTCAATAAGCCAAAAATTCATTATTTTAGGACAATCCTGAAAGACATGAACTGGAGTGATGTACACAGTGGTCATGGCACGAACAAGAAATACAAGACTTTTATTAATGAAGTAATTATCTTATTTCAGTACTGTTTTTCCTCAAAACTAACTCAGATTAGACCAAAGTCAACAAAGAATCCGGAGAATAAAGATATCTCGTAAAACAAAAAGGCAACTGTAATTGATAATTAGTAACAGTTCTGATTTTCGTGTATCAGCTCGTTGCAAGACATGCTGCAATATATTAAAGACAATAATACAGACATCAAAGCAAATGCATGATGAGAAGAAGATAATCTCATCAGTTAAAAAATAAAGACAATATGGGATATAGTGAAGCAGGGAGAACCAGACATGTAGAGGAACAGAGAGCATTAAGAATAAATGACACATTGATAGCAGATGCGTGCATTGTTACTGTGGTGTTGGCAGAAGAGCCAACACCGTGTTACTAGTGGAGGCCGAAATGCACGTGTTTTAGCTCACGCAGGCTGGCACGAGGAGGGAAGAGCTATACTGACGTGAGGTCTGGAACATGACAAGGAATGAGAATTCAGAAAGTGGACGTAATTAGATTGATACTTAACTTTAATCCATTAATGATGAACGTCGCTCTTGACGGTACATGATTCACAATATCAATATCAATAGTAACTGAATATGGCGCCTTGCTAGGTCGTAGCAAATGACGTAGCTCAAGGCTATGCTAAACTGTTGTCTCTGGAAATGAGAGCGTATGTAGGCAGTGAACCATCGCTAGCAAAGTCGGCTGTACAACTGGGCGAGCGCTAGGAAGTCTCTCTAGACTAGACCTGCTGTGTGGCGGCGCTCGGTCTTGCAATCACTGATAGTAGTGGCGACACGCGGGTCCGACGTATACTAACGGACCGCGGACGATTTAATGGCTACCACCTAGCAAGTGTGGTGTCTGGCGGTGACACCACAGTTGCAAAACTTTTTAACAAACATTTCGTTACTGTTACTGAGAAGGTGGGATTGTTAGGTTCAGTAGATGCTACCATGGAATACCTCAGACCAATCAGTACAAACAACTTTAATAATGTGAATGTGGCCCTCACCATACCAGTACAGGTAATGTCCAGCATCAAATCATTAAAATAGAAAAATCTAGTTGTTATGATGAAAGGTAAGTAAAATTAACTAAGGGATATGCCTCTGAGTTTAGTAAGACATATGTAAGAAGTCATTTATGAGGGAGGCATTTGTTGCGTGGTTAAAATATGCTGGAGTTAAGTCTTTGATTAAAAAAGGAGATAAAGAAACACAATCAAAATTCCCTCCAATTTGACTTCTGCCAATGCTCTCGAAAATTTTAAAAAAGGCGATAAACAATCTACTTCTTAATGATCTGATAACAAATAATATACTGTCAAAGTCATTGTTCAGATTTCTAAAGGGTTCTGATATTCAGATACCTGTCTATACATACAGCGAGAATGTATTTGACTCATTAGACAGTAAATTACGGGTGACTGGTATATTTTTTAATGTCAAAAGCATTTAACAGTGCGTCCGAATCTCGTGGTCGTGTGGTAGCGTTCTCGCTTCCCGCGCCCGGGTTCCCGGGTTCGATTCCCGGCGGGGTCAGGGATTTTCTCTGCCTCGTGATGACTGGGTGTTGTGTGATGTCCTTAGGTTAGTTAGGTTTAAGTAGTTCTAAGTTCTAGGGGACTGATGACCATAGATGTTAAGTCCCATAGTGCTCAGAGCCGTTTGAACCATTTAACAGTGTAAATCACAATGTCCTTTTAAGTAAATTATAATATTATCAGGTAACAGAAAATACTGGAAAATTGTTCAAATCCTATATCTCTGACAGGGAACAAAGGCTGTCATTACGAAACAGACGTATATTAACAGAGGTAGGACGTCAAATGGGCCACTTGAAGCTTGAGAGGCACGATAGGACATTTTAATTTCCATTTTCTATACTTCTATAAATAAATTCATAAAACTTTGTCAGCATGACCAGGAAGGATTCAGAATTCACACTCATAGCAGTGGAAGTTGAAAAACATAACAAAATAAAATTTTTGCATGTGGAATTCCATCATTTTTTTCACTTACTATTGGGTGCATTTGTTGCTATAGATACATTTTTCTTCATAAGTAAGAAATATTCCTCGGTGAATTTTGCACAGCATAAAAACTATACTTACAGGTGTATGAAACTTAAGAATTTGTTTAATTTATGAGAAAATGAATGAGCTGATACATTTTAAACTTCATATTTAGAAGAATCTCAAAATTTATAGTTAATTATCTCAATTTTTAACACAGTTTTTATTAGATTTGGAAAATTCTAGAGTTTCATGCACCTGTAAGTATGGTTTGTATGCTGTGCAAAATTCATCGAAAAATTTTTCTTATGAAGAAAAGTGTACCTACAGCAACAATGCAGCCAATAGCAAGTGAAAAAGTGATGAAATTTCACATGTAAAAAAAAACTTATTTCATTGTGTTTTTGAACTTCCACTGCTATGAGTGTGAATCCTGAATCCTTCCTAGTCATGCTGACAAAGTTTAAAAGTTATCTGGCATCATTCAACTGCGGACTAATCACATGTGGTAGGCCACAGGGTACTACCCTAGGATCCTCACCAATTCATGTATGTACCAGTGACCTTTCATCAATAACATTACCAAATACCAAGTTTTTTTGTTTGCAGATGACACAAACATTGCAATAAACAGCAAATCAAGTAAAGTCCTAAAAAGATCGGTTAATAACATTTTCATGGACGTTAATAAATGATTCGTAGCCAGTACTTCGTCATTAAACTTTGAGAAATACACTGCATGCAACTTAAAACTTGCAAGTGGTTTCCTGCCGGTATGTACTTTAAGTACATATTTTAAATATGACGACACACAGATAAAACAAGTTTACAGTCTTAAATCTTGGGATTACAGCACGATAATAAATTCAGCTGGGAGGGGATACCATGGAACTGCTGAAGCGCATAAGCAAATCTCTGTTAGCTATGCGAATGTTGTCAGACTTAGCTGATATGAAAACAAAAAGCTAGCCTACTGTACTTACTTTTATTCCACAATGTCACATGGGACCTTTTTTGGTGTAAAAACAGGTAATACACCTTCCTTCTCCCTATTCTTTGTGGTTGACAGTAGGAATACTGGTTTTGCTTAGTTTCTGCCGAGTAATGCATTACAGCGTCTGCTCTATTACAGGCTATTACAAATGATTGAAGCGATTTCATAAATTCACTGTAGCTCCATTCATTGACATATGGTCACGACACACTACAGATACGTAGAAAAACTCATAATGTTTTGTTCAGCTGAAGCCACACTTCAGGTTTCTGCCACCAGAGCGCTCGAGAGCGCAGTGAGACAAAATGGCGACAGGAGCCGAGAAAGCGTATGTCGTGCTTGAAATGCACTCACATCAGTCAGTCATAACAGTGCAACGACACTTCAGGACGAAGTTCAACAAAGATCCACCAACTGCGAACTCCATTCGGCGATGGTATGCGCAGTTTAAAGCTTCTGGATGCCTCTGTAAGGGGAAATCAACGGGTCGGCCTGCAGTGAGCGAAGAAACGGTTGAACGCGTGCGGGCAAGTTTCACGCGTAGCCCGCGGAAGTCGACGAATAAAGCAAGCAGGGAGCTAAACGTACCACAGGATGGTGCTCCACCGCACTTCCATCATGATGTTCGGCATTTCTTAAACAGGAGATTGGAAAACTGATCGATCGGTCATGGTGGAGATCATGATCTGCAATTCATGTCATGGCCTCCACGCTCTCCCGACTTAACCCCATGCAATTTCTTTCTGTGGAGTTATGTGAAAGATTCAGTGTTTAAACCTCCTCTACCAAGAAACGTGCCAGAACTGCGAGCTCGCATCAACGATGCTTTCGAACTCATTGATGGGGACATGCTGCGCTGAGTGTGGGAGGAACTTGATTATCGGCTTGATGTCTGCCGAATCACTAAAGGGGCACATATCGAACATTTGTGAATGCCTAAGAAAACTTTTTGAGTTTTTGTATGTGTGTGCAAAGCATTGTGAAAATATCTCGCCGGCCGCGGTGGTCTCGCGGTTCTAGGCGCTCAGTCCGGAACCGCGCGACTGCTACGGTCGCAGGTTCGAATCCTGCCTCGGGCATGGATGTGTGTGATGTCCTTAGGTTAGTTAGGTTTAAGTAGTTCTAAGTTCTAGGGGACTGATGACCGCAGCTGTTAAGTCCCATAGTGCTCAGAGCCATTTGAACCATTTTTTTTTGAAAATATCTCAAATAATAAAGTTATTGTAGAGCTGTGAAATCGCTTCAATCATTTGTAATATCCCTGTATTTGTAACTTATTTAAGACTATACGCAGCGACGTGAAGAAAATTCGGTGTTATATCAACAATTCCTTGATTTATGGGCTCACCTTTCGTCTGAACTCCAATAGTAAGTGAGGTAAACTAACGTTGTCATCAACCAGAAGGTTGGTTTGCATGCCGCAGCGCTTGGGTCTGCTGGAAGTTGTCTGCGGGGTTGCCTCCCGCCAACTTCTGAATTATCCAGCCAGTTAAGGGACCTTCACTTCCGAAACAAACAACTGACAGAAGCATAAGACCTCATAAGTGACAAAAGATAGTCCTAAAACAGCCTAAGGAATTGAATTCTGGACTTTGTAGACTTGCACTCACTCACTCACTTAACTACCGAGCAGTTCCACAAACAAGACACACAGGCTTAGATGTCTCTGAGCGGTTCGCAGGTAACTATCTATCTTAGTGCTCAGCACAGTTATGTCACTTGATGAACACGTAACGTTGTACGGAAGGTACACGGCGGGCAAAATGAAACTAGACTGTAAAAAATTTCATGTTCATTAAGACAGTTAACCCAATTCACATCAATATTTTAGGGGTCAGTTTCACTTTGCCCAGCTTGTATACAATAGATTTGAGACCATAAATTAACAGTACTCATGGAAAGAGGAAAATGGAAAGAAGAAGGATGTACACATGTACTGATTGTTAAGATACCCCCCAGAACTGGAGTTGTGCAACTGCAGTGGTCGGATAATGTCTATTAAAAGCTAGCGTGTGATTCAAACACAACTAAAAGGAATGTATTACATGCGTAATGTATCAGTCATGTGTTCATGTAAATTCTGAGCAGAGACAGTTAGTTGCATGTTCAATGGATTATTTGCACGATAAATCTTAATGATGTGGAACGAGTCGTATTATTTTCGCCTCATAAATAAATTTATAAATATGGTTACATGCTCAGCATTTACAATATTTTTTAATATACGGATGTGAATTAGTAATTCCTACCCACCATCTTTTACACCTTGCAATAAGAGAAATTGTCCGAGAGAATAAAAGGAGCTGTCAAGGAGGAACTTTGTGTTTGCAAATTTCACTTTGCACTTTGTTAGACATTTCATGTCACTGGGTAAGTGATCGAAAACTTTGGTTGCAGCGTTGTACACCGCTTTTGTGGCGAAGATAACGTTGTTGGTGTTGTTGTGGTCTTCAGTCCTGAGACTGGTTTGATGCAGCTCTCCATGCCATTCTGTCCTGTGCAAGCTTCTTCATCTCCCAGTACCTACTGCAACCTACATCCTTCTGAATCTGTTTAGTGTATTCATCTCTTGGTCTCCCTCTACGATTTTTACCCTCCACGCTGCCCTCCAATGCTAAATTTGTGATCCCTTGATGCCTCAAAACGTGTCCTACCAACCGATCCCTTCTTCTAGTCAAGTTGTGCCACAAACTTCTCTTCTCCCCAATCCTATTCAATACCTCCTCATTAGTTACGTGATCTACCCACCTTATCTTCAGCATTCTTCTGTAGCACCACATTTCGAAAGCTTCTATTCTCTTCTTGTCCAAACTAGTTCTCGTTCATGTTTCACTTCCATACATGGCTACGCTCCATACAAATACTTTCAGAAACGACTTCCTGACACTTAAATCTATACTCGATGTTAACAAATTTCTCTTCTTCAGAAACGCTTTCCTTGCCATTGCCAGTCTACATTTTATATCCTCTCTACTTCGACCATCATCAGTTACTTTGCTCCCTAAATAGCAAAACTCATGTACTACTTTAAGTGTCTCATTTCCTAATCTAATACCCTCAGCATCCCCCGATTTAATTTGACTACATTCCATTATCCTCGTTTTGCTTTTGTTGATGTTCATCTTATATCCTCCTTTCAAGATATTGTCCATTCCGTTCAACTGCTCTTCCAAGTCCTTTGCTGTCTCTGACAGAATTACAATGTCATCGGCGAACCTCAAAGTTTTTACTTCTTCTCCATGAATTTTAATACCTACTCCGAATTTTTCTTTTGTTTCCTTTACTGCTTGCTCAATATACAGATTGAATAACATCGGGGAGAGGCTACAACCCTGTCTCACTCCTTTCCCCACCACTGCTTCCCTTTCATGCCCCTCGACTCTTATAACTGCCATCTGGTTTCTGTAAAAAATTGTAAATAGCCTTTCGCTCCCTGTATTTTACCCCTGCCACCTTCAGAATTTGAAAGAGAGTATTCCAGTTAACATTGTCAAAAGCTTTCTCTAAGTCTACAAATGCTAGAAACGTAGGTTTGCCTTTCCTTAATCTTTCTTCTAAGATAAGTCGTAAGGTCAGTATTGCCTCACGTGTTCCAACATTTCTACGGAATCCAAACTGACCTTCCCCGAGGTCCTCTTCTGCCAGTTTTTCCATTCGTCTGTAAAGAATTCGCGTTAGTATTTTGCAGCTGTGACTTATTAAACTGATAGTTCGGTAATTTACACATCTGTCAATACCTGCTTTCTTTGGGATTGGAATTACTATATTCTTCTTGAAGTCTGAGGGTATTTCGCCTGTCTCATACATCTTGCTCACCAGAGGGTAGAGTTTTGTCATGACTGGCTCTCCCAAGGCCATCAGTAGTTCTAATGGAATGTTGTCTACTCCCGGGGCTTTGTTTCGACTCAGGTCTTTCAGTGCTCTGTCAAACTCTTCACGCAGTATCTTATCTCCCATTTTGTCTTCATCTACATCCTCTTCCATTTCCATAATATTGTCCTCAAGTACATCGCCCTTGTATAAACCCTCTATATACTCCTTCCATCTTTCTGCCTTCCCTTCTTTGCTTAGAACTGGATTGCCATCTGAGTTCTTCATATTCATACAAGTGGTTGTCTTCTCTCCAAAGGTCTCTTTAATGGACTAATGAATGTCGGTTTTCTTCTGGTATTGTAATTATGAACATTATTGATCCTTCCGAACTGCAGTGAGTTATTTACAATAATCCAATAAATATACTGTGAAGCAGTAGTCAAAATCCCTAGCTCCTTGAATAGATGCCTACAACATGATCATGGGGTGAGTACCACATATTATTATTATAGCGTGTTTTTGAGAAATGAAGACTTTCTTTCTTAAAGATGAGTTACTCTAAAACATTATTCTGCACAACATCACTGAACGAAAATACACAAAATACAGCATGTGAACTTACTGACTCGTCTCTCTGCAGTTATGCAATGATCTAAGCGCAAATTTAGATGAACTAAGTTGTTCCAGGAGATCCAAAATATGCTTTTCCCAGTTAAACTTCTCATTCATATGGACACCTAATTATTTTAAAATTTCCACCCTTTTTATTACTTTCTCACAATGTTGCTGTATTACCTCTAGATTAGCACAACTGAATATGTTGTGTCTTTTCAAAATTGAGAGTGAGACCATTCGCAGGAAACTAGTCAATGATACTTTTGTGTGACTGGACTGTTTACAGTACTAATGTCATCTGCAAAAAGAACTAATTATGCTTGTTGTATATTATGTGGAAGACCTTTCACATATACCAAGAACAATAGTGGACCTAAAATCGACCTTGGGGACCTCCTTACGTGATTCCCCTCCAGACAGAATAATTTCCCCAGATTACATCGGTTGAATTACTAAGTCCAACTTTCTTCATTCTTTTCGTTAGATATGACATTACCCACTGATTGGTTATACCGCCAGTTCCATAAAACTTTAATTTATCTATGAGAGTACTGTGATTCACACAGGTAATTGCTTTAGATGTTGTTGTTGTTGTTGTGGTCTTCAGTCCTGAGACTGGTTTGATGCATCTCTCCATGCTACTCTATCCTGTGCAAGCTTCTTCATCTCCCAGTACCTACTGCAGCCTACATCCTTCTGAATCTGCTTAGTGTATTCATCTCTTGGTCTCCCTTTACGATTTTTACCCTCCACGCTGCCCTCCAGTACTAAATTGATGATCCCTTGATGCCTCAGAACATGTCCGACCAACCGATCCCTTTTTCTAGTCAAGTTTTGCCACAAACTCCTCTTCTCCCCAATTCTATTCAATACCTCCTCATTAGTTATGTGATCTACCCATCTAATCTTCAGCATTCTTCTGCAGCACCACATTTCGAAAGCTTCTATTCTCTTCTTGTCCAAATTATTTATCGTCCATGTTTCACTTCCATACATGGCTACACTCCATACAAATACTTTCAGAAACGACTTCCTGACACTTAAATATATACTCGATGTTAACAAATTTCTCTTCTTCAGAAACGCTTTCCTTGCCATTGCCAGTCTGCATTTTATATCCTCTCTACTTCGACCATCGTCAGTTATTTTGCTCCCCAAATAGCAAAACTCATGTACTACTTTAAGTGTCTCATCTCCTAATCTAATTCCCGCAGCCTCACCCGATTTAATTCGACTACATTCCATTATCTTCGTTTTGATTTTGTTGATGTTCATCTTATACCCTTCTTTCAAGACACCGTCCATTCCGTTCAACTGCTCTTCCAAGTCCTTTGCTGTCTCTGACAGAATTACAATGTCATCGGCGAACCTCAAAGTTTTTATTTCTTCTCCATGGATTTTAATACCTACTCCGAATTTTTCTTTTGTTTCCTTTACTGCTTGCTCAATATACAGATTGAATAGCACCGGGGAGAGGCTACAACCCTGTCTCACTCCCTTCCCAACCACTGCTTCCCTTTCATACCCCTCGACTCTTATACCTGCCATCTGCTTTCTGTACAAACTGTAAATAGCCTTTCGCTCCCTGTATTTTACCCCTGCCACCTTCAGAATTTGAAAGAGAGTATTCCAGTAAACATTGTCAAAAGCTTTCTCTAAGTCTACAAATGCTAGAAACGTAGGTTTGCCTTTCCTTAATCTTTCTTCTAAGATAAGTCGTAGGGTCAGTATTGCCTCACGTGTTCCAACATTTCTACGGAATACAAACTGATCATCCCCGAGGTCGGCTTCTACCAGTTTTTCCATTCGTCTGTAAAGAATTCTCGTTAGTATTTCGCAGCTGTGACTTATTAAACTGATAGTTCGGTAATTTTCACATCTGTCAACACCTGCTCTCTTTGGGATTGGTATTATTATATTCATCTTGAAGTCTGAGGGAATTTCGCTTGTCTCATACATCTTGCTCACCAGATGGTATAGTTTCGTCAGGACTGGCTCTCCCAAGGCTGTTAGTAGTTCTAATGGAATGTTGTCTACTCCCGGGGCCTTGTTTCGACTTAGTTCTTTCAGTGCTCTGGCAAGCTCTTCACGCAGTATCACATCTCCCATTTCATCTTCATCTACATCCTCTTCCATTTCCATAATATTGTCCTCAAGTACATCGCCCTTGTATAGACACTCTATATACTCCTTCCACCTTTCTGCTTTCCCTTCTTTGCTTAGAACTGCGTTCCCATCTGAGCTCTTGATATTCATGCAATTGGTTCTCTTTTCTCCAAAGGTCTCTTTAATTTTCCTGTAGGCAGTGTCTATCTTACTCCTCGTGAGATAGGCCTCTACATCCTTACATTTGTCCTCTAGCCATCTCTGCTTAGCCATTTTGCACTCCCTGTCGATCTCATTTTTGAGACATTTGTATTCCTTTTTGCCTGCTTCACTTACTGCATTTTTGTATTTTCTCCTTTCGTCAATTAAATTTAGTGTCTGTTCTGTTACCCAAGGATTTCTACTACCCCTCGTCTTTTTACCTACTTGATCCTCTGCTGCCTTCACTATTTCATTCCTCAAAGCTACCCATTCTTCTTCTACTGTATTTCTTTCCCCCATTCCTGTCAATTGTTCCCTTATGCTCTCCCTGAAACTCTGTACAGTCTCTGGTTCTTTCTGTGTATCCAGGTCCCATCTCCTTAAATTCCCACCTTTTTGCAGTTTCTTCAGTTTTAATCTACAGTTCATAACCAATAGATTGTGGTCAGAGTCCACATCTGCGCCTGGAAATGTTTTACAATTTAAAACCTGGTTCCTAAATCTCTGTCTTACCATTATATAATCTATCTGATACCTTCTAGTACCTGCAGGATTCTTCCATGTATACAACCTTCTTTCATGATTCTTGAAGCAAGTGTTAGCTATGATTAAGTTATGCTCTGTGCAAAATTCTACCAGGCGGCTTCCTCTTTCATTTCTTACCCCCAATCCATATTCACCTACTACGTTTCCTTCTCTTCCTTTTCCTACTGTCGAATTCCAGTCACCCATGACTATTAAATTTTCGTCTCCCTTCACTACCTGAAAAATTTCTTTTATCTCCTCATACATTTCATCAATTTCTTCAAGCTCACAGAAAACACCAAATGGCACTATTTTATTATTTAAAGCTTGTAAAATTTGGCGAGTGGTCATGTAAAAGGCATTCTCAGTGGAACAACTCTTTTGAAATCCAAACTGTGATTTGCTGAGGATAATATTATTGCTCAAGTCATGTACTGTTTCAATATACATCATCTTTTCAAAACGTTTGGAAAAGGATGTCAGCAGTGAAACAGATCTGTGGTTATTGACATTTATCACCTTTTTTAAGGAGGTGTTTGACAATAGCATATTTCAGTCACTTTGGACAAATGCCTTGCATTAGTGGTGCATTGCATATTTCATAAAACAAAGTGCTTATTATACGGGAACAAGTCATTAGTACTCTGTCGGAAACACCGTCAAATCCAGATGAGCTTTATTGTTGACTGAATACGTATTTTTCTTAATTTTTTATGGAGCAGCTCGTGATACATTCACATTCTTGGAATTTCTGAGAGTTATTTTTTCAGTATACGTGCTATGAGTTTTCTCTTGAACTGTTTGTCCTATGTTTCTGACTTGTGAATCATTTATAGCCCTTCCATTTCATTCAATAGTGATTTTATCTTCTTCTGTGGCCGATTGTTCTGTTCTCATTTCACTACATTCCATACAGCCTTAAGTATATTGTTGCAATTATTTATTTATGACATAACGTGCATGTTACTTCAGTTTTAATAAATTTCTTAGCAATGTTTAGTAGTTTTTGTAGAGCACAGATACTACAGGCTCTCTACTTGCTCATGCCAACAGATACATTTCCTTTTTCCTTTCTTAATGTACTTTATTCTGTCTAGTGCTCCATGATTTGTAAATGGCAGAGTGTTGTTTTCAAATAATGGTATGAATTTATCATGGAATATGTTAAATTTTATGGCTGCATTTGTTTCATTGTGCATTTCCTCCCTGGTCCTCTCTTGTACATATTCTTAAAAAAATATGTTCTGGTCTCATTAATTATTCTACTTGATATCCACTGAGGTGTATCTGTTCTGTAAGGTACTATCTTATGCATCCTAACTAATTGTGCATCGTGATCAGAGGGAACGTTTGTTATTCTTGTTTAGAGGTTCACCAAGGACTTGCGGCTGACGCTTGCGGGGTAATAAATGTTCACGAGAACGCGCGGCTGCCGGACAACGTTTCGCACTGTTTGACAACGTTGGTAAGATACTGTGTAACGGCTAGCTTATTTCATTGCCCTGGTTTTCCCGATTGACAAACAGTTCGTGGTCTAAACTTTTTATGGTAAAAAAAGTCCACCGGCAAAGTTAACTGAGGAAATACGCACATCAAAAAATTTCTGCATCACCTCGTTTCCGAGAGTTCTGGAACCCGTACAGAAAATTGGAATAGGAATCAACAGTCTATCGCAGGCACGTTAAATATGGTTCATGTCTGGAGAACATGCAGGACACGCTAGTTGAGCGATGTCGTTATCCTGAAGGAAGTCATTCACAAGATGTGCACAATGGGGGCGCGAATTGTCGTCCATGAAGACGGATGCCTCGCCAATATGCTGCCGATATGGTTGGACTAGCAGTCGGAGGATGCCATTCACATATCGCATAGCCGTTACGGCGGCTTCCATGACCACCAGCAGCGTGCGTCGGCCCCACATAATGGCACACCAAAACAGCAGCGAACCTCCACTTTGCGACACTCGCTGAACAGTGTGTCTAAGGCGTTCGGCCTGACCGGGTTGCCTCCAAATACGTCTCCGACGATTGTCTGGTTGAAGGCATATGAGACACTCATCAGTGAAGAGAACGTGATGCCAATCCTGAGCGGTCCATTCGGTATGCTGTTGGGCCCATCTGTACCGCGCAGCATGGTGTCATGGTTGCAAAGATGGACCTCGCCATGGACGTCAGGAGTGAAGTTGCGCATCATGCAGCCTGCGGCGCACAGTTTGTGTCGTAACACGACGTCCTATGGCTGCACTAAAAGCATTATTCAACATGGTGGCGTTGCTGTCAGGGTTCCTCCAAGCCATAATCCGTAGGTAGCGGTCATCCACTGCAGTAGTAGCCCTTGGACGGCCTGAGCGAGGCATGTCATTGACAGTTCCTGTCTCTCTCTGTATCTCCTCCATGTTCGAACAACATCGCTTTGGTTCACTCCGAGACGCCTGGACACTTCCCTTGTTGAGAGCCCTTCCTGGCACAAAGTAACAATGCGGACGCGATCGAACCCCGTTAGTGGCTATCTAGGCATGGTTGAACGAGCCGCGAACCTCCTTCCTGGTGGAATGATTCGAACTGTTCGGCTGTCGGAACCCTCCGTCTAATCAGTCGCTGCTCATCCATGGTTGTTCACATCTTTGGGCGGGTTTAGTGACATCTTTGAACAGTCAAAGAGACTGTGTCTTTGATACAATATGCACAGTCAACGTCTATCTTCAGGAGTTCTTGGAACCGGGGTGATGCAAAACTTTTTTTGCTGTGTGTATATTGTATATTTTTGCGATGTCTGTAATAAAAAGCACACTGTTCTCTTGATTTCGTTTTGTTTATTCCAGGTAAGAACACGATGGCGACCTCCGTGATTTGGAAAATGTTTTTCCATATGGCTGGCAGAGATACTCCCACCACCGAGTAGTTTCTGTTATGAGGAGTCTTTGTTGCACACAACAACTATAAAGGTTTGACACAAGGCCAAGTAGGGTTAGGAAAACACATATGGCGAAAATAGGTTGCAACACAGAGTAACAACAATTTACGATGATTTATTAATAGAAGTTTTTACAATACTTAACTGGATTATGAAGATTCTGGATGGCAATATAGATCAATGTTCACTCACACTAATATGTCTTTAAACCTTGGTGTAGTGCTAAATCCAACGAACGATGACTAACATCATCTGCGTAATGTCCAGTTTGTCTTTCCTCTGCTTCGACTGCAGTTGAGTCCTGAGACGCTCCTGATACTGTCCTGATGATTGTCTTGAACACTACCTAATCGACTTGACTAACTGCTGAGTGGAGTGGTGTGTATACTTACGTCGACATTTGGCAGATGGATGTCCACTTGGGAACTATGTATTTGTGTGCCGTATGGCGGAAGTGTAACAAAGTCCTTGTAGTGTGCGCCCTCTTTTGCAATCTAAACATTCAGATGTCTACGGAACCAGATACGGTTATTGGTGCCTTGTGATTGGAACGTCGAAACTGTTTGCCTAATAAACAGTCAAAACGACGGCTGTTTGAACAGTATTACTACAGACATAACTGTGGTACGTCTGAGTGGTAGGCAGTTCGGTGCTCTTCAATGTAACCTGTGTACAGTGTCTTCTGGAGGACACAGCATTGATAAGCTGTATGCGCTGTTGTGAGTTCGTCAGATGCGCTACAGCACACACAGGTGAAGGTGTAGTTGGAGGTCAGTTGTGCCTGAATCGTTCAGAGGAGATGAAGGCCCGCTGATTCTCACAAGTCGTGGAATCCACGCTTACGTCACGACATGACAGGTAGTTACAAACTTTATACCGCCGGAGAATGTATGTGATATAAGTGCAGTCTGTGTCCACCCCTATAACCTTCACTTTCTAAAATGCTGCATTGGTTATTACTTACTCCTTGTCTCTGGCGTGTTACCTTATAGGACGACAACAACTAGCCAGTCTATTTGGACTGACAGAAATTTATTTTTCGATTCATGACTCTTACGACTGGTTGGATGTAGCCCGGCCTATGCCACCATCTTCATCTCAGAGAAGCAATTGCATCCAATGTCCTCAATTATTTGCTGCATATATTCCAATCTCTGTCTCCGTCGGCAGCTTTTACCTTTTACAGTTCCCTGAAGTACTATTGAAGTTATTCCCTGATGTCTTAAAACATGTCCGATCGTCCTGTGCTTTCTTCTTCTCAGTGTTTTCCATACGTTCGTTACTTCGATGACTCTGCAGAGAAGCTCTTCATTCCTTACCTTATCAGTCCACCTAATTTCCAACATCCTTAAACTCTTCGACTCTCTTCCGTTCCAGTTTTCCCACAGTCCATGATTCATACCATCGAATGCTGTCGTTTCCGTCATGATACTCTGAAGAACATTGTTTACCACTTCTTCTGTTGCTGTATGTATGCTTAATTCATTTCAATACTAGTGTCATCTGCAAACAGAACTGATTCTGCTTGTTGTATGTTAGGTAGAAGATCGTTTATACATTGAGGAACAACAGCAGACTTAAGATTGAGCCTCAGGGAACGTGATTTCTCCCAAGTCAGAATAAAGTCCCGGACTACACTGGTTCAGTTACTACGTACAAATTTACGTGTAAGAATGGGGAGATAGACATGTACGTCTCCGTCTGAAGCAAATCAAAGGCCACGAATAACTTTCTTCAGGGCTGCAAAAATATGGAACTCCAAGGGAGATAGGTCGAGACTGTATGTAAGATGCGTACGGCTTCCCAGCGTGCCTTTTGCACCGTACTCGAAAAACCCTCGGCAACATATGGGCGGGCATTATCCTGCAACAGAATGATGTCGTCCATCAACATTCCTGGACGTTTGAACTTGATGGTGGGCTTCAATTGTTTCAAAGTGTCCACGTATTGCTGCGCTTTCATTGTGGAGCCGTGTTCTAGAAAGTCAACGAGTAGCGGACACTTGCAGTCAAAGAAAAACGTCATCGTGACTTTCCCGGAGCTGGCGTGCCTGTTGTCTCGATTACACCGTAGAGTTTCCCTGGGAAGCCGTCACACGTCCTCCATACAGTCCCTATCTCTCCCCAAGCCATTTCAGTATTGTTGGAGCCCTGGAGAAAGTCTTTCGTTGCCGTCGATTTGCTTTGGACGAAGATGTGAACGCCTGGGCACAATCATGCTTCCGCAGGCAACCGCAAACATTTTTTTCATGAAGGTATTGACCGTCTAGTCTCACAATGGGATAAATGTATTACTTTTGAAATAGTGAACAGTTTACTTACTGTGCCGTTGCCACGCCAACCGACGTCTGAACCTCCACCAGGCAGTGTTGGTCATTAACACGACGATCCTCGCCAAGGCGTGGTATGTCGCCCAGCTGCTGACAGCCCCGAAACTTCTGGGAAAATCGATTGTGAAAGCAGTTTACTGGCTGCTGTGGCGACACTCCATCTTCAAAGTGCGAACCACCACCTGCGTCCTCGATCGGTCACTCGGGGGACTGGGACTGATCGACTGCACGGCACTCCTCATCCACCGAACAGCGACGCTGCAGACCAGCCATCCGAACGGGTCGACGGCAGCCATATTAGATCGATACCGGCCACAGTCACAATGCGCTCCAGTTACAGTAGCGTGCATACCCTTCAAGATGTCCTACGTCAGGGAGTTTTATCTTGCACGCAGTTATGTCTTGGAGGCGGCTACAGATCGGAATACATCTGCTCGACGGATGTATGAAGCTCTCCTAGGCTGTCCTCCAGCGCACAAACTGGAAATACGGATGCCAACGGTCGTCTGGAAGCAGGTATGGGCTAATATTAACAACCCATTCCTGCCGTCGGACATCAGTTCGTTGTGGTACCGTGTCGTCAATGACACCTTTCCGACTAAGCAGCGTCAAGCAGACATCCACCTCAGCCAGACGAACGAGTGCAGCCAGTGTGGAGCTGCCGACACCAGAGACCACCGTATAGAGTGCCGCTACGTGTGGGAAGTGTCGGAGTTGGGCCGATTCATGGTGGGGCTTATCAACCAGACTACACCTTCCAGCGCGACACCAATGTGGATTATCCTTCCCGACTTTAAACTGCACCCAAAAACAAAGTGCAACGCCGTGGCCTGGCTACTGGGACACAATGCCTACGCCATTTTTGAGTTACAACTCAGTGACGCCGTGCAGTACATGGCATACCTGTGGGAATGTCATCACCGATTGCAACGTTCAACGAAGTACGGCGAACATTTTGCCAACACTTTATCTGTTGCGTTATTGTACGGATATCAAAGAACACTTCACTTGCAGTGAATAATTTCGCTAGAAGTGTCCCTTTTGTTTCAAGATTGGTTGTTTGATAAATTAAGAATTTTAAATTTAGATAAAAAATTGTCATGAATTCCAGTTATTGTTTTACGTCTTACTGTATGATTTGTCAGCGTAATGTTGTGCAGCATACAGTAATTCACTATTTGGTGTAAAATGTAAGCAATTTACTGGCCAATTTGAAAAAAAGGGCAGCAACCCCGCCCGACTTGGCCCTCCATCTTCCGGAGGGTAAAAAAAAAAAAAAAAAAAAAAAAAAAAAAAAAAAAAAAAAAAAAAAAAAAAAAAAAGAAGAACCAACAGTCGCCCGGCATACGGACCGACAAACAGGAGTGACGATTTGGAGTGGCATTTCATTTCGCAGCAGGAGCGTTTTGGTTGTCATCCGCTGCACCCTTACAGCACAGCGGTACACCAACGGTATTCTACGCAACATTTTATAGTCCTTCATGGCAACCCATCCTAGGGTTACATTTCAACAACATATTGCCTGTCCGGACATGACGAGAGTTTCTATTGCTTGTCTTCGTGCTTGCCAAACCCTACCTTGCGCAGCAAGGTCGCCGGATCTCTCCCCAACTGAGAAAGTTTGGAGCATTACGGGCAATGCACTCCAACCGGATCGGAATTTTGACAATCCAACGTGGAAACTGGACGGAATCTGACACGATATTCCTCAGAAGGACATCCAACAACTCAGTCAATCAATGCCAAGCCGTATAACTGCTTGCATAAGAACCAGAAGTTGACTAATGCGTTATTGAATAGCTGAGTTTGTGAAGTTCTTGCTCTTGAATAAATTATCCAATTTTCCTGAGATTGTAATTTTTTGTTTGTCTGTACATTTACATTATAGCTACTGATTTCCGTTCCATTCGGATAAATCCTTCGTGGTGCATCGTTCCTTTTTTCCTTAGAGTGTACTGGAAGTACTGATGCGGAACTGACCCTTTTTAAAGAACAGGAGAACTGTGTCATTTATCTTTCAGTGAGTGGGAATAACAGACTTGTTTAGTGACCAGTTGAATGAAACACAAAACTGTGCACACAGTAAAACAGCACGTGTTCATTGTCGAGTGTTATGCGAAGCACAGTTCGTATGAAACTTTCGCAAAACTGTTTGCGCAAGATATTAATACTGGAAGTATTTTGGCAAAACGTGCAGCAATGTCTGCAATGCAAAACGTAATGGCAAAATGATGCGAAACTGGCTCTGTAGCGATTGAAAACCATAACAAACGGAAAAGAGTTCGAATACCAGAAAACGTTGCTGGATTGAAGGAAAGCCTGGGAGAAAGTCCGACGAAATCTCAACAGCATATCGTGATTCAAATCCTATAAAACCTAACAGGAAACAAAGGGTGTAATTAGGAAAGAGACATGTGTTAAGCTATCAGGGACCATACAATTGGAAACTAAATACAAGGTTGCATCTTAGTGTCCTTTCTTTTTGTTGTGTATATCAATGACCTTTCATCTGTGTCATTACAAGATACAAAGTTTCTGTTTGCAGATGACACGAACACTGCAATAAATAGCGTACCAAGTGCAACCCTAGAAAGATTGGATAATGAAATTTAATGGACGTTATTGGATAGTTCCTAGCCAATAGTTTGTCATTAAACTTTGAAAAATAGCATTACATATCGAGCCGTGTAGCTCGATCAGCGATATTCTCGCCACCGGTGTGGATCATCTTTCCGGTGGTGTGCGCAGAACGCGCGGTGGCGCCAACTTTCGGGGCGATCGGGGATCGAGAGGTAAGCTCTAGCAAGTAGCGGGGACTTTGCTTTGGGTCGCCTAGCAGTAACGTCATTTGGGAAGTCTGGTGGACAGTAGAGGCGCCATGCGAGGCAGCAGGAAAAGCACATCTAAAAGCGGCTGTTTACCCGGGTGACCGCGCCGTAGCAAACATCGCCGGCGTGGAAGCAGTCAAAATGGTTCAAATGGCTCTGAGCACTATGGGACTTAACATCTGAGGTCATCAGTCCCCTAGAACTTAGAACTACTTAAATCTAACTAACGTAAGGACATCACACACATCCATGCCCGAGGCAGGATTCGAACCTGCGACCGTAGCGGTCGCGCGGTTCCAGACTGAAGCGCCTAGAACCGCTCGGTCACCACGGCCGGCTGGAAGCAGTCACGTTACTGGGAAGTTGTTGGTGTATTTCGCTTGCTATATGTCTCCTGACACCGTGATCTGTGGCTGCTGACTTCGTCGAACGAGCGAGAGGGTAAAGCCCTTGCTTGTGGTGTAAATTGTGGCCGGAATCGACTACTGGGTTCAGTGCTGTTGACTTCATTTTCTTGGCCTGACGTTGCTACTCCTACTCTTCCCTCGAATGTGTTAATTTCAACTTGCTTAGTGCGCAAGGTTCTAGTGAGAGCTGTATGTGATGATTAACATTTACTAGGGGCCTGGAGTGCTGACACATTCTATTTGTAGATTGCTACTGTCAGTGTTAACCGCCATTGAAAACAGTTTGGCTGGTCCTTGTGTAAGTGTCGCCTGGTTATTGTATTTATATCACACGACGGAGTAAAGCTGGCCAATTGCTACACGGATAAAATTTTCCCTCGATGTATTTTGCTGCGAACTGCAGTAACATTACTTTTACGTTTCTATATGAAGTGATAGTGTCTGAGAGACACGTGTCTAACTCTGAATGAGTAGTTTCATAAATTACTGAGAGGCCATTTGTTATTGTGTGTTTAAATAGAGTGAAACTGATTCTATTAATGAAAGTACAAGAATTCCTGCAATGATAGTATGTGGATATTGTAACTCTCATTTAATCACAAATTTAAATGTGGCTATTTGCTGTAAGTTGCCTTGTGTTTTGCGTCGGGGGGCTTGCACGCTAATTACTTGCATTTGATTTCGTTTTATCGGGATTTCCACTGTTTGTCTTGGTAGGGGGTGCGGGGTCCTGAGTTGCGCCGTGATTGTACTGTTGTGTATTTTCCGCTCCCTTTGCCCGCGCGTGCCGGCTGGTCGTGTATCTAGTTCACTCGCGGCTTAATGTATAATTGGCCTTACGCGCGTAAGGCATTGGATTTGTACGGCTTAGCTGATGTTCATTAATAGATTGATTAACTCTACAGATGATGTGCTGTAATGAATTATTGTTTCTAGTTACTTAAGGCAAATGTTAGTCTGTTGTAAATATCCACTAGTTCCGGGATTTTTCGTGCCTATTTGTGACCGTTGCTGCTCCCGTTTGGGGGTCCATGCCGAGCCTGTATTGGAAACAGCTGAGTGGGCGGCATGTGCTTCTGGGTGTAGTTTGTTGAACCCTACAAGGTTATTTGGTCACTTGAAATTTTATATTTTATCTCCTACATTGTAGGGTGCCTGCCACTTAAGTAACGTGGTTGTGTGCCATGGTATCTGATTTGTTGTTGCCTGTACTGAGTTACTTTGGTAATACCAATCACTGCAGTAACGAAAGACTACATTTCCTCGTTAAATTTTAGTAAATTGTTCTTCAGGTTGATCATAGTTTTTGAGTAAATAATTTTTAACTCATTTCACTAAATGTGTAATAGGCCATAAGTACCGTGGCTTATGAATGTGCAAATTTGAAGTAACTTGTCCTCACCTGAATGATAATTTTAAAAATGTATTGATGGTTTTGTTATATCTTGTTTAAATGTGCCAAATAAATGTTGAGTGCAGCTGACTTCACTTGGTTCAGTCCTACCGTCCCATAGCCAATTGTGCTGAGCTTGTGTCGTCGTGTAAAACGTAAATTCCATGCTGTGCTGACACATCACATGCAGTTTAGAACCTGTGAGAGGTTTTCCCCCAGCCTATGCCTAAAATAAGACGACAAACAAATAGTACAAGTTGATAATAAAGTAAACTGGGAAAGGCACATCACAGAACCGCAGAAGCGTGTAAACAAATCTGTTTGGAATGCGAATGTTGTCAGACATTTGTGACATAAAAATCAAGAAGCTAGCATACTATGCTTACTTTCATTCCATAATGCCATACGGGATTAATTCCTGGGGTAACTCATTAAGCCAAGCTAAAATTTTGGTGGTCATAAACGTTTGATAAGAATGATTTGTTGTGAACTCAAGCACGTCCTGCAGAGATCTGTTTGGTGGCCTGGGAACTCTAACTTCTGGTTAATTCTTAATGAAATTTGTCATTAAAAGTATATCTCTTTTTCAAACCAACAGCTCAGTTTATGGAATCAGTACTAGAAATAAGAACAATTCTCAGGAAGATTGCTTTGTCCAGAAAGGTGTCCACTATTCAGCAATACATATTTTCAATAGCTTGCCAGCATCCATAAACAGTTTAAACACTAGTAAGCTCAGTTTAACAGGAGTATAAAAGATTTGTGGGTGCGCAACTCCTTCCATTGATGAATTTCTTAGTAGAATCAACTGACATGTATATCTTACATGCCGTCTTTGTAAATAAATTTTTAAAACGATTTTTCTATTTATTCATATGTACTTACATATGAAGGGCTTATTTCAATAGTAGTAAAAGTCCATATTGTTCATTCTGAGATAGTCCTAAAGTTAAATGAGCGCTGAAAAATCTGCAGTTGAGATGCCAGAAATACTCAAGTATGTACACAGATTTTTCAGCGCTCATTTAACTTTAGGACTCTGTATCTCAGAATGAACAAAAATTGACCTGTACGACTATTGAAATAAACCCTTCATATAGGCTAAGAACGCTCATATGCGCCTCAGTATATTGAACATTTACATGTTTTGTGATAAGCTACTTATTGTTTACATAAAAATCTAAGATTTTTTGACTTGCTCGACGTCCGTGGGTACCATTTCACTTGGGATGTATAGATATATAATCTTTGCAAAATATTTATTATGTATTCTTGTTTTTTTAACATTTTCTGCGCCGTGGAAGTTCTCCTTACTATGGATCTATTCGAACGAAAAGTAGATTCAATCTAATGCCTAGTGATTTTACTGACAGACAAGTGTTTCGTAGTTGAAGTACTGTGGATACTCTTTTTTTCTGATAGAATTTTCTGAAAATGAGAAATGCTTTTCTTTTGAAACAGAACTTTACTAAGTTGGATACTGATAGTTATACAGAGTCAAATTGTTTACACCATTAAAACACTCTTGAATTCTTAATGTTTTAACCTGCACTATCATTAAACACTCGACTGGCGGCGCATTACAGTGGACTTCCTATGAATTTTATTATACACATACAGTTTATTCTTTTGACGCTTGCAGTTAATCAGTATCCGTTGCTGAATTAATTCAGTAATGTCATTAGTGGCCAAAATGAGGGATAGCAAAGTATCCAAGTGTATTTTATTACTTTTACAATGTTCAAAAATTTTTTGCCTCAAACGTAACACGACAGATGTCCAGAATTACGACAAACAATTTGGTTTTCAATTTAAGTAGTGGGGGCACAGACCCGTCCAGCGAAGAGCACAGTTCTTGTCTCTTCATCTAGAATGAAGAACGTGAAGGGGTGGTCAGCCTTGAACACGGTCGGCGCACTCCAGGCAGAGTAGGTGACGATCGTAACAGCTGAAAAAGACAAAAGGTCATTCACACCATTCCCTCTTTCTTCTCTCGTATGACTAAGATACATAACTGACGTTTTGAAAAGGTGAATAATGGCTATTTTCCCGTTTATTCTGACTTCAAGGCAAACAGCTTAAGGTTTTGGCTACTGTGTTAAGGACATAGTCATTTGTCTTCTTTCTTTCTAAATCGTTTGTAGCTGTGCACAAAAATAGTTTTACTTCGCTTTACCAAGTAATGCGTTAAAGGTCTGCTCTACTATGCAGGGCGATAATTATTTAAACCGACCAACTCTGGGAGGTTGCACGAGAAACTAAAATCATTTTTCTGTAATGTTGTAATTACCTGTGAGCATATTTTAATCTGGTAGAGGGCGTATTCCCTATGAGCACTCGTGCAATTACGCATAACATGGGGACGAATCAGACGAATGTAAGAGACGTCCTTCATCAGCAACTGGTAATCCACTTCACTTACAGCGTGTACAGTCCGCGGCTCGTGGTCTTGTGGTAGAGTTCTCCTTCCCGCGCTCAGGGTCCCGGGTTCGATTTCCGGTGGGGTCAGGGATTTTCTCTGCCTCGAGATGACTGAGTGTTGTGTGTCTTTCATCATCATTTCATCCTCGTTCACTCGCAAGTCGCCGTAGTGACGTTAAAGAACTTGTGGAGCGGTGGCCGAACCGCCCCGCGAGGGGTCTCCCGGCCACCAATGCCATACGCTCATTACTATCATTACAGCGTGTACACAACCTGGAACCAGATGATTATCCACTCAGAGTACAGTTTTCGCACTGGTACCTGGAACAGTCAGATGCCTTCTACATTTCAGTCCTCTGTGCTGTTGACAGGTGAAGCAACGTCCGAGCATGATGGGGTCTTCAACATCCACAGTTCGCTTGTTTTGAGTGAGGTTAATCCATACGCCACATTTTCTCGCACTCATCAACTGTTCTACGTGAATGTGTGAGCAGATGTTGTTGACTGTTTAACTGAGCCATATCTCCTAAAGCCACTAAATGATAAGCATTATTACAATTTCGTCGTCAGAGCACTGCCAAAGTTGCTGGATGACTTTTCTCACATGATATACTGAGAACTATGGATGAAGGGCAACAGGCAGATTCCATATTTCTAGATTTCCGGAAAGAATCTGACAAGGTTCCCCCTTGCAGGCTGTTAACGAAGGTACGATCATATGGAAGAAGTTCACAGCTATGCGAGTGGCTCGAAGACTTCTTAAGTAACAGAACCCAGTATATTGTCCTCGACGGCGAGTGTTCATCAGGGACAAAGGTATCGTCAGGAGTGTCCCAGGAAGTGTGACAGGACCGTTGTTGTTTCCTATACGCATAAAAGATTTGGCGGACAGGGTGTGCAGCAATCTGCGTTTGTTTGCTGATACTGTGGTGTACGGTAAGGTGTCGACGTTGAGTGACTATAGGAAGATACAAGACTACTTAAACAAAATTTCCAGTTGGTGTGATAAATGGCAACTATCTCTAAAAGTGGAACACTGTACGTTAATGCGGATAAGTAGCAAGAACAAATCTGTGATGTTCGGATGCAGTATTACTAGTGAGCTGCTTGACACAGTAAAGTCGTTTAAATATCTGGCCGTAACGTTGCAAAGCGATGTGAAATGGTACGAGCACAAGAGAGCTGCGGTGGAGAAGGCGAATGGTAGACTTCTGTTTATTGGGAGAATTTTAGGAAACAGTACTTCAATCATACGAGACCGCATATAAGACGCTGGTGCGACCTTATCTTGAGTACTGCTCGAGTATTTGGCGTACGTACCAGGTCGGATTGAAGGAAGACACCGAAGCAATTCAGAGGCGGGCTGCTAGGTTTGTTACCAGTAGGTTCGCATAAAACGGTAAGTGTTACTGAGATGCTTCAGGAACTCAAATGGGAATCCCTAGAGGAAGGGCGACGATCTTTTCGAGAAACACTATTGAGAAAATTTAGAAGGGCGGCATTTGAAGCTGGCTGCCGAGCAATTCTACCGCAACCAACATACACTGCGTGCAAGTACCACGAAGATAAGATAAAAGAAATTGGGGCTCATACCGCGGCATACCCAGTCGTTTTTCCCTCACTCATATTTGCGAGTAGAACAGGAAGGGAAATTACTAGTAGTGGTACAGGGCACCCTCCTCCACGCATCGTACGGTGACATGAGGAGTATCTGTGTACTTGGAAACGCAGATGACGAGCCACTCGCCACAAGACAGCGCGTGTTTTTCCAGCACGACGCGCCGCCGACATATTTCAGTCGCCCTGTGCGTCGATTCTTGAACCGACAGTTTCAGAAAAAGTAGATTGGCAATGGTGATTGTGTACCATGTCTTATTCGATTCCTTGATTTGACTCCACTGGACTTTTTTGTGTGACGAGAGATGTTGAAAGTCTACCCCTTGTTTGTTAAGCTGATTAATTTTCATGTAAGGAGTATTTCCCTTTAATATAAGCGGACGCAGTGCTCCATGGTTCCCATTTCTACCGCTATGTGTCTAATTCTTTCAATTAGACCCGATAAACTGAGATATGGAGAATCAAACCCGCTAGAAAATATAGTATTCTAATTCAAAAATGAAGCAACGGATAACGCAACATCGGTGAATGGCCATGGAACAATACGTGCACATTAGGGACCGTAAGACTTTTTTTCTGATACTGTGAATTCAGTTAGTCGAATGAAGTGCATAATGAATACAATGGATATGCCTGGATTGAAAATTCATAGAATATAGTCATTATCTCAGTGGTATGGATGAAGGATAGTAAATAACGCTAAGAGAGAATTTAAATTATCGTTCTGATTTATTTCGATAATATTTAAGAAAACTATTATTCTGTGACAAAACATTTAAGAAAACTATTACTCTCTGTGACAAAACATTTAAGGAAACTGTTATTCCTTGTGACAAAACGTACATGAAATCTATTATATTTAAGAAAACTACCACTCTCAGTGACAAAACCTACATGAAGCACTCACTATCTCTTGTATCTTGTCATACGGGAAACATAGACAACACTTCGTCGCCAGTTACATCTACTAATGATTAAAATGGGTAAAAATTAATGTTACTGAATGGTGGCCTCTTAACACCATTTAGTTATTGTCACACCTATTTAACGCGCCGAGTAGGGAAGGATATTACCTTTCACTCTCTCAAACATTGTTACTACACATGCAGTACCGTGCGGATAAGTTCATGTTGAAACCGCGTATTATGCAACCGCAATGCAGCGTGAGCAAACCAGCCCAGGCTTCATGACTCCACATTATTCATACTATGATTAACGAATGGCAAATCCAGTGACTACCGTTATGAACGCGGGCAACACGTGGCCAAATTCGACAGCAAAGAAACGAGTAAAATAAACCGTTGAATCATGAAAAATTTGTATTGCTTGTATCCAGAACGAAACCACGCAGCAAATGAAACATTAATGAACCTATCCGCTATTGACCTCAGAATAAGAACCGTTGGTTCATGCCCCCTGTCACCTCGCGTCTAAGTCCGCTAGTTGAAACCAGTTCATCTGAAAAATTTCTACAAATGAAATATCGCTGAACGTTTCCCGGCATTAATTCACACCCGAACATGTATCATAATCAATATTACCCCAAAAAACCTACATTATGACTAACTTTTCTCACCATCAATGACGAGCGCCTCACCCCTGCGTCCGTCTCGTTCTATCGGCGGCTCCAGAGTGTCCTAACATGGCGCGTTCCAGGACCCACCGCCAACTGGGGGTAGGACCTCAGTGAGAACCAACCTCAAAAACTCTGTCCTGCTCATCCCCACTATCTTTGGAATCACGAACTCTCTGCCGAATCTGCTCACGTTGTTATGTTGGTGCTAAACTACCCTACTGCTACCATCTTTGACTAACCTAGTTTATTATATATTCCATGCATAATTACGTTTATCCATCCACATACATCATGGGATCAAAGGATGAGAGGAGGTGTGACACCAACAGAAGAAGAAATATACACTGAAGCATTCTTGAATCCAGAGGTTTATTAGCTAGGCGAAACATAGAAAAGGACACTCTCGGCGTAAAATGAATTATTAAACATGTAGAAATTAGTCAGTTAAATGAAGCGTAAACCTGTGACGTTTCAATGAGCAACCTTGTTTACAAAACCTCTGTTGAATCAGAAGAGGATCTGGCTGCCTGGTTAGCACCAGCAGCAGCAGGAATTAAGGACGCTCATGCAGTCTTTGATCGTGTTAGACAGAACGTGACCCAATGGTGTAACCTCTGTTTACAAGACAACGGAGGCATTTTTGAGCCTCCACAGTAATTGGGTTGTGTTAATGTTGTTGACTCTTGGTAACAAAGAATTAAAATTTCTGTTACGTCTAGCCTTGTCAAGTATTGTCCCTATGCGCTTCGTCAAATATGTGGAGTCCAGGCCGGCCGCGGTGATCTAGCGGTTCTAGGCGCTCAGTCCGGAGCCGCGCGACTGCTACGGTCGCAGGTTCGAATCCTGCCTCTGGCATGGATGTGTGTGATGTCCTTAGGTTAGTTAGGTTTAAGTAGTTCTAAGTTCTAGGGGACTGATGACTACAGATGTTAAGTCCCATAGTGCTCAGAGCCATTTGAACCATTTGTGGAGTCCAGGAATCCTACGTACTCGGTTCGTTAGACAAACAATTCAAACAAGTCGTGTTAATGAGTTTTATTACAAATTGAACACAGACAATACTTAACTTTGCAATCACACAGATGTGTCGCAAGCAAAGGGTGACATACAAAATAAGCAATGTCCTCAGTATAGACAATTCAAAGTCTGCGCTACTTTGGTAGTAGAAGCGAAGTAACTAGAGTTGACGCTTCTATACAAGCTGCTAATCTTGAAGCTACTATTCAACTGGGGCGTCGCCAGTTGGTCGCGGAGCTTATGTCCTACTGTCGTGTTGTCCTGGAGAGGGGTCTGTAAGCGTGCGATTGGTTGATGTCTTCTCACAGCACTTCACTAATAAATTATAATCATTTCAAAGGTTAAACACCACACAGGGAGACGGCTGCAAAATTTTGCCGACTCCAACACACCATCACGTTGCTGCTTGCGGGGACAGCCCTGGATGGAACCACTAGTAATCAACGATAAGCTGTCACAACGGTTGAACTTTCGTGACAGGTTCACTGATTACTCAAATTCAGTATGCAGGTGCGGTGGGCGACGAACTTAGCAGTTCTCGCAGCTAGTGCCTCACAACTCCGACCGCGCGTGCACGCCGCCAGCGGCCCCGACCTGACCACACGCCGCAGAGACTTCGTCGCTCCTCCATCGCAACCGACCGACTGGCTACTCCAGTACGCAGACAGCATTCATCTGCTCAGCGGAAATCACAGAAGCTACACACAGTTCCACGTAAACACTTGCACTAAGAACTCCGACAATCCTAAAGCCAATAACTGTAGAACAACAAGGAGAAATGACAAGTCACACACACAGAGAATTTCCATAAGCGGTCAGCGACCAAATAAACGTCGTCCGATGAGGCGACTGACCGAACGACCAACCCAGGTCGTCCCCACTCTAGTTATGAGTGTCGCCAGCGGTCGGGTGAGTCTTGGCTGTCCGGAGCTCACTGCAGCTCAGCTCCAACCCAACTCAACTCGATGTCCGTTCGGAACTCGGAGACACCGCGACACGGGCACACTGGCTCGGACCCACCCATGCAGAGGTAACTCTTGTCCATCGGCGATGACATCTCTGCACGAGGAAGGAACCGACCCACGTCCTTCAAGATGAGCAACTGACGAGGCCCAGAAACGGCCAAAACTCCAAATACACGTCGCCGAATGAGACGACCAACCGAACGACCAACCAACGGTTGTCCCGCTCCAATCTCCTTCTGTCGGACAGTTCATGTGTGTGGCCAGCGGTCGGCAAGTACCGGCTGTCCGCGCCTCACTGGCGCTCCGTCCCCGACTGAACTCCCGACATACGACGACCCGGAAATACTCGCGGTCGCTCCAGACATGGTACGACAGTGCCCTTATCCATAAGCGCTGCTGCTGCCACTCACGGGCAAGCAACCAAGCAACCTAGTGACGCCAGTAAATCGAATTAAAAGAAAAACGAGGCGACAGAACCGCAAAAACAAGATGACGAGCAATAAACGGCATAACCGCGAGCCGCGCGCGGCTCATGTACATTAATTTCAAATGAAGACGTTGGTGATACATTCAATGTACTGCTGTGGTTTTTCTCTCGAACTGTTTATCCCTATGCTTTAAACTATATTTAAGAAACAATTATTTGCTATCTACGATCATCATTTATAGCCCTTCAATTCAAGTCAAATGTGATATTATCCTGGTTTGGGACTGGTTTTCCTGTCTCTTGTTTCACTACGTTCCATCTATCTTTAAGTCTATTGTTGGAATTACTTTCTGACGTTATCTGCATGTTCCTTGATTTTTTAATAACTTCGCTTAGCAATTTTGAGTAGTTTTTGTAGTATGCGTCTACGTCAGGATCTCTACTTGTTCGTGTCAATACATACACTGAAGCGTCAAAGAAAGCGATACAGGCATGCGTATTCAAATAGAGAGATACGTAAACAGGCAGAATACGAAACTGCAGTCGACAACGTATATATAAGACAATGAGTGTCTGGCACAGTTGTTAGATCGGTTCAAATGGTTCAAATGGCTCTGAGCACTATGGGACTCAACTGCTGAGGTCATCAGTCCCCTAGAACTTAGAACTAGTTAAACCTAACTAACCTAAGGACATCACAAACATCCATGCCCGAGGCAGGATTCGAACCTGCGACCGTAGCGGTCTCGCGGTTCCAGACTGCAGCGCCTTTAACCGCACGGCCACTTCGGCCGGCCGTTAGATCGGTTACTGCTGCTACAATGGAAAGTTATCAAGATTTCAGCGAATTTGATTGTGGTGTTAGTCGGTGGACGAGTGAAGGAAGGCAGCATTTCCCAGGTAGTGATGAAGTGGGGATTTTCTTATACGACCATTTCACGAGTGTATCGTGAATATCAGGAATCCGGTAAAACATCAAATCTCCGACATCGCTGTGGCCGGAAAAATATCCTACAAGAACGGGACCAACGACAACTGAAGAGAATCGTTCAACCTGACAGAAGTACAACCCTTCGGCAAATTGCTACAGATTTTAATGCTGGGCCATCAAGTGTCAGCGTGCGAACCATTCAACGAAACGTCATTCATATGGGCTTTCGGAGCCGAAGGCCCAATCGTGTATCCTTGATGACTGCACGACACAAAACCATACGCCTCGCCTGGGCCCATCAACATCGACATTGGACTGTTGATGACTGGGAACATGTTGCCTGGTCGGACGAGTCTCTTTCGCCTGCCTCGAGCTGACTGGGTGTTTGTGTTGTCCTCATCATTTCATGATTCATGAAAGTAGCGAGTTTGGACTGAGCAAAGGTTGGGTATTTGTATGGGCGCTGATAATCGCGCAGTTGAGCGCCCCACAAACCAATCATCGGAAGAATCTCGTTTCAAATTGTATCGAGCTGAGGACGTATATGGGTATGGAGACAGCCTCATGAATTCATGGACCCTGCATGTCAGCAGGACACTGCTCAAGCTGGTGGAGGCTCTGTAATGGTGTGGGACTTGTGCAGTTGGAGTGATATGAGACCCCTGATATGTCTAGATACAACTCTGACGAGTGATACGTACTTAGGCATCCTGTCTGATCACCTGCTTCCATTCGTATCCACTGTGCATTCCGACGGACTTGGGCAACTGTAGCAGCACAAAGCGATACCCCACACGTCCAGAATTGCCACAGAGTGGCTCCAGAAATACCCTCCCGAGGGTAAACACTACCACTGGTCACCAAACTCCCCAGACATCAACATTATTGAGCATATCTGGGATACCTTGCAGCGTGCTGTTCAGAAGACATGTCCACCCCCTCGTACTCTTACGATGCCACGTCGTGCTGCAGCACTTCTGCTTGCTCGCGGAGGCCCTACGCGGTATCAGGGAGGTGACCAGTTTCTCTGACTCTTCAATGGACATTTCCTATGTGCTTTCACATATGTTTTTTTACATGGCTGTTAATGACCTTTATGATTAGCTAACGCAGAAAGTTGTTTTCAAATAATGACATGAATTTATCTTGAAATATATTAAATTTTATTTGGTTATCACTAAGTATTCTGATGTTCACTGAGAAGTATCTATACTGTAACACACTATATTACTTATGCTAAGTGTGTATCATGATCAGAGAGAACATTTGTTACTCGGCAAGCAGGTATTTTCTTGCTTTGAGCTTCACTAAAGGAAACGTAGTCAGTTACGGTCCTACAGTCATTGTCGACCTGGGTCGAAAAATTAATTACTGAGATCAAATTTTATGAGCCAAATAAAGTGTCATACAAGAATACTTTTTAAAACTACATTGAAATCACCATAGACTATTAAATACTTGTTGCTGTTTGATAGATACCATAGTAAGAAATCAAAATTCTTCATAAACTGTTATAATTTCCCGGTGGGGATATATATACAGTTACAATTAAAAATGAACATTTTTAGTGTTAATCCAGATGCGCACACGTCTACGTGCTAATCTCCACAAAACTTACTTGGCTGAATGTTTTTGAAATTATGTTCTGTCTTTATATGTGTAAAAACTCCTTTTATCATACCAGTTCTTCGGGAGTAAGGTGATATTATATTTGACTCCTCCAAATCTTCGATGACCAGAAAGGCACAGGAGGTCTATACTTTCAGACCTCACTAAATTTTGCAAATAAGAAGCTCTTCTGCCTCAGTACATAATTCTCAAATATTCTGATGACAAAAGCTAAATCTAAGTTTCTCTGCATTCTTAAGTATTTTGTGGGGCTGTTCTGTTAATTCAACTTATTTTATGACAGAGTGCAGAATCTTAATTCTAACGTAAGAAAGGTACCTCACTGACACCAGTAAATGTACCTCCCACACGTTTTCTGCAAGAAGCGCAGTCAACCTATCTTTCCCCCTTATTCAGGTATAGGCTATATCTAGTGTGTTCACAGTTCCAAACTGTAGCAACAGGCACTTCACTCATATACAGTCTCATTTCAATTAGCATCAGCCTGCTCAGCTCAATGTTCACGCGACTCACAGTAGTGCTAACCCAGGTCTGGTCATGGAACTGTAGGACCTTCACGTCACTCACACTCGTATATTTACTTGGTATCCCTATTTCAACCAGGTCACCTACGAGTATAATGATGTAATTTCTGTCTTTAGGCAGGCTATTTCCTGCTCCGCCTAGGTGACAATTGATTGTCTTTGTCGAAATCCTTACACAGATTCTCTATGTCCTATGTCACCTGGCTAAGGCTAACACTTGGCTTCACAAGTACCATGTTCCTAATTTTTCCTGTACCGTCTGGCCTACACCCTTGCCGTGGGTACTACCTACCAGCAAGACTCCTTTCTTCCTACTCTCTTTTGGTACCGTTCTACACTTAGTTTCTTTCGCTAGAAGTTTGCTGCACCCTACTGTGACCTACAGCTGTATCAGGCTCTTCGCCTCCTACTTCAAGTGACAAATCAAACTTATTAGAGACTGTAAACTCAAATTTAAATGAAACAGTTGAACTGTTCCTCTTTAGCCCATTACTTGTGATCTTATCCAGTTCCCAAGATCTTTATCTCCCTTCAATCTGTCTATTTCAAATTTCACGTAATATAATTCAGCCTGAAAGGCGCGTATCTTCGCTGCCTGTTCAGGGATTCTCTTGTCCTACCTGCTGAACGTACATTTCCATGGGAGAATTTCGCTGAGTTCCCCATCTAGTTTTCCACTACAGCCGCCACATTGGAATTCCAACCCAGACTCTACACATAACGCTCCCATGTCTGCCTACCCTATGACAACACCTACATTGCAACATAGATTAAACTCATGAAAATTATATTTAAACACTGAACGCACTTTACACCACATGAATGTTCGTAATTTACAAAACGCAAAAATTTGGCCTAAAGGTTAGCGCATCAGGTAGGTGTATGACACAATGTAAAAAACAAGGACTCAGCACTCACTTCAGTGTTAATTAACTTGTTCTCAATAAAATGAAACTTTTAATCGCAATTTATCACACGTATTAGTTGATACTATACAATTTTTACTATCGGCAAAATGCTGCCTACTATGTGTAATACACTCCTGGAAATGGAAAAAAGAACACATTGACACCGGTGTGTCAGATCCACCATACTTGCTCCGGACACTGCGAGAGGGCTGTACAAGCAATGATCACACGCACGGCACAGCAGACACACCAGGAACCGCGGTGTTGGCCGTCGAATGGCGCTAGCTGCGCAGCATTTGTGCACCGCCGTCGTCAATGTCAGCCAGTTTGCCGTGGCATACGGAGCTCCATCGCAGTCTTTAACACTGGTAGCATGCCGCGACAGCGTGGACGTGAACCGTATGTGCAGTTGACGGACTTTGAGCGAGGGCGTATAGTGGGCATGCGGGAGGCCGGGTGGACGTACCACCGAATTGCTCAACACGTGGGGCGTGAGGTCTCCACAGTACATCGATGTTGTCGCCAGTGGTCGGCGGAAGGTGCACGTGCCCGTCGACCTGGGACCGGACCGCAGCGACGCACGGATGCACGCTAAGACCGTAGGATCCTACGCAGTGCCGTAGGGGACCGCACCGCCACTTCCCAGCAAATTAGGGACACTGTTGCTCCTGGGGTATCGGCGAGGACCATTCGCAACCGTCTCCATGAAGTTGGGCTACGGTCCCGCACACCGTTAGGCCGTCTTCCGCTCACGCCCCAACACCGTGCAGCCCGCCTCCAGTGGTGTCGCGACAGGCGTGAATGGAGGGACGAATGGAGACGTGTCGTCTTCAGCGATGAGAGTCGCTTCTGCCTTGGTGCCAATGATGGTCGTATGCGTGTTTGGCGCCGTGCAGGTGAGCGCCACAATCAGGACTGCATACGACCGAGGCACACAGGGCCAACACCCGGCATCATGGCGTGGGGAGCGATCTCCTACACTGGCCGTACACCACTGGTGATCGTCGAGGGGACACTGAATAGTGCACGGTACATCCAAACCGTCATCGAACCCATCGTTCTACCATTCCTAGACCGGCAAGGGAACTTGCTGTTCCAACAGGACAATGCACGTCCGCATGTATCCCGTGCAACCCAACGTGCTCTAGAAGGTGTAAGTCAACTACCCTGGCCAGCAAGATCTCCGGATCTGTCCCCCATTGAGTATGTTTGGGACTGGATGAAGCGTCGTCTCACGCGGTCTGCACGTCCAGCACGAACGCTGGTCCAACTGAGGCGCCAGGTGGAAATGGCATGGCAAGCCGTTCCACAGGACTACATCCAGCATCTCTACGATCGTCCCCATGGGAGAATAGCAGCCTGCATTGCTGCGAAAGGTGGATATACACTGTACTAGTGCCGACATTGTGCATGCTCTGTTGCCTGTGTCTATGTGCCTGTGGTTCTGTCAGTGTGATCATGTGATGTATCTGACCCCAGGAATGTGTAAATAAAGTTTCCCCTTCCTGGGACAATGAATTCACGGTGTTCTTATTTCAATTTCCAGGAGTGTACATAAAAGATAAGGCTTGTCAGCAAGACCTCGAAAAGTTTGTGACTTAATTATTTCAGGTTTTTGGCACTTTACTCTAATAAACTTTCAGATGGACAGAGGCCATATATTTATTAACATATTTGATATATAAATATCTAGAGAGGTGAAACATTTTTAGCAGATATCGTAAAAATTCTTGACTGATTTACTTCGAATTTTTACATAATAGTTTAATAAACATCTGAATGGACAGAAGCTATATATTTTAGTAGTATGTAATATATAAATAAACATATGTAATACATAAAGGAGAAACGTTATAGCAAGAATCTAAAAAAAGCTCTTGACGATTTACTTCAAATTTTTACGTGATACTCTAAGAAAGATTTGGCTGGACATAGACCATATATTTTTAGTATATGTATTATATAAATAAGAAATATTTAATGGGGAAACATTGTTAACAAAAAACGTGAAAATTTTTGATTGATTTATTTCAAATGTTTACACGATACTCTAATAAAATTTGGAGAGACATAGGCTACATAATTATAATATATCACATACACTGAAGAGCCAAAGAAACTGGTACAACCGCCTAATATCGTGTAGAGCTCCCGCGGGCACGCAGAAGTGCCGCAGCGCGATGTGGCATGGACTCAACTAATGTCTGAAGTAGTGCTGGAGGAAATTGACTAATTGACTCCATATATCATGCACGGCTGTCTACAAATCTGTAAGAGTACGAGGGGCTGGAGATCTCTTCTGAAAAGCACGTTGCAGGACATCCCAGATATGCCCAATGTTCGTGTCCGGGGAGTTTGGTGGGGAACGGACGTATTTAAACTCAGAACAGTGTTCCTGGAGCTACTCTGTAGCAATTCTGGACGTGTTTGGAATTGCCTAAGTCCGTCGGAATCCAGAATGGACATGAATGGATGGATGTGATCAGACAGGATGCTTACGTACGTGTCACCTCTCAGAGTCGTATCCAGACGTATTAGAGGTCCCATATCACTCCAACCGTCCACGCCCCACACCATTACAGAGCCCCCACCAGCTTGAACAGTCCCCTGCTGACATGCAGGGTCCATCGATTCATGAGGTTTTCTCCATATCTGTACACGTCCACGCGCTAGATACAGTTTTAAACAAGACTCGTCCCACCACGCAGCATGTTTCTCCAGTCATCAACAGTCCAATGCTGACAGACACCGGCGAGGCGTAAAGCTATGTGTCGTGCAGTCATCAACTGTAGACGAGTGGGCCTTCGGCTCCGTAAGCCCATATCGCTGATGTTTCGTTGAATGGTTCGGATCTGAGACTTGGCCCAGCCGTGAAGTCTGCAGCAATTTGCGGAAGGGCTGCACTTCCGTCACGTTGAACCATTCTCTTCAGTCGTCGTTGGTTCCATTCTTACAGGATCTTTTTCCAGCCGAAGCGATGTCGGAGATTTGACGTTTTACCAGATTCCTGATATTCACTGTACACTCGTGAAATGGTCGTACGGGAAAATCACCACTTCATCGCTAACTCTGCTATGCAGTGCCCCATCGCTCGTGCGCCGACTACAACACCACGTTCAAACTCGCTTAAAAATTGATAAAGTGCCATTGTAGCAGCAGCCGACAACTGCGCCAGACACTTGCTGTCTTATATAGCCGTTGCTGACCGCAGTGCCGTATTCTTCCTGTTTACATACCTCTGAATTTTGAATACGCATGTTTATACCAGTTTCTTTGGCGCTTCAGTGTGTAAGTATACATGTGAAATATGAAATGGGAAAATGTTGTTAAAATATCTAGAAAATATCTTGGCCAATTGAAAAGCATTAAGCTGTATTGACTGGCCCAAATTGGGGTTGAATGTGGATTCAGTTTAAGGTAACGAAACTTTTGCAGATCGTGCAAACATTTTGTGTTGGACGTGGACCAACTTAGACGGGGGCATCGGATGTGGAATATGAAGGGACGGCAGACGTGGAAGATAGTTCTCGTCTGCAACGGACACTGATGGCGTCCGGTGTTGCAGTCCACAGCAGAGCACTTGATGGCAGGCAGCCACGCCATCAGCAGTCTGCACAAGTTACATAGGTCAGTACGGTGAGAGTAACATGCAGCGTCAGCACATTAGGACAAAAGGAACGTAGGGGTTCAACACCATTTACGGTTCAGCCTTCCCGTGCTCGACAGTACGATCACAGCTGTATGGAAAACTTCTGTATCTTTTTCTAGCCATACAGTCACTTTGCTTGATGTGAAAGCAGGTTTCGGTAAAATTATTAATAAAGGGAGCATATCTCATCCCTCCAGCACTTAACTTTGCAAATCGTCATTTGTATTATCCCAATTCAATTTTCGCCAGCATTTAATTGTGCATTAACTAATGCCTTTTTCATTTTTTGTGTATACAGATTTTTGTAATACACTCCTGGAAATGGAAAAAAGAACACATTGACACCGGTGTGTCAGACCCACCATACTTGCTCCGGACACTGCGAGAGGGCTGTACAAGCAATGATCACACGCACGGCACAACGGACACACCAGGAACCGCGGTGTTGGCCGTCGAATGGCGCTAGCTGCACAGCATTTGTGCACCGCCGCCGTCAGTGTCAGCCAGTTTGCCGTGGCAAACGGAGCTCCATCGCAGTCTTTAACACTGGTAGCATACCGCGACAGCGTGGACGTGAACCGTATGTGCAGTTGACGGACTTTGAGCGAGGGCGTATAGTGGGCATGCGGGAGGCCGGGTGGACGTGCCGCCGAATTGCTCAGCACGTGGGGCGTGAGGTCTCCACAGTACATCGATGTTGTCGCCAGTGGTCGGCGGAAGGTGCACGTGCCCGTCGACCTGGGACCGGACCGCAGCGACGCACGGATGCACGCCAAGACCGTAGGATCCTACGCAGTGCCGTAGGGGACCGCACCGCCACTTCCCAGCAAATTAGGGACACTGTTGCTCCTGGGGTATCGGCGAGGACCATTCGCAACCGTCTCCATGAAGCTGGGCTACGGTCCCGCACACCGTTAGGCCGTCTTCCGCTCACGCCCCAACATCGTGCAGCCCGCCTCCAGTGGTGTCGCGACAGGCGTGAATGGAGGGACGAATGGAGACGTGTGGTCTTCAGCGATGAGAGTCGCTTCTGCCTTGGTGCCAATGATGGTCGTATGCGTGTTTGGCGCCGTGCAGGTGAGCGCCACAATCAGGACTGCATACGACCGAGGCACACAGGGCCAACACCCGGCATCATGGTGTGGGGAGCGATCTCCTACACTGGCCGTACACCACTGGTGATCGTCGAGGGGACACTGAATAGTGCACGGATCCCAACCGTCATCGAACCCATCGTTCTACCATTCCTAGACCGGCAAGGGAACTTGCTGTTCCAACAGGACAATGCACGTCCGCATGTATCCCGTGCCACCCAACGTGCTCTATAAGGTGTAAGTCAACTACCCTGGCCAGCAAGATCTCCGGATCTGTCCCCCATTGAGCATGTTTGGGACTGGATGAAGCGTCGTCTCACGCGGTCTGCACGTCCAGCACGAACGCTGGTCCAACTGAGGCGCCAGGTGGAAATGGCATGGCAAGCCGTTCCACAGGACTACATCCAGCATCTCTACGATCGTCTCCATGGGAGAATAGCAGCCTGCATTGCTGCGAAAGGTGGATATACACTGTACTAGTGCCGACATTGTGCATGCTCTGTTGCCTGTGTCTATGTGCCTGTGGTTCTGTCAGTGTGATCATGTGATGTATCTGACCCCAGGAATGTGTCAATAAAGTTTCCCCTTCCTGGGACAATGAATTCACGGTGTTCTTATTTCAGTTTCCAGGAGTGTATATTCAGAGGTATGCAAATCTTGATTTTATTTAAAATAGTTAGTGAACTGTCGTGATCAGTGTTTGTGAATAAAATAATTGTGAATACCCCTATCTAAGGATAGAAGCTGAAGTTATGCATTAAAATTTATGGCAACGCCAGGATTTGAGCGCAGGTCGGTTGCTTACTAGGGAGATTCGCTAACCAGTACACCACCATGGGAATATGGCTACTGCAGTTGTACGGACTAAACTCGTCCAAGACCCTCCTTAACAGAATCTTCAGTTCATGCCTTTACCCCTTTTGTTAAACTGCCACTATTGCCGAGGCTCTCTGATATTGCAGTAGCACTCCGGCTTCGTAGATAATGGGGAAATCCTGCCTGTTCCTCAGGCGTAGGTGATCTATTGATCTGATGGGATTATATTTTCCTGGAGACATATGAGTCTCTATCTTCGATAAGAACAGAGGCTGAAGTAATGAATTAAAATTTGTACCAAGGCTGGGACTTGAACTGGGGTCTGCTGCCTAACAACCACGAGACGTCGGTTCAGGTCCCAGCCTTGACACAAATTTTAATTCATTACTTCATCTTCTGTCCTTATCGAAGATAAAGCTGAGACTCATGTCTCCAGGAAAATATGATACGACAAAAAGTTAAGTTTCACAGCTAGGGCCGAAATCTTCTAAAGCGTTAATGCAATGCGTCGTGGTTATTTAATCCATCACAGATTCTTAAGCGTGGATGTTTCACAGTTACTTATAACACAGATTGCTTTACTCATGTGGTTTCACGTGACTATTTCAGATTTTTAGACAATACTCTAATACACATTTGGACGGATGTGTGCTATAACTTTTTTCGAACAACAATATACAGACAAGTAACAAGTAAGAAAAACACAGTTAATACTTAAATTTACGTAGCTTGCTGCACAGGATATGTGAAGCAGACGGCAATATACAGCCGTCAAGTACGCTCAGTACGAGCTTTTGTTGAAGTTTCGAGAACATACCTTCACCGAGGAGTCAAGCAGTATATTGCTCCCTCCTGCGTATACCTCGCGAAGAGACTGAGGATAAAATCAGAGATTAGAGTCCTCACAGAGGCGTACCGACAATCTTTCTTTCCACGAACAGTACGAGACTGGAATAGAAGGGACAACCGATAGAGGTACTCAAGGTATCCGCCACACACCGTGAGGTGGCTTGCGAGGTATGGATGTAGATGTAGACCTGCTGGGAGAAATGCTGCATTGTGTTTTTCTTGATGCGGTGCGGTTTCGTTTTCATTCTTGCAGTAGGTTTTAACTACGACAGCATAAACTGATTGGGTAGGTCGGTTGGTATCTTTGGTATACACCTCCCAGCTGCTGCATCTGTGAAGATAGTAACTTCAGCGATTATTTCGCATAGTTTCACCTGCGAATACGTAACTTTACGAAGTTCCGGACGATACAGATATTTTAGCAGTATTCTGGTCATAAGCGAATAAATTACCTACCTAACTAATATTAAAGTTCTCTGTTACAGCCGAATGCAAAGAAGAAAACGAAATAGCACAGTGTTTTGGTTGTTTGGTTTGGGAAAGGCGACCAAATGCGACGTCAGCGGTCCTATCAGATTAGGGAAGGATGGGCAAGGAAATCGGCCATGCCCTTTCAAAGGAACCATCCCGGCATTTGCCTGAAGCGATTTAGGGAAATCACGGAAAACCTAAATCAGGTATGGCCGGACTCTGGTTTGAACTGTCGTCCTCCCAGTTGAGAGTCCAACGTGCCAACAACTGTGCCACCTCGCTCTGTCACAGTGTTGTGTATACAATTTTTGTTTGAAATTATGGAGAAATTTGTCTAATGGTACAAATGTCCTCCTGTCACATTTAAAAACGATTGCGAGAAAGAAAACGAGACCACACATTTTCACAGCACAGCGTAACATTTTCTTCGTTGCAATCGTTTTAACATAAAACCTGTATATTATTAATTTAAAAAATAAGTAACCCGTGTCCATGCTAATAACAGAGTATTGCGTAAAAATTGGAAATAATTCGGGCAAGAGCGTTCAGAGATATTATTCGTTCATATCCAATATGACCTATTAAGTTTTCGATTTACATACCGTCAAATTAAGCAAAGTCGCAACGAGTAGCTCAAAGTTACGTCCTGACACGTTTACCAGGGATACCCTAGATTAGGACGTGTATTCAGTTCCCGTAAATACACTATGTGATCATAAGTATCCGGACACATGGATGAAAATACTTAAAAGTTCGTGGCGCCCTCCATCGGTAAAGCTGGAATTCAGTAGGGTGTTGGCCCACCCTTAGCCTTGATGACAGCTTCCACTCTCGCAGCCAAACGTTCAATTAGGTGCTGGAAGGTTTCTTGGGGAATGGCAGTCCATTCTTCACGGAATGCTGCACCGACGAGAGGTATCGATGTCGATCGATGAGACCTGACACGAAGTCGGCGTTCCAAAACTGCCCAAGGGTGTTGTATAGGATTCAGGTCAGGACTCTATGTGGGCCAGTCCATTGCAGGGATGTTATTTTCGATTTTCGTGTAACCACTCCGCCATTGACCGTGCATTGTGACATTGTGAACAGGTGCTCGATCGTGTTGAAAGAAGAAATCGTCATCCCCGAATTGCTCTTCAACAATGGGAAGAAGCAAGAAGGTGCTTAAAACATCAATGCAGGTCGATGCTGTGATCGTGCCATGCAAAACAACAAGGGTTGCAAGCCCCCACCCCCCTCCATGAAAAACATGACAACACCATAACACCACCGCCTCCGAGTTTTACTGTTGGCACTACACACGTTGGCAGATGACGTTCACCGAGCATTCGCCATACCCACACCCTGCCATCGGATCGCCACATTGTGTACCGTGAATCGTCACTCAACGCAATGCCTTTCCACTGTTCAGTCGTCCAATGTTTACACTCCTTACACCTAGCGGGGCGTCGTTTGGCATTTACCGGCGTGATGTGTGGCTTATGAGCAGCCGCTCGACCATGAAATGCAAGTTTTCTCATCTCACGCCTAACTGTCATCGTACTTACAGTGGAGCCGGATACAGTTTGGAATTCCTGTGTGATGGTCTGGATACCTGTCTATTACACATTACGACCCTCTTCAACTGTAGGCGGTCTCTGTCAGTCAACAGACGAGGTCAGCCTGTACGCTTTTGTGCTGTGCGTGTCCTTTCGCGTTTCCACTTCACTATCACATCGGAAACAGTGGACCTAGGGATGTTTAGGAGTGTGGAAATCTACCGTACAAACGTTTGACACAAGTGACACCCACTCACCTGACCACGTTCGAAGTCCGTAAGTTTCGCGGAGCGCCCCATTCTGCTCCACCATGTATAAAGACTACTGAGGTCGCTGATATGGAGTATCTGGCAGTAGGAGGCAGCACAATGCACCTGGTATGAAAAACGTATGGTTTGGGTGTGTCCGGATACTTTTGATCACATAGTGTACTTATCAGTTACGAAGCACGGTCAGTTTCGCTAGTGTCCATACAAAACTTCAGATGTCGAAAACATTGTTCGTGAAGTTAGCAATGCAATTCCACAAATATTTGGTTTTGACCCCGGTTTGAAGATTTGGCGTCCTTGGAATCTTTGAAGTACATCAGACTCAGATTGCGATCTCTGCAAGGTTGTGTGTGCCATAAAGCGTCAGTTCACTACAACAGCAATGTTCGCCATGGGTCAGTACGCAGTTTATCAAGACTAATTACTCTACAGCAGTACAGGTATCTGGCTTTAAATCAACAATGATGTTTCGCAGAGTGTATGCTCCGCATCTACTGTACAGAGCTTGTAGCTGTTCCAGGAATCTGTAATTCCTACGAAATGTGTATCGTATAATCAGTCTCAGCTTCTTCGAAATACATCTTACAAGCTGCCCCATTTTTATTCTCTCTTCTTTTTTTCTAATGTCTTCTTTCTTCCTTTTTCTAAGTTTAGACTGTGTTGTAATTACTGTGAGGTAGGTATTCTAATATGTCTTAAGTAAGATAGTTATTGCAACATAGACTACTTACTCATTCTAAGACACCTTAATTGTCACGTAAAATTACAAGTGTCTACATTGTATCTTTACTGTAAGGTGTCTGGACTGTTTTAAGAGAGGGTGAATAGCAGAGTAAGGAAGGGGATAAATATTTCACAACACGTTAAATGAGGGCGCAGATACAATGAGGTTTCCTGCCCTTAAATAGCTTTACCGTAAGTTTAAGGAATGTATATGGTTGCGAGCAGATTGATGGATTCATCTTGATGCCCCCCCCCCTAAACATGGAACTTTGGTAATGTCTTACAGCTATAAAGAAACCTACATATTTTATCCGGAGCTATTCTTAATGTGCACCGTTAAAGTTGGTACGGTTATTCAAAATTTTTTCAGTTATGGTGTACTGTTAGGGCAATTTATGATTTGCATTGCTAGAATAACGGTGATACATTATCTTGTTTCGACGTTTTGCAGTGTTTTTCTAAATGTTTCTGAGATAGGCTTGCAGCACTGATATCTGAAACGACGAACTTCTGCAACATGTCATGTCCTTTGTTTCTTCAGAGCCGAAGAAGTCTGTAATCATATTTCCCAGTCGACTGCACTTACTTTGCACATTACTTATTAGTCAAACTCTTCAGGACGAAAATAATTTATAGCACTGATGATGCTTGCATAATAAAAATAACTCATAATACATCAGTTTTGATTGCTGAAGGCTGCTACACTGTGGAAGTCGTCTTGACTGTAGGCACTTAACAAGTCTAGTCTAAAATTATAGAACATTTAGCAGTGAAGTTTATTTAGTGAAAACATCAGTCATCTCTTGCAGACTAGTAATATACGGCAATATAATGTGGTTTCCAGTACGGAACCTTATTTTCCAATTTATTAAAGATAGATCACAGGCAATGTCTGTTTTTCATTTACACTGAAGCCTTAGATTTTTTCCCACTTGTGCATTTAAGGTGGTACAGAGTATAGCCGACCCGCAAACACTAAGACTCTTTCTTGGAGATCTACTATGAAGAATGCAAAAGGATGGTCAGCGCTGAAAATGACCGATGGTGGGGTTGCTGCAGGGAGTGTACCCAATGTCACGACAGCTGCAAAAATAATTACAATAGTTAGACTCATTTGTTTTGTTCTACAGTTTATGTACGAAAGCAAAGAGGTCTTCACTGCAAATTTAAACGTGGCCGTAGCCTCACAGACAAACAAAAACAAAAGCGAAGTCAAAATTAGCCTAAGGAGAGCCATGTGTGGAGCATTTAACGAATTCGATGTAAAAGTCTGTCTACCGACTTTACAGTAAATCCTAAGAAGTTTTTCTTTTACTTAAAATCAATAAACAGATCGAAGCCATCTGTATAGACCCTCTATGACCATAATAGGACTGAAACGGACGACGACAAAGAAAGGGGAAGTACTAAACGTCATTTTCCAAAACTATTTCATAAAGGAAGCTCGCGATGCAGTACCTCCTTTAAATAGTCTCACAGGTGACAAAATAAGTGGCCACTGGACAGAAAAGCAACAGGATTCGCTCTACACAGGGACGGTGACTGGACCTGACTGGGTACCAACTCCGTTCTACATAGAGCATGTGAAAGAATTGTCCCTCTTCTAACAGCAGTGTACCGTAGTAGTCTGGAAGAGCGAAGTGTTTCTGATGATCGAAAAAAAAAAAAAACCCCTGAGGTTACTCCCCTTTTCAAGAAAAGTGGTCGAACAGACGTACAGAACTATAGATCTATATCTCCGATATCGGTCAGTTGTAGAGTTTTGGAACATGCTTCATGTTCACGTATTACGTCATTTCTGGAGGTCGAAAGTTTCTCTGTAGGAATCAACATGCGTTCCGAAAACAATGATAGTGTGAACTGCAGCTCACTCTGTTCGTTCACGAGACACATAAGGCAGTATATACAGGCGCCCAGGTAGGTGCCGTGTTCCTTGGCTTCCAGAAGGTATTCCATACGTTCCGCACTGTCACCTAATGAATTAAATACGAGCGCACGGAACAGCAGACGAACTGAGCGACTAGGCTGAAGAGTTCCTAGCAAACAGAACACAGCATGGAGACAAGTCTTCATAGGTAAAAGTGATTTCGAGCGTGCGTCAGAGGAGTTCTATGAGATCATTACTTTTCAAAATATGGGTACATGCCATAGTAGACAGCATCGAAAGTTCTAAGAGGCTTTTCAAGGATGATGCAGTTGAGCACAAAGTCGCGACGCCGTAAAATTGCACCGAAATACGGGAAGACCTGCAAAGTATCGACGCCTGGTGCAGGGAGTGGTAATTAACTCTCAGCGTAAAGAAATGTCACGTATTGCGAATACATAGAGAGACCCTTTATTGTACGATTACACGATTGCAAAATAATCGCTGGAAGCAGTTACTTCTGTAATATACTAGGAGTATGGGTACGGAGTGATCTGAAGTCAGTGTAGTCACCTGTAAGGCAGATGCCAGACTGACGTTCATAGGAAGGTTCCTCGGGAAATGTAGTCGGTCAACAAAGGAGATGGCTTACAAACCATCCGTTCGACAAATATACCAGAATTTCTTTTCTTCAAAATTTTTGGTAACGTTTATGGGAAACAGCGATTTTGTAGGCTACATAAAATCAGCGAAAGAACAGTTTTACCTTAATTCCAGTGGTATTTTCATTTTGTAAACTAAAATCTCATAACAGATAGATACATATAATGTTTTTGTGGAGTTATTAACAGAATGTTGACTTGAGTGACTACACTAAGATTTTTTCGAGTTTTATTACTAGACAATACGCACTTTTATCACTAGGTTTATACGCTGGCATAATTTTTCGAAAAATACGGTTTATGAGTTTCCAAGCATTTTTTGTGTGAGAAAATAGTGCTGTATTAAGCGATATGACCAACGTTCCGGTTTTATTACATAATCAGACCTATTTTATGATCGGATTTTATACGTTGACGCTGCCAAGTACTATTATTCTTTCGTTATAACAGGTCTGTATTATGAGTATCACAAGCTTTTTGTTGGCAACTTATGGGGGAAAATGTACTGGCGCCACTTCTGAGTATCCTGAGTATCTTTGACAGCTGCGATAGACCTCAGTCGTTACCGTAAAACGTCTTTCATACTCACGCCATCTTACTACGATGTCCCCATGGCAACTGCGTCCGTAGATAGCAAGTTCAAGCCAGAAGGGTGCCCCAATGTTCTACTAAATTTCGTATTATTCAGAACACAGTGTAATTACTGCATAGTTATCATAGATGATAATTATTTTAGATTAATCCATTTTTTTGTTCTATACACATATTCTCTTGATTAAATAACCCATGCTATAGATATTTTATACTAGTTAAGTACATTTTTTCCTCCAGATGGAACAACAAGAAATAAAAGAAATAATTTTTAAATAATATTATTTCATTACTCACGATTTTTAATATTTTGTTCTGTCCTACAGGTAGTGCTGATAATTAGTCACTTTAGATAAACTGTATCTTAAAATGATAAGTAATTTATGTAAATAGTTCATCAGCTGACGTTGACGTCATACAGTACAAACACGCCCTCACCAGATCTATATAACGCAATACTGCCTAGCCAACAGCAGTAACTCCACCCTGGATGTCATCCTCGCTTCCCCCAACCTCCTTGGTCGCATCGCCGCGGACGTCCTCCATCCCATTAGCAGTGACCACCTACCCGTCCTTCTCACCACCTCCTCTGCCCGTGGCCCCCTTCGTGCCACCCGCCACGCTGTCCCTTCGAAGTCCACCGACGACTACCGCCATGCCGACTGGGATCCCTACCGGGATTCCATTGCCTCACAGTTCGAAAGCCACCCCCACCATCCCACTAACGTCACCCATGCCTCTTCCTTCCTCCAGAAGACCATCACTGACGCTGTGGAGGCCCACGTTCCTACCAAACTCATCCACCCTCACCGCCCTACACTTCCTCCACAGACCTTCCTCCTTCTCCATGAATCCCACAAGCTCTATCGCTCCTTCCTCCGCACCCGTGACCGGGATACACTCTTCCACCACCGGCAATTACTACGACACATCCGCTATCTCCTCACAGCAAAGAAACTACGGGACTGGCGCCAGAAACATACATGCCTCAACCCCACCCTCACTGTCAACTCCTCCAAGTACTGGTCAGCCTTCCAACACCTTACTAGTAGCCATCCCGCCCCGCATTACCCACTTCTCCACGACAACCGCCCCTTCCCTGACAACCTCAGAAAGGCTAACCATTTTGCTTCCCACCGCTCCGAGGTCTTCTACGTTCCTGACAATCCCCATTTTGATCCCCACCATCCCCAAACACACTGATATATCTCTCCCACCACTCTCCCCCAGTTTCCAGTACTTGGATCAGTTACCCCCTTCACATGTAAGCACTCCCATTACTGCACATGACATCAAACTCGTCCTCTGCTCCAAACACAACACCGCTCCTGGTCACGACAGTGTCACCTACTCCCACCTCAAAGAATCTTCCCCCTGTCCATCCTGCCTGCCCTTGTTACCCTGTACAACGTCCTCCTCTCCACCGGCTTTTACCCTGACCTGTGGAAGAATTCTCGTGTTGTGCTGTTTCCTAAACCCAACAAACTGCACTCTGATACCTCTTCCTATCGTCCCATCTGCCTCACCTCTGTGTTCAGGTCTTAGAGTCCATCCTCTCCCACTGTATTCATCGCTACCTTAACCAGCACCACCTTCTTCCCCTTACCAAGAGCGACTTCTGGCCCTCCTTCTCAGCCGACGACCAGCTCTATAATCTTACCAATCTCCTGTCCCTCTAACTTAACTCCTGTCGCTCTGCTATCTTTGGTCCCCTCGGCCTCCAGAACACCTGTGACTGTATCTGGCATCCCAGGCTTCTCTTCAAACTCCAGACCTACGCTCTCCCCATCAATTTCCTCCATCTCGTTGCTTCTTTCTTCTCCCATCATCCCTCCTCTGTCACTATCCACAATATCAACTCCTGTACTTCCTATTCCAACACCGGCGTGCCCCAAGGCACCACCCTTTCCCCTCTCCTCTGTCTCCTGTATACTGCTGATATACCCAAACTTCCCCCACCTGATCATTTCCTCCAATTTGCTGATGACACCACCTTCCTTGCGGTCCCAACATACCCACTTCGACCAGTTCACTGCCTGATGCAATCAGTGGCTCCTTCGCGTCAACCCTTCCAAGACCCAGGCAATCATCACAGATCGTACAACCCGCTCCTTCCAGCACTACGATTTTTACCTCAGCATTTATGATCGTCCTATCCACCTCACTACTGCCCTAAAATACCTTGGCCTCTTCCTCAACCGTCACCTCACCTGGACTCCCCATCTCCTTATGATCCAAGCCCACAATAGACTCTGCCTCCTGAAACTCTTGTCTGACGACATGGGGACTGCATCCTACCACCATTCTTCACACCTACAAATCCTTGATCCGCCCTGTCCTTTGTTATGCCAGTATTGCTCGGATTTCTGCCCCTCCAAGATCCTATAAATCCCTCCAAATCCTAGAACGCCATGCACTCCACATCGCCTTTTGTCCATTTTCCATCCCCCACTTGCATCCTCTATGGCTTCATCCCCTTCCACCATCTTCTTTTCCTCGAACACATCTGCACCCTGTAGATCGTCCACTGACTCGATGTCCCCACCTCCTGGTGTCCCCACTCCTCTCCACTGCCAGCCTATTGCCGCGTCTTTACCATTGTCCTGCCCTCTCTCCACTCCAAGCCCTCCAACTCATTTCCCAACGCAACTTCCAGCACCTACCCCTCCTGAATGATGAGCTTCGTCCTGATATCTATTGCTCCTACCAAATCTAATCCCACCTTCCTCCTCCTCCTACTCCTCTGGGCTCCCTCCCCCCTCTTCCCTTCCCCAAAGCAGTTTTCCTCTCTCCTACGTCTCCCCCTTTCCCATGACCACCTTCTGTGTCTCTGCACTTCCTCCTGACTTGCATTGCCTCATCCCCTGCCCTGCCCGTCTCCTGACTCTTGGTGCATCCCCTCTTTTTCTTCTCCGAGCCCATCCAGCCCCCTCCCCTCCACTGCTCCTTCCTCTCCCATCTTTTATCCTCCTCTCAGGCCTCCTGTCCCTCGGCAGGTCCCTACCAGGGGTTTTTCTTCGCGTGTGTGTACTGTCACTTACAGTGGCTTTTTAAGTGTCTCTCGCACTGTGTTTTTATACTATGGGCGACTTTTCACTTGTGTGACTCCAATGCATTCTAAGTGCCCCAGAATCGCCAACTGTGCTATTTTAACTTTATGTCGACTTTTTTAACTGTCTCCCAATGACCGTTCTTGTGTTAGTGTATATTTTAACTTCCATGGTCTCTGTTTACTGTATTTTTGTATCCCCTTTTTCGACCCCTTTTCATGTATAAGTTCTCATTTTTATTTTTTGCAATGCCACTCGGCTGAAGAGCGGCGGGTTGTGCCACTGCCAGCCCTCCCCTGTCCATGTGGGGCAGGGGCATGAAATTACATTAAAGGGAAAAAAAAGCCAACAGCAGCAGTTTCAGCGACTGAGGTCTACTGACTGTTCTAGACATTGTCAGTTTCAGCTGATGGGTAACAGCTCTTCAATTTTAATTACATAAATTACTTTATTTTAAGTCACTGACTTCTTCATGTAACTAGGACGATTTCTATCTTTCACAGCGCTTTTCTGGATGACATAAGACCAGGCCGTAACCCATCATCTTAATAAAATAACCATCATGATCTAGACTGTTTTTTCGCTGATTTTATATTTTTTTTCCTTGTTTTGGTGCATACCACCTCCTCCAAAACTATGGAAAGCGAAGAGCTTGCAGCAGAAAAGATGAGTTTCACGCCAGCGAAGGTGAACAAGTGCTCATAACACTTAAGGAATGCATTTTAGGGCCCATGTTTACTAGAAATTTTTTCTCGTTTTGGTCCATACTGCCTCCTCCGAAAGTTGCCTACCCCACATTTTTAGGAACAACAGGACGAGTATATGTATTCCACAGTCAATTATCGGAACGATTTTTGGTTATAGCCTTCGACTCGGTCGTTTCGGAGCCAGGGTCCCTTACGTCCAGTCGATACTCGTTTACTCTTGACCATCATTCATGAATGTTTGTAACATCACGGTGGGATCACCCTGTATAGCTTAAACAGTTGCACGTATGTATTTTTTGACAAATATGTGAAACAATTTTATTGTTGTAACGGATGCATGCGATAATAGACGTAAAATAGTCCTACCTTATTAACTGTTGATTACAGTATGTCTCGATATATTTCATCACGTAAAGCGCCTCTTTCTAGTAATTAGAACTGTTGTTACTTATCTATGAAAAGTAACTTTTCCTCGCGTGAAGTATTTCGATTTGGGCAAATACGCTTGGCATCATAATCCGGTCTTAGAGCGAAATGTAAGCAAACAGCGTTATACCATAAGCCATGTGACAATCCCACTTTGACGTTGGTGACATCCGCAGTTCACTATGCTCACTCCACATACAGGGCGACTATAATTATAGTTAAACCACTGTAGAAATAACATCGTAGGTCAGAACGGCGCCAAATTGCAATGGAATGTTATCGGAGAATGGGGGAAAACGTATGGCAGAAGAAAAATAGTTACAAAATGTAGCAATAGATGGCACTGTAAGCATCATAATTTAATAGTGGTCGACTACAAATGACAAATGAATCGTACAACAATGCATAAGGTGTACGTCTGACATTAAACAAACTGTACTACTCAGTGCGCATGGATGTACAAGTGTGTTACTGTTAGTTACGTAAGCTCATCCACCACGGCAAGGTCATATCACATCGGATGAGAAAAATCGGTTTTTGTCCTGAGGCCAAAAACCGCATAAAAATCATTAATCAAATCGGTTTTTAATTGTCCTGAGGCTAAAAACCGCATAAAAATCATCAGTCAAAATCAAATCGGATTACTAATTTCTGTGTGACTGGCGCAAAACATGTTCAATATGCTGTTCACCGTTTTCTGCAACAAGTTGAAATCGAGAAACAGCATGTTCTACAACTGATCGAAGTGTTTCCGGGGTCACGTTCAGAATGTGTTGCGCAGTGCGAGCCTTCAATGCAGCTAAGTTTTCAATCGGAACACTAAACACATCATCATACAGTTAGCCCCACAGCCAGAGGTCACACGGATTAAGATCAGGTGATCGGGACGGCCAGGCTGTAGTAAAATGGCGGCTGATAATTGTAGCATTTCCGAAATGGGGGTTCAGCAGTTGCTTAACTGGATTTGCAGTGTGCGTAGGTGTGTCATCTTGCATAAAAATGATGCCATCCACACATCCACGCTGTTGGAGAGCTGAAATGACGTGGTTGCGCAAAAGACCCTCATAGCGCTTACCAATGAGGGTCAGATAACAGAGCCGGAAGCACCTGTCTCTTCGAAAAAATATGGCCCTGTGATAAATGACGCCGTAAACCACACAGTGACCTTTACAGGATGAAGTGGTACTGGTTGATTTGTGTGTGGTTTTTCCTTTGTCCGTATTCGACAATTCTATGTATTGACATATCCTGTCAGATGGAAGTGAGCTTCGTCTATCCACAAAATCTTCCACTGCCAATCGTTGTCCACTTCCATGCGAGCAAGAAATTCTATGGCAAAGGTCTCTTGTTGGCATGTCAACAGGAAACACCTCATACGCATGGGTCATCTTAGCAAAGAAGGATGCTTCGTAGGATTTTACGCACCGTGCTCTCGGGTATGTCCAATGTTGGGGCAATTCTCCGTGCTCTACACGTTTGCACACCACCACTCATCTCCTCCTGCATTGCTGTGGCCACTGCTTCTACTGACGTCGAATCAATTCGTTTCCTCCCTCTACCAGGTTGCACAACAGAAGAACCCGTCTTTTCGAATTTCCGAATCATTTTCTCCAGACCCACGGTAGCCATCGGACCAACGCCTTTTCTCAAACCCTTCAATGTCCGGAACTTCTGCAGAGCGACGTGTGCACAGTCATCATTCTTGTAATACAGCTTTACAAGCAGAACGCGATCCTGCATTGAGACATTCATGGCGAACGTCGCAGACGGGAAAGGAGGAAAAGCCGTGTACCCAGCTTGTTTATACCAACTTCAATGGGTCGTGCGCATGACAGGTGTTTCAATTTACGTTTTTTGACACATACAGCGCCATCTATTGATCAATTTTCACACTATTTTTTCTTCTGTCTTACGTTTTGCCCCTTCTCTGATAATATTCCATTGCAATTTGACGTCATTCTGACCAGTGCTGTTATTTCTGCAGCGTTTTGAAAGTTTAACTTTAATTATAATCACCCTTAATATCTCTCTTCTATGTTTCGAATCGTGATGCATGAGGGTAAAAGCGGCAGAAAGCCACGGTTTCCTAACATCTTCTGATGTGCACGCTAGAGTCAACTGTGGCAGTCTGAAGAGCTAGGCTCTTGAACTGACGCGATTGGGCTAAGTCATACTAGTGCATGGTGTCCCTTTGTAATCAGAAACGAGAGCTGCAAGCTAAATACATTTCGCGATGTGTTCGCCCCCTCTTGGTAGGCTAAGCGCAATGCACTCACCTGTTGCCGCTGCGGCCTCCGTCCCCTCCTCGCTGACTTCAATGAACGCCTTGTGCAGCACTTGATTCACCACCAGATGCTCCTTATCACTGATGCCACTGAAGTTGGCCTTGTTCACATCGAACATGGACCTCATCTCGAGCTGAAACACGCCGTCAGAAAATTAAGATTACTTACCATTCCACCGTGAAAATTACGGCGTTATTATTTGATAGCTACAGGGACACAAATCTGTTAACAGCTCCATATAAACTCTGTGCCAAAATTAGTACAAGGTGCCTGAACACAATTAGTGAGTCGCGTGTAGTATAACAGCAGCACGATTTTGAGGAAAGGACGTCCTTGTAGCGACTGGGTGCTTATTAAAACAAATAATTATTCATTGATTCACAAAAGCATTTGAAGCGGAGGCACAAGCTGTGGGAAATAATGCAGCAGAAGTAATGTAAGCAAACTGCCACCTGTGCTGAGAACTTGGAGAGAAGATGCCCGGATGCAGTCTTTGATCTATGCGCGAGATAATGGTGCCCCCCCCCCCCCCCCCCCCCCACCACCACCACCAGTGAACTATTTGTAATTGACGCAACTATAATTGTCTGCCAAAGACAAACAATACATGTTTTAAGTGGTAGCACAGTTTTAAGTATTTGCAGGCAACAAGTTCCAGAGATGTCCTTCAACAAATCTAAAATAATGACACTTCAGGGGATAAATCCAGTTCCTTCAAAAATGCAATTCACAAATATAATAGAGCAGATATGAAAATTTAACTATTTGGGATGTCTGAAGATCTGAGAAGTAAATTAAATAAATTCTATATGAAACGAGGTGCTATAAACAGAAAGTTCGCCAATAGAACAAGAAAGAACATACAAATTAAATTTTAGCAAGTGATGCCGCCGCTTGCGATGTTATTTGGCAGAGAATTGGAATATGAGTATAAAGGTGAAGAGACCTATTGAAACACACTAAATGAAATCCCTGAGAAGAATGGCTGGGTATACAGTTAGCGATAAAGCAAAAATGAAAATGTCAGGAAGAAATTAAAGGTATTAAATATACTTGGCGAATAAAATTAAACATTAATAAAAACAAACAAGAACTCAAAAGTAAGTGGGACTAGCACCTCTTACGAATGAAAGACAAACGCTATTCCGTAAAAATTGAAACGCGAGGACACTCATGGAGTTCCAGTTTGCACGGAACGGGGCTATTCGGTCCACCGTGAGGATGACCGTAATTATTTATTGGCGCCCTTTAATACACTGTATGACAAAAAAAGCGAAGCCGCAGAAGACAAGGCCGAATGTTGATGTAACTTCGTTCATGTGCTCATCATCATCGTATATGTAAATCATCATAGTTGTAATTTCATCTACATCATACTCCGTAAGCCACCCGACGGTGTGTAGCGGATGGCGGAGAGTACTTCTGGCGCCACTACGTAATGCCCCCTTCCCAGTTCCACTCGCGAATGGCATATGGGAAGAATGATTGTCGGTAAGCTTCCGTATTGGGTCTAATTTCTCGAATTTTCTCGTCGTGGGCATTACGCGAGGCGTCTATGGGAAGAAGTAACATGTTGTTCTACTCCTCCTGGAAAGCACTCCCTCGCATTTTCAACAGTAAACTTTCCGGGATGCACAACAACTCTCTTATGTGATAGGTGGAATCGTCACCAGAGAGCATTAGTGTCGGTGTTTACTGTTGTTACCAGGTCTGGTGTAGCATCGAAGGGGCGTGAAAAACGTCAGATGTCGAATAATCGCTGTGAAGGACACGGAGATGCCGCGTAGTTGTATGAGACAGCGTTATCAGCACCTACCAGCAGGCCCACAACAGGATTCGTTTTTGGTTTTCAAGATTTGAAACCTCATATGGTTTCGCGAATTTTCTTCTGCTGTTTTCCATCAGCTCTTTTACTACTGAAACTCCTTTCACTTCACTTTCAGCCATAATCAAGAATGTATAATATTAAAGTAGGATTTTAGTGCTAGAAAATTTCCAGCTGGCCTAGTTGGCAGAGTTTGGAAGTGATCTCATTCTGTCTGGATCTACATTTGGCCGGCTGATCGAATCGTCCAGTATCCAAATTTTTGGGTCATTCGGATGTGACAGTGGCCCGATGTTGGACTGTTTGGGAACGTGAAAGCAGCAATACTCGTCGACAGCGTTCCGCTCGATAACGTCTGGCCACCAAAAGGAAAGATCGGCATGTCGTGCACCGAGCTCACATCGCAACTCCTTCTCACCTGCGCCTGCCTTCTGGGAACCTGTGATGGACACCCTTGCAATATTGTCATCACGCACCATTGATCGGAAACTACCCTTAGAGCGGGGTAAGGAATTACCGTTTCATGAGTAGGATGGTGTTAAAATCACAAGAGAAACGGCAACTTTTGAAGTGGTGCCATGTCCGAGAAGCGTAGATTGCTGATGAATCGCGGTTGCGGAATGCCCTGGATGGACATCGTCGGCGAGTACAGCAGGGACCTGGAGAGAGGATATATTGTTCTGATGTTACGGTGTTACTGCTAGTGCCTCGGGGTGGTGAGTCGAGCGACAGTGCCATGGTACCGTTTTTCAGCAGGACAACGCTCGTCCATGCATGACACACGTCTCCATGAACTGTCTGCGTGGTATTGAGGTACTCCTGTGGCCGGCAAGACCCCCACATCTGTCCACGACAGGACACGTGCGGCACCTGCTCGGATGACATCCCTGCCCCAGTGCCAGTATACACCGGCTGCCTCAGGAGAGGATACAACATTTTTATGACACCCTACCCAACCGAATCAGCGCATGCTTCCAGGCCATAGGAGGTGTAACGTCGTGCTAATAAGTGGTTTTGTGCTGCCACGTTCTTTGTAAATTTGATGCGATTTTGCAGTCGCGTTTTGACGTAATATCATAAACCCTCTCGACCTATGAAATTTCACTGCGTTTTCTCCTCCCGTTCCGGGAGCTTCACTTATTTTGTCAGGCAGTGGTGTAATATAGTGCACTGCTGTATATCCGCAATAAACTGACATGTCTACATTGACTGGAGTAATAGGCGAGTACGATGTTGAAACTTCCTGGCATATTAAAACTGTGTCGGATCGAGACTCGAACTCGGGACCTTTGCCCGTCGCGGGCAAGTGCTCTACCGACTGAGCTACTCAAGCACGATTCACGACCGCTCTTCACAGCTTCAATTCTGGCAGGACCTCGTCTCCTACCTTCCAAATTTCACAGAAGCTCTCCTGCGAACTTTGCAAGACGGGCACTTCTGGAAGAAAGGATATTGCGGAGATATGGCTTAGCCACAGCCTGGTGGAATGTTTCCAGAATGAATTTTCACTCTACAGCGGAGTGTGGCTCTGATATGAAACTTCCTGGCAGTTTAAAAGTGTGTGCCGCATCGAGACTGGAACTCGGGACCTTTGCCTATCGCGGGCAAGTGCACTACCCACTGCAGAATGAAAATTCATTCTTGAGTAGGATGTTAGAGTGTCATGACTGCATGCCCACTCTCCAAATTAGGTCTTATTATAGAGCTCCAATACATAACAGGATTTTAGGAATTCTTTGTTGACGATAATTCTAATTGAGAAAAAGATTAACATTACTAAGGCAAATATAAAGTGGACGAAAGGAAGAGAGGAAGACTAGAGATTCTTTCTATGATGACATATTTCATTAATGAATATGATACAACTTGAAACTTCCTGGCAGATTAAAACTGTGTGCCCGACCGAGACTCGAACTCGGGACCTTTGCCTTTCGCGGGCAAGTGCTCTACCAACTGAGCTACCGAAGCACGACTCACGCCCGGTACTCACAGCTTTACTTCTGCCAGTACCTCGTCTCCTACCTTCCAAACTTTACAGATGCTCGCAGGAGAGCGCACACTCCGCTGCAGAGTGAAAATCTCATTCATGATACAACTTCATTATTTTTTTTTTAATGGAGCCATTCTAAAAGTCTTCAGAAATGTCTGCAAACAGTAGAACATTAAATTTTTGCCGTCAGAATGGCTGTTCTCACTGAGAGATATTCTATGATATACCTCTTTCACAGATCTAACTTCAAATCACTGGGAAAGAATAAATTGAATATGGGGATTGCAGAGCGTTACTGCTGCGGCGATTTAATGGCCCACCATCAGCCGGATGTTTACACCACTTTCAGAGGGAATAGCTACGTGATGTTTACGCTGTTATCGACGGAAACCTGTTTGGTCGAGATAAGAGACTCGTCACCGGTTGTGAGTAGCACTTCTGAAGTGTTGGCTGAAGTGCAGTGGAACCACCGTCTCCGTAGGCCAGGTTTCTTTTGAGAAATGCTGAAATCGATACAGAGAGTGTCGCTGGTAACATAAGCACTTACAAGTTATGCGAATTTTAAATAATAACCAGTTGCGATTAAATATGGTAATACTAAAATAAGAAAATGAGTTATCATATACTGATAGACTGACATAGACAAGACTGCAAGATTTATGTTGAATAAACTGATAATTTATTCATTTAATCATTTCAGAGAAAAACGTAGAGATGGTGGCGCTACAATAATTCAACGTAACAAGAAATAAAATAAAAGAAAGTCCAGTTGCAGTAACCTAGTGTGAATGTGTAATTTGAATGGTAGCAGAATCCCTAGATACCTCTGAATCATCTCTGGTCCTCAAACAGAACAGAGTCCAACAGTACTTTTGAAACAGGCGCAAAATAATCGCGAACTCATAAACGTATACATTGTCCACTACAGTGGTCATTTTATTAAACTTTTCGAAATTATCAGTAGATTCACGTAATCTACTCAGTATTAATTCCAGATTAGCACGTAAATAACATTAAATTTCTGTAATGCCATCCTATGAACTTCACGAGTTGTTTTAAGTTCCCACTAATTCCTAGAATAACAAAAAAACCATTTTCCTCAGAATTTATCTGTCAGCGAATTTTAGAGTATAAGCGCGGCTGATTTTCGCGCAAAAACCAACACTTTAGCGCGCTGTCAGCTCTTTGACGCATTACCTGAAGACTGCTCTGCACCAGTGTTGACTACTGAATGCCGTTCCAGAGAGTGAGTCCATAACCCGGAATAACCGAGCAACTGCCGCTCGTGCCAATCACATCTCGCTTTATATCGACAAAATGCAGAACTGGAATACTAACCAAGTCACAAATTTGACATATGATTTAAAAGAAATTTTTCTCTTCCAGACAAAACACAATTTTCCGTATATAAAGCTGCAGACACAAATAATTAAAACGTGTGTCTTCCACATACTTGCTTATGACAAATAACAAAGAAATATACTTGGCCAGCGCAGTTGACGCATTGTCTCGCACTAAATCTAGTGATGGTATCAAATCTTATGGAAAATTTACCATTTTTAGGTTGTGTATTTTTAATACTACCGAATTAATTTTTAGTCAAATGAATCAGAAAACAATTCTGAATGTAGACAAATATAATACGGTTATGTGTAGAGAGCTATAAGAAGTGCTGTACTGCGTTCACTTGTTGTGTGACTGTGGAGAATATGATGATCTGACATATTTACAGAACTAAAAATATTTGAAGCATGAAATAATGCAATAAACAAGGTATAAATGTGGATTTTTTTAGATGACAGCTACAGTGCTAGGCTGCTATCCAACACCTAGTTTGTCACGATCGTAAGAGTTGTTCAATGGTTAACAATTTTCAATGATTTCCGTAAGGGCGCTCGTTTACTGTGTCACCTAACTTCTGTAGTTTTTGTGATGATTGTAATATTAATGTGTTAATAAATGCACCTCAGGGCCATGGATATCTTGATATGACAGGGTTTGTGTTACAATGAAACATCGAATTTCTTTTGAATTGTCGAGTATTTCACGGTAGTTGCAGCTACCTCCACTTTACAATGTACTCACACAGTAGACCAGCCGCTTCCTCCAGCTCCTGCTTCTTGGGGGAAAAACCGCCGCTTAGCTGCCACAGTGCATTCGCGTGTTGGCCGTCCGTTAAAGTCCTTCGCCCCAGCCCATTCATCCGATCCAACACTGACTTAAATCTCTACGACTTAAAACTTTCACCTAGCTCATATCTCGCTAGCATACATGCTTCGTAGCAACCATCAATGAGATTTTAAAAAATCACCAACAAAAATGTGATGGCACATGTTAATCCATTTACTGTTTTCTCAGTCTATGGTTTCATTTATTTTATGGGTTATTTGAATGTACTATTTTTTTTACCGGTATTCGCATGACTCAGCATATGTAAAAAAGATGGAAGATACAACATGATATTCATTAAAAATAATAAACAGCATTCTACAAATTCTAACAGTTTTGTCACTAACAAAATGTCCTCTGTGGGCATCAGGTGTTCTCATGGATATCTGATCATCTGTTAAACATTGTTCCTGGTAAGAAAAGTTAATCTGAATTACAGTTAATACAATATTTTCTTTAGTACAAAATATGTAAGTCTGAAGTCTAACACACAAACATGACCTTGTCGCTTAGTCTGGCGGCACAAGTTTCCTCGGAGAGAACTGTTTGCTTCCAGGTGGCGGGCCGTTTAAATGTCGCAGCAAGTAATTTTAGCCCATGTTTCCGTGTCTGAGCTAATAAAGGGTTGTATCACTGAATCTGACTCATCGAGATCCGTATTCTGGTAGCAAAAATAGCGTAATTTCATAAGAAAAGGGTGATAATAGCGTCTCGTTTATTGATAAAGTTCCGAGAAAGCATTTTTCGTTTTTGCTTCATGGCCCCCTGTCGCTGTTAGTCGAGGTTTAGAGAGCTTACAAATATCTTTAACAGATCAAATGTAACTTGGTGTGGTGATGATGATGATTTATGGCGGAGGTCGCTAAACAGCAAGGTCATCAGCGCCCTTGCGTTAATGATGTACCGAAGAACATTGTGAGATTCTATGGAAAAAGATTAATAAACCTGAAAAATACGTTTCATTCCACCACAAATATCATAAGGCAACCCCAGAAACTTCAGAAAAGAAAATAAAATTCCAACGAGACACAGCAGAATAATTAACTAAATTCATGGCTGAAATACCTGTAACGACACTTTTAACAAAAGACAGATAACCTTGGCTGGATGAGGACATAGAAATAATACGTGAACCAGCCACTCTGTGATACATTAATATCTCACATCCAGTATTTTGGGAAGAATTCCAGACACCACACAAAATCTTAATAAACGAACAACACTCGCCTCGTTGTCAGTTAAAATAGAGGGAATTACCCAGTTCAACCCTCAAGTTCAATGAACAATATCCACTCTAAGCCAAGCAAGGGCTGCTTCTTCACACCATCGCGAGCGGAAGGGGTAATCCATAGTCGCACTGGAGTCTTTATTATTCCTCACTTCCAGCCACTGAACTTGCCGCCAACGTATGACCTTCCTGGTCACAAACAAAGTGACAGCCCCCAGGGGACTGAACAAAGAGCAGGAGGAGGAAGACAGCAAGCCTCATTAGCAGCCGCATCAGCGAGTTCGTTTCCCTGAATCCCTATGTGCTCCGGAACCCAGCAAAAAATTATTTCTTTGTTTTATCTTTGCAAGGGAAGGATCCTGCACCTGTGGCACCATCCGATCTGCTGCATACATCTGTCCAGTAGCGAGAAGGGCACTTTGAGAATCGGAGCAGATGATAAATTTTTTGTCACGACGCCGTCTCATCTGCAGGATAGCGAACAGTTCCGCGTAATAAACTGAAAGTAACTTGAGGACACGACTTAAGGCTCCTAACATCGTGCTACAAATAAAATGTTAAATCAATCCAGTCTCTAAAGTAGAGTATGTAGGTAATACACTGTCGTGCAAAACGTTAGGACGAAGATAACTTTTGTAATTTTTGCATTATGTCTCATTGCTAAGTAACACAACTGGGTGAAAGTTTCACCATGCAAAGAAAGAACTGCTACAGTACAATCCAGTTCCGAAGGTAACTGATAGAAATACGCAGTGAGATGAACAAAACTGGCACTTTTATTAAAAGACAATTACACGGAGATCACAATGATTCATCATGGTCCACTAGACATTCCAAAAGGCGGAACGTGATTCTGAATGGGGTAGTGATCACCACATACGGCAATGCATGTACTGCAATGCGCTCTCATCCTGGTCACAAAGTTGGTAAGGAATTCTTGTGATAGAGCGTTCTCTTCCGTCATCACCGCCGTTGACAACTGCCATATGGTCGGGATTTAAGTCTGGGGGAACGAGCGGGCCATCCATTCGCCGAATATTCTCTCGTTCCAACAGTTCTTGCTCTGTGCAATCGCGAATTGTCATCGGTAAAAGATGAAGTCAGACCGAATGCAGCTGTAAAAAGACGCATGGATACGTTGACGGCCGTGCGGTTCCAGACACTTCAGTCCGGAACCGCGTGACTGCTACGGTCGTAGGTTCGAATCCTGCCTTGGGCATGGATGTGTGTAATGTCCTTAGGTTAGTTAGGTTTAAGTAGTTCTAAGTTCTAGGGGACTGATGACCTCAGATGTTAAGTCCCACAGTGCTCAGGGCCATTTGAACCATTTGATATGTTGACCTCTACCATCCTCCAGTGCAATACGCTCACAGGTCAACGTTATTGTGACACTGTACTCCATTCCCATGTGCGCCCTTTCAGAGGTGCATTCGGCTTTTAATTCGTTTTTGTGGATAACATTATGTGACCACATAAAACGGCGCATGTGCAAGACGTCTTGGAACGAGAGAAGATTCGGCGATTGGACTGGTCTGCCCGTTCCCCCGGCTTAAATCCCATCGAGCACCTGTGGGAACCATTGGGAGACGTATTACGGCACATCCACATGTGTACCAACACTCAATTCCTAAGCTTTGTCCGCAGCTCGTGGTCGTGCGGTAGCGTTCTCGCTTCCCACGCTCGGGTTCCCGGCGGGGTCAGGGATTTTCTCTGCCTCGTGATGACTGGGTGTTGTGTGATGTCCTTAGGTTAGTTAGGTTTAAGTAGTTCTAAGTTCTAGGGGACGGATGACCATAGCTGTTAAGTCCCATAGTGCTCAGAGCCATTTTGAACCTAAGCTTTCTGGGGTCGCGGCTAGTGACGTCACCCCACAGGTACCTGGTATAACCACTAGGTGTCACATTCAGTGAGTCGTCTTTAGAGAGAGAGTGGTGAATACCGCAGCCATATTGCTACCTAATTGCAGATCGTGGCGTGACGTACGAATGGACGGTAGCTGAATGCAAACTCTGCTAATGTACACTGAAGACCCATAGAAGCTGATACACCTGCCTAATATCGCGTGGGGCCCCCGCGAATACGCAGAAGTGCCTCAGCACGACGTGGGATGGACTTGAATAATGTGTGAAGTAGTGCTAGAGGAAATTGAAGCCATGAATACTGCTGGGTTGTCCATCATATATCCGTAAGAGTACGAGGGGGTGGAGATCTCTTCTGAATATCACGTTGCAAGGCATCCCAGATATGCTCAATAATGATCGTGTCTGGGCAGTTTGGTGGCCGGCGGAATTGTTTAAACTCAGAACAGCGTTCCTGCTGGAATTGCCCAAGTTCGTCGGAATGCACAATGGACACGAATGGATGCAGGTGATCAGACAGCATACTTACGTACGTGTCACTTGTCAGAGTCGTATCTAGAAGTATCAGCGGTCCATTATCACTCCAACTTCGCACGCCCCACATCATTACAGAGAATTGACTAGCTTGAACAGTCCCCTGCTGACATGCAGGATCCGTGGATTCATCACACTGTCTCCATACCCGTACACGTCCATCCACTCGAAATAATTTGAAACAAGACTCGTCCGATCGGGAAACATTTTTCCAGTCATCAACAGTCCAATGCCGGTGTTGACGGACCCACGCGAGGCGCAAAGCTTTGTGTCGTGCAGTCATCAAGGGTACACGAGTGGGCCTTCGGCTCCGAAAGCGCGTATCGATGATGTTTCGTTGAATGGTTCGCACGCTGACACTTGTTGATGGCCCAGCATTGAAATCTGCAGCAGTTTGCGGAAGGACTGCACTTCTGTCACGTTAAACGATTATCTTAAGTCGTCGTCGGTCCCGTTCATGCAGGATATTTTTCCAGCCGAAGCGATGTCGGAGATTTGACGCTTTACCGGATTTCTGATATTCACGGCCCTTGTGAATTGGTCGTACGGGAATATCCCCACTTCATCGCTACTTCGGAGATGATGATGTCCCATCGCTCATGCGCCGACTGCAACACCACGTTCAAACTCACTTAAATCTTGATAACGTGATAGCAGCAGTAACCGATCTACCAACTGCGCCAGATACTTGTCTTACTGCCGACCGCAGCGGAGTAGTTTGCCTGTTTACATATCTCTGTATTTGAATACGCATGCCTCCACCAGTTTCTTTGGCGCTTCAGTGTATCCCTGGCACTGGAGCAAAAACACAAGATGAAATTGGGGAAAATACGGCAGTGAACGAGTTTTTAATTACTGTATGCTTATTGGAACAATAATATATATCCTAGCGCTATTTACACTAACAGTAATTGGAATTCAGATCAGTGAATGTGAAAGACATTTATGGAGCTACATATGTCTGCATTGAAGCTTGTACAGGAGACAAATCATTGAACTGACAAGAACACGGAATACAAGTTGAAATGTATTAAGACATCCTTTCCACGTCAAGTGCAGGAAGTTAAACATACGTAAAAGACATGTTATGGCAGATAAGATAAAACCCTGCAATAAATATTACGTCTCAGTAAATTTGCATGTGTGCTATGCCATGAGATTACAAGCTTTATAGTCAGATTTCTTCAGCAAAAGATCTTCACGCGGACGCTTATTTACAGTAAATAGTGCTACAGGATCCAACTACAATGCGAAAACAAACAGTTATCTAGTAGCTTCTATTACGTAAAAATTCAGAAGGTTGGGCTGTATTTGCACAAGGATGTGCTAGTCAGCTGCAAATGTATTTTTCTCCGGGTATTCTATATCTACTCTGTTTAATGCTGATGCCCACTAATTTCTTCTTTCTCATTCCGTGGAGAAACAAATGTACGATGCATCGGTATTGTTAATAAAACTTTTCGGCATATTAATCTGGCTTTAATCTGTGAGGAAATTTCATTTCAATGCCCACTCCATAAATTCTGGATTATTATTATTGAAGTATATAAGTCATTTAACATGTGTGTATCAAATTTTAATTTGTTTTGCGTGATCCATAATTTTTCATTAAAATTATGATGCAGTTTTTATTACAATTTTCACTTCACAAAAAATATAGAATTTAAATATAAATTTTAAAAAAATGCTGTAAAGGTAATTCGAATTTTAGACTCCTGCATTGTCATACTAGACGCTACTGATTGACGTACAAATACCTGTTTCGTGTGGGCGAATTGTTTTGTAGTGAACAGAGTTCGGAAATCATCTCATTTTTAGATACAACTTTTTCGATTTCTTCTTTTTTTAAAACTGTGTCGCACTGTATTAAGAAACCGACATCTGGACACAGACTTTCAAATTCCATAAAGATAAATTATGAAAATGAACGAGGCCAATCCATAAGGTTGCTTTGTCAGATAAAAGCTCTTACGTACATCACAGGCTTAAAAATATATAAAGCTGCTGCCTGGCCAGAGTGCAAACACATGCAAAGTGTGTAAAACATGTCAGTACTTCAGATGTATTGCAATAACTTTCAAAAGCCTGGAACAGGACGATTTACTGAGTGTGACATCTACTGGCCGTCCTAGGTACTGGGCGGCGTGACGTCACGAACCGTGATACCAGAAAGCTTAGGATTTAATGTCGAGCGTGCCAGCTGTCAGCTGCGGTGTTGTAGGAGTGCGACGCCTTACAACAAGAACTCTTACCAAGGGTTGTGAGCAACATGGAAGCACACTACAGGGTGCCCGCTGCCGTACGTGCTGATCGCACTCCATATTAAGAACGATGTTCCGCCTTCGTAATGCCTACTGGACCACGATGAATCGCCGTGACTGCAATGCAATAATTCTTTCAATAAATGTGCCGCTTCTGTTCGCCTCATTGCGTATTTTTTTAATTTACCTTCTGTACCGTAATTTTAGCCGTTCTTCGTATGTATGGTCCAAGTTTCGTAGAGCTATGATGCGAGGTAGTCACAATCACGCGAAAGTTACTTTGGTCCTTAAGTTTTGCACGCCAGTGTGTGTCTGCTATATGTGCTACCATATAAAACTTAGTCTCAAATTGCAGTGCACCCAAGTAACTCACAGTTTGAAGGCTTTCTTCAAGTTCTTTTTCGTACTCCAATTTGAATTTGGGTAGATACACATGGACCATCTGTTTAAACGTCTGGTCTGCAATGTCGAAGAGGTTTGCATCCGCGAGCTGCTTCTCGACGTCAAACAAGCCGTCTACTTCTGTTGGTAGAACCACCATCATGCTGAACCTGTTGCCCTAGAAAAGATAAGTGCAGAAACAACAACAAATAATATCTTAACGACTTTGGAATCTATACCAGTAAGAAGGTAACAAAAATAATTTTTGTACATTCGTACCAAGTAGGGAATTAAGTCTCATTTAGGTATAAAGGGTGATTCCATGATGGATGATGTATCAATTTGAGGTATCAGAACTTTATAGTTACCAGCTGGCTTGAGGTAAGCGGGAACTTGATTGTTAGTCAGTAGGCTTCTTGATCAGTCGAAATGACATAACCACGCACTACATGAGGTGATCGTCCACAGGGCGGATGATCCGCTTGCCTACAAGATTGCGTGAGGACAGCGCATATTATTTTGAGTCAGTGTAATATAACGGGTCCTTAATGACGTAGGACGCCATTTCATGATATTCCGCTTGTGGTACACTAAGAACTACGGTCAAGAATTAAAGCAGTCATCAATCCGAAGGCTGCTTTGAACAGCACAGAACTTTACTAGGGACGGTCCTGTTGGAGGTGGTATGCAACTGTCTTCCTCCCATCTTTGAACTGACTCATGAAGCCAGTTATGGAGGGGCCTACAGATTAACGCATTCTCTGATCCACGCTGCAGCTCGGCATTTTGCACATTAACACTTAACAGTCGGAGTGCAAGAAGTGATAAGTGGCAGAGTAAGTTCTTGGACCGGTATGCGAAAGTTTTGCGGTGTAAGTGCATCTAGACGTTGTTTCCAACCAATAATGTAAATTGAGGTGACAAAAGTTTTGCGATACCTCTTAATATGGCGTCGGACCTCCTTTTGCCCGGAGTAGTGCAGCAATTTGACATGGCACGGACTCAATAAATAGTTGGAAGTCCCCTGCAGAAAAATTGAGCCACGTTGTGCACGAACTCACGTCACGATTACGTCTCATAAATGATCGGTACGTTTCATGTCGGGGATCTGAATGGCCAGATCATTCGCCCAAATTGTCCGAAGTGTTCTTGCAACCAATCTCAAACAACTGTAGCACGGTGTGATGACATCATTGTTTGGGAACATGAAGTCAATGAATGGCTGCAGATGGTCTCTAAGTAGCCCAACATGACCATTTTCAGTCAATGATCGGTTACATCTGACCAGAGGACCCAGTACATTCCACGTAAAAACGGCTCACACCATTGTTGCGCAGTGTCTTGTAGACAACTTAGGTCCACAGCTTCTTGGGGTCTCCGTTACACTTGAGCCCTACCATCAGCTCTTACCAATTGAAATCGGGGACTCAACTGACCAGGCCACGGTTTTCCAGTAGTGTAGGGTCCAACCGATATGGTCCCAAGCCCAAGAGATGGGCTGCAGGCGATGTTGTACTGTTAAGGGGAGGTTTACTATCTTTGGCCCGAAAAAAGTATGTTCTCTGAGAATTTTTTTTCACGGGATGTGTTGTAGATACCAATGTCAAATTTGGTCAAAATGATTATTGATATTTCCTCTACAAACTGGAATTTTTTCGACCGGAAATGTCGAAGAGCAACGGCGTAAGTGCCGTCGGAACGAAACAAAATTTCGATGTAGACCTCCACTCGCGGAATGTCACAGGTCAGCCGGCTCGTCTGAAATCAAAATTGAGTTGACGTTAGCGAAGTATATAAGATTCTTTAGGAGATTTACCTCGCTTAAGTTATTTGGACAATAGGAAACAAAATGGCGGCCATTTGAAAAAGATAGGCTTTTCTCATCGATTTTTCTACTTCGTCGGCCAAGCAAAAATATTTCTAGCTGATGGGTCGGAATAAAAGTTGTACAACTCCTAGACAATTCAGTTAGCTTCGTCGGAAACAAAGAATCAATGCCAGTCAGTTCAGTAGATTTGAAGTTACCGTGCCACGCGATAAAAAAGTCATTTCGATGAAAACGCGTTTGTAGTTTTGACTACATATAAATGCAATATTATGCAACGTACGTTCAATCTGCTATTCCGGGTCCATAAACTAGTCCTCCCTCTTCTTCATATAGGGCGTTCTGCTCGATCTGGACCATCCAGCGCTGCTCCAGAGCCGCTCGTATGGTGACGTCCATCATTGTCACGGTCTTCAAAATTGCTGAATAACCTTCATTGAGGCTGCTCACTGCCAGGAAAGTCGCAATCTCCACAGTGTTCGCACCAGAATGCAAATACTTGGGGGCTAACTTCCAAACACACGCGCCCAAACTTTCATTTGAATTTTTGTGTTTCCTCCCAAGCACCGGTACAACAACTCGTCCTCCGAAAGCAAAACAACTGGTGGGTGGAAAACGCCGATTTCAGGCAGGTGCATTTTTTTTGTTCAACTGCAAATAGCAAACATTTCTGTTCTGTACTCGGGAAAACCGTTTCCTTGGTGGATTCTAAACACTTTTATGAACCCAAAAACGCAATTTAAAAAAAAATAGATTTTTGAACCAAAAGATAGTAAACCTCCCCTTAAAAGACACTCTGTCGTCTGCTGCCACATGCCGTTAACCCAAGATTTCGCCGCACTGTCCTAACGGATACGTTTGTCATACGTCCCACATTGCTTTCTGCCGTTATTTCAAAGTGTTGCTTTTCTATAAGCACTGATAACTCTCCGCTGCTCTCGGTCGCCAAGTGAAGGCCGTCGGTCACTGCGTTGTCCGTGGTGAGAGGTAATGCCTGAAAGTTGGTATTCTCGGCACACTCTGGACATCATGATTCTCGGAATACTGAATTCCCTAACGATTTCCGAAATGATATGTCCCATGCGTATAGCTGAAACTACCATTCCGCGTCGAAATTCTGTTAATTCCCGTCGTTATAACTACTTCGGAAACCTTTTCAGATGAATCACCTGAGTCCAAATGACAGCTCCGTCAATGCTCTGCCGATTTATACCTTGTGCACGTGAACTACCGCCATCTATCCATATCGCTGTCTCATAATGTTTATCACTTCAGTGTAATATTTCAAAATGATGGTGTAAAAATAACACGGAAGGCTGTAATTTCGTTATTTTTGTTAATACTGAAGATTGCAGTTTTGTTTTTTTTTCGTTAAAAATACTGAAGGCTGCGTTTTGGTATGTATTTGTTACTAAACGGTAAGTTTCTACTCATTATTAAACCATAATAGTGAAAAAGTAAGGTCTACAGACTAATTTTATGAAGCTGTTTTTCTTGTTTCGATGCGAGGAATCTGAGCGCAAAACGTTATCCTTAGAGTAACACTGGGAGGTATAGATATCGCTAGTCTTAAATTTTGCTTATTACACTATTTACTCTAGGCTATCGATTTTATTGGAATTAATATAGTCGGAAAAGCTTCTATGACAAGTACGAATACCATTTTTACGTTTCGAAGTCGGTAGGCGTGAGGTATTGGCGAGCAGGTGAGTGTTGGTATGAATTTTTACCGGGGCCCTTGAGGCACTTTCGCCTTCAGAGTGGGCCCTGTGTTAAGCATTTGTGTGGATTTACTCTCCTGATGTAAACGACATACGTTCAATTCAGAGTAACATCTCCTACATTATAAAGCGTAAAATCAAGACGACAGTCGTTTGTAAGCATATTTGGAGCTAGTTTTCTTCCACACTGCACATGTAAGCAGAGAGATAGACCTGAATTCGATTCCTAGTTATACTCAGTTTTGGTGACTGTTTTTTGTGAAATGCTTCTCCTAATGACGAACGGACATTTCAGACAATATTGTTTCATAAATTATCTTGAAAAAGTTAGCTGCTAAGGTAATACAAATTATTTCCGCTAGCAGTGCACATGTACGTTGGATGATTACTGAAGATATGTGATATGACGAAAACTGTTTTTGCACACACTTCAGTGTTACAGGCTTTTTATTTACTCACTTTTGGTTGGTTTTTTGAGTCAAAACGATCATACTGAGAGACGTGTATATTTCTTTTAGATCTCTAACAATAATGTTATGGAGCTGGCATAGTTCCATCCCAGATGAAATCCTGGCTGTTCGTCTAATGAACTGCTGGGGAGAAGTTACAGAAGAGTAAGCAAAATACTCAGAATTTGGTGGAGACTCTGCTGCAGATTATATAGCTACTATTAGCTACTATTTCTGCAGTTTCGAACACTACTACAGTAACTGATGGTTGTCTAAGTAACAGTGTAAAGTGGTCCAGTGGCTGAAACGGCTAGTACAGAGGCAGTAGGTTCATTTCATGAATTGATACTGAACTGGTTACAAATGCGGATTCATGTCCCTGGTCAAAAGTTGTTTGTGAAACCCAGTTCGATAGGAAATGCCTTCACCATTGGGATATATGGATACTAGCAGAAGTTGAGATTACTAATTTCCTGCAGATATTTTCAAACTTTTTCAGCACAGATTTTGTACTCCTGATTTATTGGTATGTTTACCACACCATAATGCATGATGAACTTAAAAATACTTAACAAATGGAGCAGATTTATTGGTTACTACTCTGAGACTACATACTGTTTTGTATTTAATTCTTATGGTGCATACAAAGTTATGTCACTTTAAAGTGTTAGTCTTTTTAATGTACCCTGACCACATATAAGCCAAGATATTTCTGAGGGCTTGCAATAAAAGAAGCACACTAATATATGGATGGTAACACTACTGAAAATGATGTGCACACTGTAAGTACAAGCTGGTTGGGAAATGGATGCACACATGTCACTGTTCTCTGAAATTTAATTCACTGCAGTTTTGTCGATTGGCATGCTATGAAAGCAGTAGGATATCTATGCCAGTTCCGGTGCAAAGAGCATCCTAAGCCAAATGTCAAGTGTGCAAACCCAGAATTCAATTTCACAGTTCCACCCCAAACCAAAAAATACAATTGTCACATATCGAAAAACTTAAAAAAAATTAAAAATTATGTTTACAAAAATATGATGAACAAAGTTGAGCTGTTCAAGAGCTTACAAAATCAATGCAAAAGAATCTCAATGTAATTAGAAGAAAATAAAAATATATTTAAATACAATAACATGAGTTGAATGATTTTTATTTACTTCTTTACTGTTATAAACAACACATAATCCTACAAGTTTACCTAATTTATCATCATTTTAAACATTTCTCTATATCGAGCTGGAAGAATAATTTTATATTTTTTATCTAAAACTAACAATATCTTACCTCCAAATTTAGTTGTCAAAATTTCTGCATTTGAAATTTCATTTGATTCATGCTTTTTTAGTTCTGATAATTTTGTGAAGAACTCTGAACACCCATTACTCGTTGAGTTCAATTAATACATTTTCAGTGCTACCGCTCATTGAAATTTTTATTTATTTAGAAAAGAATATAAAAAATAAAAAATTATAAAAACGATGAATGAAAGAAATTAAAATGTTATCCAAATGCTTGCATTTGGGAAACATTCATTTTTTGAAGAACTCAAGTTTTCAGCTTAAAAATTTTCAGTAAACTTTCTGTGTTGTGAATCATAAGTTAAATTCTTTTTACCATGCATAATAATATAATCAATTGTGTCATTTGGAATATTTGCGTTAAAGAATGCAAATAATTTTATTGTTGTTTTTTTGAGTAGTTACTACATTTACTCTTCAAGTCATATTTATTACATAAATTGGATAATTTTGAACAAAATTGAAAAGACTCACATTATGTTATTATTTAAGTGAGTTATTCTTTTAAAATTACAGAAAGTATCATAAGCCTTCAAAAACTTACTTTGTGGGTCATGTTTCCACAGTTCTTATGGAAAAACATCATCTCTTCCATTTTTTATATGTGTATTTAATAATTTTCCATGATCAAATAAAGAAGTATCAAGCATTTCATTTTTTCTATTAGTTTGGAAAAGAATAAAAATAAAGCAAGGCATGTCACATTCAGTTGAATTACAGTAATTAGTAATATGTAGTTCAAAATTTTTTTTATTGTAATCCAGCAATTTCAATTGTCTGAAGTTCAAACAAACAAATTGAAATTTTTGTATTTTAAAGTCTTTCTTGTTATAGTTCAACTGAAAATTCTGGTTCATATTTCGTAACAGGAACACGAATTTCCATACTTTTTACAACAATTTTACCTTATTTTGGAAGAGGAGAATTATTATTTTTAGTAGTCCAATAAAGATAACAATTTTTTTATCTTTTCTCGAACTCCAAGTAAAAATTACAGTTAAATCACCTTCAAACATAATTTCTGTAAAATATTTAAAAAATCAACCAAATAATTCTAAAGGATAAAGAATATCATTTTGTTTAATATTAATTTTTCCATTGTTAAAAATGTCTTCCTTATTTAATTCATTCGAAAGAGAAGTTAAGTGTATAAGGGCTGAAGAAGAAATAAAAGGATGGTCGATTCTAGATAAAATATTATTCCTTTTTTAAATGTAATAATGTCAAACTGCTTTAAGATATAATTATCAATCAGTTTAATATTTGACTTTCCATCATATGCAGAAAAATCAGTTCCTTCTGTATAAACAATATCAAGTCATGTTAAGTTGTGAACAATTGGGATAAACCCAACCACCTCAATATTAATATTAATTTCAGACTCATTATTGGGAGTTTTAGATTATTTTTAGTTTACTTATTCACAGGAAATGAGTAAAATTGATAACTCTTGATTTAGTTCATGTTTCACCAGGAAAAAATTATTAATTAATTTTTAAAACAATAATTACACAAGCACCATTGAAGACAATCAAAGTACCATTTTTCTCAGTTATGATTATCTCTTAATTTTGAATAGTATAGAAAATTGGAATCTTTACATGATGATTTGGCTCATAAATTATTGGAATACAAATTCAGAATTTGGCTTAAATGAAGCAATATATTATTTTCTTCATGAAAATGATAATTATGATTAACAAATATTCCTTCAGCCAAATTAAAATTTACATTTGTTAACTCAAATGGAACAATTTTAGGAACATCATTAGCAACAGTTCTTTGATTAGGCTCAATAACTTGCTTATTAAATCATTCTTGCAATATCAGTTTTTCTTATATCCATATGTATTTTTTAATCACTTTCAGTGACGATCCTATTTTAACTTTCATTTGCTGTAGTGTGAGTATTTGGATTTTTCGAATGAACATATTTTTCTAAATTTTTCAAACTATATTGACCAATAACACTTTCTATCGTTTCTCCATCACAGTAAAGTTCATTGATTTTCAATGTGATGTTTGGAGTTAAAAAAGTTGTGTAAAAGCCAACCAGTGAAACAGTTATTAAATTTATTTTTGGAACAGTTAATCTATTTCAAAGAACAAAAGAATTATCACCTAATTGAAATAATATACTCATTTATATTAGCAAAAATTATGTAAATAAATGGCAGACTGGAAGCCAAAAGTAAGAATTACAGAACAGAAATCAAAATGCAAACATGGTAAACTTTTACCAAATTCAATCTGATGAGCAATAACTGGATCACATGTGGAATAACATTAAAGATTGATAATTATATTTGAGCACCTGGCTGATTAAACTGGAACAACTTAATCATTTATATGTTTATTCAAAAAGTTTGAATCAACCAAAACACCAAGAATTTATAAAAATATGTGAAAAAGTGAAGAAAAAGTGAAAGAAAAGTGTTAGTTTTGTGAAAATAATGATGAAATTAGTCCATTAGATGAATGTGAAGAAAATTCAGTTCTTACTTTTGGTAACTTCCTTCTTGAGAATCAGGATAAGGTTAGGGAATATTCTACTAGAGGAAGACATAAAGGAACAGATTGTTTTTATTTAAGTCAAACATATTTTATAAAATACTGAAACAGTTAGAGAAACCTCAATTTTTTAATTATTTTTAGATAAGATACAACAAATATAAATCTTATTTATCATGAATTTGTTGTAGCCAACTTAAAGTTCAATGAATTTAAAGAATTATGTAACAAATGTTAGAATAAAGATAAATACCGTTTTCTCACGATTGATATCTCAAGAAAACTTAATGAAGGTAAATATAGAGAACAAAATAAGGGTTTTTTGAACATTGAACATATACATTAAACAAAAAACGATGAACATAAATGATGAATGCAAACAACAATAAACATATACAATAAATGCAAAATAAAAAACGATTATCATAATTTATTCTTAATAAATTTCGGCAAGATACGATGCAGAAGTTGTTAGAAAAGAGACAAAATAAAAAATTAAAGCACAAGTAAAAGAAGAGTTTAAGAAATGGAAAAGAAACAGGAACAGAATACAAAAAATTTTAATAGATCAACCAGTTAGCGATACAATAGAAAAAGTTAAAGGAGGAATCGAACGTTTAGGTGATAAAGTTTTAAAATCAACTGAAGAAAATAGTGAAGTAGAAAAACAAATGGTTCCTTATAATCAATATTATTTTGATGATTTTTAACGATAAGAGATTTCACAATAAGTGAATAGGATTATGAAGAAGAAAGATAAAAAGCAAAAGAAAAAGATATTAAAAATAAATATAAGCGAAGGAATTTTAGAATTTATGAATTATAGTGAAGATAAAGTTTTTGGGTTAGGTCCTGTTGGTATTTTTAATCTTCTTGGTAAATTCCCAGTAAAATTTGAAGGAGATCAACTAACAATTGATGATGGAATGTATGAAGGAACTCATGGAATAATGAGTATGTTCACAAAAAAATAAATTGCAAATGTGGTGATAAAAAACAAGAAAGCTGATAAAGAATTGGAAGAATAGAAGACATAATTTGGAAATGGAAAAGAAGGGCACTGGAATGAAAAAAGTAAAAATATATCAAAGATGTAATCGAAAAATTTAATGAACCATTATCTAATATTGGTATTGAAAAACTAGTTAAACAATTAAAAATTAATCATTTCTGAGGTGTTTTGATGATTAATGAATTGCTAAATGAACCGAAAAACCCACAATGTGGAATAGTAAATTTAGATACAGTTTATCCTGTTGTAACTCATTCGATTTACTATTGTAAAAGTAAGAACAAATAATTTGTTTTTGGTTAAAATGGGGAGAAACATTCCAAAATAACTACTTAACTATTTAAGAAAGAATGATCTGTATACAATATTGAGAGAATACAAAATTACATTTATGTCTATGTGTTTTAAACCTGGCCTGCAAAAATTAGTAGTTTAATAATACTTGAAATTTACTAAATGGATATTTTTTTCAATAAACTTTTTAATGATTTTCAAACATGGAACCACACATTAATAGTTAATTAACTTCAAATTTTGAAGATTTTCAATCAAAAATCAAAGATTCTCAAACACCTGTAGACACAAAAAACATAATGTAGTTAAACAATTTCAGAAAGTATTAAATAAAACCTTTGAATGTGCTGAATATTATGTTGATTTTAAAAATAGACGAATTGTTAATATTAACAATCTACTTCACAATATGAATGCGATTGCTAAAAGATTTCAGAATCAAATCAACAATAAGTAAATGTGCTAATTATGTTCCAGAATTTTTATTCTGAGAAAGGTATTGAGATAGTTTTCTCAGATTACTTTTCAAAAGGCGATTTAACTCCATACTTGAACGATTCAACCAATCTTAAGGAGAAAGTATATGATAAACAAATAACTGAATTTATTTTTATGATTGGAGGTGAAGAAAAACTTCATTATTTCGAGTACATCTATATTTTTCAAAAAGTTATTGTAACTGACCAAAATTAAGGTAAAGAATTATGGGTTAACAACTGAGTTTGTGATAATATTTATGAAACAACTCCTTCTAATGAGTCAATAACAGCAAATAAATCAAGTTTTTTAACTAAAAAATTAAAAGAATTTGTTAAAACAGTTCCAGTTGATATAAAGTTAATTTTATTTGGTGAAATGATTTATTTAGTTTTATTCTATATAAATGGAGAACCACAATCACATGTATTGTTTGAAGAGCAAAAAGATGCTGACACTCTTCATCCTCATAGACTAACAGCCAAAAATGGAAAACAAAGACTCGAATGTCTTTATTTTATTTGTAAAACGAAAAAGAACAAATTCGTTCAAAACGTTTGTAGGGGACGTCTAAATATTGTTGAACAAATTGTAAATGAATTACGTAAGCCAATGAGAAGAAGAAAAAATGTAACTTGTTTTGGAATAGAGGATCTATAGCAAACTGATGTAGTCAAAATGGACTCTAAAAATTTGAACAGAAGTCCAAAGATAAATAGAGAATATAAATATTTATTAACTGATATTGATATCATTTCAAAATTTGCTTCGGCTATCCCAATTAAAGATAAAACAGGTAAAAATATAGTTGAATGTTTGGAAAAAATATTTATCACTCAATCGCCAAAAATTTTGCAACAGATAAAGGCAAAGAATTGTACAACAAAGAATTTGAAGAGTTAATGAAAAATTTGATATTAAACATTATTCAACTTTTAGCAAATTAAAAGCACCTGTTGTTGAACAATTTAATAGAACATTGAAACAAAAAATGTGGAAGAAATTTTCTCGTCAGGGAAATTATAAATGGACTGAACTAGTTTCGAAATTAGTTGATGAATACAACAACACAGGACATTCAACTATAAAAATGGCCCTGAAAAATGTAAACAAAGAAGAAACGCCTTACTGAAAACTGTATACATAAAAAATATGCTAGATGCTGAAGCCAGATTTAAAATTGGCAATAAAGTGATAATTAGCAAATTGATAGGAATTTTTGAGAAAGAGTACCCTGCCAATTGGTCAACAGAAAGTTTCGAAATTGAAGATGTAATTGTCTCCAACCCAGTCACATATAATTTGAAAGATGTTCATGGAAATTCTTACAAACAAAAAGTAATGAAACCGAATTTTCCAGAAATGTTTTAGAAAGTAAGGAGATAAAGGTTTTTAATTGGCTCCATTTTCATAATTCACATAACAGATGGGTAAATAAAGTGAATGTTATTCTTTAAAATGCTAATAAAATTTTTTGTACATAAATAGACAGTCTTATTTAATTTTTCAACATGTTTGGTATCGAATATAATATTAATTATGCTCACTGTTTCATGAAAGACGATAGAATTTATTTTGATGTTCAGATAAAGGTTAAAAAACCAATTAATGTCAAAATGATTTGAGGATTTCAGTTGATTGAATGAAATGATGCTTTTCATTCAGCAGTTTAGAGAGACCAAAACTGTATCTTGTAGACTGGGGCATGGCCGAACACTTGTAGCTTCGGAAGAGAGGACCGTTATTTGGCTGTAAGGGCACGACAGTACTGCATTAGTACTGCACGGCAAGTGAGCTCGCAGCATCCACAGGATGTGTTGTATTAAGGCAAACAGTGTGCAGAAGGTTTCAACAGAGTGGCCTTCGTTGTTGGAGAGTTGCTGTATGTCTACCTCTGGCGCATCTTCACAGATAGGAACGTCTATATTGGAGTCGTCAACGAATCACCTGGAGGGTCGACAGTGGACCAACGTTCTTTTCACAGATGAGTTCCGATTTAGTCTGGAGAGTGATTCTCGATGGTTTCGCATCAGGAGGGAACGTGGAACACAATTTCGGGGCCCAACTATTGGGGAAAGAAATTGATATTGAGGAGGAACCCTAATGGCGTGGGCACCGATTATGTTGACCACTCGAACCGCTGTTCATGAAATTGTACAGGTGAATCAGCATGGCTCAACTGCTGTCAGGTATCGTGACGAGATCTTGAGACCTCATACGTGGTTGTTGCGAGGTGCTGCGGGCCCAGACTTCGTACTGATGGACGATAATGCTCGTCCTCACAGAGAACGTGTAGTTGATGTTTTCTTGGAAATATATTGCACACATGGCGTGGCCTGCTAGCTCTCCTGATTTAAACCCTTTAGAGCTTGTCTGGGATGCACCAGGAAGGCGGCTTGAATCACGTCAACATTCATCAACCACTCTCAAAGACTTGCGAGCAGTTCTTCAGGAAGGATGGGCGTTAGTGCCTCGACATGAGACTGATTCACATCATACTTCGTCGTTGTCAGGTCTGTATTGCTGCCAGAGATGGTCACACCCCAAAGTGAGCACATTAACCAGTTGTCGGAATGTGTGTGCAAAACCATTAAATTGGAAAAAAGATCGTTTTTGTGTACAAATGTGCATTTTGCAGTTACTTTACAATCACCTGTTTATACCGTTTTGTGGCAAAATAAACGCAACCTTGCTAAATGTCCGTTTGTTGCTTTAATTTTGGACACCAGTGTAATACCAAACATTTTTTGTTCGTCTTGATAATGAGAAAGTGAATTGCTGTACCTTGTAAGGCAGAAGAAGTATCTGTGAGTTGGGCACTTGCAGCTCGATGTATCTGAACTTGGCCTTCACAAACATCATCTGAACATCCGTTGATGATGCTGAACGGAAAGGCATCGGTGCGGTGCTTCTTTTGTCAAACTTTGTTGCCCAGTCGCCTTTGAAGTAAATTGCATTTGCTATTACCGCTATTGTGTCAGAATTCAGAACACCTGTAAAAAAATAATTGTGTATTGCGGTTTATTCATAGCGCTAAATAGAGGGGTTTAACCCGGATAACTTCAGGGTGGTTTCGCATGTGTTGATTTACTTTAGTCAACAAAAAATCGCAAAAATAAATGTGGTTCAAGAAGCTGAGCGTCGAATATGGCGTAATTAGGTGAACGTAATAAATGCATGAGACGAGAATAAATGAAGCTGTAATCACAGTGACATGGGAAAAAATTATATTTATACATACAAAACAAAAGTTAGTTAACTTGCCAAAATGTAGTGACCATACGCTGTACGTGGGAAAGTACGCAGCACACTGTTCAAAATCCAGAAACTATTTAAGTTGCACGATAGGCTAGTTAAGTTGAAGAGAGTGTTACCAACAGGAATGCTAGAACTACTGGATATCTTTGATCGACTGTTTAGAATGAAGTTATTTACCATCATGATTTGGTCACTGGGATTTTCAAGCAAATAAGACGCTTCTAAACAGATTTTACAATATCTGTAGATGCACCGTCTGACAAAAAAGAAAAAAATAAGAAACACCCAAACGCATGGTCGGACGTCAATATAACTTCGTAGATAAACACACCATCGGCGGGCATCTAAATGATTAGAGATGCAGTTCTCTGTGAAAACCATCATAGTACAATACTGTTGTTCACGTTTACCGTTATCACCAGGACTAGTAGGTTATATAACGGTCGTGAAGAGCATCAGATGTTGAGTGGTCCCTGTGAAGGACACAGATGTTGTGTACTCATGAGATTTAAATTACGATAAAGACATTCTAGTATTTCCAGCAGATGAAGGTAACGCTACAGTGTTAGTGAAGTAAAAACGAAGAAAGAAGACTACTGTAGTAAAACTCGGAAATTATTAAAACGAAGAAGATACAGAGAGCTTATGGGAGATCCCACAACTTTTGATCTCAGGATTTCGATTTTACCTATTGAGAGGAAGGGTCTCATCAAATGAAACACATTGCCACCAAGATCGTATGCCTTACCAAAAACTAACAAACGTAGTATTCTACTGACACCAATACTAATGCCATTGATTGCCAGATCTATGGGATTGTCAAACACTTAGCCACTCTTCTACAACTATTTGTAGGAAAACCTGACTTATATTAAAGATTTTGGTCATTTTATCAAAAAATTAAAATCCTTCAGGTTAGTTTAACCCTGTTCACAATGACTGCTCTTAATAACATGATGTCAGAGTAGAAAGTATTTTAGCAAAGAATGTGTTAAGTCTCTTTAAAAGTATTGTCATATTAACTTATTTCCAGTGGAACAACATTTTCTATGAGTAAACTGTGCCTATGGGGAACCCACTCATTGTAATTGAATGAAAAACCAGCCGATTACCTGGAACTGCCTGAAGATGCATTTATTCCAAACTTTTGTTCTCTTTCCTCGCTCTCTGTCCCTCTCGTCCTTCACCCCCTTTCTCTGCCCATCTCCTCCACCCCTTTTCTCTGTCCATCACCTCTGTCCCCCAATGACTATCCATCTCCTCTTGCTCTGTCTCTGCCCATTTTCTCGTCCCCTTCTGTCAATCTGCCCCACCCCCTTTCTGTCCTTCTGTTCTTCCATCTCCTTTTCTGTCCCTCTAATTCCGTCTCCTCGTTCCCCCTCTTAGTTTCATCTCCTCCTCTCCCCCTCTCTCATCCTTCCCCAATCTCGCTCTTCATCTTCTCCTCCTCCTTCCCCTGTTCATCTCCTACGCTTTCTTTTCTCTATCTATTGCTCTCACACCTCTCTGTCCATCTCCTTTTCTTCCCTCTCCTTGTCCATTTCCTCCTCCCTCTCTCTCTCTGTCCATCTCCTCCTGCCGGCCGCGGTGGTCTCGCGGTTCTAGGCGCGCAGTCCGGAACTGTGCGACTGCTACGGTCGCAGGTTCCAATCCTGCCTCGGGCTTGGATGTGTGTGATATCCTTAGGTTAGTTAGGTTTAAGTAGTTCTAAGTTCTAGGGGACTGATGACCACAGCTGTTAAGTCCCATAGTGCTCAGAGCCATTTGAACCAACCATCTCTTCCTGCTCCCATCTGTGCCCATCTGCTTCTTCCCCTTCGATGTCTGTCCATTTCCTACCTCTCTCTCCGCGTTATCACGGTCTTCCAAATAGGAGACTGGTGGTTCTTACCCCGACAGTATTTCTTTCCAGGTAGTAACTAACATGTGTACATAATTTGGTTGAAATCGTTCCAGGAGTTTAGGACAAGTTCTTCCCATGTACATACATGCCAAATATATTTCACATATTTTTAACGTATCTCAAGCGTGTTTGTGCACATTTCACATGTGTCTGTTGCGAACTTCGCCTAGAGATTTCTTTTTCACGCAGTTCAGTTTTTATGACGTCTTATCTCTTGAACCATGTGATGTAAAATACACTCCTGGAAATGGAAAAAAGAACACATTGACACCGGTGTGTCAGACCCACCATACTTGCTCCGGACACTGCCAGAGGGCTGTACAAGCAATGATCACACGCATGGCACAGCGGACACACCAGAAACCGCTGTGTTGGCCGTCGAATGGCGCTAGCTGCGCAGCATTTGTGCACCGCCGCCGTCAGTGCCAGCCAGTTTGCCGTGGCATACGGAGCTCCATCGCAGTCTTTAACACTGGTAGCATGCCGCGACAGCGTGGACGTGAACCGTATGTGCAGTTGACGGACTTTGAGCGAGGGCGTATAGTGGGCATGCGGGAGGCCGGGTGGACGTACCGCCGAATTGCTCAACACGTGGGGCGTGAGGTCTCCACAGTACATCGATGTTGTCGCCAGTGGTCGGCGGAAGGTGCACGTGCCCGTCGACCTGAGACCGGACCGCAGCGACGCACGGATGCACGCCAAGACCGTAGGATCCTACGCAGTGCCGTAAGGGACCGCACCGCCACTTCCCAGCAAATTAGGGACACTGTTGCTCCTGGGGTATCGGCGAGGACCATTCGCAACCGTCTCCATGAAGCTGGGCTACGGTCCCGCACACCGTTAGGCCGTCTTCCGCTCACGCCCCAACATCGTGCAGCCCGCCTCCAGTGGTGTCGCGACAGGCGTGAATGGAGGGACGAATGGAGACGTGTCGTCTTCAGCGATGAGAGTCGCTTCTGCCTTGGTGCCAATGATGGTCGTATGCGTGTTTGGCGCCGTGCAGGTGAGCGCCACAATCAGGACTGCATACGACCAAGGCACACAGGGCCAACACCCGGCATCATAGTGTGGGGAGCGATCTCCTACACTGGCCGTACACCACTGGTGATCGTCGAGGGGACACTGAATAGTGCACGGTACATCCAAACCGTCATCGAACCCATCGTTCTACCATTCCTAGACCGGCAAGGGAACTTGCTGTTCCAACAGGACAATGCACGTCCGCATGTATCCCGTGCCACCCAACGTGCTCTAGAAGGTGTAAGTCAACTACCCTGGCCAGCAAGATCTCCGGATCTGTCCCCCATTGAGCATGTTTGGGACTGGATGAAGCGTCGTCTCACGCGGTCTGCACGTCCAGCACGAACGCTGGTCCAACTGAGGCGCCAGGTGGAAATGGCATGGCAAGCCGTTCCACAGGACTACATCCAGCATCTCTACGATCGTCTCCATGGGAGAATAGCAGCCTGCATTGCTGCGAAAGGTGGATATACACTGTACTAGTGCCGACATTGTGCATGCTCTGTTGCCTGTGTCTATGTGCCTGTGGTTCTGTCAGTGTGATCATGTGATGTATCTGACCCCAGGAATGTGTCAATAAAGTTTCCCCTTCCTGGGACAATGAATTCACGGTGTTCTTATTTCAATTTCCAGGAGTGTAATATAATTTTGCAGGTACTATCAGTCATATATCTGGATACTGTTACGGAGTGTGTTACAAATGGATTTGACAGTAAAGCCGTAATAAATTAAAACGTCATGCATGATGCGGCAGCTTTTCATGCGGTTCACTGTTTTAGACGTTGTACCTCCTGAACTATGTATCGTGCAGTGATACACTTTTCTAGGTACTTTCCATGGCTAATGTAGATACCGTCTGCTGAATGGTTTGCGAATAGAGCTAGTAGTAGAGAAGTAATAAACTGTGACATCATTCATGATCCGGCAGTTTTCACGCGTCGCAGCGTTTATGACGTCATACATCCTGACCTATGAGTCGAAAAATGGCATAGTTTTGCAGGTAAATTCAGTCTATAAAATGTGTCACGAAGACAGTTAGTAATAAATCAAAACGTCATGGTTGATGCGACAGCCTTACTGCACGAACTGAGGAAATGGAGTAAGCGATAAACTTTTGTTCCCTTCATCATTTTTTATGGATCGTCAGCGAGAGAAATTTTCGTAATGGCTTGAAATTTTGTGTAAAGTTTGTTACAAATTTCTAAGTATTCCCATTCTCAAATACTGGATAACTTAAGCATGGGTATTCGTGCGTCGTGGGCTACACTGCTTTCTCATCCGCACACTTATTTCTTATTCCCACCCGAGCGGTCTAAGGCGCTGCAGTCATGGACTGTAAGGCTGGTCCCGGAGGAGGATCGACTTCTCCCTCGGGCATAGGTGTGTGTGTTTGTCCTTAGGATAATTTAGGTTGAGTAGTGTGTAAGCTTAGGGACTGATAACCTTAGCAGTTAAGTCCCATAAGATTTCACACACAGCCGGCCGCGGTGGTCTAGTGGTTCTAGGCGCGCCGTCCGGAACCGCGAGGCTTCTACGGTCGCAGGTTCGAATCCTGCCTCGGGCATGGATGTGTGTGATGTCCTTAGGTTAGTTAGGTTTAATTAGTTCTAAGTTCTAGGGGACTTATGACCACAGCAGTTGAGTCCCATAGTGCTCAGAGCCATTTCAACCATTTCACACACATTTTCTTACTCCCTCAATGATGATTTCCAAACACTAAGTGAAATGTCTACCAAGTTTGTGTGAAGTTTGTTCAGTGCTTCGGGGAGAGATCTGGAACATTAATACAGACAAATATACGTACTCGTATATCCATTTTTATAATATGTATGGATTTGAAGAAGAACCCTTCAGACAATGAAGAAGAAACCCTGATGCTGGTTTCGTCACGTGGATGATATTTTCGTTATATGGCCTCAAGGAGTAAAATAACTGTCTAAATTTCTAAATTTTCTGAATAATATAAATTATAATATAAAGTTCACTATTTAAAAAAGAGATACGGCAAAAGTTCATTTTTGGATGTACAAGTAATAGTAAAACCAGAAGAAACATTAGGGCATTAGGTCTACAGAATTCCCAATCAAACGGATAGATTTCTCCGCAGAAATTGTAGTCATCTTCTCAAGAAGAAAACTAGAGTGAGCGAAACATTCGTGGAGCAGATTAAAGAAATCTGTGAACCACAGTACTTGGAAGATAAGAACGTTCGTTTAAGAACAGCCTTCAGAAGAAACGGCTACTCTGACAAAGAGATAAATAGAACACTACAACGTAAAATGCTTAGAGCTTGTAATGAAAAAGAACCATCAAAGGGAGTTTTTCAGCCATTTGTAAAAACCGTTACGTATTCCATCAGTGAAGTGCCCACTTTGGGCGGTAGTGTTTAAGCCAACAAGAAAGGTGCGCGAATATTCGAACACTCCAAAAGCGCTACTCACGTCGCCTGCCGCAGCAGCAGTATATACAGATATACAGTCCGTTGCTCCTGCTGTTAATTGTATGTAGGAACTACAAGAAAAAAACACCTATCTTAAGGAACACAAGAGCAATTGTGGCCTGTGTAAAACGGATAAATCAGCAGTAGCTGATCATGCACAAGGCCTGGGACCCAAGTAGTTTCTCTGACACGGTGGTTTAAGCACAGTCTAATAATTATTAAGCTAAGATGTGCAGGTTGTAGCAGAAATGAGAACAGTGAGAAACTCAACACAAGAATTGGGGATCACGAAGTAGACGAAATCAAGAAATTCTGCTGTCTAGGCAGCAAAATAGCTCTTGACGGACGGAATAAGGATGGCATAGAAAGCAGTCTAGCACTGGAAAAAGGCATTCCTGACCACGAGAAGCCGACTAGTATCAAACCTAGGTCTTAATCTGAGGAATAAACTTCTGAGAATGTACGTTTGGAGCACAGCTTTGCTTGTTAGTGAAACATGGACTGTGGGAAAACCGGAACAGAAGAGAATCGAAGCACCTTAGATGTGGTGCTACAGAAGAATGTTGAAAGTTAGGTGGGCTGATAAGGATAAGAATGCAGAGGTTCACAGCAGAATCGGCGAGAAAAGGAGTATATGGAAAATACTGACAAGAAGAAAGGGTAGATTGGTGGGACATCTATTAACCCTAGGACGCCCAAGCCTTTTTTTCTAACTTGCATGCCTAAGGGGGGGGGGGGGGGGGGTTCGGCGAGCCCACAGGTATTAAATAAGTTTACTGACGAAAAATTACAACTTTCAAAATGATTTATGTATTTTAACTAAGGCATCGGTTTATAAATGTTGTTAATTGTTATAAATATTGGGTTGAGTGAACAAAAAATTGACATATTGCAATACAAAATACAGATGTGTTCACATACAATAGACTACTCTGAGTCCTCAACTTCAAGGCAAGAGACACACTTCACAATTTTTTCTGAATGTGTGTACTCACATGTTTATGATCCTGTCCACAATACTGTTTTGGTTTACTTAGATTGTTGTACTTCTGCTTCTTTGTTTTAGCTTTTCTTACACAAATATGGCACCGACCTTTCCCTGCAGGAGGCTGACGTGCTTCTGTTGTCACTTCTTTGATTTTCTTTTGTAGAATAGTCTTCATTGATTGAACAATTTGGTTGGATAAACCTCTTGCATTGGCACTTCTTTCTTCTACCTGCAATTTCACTAGTTGCATCCCAGTTTGCAGAAGATAAAGTTTCCGTTTGTTGTGTTTCTTTTCATTCCATATTGGATGTTGCTGAATGTATATGGTGGTTGCATTGATAGCACAAATGTCGATGAGAGAGTAAAATACAGATAGAGGCCATCTCTTTGTTCCCATCTTGCAGGTGTACATACGCGCCATTTGATCAATGGTATCAATTCCACCTTTAGTGGAATTATAATATGCATTTATCTCGGATTTATTCTTCTGTCCTCCAACAGTGCTTTTATCTTTGTGCGCTGTCGTCAAACATCAGTAAGTTTGTACTTGGTTTCGTTTTTGCTGTGTAGGACACCAAAGTTACTGGAGGCCTACGTGTTGGGAACTGCACTAACTCACTGCAAGTTTACAAGATAAATAACAGCTGACTGACATCAACAATCACTTCCTCTGAAAGTAAACCGATTGTTGTGAATATCAAGAATACCAACCAACAAGAAACTAACTTGCATTGTTGTAGAGATGAGAAATACGAAATCCTACTAAGGGAAATTTTCTATAGCATGGAAGGCTAAGGGGGGGGGGGGGGGTGTTGTTGGACCAATAATAAGTTCATTTATTTTTTCTTTCAAAGCAGGAATTTTCTATAAAATATATTGACACTAACATTTCATAAAATAGCCAACAAACAATAACTCAAATGGAATATGTAGTATGAAAGTTACTTGGGCAAAAGCAGGGGTCATAAAAAAATTGTGGGTTCAACGAACCCCCCCCCCCCCCCCTTAGGCGTCCTAGTGTTAAGACATTAGGGAATAACGGCCATGGTATTAGGGGAAGATGTAGAGGGAAAACCTGTAGAGGACGACAGAGACTGGAATACATCCAGCAAATAACTGAGGACGTATGTCGCAAGTGCTGCGCTGAGATGATGAGGTTGGCACAGGAGAGGAATTTGTGGTAGGCTCCGTCAAATAATTCAGAAAACTGATACGGTCATAGAAACACAAAAGCAGAGGAACAATTTCAGAAGGAAAGAAGGGACGAAGTTGAACAAGTTGTGCACCCTAGTGCTAAATAAAAGGAACTGTGCCGACTGCTCCCCGCAGCAGGCTCCGTAACACACATCCTCGCGACTACGCGACCTTTGGCACAGTCTGATGACGTCACGAACTGTTGTGTGGATACATACAGTTGCTCGCAGAGCTTGTTTCTGTAACTGATGTCTGCGTCATTAAGGCTTACGATGGTGTCTCCAGCATTGAAAGACGAAACGCTAGGCTGACAATGTGCCTTGTACCACAGTCTTATGACCATAATACTAATATCAGCAATACCGCAGTTAACCGGCCTTGGAAGCCTGTGTTCTATGATAAATGGCAACGCCTCTACTGTTGCCATTACCGGGAACATGGACCGCTGGTGAATAACATCGCATTATGTTCAGCGATGAATGGCGGTTCTGCATTGCCCCGGATGACAATCGTTGGTGGGTATGGCAGCAACCTGGGGAGAGATCCCGTTCTACCCATGTGTTACAATGGCACAGCGGAGTTACTCCTGGCATCATTCTGCAGGAAGGAATCTGGTATGACATCTGGTCAGGACTTGTAGTGTGGATTGAAGGAAATCTGATGCCGCAATGGTGCATCAGGTACTTCCTCATGTATTACCTCCCAAGTGCGACAATATTGTGGTGCCATTTCTCAACAGGACAACACTCGTCCAGACATGGTAGGTGTCTGTATGAGCTGTCTATGTCGCGAAGAGGTACTCCTATGGTGAACAAGATCCTCAGATCTGTCCCTGACAATGTGTATGGCACCAGCTCGTAGGTGAACACCGTCCCAGTGCCAATATCCAGGATATAAAGAATCAGTTACAACAGCTGTGGGTCAGTTCAGGAGAGCGTGCAACAGCTTTATGACATTCTTCCCAACCGAATCAGTGCGTGCATCCATGTCAGATGGGCTGCAGTGTCATGCTGAGAAGTGGAACCATAGTGCCAAGTGCCTTGTAAATTTGACTCGATATTATAATAACTGAAACAACTTCACACACCCTCTCAACCCGTGAAGTTTCATTTCGTTTGCTCGCCGCCTTCTGGGTGCTTCACTTTTCTTGTCAGGCACTGCACAGTATTTTTGACGTGCTAGGACACTGTTATACGCCGTTGATAATGGCGGAAGTGCCAAAATTGCAGTTGTGTATTGAAAAATAAAATGTCACAGTCAAAGGAGGACACCACAGGTGAACTTAAAAAAATTAACTAAATCAATTTATGAAAGTTATTCATAGTAGCAAGTGAAGAATTATTTATTCAGTGGAGATGCATGAATTGCTCCATTCTACGCCATCCTACATCTGTAAAATGAACGACTAACTGAATATAATCACAGTGGATTCATTTTGAGATGTCTACATGAAATACATAAACAAGGATAAATGTTTTGTGGGTAGTCTACTTCTTCTTTGGCTAAATTCAAAATATGAAGTCCCATATTAAAAAATAGCCGTGTTAGTCAAGTATCTGGTGACAACTGGGCCACGCTCCACTCCGAACTACTGTACTCGTCTACGTGACATCAGCGAGCACCAACATGGCCGCCACATCATGTTTAAATACATTTACTTACCAGGCTGTACTAAATTCCTTATCTTCTGACGCGTCTGGTCCTCTACCCACTTGTTTATTTGAGACCTCGCCTCTTCCGAGTGACTGAAGTCTAATTCCTGAGCTCCAGAAAGGAATCTGAGAGCAGCCGCCTTGAAGTCTTCTTTGATTCCGCAGCCATACTTTAAGAAAATCCTGTTTGCGATATGAAGCGTCACCTCGTCGTACTCCTAAAACATGTTGCGCATATTTGTACACTGATAATTTAACTCTAGACAATGATAAATTACTGAAACTATTCATTTTTTCATTTAAATAATGGAAAACTGCACCAGTTACTTATGTTTTCATGCTTAACACAACGCGTTCCGAGAATTTATTCTCATCTTCAGAGGCACTGATTTACATGAATACTTTTGCAGATGTTTGCATGTATGGTTTTCTGCCTCTCTTGTGCTGTAGATGTTTCTTTGAAGTTACACTGCAATCGGAAAATCGGACAGAAAAAAGCTTGGAATGTTTTTATGTGCTAGTGTTATAAATGGTATGTATGATTTTGTACTTACAGGTACTGTGCCTCTTTCATTAGACAGAATATCACACACACAAATATCATCAGTTAAAATGTTCGTTATGTAATCAAAATCAGTTACGATGTTTTGTAATCAAAACATGCTACAAACATATTACGACACTATGATTTCACGAAGAGTTTGTACACAGTCAGACGTACTAAACAGTTTTCGGATTACATTATTATGCATGCACTTTGGTGACAAAGTCACCTATTACTATCGACGGCCGGAGTGGACGAGCGGTTCTAGGCACTACAGTCTGGAACCGCGCGACCGCTACGGTCGCAGGTTCGAATTGTGCCTCGGGCGTGGATGTGTGTGATGTCCTTAGGTTAGTTAGGTTTAAGTAGTTCTAAGTTCTAGGGGACTGATGACCTCAGAAGTTAAGTCCCATAGTGCTCAGAGCCATTTGAACCTATTACTATCGTCTCGGTCCTCCTTTAGCCCGGCATAGTGCAACAACTCGACGTGGGATGGACTCAACAACTCACTGGAAGTCCCCTGCTGAAATACAGAGCCTTACTGTCTCTATAGCCGTCCACAATTGCAAAAGTGTTGCCAGTGCTGGATTTTGGGCATGAACTGACCTCTCGATTATGTCCCATAAATGTTCCATGGGATTCATGTCGGGCAATCTGAGTGTCCAAATCATTTACTCGGATTATCCAGGATGTTTTTCAAATCAATCACGAACAATCGTGGCCCAGTGATATTTCACATTCTCATGAAGTCCATGCATGGTTGCAAATGGTCTCCAAGCAACTGAACATAACCATTTCCACTAAATGATCGTTTCAGTTGGACCAGAGGAACCAGTCTGTTCCATGTAAACACAACGCACACCATTATGGAACCACCAACAGCTTGCACAGTGCCTTGTGGACAACCTGGGACTGTCGCTTCGTGGGGTGTGGACCACACTCGAACCCTGCCATCAGCTCTTGTCAAGTGGAATCGTGATTCATCTGACCAGTCCACAGATTTCCAGTAGCCAAGGGTCCAACCGATAAGGTTACGAGCCTAGGAGAGGCGCTGCAGCGATATCGGTCGTCTGCCGCCATAGCCCATTAAGGTAAAATTTCACTGCACTGTCCTGACGGAGACGTTCGTCATACTTCCCACATTGATTTCTGCGATCATTTCACGCAGTGTTGCTTGTCTGTTAACACTGACAACTCTACGCAAACGCCACTGCTCTCGGTCGGTAACTGAAGCCAGCGCTGCGTTGTTCGTTGTGAGAGGTAATGCCTGAAACTTAGTATTCTGGGTACATTCTTGACACTGTGGCCCACGGAATATCGAATTCCCTAACGATATCCGGAATGGAATGTCCCAAGCATCTAGCACCAACAACCATTCTCCATTCGAACTCTTAATTCCCGTCGCGCAACCATAATCATGACGGAAACCTTTTCACATGAATCACCTGAGTACAAATGACAGCTCCGCCAATGCACTGCCCTTTTATACCTTGTATGCGCCTTACTACCACCATCTGTATATGTCCATATCGCCATCTCATGACCTTTCGTCACCTCAGAGTAAATTTGTCAATTACAAAATATATTGATACCGCTTTTGGCTACTGAATTATCGATTACATTTTTTATACGCGAGGAAATGTGCAAATTTATGAAAATATTTACAGTTATCATATGCAGGAGAAACATTTGAAAAGAATAACTGATTCATTATATAGTTTGTCATTGAGAATTTTTTCTCCTTGCTTATTGTGGCATCCAAAAATTTCAAGTTCATCTATTACATCTATTGTATGTGATTTTTGGAGGTACTGGAATTCGTAAAATCTTTTTCTGTGTTTTCAGAAGGTTGTCCAGTGTTTTTTATGTGTGTTGTTACTGCAATTCCCATGGCAATAATAAATAATAACTTACTAAAGCACAAAAAGTGTTCACAAGCTGAAATTATTGAATCTAAAGAGTTAGTAGAAATAATCCCCAGCTACATGTACTTTACATGTTTATCAACAACCAGATCGACTAGCCAAGGGCTGATCGATATCTAGCACAACAGACATTTTCATAAACCATCTAGAACACAAAGCATTCGTCAGCTAGGAATTGCTGAAAAAAACGTAATATAGTACAAAATACGTGTGGATGATACCTTAATTTTAGTCAAAAATACTCCAAGACACCAGTAACATCATAAATTTGTTTTATAATACACGCAAGAAAAGAAATTTCGCAGCTGAATACCAAAAATAATAGGATTAATTTTCTACAATTGTCCACAGAAAACGAAAACAGGATCAATTTCAAAATATAGACAAAAAATACAACGTCCAACTATACAATCTCTGCCACATTATGTAACGCCTCTGTAGACAAGAAAGCTGGATACAAAATGATGGTACACAAAGCAAATAAATTCCAATGAACAAAGAGGACAGAGTGAAAGAGTAAGACACCATTAAGAAAATTGCCATGGCCAATGACTTCTCCACCTCAATGACAGACAATATACTGAAACCAATAAATGATTTCTTAGCTGTTTAGAAGGATCCAATAATACAGACAAGTGATGGCCAGCATACATTACACAGGTAATATGTTTCAAAAAATAGGTATTGTACATAGGTCAAAGAGCGAAATTAGTTTTCTCTACAAACTAATTGCAAAAAAATTAGTCCAAACCTTAAACAATAAAAAACGTAAATTCTCAGACTCAGCAATATACAAAATCATATGCAAAACTTGCACATGTTACTGCATAGGACAAACTGGCAGGAATTTCCAAATTAGATAAACTGAATGCATGAACTGTTACACACATAATCAATTGACAAAATCAGCAATAGCAACACACAAGACACTGGACACAAATTCAAAAACATAGAAGAAGGTATGAAGATATTGCAACACATGAAAAAAATTCGCATACAGTGGATTTTATGGAGGAGCTTGAAATTTTAGCCACCACTAAAAGCAAGGAGAAAAAATTATCAGTGAAAATCTAGATAGATCAGTTAACTTTTTCAGAAGTTTTCTCCTGCATATGAAACTATAAGAATTTTTATAAATATGTGCATTTCCTCACATATAAAAAATTTAACCAATAATCCCATAGTCAATAGGGGTAAAAATAATTATTATAATTGATAACTTTGTATGTATAATGTGATCCAAAAGCACTGCAACACTTCTTACTGAGTAAAACTCTTTATGAAACCTTAGTATCGTAATATCTTTGTAGCATGTTTTGATTACAGGAACAAACAATGGAAGTGATGGTCTGCATGTGTGTGACATTTTGTTTGATGGAGGTTGCTCAATACCTGAAAGTAGGAATACAAGAATACCATTTAGAGTGCTGGACACTCGTAGATTACACTAAACACTCCTACATTCATTTTGTCCGATTTTCCGATTGCAGTATAACCTCAAAAAGACATTACAATGCAAGACAAGTAAAAATCACATATACAAGCATCACTAAAAATATTCATGTAAACAAATGCACTTGAAAATGGGAACAAAGTCTCGCAACGCTTTGTGTTAAACATGAAAAAATAAGTAACCAGTTCACTTTTTCATTATTTATATCATAAATGACACATCTGCAGGCTTACCTAAAACATCGATCATGATGAACGAAATTAAGTCATTGATTTTTTTTACATTTTACGAAACAGCCTAAGGCAGTGATTTCCAACCTTTCGGGTTCGTGGCTCACCTGACGAACTGTGTTATTTCCGTGTCTTCCCTGTAGGATACCTTGTAAAAACTGAAGTATTTAATAAAAAAGAATTACGAAGAAAATACACCTAGCGTCTATTCAACACAGTTGAGTAATAATTTAGGATCATTACGATGCAGTCTCAATGTGAATATAAAAATTTTTATTTACTTACATTTAGTTTTGTCATTAGAGCTCTGAAGCCATTCTCGATCAGTTTCCTTTCATCTGGCAGGTGTAATCCCGCCGCGATCTCTTTTGCTGTATTCCCTTTTGCTCCAAGAAACACAAGTGCCAGAGCTACCTGAATACTTAGAGGGGAAAAGAAGAGATTCCCTGGCTGCACTGCTAAGCTCTGAAACAGAGTGTTAATGGGTCACACTGTTCAGTTACAGTAATCTCCAAATCTTTACTGCAAGCTATTCTTACTAAAACAAGAGCTGTTAAAGATGAAACGTATCAGATATCGCAAGAAAGGCATCTCTATTCGGCTGTTTGGGCGAACCTGATTCGCTGTGCAAAACTCCATCCATATTAATATTCTATCATTCACCTATTGTCTTGCATTTTATCCATGTATTGTTTCGCAGGTGATGAAGGTCTAAAGTAAGATAATGCTCCGTGATGATAAAATGTGGTTAAGAGAAAACTTAAGTATTGTCTAAAGACGTACTCCATAACATCGGACTGATTAGATATCCACAATGAATTTTCACTCTGCAGCGAAGTGTACGCTGATATGAAACTTCCTGGCACTTTAAAACTGTGTGTCGGACCGAGACTCGAACTCGAGACCTTTGCCTTTCGCGGGCACGCGCTCTACCATCTGAGCTACCCAAGCGTGACTCACGATCCCTCCTCACAGCTTCACTTCTGCCAGTACCCCACCTCCTACCTTCGTAACTTCATAGAAGCTCTCCTGCGAAATTATCAGACATCAGAGAACTTTTAACATTGCAGCTCGTCAGCAGTCGTGAACAATTTAATGATTATAAAGAATCAACCTCGATTGCAAATAGAAACCAGATGTTGACCTAGGTTTCGGCGCGGATAACCACGTCTCCACGTCGTCTTCGGAACACACTAAAACTACAAATTGCCCAAAGAGGCATGGTCCAACATTAATAAAGAAGTAATCTTTTGCCCTTTTGGGCGTTCTGTATTAATGTCGTAACATGCCTCTTTAGGTAGTTTGGCCGGCCGGTGTGGTCGAGCGGTTCTAGGCTCTTCAGTCTGGAACCGTGCTGCTGCTACGGTCGCAGGTTCGAATCCCGCCTCGGGCATGGATGTGTGTGATGTCCTTAGGTTAGTTAGGTTTAAGTAGTTCTAAGTTCTAGGGGACTGATGACCTCAGATGTTAAGTCCCACAGTGATAAGAGCCATTTTTAGGCAGTTTGTAGTTTTAGTGTGTTCCCAAGAAGGCATGGTTATCCGCCCCGAAACCTAGGTCAACGTCCGGTTTCTATTTGCAATCGAGGCAGATTCTTTATAATCATTAATTTATATTAGACATCAATGCACTTTGTCACAGCGTAAGGGGGCAATTTAAGTCATCAACTAATACGCAGTGACAACCAGATATGCGAAACCCCGTATTACTACAACGTCACTCACTCACAGTTGCAATCGGTCAGACAAATAGCAGGGTATAACACTTTGTAAAGACGTGAAATTAATCACATAGGTTCACTCAAAAGTAAAGCAGGTCGCAGATTTCTGTTCACTGATAGGGTGACAGGAAATACAGTCGGTCTGCAAAGGAAACTTCTTACAAAATACTCATGCCATTTATCCTAGAACATTGCTCCCGTGTCTGCAACTCGCACCAATCAGGATATACAGGGGACATTGAAAGTATGCAGGGAAGGGCAGCACGAATGGTCAGAGGTTTGTGTGACTCGCGGGGGAGGGGGGGGGGGGGGTCACAGAGATGCTAAAGAAACTGAACTGGCAGACTTTTCAAGACAGATGTAAGCTATCCCTAGAAAGTGTACTTGCAAAGTTCCAAGAACTAGCCTTAAACGAAGCCTTTCGGCGTATATTACAGTCCCCGAAGTATCGTTCCCGTACGGATGGTGAGGAAGAGATCAGACTAATTACAGCATCCACAGACGCGTTTAAGCAGTCATTCGTCCCGCTCTCTATACTTGAACGGAACGGTAAGAAACCATAACGTGTAGAACACTCGGAAGAACCCTCTGCCATGCACTTCAAAAAGGTTTGTAAAGTATGGGTGCAGCTGTAGAGATCGATCCGCGCACCTTTCGATCTGCAGTCTGACTTTTACCCACTGAATCACCTAGTCACCCGTCGATTCGTTACGAATTTGTAAATATTTTTAGCTGTTTATTGATTTTTAATGTATAAACTGATACTGAATCAATTTATCGAGGATGTCTGAAAATTCGTGAGGACCACAACTGTCCACAGAGATATTTTATTCCAGAGCCATCTAAGAGTACTTGGCACCACTTGTAACCATAGAATTGTATCGATAACTATCGATAGTTACCTCTCTGCCGAGCGCAGACTTTCGTGGAGAGAGGGAGTGTTGTGTTGATGCTGTGGCTGCAGCACGTATCTTAAAAGTTATGGTGAAGTAATTCCAAATTTCTTACCACTCAAGTTTTGCCTTTAATTTCTGTGTTCACGACGCAGTATCAATGTTTATCCAAAAGGTGATGTTTCTCGGTTTCGTGTGCCGTGTCGGGAGAACAACAATCAACCGCTTCGTGACAGTTGCGGAAAAATGATGTGGACTGGTATGATCCTAAATGCAACTTCTAGGTGAAAGAAACACATATCGTTTTGACTGGCTGAATACCACGAGAGCAGGTGCTTTCTCGTTCGTACGCGTATATCGTACCCGATATTTTATGGAGCACTCGCGTCGCGATTCGGTCACGCGCACGCTTGTGTTATAAGCTATTGAGTTTTTAGTACTGTTGGATTCCATCATTCAGACAGCAACCTTATACTTCTCAATGGACACGTACTTGGAATACAAATAATGATTACGTCCATTGCGGAATAACGTTAATTGTGAAGAGTGCAGCCGGCCGGTGTGGCCGAGCGGTTCTAGGCGCTTCAGTCTGGAACCGCACGACTGCTACGGTCGCAGGTTCGAATCCTGCCTCGGCCATGGATGTGTGTGATGTCCATAGGTTAGATAGATTTAAGTAGTTCTAAGTTCTAGGGGACTGATGACCTCAGATGTTAAGTACCATAGTGCTTAGAGCTATTGGAACCATTTTTGTGAAGAGCGCAGCCCCACCCTGTGCGAGTGTTTAACAGAATACAGAGAATTCCAGCAGATAAACTTGGCATCGTTGGTGTGAGTGGCTGCTGTCCCTGCTAGACAACCGTTATTACAGGACACATCATAGCAGGCAGCGCAGAGAGCAGCAGATCAACCTCCGCAGGAAGGACCAGGTACTTAGGTTTGGGCACACGGTCGTTAAATATCCAGCTCCGTTCCTGTGTCTAGGGAGTGTTGTACAGTCTCGAGTCTTTTATTAGTACTGCATATCTACCCTCTTTTGTCCGCCTGCTTAGCTGGGTGGTAAAGTGCTCGCCTCCCATACAAGTGTGCCCGGGTTCGATTCCCGGCTGGGTTGGAGTTTTTCTCCGCTCAGGAACTGCGGCGCGCAAGCCGCCCAATGTGGCGTCGAACGAAATACGACTTGCACTTGGCGGCTGAACTTCTCCGAATAGGGGCCTCCCGGCCAACGATGCCATAAGCACATTTCCATTTTTTTAAATCTACCCACTTACATCCCGGACGTGTTACACACTCTTCTACACAGTCCATCCATTTAATGCCCCCACCGCCTGTGTTGTAGGTCAACGACCAGCTACCACTCACACACGACAGGTGGCAGCACTAGCAGTGGAGGGTGTACACAGAGCGTGACGGGAGGGGGGGGGGGGAGAGAGGTGACGCCGGAAACAGGCCAGTCGTTGTCGTAATGCGGAAACGGAGCGATTTACCGGACTTCCAAAAGGGCATGATTATTAGCTTTCGGGCCACGTGAGGATATGTTTTCAAAACGGCTAAAGTTGTAAACTGCTCGCGTGTCACCGTGGTTAAAGTATACCGATCATGCCACAATGGCTCTATCGAAAACCGGCACCGAGGCCACTGTAGCACACCACGGGCCCCAATGACAGGGGCGAACGACGGCTGCGGAGATGTATACGGGCGAATAGACTTGCAACTGTTGAGCAACTGACCGCCCAGATGAACCAAGAAGCTATCAACAGTGCCTTCTCAATAACCGCTTGGCGAACGTTGCTGCGTATGGACCTCTGCAGCAGACGCCCGGTTCATGCACCCATGCTGACTGCTGTTCATCGGCGACGAAGGCTGGAATTTACACGGCAGTACCGCAACTGGAACTCCACTGATTGGCGTGTACGGCGTGAAACGTCTGAAAGCGAACACCCTGCAACAATCGTCGGAAGGATTGAAGCTGGAGGGCAATCCCTACCTGATTTCGTCATTCTGGAAGGCACAATGGGTCAACACAAGTACGCATCTTTCCTTGGGGACTATGTCCACCCCTACCCCCAGTTTATTTTCCTCAGAACGATGGCAACTGCTAGCAGGACGATTCAACTTGTCACACAGCTCGCAGTGTATGTGTGTGGTTCAGAGAGAACCTGGACGAGCTAACTGTACTCCCCTGGCCGCCAGACACCCCGGATTTAAGGCCAATCGAGAATCTGTGGAACCACCTCGATGGGCTGCTCGTGCTATGGATTCTCAACCGCAGCTGGCTACGATACTGGAATCAGCATGGCTCCACATCCCTGTCTGTACCTTCCAGAACCTCACCGACTCTCCCCCTGCGTGTCTCGCAGCGGTCCACGCTGCAAAAGACAGTTATTCAAGTTTTTGACAGATAGCCAGACTAACGTGGTTGGACAGCATACAAGGAGAAGTCAAATGAAAACGAGATAGAAAAAAAATTAAGTAAACTGATTGTTATTTCAAAAGTAATCACCTCAAATATTGATACATTTATCAGACTTTGTGATAAGACGGTCGGTGTCTTCACTGAAAAATATTAGCGCTTGGTTACCGAAGCATGTTTCTACCCAGGCATGAATCTCTTCATCCAAAGCAAATCGATCGCCACGTATGTCTTTCTTCAGTGCTCCAAAAGTATGGAAAGTAGGACAGATTGGGACTGTTGTAAGTAGGCTGTTTAAGTTTTTATGTTGGTAACGCCACGTAGCGCTCTGTATGAAAATCGCTGACTGTGCTCTGTGCACTCTGTGGCTGGTTGGACTCATTGTTGGAATATTCGCTTGTGCAGTGTTCGGCAGTTGAATGAGAACAGCTCGTAGCGTTGGGCAGTTGGAGGTGAGCCACCAGCAGTGGTGGATGTGCGGAGAGAGATGCCAGAGTTTAGAGCGGATATATATTTTATGACTTTTGAACGCTATTAAGGTAAATACATTGTTTGTTCTTTATCAAAATCTTTCATTTGCTAACTATGCCTGTCAGTAGTTAGTGCCTTCAGTAGCTAGAATCTTTTATTTAGCTGGCAGTATTGGTGCTCGCTGTATTGCAGTAGTTCGAGGAACGAAGATTTTTGTGAGGTAAGTGATTCATGAAAGGTATAGATTATTGTTAGTCAGGGCCATCCTTTTGTAGGGATTATTGAAAGTCAGACTGCGTTGCGCTAAAAATATTGTGTATCAGTTTAGTGATAATCAGAATTAATAAAGAGAAAACTGTTTGAGTACGTGGACTTTTGCTCAGCTGTTTGAAAATCAAATAACGTAGAAGTTTACCAGCACAGTCATTCATAATTTTTCAAAGGAGACGTTTCACTGTATGGAGGATGTGTGATGGCTTCCAAGCGAAACTTCTCCGGCGTACTTGAAGCAGCCTTGGGCGAGCACATATCCTTCATATAAAGATCTCTCACCATGCGAGATCCATATCTATTGAGCCTTGAAGAACGAGTAGTACTAGTGTCCCACATGCTGTCTCCTTTACAAATGAGTCACACTTTCCTAAAACTCTCCCAAGAAACTGAAGTCGACTATTCGCCTTTTCTACTACAGTCCTTACATGCTCGTTCCGTTTCATATCGCTTTGCAAAATTTCTCCTAGATATTTAATCGACTTGACTCAATTAAGCACTACACTGCTAATGCTATGTTCGAACATTACGGGGTTATTTTTCCTACTCATCTGCATTAACTAACATTTTTCTGCATTTAGAGCAAGTAGCCATCCATCACATAAACTGGAAATTTTGCCTGAGTCATCTTGTATCCTCCTACAGTGACTCGAAGACGACAGCTTTGTGTACACTGCACAATCATCACCAAATAGCCGCGGATTGCTGTCCAACCTGTCCATCAGATCATTTATGCATCACACTTTCCTGTGGCACTCCTGACGACACCCTTGTCTTTAATGGACACTGGTCGTCGGGGATAATGTACTGGGTTGTGTTACTTAAGATGCCATAGAGTGACTCACATATGTCGCAACCTATTCTGCATGCTCGTACCTTCGTCAACAATCTGCAATGGGGCACCGTGTCAAACGCTTTCCGAAAATCTAGAGATATATATTTATTTATTTACTCAGCCTGACCTGATTATGGCCAGGAGTTCACAAATACAGTAGCTGTTTTACATCACAGTTACCTAAGAAATTACAATTTCAATATGAGAATTAATAGCATTAAAATGGTCTGAGTGTACATAGTGACAATGTGACTAAGTAATACTGACTATGAACTGATAAGGTTAATAGTGACAGTGGTAAGCGAAGTAAGGGCCAACGCCATATAGTACTTTCTGTAAAACCGAACTGGAATTCCAATTGGACCTGGCGACACATGCGTTAGTTAACTCTTTCAGTTGCTTCTCTACACCAGGGATGCCAATTACGATATCCTTCATGCAAGAGTTTGTAAGACGGTCAAAGGTCAGTATGTCTGTACGAGCCCCCTGCGTGAATGATTTCTTAATTGCGGGATTTAAAACTTCGGCTTTCCCTTTGCTGTCTTCCATTGCCACACCAAGCTGGTCAACGAGTGGGCGTATAGAAGCCTTTGACCCGCTTAGCGGTTTTCCGTAGGACCACAATTTTTTCGGGTTCTCGGCCATATTTGCTGAGGTATGACGGTCGATATTTTTACAGATGCACGATTTCTACTAAATTTTGGAAGTCATAATTTAAGCGTTCATTTTTGAACCGAGAGTGCTTAGATGCAATGTGGCGCTTAGCACTTTTGTGGCGTAGGTGCCACGTGTCTGACGACTTAAAGCCGTTGGAAAAACCACAGGAGAATATCACGTCTGGAATAATAGGTCACCATTTCACTCTTCAAGCTGTTCACACTGCACAAAATCACTCATATTGTTCTGAAGCCAACACAGTCTCAAACTGACAGTCACGGAATGGATCACACAGGAGACAGTTGTTTTGTCTAACAACAGCCTCACTCTCAGAGCACTAAGTACAGGGACGGCCAGAACCAGTCTGAGCAATCAACGTCAACTGGAAAGACGAACTACACCAGTTGATAGTCGTCAGTTAGAAGACGTCTTTCAGGTGGTTTATCTTCGTGCGAGATATTAGTCGCTGCTCTGGTGCAAAGAGACACTATGTACGGGTCTCATCTGTCACGAACGACACAATCTAGGGCTGCACGGCAAAGGTACATCAGTCTACGCTGTACTTGGATTAGCTATCTGACCAATCTGGTGTCAGCACGGCAGTGTTTAAGCAATGTACCCAAGTAGATGACGAGAGAAAACCAACTTGTATTTCCTGGAGCGATGGGACCAGAGCCGGACAGTGTCGCCGAGCGGTTCTAGGCGCTTCAGTCTGGAACCGCGCGACCGCTACGATCGCAGGTTCGAATCCTGTCTCGGGCATGGCTGTGTGTGGTGTCCTTAGGTTAGTTAGGTTTAAGTAGTTCTAAGTTCTAGGGGACTGATGACCTCAGATGTTAAGTCCCATAGTGCTCAGAGCCATTTCTGATGGGACCAGATGAATTAGTACCTGATGTTTCATTTCGTTGGCCATTTTCTGTGCTGCAATCCACAGGAAGCTATAACGAGATCGTCACTTGCATGTGCCCCTTGACGCAATACTTTGAAAGATGTGTTAATTGAGAAGTGACAGTAAATTACATAAGCTTTGAATGACGTGTACCTCTTTGGCTACCAGATATTATGATAGGGGCAGATGAAGTCACTGTTGTTAGGCCGAGAGTACCTGTCAGTGCAATTCAGTGCTGTGCTTTTGGCGGTCACGACCGGTAGAGGGGACTATTGAGAAGCTTCCCTATGTGCCTGTGCACTTGGAATGAGGTAAATGTATCAGATTTTGCATATTTGTTGCGACCGGCAATCGTAAAAGCTCTGCCACTTGCTTTGGCAACATTTTTCATTCCGCGAATCATCATAACCTAAATGATGAAATTTCAGTCGACAATATCTATTTGGGTATTATAATGTCCCCCCCCCCCCCTCTTAGCTATTTCGTATTAAAGTCTTATTGCAATCTAGTTTAATACACTATTCCTGCAAAATAAGAGAAGTTTTTCCACGGATGGGCAATATATTGTTAATATTACTTAACTTGAAGTTGGTCGGTGTCCAGGCGTAGCTTCCATTGCATAGCCTTTTTGAAATGAAATATGATCAGCTGTGTTTCGATTGATAAAACTAGTTTAGTACTAGTTTCTTGGTATTGACTCTTTTTTATTTTTAGATCACTCTTGTTCTAATGCATTTTCACATAACACAGAAACATTTTCGCAAACAGTGTGTTGTAAAGTGATTCATCAGTTTCTCCCAGCGTATTTCTTGCTCGAGGAGTCCACGGGTGTACTGCCGGTCCATAGTGTCCAACGGGCACAATGTTTCGGCGATCAGACATGTCGCCATCGTCAGGTGCGCTGACGAACTGAGCTCCTGAGGGTGGGCGGCCGTCTTAAATCCCCTCCCCCTGCGAGGCGTTCTCTCCGCGGTCCGCGCCTGCGGCCGCGCGTCGGCGGTCGCTGAGACGCTGGCGTCGGCGTCTGTGGTGGCGTCGGTGTAACTGCCTCGTCCACCCCGGTCGCCCGTTCGTTTTCTTTGCTGAGCGTCTTTTTAATTAGATTCCTATGCCTTGCTGAGGTTATAGCTTCAATCTCGGTCGATGAGTCCGTCCCTGGTACGAATTTCGATAGCCTCTCTAACGACGCTGTCCCAGTATTTAGATGTCTGTGCCGAGACTTTGGTATGTTGGTAGTCCATTTCTTGATTTTCGGACAAACAGTGCTCTGCGGCCGCCGAATTGTTGGGGGTACCTAAGTCGAGTGTGCCTCTGATATTCTGGGCAACGATCTTAGATGGTGCGCACTATCTGTCCGATACGTCTTTCCACTCTGACACGGAATCTGGTATATGCTGGCCTTCCGCAAACTCAGATCGTCTTTGACATTTCCCAATAATGCTTGTGTTTATTGCGTGTGCAAAAGACAATTCCTACTCGGTGTCTCCTCAATATTCGTCCTATTTTCCCCACCGCTACAGCACAGCGTGTGGAGACGGAAGAAGTCACGAAGGAAGAGATAGTCACTGCGTATATACCGTATAATGGCACACTATCGGGGAAAATACCGTTGTTTTCGAAACCAAAGGTCTCTTTACACAAGTTATGTCACGTTGCAGGACGACTCTGTGGTGGCTGCCTTGCAGCCCCTGTACTTAGACCTGCACAAAGTCATCAGCCGAGAGTCACAGACATTCGATGTCCTACTACATCATATACCGACAAACATTTCCATCACCTGCCTACCTCACCTCGTCCCAGGCCGTTGCCCAGACTGTACTGGGGATCCAGGATGACTGGCATGAGCCCTTTCCAGCCCGTTCTGCGACGGAATCCTTGAATGGTACCATGGATGACGAAACAACCTCCTTCACCAACACTGCGCGCACCAACCCCTTGGAATCTCGGTGCGGCCGCCTTCTCTACCCTCCTGGACACTTGGCTCAAAACAGTTATATAATGTGCGGGCCACACCCATATTTCACAGAGAAACCCTCCAGCCACATCCGCTTTCAGACCTGCCACGACGTGGCCTGTCAAGCGTATTTGATCACGTCTACGCTTCCTGTCATTGTCCACCACAGTACTCTGTAATCCTGCCCGGCAGATCTGTGTGGGTATTGACCTCAACCACGATGGGAACCTCTTTGAAGAGGAAGGTCTTCGGCTGACAATGGAGTAGGAGCGCACAGTAGATGATGTTCGTGAACAAACGTTTATGCGAGAGCTTGTACTTCCTGCAGAGTACTGCAGTAAGACAATACTGATCATTAATGACAGACCATTCAAACTGTTCAGTGTTACTAAGAATCTTTTAAAAATCGTTACACTAAATCTTTCAGTGCTACGTTTGGAAATTTCAGAAATATTTCATTTTCAACAATTTACGCGGTAGGTATTCAGATGTAGTACAATTATATCACTTATAGTTCGCGGTATAGAGAAGTACACTGATACACTACACAGTGAGAAGTACAAAATAAAAAATTGTGCATCTGCTATGGTTACAAAGTACGTAGTAATCATAAAAGGAAGTACACAAAAATGGGAAGTTTAAACAGGGCACAGTATTACGCTTCAAACCAGCAGCTTTCACAGAATAAGTTCCGATGTAAAGTATTCAATTTATTTCGCAGAATTTTCAGTTTTATACATGTACGGTCTTTGTCATCAAGGTTAAAACCGTTCAAAGTACCACGTTCAACGGTCAATATCTGTCTTTCATTTATTCATCGGTGGATGTAGCCCATGGCGCACTTTGCTGTCCCACTTACTTAGTATTACGGCAGGAATGTAATATTATATTGTTTCTTTTTTGTATTAATTCAAATGTAGCTGTTCTCCACAAGGTCCATTTGAGGGCAAATGTAACCTCGCTACAGCAACTTCTTACATATTTATTGAGCAATAATAAATTGCTCTAAATTTCTCTTCAATTACATTGATCCTAGAGTCATAGCTGAAAAGTAACATGTTTTCATGGGATGTTCCCATGCACTCACGTATTCTCTCTTAAATCGGTTAGCCTATGAGAGCACAGTTCGATAGACACGTTTTGCCTCCAGAAGAATAGTCTTTCAGAAAAGCTGCCTTCTGCAGAAGTATTTTCAAATTCTTCCCATTTTACAAGTATAACGTGGGTTAGTGTCGCTCAGAACTTATGTTCATTCGGAATACATGCTAGAGCATACAAAGTGATATTTTACATTCTCATTGCAAGTAGTTGTCTGTGAGAAAGGGTAAAATTATACTTGCACATCGTATCATGAGATTAGAGTGTGTTGACTCTAATGTTATATTCACTTAAATACTCCCCCTAAATTACTCGTTGCGTTATGAAGGTCTTTCCTACTTCTAAATATTTTAGCCGAAAAGCTGTCAGATTGCGTTACTTTTCATTCATGAGTAAAAATTTTGTGTAAAAGGGGAAATATTTTCAGGGCAGTTTCAACGAATGCATGCGATTTATGTACTCTGCTTAGTTCAAAATAAAAGAAGCAGAAGACTTATGTACATTTGTTGATGGGACTTTTTCTAGTTTCGACGAGGACTATCTACTGTACACATATAGAACGCTTACCTTATTTTATAGATATGCTGGTAAGGTTTGAGCACAAAACGTTAAAAACATGTTTCGGACTTCTTGATTACTACAACTTCATTCTGCTACGAAAACCTCTGAGTTTTGAATTACAGTTATCTCCATAACTTCTCGTTCCTCTATTGAGAGCTCAATATCCCTGATTACACGCTGTTTTGTCGCTACATGTTACGGAATATACACGTCACAGTTATTATATCCAAAGACAAAAGACATTTTCTGTACCAACTAATTTGCTGCCGCATTTTAACGCGACCCCTGACAGTGACTGAGTAATTCTCAACATTATTTATAGTAATCGGTGTTTTTGAATGATCCCTGGTTTTAATATAAAATTAATATCCAAATGGTCCACTACTTGACATAGATATGTCGGCCGATCCTGATTTAAATGCAAACTGACAGTAAGGCGATACTGCACGCCTTTTGAAGCCTACAAGCTAACTTTGAGACGCCATGTGTCCCAGTTATTTGTCAAAACGTGAGGTTTACTGCGTATGGAAGCTTTTTTGGTATTAGCGGTTTTTACGTAGATTTGCTCTTTGGTCCTCACAAGCAATAACAGGTAATGTCCTGTGTGGTGTCTCATGACGAATGGCAGTGCCCTTGACACAGTTCACAACACGCCTTGAGCTTGCGATGGAAATGTAGATATATCTTTGAAGATGTTTTCCACAGAAGAGGCTGACATACTAGTAAATAATTATATATATCCATCACGACCTGTCAGTTTGGAAGCTCTAGGTGAAGTAAATACTGGCCCTGAAAGCCTTCATTGAAATGTTATTGATTGTTCCTCTTTGCTTTGTTCGATACAATTCGTATACCAGACTTATTAGTGGAAAAATTGAACAACAAAAATTAATTCTGCCATTTTGGAAAAATTGAAGTTGAGGAAGTTTAAATTCCTAGGGACCTCTACACTGCTCTTTGTACGTCGGATTTTACTCTTCTCTGTCAAGCGTGGGAACGGCAGACCTATTTATTTCGCGATTTATTGCTGAATGTAGTTTTAATAAACATTTAATTACTCGACAAACATATAGAAAAATCAGAAATTCCACAAGACACAAGGCAAAGTTGTCTGAATTACCCTTAAAGGACGGTACATACCTTGTACAGATCTAGCGTGAAAGCATTGTTCCCTTCGGATATCGTCTGAAGCGCGGAGTAGCCACTGTTGTTCAGGGAGACCACATGAAACTCAGAAGCCTGTGGCTCATACATTCTGCTGGAATCCTGTAATGAAGGGGAAACACGCTCAGCGCTATTGTGTATGAAGCTGAATCAATACGCACCAGCCGCAATACGTGTTGTTCTCAGAAAAATATGTTAAATGATATGTAACATTCTTCTACAGCGTTTCACTTGCTGTAGAAAAGAGCATGTATCACCACAGTGGCTCTATGCGTTTATTTGTATAGAATACAGTAACTGTGTAGGGAAGTAAGGAAGATTAAGTTTTAACATACTATCAGTGTCTAATATTCGAAGCAGCGGAATAGTGTGATATGTGCGTGTTGCTGACAAGCTGTAGGTACATTGATGACACTCGATACCATTTAGTTTTTGCTTACTTTGACAGAATAGCGAATTCTAATAGTGTACTAGATGATCTTTCATTGGCATAGAAAAATCTGTAACAAAAGTGTGTGTTGGGTGTAACAAAAAATAGAAGCGTGTATAAATACCAGATATGCTGTGCGAAGGCCGGCCACTGTGACCGAGCGGTTCTAGGCGTTTCAGTCCGGAACCGCGCTGCTGCTACGGTCGCAGGTTCGAATCCTGCCTTGGGCATGGATGCGTTTTATGTCCTTAGGTTTGTTAGGTTTAAGTAGTTCTAAGTCTAGGGGACTGATGACTTCAGATGTTAAGTCCCATAGCGCTTAGAGCCATTTGAACCATTTTTTGCTGTGTGAAGAGCAATAAATTGTAAACAATGACAAAATACCTGTGTTGGTTCAGAAAGAAAAGCCTTTCAAACAATTACAGACACTGTATTACAACGGGCTGAAGTAAAGAGTAGGTCAACTAACAAAGCCATAAAATTTAGTCTCTCCTGGATAAACGTAAACTATGCAAATCACTGTAAAGTGTCGGGCTAGTTGTTTGTGATGATGAGGCCGTCTAAGGTTTTGGAGCACGCAACTGTAAATGAGTTATAAACAGTTTAATCATACGGTTTAAATTAATACGAGGGTTGAAACGTTAATAGTGGCAATTATTTGTTTACAGCTTGTAAAAAAATAGATACGTGTTTCAAAGTTTTACTGACCTTCAAAGTAGTCACCAGCATTGTGTATAACCCGTTGCCAGCGATGTGGAAGTCGTGCGATATTCTTAGCAGCGCCATTTGTGTTGACAGTTGAGTGGATCGGTCTATTGCCCGACGAGTTTTTAACAGTTCTGAAGCGAATGCCGTGAAGTTTTCCCTTCAGTTTAGAAATCGAGTTGAACTTACGAGGGCTTAAGTCAGGGGAGTGCAGTAGGTGGTGTAGCACTTAGCCACATCAGTCAAACAAATCAGTAATAGCTTGCACTGTACGTGCTTGAGCATTGTCCTGCAAAATGATGGTCAAGTCCTGCAGAAAGTGTCATCACTTCTGTCTCTATGCTGTTCATTTTTGGAACACAACCCACGATGGCTTAGAGACAGAGGTGATGACACTTTCTGCAGGATCTGACCATCATTTTGCAGGACAATGCTCAAGCACGTACAGTGCAAGCTGTTACTGATTTGTTTGACTGATGGGGCTGCTAAGTGCTCCCCTGACTTAAACCCTCGTAAGTGCCACTCGATTTCTAAACTGAAGGAAACACTTCACAGCATTCGCTTCAGAACTGTTACAAATTCGTTGGGCAACAGACCGCGCCGCTCGAATTGTCAACGCAACTGGCACTGCTAAAAGTATCCCACGACTTCCACATCGCTGGCAACGGGTTATACACAATGCTGGTGACTACTTTGAAGGTCAGTAAAACTTTGAAACACGTATCTATTCTGTACGAGCTGTAAGCCCAACCCTCGTATAATTGGCACCGAACTATTGCTCCCTTCACACAGTTTAGGACGAGCCCACTTTCTTTTTGGATATTCGTTAAGAAATAAAAAATTCCTTCAGTAATTTCTCAGCTCATTGGAGTCAAAAATGTGTTGATCTTTAAAGACAATTATCTTTTCCTTGTGGTCACAAAGGCGTCCGCTCACTAAGGAAGCAAGAAGGTTGTTGCATACACTGGCGGAAAAAAAAAATTAGAACACCCCAGGCAGCAGCCCAGAGGTCACTGGCCCTGCATGCTTTTCCTCCTCCACAGCCTACATGACCGAAACTAGTCCCTGCAGTATTATGTCACCCTGGTAGTATTTAGTCCGGCGCTCCAGCACTTTGCTCAGGGTGCAAAATCATTCAGACAATCAGGGCCTCTCTCAGGGACTGCTGGTACGACATCACTGCCATCCACATCATCCTTTGCCTCCAGGAGCTGCCAGCTACGAACCTTCACCACTAAAGACCTCTACACTGAACAGACACGGTCTCCGATGCCATGATCATCAGTTTGTCGAGTGGAATATGTTACACTACTGGCCATTAAAATTTCTACATCAAGAAGAAATAAAGATGAGAAACGGGTATTCATTGGACAAATATATTATGCTAGAACTGACATGTGATTACATTTTCATGCAATTTGGGTGCATAGATCCTGAGAAATCAGTACCCAGAACAACCACCTCTGGCCATAATAACGGCCCTGATACGCCTGGTCATTAAGTCAAACAGAGCTTGGATGGCGTGTACAGGTACAGCTGCCCATGCAGCTTCAACACGACACCACAGTTCATCAAGAGTAGTGACTGGCGTATTGTGACGAGCCAGCTGCTTGGCCACCATTGACCAGACGTTTTCAATTGGTGAGAGATCTGGAGAATGTGCTGGCCAGGGCAACACTCGAACATTTTCTGTATACAGAAAGGCCCGTACAGGACCTGCATCATGCAGACGTGCATTATCCTGCTGAAATGTAGGGTTTCGCAGGGATCGAATGAAGGGTAGAGCCACATCTGAAATGTAACGTCCACTGTTCAAAGTGCCATCAATGCGAACAAGAGGAGACCGAGACGTGTAACCAATGGCACCCCATACCATCACTCTAGGTGATACGCCAGTAATGCGATGACGAATACACGCTTCCAATGTGCGTTCACCGCGATGTCACGAAACACGGATGCGACCATCATGATGCTGTAAACAGGACCTGGATTCATCCGAAAAAATGACGTTTTGCCATTCGTGCACCTAGGTTCGTCGATGAGTACACCATCGCAGGCGCTCCTGTCTGTGATGCAGCGTCAAGGGTAACCGCAGCCACGGTCTCCGAGCTGACAGTCCATGCTGCTGCAAACGTCGTCGAACTGTTCGTGCACATGGTTGTTGTCTTGCAAACGTCCTCATCTGTTGACTCAGGGATCGAAATGTGGCTGCACGATCCGTTACAGCCATGCGGATAAGATGCCTGTCATCTCGACTGCTAGTGATTCGAGGTCATTGGGATCCAGCACGGCGTTCCGTGTTACCCTCCTGAACCCACCGATTCCATATTCTGCGAACAGTCATTGGATCTCGACCAATGCGAGCAGCAATGTCGTGATACAATAAACCGCAATCGCGATAGGCTACAATCCGACGTTTATCAAAGTCGGAAACGTGATGGTACGCATTTCTCCTCCTTACACGAGTCATCACAACAACGTTTCACCAGGCAACGCCGGTCAACTGCTGTTTGTGTACGAGAAATCGGTTGGAAAGTTTCCTCATGTCAGCACGTTTTAGGTGTCGCCACCGGCGCCAACCTTGTGTGAATGCTCTGAAAAGCTAATCATTTGCACATAGCAATTTTAATGGTCAATAGTGTATATTTTATACCGAATATAAATGAAACGTCTTCTATGTGCTTTCAGGCCATTGGCATAGCCGCTCTTCAGATTTTTTTATTATCTTTTACATACATGAACTTAAATACAGCATTCATGTTGCAAAAACACGTGTACCCAAAGCTACTGTCCATTACGAAATAGTTCTGTGGGCTAAAAGGAGTTCTGAGCCAAGTAATTTAGGCGGAGTGGGGAAAGAAAGGAAAACGAGAACTTAAAGTGGGAAGACTGAAAGAATATGAGAGAGGAACGAAGAAAGAGGAAGGAATTGGAAAAGAATAAATGAGTATATTGGAGAGTGTGGACGCGCAAGCACACGCACACGCACACGCTACAGTGGGAGAAAAGGTCCAGGAAAAGGGTGAAAGGTGAAATAAAGGGCTGTTCAGAGGACGAATAGCAAGACGTAAATAGAAAATATGGAGCTATTGGGATATGAGATATCCAAGTATGGTAAATACTGTTCTGCATATTAAAAGCACACTTGCAGCCTGATCTGCCGAAAAGATCTAGTGAACCATTGGTTTTGCGGGAAGTTTGGAAACATTAGTCTGTAACGGAGGGAGACGTTTTTCATATTCTAAGCTTCGTGGCAATCGAAAATGCCATGTATACGTAGATCAAATGAAAATGAAGAAATAGGAAGAATTTAAAAGGGAGTGTTACACAATAGTTTCATGAAATAACAGACGAGACAGAGTCTGAAATCACTACTTGTTTGAGATAATTGATGAGAAGGAAAACCTCAAGTGTTCCCTGAAACTTATAAGAGATACGCGGATATAGCTACTTGGGCAGTAGAGCAGACAGTAGACGAGAAAAACAGGGGAGAACAAACGTGGAGTACATGGCACATGAGCCGCTGAAAAAAATTTCAGTACACTCACACCATGCATAGCTTTTCCACTTTTTTAGAAACGCTTTCTCAACACCCTTTCGACCACAGAAATTCACCATATACAGCCACCTGCATAATGGAGGGGAAAACAATCCAGCATTATCTGCAGTGCCTCCTGCCGTGAACAGGAAAGTGCGGCTTGTGTAGATTCAGCGAAGGTTATGACAATGATGGTCAACGTTTCTGGAAGTATTGATATCATGTTTTGCTAACAGGTAGGAGTAGTCTTAAGGCTGCATCTCGATATGGCAGTTAGCTCCGTAGCAGAGGTTTGGAGGCGAGGATTCAATGCACTACAATCCTTATGGATCTACCGAGGGCTCTGTTCATTCATCCTAAGAGTGCTGTACGAAACTCCAGATGATTGTCACGTTCCTCTATTTTCAACGAAAGGGACTCCGAGCGGTTGAACCATTGCTATGAATCCCTGTGTATGTACAACGTGACAATTATCAAACTACACGAAAGAAAAGAACGTAAATGAGTTACAGACTACGGCGTTCACACGCTTTATACTACAGGTAATCGTCACTACAGATACTCGGATAAAGGTTTATGACATGATCGACATGCCTGCCATCATTGGAGATTATGTGGAGCAGACGAATAGCGGCATTCTGCATGACCCGCTCAAGTGTCGATGACGTCCTGAATGGCCGTTTTCAGCTCAGAAATGGTGTTGTGATTATTGCTGTACACCTTGTCTTTAATATAGAAAAAAAGAAGTCGCATGTGCTCAGATACGGAGAATGTGGCCCAGCCAGTGGCCTCTGGGTACCCCAGAACCAGAATGCGGTCCCCAAAGTGCTCTTCTAGGACGTCAAACACTCTCCTGCCTCGATCGGGTCGAATTCCGTCTTGCATGAACCACATCTTGTCGAAATCACTTTCGACAATAGGGATGAAACATCTTCCAAAACCTTCACGTACCGTTCGGTAGTCACCGTGCCATCAAGGAATACCGCACCGATTATTCCGTGACTGGACACTGCCCACAACACAGTCACCCGTCAAGAGACTTTTCGATCGCGAAATGACGATTCTCAGTCCCCCAAATGCGCGAATTTTGCTTATTGACGAACCCATCCAAGTGAAAGTGGGCTTCGTCGCTAAGCAGAACCACGCATGCGCGTACTAATTTCCATCATGTCCCGCGGCAAACTGTCCAGTTTGAACATCCTAACGCAAACCGTTCAGAAGTTATGACGATTTTATTTCATATAAATGTAGTTCGGACCAAGAGATGAATACACTAAGCAGATTCGGAAGGATGTAGGTTACAGTAAGTACTGGGAGATGAAGAAGCTTGCACAGGATAGAGTAGCATGGAAAGCTGCATCAAACCAGTCTCAGGACTGAAGACCATAATAACAACAAATGTAGTTCATATATATGTAGTTCAATAATTGTCACCCTGTATAACTCTAGTATGTTTTGATGCGTTATCAGTTAATGTTCACTGTTAATGATTTGAACGTCTTGACAATACGTTTTTGTTTCTGACATGGTCAGTTATATCCAATATAGAAAAAGAATGCTAAGTTCATAAACGTCTCGCCACCAGAATAGCCTATAAGTCACTTCAACATGCATGCGCGTATTCTCTCCTTACGGCTAGAATAGTTGTCAACAGTGGAAGTTGCCTACATAAGGGGCGTACGTCAAACGGTGTCATTCGACATCCAGGCCTTATCATGAAAGACAAAATATTTGCGATCTGCTTCGCACTGGTCACCTGCGGGAAATAACATGAAATTTTTATTGCTACCTACAAATTATGGTACCTAGTACCCCGTTACAAATAGAGAAAGAGCGGATAGGGCGAAGACTACAGTGAAGGCCGCTAGGAGGAGGAGCGACTTTCTGATGACGTGATAGGAAATGGGAGTCGAGATGGTAGACGTAGGTGATCCAGTATTAGAGTCAGAGTTTCACAGAGCTTTCGCAGACATGAGATAAAATAAGGCGGAAGGCGCAGATAACACACCTCCAGAATTTCTAAAATCATTTGGGGAAGTGCCAGCCAAATTATTATTCAAACTGGTGAGTAGGATATATGAGAAGTGAGACGTACCATCAGACTTTCGGGAAAATATCATTCACACAATCTTGTAAATAGCAAGGTCTGATAAGTGCGAGAACTATTACACAATCAGCTTAACAGCTCAGGCAGCCAAGCTACTGGCAACATTCGTATATAGAAAATGGAAATGAAGTCCCATCCTTCTTGACAGAGCGTAGGGGAACGATGCGGGAGATCCGCACCGCCGTACTAGGCAAGGTCCTAATGGCGGTGGTTTACGTTGCCTTCCTCCGACAGTAATTCGGATGAAGGATGATGACAACAACACCCAGTCATCTCCGGGCAGGTGAAAATCCCTGACACCGCCGGGAATCGAACAAGAGACCCCGTGCTCGGGAAGCGAGAACGCTACCGCGAGACCACGAGCTGCGAACAGTATACAGGAGAATGAAAATGAAACTGTGCATCTGTTCTACAAGATTGGCTTCAGGAAAGTGGCACTTCTGACGTTGTTCTTGATAATGGAAGCAAGACTTAAGAAAAATCAAGGTCCATTCGTGGAACGTGTTGACCTAGAAAAACGTTCGGCAATGTAGAACTGTACAAGTTGTTCGAAATTATCAAGAAAATAACTGCAACCTACAATGGAAGACAAATTATTTACAATATTTAGAAGAACTAAGGGCGAGAAATAAGAATGGGAGACCAAGTTCAAAATGCTCCGATTAGAATGGGTGTGAGATACGAATGTAGAGTGTCGCCTTTATTGTTCAGTCTGTAAATAGAAGAAGAAATGCAGTGGTATTCAGTTTCAGGAGTGTGATAAAAATTGAGCCCTGATTTGGCATAGTTCTTAATACTGACACTGAACCTTGTTCTAGGCTTTTGATATCTAATGATGGCAGTAGCCGAAACAGTGCAATAAATAAAGAATAATTTTAATAGAGATATAAACGGTTTTAGTATTAAAATTAAAATTCTGACCGGCTTTCTTTTGTGAATACTGCTACTGTGTTCAAGTTTCCTCATAACAGGATACCTGCCTGTTGCTGGGTAGTCAGGTGCTGGGATTGCCGCCTTGAGTTGTCCTGATCTGCCTTTTTCCTGTCGCGGTTTTTTACCTTAGCCGAATGTCACAGTTTTAGGAACTCGCCTTTCGCCCTCTCCCGTCTGTTACACTCCTAGTGAGAGAGGACAGTGAAAGAGCCCGGGCTTTAAGCCTACGCCTAGAAATGAAGAAGCACAAGATTCGCTGATCCTCAGTGAAAATGAGAAAGATTTGCAGGATCTGTTGAATGGAATGAACAGTACGAGCACAATGTATGGATTGAGAGTAAATAGAAGAAAACCGAAGGTAATGAGGAGTAATAGAGATCTTAACTTCAAATCTGGAGACGACGACCTGGACGAGGTGAAGGAATTCTGCTACCTTGGAAGCTAAATAACGCATAACAGACGAAGCGAGGAGGACATAAAAAGCAGATTAGACCAGACAAAGACGGTATCCCCGGTCAAGAGCAGGCTACATCAGACACTGGCCTTAATCTGACGACGATATTTCTGGCAATATATACTTCGAGCACAGCACTGTATGAAACTGAATGACGGACTGTGGGAAAACTTAAACAGAAGAGGTTTGAAGCTTTTAATATGTGGTGCTACAGAAGAATGTTGAAAATTAGGTGAACCGATGAGTTAAGGAATGAAACGGTTATCCGCAAAATTGGCAAGGAAAGGGTCATGTAAAGGAAGACGTGTTAATGGTGTTAATGAAGCAATACCTTGATTATGACATTGTGCTAACTTTATTTTCATCTCCTGCAGAAAAACTGCAACAACGAATGGAAGACATTTATTGGACGAGAATAAAAGCGAGTCCGTTAAAGTGTATACACATATACAGCGTTTTCTTTTCTCCATTACGCGGCACACCAACTCATCGTACAAAAATTTTCCAACATGTGCAAGTATTAAGTCAATAATGTGCTTTTTACTTACATTTATTGACGTACATACCATACAGACAGCATCTTACGGAAGTGGTGGTGCATCTGATGTTTTAAAACATCCAAGTAAAGAAATACAGGGCCTATAATAGCTGGTGCCATATGATTACACATAATGTCAACCGGCAACAAACACAATTCGTTCAGACCGCTAAAGAGCAGTACAAACACGTAATTTAGCTTTGCTATCTCTCAGCCGTTTCAAATGATTGGCTCAATGATAAAAGAATTTTGGAATCAGTAGTCTTCAGACTTTCTGAACTAAATGAAGACTAATGAAAGCCTGTTATTCTTTTAGTATTGTAATTTTGGACATCACTATTCGTTCTGATGCACCAGAGGGGCGATGTAATCATAAAGAAGCTCCCCATGGTACCAATTACATGTTTGTGGGCTACAATAGTTCTGTACGTTGTTGCAATGATAGTGTTGCAACTACAATGGCGGGGACTTGGTGTTCCATTTTGTTCACACAATGTGTCTTGCAGCGTCCGATGCTAGAGAACGCGATTTAAGTCACCTTCTGAAGTTGATGTCTATTCTGCGGAGGTGACTGGAATTGTCTTCATGATGGACACTCATTCTTCTGAGGGGAGTCAGGTGCCAGCTACTCCGCTCGTCCCGTCCGTCGTCTTCTGGGAGGGATCACGTTGGAAGTTATAGTGCTGGCGTCCGCGCACTGATGGGATTTCTACACTACTGGCCATTAAAATTGCTACACCATGAAGATGACGTGCTACAGACGCGAAATTTAACCGACAGGAAGAAGATGCTGTGATATGCAAATGATTAGCTTTTCAGAGCATTCACACAAGGCTGACGCTGGTGGCGACACCTACAACGTGCTGACATGAGGAAAGTTTCCAACCGATTTCTCATACACAAATAGCAGTTGACCGACGTTGCCTGGTGAAACGTTGTTGTGATGCCTCGTATAAGGAGGAGAAATGCGTACCATCACGTTTCCGACTTTGATAAACGTCGGATTGTAGCCTATCGCGATTGCGGTTTATCGTATTGCGACATTGCTGCTCGCGTTGGTCGAGATCCAATGAATGTTAGCAGAATATGGAATTGGTGGGTTCAGGAGGGTAATACGGAACGCCGTGCTGGATCCCAACGGCCTCGTATCACTAGCAGTCGACATGACAGGCATCTTATCCGCGTGGCTGTAACGGATCGTGCAGCCACGTCTCGATCCCTGAGTCAACAGATGAGGACGTTTGCAAGACAACAACCATCTGCACGAACAGTTCGACGACGTTTGCAGCAGCATGGACTATCAGCTCGGAGACCATGGCTGCGGTTACCCTTGACGCCGCATCAAAGACAGGAGCGCCTGTGATGGTGTACTCAACGACGGACATGGGTGCACGAATGGCAAAACGTCATTTTTTCGGATGAATCCAGATTCTGTTTACAGCATCATGATGGTCGCATCCGTGTCTTGCGACATCGCGGTGAACGCACATTGGAAGCGTGTATTCGTCATCGCATTACTGGCGTATCACCTAGAGTGATGGTATGGGGTGCCATTGGTTACACGTCTCGGTCACCTCTTGTTCGCATTGATGGCACTTTTAACAGTGGACGTTACATTTCAGATGTTTTACGACCCGTGGCTCTACCCTTCATTCGATCCCTGCGAAACCCTACATTTCAGTAGGATAATGCACGACTGCATGATGCAGGTCCTGTACGGGCCTTTCTGTATACAGAAAATGTTCGACTGTTGCCCTGGCCAGCACATTCTCCAGATATCTCACCAATTGAAAACGTCTGGTCGATGGTGGCCGAGCAGCTGGCTCGTCACAATACGCCAGTCACTACTCTTGATGAACTGTGATATCGTGTTGAAGCTGCATGGGCAACGCCATCCTAGCTCTGTTTGACTCAATGCCCAGGCGTATCAAGGCCGTTATTATGGCCAGAGGTGGTCGTTCTGGGTACTGTTTTCTCAGGATCTATGCAACAAAATTGCGTGAAAATATACCCGCATGGCAGTTCTAGTATAATATATTTGTCCAATGAATACCCATTTATCATTTGCATTTCTTCTTGGTGTAGCAATTTTAATGGCCAGTAGTGTAATATCGAACAAGCTATGCCGCCCATAAGAATGAAAAACTCAGTTTTAACACTTTATTTTACTCACAAAAATGGTAATTGTGGCCACTGTCAACTGATCGCTTGCGAAGCGAAACAGCAAGTCGCACTCACAGCGTGTTACAGTTGACCGCCAGTTCATCGACCTGTCTGCTTTTCATTACTCGCGCGCTCTGCCCTACATTTTGAAAAACTGTACTGTAGCTTCTAAAATTGCGTGAGTTCTGCGTTTCAGCACTGTTTCGCAGCTTCTGTTCACAACGATCGTTGAGGTTATACACATGTAGCGTACTACACGTAGGGGTGAAGCGGATCAGCACAGCACGTTAGCCGAGTGCCCTCGAACAGGTACCGACAAAAATATCATCTTCATCTTTGGTGAGCTGGCATCACTGTTGCGAGAATGCACATGCATTCCCCCACTCACACTCCCGTCCTCTCAACGCATTAGGGTCTTGAAGTAGATGAATGAAAAGAAAGCATAAAGCGTTAAACGGACGGAAGTTTGAAGTGAGTAACTAATCTCGACATGCTCTTCCTCTCATCTCAACTTCTGAAGCGACACCTTCTGGCTGATCGATGGGTATCAGGTAATCGTCCGTACAACAACAATCTTGTCTCATACCTTCAGGTTAGGTCTCAAGGAAAACTTTTGTTACTGCTCTTAATGACTACAATAATGTGTTTTTCGTTTCGACAATGATAGTCCCTAATGACACCAGACTGTGTCGTTGTGTTATCGAGGTCAATGTTCGTGAAAACTCACGCGGTAGCTTACCAAAGAAAACATTCCACTGGACCAACGATTCTAGCAAGATTACCACTCGATTGAAATAATATCTGTCCGAACAACTTGCGTATTAGATTAGACGTCACACAATATTTAAAGGTAATTTTTTAGGCCAGTCTAGAAAAAGGAATACAGGCTGACCAGTAACTCCATCGACAAACTCTAAGAGGTTGACCAGGGTTGCCGCTTCAATATTTTAGAATCCTACGACTCCAGTGCTACTGACATAGGAATTAATTAGGTTCGTTGTGCTGTCGTTATAATGACGGCTGATACTGTTACGCTTCCCTGCATTTTCTGTTTCTGTAACCTTTCTATTATTATTAATGTGGTCTTTCCGTTTTTATAGCTCGAGACATGCGTTGGAGATAGAAGAGCCTGTCAAAAGATTGTGTCATCAGTAGATGCGAAAATTTTCTTTACGTGTGTTATATACAAATTACGAGTCACATGTTTTATCACTGGGATAAGATATTCTCCCTGCGACACAATCGCGAACTTAAGTGGAATAAAAATCCGAAGAAATCAGTCGCTCCAGCCTCCTAGCAGAGGAGATTGGTGTTTAACAGCCAGTCGACAAAAAAATGGTTCTGAGCACTATGGGACTTAACTTCTGAGGTCATCAGTCCCCTAGAACTTAGAACTACTTAAACCTAACTAACCTAAGTACATCACACACATCCATGCCCAAGGCAGGATTCGAACCTGCGACCGTAGCGGTCGCGCGGCTCCAGACTGTAGCGCCTAGAACCGCTCGGCCACTCCGGCCGGCTCCCGTAGACATCGAGGTCATTAGAGACGGAGCACAAGTTCGGATTTGGGAAGGATGGGGAAGGAAATCGGCCGTGCCCATTCGAAGGAACCATCCCTCCATTTGTCTTAAGCGATTTGGGAAAATCACGGAAAACATAAGTCTGGATGGCTGGACATGGGTCTGAACAGTCGTCCTCCCAAAAACGAGTCCAGTGTGCTGACCAATGCGCCATCTAGCTCTGTAGCAGAGCGGAGTCAGTAGCAGCTTATCGTTTGTAGACAGAATGTTTACACCGTTAAGTTTAGTGGTATTCTTACTTACTTCTGAGTAGAAGTGAACAGTAGCTGATTGTTTAGGTGCTTTTAGTCGTGCTGTTTATTTTTGTTGTACGAGATTGTTTGTTTCTCGATTGTTTGGATTGAGTTAGTTCAGTTTTCTGGTTTTGGGTAACATTACCTGTGCTTCAGAAAAACTGTGATTCAAGATGGATAGCGACTGCGACTGTTGTAAACGGATGGACGTCGGATTGGCCACGGTCCGTATCCAGTTGGCAGCTGTGTTGGCCGTGGTCGATAGGCTTCTTAAGCTGCTGCCTCAGGCTGTGGTGGCGTTAGGGTATCTGAGACGAAGGCTTTGATCCCCCTGCATTCTACAGCGTCACCTTGGACCCCTGACACCGCTGCGTCTTCCGATTCGCACGTCCCGACGGTGAGTTGGCGAACAGTGGCGGGGTCGCGAATATTTGGGTGAAACGTAAAAGTGGGTACTGGTCGCATGGCTGCTCCCTTACGTCATGAAAAAACGCGTTTTAGGTACGAGGGCAAATCAGGAAGTTTTTATCCCTATTTTTTATTAGCCGAAGTAAGGTACATTCACGTAATGACAAATATGCATACTATTCAATGTACTTTACACTATTTTTCCACGAAGTCCCCACACTGATTCACACAGCTGTCGCCGGCCGCGGTGGTCTAGCGGTTCTAGGCGCTCAGTCCGGAACCGCCCGACTGCTACGGTCGCAGGTTCGAATCCTGCCTCGGGCATGGATGTGTGTGATGTCCTTAGGTTAGTTAGGTTTAAGTAGTTTTAAGTTCTAGGGGACTGATGACCACAGATGTTAAGTCCCATAGTGCTCAGAGCCATTTGAACCATTTTTGAACACAGTTGTCCCACCGCAGCACTAAATTTGAGACGCCCCTGCGGCAGAATTCGTCCGGCTGACTATGGAGCCACCGTCGGACTGGTGTCTTGGCATCACTGTTATTTGTGAATCGCAGTCCTGCCAGGAATTTTTTCAGCGGTCCAATAACTTGGAAATCACTAGAGGCGAGGTCTGCAATGTGTGGTGCGTGGTCTAGAACCTGCCAGTGAAATGCCCGGAGGTCTCACTGCTACATGTGGTCTCGCACTGTTGTTAAGCAGAATCACGTTGTCCACATCGAGAGTACCTCGGCGTCTTCGCCTGATGGCAGCCCTCAGAGGTGACAGTGTGGAAAAATAACTGTCGGCATTGATGGTTGCATCTTGGGGCATGAAATTCAGCAAGAGCTTTGTATTGTAGCAGCTACGTACGTTACTTGTTTTTCATTTAAACAAAGATCTCCAACACTGAGCTCTGAAACATGTAATTGAATGTAAAACCACCTGAAGATGAGTACAGGGCAGAAACCAGAAGTGCTTTAAATGAAATCACCTTCTACTCTGTCCGCCCCCGGTAGCTGAGTGGTCACCGCGACAGAATGTCAATCCTAAGCGCCCGGGTTCGATTCCCGGCAAGGTCGGAGATTTTCTCCGCTCAGGGACTTTGTGTTATGTTGTCCTAATCATCATCATTTCATCCCCATCGACGCGCAAGTCACCGAAATGGCGTCAAATCGAAAGACTTGAACCCTGCGAACGGTTTACCCGACGGGAGGCCCTAGTCACACGACATTTAAATTTTACTTTCTATTCTGACTGATAGCGATTATTATTTTACAACCCAAAAAGAGGTAACTATTTCAGCTTAGGTGCCAACACCGAATAGCTTTCGAGAAAATGACGGTCAAAGTTTGGACGAGACTTCGTCAGGCGACTTGCTCGGTGTGAAAGCAAATGAGTTGGTTGCGCGCTGGCAATGAGCACAATTTCGGTATTTTGCGTCCAAGTTAAAATCCAATCTTATGTTTACTTCCTTTTCTTGTCGCGAAAGTATGCGACACAAGTATTTCTTATGGAAATGGAAATGCCGTGTGCCCAGGGCCTCCCGACGGATAGACCGTTCGCCTGGTGAAAGTCTGTCGAGTTGACGCCACGTCGGCGACTTGCGTGTCACTGGGGATGAAAGGATGATGATAAGGACAACACAACACCCAGTCCCTGAGCGGGGAAAATCCCCGACCCAGACGGGAATCGAACTCTAACCGTTAGGTATGACATTCCGTCGCACTGACCACTCAGCTACCAGGGGCGGACAGTATTTCTTATAATATCGTGAAATACCATGTAAATAAACTGAGACGGATTAACAACTTCTGGAAAACTTTTTATCTCCATAAGTTAGTGAGAAATCTGGCACTCGAGTCAATCAAAACATAAGCGAATTAATGGAACCACATCATAATGTGCACACAACAACCACAATATCTGCAAAGCTCAAAAAAGAATAGCATCATTAGTTTCTGGACAGTTTTGCGGTGTTACGAAGAAATGGAGTCTTTTCTGTACATTATTGACTCGTTGGGAGGGAAAAGCGATGCCTCCTTATACGATGGGCTATTTGTCGATGAAACTGGAATACCAACATGTCCATTAAAAGTGATTTCGCTAAAGTGTATACCCTTATGTAAAACCTGCGACGTATACTTTTACTGACAGCTGAAGAATTACATGTGCCGATTACGGAAGTGCCCTACTTTTATTGTACAGGAAAGGGAAATATAAGTAGAATCGATTCAGTTAAAATATACATCTTGACCCAGAATTAACTGAAGGGGCCAGCTTTCGGGAAGATTCTCTGATATGTGCGGTTTACCGCGAAATCATCGCCAGATGACGAGATTGTTTTTTTAATGATAATCAAATTAAAAAATGTGACTGTCGTATGTGTGCATTCGAAGTTGCTTCGAACTTTGAAGGTTTGAATGTTTTCATGAACGCACTGGTTCTCTTGAAGACTAAAAGTGCAAATAAAGCAATAACTGAAATACTGAAATTTTGCTTTTAATTTTCAATTACTCTTAATTATGTAGCATGATATAAGATTTGTGATGATAAAATATACTTTTAATAATATTGCGAAATGCTTATTCCTTTCGTCGGTAATTCCATTGTATTTTACAATGTCACAGAAATTACTGATGTGACATACTTCAGCGTCAATAAAACAAAAAAGAAACATAAGATTGGATTTGAACACGGGGTGTGAAATTTCTAAACCATCCTCTTAGCCAATGCGCTACCAACTCACATGCTTTCTTGATGTGTGAGCGGACACATGAGGTCAGGTTGACAGACCGTCATTTTCTCGAAAATTATTGAGTTTTGGAACTTAAGCTGAAACAGTCCTCCCATTATTTCCACCCTTCTTTCACGAAGGCAGGTTTCGACTACATGAAGAGAGGAACCCCCTTGTGAGCCGACACGGGACGTCTCGCCTGTTGGGACCGTGGTCGATCTTCCTGAGAGGCCCGAACAAGTGCAGAGGGTGGGATTGATTGTCTTTGGGAACTCCAATATCACACGGGTGAAGGAGCTCCTCAGGGGAGCAGCCAGCAGGTCGGGAATGAAGGCCAGTATCCACTCTGTTTGCTGTCGGGGGCCTCCTCCAAGATGTGGAGGGGGCTCTGCTGACAGCGATTGGGTCCACACGGCTGCAAATCGTGGCTCAAGGAGGTGCCAGTGACCCCTGCCGCCTTGCTTCAGAGGCCATACTCGACTCCAAACAGGCGGCTGTCTGATCTGGGGAAGATAGCTAGCCTGCGGCGTAGAAACAGAGCTGTCGTTTTGCTGCATCCTTCCCAGAGCTGATCACGGTCCTCTTGTTTGGGGCAGAGTGGAAGGTCTAAACCAGCGACTCAAACGATGCAACGGTATCAAATATTACGCAACAAAGGTGACACACGCTCTCATCAACCACCGCGCCGAGTATCAACTTAGTTTGCGCAAGTTATACAAATTTCTCGATCTACGCAATAGGTTGGTTCCTCTTAATAGGTCAGGCGTGGACTGCACGCAGGAAGCAGCTACTAAGCTAGTACGTATGGCATGCACATGTGGGCTCTTTAGGCTAGAGAAATCCCATCACAGGCGCGATAATATACCTTGCACGTTCGTACAGAGTAGCATTCGTCTTAGCAGATCGGTAAAAGTAAATGCTAATATAGTATTAGTTAACTGCAGCATCGTCCATGCAAAGGTCCTGGAACTGATCCCGCCTATAAATGGTAACAATGGCCACATAGTATCTCGATCAAATTCAAAATTCCGAATGGAACGCAATCGCAAATTTAGGTCCAACACTGGTAGACATAAAAAATACGATCGAGCTCTGTAAGCCTCGACGGCTATGTCCTTCTGAGACTTGATAGGTATAACAGATGAGGTGGCGGTGTGGCAGTATATATATGCGCAAACGTACACCCCAATGTCGTACTCATGTCCAAAAACAATGAAAAACAACCCGAATACATATCCATTGAAATTAAACCTCTCGACAGAAAGTATCTTATCTGTGTAATATACGATCGACCCAAAGCTGGACAGCTCTCTAGCTTTAAATCCGCACTTTCAGGTCTTTAATCTCAGTACGAACATATAATAGAAGCCGAAGATGTGAACATAAATATTATAAACAACAGCCCTCCAGTTTCAAAATTCAAGTGTATATTTTCCTGCTCCTATCTTACATTGCTTCCACTAGAGCCATCTTATCATAGAGCAGACACTCATACTTCTATCAATATTTTCGCAGACAAGTCTGCAAACAATATAATTTGCACTGATCAGATCTCTGCACCTGGCTTATCTGCTCCTAATGTAATATTCATGACTTACTCGTTGCGATGTCTAAAGAAGAAATCGCAGGTGGCCACTTTTAGGGATTTTAAGCGTTTGAATATGTCTTAGCTTACATATGATGCCTATGACATCTCTTGGAAAGGAATGACACGAAATAACTTTGACATAAATTATGAAGTACCTAATTTCACCGAAAGACTCAATAATATATCTGACAAACATGCGTCAGTGAAAACTAAAACAGTCAGTAAAACATCTGCACCATGGCTAACCGATAAGATCACACACCTTATAAGTATCATAGATGCAGCACGTAGGAAGTATAAACGGCACCCGACCTCCGAGAATCACCTCCCTTACAAAACTGTGCGAAATACAAAACTCAGTTACGCCCACACGTTAATTGAAGACTGTCAGAGGCCCTCCGTATTCTGGAAAAATCTGCGACGTGTAGGAATGGACAAATCGAAATCTGCACTTGAGTCCTTCGTTCCTATAGATGATCTAAATGAGTATTTCACCACGCCTACATCTCTATTTGACCAACACAGAGAACGCAAACTATTGATTCCATTAGTACAAACGAAAAATTTTTTCGGTAGCCAGTAAGCCTTAACACAGTCAAGAAGTCAACTCGTGAATTTGTTAAAGGAGACGGCAAATTACAATACAAATTATCGATTTCCTCATCGATCGGTTATTGCCTATATTAACGGATATTTTTAGCCATTCTCTGACTACCAGCAGCTTCCCAATAAACTGTAAAAAGGAACTGATGAAACCTCTCTCCAAAATGGAACCTGGCAAAGAAACCTTCTGACTACAGGCCCATTTGCATTCTACTAGCCTTATCTAAGTCTTTTGAATACTTAGTTCACGATAAGCTTACTAATTACTGAACGTCAAATAACCTTGTGGATGAGTATCAATCTGGTTTCTGCAAAACTCGCAGCACTATGGCAGCTTTTGTAAAAGTTATGGACAAACAAAGGACGATTATTATGTGCATTTCGAATTTCAGCAAAGCTTTCGACAGTCTCGACTTTAATGTTCTGATTGCTAAACTCAAAAGTCAAATCTTTTCTCCCAGTGCTGCACAATGGTTCCACTCATACTTTACATAGAAGCATCGGTGTCTAATGAGCAAAACAATGAGATCACAATAGAAGAATGTAGTATCAGGGTTCTCACAAGGATCAGCATTCTACGCATTACTTTTCTTATTGTTGTTAATGATGTGTCGACTATTATCAAAAAAATGTTCAAATGTGTGTGAAATCTTATGGGACTTAACTGCTAAGGTCATCAGTCCCTAAGCTTACACACTACTTAACCTAAATTATCCTAAGGACAAACACACACACCCATGCCCGAGGGAGGACTCGAACCTCCGCCGCGACCAGCCGCACAGTCCATGACTGCAGCGCCCTTAGACCGCTCGGCTAATCCCGCGCGGCGACTATTATCTCCCATTCACCCATTGCACATACAATTTATACGTTGACCAGCTTCAGTTACATCTAAGGAAAAGCCCAACAAATCTGCACAGTCATCCGCAATGTAAATGCTGACTTATTTGCTTTATCAGAATGTGCGCAGGACATAGGTTTGAAATTTAGCCCATCTAAAATGCAAGCACACTTAGTCGCTGACAAAATACGTATTACTCCTCATTTCAGAGACTCTCTTCCACCCTTAACTTTAAACAGCACAGAAATAACCTTTTATTCTCTTTCTGCAAAGAACTTGAGGATAATTATGGACCATACCTAGACTGGACTGACCACACAACTGCAGTCTGTAAGAAGGAGTCAGCATCGCTTCACTCTCTACGGATATTTCAAAAAGTATCACCTCTCGAGCTTAAAAAGAAGCTCGTAGAGTCAATAACACTCCCTATTCATGATTGTGGTGCTCCTATCCTCCAAGGACTATCGTACAAGAGCTAGAGCTGGCGATGAATGCTTATCTGCGATACATTTATGATGTGCGCTGTTTCGACGATATGACTCCTGCCCTATGAACAGCTATTTTGTATACGTGCTGGCAAGCATAGAGATGATCATACCCTGTGTTTTCTGTATCGCCTTCTCAACAATTACATTCCATCACATTTATCTTAAAGCCTTACACTACTATCTAAAGAACACAGGTGAAATACTAGTTCTAAGCAAAATAAAATCCTCTCTGTGCTATCACACAACACTCGCACGTTCTCGAAATCATTTTCTATATCAGGAACTAGACTTTGGAACAAACTTCCTCAAAATATTACAGAAATTAAAATCCTTTCAAATTCCAAATGACAGCTAATGGCCCACCTTCTGGCTCAATAGCCATCTCTCGCGCAGCTCACGCACGACAACTCTCATTCCCCAACCACCCCCCCTCCCCCTCCCCCCCCTCCCTTTGTCTTCACAGCTCTGAGTTGTAATTCTCTTCTTTCCTACCAGCCACTGTCACTTTCATCTCAAACTTCTCCTCTTTCGTTATCCCTTCCACCATCTTCTAATACCAAACAAGGCTTCAAAAGTGCTGCGAGTATGGTTTGATAACACTGGTAAAAAAAAAATATATTTATTTAGTTTCTTGACATAGACTCCCTTGAGGGATATACACTTGGTAAGCGATCCTCCAGTTTTTTCAACCCATGGGAAAAATAGGTTCTGTCAAACTCTGCAAAATGCTCATTGACTGCGACTATCACTTCCTCATTTAATGAAAATTTCTTCTCAGCTGGTGAATAGGCTGCATGAGGGGCTAATTCAAATCCTAATTCATGCATTTTCGTCATTGTTATCGCTGATGTGTGGCTGGTGATAGAGCACTTCTTTGCGTGTCAGTCTTGGTCTTATTTCACACAACGCAAGTTTAAAACGATCCAAAAATGAAGCGTAATAGTATCCAGTTATGGTTGTGCCTTTTTCCAAGTAAGGATGTGACCATCACCTTACTAGTTGAAAATATGGTCTTTCTTTAGTTCACTTTCACCAGCGTTTGTTCCTTGTTTTGACTGCCGTTTTGACTCTGGTGTGTAGTGATGGATCCAGCTTTCATCAAAAGTCAGAAATCGGGGCAAAATGTTTTGCGGATTGCGACTAAACATCGCCAGATGTTGTGTTGAAATGTGTCGCATGCGCTTTTTGTCGACTGTAAGCATTCGCGGCACCCACCTCGCTCGCAGCTTCTCATGATGTCATGTATTCGCTCAGTTGAGATGCCTACAGTTTCAGCAATCTCACGAATTTTTATTCGTCGGTCTTCCATTAGCAGATCATGGATTTTGTCAATGGTTTCCTTTGTGGCGACTTCAATTGCGTGGCCGGATTGTGCTTCGTTGTTTGACCGGCCACGTTTAAATTCATTACTCCAAAAGTAAATGGTCTTCAATGATGGTGCAGAATCCGTGTGAACTTTATCCAGTTCTGTATTGGTCTGTGCGGCAGTCCAACCCTTCAAATGAAAATGTTTAATGTTGTTGTTGTTGTGGTCTTCAGTACAGAGGCTGGTTTGATGCAACTCTCCATGCTGCTATACCTTGTTCAAGCTTCTTCATCTCCAAGTAACTACTGCAATCTACGTCCTGCTGAATCTGCTTACTGTATTCATCTCTTGGTCTCCCTCTACGATTTTTACCCTCCACGCTGTCCTCCAATACTAAATTAGTGATCCCTTGATGTCTCACATGTCCTACCAACCCTTCCCTTCTTCTAGTCAAGTTGTGCCACATATTCCTCTTCTCCCAAGTTCTGTTCAATACCTCCGCATTAGTTACGCGATCTACCCATCTAATCTTTAGCATTCTTCTGTAACACCACTTTTCAAAAGCTTCTATTGTCTTCCCATCCAAACTATTTATCGTCCATGTTTCACTTCCATGCATGGCTATACTCCATACAAATACTTTCAGAAATGAGTTCCTGACACATCAATCTATACTCGATATTAACAAATTTCTCTTTTTCTGAAACGCTTTCCTTGCCATTACCATTCTACATTTTATATCCTCTCTACTTCGACCATCATCAGATATTTAGCTATTTTGCTTCCCAAATAGCAAAACTCGTTTTCTACTTTAAGGGTCTCATTTCCTAATCTAATTGCCCTCAGCACCACCTGAATTAATTTGACTACATTCCATTACCCTCGTTTTGCTTTTGTTGATGTTCATCTTGTCTCCTCCTTTGAGGACACTGTCCATTCCGTTCAACTGTTCCAGGTCGTATGCTGTCTCCGAATTGTAATGTCATCGACAAACCTCAAAGTTTTTCTCTCCTCTCCATGGATTTTTATTCCTACTACAAATTTTTCTTTTGTTTCCTTTACTGTTTGCTCAATATACAGATTGAATAACATCGGGGATAGGCTACAACCCTGTCTCACTCCCTTCCCAACCACAGCTTCCCTTTAATGCCCCTCGACTCTTATAACTGCCATCTGGTTTCTGTACAAATTGTAAATAGCCTTTCGCTCCCTGTATTTTACCCCTGCCACCTTCAGAATTTGAAAGTGAGTATTCCAGTCAACATTGTCAAAAGCTTTCTACAAATGCTAGAAACGTAGGTTTGCCTTTCCTTAATCTACACTCCTGGAAATGGAAAAAAGAACACATTGACACCGGTGTGTCAGACCCACCATACTTGCTCCGGACACTGCGAGAGGGCTGTACAAGCAATGATCACTCGCACGGCACAGCGGACACACCAGGAACCGCGGTGTTGGCCGTCGAATGGCGCTAGCTGCGCAGCATTTGTGCACCGCCGCCGTCAGTGTCAGCCAGTTTGCCGTGGCATACGGAGCTCCATCGCAGTCTTTAACACTGGTAGCATGCCGCGACAGCGTGGACGTGAACCGTATGTGCAGTTGACGGACTTTGAGCGAGGGCGTATAGTGGCCATGCGGGAGGCCGGGTGGACGTACCGCCGAATTGCTCAACACGTGGGGCGTGAGGTCTCCACAGTACATCGATGTTGTCGCCAGTGGTCGGCGGAAGGTGCACGTGCCCGTCGACCTGGGACCGGACCGCAGCGACGCACGGATGCACGCCAAGACCGTAGGATCCTACGCAGTGCCGTAGGGGACCGCACCGCCACTTCCCAGCAAATTAGGGACACTGTTGCTCCTGGGGTATCGGCGAGGACCATTCGCAACCGTCTCCATGAAGCTGGGCTACGGTCCCGCACACCGTTAGGCCGTCTTCCGCTCACGCCCCAACATCGTGCAGCCCGCCTCCAGTGGTGTCGCGACAGGCGTGAATGGAGGGACGAATGGAGACGTGTCGTCTTCAGCGATGAGAGTCGCTTCTGCCTTGGTGCCAATGATGGTCGTATGCGTGTTTGGCGCCATGCAGGTGAGCGCTACAATCAGGACTGCATACGACCGAGGCACACAGGGCCAACACCCGGCATCATGGTGTGGGGAGCGATCTCCTACACTGGCCGTACACCACTGGTGATCGTCGAGGGGACACTGAATAGTGCACGGTACATCCAAACCGTCATTGAACCCATCGTTCTACCATTCCTAGACCGGCAAGGGAACTTGCTGTTCCAACAGGACAATGCACGTCCGCATGTATCCCGTGCCACCCAACGTGCTCTAGAAGGTGTAAGTCAACTACCCTGGCCAGCAAGATCTCCGGATCTGTCCCCCATTGAGCATGTTTGGGACTGGATGAAGCGTCGTCTCACGCGGTCTGCACGTCCAGCACGAACGCTGGTCCAACTGAGGCGCCAGGTGGAAATGGCATGGCAAGCCGTTCCACAGGACTACATACAGCATCTCTACGATCGTCTCCATGGGAGAATAGCAGCCTGCATTGCTGCGAAAGGTGGATATACACTGTACTAGTGCCGACACTGTGCATGCTCTGTTGCCTGTGTCTATGTGCCTGTGGTTCTGTCAGTGTGATCATGTGATGTATCTGACCCCAGGAATGTGTCAATAAAGTTTCCCCTTCCTGGGACAATGAATTCACGGTGTTCTTATTTCAATTTCCAGGAGTGTATCTTCTAAGATAGTTCGTAGGGTCAGTATTGCCTCACGTATTCCAACGTCTCTACGGAACCCAAATTGATCTTCCCCGAGGTCGGCTTCTACCAGTTGTTCCATTCGTTTGTAAAGAATTCGTGTTAGTATTTTACAACCGTGACTTATTAAACTGATAGTTCTGTAATTTTCAACACTTGCTTTCTTTGGGATTGGAATTATTATATTCTTCTTGAAGTCTGAGGGTATTTCGCTTGTCTCATAAATCTTGCCTGCCAGATGGTAGAGTTTTGTCAGGGCAGGCTCTCCCAAGGCTATCAATAGTTCTAATGGAATGTTGTCTACTCCCGGGGCCTTTTTTCGTCTTGGGTCTTTCAGTGCTCTGTTAAATTCTTCACGCAGTATCATATCTCTCTTTTCATTTTCATCTGCGTCCTCTTCCATTTCCATAATATTGCCCTCAAGTACATTACCCTTGTATAGACTGTCTATACAATCCTTCCACCTTTCTGCTTTCCCTTCCTTGCTTAGAACTCGTTTTCTATCTGAGCTCTTCATATTCTTTTCTCCAACATAGTCCTCTACATCCTTACATTTATCCTCTAGCTATCCCTGCTTAGCCCTTTTGCACTTCCTGTCGATCTCATTTTTGAGACGTGTACATTCCTTTTGGCCTGCTTCATTTGCTGCATTTTTATATTTTCTTCTTTCTTCATTTAAATTCAATATCTCTTCTGTTACCCAAGGCTTTCTACTAGCCCTCGTCTTTTTATCTGCTTGATCCTCTGCTGCCTTCACTATTTCATCTCTCAAAGCTACCCATTCTTAGCCGGCAAAGGTGGCCGAGCGGTTCTAGGCGCTACAGTCTGGAACCGCGCGACCGCTACAGTCGCAGGTTCGAATTCTGCCTCGGGCATGGATGTGTGTGTTGTCCTTAGGTTGTAGGGGACTTATGACCAAAGAAGTTAAGTCCCATAGTGCTCAGAGCCATTTGAAGCCTACCCATTCTTATTCTGCTGTGTTTCTTTCCCCCAATCTTGTCAATCGTTCCCTAATGTTCTCTCCAACTCTTAACAACCTCTGGATCTTTCAGCTTTTTCAGGTCACATCTCCTTAAATTACTACCTTTTTGCCGTTTCTGCAGTTTTAATCTACAGTTCATAACCAATAGATTGTGGTCAGAATCCACATCTGCCCCTGGAAATGTTTTGCAATTTAAAACCTGGTTCCTGAATCTTTGTGTTGCCATTATATAATCTATCTGAAACCTTCCAGTGCCTCCAGGCTTCTTCCACGTATACAACCTTCTTTTATGGTTCTTAAACCACGCGTTAGCTACGATTAAGTTATTCTCTGTGCAAAATTCTACCAGGCAGCTTCCTCTTTCATTCCTTTCCCCCGTTCAATATTCACCTATTACTTTTCCTTCTCTTCCTTTTCTTCTATCGATTTCCAGTACGCCATGACTACTAAATTTTCGTCTCCCTTAACTATCTGAATAATTTCTTTTATCTCATCATACATTTCTTCAATTTCTTCGTCATCTGCAGAGCTAGTTGGCATATAAACTTGTACTACTGTAGTAGGCATGGGTTTCGTGCCTATCTTGGCCACAATAATGTGTTCACTATGCTGTTTGTAGTAGCTTACCCGCACTCCTATTTTTTTATTCATTATTAAACCTACTCCTGCATTACCCCTATTTGATTTTGTATTTATAACCCTGTATTCACCTGACCAGAAGTCTTGTTGCTTCTGCCACCGAACTTCACTAACTGCCACTATATCTAACTTCAACCTATCCATTTCCCTTTTTAAATTTTCTAACCTACCTGCCCGATTAAGGGATCTGACATTCCACGCTCCGATCCGTAGAACGCCAGTTTTCTTTCTCCTGATAACGACGTCCTCCTGAGTAGTCCCCGCCCGGAGATCCGAATGGGGGACTATTTTACCTCCGGCATATTTTACCCAAGAGGACACCATCATCATTTAACCATACAGTAAAGCTGCATGCCTTCAGGAAAAATTACGGCTGTAGTTTCCCCTTGCTTTCAGCCGTTCGCAGTACCAGCACAGCAAGGCCGTTTTGGTTAGTGTTACAAGGCCAGATCAGTCAATCGTCCAGACTGTTGCCCCTGCAACTACTGAAAAGGCTGCTGCCCCTCTTCAGGAACCACACGTTTGTCTGGCCTCTCAACAGATACCCCTCCGTTGTGGTTGCACCTACGGTACGGCCATCTGTATCGCTGAGGCACGCAAGCCTCCCCACCAACGGCAAGGTCCATGGTTCATGGGGGTAGGCAAGTAAACAATAAAAAATAAATAAATAATTATATCTTGTGAGATTAGTATACATTCAGAATGTGGAATTATTTGAGTGAATCAAATATAGCAATTGGATACTTTTATAGACCTCCTGCCTCAGCAGCAGTAGTGGCGGAACAGTTGAGGGGAAACTTGGATAGCCGGAGTGGCCGAGCGGTTCTAGGCGCTACAGTCTGGAGCCGAGCGACCGCTACGTTCGCAGGTTCGAATACTGCCTCGGACATGGATGTGTGTGATGCCCCTAGGTTAGTTAGGTTTAAGTAGTTCTAAGTTCTAGGGGACTGATGACCTCAGAAGTTAAGTCCCATTGTGCTCAGAGCCATTTGAACCATTTTGAAACTTGGATAATATTTCGCGTAAATTACGTGGCTACGCTATAATATTAGGTGGAGATTTTAACTTCCCAGCTATAGAATGGGATGCTTAAGAGATTAGGGTGGATATTAGGAACAGAGAATTATGTGAAACTATTGTAAGTGGTTTATCCGAAAATTACCTTGAGCAGTTGACCAGAGAAACAACTGCTGAAGACAACGTCTTAGACCGACTGGTGACAGACCCGAACTTATTGACTCAGTGTCGAACACGGAGACAGTGGTCGAAAGGTCATTACGGACTCACTGAATTCGGCTGCAAATAAGAATACAAAAAAGGGCAGGAAGATCTTACCGACGGCTGGAGTGGCCGTGCGGTTCTAGGCGCTACAGTCTGGAGCCGAGCGACCGCTACGGTCGCAGGTTGGAATCCTGCCTCGGGCATGGATGTGTGTGATGTCCTTAGGTTAGTTAGGTTTAATTAGTTCTAAGTTCTAGGCGACTGATGACCTCAGAGGTTAAGTCGCATAGTGCTCAGAGCCATTTGAAGATCTTACCGCTTAGCAAGAGCGACAAGAAACGGATTTCAGTTTACCTGAGCAGTCAGAATGAAAATATCATCTCCAGTACAAATAATATCGAGTAACATCGTACAAATTCCAAGAGCATTCCACATGCTTTAGAGAGATAATCATGTGCCGAGCAAAGTTGCGAGGAATGGAAAAGACCTTCCGTGGTTCGTCACCCATGTTAGAAAACTACTGCGAAAGCAAAGAGAGTTTCACTGCAAACTTAAACATGATCAAAGCCTCACAGATAAACCAAATTTAGAGTAAGGAGAGCAATGCGAGAAAAGATTCAACGAATTCGAAAGTAAAATGCTGTCGACTGGCTTGATAGAAAATCCTAAGAAGTTTATGTTAAACGGATCGAAGCCATCTGTCCAGACACTCTGTGTCCACAATGGCATTGAAACGGAGGAGGAAGAAATACTTAATGGATTTTCTCAAAACTGTTACACAGAGGAATATCGCACTACAATGGCGATTTTAAATCATTGCAGGCCGGCCGGAGTGGCCGAGCGGTTCTAGGCGCTACAGTCTGGAACCGCGTGACCGCTACGGTAGCAGGTTCGAATCCTGCCTCGGGCATGGATGTGTGTGATGTCCTTAGGTTAGTTAGGTTTAAGTAGTTCTAAGTTCTAGGGGACAGATGACCTCAACAGTTAAGTCCCATAGTGCTCAGAGCCGTTTGAAATCGTTGCACTAACTTCAAAATGGCTGATATAGAAATAAGTGGCCATGGGACAGAAAAGCAGCTGGCATCGCTTAACAGAAGGAAGGCCACTGGACATGACTAGAAACCAGTACGATTCTTCATAGACTACGCGAAAAAACCCGCCCCTCCTCTAGCTGCAGAGTACTGTACGTCTTTGGGGAATGAAGTGTCCGTGATCTTTGTAGAAAAGCGCAGGTCTTTTCCGTTTTCAAAAAGAGTAGTCGAACACGCACACAAAATTATTTACTTATATCTCTGATGTCCGTCAGCTGCACAGTTTTGGAACTCGTTTTGCGCTCACTTAGGGGAAATCAGGCGCTAATGACATACCCGGGTAAAATGGCATACCAAGACCATGGACGAAACCAGCTGAGTGGTGCCACCAGCACTAAGCTGTATAGAGAGATCAATAGGCAAAGTATATGGCGACGAGCTGCTAGCTTTCGTCTTGGTACTGCGAAAAAAAAAAAAAAATTGTAGGTAAGCCTCCAACTTTTTGAGAAAAGTGTAAGGTATCTTGTAAAGCATACTTTTAGCTGTGTTTTGAGAGGTAGAAGATTCTGCTAGAGCAGGCAGTAGTTGAAAGCCTCGAATGAATCAAAGAAGGCGTTTCAGGGTACAATGACATATCATGCGTATGTCATTTTAAGCAGATGTCGACTCTAGTTCTATTCTGTGTGATCTTCGATATTCAACTATTTATTTTACATAACTGTTTAAATTTAACAACAATAGCAGTGGGTCGTTCTATAATAAAATAAATTAAACGAAGCATTAAACATCAATTGATAAATGTGCGATGATACACAAATGCAGTGAATTTACGTAGGCAGAACATAAGAACATGAATTGCCCCATTCTGTTGGTGGGCAATAAAGTAACGAAATTTCAAAGACAGTCTTTGGATGCGGTGCAGATGCAGCAGGCTATAGATGCTGCTACCGGCAGCGAGATGGGGTGGCTGCGAGCGTCGAAAGTATTTAGTCCTCCAGGCTACGCTTAGAAGACGAACTAGGAGTACCAACAAAACCTTCAATGGTGCTCAGAAAGGTTCCAGCCAACTTTCAACACTCTATTGGAGCGTGAACTGGTACAACACCTGAAACTATTGAAGTCGCGCTTGTTTGGTATGACTATGAAGGGAGTGAGACAACTTGAATTCCAGATAGCGAGAAAAGCAAAGAGGTAACTGAGTTTTGGAAAAGAAGCATTGTACGAAAAAGAATTTTTTGGCGACAACAGTGATGCTTCCGAATATTGTCACCGTTCTGCTGCTTGGAACTACACTCGCATTCAAAACTCGGAGGTGTCAGCAATGTTGTTTGTGGGCACATACTGAAAGTGCTGGAGTAAGCCACAGAACAATAAATTTTATCTGTGATGTCTTCAATAAGACATAATTTTTTACAAAACGGAACTAATTTTGTTGCTTCATGGATTCACATTTACATGAGTAATTCTACACTCAGTCTTCACCTTTTGTACGATTGAACTGAGAAACCTTAATTGATACTGTTGAAGAATTATTTCAGGAGTAGACTTTTATTTGTTAAGTACAAATCTATTAATATATCAGATATCTAATGTTTATCTGAATTTATTACTCTTTCTTACTCGTATGTCGTTTTACCCTGACATTGGTCAAAAACGACATATTGTGAACTTTTTACAAGCATGTCAAAGACGTATGGTTTATATTAATCTAAAAACATGAAATCAAGTTGGCGAAACTGACAAGTGAATGAGGCACGGTGCTGATACAAATTTTATTTAATAGCGTGGTTTATGAAGCAATAATGGCCTAAAAACAAAATGGTAAGTAATTTTAGCCGGATTTCCCCTATTATGCCATTTCTGGAGGCCGAAATTTCCTCTGTAGCAACGAAAATTGGGTTCCGAAAAACAACGATAGTGTGAAATGCAGCTCACGCTGTTCGTCCACGAGACCCAGAAAGCAGCAGACACAGACGCGCTGGTGTACACCGTGTTCCTGGGCTTCCGGAAGGTATTAGATAACACTTCCGCCTAATGAACAAAATGGGAGCGTGCGGAACATCATACCATCTGTGTGACTGGATTGAAGAGTTTCTTGCAAACGGAACACAGCATGTAATCCTGATCGGAAAGAAGTCTTCAGACGTGACAGTAACTTCGGGGGGAGGGGGGGGGGGGGAGGGTGCCCCAGGAGAGTATCATAGGACCGTTAATATACACAGTATATATAAATGACCAAGTAGATGACGTACGAAATTCAGAGCGGCTTTACGCAGATGACACTGTTGTATACAGAGAAGTGGCAACGCTAAAAAACTGTAACGAGATGAAGAAAAACCTGCAGTGGATCGACATTTGGCCAATTGGTACAGGGGTTGACAATTGAGCCTCAACATGAACAAATCTACCGCATTGCGAATACATAGAGAGAAAGACCCTTTATTGTACGATTACACAATTGCAGAACAATCACAGGAAGCAGTTACTTCCATAAAATATCTAGGAGTATACGTACACAGTAATTTGCAATGGAACGACCACATAAAATTAATCGATCGCAAGTAAGGCAGATGTCAGCCCGTCCGGCTAGCCGCACGGCTTAATGCGCTGTTTCCCAAGCGGGAAGGTGTGCCGCTCCCCGGCACGAATCCACCCGGATGATTAGTGTCGAGGTCCGATGTGCCGGCCAGCCTGTGGATGGTTTTTAAGGCAGTTTTCTATCTGCCTCGGCGAATGGGGGCTGGTTCCCCTTATTCCGCCTCAGCCACACTATGTCGGCGATTGCTGCGCAAACACTGTCTCCACGTAAGCGTACATCATGATTGCTCTACCACACATACATATGGTTTTACACTCGTCTGTTATGAGACGTTCCCTGGGGAGGGGGGGAGGGGCGGGGGGGGGGGGGTCCACTGGGGGCCGAACCCCACAATAACCCTGGGTTCGGTGTGGGCCGGCGGTGGGGTGGGTGGACAGCTGTGGCTTGTTGTGGGGTTGTGAACCACTGAGGGCTATGGCGGGACGAAGCCTCTCCGTCGTTTCTAGGCCCCCTTACAATACACAATATACAAGGCAGATGCCAGACTGAGCATCATTGGAGGATTCCGCAGCAAATGCGGTCCATCAACAAAGGAAGTAGCTTACAAAACACTCGTTAGACCAAGACTTTAATATTGCTGGTTAGTATGGGATCCGTCACAGTAAGGAGTGATAGAGGAAATAGAGAAGATCAAAGAAGAGCACCACGTTTTGCTAAAGGTTCATTTAGTGAGCACCAAAGCTTCACAGAGATAATCAGTGAAGTCCAGCGGTAGACACTGCAGGAGAGGTGTTCTGCATCACGTTGTGGTTTACTGTTAAAGTCCCGAGAGCGTACGTGCCAAGAAGAGTCAACAAGTACATGGGCTTCCTCCTACATGTAACTCTTGAAAAGACCACGAAGATTAAATTAGTGAAATTCCTGGCCACACAGATGCTTTAGTGGCAATTGTTCTTCCCTCGAACAGTAAGGGACTGGAAGAGGAAAGGGGGAGTGATACCTTCCACCACACACCGCGATTTAGAAGAAGGAAGGAAGGAAGATTTAAGTTATCGCTAATCACGTGTTTAATAAGACACCTAACGTACTTTGATCATGAAATTAAGACACTACGGCATGGAAGAGGACACCCTGAAATTATTAGAATCCTACTTAAGCAACAGAGTACAATTTGTTAGTGTAAATGGGCAGCTGTCAAACCGACAAGCAATAAAAAGAGGTGTGCCACAGGGCTCCATACTTGGGCCCTTTCTGTTTGTAGTGTATGTTAATGATATGCCACAGTATTTACCCTGTAAAACAGTCCTCTATGCGGACGATACAACTTTTATCAATTCAGGACAGACTCTTGAATCTGTACGAGAAAAAAATAATATAATATTTGAAAAACCGGTTCATTGGTTTAGTGCAAACTCCCTATACATAAATGAAACAAAAACTGAGGAAATATTCTTTAATTTGAAGGTATCAAACAAACAAAAATAAGTCTATTAAACTGTTAGGAATGATGATTGACCAGAAACTTAGCTGGGATAAACATATCACATACGTCTGTTCTAAACTTGCACATGCTATGTTCCTGCTTTATAAGCTTAGGAATAATGTCAGCCAAAACTTATTGCTGCATTCATATTTTGCTTCTATCCACCCCCATCTTTCATATGGTATTCTGCTCTGAGGAAATTCTCCGAATTCAGTATCAATTTTCAGATAGCAAAAAAAAGCTCTTCGATGTATAGTGGGTTTATCTCCGAGGGATACATGCAGGGAACATTTCAAAAAACTTAACATCATGACAGTTCCTTGTTTGTACATCTATTATTGCTTATTACATGTAAAAGAAAACATAGCCAATATCCCCTTAGGTCATCTCTCCACACCCATAATACAAGACGAAACCACACAATTGATCTGCCATACTCTAGATTGTCCAAGATTCATAATAGTTATAAATATGTAGGCCTCGAACTGTTCAATATGCTCCCTAAAATTGTACAAACAGTATCTAAAAATAAATTTAAGACAACATTGGGTCAATGGCTCAAAGGTAAAGCATTTTACTTAGTTGATGAATATACAGATTGTAATCTGGCAGATTTGCTGTTTTAACACAGAGAAAGGTACCTCTGCCTGTAGTAGGACCTAAATTTGGAAAAACAGTATCTAACATATAGGCATAATAGACCTATTTCGAGTGCTCTATATTTGTATCAATATCTTAGGATAATGACATAGTGTTATCAACATGTATACAATAATGACATAATGTCATCAACATGATTACTCCCCACTTAATATAAATTTGTATAATTTTTTTTATTGTAAAATTAACAATATATACAATTTCAAATGTGTGCTATTGTACTACACTAACATTCATATGATTTATATATACGTTGTTATGAGAATATAACCATCTTTATACTGTAATTGAGCTTATTGACGAAGCCCATTTTATAAGAAAATACTGAACGGCTAATAAAGATTCTTATTCTTATTCTTAACGTCGAAGGAAAATACCGGTTTAAAAACAGAAGTGGAATTTTGTGTCCTCATTCGACAGAGTGGTTCAATATTAGTCTCTTGTGATGCTAGGTCTAACAACATATCTTAACACGGATAACAAAAGAGCAAAAGTAACCAATACTCCAGTAGCGACTGAGAAGCGTGGCAAGGGTAAATATACGAGAAATTTTCGCAGGACGAATTTGGAGTCAAGGAATCACTTTACTGGGGCGAGCTGCTGGTCTGGCTACGTTGCTTGCTCTCGATAAGTCGATGGTGAACGAAAGACCGATGACCACCTGTTGTCCACTTCTCGCTGTCCCGCCTGTCTGTCTGCCATACACAGGGGCTGGAAAGAAAAAATGGAAAGGACGCAAGAAACGTCATGTAGATGCTAGCCGAGCCAGCACATGGCGTTGTTGTATTCGTGACCACACGAACGGCACCTCTGCCATGCTAACAGCACGTTGCAAGTGTCAGTCGTGGCGAGAACAGTGTTCTGTGTGGTTGTGAATACATGTGTCGGAGCTAAGTGAATTCGAACGTGGACAGATTGTTGGTGCTTCTATGGTGCGTGCTTCCGTAAGCAAAGCAGCCGAAGTGTTTGGTGCTTCAAGAGGCACTGTAGCGAAGACTTATATCGCACACAGGGAAAGTGGAAAAACATCGGTTAAATCACAACGTGGACGTAAGTGTGGGCTGAGCGAGCGTCACGGACGGTCATCGAAGAGGACTGGGACGAAAAATAAAGAGGACTGTGGCTGCAAACCGAATGTCGCACTCACGAAACCCGTCACCACCATAAAGACACGAAGGGAGCTCCAAAAGAGAGGAATTGCAAGACGAGCTGGAATTACAAAATCACTCGTCAGTGCTGTAAATGCGCCCAAGTCACCTGGACTAAGGAGCAATGAAAGAATGTCATTTGCTCGAATGGGTGTTGTTTCATAGTGTTTCTAAGTTCTGACCGCGTTTATGTCCGAAGAGTGAAACATGTTGCGGATTTATTGATGATTTGGGCAGCCATGTCCTGGTATTTTATGGACACCATGGCTCACCTGCAACGTTGCATTACTGCGAAGGATTAGGTGACCATTTTAGCTGATCAGGTGCATCCGAAGGTACAGCGTTTGTTCCCCGATGGTGATGCTTTGTTCCAAGACGACAGGTTCCCTGTTCACGCAGCTCGTACCACCCGGGACTGGTTTTGTGAGCACGGGGATGAATTGTCGCATCTACCCTGGCCACCACTGTCGGTAGATCCCAACATTATTGAGCCTTTGTGGTCTGCTTTAGAAAGAAGGTTGGTTGATCGCTGTCCACCTCCATCATCATTACTAGAACTTGCCACTATTTTTCAGGAAGAATGGTACAATGTTCTCTTGAAAGCCATACAGGAGCGGTATTTGTCCATTCGGAGATGACTGGATTACATTTCCCACACCGTATTAGACACGGAGTGAGTTGTTCTTGTGGTGCTGCCATATTTTGTCCACCCCTTGTATACACCGGCACAGGTCAGAGAAACTCAGTCACTGAAGGGATTCCTCGTCTATTGCTGCCCCTCTTAGCACATACCACCAAACTGAACACTGCACTAGAATAATACGGCTTCTTCTTTATGGAATATAAATGTAGCTCTACAAAACAAACAGCAAACCCCACCCACACCGTGTTCTTTAAAGGGTCGAGCTTCAAACGTCAATTTTTCCTGAACTACAACTCGTACAATAATATAATTTTGCAGGTACTTTCAGTGGTATACGTGCTCTCAATATAATCAGTAGTAAAGAAGTGACAAACTAACACATCATGCCTGATGCTGAAATTTTACTGCATAAATCTAAAATATAGTAAGCGGTCATTTTTTTTCGTTTATTCATGTTGTGGAGAGTGTCAGCGACAAAAAGTATCAAAAATGGTTCAAATGGCTCTGAGTACTATGGGACTTAACATCTGAGGTCATCAGTCCCCTAGAACTTAAAACTACTGAAACCTAAGGACATAACACACATCTATGCCCGAGGCAGGATTCGAACCTGCGACCGTGGCGGTCGCGCGGTTCCAGATTGAAGCGCACCGCTCGGCCACACTGGCCGGCGACAAAAAGTATCCAAACGGTTTGAAATTACGTATAAAGTTCGTTGGAAGTAACTAAGTGCTCTCGTTCTCAAATACTGGACGAATTTTTTCTGCGTAATTTGCGTGCCATCGGTTACGCTGCCCAAAGACATATATATTTTTAGGTTAGAGATCTCAGCAAACTACAGAAAGGACGTCAGCACAAAAGCGTGCAGGAAGATAGACTTAACAACAATCGATGTTACAGTCGTATATTTTCGTAGCTGTGTTAGTAAGGAAACAGGATTCCATGCGCTAATATAAAGCACTGAATCTCTAATCGTCATAGGTACAGAAAGCTAGCTACAGTCAGTAACAAGTTCAGCCGAACTGTTTACGAAGGTCTAGCCGTGTTCAGAAAGCATAGATTAAATACGATGGCACCATGTTTGTTGGTGTTAGAAGCAGTTTATCGTCTAATGAAACTAAAGCAGATAGTTCCCGTGAGTTAGTACGGATAGCTGTTACACTTGACAACCAGAATAAATTAATAATTGGTTCCTTTTACCTACTCACTGACTCAGATGATACAGTTGATGTACCGTTCAAAGAAAACTTGAGTCTCATTACAAATAAATATCCCACACATACAATTACCAGAATGAAAAATGCTGCTATCACAGTATAAAAGAGGGGTCTATGGCCTGGGCAGAGTTAGAGATGTAAAAGAAGGGGACTAGCTTTTTGACTCATCTACCAACTTCAAAGACTTTTACATCAAAATACTTAACATATTCGCGCTTTGTTAGTTGTTAGTATTAGTACTCATATCACCAAACACAGGGTGTATCAAAAAGTATCATCGATTTAAAGAGTCATAATAGTTATGTTACTTGAGATATGCTTCCAAGATCACCGGACCTGACTGTATGTGATCATTTCTTGGGAGGGTTTATGAAAGACTCTGTTTATGTGCCTCCATTACCAACAGCAATTAATTAACTGAGGCATCGCATAATAGCAGCTCTGGAAGCTGTAACTCAAGACATGCTCGCTGCAGTGTGGGAACAATTTCAATACCGCATTGACATATGCCGTGTATCTCATGGGTGGCATAATGAACACCTAAGAAAAGGGATGAAAAAAACTTTGAGTTTCCCGTTCATCGAAAAAGAAAATTCATTGTATATGTTTATTAGTTACAGAAATATAGATTGGCAAATCGGATGATTCTTTCTGATACACCCTGTATAGTGTATCATGTCAAGTAAAGTGACATGATATACGATATCATGTCGTACAACATGACACATGCCATCATGCCCTCTAACATGCATGTGCCATGTGCAATATGACACAATGCGTCTCTACTCTGGGATATTTCATATTAGAAATGCACTCTCATTCTCGGATACTTCCAGCTGTAGATGCATATCACTCTCTATAAGCACAAAAATTTGTGTATATTTGTTCTTATACCTTTCACCATATACGTAACAGGAAGTGCCTTTTGAGGAGAAATAGTCCCCACAGGGAAAAATCAAACCTCCACCTAGAAATCAATAAATTGTTTTAGCGTCCCTCCAGTAACAAATCCATCCCTAGCAATTTTATCCCACCAGAAATTTCTTTTAGCTATTACATCTATGCTCTTCAGCCATATGACATTATATATTGTTTCCTATGGTTGGCGAATCTTCTGAATTTTGGGCTGATGTACGAATACCTTCCAGGTAAGAGAGCTTACTGTGTTGGAAAAGCAGGGTTAATTTGTAAAAAGAAAAAAAAAACAAATATATCAAGATGTTTTGATTTAAAGCTGCAAAATAAGTCAAAAAGCTTGTTCCCTTCTTTTAGATGCCCAGCTCCGTCCAGGACAGATGCGCCTTTTTTTGTTATGAGCATTTTTCGTTCTGGTTCCCAAAATAGACACTAAAATAATTTTGACATTAGACCGCCCTAGCTTGGCAACGGATGTAGATTTTTGACTCGACGACTGATCCGGTATAGGTTTCTTATTCTCTTTCGAACTGTGTTGCTTATATCATGACAACAGATAAAGCTTACACAAACCAACAGGACGACCCTTAATTACAAGTGTTTATCTACCTGCTTACAAAATTGTACCGATTCGCACAAACATAGAAGTATGCGCATAAGAACTCACAAAACGTGTTTTTGCACGTAAAATCAGATTGCAGATTTTTAAATGCGAGTTTGCAATTTTATCGTGAGAATGCTTTGTTTAATTTATCTGATTCACTTTTCCGCGCATTCAGTTCACTTAAGCACGAATTTTACATACTACATTTAGCTCGACTTTAAAACGTCGTATCTCGACAACGGAAAAAAGATTACATGATTTACAAAAATTCATTTTGGCTTTATCCATTTATGTAGTCCAAAATTTTAACCCATCCGTACAATTTTAAAATATAAATGTTCATATCTGACTATGTAAGTGAAGACCAGATGTTGTTTGAATTCAGAGAAATACTGTAGTATCGACGGCAACTGGCAAATATATACTAAATAAATAATCCCCCACGGTACACTATAGGTCAGAACACTATTGCAAAGGCTACGAAAAAAACATCCCAAATACAATAGAACACAAAATCTCCAAGACTGGCGAAGTTTTACAGAAGCTCGAAATTTAGAGCGGACTTGCTAGATGCTTTTAATAGTTTCCACAACGAAAGCCTCTCTCGAAATCTGGCAGAAAACACAAAGAGATTCTGGTCGTACGTAAAGTACACCAGCGGCATGACGCAATCAATACCTTCACTGTGGGAGAAGAAAGGTGATGTTACTGGTGACAGCACCACTAAGGCAAAGTTTCTAAACATGATTTTCCGAAATTCCTTGACCAAAGAACACGAAGTAAATATCCCAGAATTCGAATGAACAGCAATTACCAACATGATTAACTTAGAAGTAGATGTCCTAGGTGTAGCGAAACAGCTAAAACTACTTAATGAAAGCAAGCCTTCCAGTCCTGATTGTATGTCAGTCAAGTTCCTTTCAGAGTATGCTGATACAATAGCTCCATACTGCGGAGTCGTATACAATCACTTGACGGTCGATAGATCCATACCTAAAGACTGGAAAGTTCCACAAGTCACACAAATACCGAAGAAAGAAAATAGGAGTAATCCGTTGAATTACAGACCCATATTAGTAACGTCTATTTGCTGTACGGTTATGGAACATATACTTGTTCGAACATTATTTAAATTACCTCAGAAGTAACTCTCTATTATAAAGAAGTAATGAATACTATTGAGAGCGGATGTCAAATGGATCTCTTTTTTTAGATTTCCAGATTTCCAGAAGGCTTTTGACACCGTTCCTCACAAGCGACTTGTAAACAAATTGCGTGGCTATCGGGTATCGCCTCAGTTGTGCGAATGGATTCGTCAGAGAGGTCACAGTTCGTAGTAACTGACGGAAAGTGATCCAGTGAAACAGGAGTGATTTGTGGCGTTCCCCAAGGAAGTGTTATAGACCCGCTGCTGTTCCTGATCTACATAAACGATTTAGAAGACCTTCTGAGCAGCCCTCTTAGTTTCTTGCAGAAGATGTTGTCATTTACCGTCTTGTAAAGTCATCAGATGATCATAACGAATTGCAGAATGATTTAGACAAGATATCTGTATGGTGAGAAAAAAGTGGCTATTGACTATAAATAATGGAAAATGTGAAGTCAACAACATTATTACTAAAAGGAATCCGCTACATTTCGGTTCACAATAAATCACATAAATCTAAACGCTGTAGATTCTACTAAATTCTTAGGGACCACAATTTCGAGTAAGTTAAAATGGAACGATCACATAGATAATGTTGTGGGTAAAGCAAACCAAAGACTACGATTTATTAGCAGAACACTGAGAAGATGTGACAGGTCTACTATAGAGACTACGTATACGTTCTTTTCTGAAGTACTGCTGTGCAGTGTGGGATCTGCATCAGATAGGATTGACGGACAACATGGAAAAAGTCCAGAGAAGGGCAGCTCGTTTTGTTCTGTCGCGAAGTAGGGGAGAGAGCACCACGGGTACGATACGAAAACTGGTGTGGCAATCATTAAGAGAAAGGCATTTTTCTTTGCGGCAGCACCTTCTCATGAAATTTCGATCCCCAATTTTCCCCTCAGAGTGTGAAAATATTTTGTTGGCGACTACCTAGATAGGGAGAAATGATCAACACAATAAAATAAGAGAAATCTGAGTTCGCGGGGAAAGATTTTAGTTTTTCGAAAGTATTCTGTAATTGGAGCAAAGCAGCGATCGGTATAAAATGCTAAAAATCAATTAAAAGCAGGCTCCGTCGCGTTTTCAGATTTTTATTCATTAGTAACCTGTTTCAGCTCTTTTCTCACTCCATCTTCAGACTTTTCCCCACCACTAAGGACGTTGGTGGCTGCAGAAGGAGTGAGATCCCTAGAAGTAAGGATGTCACTGCAAACCAGTCATCTTCAGGTGATTTAAAAGTTTAGAAAGCATTCTGAGCAGTGACAGCCTTACTTCTACGGATCTCACTCCTTCTGCTGCCACCAACTGCATTTGTGGCGGGGAAAAGTCTGAAGATGGAGTGAGGAAAGGGCCGAAACAGTTTCCTAAGGAATAAAAATCTGAAAACGCGACCGAGACTGCTTTTATTTGATTTTTAGCAAAGATTTAAGTGTTCGTTTTCCTGCGCGCTGTTAGAAACTGGAACGGTAAAGAAATATGTTCAAGGTTTGATTGGGGACTCCATGGCGTGTTGTGTGCACCACGACCGAATAGTGGATAGAATTGGAAGCAAAATCAGCATTGGCCGTATTTTGTTGTTTTATTGTTAGGAAAATCTATTTTCGGTCACTTAGTGACCATCCTCAGTGCTGTATTATACAATTAAAATTGGTAGGCACTGGTATCAAGCTATAACCACAAGCTTAGAGCGATCACATAAACTGAGATTTACAAGATATTTCACATAAGCACATAAAAAGAGATGGATGTCAGTTTATGTGATCGCTCTAAGGTTGTACTTATAGCTTGATATCAGTGCCTACCAATTTTAATTGTATATTACAGCACTGAGGATGGTCACTAAGTGACCGAAAATCGATTTTGCTAACAATAAAACAACAAAATACGGCCAATGCTGATTTTCCTTCCAATTCGAAGTTCATGGTGTTTCGATGATTCCTCTGTCAGGCACTTAACTGTGAATGGGAGGGTAGTGATGGAGATGTAGACACAAAGTTTCTAACTTTCATTTTTGAATGGTTGTGTTAAACCTTTAACGTCAGTTTCTGACTCGTAATGAGTAAATTGTGGCAGCATTTTAAATTTTGATTTCGGTGAATAATTCTATGACACGCTGGAAAAAAATTGTTGGCCCTGCAAGCTCTTAGAAAGACAGCCTGGAATTGAGATTGGATAATCATTTTAGCCGTTTACTACTATGGATTTGGTTGTAGCATCAAAGAGACTCACGATTTTCGATGCAATGGCCGTCGCATTTAACACAGGGTGACCATTATTTGTTTTGCCTGATGCCAGCTGCACGAACTAAAAACGGAATTATAAGTACAACGGAATTTAGAATGATTATAGTGATAACAAACCGCTATAACTCCTCAATGCTTAGCGATACATCGATAAATATTGAAGAAACTGCAAAACAGAGTTCAGGTGTGCTGTGTGACTCCCTTGGTCACACGGAGAACGTTTTAGCGGCACCCCTTTGGAGTCATTGCTGTTGCTGTGGTCTTCAGTCCTGAGACTGGTTTGATGCAGCTCTCCACGCTACTCTATCCTGTGCAAGCTTCTTCATCTCCCAATACGTGCCGGCCGGTGTGGCCGTGCGGTTCTAGGCGCTTCAGTCTGGAACCGCGTGACCGCTACGGTCGCAGGTTCGAATCCTGCTTCGGGCATGGATGTGTGTAATGTCCTTAGGTTAGTTAGTTTTAATTAGTTCTAAAATCTAGGCGACTGATGACCTCAGAAGTTAAGTCGCATAGTGCTCAGAGCCATTTTGAACCCAATACGTACTGCAGCCTACATCCTTCTGAATCTGTTTAGTGTATTCATCTCTTGGTCTCCCTCTACGATTTTTACCCTCCACGCTGCCCTCCAATACTAAATTGGTGATCCCTTGATGCCTCAGAACGTGTCCTACCAACCGATCCCTTCTTCTTGTCAAGTTGTGCCACAAACTCCTCTTCTCCCCAATCCTATTCAATACCTCCTCATTAGTTATGTGATCTACCCATCTAATCTTCGAGTCATACATTGTGAAATAATCGTGGACTCACAGTTGAGAGTGCATTAGAAATCCGCATTTTCAATTCCGGAATTGTATTCGGCAGGGGAGACACATTTACAAGATATTTCAGATAAGCACATAAAAAGAGATGGATGTCAAGTCCGAAGAGGTCGGTGGCCGAAAGCAGAACACTACGTCGCCATGTACGGCACGCCCGATCCAACGGTTTGGAGAAATTTAAACAGTCACACTTTCCGCTGACGATAAGTGAATGGAACGGGAATGAAAAGTTACACGTACTTCTACGTGAAGTATCCTCTGCCATACACTTCACTGTGGTTTGCAGCGTGTGACTATAAATCCAGAAGAATTCAATGTAACGAAGTATTTTTTACGAAACTTGTTTGCCAAATGTTGAAAGCTGAACAAAGGCAAATTGGAAATGAATTTTCTCCACGACGTTTAGACCATTTAAAAAAGGCAAATAATTGATTTCGTGGACTGATCTGTTACTACGGAAGAGAAATGAATCGATAAGATCACGCCAGAGTCAGTAGTCAAACTAATGGATGGGATCCGGCGTCCCTGCATCGAAAAAAGGTGAAATCGATTTTATCAAGCGGTAGCACTGAGGAGAGTGTTTTCTGCGATGTAAAAAGGATTGTTGTTATGACTTACTCATCCAATTCTTGAAAAGTATAACGAAGGGTTGGTGCATATTAAAAAGTTTATATCGACTGTATGAAAAAACAATACAGCTTTGGTTGCTTGGCTATGATGAAAATGTCTGTTTCAGCCTGGATAATGCAGCTGTTTGTAGGGCTTATTTGCCAGTTGGAGAACTGAAGGATTTGTAGTACAGATTGTTGAAACATCCAACCCGCTCGCAGGATTTTGTACCCACTGGCTTTCACTTATCCGCACACCAAAACAAAAATATTGTTTTGAGTACAATAGACAGGTTATGCTATGTATAAAAATAATGCATTTTGTACGAATGCAGTACACTTACTAGAACGAGAAAACCGTTGCAACGGCTTGTTCGCTATTTAACTCACGGTCTGTTGACGCCGTAGTAAAGGACCGAGCAGACAACTGCAGCGCTTTCGCCTCGACGACTGTTTGGCCACGACTGTGCAGGTGTGTTTTGTTTATGAGGGCGCTTAGCTCGTTAAGTGTTCGTGATCTGTGAACGCGTCAGCTTAACGTCCGAGTCCCTCATGGATTCACAGAAGACGGAAGCCATTGCGATGATGTCTGTTTTCGTAGGTGGCCACACTAGAGCCAGCATCTACATATAGAGTTAGCGAAACAGTGTGAAGTGTGAGAGGGTACTTTTTACAGCACCATTTATTACGGTTTAGAGGAATACAGTATGAGAAGGCTGTTTCATACACTCCTGTTTTTTATTGATATTTTATCCCCGTCCTCCAGAAGTTCGGCGGTTGGGTTGTCATCGGAAACAGTTGCATACACTCTTCAACCAAAAACAATTAAAATACATAAAAGCGGTTTTAAAATATTCAGAACGTGTTAAATCACAAGTTTTGTAGATTTCAAAAACAGATGCCTTGTTCCCATAAGCAAAACGATTTGTAAAATATAAGATGTTCTAAAACGTTCTTAACATTCTGATCACATATGTCCCAGAAATGAGGGTAGACAGCCGGCCAGTGTGGCCGAGCGATGCCGACACGGCAGCTCAGCGTGTTCGCTCAGAGGGTTAGCAGCCCTCTGTAATAAAAAAACTGAGTTAATCGATCAACAACGAACTTATACGGATGTCTTACGACGTCCGCCCCGAGGAGTTGCAACGAACGAAAGCGAACAAAATGAGATAAAAAAAAGCGGTTCTAGGCGCTTCAATCTGGAACCGCGTGACCGCTAAGGTCGCAGGTTCGAATCCTGCCTCGGGCATGGATGTGTGTGATGTCCTTAGGTTAGTTAGGTTTAAGTAGTTCTAAGTTCTAGGGGACTGATGACCTCAGATGTTAAGTCCCATAGTGCTAAGAGAGATTTGAACCTTTTTTTTTTTTTTTTGAGGGTAGACAGAAAGGTGCGCTTTGCGGCATTATGTGCACAAAAATCTTAACTGTTTGTTTTGTTTTTGCAGGTAAGTTATTGACGAATACGGCCACCCTCCTGCAAGTGGCACAGTCTGTGGAGTGGCTGGCAGAGATCAGACCTGACACCCAGGTCGATAGGTAGTTCTGGACACATTACAGAAGCACAACACCATCATGGCCGACCATCAGATGTTGGTACACGAAGTTCAAGGAGTCCAGAAGTGTCATGAAGAGGACGAACTCTTGGTGTCGGAGCACGAGTCGTGCAGACATGGAACGGGTGCAACTGGCATTTGTCAGGAGCCCAACCAAATGAATCTGTGAATTGTCTCGACAGTTCCAGCTACAACTAACCACGGTGCACAGGATGCTACACGAGAGACTGAATCTTCGTGCTGGCAAGGTGCAGCTGTTACAAGTGTTTCAACCGAGGCCCACGAGAAAGACAGGCCGCAGCGCGTAGTCACGAAGGTAGGCCGAACTTGTAGTCACGGAGGTAGGCCGAACTTGTTCGCTCAACTCAACAGAAAAACTCCATTTCTACACCTCTTAACTCGTAACTCGGTGTGTATGTACAAAAGAGAATTTCATCTTCTACTGGGATCCATGCCAAAATGATCAGTTGCTTAAGGCACCACATCTTGTAGCAAATGAGGACTGTTATGCAGAAGAGACTAAGTGCTATTAACAAGCCATTATACCATTTATATCGAGAACTGATCTTAAATTTTGTTGTACATCTAGTTCAAAAATGGTTCAAATGGCTCTGAGCACTATGGGACTTAACATCTGAGGTCATCAGTCCCCTAGAAATTAGAACTACTTAAACCTAACTAACCGAAGGACATCACACACATCCATGCCCGAGGCAGGATTCGAACCTGCGCCGTAGCGGTCGCGCGGTTCCAGACTGAAGCGCCTAGAACCGCTCGGCCACACCAGCCGGCGTACATCCAGTAATCAGCATGATTTCATAATAGCAGATTCCAGTAGAAGATGCATTTCTCGTTAGTACGTACACACCCAGTTGAGAGTTAACCGGTACAGAAAAGCATTTTGTCTGCTGAGCTGAGCGAGCGAACTATCTCAGGCCTGCCTTCGTGATGTACGAGCCGCCTCCTGTTTTCTCGTGGGCCTCGGTTTCAACTTGATGACAGGCCAAAGCGAAATGCTTTCGCAGTTGATATTCTGAATCGCATCGAAGACGACCAGGACTATCTCAAAAGGGCGATGTTGACGAATGAATCAGACCAGCAGTTGCACACATTAATGAGGACATCCTAGACTGGCTATGAGACGAACTGGAATACCGCTTAAATATCCTGCGTGTTGCATTGAAGTCTGTTAGACGGCCATTAAAACTCTAGGTGTGTGAACATCATGTCGCAAACAACATCTTTTTTTATGTATCCCCGTTTCTGAAATATACATGAACAAAGTTGTGAACAGTTTCGGACACCCAGTACGAATGGTGTTGTGCATCTGCATATTTGTTCATATTTTGCAAACCACAGTAAAGTGTGTGGAAGAGGGCATCTTCAGTTATACCAGATATTAGGGTTCCTTTTGGTTTGATTCACTTATGGAACGAGAGAAGGATGACTGCATAAGTACCTACGTGAGAGCTATAGTAAGTCTAATCTTGTTCTTTCGATCCTTATTGAATTCCTAGGTTCCTCATTTAATACTTGTTCCTGAAATTTTGTAAGTAGATTTACTCGGGGTATTAGCAGGCTGTTGTCAAGATTCTGGCAGTTCAAGTTTTGAAGCTTCTCTTTGACGCTCTCTCGTGGGTCAAGCAAATCTGACCACTCGTACTACCCTTCTCTGGACACATTCAGTGTACCCTGTTCTTTTTCCAATAGTTCCCACACACTTGCACAATATTTTAGGCTGAAATTTCGTAGTAATTGGTAAGCACTTTAAAGTCAGTACCGCCGTTAGACTGTTCTTTATTTCCAGTGTTACATTTACACGATCATGATTTCGGCTTAAAATGCCATTATCATGTGTTTTAATGTTATACAGTGCCTAACATGGCATACTATCGTATTTAAAATGCACTATTAGACACATTGTCTAAGGGTCAATACCAGAAATATTGACCCTTAGACAATGTGTCTAGTAGTGTATTTTAAATACGACAGCATGCCATCTTAGGCACTGTATAACATTAAAACACTTGATAATGGCATTTTAAGCCAAAATCATGATCGTGTAAATGGAACACTGCAAATAAAAAACAATCTAATGGCGGTACTGACTTTAAAGAAATATATTATGACTGTGGCCCCACATTATGAAAGAATTATTAAATTTGTAAGCACTTTCCTTTGTAGACTAATTGCATTTCGCTAGTATTCTACCAATAAACTCAAGTCCGATACCTATTTTACCGATTACAGAGGCTGTGTGGTTATTCCATTTCATATCTCTACAAAAAGTTACACCCGCATATTTTTTATGAATTGACTTATTCAACAGGAACCCACACCATGAACCATTTGGAATCCAGGTGTAGCAAAGCTAATGCAGTGAGTGCACAGCTACCATCTACTCTCTTCTGCAAGAAGGAAGTCAGTACCAAGACTAAGTTATCTGTGCACTGTTCAATATTTCGACCAACTTTGTTGTATGGGGAGCGAAAGCTGGGTGGATTCAGGTTACCTAATCAATAAGGTTGAGGTTACGGATATGAAAGTAGCTAGGATGACTGCAGGTACTAGTAGATGGGAACAATGGCAGGAGGGTGTCCACAATGAGGAAATCAATGAAGAACTGGGAATGAACTCTATAGATGTAGCAGTCAGGGCGAACAGGCTTAGATGGTGGGGTCATGTTACACGCTTGGGAGAAGCAAGGTTACTCAAGAGACTCATGGGTTCAGCAGTAGAGGGTAGGAGGAGTCGGGGCAGACCAAGGATAAGGTACCTGGATTCGGTTAAGAATGATTTTGAAGTAATAGGCTTAACATCAGAAGAGGCACCAATGTTAGCACTGAATAGGCGATCATGGAGGAATTTTATAAGGGGGCTATGCTCCAGACTGAACGCTGAAAGGCATAATTAGTCTTAAATGATGATGATGATGATTGACTTATTCGAGTTGTGACTCATTGGTAATGTAGTGACAGGCTGTTATCTTTATTCTAGGGGTAGCATCTTTGATTAGTAATCAAAACATCCTCGCTCACGGGTTGGAACCCCGCCATTGCTTAAATTTTGAACAATAATCATCAGGAATCACAGCCGAAGGCTTCCGGCATAAGAAGTCAACCTCATGCAGCCAACGGCCTTGTTAAACAGGGCGGAGGGGCAGACACGTTGAGTGCACTCTCTTGCCCTTGGGGTGGGAACCCGTCTAAAGGCGGAAGACTAAGGGATGATCAACGGCATGAGGATGCAAAAGGCAATGGAAATCACTACATTAAATACACAAAATGTGTATCCACAGTAAATATGGCCTGTAATTTGAAAAAGTGTCATGATGATCTCTCCATTAGCAAAAGATACCGGAATGGTTCAAATGGTTCAAATGGCTCTGAGCGCTATGCGACTTAACTTCTGAGGTCATCAGTCGCCTAGAACTTAGAACTAATTAAATCTAACTAACCTAAGGACATCACGCACATCCATGCCCGTGGTAGGATTCGAACCTGCGACCGTAGCGGTCGGTCGGTTCCAGACGGTAGCGCCTAGAACCGCACGGCGAACAGGAATGGCCCCTCATTCGGATCTCCAGGGGGACTGCCAAGGGGAGATGACCATGAGAAGAAGATTGAATAACCAACGAGGGGATAACATTCTACTAGTGGAGGCGTGGAATATCAGAAGTTTGAGTGTGGAAGGGAAGCTAGGAACTCTGAAAAGGGAAATGCAAAAGCACAGTCTAGATATAGTGGTGGTCAGTGAAGTGAAATGACAAGAAGACAAGGATTTCTGATCAGATTAGTTTAGGGTAATATCAACAACAATAGAAAAAGATATAGTGAGAGTAGGATTCGTCGTCAATAGGAAGGTAGGGCGGACAGTGAATTACTGAACAGTTCAGTGATAGGGTTGTCATAAAAATCGATAGCAGACCAACACCGACAACGATAGTTCAGAAATACATGCCGACGTCGCAAGGTGGAGATGAGGAGATGTAGAAAGTGTATGAGGATGTTGAACAGGTAATTCAGTATGTAAAGGGAGATGAAAAATCTAATAGCGGTTGTAGGGGAAGGAGTAGAACAAAGGTTTAGGGGAGAATATGGGCTTGGTAGTAGGAATGAGAGACGAGAAAGATTGACTTCTGCAATAAATTTCAGCTAGTAATGGCGAATTCTCCGTTCACGAATCACAAGAGGAGGAGGTGCACTTGGGATAGGTTGGGAGATACGGGAAGATTTCAGTTATATTACATCATGGTCAATAAAAGATTCCGAAAGGAAATACTGAATTATTAGGCGTAACCAGGAGGAGATGAAGACTGAAATCACAATTTAGTATTGATGGGGAGTATATTGAAGTTCAAGAGACCAGTCAGGAGAATCAATACGAAAAGAAGTGGGATACAGAAGAGATTAGTTGGATGTTCTCCAAGGCTACAGATACTGCGATAAGCAGTAGCCCAATAGGCAGTTCAGTTGAATAGAAATTGGACATCTATAAAGAGAGCAGTCATAGAAGTTGGAAAGGAAAACATAGGTACGAAGAAGGTGACTTCGAAGAAAACATGAGTAACAGAACAAATACTTCAGTTAATCGACGAAAGAAGGAAGTACAGAAACCATCCAGGGATAAAGAAATACAAGTCACTTAGGAATGAAATAACTAGGAAGTGGACGGAAGCTAAGACGAAATGGTTACAAGAAAAATGTGAAGAATTCGAAAAAGAAATTATTGGCGAAACGACGAGTCCAGCATATAGGAAAGGAAGAACAATCTTGGGTGAAATTAAAAACAAGGGTGGTAACATTAAGAATGCAATGAGAATTCCACTGTTAAATGCAGATGAGAGAGCGGATAGCTGGACAGAGTACAATGAAGACCTTAAAGAGGGAGAAGACATGTCTGATGATGTGATACAACAAGAAGCAGGGAAGAGACAAGGGATCCAGTATTAAATTCAGAATTTGAAAGATCTTTGGGAGACTTACGATCAAATAAGTCAGAAGCGATAGATAACATTCCGTCAGAATTTCTAAAATCGTGAGAAGTGGAAACAGCATGACTACACACGTTGGTGTATGGAATTTATGAGTCTGGCGATATACCATCTGACTTTCGGAAAAATATCATGCACACAGTTCCGAAGATTGCAAGAGCCGGCATGTCAGAGAATGAACGCACAATAAGCTTAACAGCTAATGCATCCTAGTTGCTGACAAGAATAATACACAGAAGAATGGAAAAGAAAATTGATGATATGTTAGATGACAATCAGTTTAGGAAAGGTAAAGGCATCAGAGAGGCGGTTGTGACGTTGCTGTTTAGAATGGAAGCAAGACTAAAGAAAAATCAACAATCGTTCATAGGATTTGTCGACCTGGGAAAAGCGTTCGACAATGTAAAATGGTGCAAGAGTTCGAAATTCTGAGAAAAATAGGGGTAAGCTATAGGGAAAGACAGGTAATATACAACATGTACAGGAGCCAGGAGGGAACACAGAAAGTGGAAGGCCAAGAACGAAACGTTTGGATTGAGAAGGGTTTAAGACAGGGACGTAGTTTCTCGCCTCTACTGTTCAATGTATATATCGAAAAAGCAATGACGGAAATAAAAGAAACTCAAGAGTGGAATTAAAATTCCAGGTGAAAGGATATCAGTGATAAGATTCGCTGATGACATTGCTTTTACAGGATCTGTTGAATGGAATGAATAGTCTAGTGAGTACAGAATGTGGATTGAGAGTAAATCGAAGAGAGGCGAAATTAAAAAGCATCAGAAATGAGAACAGCGAAAAACTTAGCATCGGTATTGGTGATCACGAAGTAGATGAAGTTAAGGAATTCTGCTACCTAGGAGCAAAGTAACCCCTGACAGACAGAGCAAGGATCACATCAAAAGCCGACTAGCATTGGCAAAAAGGCATTCCTCGCCAAGGGAAGTCTACTAGTATGAAACATAGGCCTTAAGTTCAAGAAGAAATATCTGAGATTGTACGTTTGGAGCACTGCATTGTGTGGTAGGGAATCATGGACTGTGTGGAAACTGGAGAAGAAGAGAATCGAGGCATTTGAGATGTGGTGTTACAGACGAATGTTGAAAATTAGTTGGGCTGGGAAGGAAAGGAATGAGGAGGTTTTGCAAAGAATCGGCGAGGAAAGGAACATGTGGTAAACACTGACAAGGAGGAGGCACAGGGTGACAGGACATCTGTTAAGACATCAGGGAATGAATTTCATGATAGTAGAGGGAGCTGTAAAGGGCAAAAACTGTAGAGGAAGACACAGATTTGAATATATACAGAAAACAATCGAGGATGTAGGTTGCAAGTGCTACTCTGAGATGAAGAGGTTTGCACATGAGAGCAGTTTGTCCGCAGCTCGTGGTCGTGCGGTAGCTTTCTCGCTTCCCACGCCCGGGTTCCCGGGTTCGATTCCCGGCGGGGTCAGGGATTTTCTCTGCCTCGTGATGACTGGGTGTTGTGTGACGTCCTTAGGTTAGTTAGGTTTAAGTAGTTCTAAGTTCTAGGGGACTGATGACCATAGATGTTAAGTCCCATAGTGCTCAGAGCCATTTTTTTGAGATGAGTTTGTGATGGGCCGCATCAAACCAGTCAGAAGACATATGACTCAAAAAAAAAAAAAAAAAAAAAGAAGGAAGAAACGAAAGAGAGATCAAAGTGCTTGGGTTTCCAGTTCCTGATGTTCCGGGCTAACCAGCCTAGAATGACAGCCAGTACCGTTTGTGTTTTAGGTCGGTTGAGCTTTAACTCTGCATCCTGCATCCATTTTGACAGTGCACACAGGTTGATATTGAGATTGATAGCTTATTGGTTTTGCACTTAGATACAACTGAAAGCCATCAGCGTAACTCTGGTATTTGTAGCAGAACAAAACTGATGAGACATCCCTGACATACAATGAAAAGTGCATAGTATGTAATAGTGAACCCTGGAGGATTCGTAGTGCTACCTGGTTCCATCGTGCTCTGCTCTCTGTGGATGAAGTGACAGATGCCAACCTGGATGAGGGAGTGAGTGAGAGAGCCCTGTGGTCAGCGGCGGCAGCCTAAATACAAGCTATCGAGAGGGCGTTGGCGACGTGTTGCTTGTGGGTGCGTCTCTGGCCTCTCTCATGATAAGCACACTTGATCCAGCGACTACTAATCGGTCTTTGGGCTTCATCCTTGCCAACCAGTATGTTGGCGCCAGCTTACTCCAGCACACTGCCAACATCCTGTCCCTAATCCATTGCATATTAAAACATTTCTATACGTCTTTCTTCCATTCACAGTGTCAAATTTGCGACTGGTGGCAAAAATTTGAACTAATTTTTTTCCACCGTAAATTGGTTCCACATTAATGCATTAGAATATCTACCAAGTTTCCTTGTCATATAATAATTACAGCCCACACTGGACCTCCATGATTAGCTGCACTGGTATGTAGATGTAAATCTTCTTCTTCTGTAGTGGTCAATCCAAGGATTGGTTTGCAACAGCTACAATGGCAGCTTGTCTCCATTCTGTGCGTCTTTCAGCTTTTCTCTTCATTTCTTTATAGGTGTTACATCCCACATCTTTCACGATTTGATCCATGTACCTCAGTCGTGGTCTTCCTCTAGGTCTTTTTCCCTCGACATATCCCTCTATGATTGTGTTCAGGAGTCCTTTATGTCTTAATAGATGGCCTGTAAATTGCACTCTTCTTTTAACAATGAAACTCCAGAAACTTCTCTTCTCACCTGCTCTTTCCAGAACCACTTCGTTTGTGATTTTGTCGATACATTTTATTTTGAGCATGCGTCTATAGCACCACATTTCAAAAGAATTTAGCTTCTGGTCTTCCTCTGTCCCGAGAGTCCATGTTTCACACCCATAGTATGCCACACTCCACACATATGATTTCAAAAATCTTTTCCTGATTTCAAGGCTGACGTTCTTAGATGTTTTTCTTCTCGTTAAAAGCAGCCTTTGCTTGAGCTATTCTACTTCTCACTTCTGCCTTGCTCCATCCATCCCTAGTAATATTACTGCCCAGATAAGTAAATTTATCAACTTGTTCAAGCAGTTCATTGCCTACATGAACTTGGACTTTCACTTGATCTTCTTTGTCGCATGCCATTACTTTTGTTTTTGCTTTATTAATTCTCATATTATATTCTTCACCCATAACTTTATCCATTCTATTCAGTAGGACTACAAGATTTTCTTCACTTTCAGCCAGGACAGCTATATCATTGGCATATCTTATCATATCTATTCGTTGGCCATGAATTACTACACCTGTCTGTGAATTTTCCCTTACTTTTTTCAGCGCCTCTTCAGTGTATGCGTTATAGATAACAGGGGATAGTGCGCAACCTTGTCGGACACCTTTCCGTATCTGCACCTCTTCTTGTTTTGTCCGTCAACGGATAACTGCTGTCTCGTTCTTGTACAGGTTCCATATCGTTTTTCTATCTTTATGGTCTATTCCTACTTTTTTGAGAACCTCAAACATCTTATCCCATTTTACATTATCAAAGGCTTTCTCTACATCTACGAAAGCTGTGTATGTTTTCAGGTTCTTATCTAGTCGTTTCTCTACTATTAGTTTTAGAGCAAATATTGCTTCTCTGGTTCCTCTATCTTTCCGGAATCCAAACTGGTCTTCGGAGAGTGTAGTTTCGACTTTTTGTTCTATACGTTTTAGGATAATTGAGGTTAATATTTTAGAGGCGTGAGTAACTAGGCTGAGCGTCCTATAATTTTCACATCTTGTAGCTTTACCTTCTTTGGAATGGGGATCATAATGTTTTTCTCAAAGTCTGTAGGAATTTTACCCTGCTCGTACATGTTGAAAACAAGATTATACAACTCCTGATTCAGTTTTGCTCCTCCAGATTTCAGAAGTTCGGCTGGGATATTGTCTATACCAGGCGATTTGTTGTTTTCAATTTTTCCAGAGCTAGTTCAAACTCTTCCTTTAATATAGGTTCACCTATGTTGTGTGCATCTACTTCTGTTTCTCCTTCCATGATGTTTTCAGACAGGTCTGGTCCGCTGTACAGTTTTCCTATATATTGTTTCCATCTTCTTGCAACTTCATCATCGTCATCCAACATATTGCCATTTTCATCCATCACAGCCCTACACTTGTTTCTTCTGTCTCCAAAGCAATGTCTCACACATTCATAGGCCTTGTCGATATTTACCTTGCTCATGTTGTCCTCAACTGAAATACAGAGATCATCAAGGTATTTTTCTCTTGCTAGTTTTGCCTCTCTGTTGATTCTGTTTTTCAGACTCTTGGTCTTCCTTCTTCACAGAATTTTTTAATTTCCTTCTTTCTTCCATCATATTTAGTAGGTCATTAGTGATCCATTCCTTCCTTTTCTCTGTCCTTTCTTTTCCTATTACTTCTTCTGCTGCTTCTAAAATACCAGTTTTTATTTTTTCCCAGATGTAAATGTACCTATGCAAAACACTAATCTTTCTTCCACCTTGCAACAAACTATCCATTAGCCAGCACCTCACCCAAAACATAATAACAGAGTATCATCAATTTAAATATATTAACATATTTTTTATTTAATCCATAATACATAGGAGTTTGCAATCGTTAAATTCTGTGTTGAGCCTACATTTTAACAGTAACATATTTCAGCTTATGCTATAGTTCCAATTTAATTATGGCACTAAGTTATTGCTGTAGGACATAGTTGCAATTTGCATGCACATTGACATTATAAAGCTGGAAGGTATCCACCCTTTGTTGAACAGAATACATGTGCAATCAATTAAAAATTGTAATAATAGATGTAACACATCTGCTGTAGTAGGCAGATGGTCGAAAGTCAGTGCTAGCAAATAAATAAATAAATAAATAAATATTACCTAAAATAACTCTGCATTTTCAACGGTGTAGCCTTCCTCTGACTATATTCCACCTGTCTTCTTTCCATTCAACAGCATTTTTGATGCACTATTAACGATTGCCATGCTTTCGTCATCTCTGTCTATTTCTGTTTTTGTTTCTCTTTCATCTCATCTGCTACCCTTGTCTCATTATTTCTCCTGTCTTTGGACTGTCAGCTTCATATTCGTATCCTTTGGCACTGCTGACATGATTTCTACTAATACGCCATTAGTCCCATTAGAAAGGAACTTTATGATATGAGAACAAATGTTACAATATTAATACTCTTAAATCAGTGTTATAGCTAAAATCATTACGATAACTATTACTAAAATTACCATTGCTGTTATGTACAGTTCATGTGTTATTCACAGTGCAGTGTCAGCTCTCTATTGTTGTCAACTTAGGTGTAACAGAGGACGATTCCTGTCATTTATATGAAATACATAAATAAATTAAATAATCATATGGGTACTAAGACTGAAGACAATGCAATTTGAAAGTCTCTAAATCCAAAAAGTTTTTTTCGGCAGCCTCATACCACATAAACTGAGTGTGTGCAATGCTTGTTGCTTTCTGAAAATAATAAATAAATTATACTTGTACTTGACCACTGTAAGGGCAATGCCGACACAGTAATTCACAACTTGGCGCTATACCAGTTATATTTCAAATGATAGAGCACAGCAGTCAGTCGTCGTTTTCTTGCAGGTTTTATTCGGCAAATCTAAATTTCCGCTAATGCCTAACCATTATAAATGCACCATTTAATAGTATCAATACATGTTCTAGTACGTCAGTCTGCTGTTATTTGGGCTTCTGTCACAGTTCGTTGAAGACTTGAAATTCCTAAGAACACCTGCTGTACTGTGTGTTGTGGCATAGCCGTCCGCCGTGGCCGAGCGGTTCTAGGCACTTCAGTCTGGAACCGCGCTGCTGCTACGGTCGCAGGTTCGAATCCTGCCTCGGGCATGGGTGTGTGTGATGTCCTTAGGTTAGTGAGGTTTAAGTAGTTTTAAGGCTAGGGGACTGATGACCTCAGATGTCCCATAGTGCTCAGAGCCATTGAACCATTCTTTTTTGTTGTGGCATATTTTTTTTAACTACGGACTGTTTACTGTCTAATCAGCATTTCATTCGGGTATTTCATACAGGAAGAAATTTGCTTTGTTATCTCCATGCGCTCACTGGTTAAACTCGTACAAATAAATTTTCATCATGCAAACTGTGAATAACGTTACTGTTGCTGGGCAGACCCTCCCACTTCACAGCCTTCTCACTTGACTGCAACTCAAGTCAAGTCTTCGAATGAAGCACTTTATGATAATATCTATTATTTTTGAGAGATGCATATGGAGCCTGAAGATGATGTAGCGGAATGCCGAAACTAAAATAAAGTCAAAATAAAATAAGATCTCAATTACACAGCTGTTGGGGAATTTCATTAATAATTACTCAAATAGTTGGTTCATTATGGGCACCAGAAGTGTCGACGAGATGCTGTACAGCACCAGACTTGCTCCTGGTGGCCAATATTGGAACTAATGTTTTTCCAGCTTAAATTGGTTCCATATTAAGGCATTAGCATTTCTAACAAGTTTCGCTGCTATACGATACTTACATCCCACACTGGACGTCCATGAGTAGCTGCACTTCAGTTATACTCACCCAGAACATTCTCTGGAAGCTACCACATGGCGCGTGGCGGAGAGTACGCTGTACCACTGCTAGTCATTTCTTTTTCTGTTTCGTTCACTAAGAGAGCCAGGGCATGGCTGTATGTCTCTGTATGAGCCCAGATTATTGTTATCTTTGTGATCCTTACGCGAAATGTACGTTGGTGACAGTAGAATCGTTCTAGTCCTCTAAATTCTGTCAAGATAAAATAGTCATTCCTTCATGGATCCCCACTTGAATTCACATACGATCTCTATAACACTTGCTTGTTGATTAAACCTAGCGGTAACAAATCTAGTAGCTCACTACTGAATCACTCGGACGTCTTCCTTTTTTTTCCCCAATCGGACATGACGACGATCCCAAACACTCGATCAGCAGTTAAGAATTTATGGCGCTAGTGGTCTCCTTTACAGATGAACCACACTCTCGTAAAATTCTCCGAATGAACCGTAGTGGAGTATGCGCCTTCCCTACCACCATCCTTACGTGTGTGTGTTCCCTTTCATACCGCATGGCAACGTTACGCCTAGATATTTAATCGACGTGATGTGACCCGCCAGGGTAGCCGAGAGCGCTAATGCGCTGCTTCCTGGACTCGGATAGGCGCGCCGGCCCCGGATCGAATCTGTCCTGCGGATTAACGACGAGGGCCGGTATGCCGGCCAGCCTAGATGTGGTTTTTAGGCGGTTTTCCACATCCCGCTAGGTGAACACCGGGCTGGTCCCCAAGTTCCGCCTCCGTTACACGACTCAAAGACATTTGAAGATATTCGCACTATTTCATGACTTACACTAGACGCAGACAGCTGGGGTACACTACTTCCGTCCCGGGGGGTTCGGGGTGGCGGCAGGAAGGGCATCTGGCCATCCTCTGCAATTAACACTGCCAGATCCGTAATAACAAAGCCGACACCGCGTTGGAGCGGGACAAGGCCCCAAGAAAGAAAGAAAGAAAGAAAGAATTTAATCGACGTGATGTGTCAAGCAGTACACTACTAATGCTATATTCAAACATTATATGCGATCGTTTTTCGTACTCATTTACGTTAACTTACATTTTTCTACATTTGCAGCAAACTGTCCACTAAACGAACTAGATATTTCGTTTAAGTCATCTCGTATCCTCCTTCAGTCACTCAACGACGACTGCTTCCCGTACACTGCAGCATCATCAGCTAACAACCGCAGATTGCTGCTCACCTTGTCTGTTAGATCATTTATGTATACGTAGAATGAGAGTGGTCCTGTCACTTCCCTGGGGCACCCCATGTGTGTGATGGACACTCGCAGTCGAGGACAGCTTACTGGATTGTATTACTTAAGAAGTAATCAAGCCACTCACATAGCTAGGAACCACTTTCGTACACTCGTACATTCGTTAACAGCCTGCAGTGTGTAATGTCACATTACGACGCAGAGAGATACAATACTTCAAATTCTGCGCATAAGATTAAATTAAGAGGAATGTAGAAAATAATATCTGTACTGCCCATATTTGATTCACTTTTGTTTCGTACTCCAAGAAGGAGCCAAAAAACTCTCGCTTGTTACTTGTATGTGACGATGCGTTTTTTTTTTTTTTTTTTAAGTGTGCATCAAGTCAGCCATATTGTCAGTATTAATGATTTGTGCGACGAGAGTAAGAAAAGTCTTATTGTCTCGTGAATAAAATAGTGAAAAATATTCCAGTCTTACGAGAATTATTTCAACCGACGTGGGATTGTAGTACTTCGCTCAACTGTCTTCGCTAAAGAAGCCGACGCCACCTTAGGAAGATACGAACGGTCAACAAAGAGAAGAAAATTTATGGCGACCAATGTTTAAGGTGAGAACTCTGAATAAATCGACAACGAAGTAAAATTCCAAAATATTGTTAATCGGAAATGTACATTATATTTCAGGCAAAATTCAATCAGCACTGAATTTGTCAGCATTCAAAGCCAGCCCTTACAGTCCATAAAAGCCTTTCAAAAATTCTAAAGTTAAAGTTCCATATCCATATTTTTTTCTTTTCAAAAAATCAATAAATTTAATTTTTTTTTATTTATTCCGCCATAAGTGGGGCACCGTGTCAAAAGCTTTCTGAAAATACTGTATAGGAATATAGAATCCACCTGTTGTCGTTCATCCATAGTTCGCAGGATGTCACGTGAGAAAAGGGCAGGCTAGGTTTCGCACGAGGAATGCTTTCTAAAACAATGCTGAATCCCGAACAGAAGTTTTTCCATCTCAAAGAAATTTGTTCTGAGAATACGTTCAAGATTTCTGCAGAAAACGAGTGTTGTATGCTTTGCGCCTTGACAAGCCAAGATGATTGACAGATGAGATTTTGTATTACGGTTATGAAATGATTATAGGTATTTGACATGTGAAGAGAGGCACTGTCGTTACCAGTAAATAAGAAACCGACGTAGCGAACAGAGCATGTGAAAATCACGTCGTCTGTCCGGTCGCATCCACCCTAACAGTGCGCAGTGATCGAACAACTCAATGTTAGGCTTGCGCAAGCATTTGTGGTTGCCACGAATGGTGAGAAGTCTTCTTGAACTACGAGTGCTCCGGCGAGGCCAATGACCGGATTAGTTATACTTTTTACCGCCGTGGTCGAGAAGAATACCGTGCGCTATAAAGTGGCCTTACGGTCCCATTTACAGGTTGAGGCACCTGATAACGGCGGCTGGAGTTATCTAATCTGTCGGCCCGATCTCAAGGCGATGCTCTCAGCTGACGTACGCCGTACGCAGGCGGTGAGCGGTGAATGGCGTGGCGTCGTACAGTACTGCGGGCTCGCAGCAGCTAGTTGCCTCACTGAGGCGCAGACGTGAACGCCGGTGCTGCCACCTGACAGAACTCCGCGGCACCTCTCACACCTCGCGTCGGCTGCTACGCGACCAGACGTGTGGCGGCAGAAGGCAGCTACTGTAGCTGTTAATAGGTGAGTAGCGCGCACCGCCAACTTCTGCACACCTCACACTGCTGCTGGCGCCACTTAACAGCTGCAGTGGCGTGGCGCCCTGTTTCTGGACAACAAGAAAGTCTGCGGCACAGTTGCGTGTAGTCGCAGACGGCACCAGTAAACAGACAGACCGAGATAGCGTCAAAATATGCTCCGGCATTGCTCCGCGTTTAGCGCAAGTACTCGGAAAGGGCGCTCTCTGCCACAAACTAAACGTCGAGCAATAACTGAACGTGGACGGACCACTTGTGCAACAATGCTCTTGTCTAAATAAAACCTGTTACCTTCTAAATTCTCATTTCTCTTTTTCTTCATTTCTCGTCAAGGCCTTCATACTCAGTTGGTTTCTAATGTGTTTCTACAGTATTCCTTCATTACTTCCCTGAGTGTCTTCTACCTGCTGTCCGACCTTTAAAAACTTGTTTGTTTTCCCCTCCCGCATTCAATTCTCGCATCATTATACTCAAATAACCAAAGAATATCTTCTCTTTCTAAATGGTTTCTTTTAAAGTTTCCGCCGGCCTGAGTGGCCGAGCGGTTCTAGGCGCTACAGTCTGGAAACCCGCGACCGCTACGGTCGCAGGTTCGAATCCTCCCTCGGGCATGGATGTGTGTGATGTCCTTAGGTTAGTTAGGTTTAAGAAGTTCTAGTTCTAGGCGACTGATGAACTCAGCAGTTAGGTCCCATAGTGCTCAGAGCCATTTGAACCATTTTTAAAGTTTCCGTTTTCCCATGCATGTAAATATTAGTTCCCAGTTTCCAGGAGTCCATCGTTTTTAGAAGACTCATTTTCTATACAATTGTTCTTTACAAGACTTACTGTTTTTCCAAGTTATTGAACATTATGCATTTATTGCGTATGTGGATTGTGATATGATTACTGTATTGTAATGCTTATTTTCAATTCGGTAAACTAACATTTCGCATTGTGGTAAATTCGCCTTGTGGTACAATAGCCTTTTTCCATCTTGTCTGTCTGCAACTAAACAGAAAACTTTTCTAAATATTTTTATGAATTACTTATTGCAAATAATTCAGTTCTTTCGCCATTTACATTTGACCTTTATTTTTTTTCCAAAATAATTATGGAGTCTCTGTTGCAAGTATTTATTTTAAAACTGACGCGTTTCGCCACTAGTGGCGCATCTTCAGAATTTCTGTAAATTAACAATAACGCAGCCCCAACTAAGTTGCTACTGACTTAAGTAAATTATAAAACAAACTTGCCTTAGACAGCGGAAACCACACTAGTCAAAACGCAAACATTGAATGTAGCGTAACCGGAGTCGTCAAATTTAAATCCAGGTGACTTAAAAGGCAAATAAATTTGTAGAAAAATTCCTTCTAAAACAAATAACTAGTACAAAGGCTTTACGTATCTATGGACATGAAGAACCTAACCAGAAACTGTTAGACAGTCACACTCACCAAATCATGGAGAAAACCGGTTGTGGTTACGGTTACGGTGAACGGGCGTAACGCACAATAGTCGACAATAACTGCGACGGGCAGCGTGTTGGCTGCGACAGCGGCCGCGTGCTGACCTTACACGAACGAAATGCTGATTGTATGCGTCAAGCGGGTGGCGCTAGTTGTGCTTGGTATGTGGCCATCATTTACGTATTGATGGATAATTAAAAACAATGGTACAAGATAGTGCCGGAAGTACACAGATTAAATAAACTAATAGTTCATACATAATACATTAAAAGTTGTTAAGACATATATGAAGTTGAAAATCAAAAGCGTAAACACAATGTCATAGTGGCGAGTGACACACGGAAATCCTGTTGATGGTTATTTAGCCATAGAGGAACCACCTAGTGACATTTTTCTAAAGCTGTCATCAAAGAGTGATAAAAAAAGTTATCCTTAGAGGTAAGTTGCACATTGAGACTTAAATCTTCCGAATGCTTCAAAAATTTGGTTTTTTCAAATTCCTCTAGTAGTATTAGCTTTTTACCCTTAGTTGCCACGTGTAGGATTTGTAAAGAATCTATTGTTGGTCCATCATGCCCGATAACCCTTAGAGCTCCGCAAACAAACAACTGTTTCCCACAGTGCCCCTCATAGTAGGTAAATGCTCACGAAGACGCTTTCCAACCCCGCGTCCCTTTTGTCCGGCGTATGCACGAGAGCATTAGGCACATGTTAGTTTGTAGACCTCGGAATTAGCAACGCGATATCTACCAGGTAGTTTGTCATGGATGAGTTGATACTGAATCCGATACCGGGTGAAATAAGAGGTTCTAACACATCTTCTTAAGCAGATCTAGAAGTCTGTATGGAACGTTACCCACAAGTGGAAAAGTGATGAAAGTACACTCAGACGTATTATAAGAAAGGTGGAGAACATTATTCACACTGGCTAATTTCGAGTGGCGCTTCCTATCTACAAGACTGGGGCTATAACTCTTAGAGTATTCGATATATTTCAGATTATCGATTTCAAGTTTTAAAGATTCGTGACTTGGCTGAGTACTAGTAGCTCGATCAACCATGGACAAAAAGAAACTGTGTTTATCAGCTACTGTGTGACGCGAGATTGCACTGATAACAGCATTACTTTTTGTAGGTCTGAGAAAAATGTCGTTTTTAATGCGCCCTTCCATTAATTGAAGTTTTAAATCCCAATACTTCAATGACAGATTTGATGCCATTAGTTGGCGCGTTAAAGTTAGTTTAGGGGGAAAGCCACAAAATTCGTCCACAACGGTACTTGCATCTTCACCCGGACCGTTAAAAATGATAGAAATATCATCGACATATCTACAGTAGTAGAATATTTCTGCTTAAAATAACTGCATTCTTAACTGTGGATGAATATGTCTGCTTGATGACCCGCTAAACAACTGCCCATGGCTAACCCATCTTTTTGCATACATACGCAGTTGTTAAAAGAGAAGTAGTTACAGGAAGTGGCGACACTAAGGAGAGCTATTAGCTAATCATTTTCATCCTGTGCAAGGGAACTTTTCTTAGCTAAAATCTGAAAAGTGTGTTATTGTTGCTGAACCAGTCCGTAAATACAATAGAGAAGCATATTTTGACCAATATCTGACTATTGTTCATAAAAAAAAATTGGTTTTTGCACAGACATTCTTAAATCTACTTTTGTTGGCTCCCTTCTTCAAGAAATTGACTTGCAATTCAGAATTTGTAAAAGTTTAAGGAAGTATAGCGAAATTATCAACAAGTGAGATTCCTACTATTTCACCGAAATTACACGTAAAAATGAAATGAGCGTATGGCATCATTGGGGGGGGGGGGGGGGGGGGGAGGCCCCATTCAGGGAAGTTCGGCCGCCACCGGTAAACTTCAATGTTGGGAGAATTTTCCATTTGAGCTTCCTAACATTTTCTCTAGAATGCCACTGAAGGGTAGGGGAAATGAATCATCACCTTACCTTTTTCTTGTATTTATTTGTAAGGGTTTTGATATTTCGGCCATAGGGTGGTCTGAAGCTTTGTTTGTACCTGTAAACGATCCATGTATTAAGCAGATTACCTTTGTTAAAATGGACTGAAGTTATGAACATGTTATTGAAATTCAGTAGTCTGTGACGAATTGCTTCACACAAGGTGTGTAAATTCTAAACCGAACTGACATTCATCCAACTGTCAAGTCTGTTCTATTCAGCAAACATTTCGAGTCTACAGTATTAGCAAGTCGAAAACGGAATATGACATTTTGTTTCTCACTTTTCTTACGGATGAATCAATTATTGTCACTTTCCATTGTTCTAGGATCTCATCTGTATTACATGTTTCTTCACAGATTATTTGTAGATACTTTCTAACTTTTGTTGGTACCTTATTAAAAGTTCAGAACTTCTGTACACTATGTAATAGTATTATTATTTTTTAGTATTTTAATTACTTCCTTATTTCATCATTGCTGGTTGGCAGATTTTCCATAATTTCCGTATGTAAATTATAACTTACGTTTTTTATGGGTGGGTAAAAAGCAGCTCAAAGTACTTGGCAAGTATTTCATAATTCTTAGCATTCTTTAAGCTAGTTCCACTATTTTAATCTCTACAGCAAATGCCTGGAAACTGTAGAACTGTCGCATAGTTTTCGTATTCAAGAGGGTTTCACAAGAATAACGTTGCTGTTCTTTCAGACCGTCCCATTTAAGTTACCCATGCAGGCCTGTTACACTTTCATACATGCTATAGCGACCTGTCACTTTCCTGGAAGCGGATTTCCGTATTCGTTCGGTGTCGGCCGTCACGCCTACTGGAAAAGGACCCCGAACACTGGAAGTCTTGCCTGCGATCCTTTACAGCTGCACTACATTTCCCTAGAACCCTTCCGAAAAATCTGGGTCTTCCTTTTGCATTCCCCTTCCTCTGATTCTATGTGTTTTCGACCTAATTCTTGCTGTCTCGCAATATTTATCCTAGAGATTTAAAGAATGTGACAGCCTCCAGAAGCTTGATGCTGACGTTGTAACCTGAGACTAGTGCGTCCTTGTGGGAATCACTTTGCATTTCTTGACCTTAAACACAACAGTGATTCATTTCAAAAGCTTAATTACTGCCTAAGTGGTTTTCTATGTCCTCAGAATTAGCCTGCGAACCATGTATTAAGGGCAACAGGCAGATTCCTTATTCCTAGATTTCCGAAAAGCGTTGGACTGGGTGCCACACTGCAGACTGTTAAAGAAGGTATGGGCGTAGAGAGCAGATTTCCAGATATGTGAGTGGCTCGAAGACTTCGTAAGTAATACACTACGCAACAGAATTAAAGGGTCACTTTTTCGAAACCCCTTTAATTCCCGCCTCCTGCAACGCTTAAGTTTGAAAGTTGGTTCAAAGATGCGTACAGCTCTGTAACGGTGCAAAAGCGTGCCGCCGCGTGACGTCACCCTTGGTCCCGGCGACGCTTCAAACAGCAAGCTGTCGACACATGTGAAAAAAAGGCCAGGGCTCAAAAGTTCATGTGACGTGTAAAGTGGGTTAATGATGTCACATTGGAGCCAAACTTCACCGCAATTCCGCCCAACGTCACGCTGGACGTGAGAATGTTGTCACAGCCCCTCTTAGCCAAAATTCACCTCTTCTTTTGACGCCTCTGCAATGGAGGTTAGAACCGCAACAGCCAGCATTGAAATCTACCAGTTTTCTTATGAGTGGCCGAGGAAAACACTCCGGACACAGCGCCGTTCAGAAGTGGCACGAAGAGGCCTCAGAGGGTGACACAAAGGGTCCCAAGGAATCCACCTGTTTGCAAGCGGCTTTTGTTCGTACACATTTCGCGGTCGCAACGACAGTTAGCATTGCAATGAGGAGCAAGAAGACATTCTTCACAACGTTTGGCACTGCCGGCACCCTCGGACTTCCAACCCTTCCCTAAAGGTATTGAGGGACTGCATCCCCATTAAACGTGATGTGACTCCTTTGGAGAGCAGCGCGACCACGATTTAAGCTCTCATGTACAAGTAGGAACCAGGAACCACTAGGCACCGTTAAAAAACATTCGACGAAATTTGAACGTGATCCGAAGCATCAAAGGACGCTTATGATTTATCATCCCTCGTATTTCGCATCCTCCTATGGCGTGATCGTGTCGTATCTTGACGAAATAATGACTTGTACGTTATTACACTTCAGGCAATTTGAAGCCATCAAGGGCATTCCAAGGTACGAAATCCGAGATACAATGCAGAGAGCAGGCAAAAGTGGTAGCGTTTAGGTTACCAGAGATAAATAGTAAGACTAGAGCTGTAAAAATTGCAGAGCGGTTCTAGTCGCTACAGTCTGGAACCGCGCGACCGCTACGGTCGCAGGTTCGAATCCTGCCTCGGGCATGGATGTGTGTGATGCCCTTAGGTTAGTTAGGTTTAAGTAGTTCTAAGTTCTAGGGGACTGATGACCTCAGATGTTAAGTCCCATAATACTCAGAGCCATTTGAACCTACATACCTACCGGGTAGAAGTACGGGGGGAACCTAAATGTGGCTGGCCAGTGGCGTCCTGGACGTGCAGAACGACTCACCAGATTGGCTGAAGCTTGTCAAGTGTCAGTGGATTAGCAGGTCGACTACAGGAAGGCAGAAATGGTGCTCCGCCATGATTCTTTAAAAACCCGTGTTTCTGTATTCAGACAGAAGTTCACAGTCAGAACGCTGGGGCGCCGACTCGGTGTCGCTCGTGGCCAGCCTCGGTAAGCTCCGACATGTCCGGTTTACTCACTTGGAGTGCTGCTCTCAAATTTGTACTTAGCCGGCCGAAGTGGCCGTGCGGTTAAAGGCGCTGCAGTCTGGAACCGCAAGACCGCTACGGTCGCAGGTTCGAATCCTGCCTCGGGCATGGATGTTTGTGATGTCCTTAGGTTAGTTAGGTTTAACTAGTTCTCAGTTCTAGGGGACTAATGACCTCAGCAGTTGAGTCCCATAGTGCTCAGAGCCATTTGAGCCAAATTTGTACTTAAAGTGCTGCTAGTGTTCGCTACCTCCGTTAGCATCCGTCCCAATGGCTTCAGACTCTTACTTCTGTTGTGCAACTAATTGCCTCCTTTGCTTTTTCCAATGTTTAGAATGAGCCTTCAGTGTAGTAGTTAGTCTGGTCACAAATAAATAGTGCTAATCAGACCCCTGAATTCCACGAGTCTCCTGCTGCAAGTATCCTGTCGGGTCACAAAATCCGCATCTCTCGCTGATGTCCTGTGACAATGTTTGGAGCTGATCCAAGTCATGATCACTTTTTTGAAACCCCGTAATTCCCACTCATCGCGACGCTTAAGTTTGGAATTTGGCCCGAAGGTGCGTACAACCTTTCTCTGTAATGGTGCAAAAGCATGCCCCCCTGCGGCGTCACTCTCGGATTCAGCTACGCTTCAAACAGTATGGATTCGACACACACGAAAAGAAAAAAAAAGCCACAGCTCAGAGTTCATGTGACCTGCAATTTGGGTTGATGATGTCACATTGGCACCAAACTTCACCAGAATTCTGCCCAATGGCACCGTGGACGTGGCCCTCTTACTCAAATTTCACTATTTCTTTTGACGCCTGTGCAATAGAGGTTAGAACAGCAACGAACAGCATTGAAATCAAGCAGTTTTCTTATGAGGAAAACACTCCGGACACAGCGCCGTTCATAAGTGGCACGAAGGGGCCTCAGTTGGTGACATAAAGGATTTCAAGGAAACCACCTGTTTCCCTTTGGCGTTTGTTCCTGCACATTTCGAAAACGACAATTCGCACTGCGATGAGGAACAGGAACACGTTCTTCGCAATCTTTGACACTGTTAGCACGCACGGGCGTTTCACCCCTTCTCTAAAGATACTGAGGGGTTGCATCACTATAGAACGTGGTCGCAGCCGTTTGGAGCCCAGCGAGACCGCAATTTTTGCTTTCATGTACAGTTTGGAACCCCTAGGAAATGTTAAAAAAAAGACGACACAATTAGAACGTCATCCGAAGCAGCTAAGGGAGTTTATGCTTTTTCAGCCCTGCTTCTTTGTGTTCTCAGCAGGTGCAAGGGCAACGGTGTAACTGCGAGAGAGCAGCACCGTACATCTACATCTACATGATTACTCTGCAATTCGCATTTAAGTGCTTGGCAGAGGGTTCATCGAACCACAATCACACTATCTCTCTACCATTCCACTCCCGAACAGTGCGCGGGAAAAACGAACACCTAAACCTTTCTGTTCGAGCTCTGATTTGTCTTATTTTATTTTGATGATCATTCCTACCTATGCAGGTTGGGCTCAACAAAATATTTTCGCATTCGGAAGAGAAAGTTGGTGGCTGAAATTTCGTAAATAGATTTCGCCGCGACGAACAACGTCTTTGCTTTAATGACTTCCATCCCAACTCGCGTATCATATCCGCCACACTCTCTCCCCTATTACGTGATAATACAAAACGAGCTGCCCTTTTTGGCACCCTTTCGATATCCTCAGTCAATCCCACCTGGTAAGGATCCCACACCGCGCAGCAATATTCTAACAGAGGACGAACGAGTGTAGTGTAAGCTGTCTCTTTAGTGGACTTGTTGCATCTTCTAAGTGTCCTGCCAATGAAACGTAACCTTTGGCTCGCCTTCCCCACAATATTATCTATGTGGTCTTTCCAACTGAAGTTGCTCGTAATTTTAACACCCAGGTACTTAGTTGAATTGACAGCCTTGAGAACTGTACTATTTATCGTGTAATCGAATTCCAACGGATTTCTTTTGGAACTCATGTGGATCACCTCACACTTTTCGTTATTTAGCGTCAACTGCCACCTTCCACACCACACAGCAATCTTTTCTAAATCGGCTTGCAACTGATACTGGTCTTCAGATGAGCTTACTAGACGGTAAATTACAGCATCATCTGCGAACAACCTAAGAGAACTGCTCAGATTGTCACCCAGATCATTTATATACATCAGGAACAGCAGAGGTCCCAGGACGCTTCCCTGGGGAACACCTGATATCCCTTCAGTTTTACTCGATGATTTGCCGTCTATTACTACGAACTGCGACCTTCTTGACAGGAAATCACGAATCCAGTCGCACAAATGAGACGATACCCCATAGGCCCGCAGCTTGATTAGAAGTCGCTTGTGTCAAAAGCCTTCCGGAAATCCAGAAACACGGAATCAACTTGAGATCCCCTGTCGATAGCGGCCATTACTTCGTGCGAATTAAGAGCTAGCTGCGTTGCACAAGAACGATGTTTTCTGAAACCATGCTGATTACGTATCAATAGATCGTTCCCTTCGAGGTGCTTCATAATGTTTGAATACAGTATATGCTCCAAAACCCTACTGCAAACCGATGTCAATGATATAGGTCTGTAGTTCGATGGATTACTCCTGCTACCCTTCTTAAACACTGGTGCGACCTGCGCAATTTTCCAATCTGTAGGTACAGATCTATCGGTGAGCGAGCGGTTGTATATGATTGCTAAGTAGGGAGCAATTGTATCAGCGTAATCAAAAGGAACCTAATCGGTATACAATCTGGATCTGAAGACTTGCTCGTATCAAGCGATTTGAGTTGCTTCGCAACGCCTAAGGTATCTACTTCTAAGAAACTCATGCTAGCAGCTGTTCGTGTTTCAAATTCTGGAATATTCCATTCGTCTTAGCTTGCATGCAGGCGTCTGTTACTCTCGTATCGGATGCTGTCTGGACAGGTAAGTTTTTAAGGTGCTCATCAAAAGCAGGTAGGTGCCACCGAGGGTTTCCAGAACTGGGTGGTCTTAGATTGATCCTTTGCCGTTTATTTCACGCATGTGCCAATGTCTCGCCGCCCCCCCCCCCCCCCCCCCCCCCTCCCGGTGGGGTCGTTGCGGGTCTAACTTCCATTGCACAGGCGTCAAAAGAAGGAGTGAAATTTGAGGAAGAGGGCCACGTCCACGGTGCCATTGGGCAGAATTCTGGTGAAGTTTGGTGCCAATGTGACATCATCAATCCAGCTTGCAGGTCACATGAACTTTGAGCTGTGGTTTCTTTTTTCCTTTTCGAGTGTGTCGAATCCATACTGTTTGAAGCGTAGCTGAATCCGAGGGTGACGCCGCAGGGAGGCATGCTTTTGCACCATTACAGAGAAAGGTTGTACGCACCTTCGGGCCAAATTTCAAACTTAAGCGTCGTAATGAATTGGAATTACGGGGATTCAAAAAACTGACCCTTTAACTCTGTTGCGCAGTGTAAATTGACGCGTTGGCACTCGAGATGCAACTTTAACACCGCAGCGAATAGTAGATGATTGATCTAGGAAATAACAGGAAAAATACATTGCGTTTCAAGACTGGGGACAGCTATTGATGATGATAAATAACGTAAAATGGTTGTCTTTAGCTGTCATTGGCTTCGAGGCGCCGTGGTGGGACAGAGGCTGGTCTCGCAAGTAGGAGGCCGGAGGTTCAGTTCCACTTCCAGCCAGCCAGATTTGGGTTTTGCTTGGCCTGTCTGGAATGCTTAAGCCAAATACCTTCGTTTGAGTAGGACACGGCCGGATTCCTGCCCCCTCCTTTGACATTTCGGGCATATTCTCACTTTCCAATTACTTCGTCCTCGATGGTATGTTAAACCCTAGCCTTCCTTCGTTTTTTTTTCAGTAGAACATCCACAAATTTATTTGCTCGTGATAATAAGTGGATATCAGAGAGTGCAATTTCTGGTCCGATGTTCCAAAGATTAGCACTTCATATTCGTCAGTTTAGTTATCCTGAACGAAGAAGAATATTTTTTTTTTCTTTTTGACTTCCCGTAGTTGTGGGTGGTGGGGCGACAGTCGAGTGATGATATGCAATTATAAGTAAATTAGCCTCTGGCTGCAAGGATGGTTTTTAATTCCTTTACTGCACAGTCGATATGGGGACTTCCCAGCACATTTTCAGGTGCAGCGACTCATACAGCAAACTTTTCCAAAATACATCACGGCTATGCGTATGCAATACAACAGAACTAATCGTGTACTGTACTCATATGTTACCACTTATGAAACCGCTACCACTCATGAGGTCACACCAGAGTAATTGTGCTTAAGTCAGGTTGCAATTAAAATTTCTCACAGACACAAACAAAAATATTAATACAATAATGTTTTATGCCTTACGTGTGTTAAATATCGTAATAATATTTGGCAACCAATTTATGTTTCATTTAAATGGACCTTAACGCATTGACATCGTATTTAAATGCCATATTGGTTGTTGTGAGGTCAGATTTAATATATATCACCTAAAATTATTATTGGGCATGGCTGGCGTCAAAACTGCAATCTGAATGTAGAGCAACGCCACATTTTTTTTACACTGCCATGCACTTTCACTACCACTTCTTGCTGTTGAGTAGCAGGCAACACCCGTTTTTGTGACCTTTTTCTTCTTTTCACTTTCATCACTACTTTCAGAACTGCTTGTGATTTTCAGAATCTGAAGAGAAATCTGGAAGAGAAATAACTTACTTCATTGTCATTGTTGAAAACTTTATCAACAGGCTTGTATAAGCCCTCCTAATTGTCACCAGAAACTACTTACTCCGCCATGTTGGTTGTTTACTAAGATCAACTATCAGGTGGCAGATATGTCCTGTACTTCGTTTTAAAGTACATTTCAGAGCCATTTGTTAGCTGGAAATTCACTTTAACATGCTTAGTGACCTCGAGAAATATAATAGCTGTAGTTTCTCCTTAATGAAGCAGTTCGCAGTTTCAACATAGAATGACCACGTTGTCTGATGTTATAACCAGCCAATCTTCCATTCTGTTGCCCCTGCAATTGCTAAAAAAACGTTGCCGCCCCTCTTCAGGAACCACATGCTTGTCTGGCCTCTTCGCAGATACCCTTCCCATGCAGTACAGTTACTGTCCTGGAAAGACCTATGGTTTGTGGCGGGCATGAATCAACGCAACTAAAACACGTTTCACTTGATGTCAGTGCCATCCGCATAGCAGACGAGACGTTTTCTCCTTACCGTAATAATGTTTATCCTCTAGGGACGCGAATCAGACTTTATACAGTACAGTGATATCGGATTACGCTGAAACCTGTAATAGTGTGAATTCCCCTTTGTAAAGGAATGCTTGACTGCTCGGAACCTAATAGTTGCTTGTTACTCCTAAGACCTGTCTGTTGATCTGCAAATAACAAACAGCTGATGCGGTTATTCTCCAGAGTCCATCTTCAGTGCAGAGCATTCTGCGAACGAATATAATTTGAATGAAAGTACCATATGTGATATAATGGATAGCTAGAGGATACTTTTTTTGTTTTGCTCGGTAAACAGAAAACAGGCGACGGTTTTCATTAGGCATTTAACGCTATCATATTGACTGACTAGTTTTAAGTGGAACGAACTATAGTGAGTGAATATTTTTTTCTCTGCCTATATGGCTTTTCTCCAAATGTATCTTTGATGTAACGACTAAGTGGCTGCTTGTACTTGTACTTTGAAAAATGAGCCGAAACCAACACCAATATTTAATGTAATATTTTATTTATACAAATAAGCAAATGACATCCCTTATATTTCTGTCGCTTCTTGTACTTACGTTTCATGTACTTCAAATCTTATCTGATGTGTTTGTTATGGCTGTGCCCTCTTGTAACGTTTTGTGGCTCCTCGCTGGATGAGGGGAGGGTGGTATGATAGGTGGGTGGCCGGTTTCCTCTCACTACAACACAAAATTCACACATGGTTAAAATACACTTTATTACATGAATCAATTAAGTACTTAACTTCAATGATGTCCAGTCTGAAGTTCTGAGGTTAACAACAACATGTACTAATTCTTGAATCTTGTCGGTGTCCATATCACAGCTACATGCAATGACTAACGCTTCTTCGCAGCTAGCTAAGGTGCGAGGCGACGACTGTCACTGATGAAGACTAGAGCACAGCGCGACGTATTGAGATGTAATGTGAACTGGGTCCTGACGCGACGTACTGAGGCACTGACATTGAGAGACTGAGACAGTTAGGTCGGCGGTGGCGGCCTATAAGCTCGAAGCCCATGGGTGTTACAGGCGCGCAGCCTGGACGCGTGTCTTGATCTTCCCTTGTCACAGGCGCGCCCAGTTCAGCGCCTGCTATACAATATTTCCCAGCGCCGACCGGTGTGCTGGCTAAGGCGTACACCGGTACAGAGTTGAATTGGGGTTTTGTTATGTGGTGAAAGACAAGTATAAGGAATTCTTTATATAATTACACATTATATGGCTGTAGAGATACGCCATATTTTGCAACATCCACACAGTTTACATCTTAACTGACCGGTCGCATGAGGTTACCGATTTAAAATCTTTACATACTTCTAATTGGTCGAAATTATAGGTCACTGGAGTTCCCTAACAAGTACTAAATGACGTATATAAACAAAGGCATCCGTCCAATATGGAAAATATTAATGACGTTCGAAAATGGTAGGTAGGTAATCGGCAGTCGTATGTATGTGGAATCATCCCAGCATTCGCTTGTAGTTAGGTAGGAAAATTACAGAAGTTCCTAGACGGAGTCTTTACTCCACTTTCCTTCAATACGGGTAGACTGAATTAACCATTGCGTTACCTCGCTCGGTGACGTGGTTGGAACGTAGACGGATGCCGTAACCCTTTCAAACACGCCATGGCAGTACACAATGCCGCGAACACTTCCTGTCTGATGTTTACCGGTCACAGACCTCGAGAGCTGCGTATAGCGGGTGAAGTCAAACCAACACTGCTGTAATAAACCTGAGGAACATGATTTAGATTCGCCACTCGAATTGATGCCAACATTGCTCGTATTACTAGTTGCACTCTTGTGTACAGTATACAGATCGTGAATACCGAAACTGAACGTGCGCTTTGGATTGCGGGAAGTCAAATCCATCTTCCTCTGGGTTGTAGACTGACGGATGGAGATCAGGTGGAGTAAGGAAAGGCGTTACGTTTGTATTAATCCAGTAAATGTGCGTAGATTTCGCAAATTAATTGAGTTCATTATGAAGCAGTATGTAATTCGAACGAGGTGCTATTACGATAAGGACCAATGATCATGCTCCTTCTACAACCATCACTCCTCAAACCATGAGCAGTTCAATACATTGATTCATTGGTAAAATTTTCATTCGTTGCAAACACACTTGCTTTAACTAACAACGTGTACAAACTTAATTTATTAGTGTAGCAGTGTTTAGTGATCGGCAAAGATTTTGTATTAAGTTTCTGTAGACAGGAGATGAAATTTGCTTCCATTCAACCCGAATGCGTTACCGTGTGTCTCGACGGGGTGATCTGACAAAGAGGCTCTATTACACCTCAAAGATGTGCGATAGACTTCAAATTGTATGTTTCTGTAGGCGAGTGCAGAAAAACCTACTTCACTCTCCTCGAACTACGACGTAATGATTATTGCTTTGAGGATAACAGAGTGATTATGCTGAGACTGGGACGACCCCGTTCCAAACAGTTGGCACAGTGTGGATCTTTATATAAATACGTCATTTTCTTTCACAATCGCTCGGAATTAATGGTATCAGCAAAAACAATTTGACGTCAGCACACCACTCCCATCACTTTTCACTGTCACCTCAACACGTTGTTGTTGTTGTGGTCTTCAGTCCTGAGACTGGTTTGATGCAGCTCTCCATGCTACTCTATCCTGTGCAAGCTTCTTCATCTCCCAGCACTTACTGCAACCTACATCCTTTTGAATCTGCTTAGTGTATTCATCTCCTGGTCTCCCTCTACGATTTTTACCCTCCACGCTGCCCTCCAATACTAAATTGGTGATCCCTTGATGCCTCAGAACATGTCCTACCAACCGATCCCTTCTTCTAGTCAAGTTGTGCCACAAACATCTCGTCTCCCCAATCCTATTCAATACTTCCTCATTAGTTATGTGATCTACCCATCTAATCTTCAGCATTCTTCTGTAGCACCACATTTCGAAAGCTTCTATTCTCTCCTCATCCAAACTATTTATCGTCCACGTTTCACTTCCATACATGGCTACACTCCATACAAATACTTTCAGAAACGACTTCCTGACACATAGATCTATACTCGATGTTAACAAATTTCTCTTCTTCAGAAAATTCCTCTCTACTTCGACCATCATCAGTTATTTTACTCTCCAAATAGCAAAACTCCTTTACCACTTTGAGCGTCTCATCTCCTAATCTAATTCCCTCAGCATCACCCGACTTAATTCGACTACATTCCATTATCCTCGTTTTGCTTTCGTTGATGTTCATCTTATACCCTCCTTTCAAGACACTATCCATTCCGTTGAAATGCTCTTCCAAGTCCTTTGCTCTCTCTGACAGAGTTACAATGTCATCGGCTAACCTCAAAGTTTTTATTTCTTCTCCATGGATTTTAATACCTACTCCGAATTTTTCTTTTGTTTCCTTTGCTGCTTGCTCAATATACAGATTTAATAACATCTGGGATAGGCTACAACCCTGTCTCGACTCATAACTGCCATCTCTGGTTTCTGCACAAAGTGTAAATGGCCTTTCGCTCCCCGTATTTTATCCCTGCCACCTTCAGAATTTGAAAGAGAGTATCCCAGTCAACATTGTCAAAAGCTTTTTCTAAGTCTACAAATGTTAGAAACGTAGGTTTGCCTTTCCTTAATCTATTTTCTAAGATAAGTCGTAGGGTCAGTATTGATTGCCTCACGTGTTCCAACATTTCTACGGAATCCAAACTGATCTTCCGCGAGGTCGGCTTCTACCAGTTTTTCCATTCGTCCGTAAAGAATTCGTGTTAGTGGCTTATTAAACTGATAGTTCGGTAATTTTCACATCTGTCAACCCCTGCTTTCTTTGGGATTGGAATTATTATATTCTTCTTGAAGTCTGAGGGTATTTCGCCTGTCTCACATCTTGCTCACCAGATGGTAGAGTTTTGTTAGGACTGGCTCTCCCAAGGCTGTCAGTAGTTCTAATGGAATGTTGTCTACTCCCGGGGCCTTGTTTCGACTCAGGTCATTCATTGCTCTGTCAAACTCTTCACGCAGTATCATATCTCTCATTTCATCTTCATCTACATCCTCTTCCATTTCCATAATATTGTACTCAAGTACATCGCCCTTGTATAGACCCTCTATACAATCCTTCCACCTTTCTGCTTTCCCTTCTTTGCTTAGAACTGGGTTTCCATCTGATCTCTTGATATTCATACAACACATCGAGCTTAAAATGCTGACTTGTCTCTTCATTAAACCTTCCTCCACTGCTCCGTAGACTATCTGCTTGCATTTCTATAAGACATAAGCGCATTCGTTCTTAACATTAGTGGCAAATGAACAGTAGCATGACCAAGTAAAACAAATCCTATCGTTTCCTGGCTAGGTTAAAAGAAGTACACCCGTCTTCCTCCCAATTGCCGTGAATTATCGTTCCACAGAGCCTCTTTAAATTGCACTGTCAATCAACCGACGCCGTTATTTGCACTATTGTAAGTATTGTGAGGCTTTGATTCATATCATCAGCGGTTAACGGCAGTCATGAAAATCAAATTATACCTGCCCCAACTACATATAAAAACGTTCTCCCACTTCATCTTATATCAAACCCATCAACCCACAAGAACTTCTTACAGTACTTCATATACAGGGTTTCCCAGCTATCTTGTCCACCCAAAATATCTCTGGAATAATAACAGCTATTGGAAAACGACTTTCACGGTATCAATGTAGGGCTGGGGCCCATGAATGTACGTATTTGGAAACATTCTAAAACGAAAGCATATGTGTTTTTTAACACAAACTTATGTTTTTTAAATGGACCTCCTATATTTTTTCTTCAGCAATCCATAGCATGACTAAGCACATACACAATGGCGTTGATTGCATCGCAATATTCCCATTACATCCCGAGATATTGAGACGCGAAGTTGACGCTTGAAACACTCCACATGCGCTGCTAGCGCACGTCCTGAGGCTCAGGCGTGAACCCCATGCTGCCCGTAATCGCGATGTGATTGACATGTGTAATCACACCTCCATACGATACAATTAAACTTAGTACTTTGTCTATTTGCACTATCCCTGTGGGCCCAGTCCGCCTTGGACCAAGTTACACAATCAATCCAACCCAACTAGGGGGGGGGGGGGGGGGCATCTTGCCGTAATCTTCAGATGTAAATAAAATAAATCCTTGGAAATCACCTCTAACTCTCGACGTGTAAAGCGGATTCGTTCTCTAACCAAGGCCATACTTTCCCTGAGCTTAATCTTATTTGCAGCAACACTATTAAAAAAGTGAACAACTCTAGCAAACATTGGAATCAAATTATTGCCTCTACATTTCAAAAGCAAATTAAGTGAGCACAGTAACCTGGCTCTTTTCTCACGTAATTTATCCAGTTTGTGGATATCCTGAACCATCTCCTCCCCAGTACGATTCTCATGCGCGGAATTCGCTACAATACCATGACTGCATTATGTCTCTTCAGGGCTACGTCTACTCACTGAGGATGGCCAGACGTCTCTGGGCCGAAATATCGCAGCAGAATGTTGATGGGATCCGGCTGCAAACCAGGGAATTACTGGAAGAAGATATACGCCGGGAAAATTTCAGATGTCACAATTTTACTCTTATTTTTATTTATTTAGCTGTTCAGCCCAAAATTCAAAAACTCATCAACTGGTAATATGACTTCATTGTTTTTCAGTGCTGCTTTCCTGTCGATGTGTTGATTATAGACTATCTGATGAAAGCATCGGGCCACCTGTTAGTTGACATTAATATTGGCAGTGTACACCCTTCGTCTTTATGATAGATTGAACTCGGCCCGGGACGTTTTCGGTTAGACATCTGAATGTCTGTAGAGGAAAGGCAGCCCATTCTGCGTCGAGAACCGAAACCAGAGATGCTAGTGTTGTTGGTCGCAGGAGCCTGGAGCGAAGCCGACGTTCAGGCTCGTCCCAGAGGTATTCCATTAGGTTGACATCGGGTGGCTGGCCAGGTCAGTCTTTTTCAGAAACTTTACTGTCCACAAATACCTCCTCACAGATGGTGCTTTATGACTGAGTGCGTTGTCATGCTGACAAACACTCATCGTCTGCAAATTGTTCGTCTGCTGTACGCAGTACACAATAGTCTAAAATGTGCTCATAGCCTCCTGCATTTAGCGTTTTGTTGACCGGAATGAGGGGACCACACCCTAATCACGAAAAGCATAACAGTACAGTATCACCACTGTTGGCACTACACATGGTGGTAAGTGATGCTCTCCAGGTATTCGCCCAACCCAAAGCCTTCCACAGAATTGTCACAGGGTACAGCGTGAATCATCGCTCCAAATAATTTGTTTCCAGTCCTCCAGTGTCCAAAGCCGTCGCTCTGCACAGTATCTCAAGTGCCACTTGGCACTGACTACACACCTGTGCGGCCTATGAGGGGCTGCTCGACCATTGCACCCCCATTCTTTTTCACTCCCTATCTCGAGTGCTAGTAGCATGCGACTTTTTAGAACCACCCTCCGCAGCGCTAAGCGGTCCCTGTCGGCCAGTACATGAGGTTTGTCTTGTCTTGGTTTAACTTTGTCATTGTTCCTTCGCGTTTCCACTTCACTGTTACATCACCAATATTTGACTTGGGTAGTTTTAGAAGGATTGAAATGGCCCTAAAGGATTTGTTACACATGTGAGAAGTGACCGGTCCACGTCAGAAGTCACTGATGTCTCGTGAGCGATCCGTTCTCATGCTGCCATTGCTTGTCTGCCGCGCGGGATTAGCCGAGCGGTCTCAGGCGCTGCAGTCATGGACTGTGCGGCTGGTCCCAGCGGAGGTTCGAGTCCTCCGTCGGGCATGGGTGTGTGTGTGTTTGTCCTTAGGATAATTTAGGTTAAGTAGTGTGTAAGCGTAGGGACTGATGACCTTAGCAGTTAAGTCCCATAAGATTTCACACTGCTTCTCTACTGACAACACAATACTACTACCCGCCTCCTTTTATATCGGCAGGTGCGCCTCTGGTGACATCTGGTGATGAGTTCCACAGTACGTAGCGGTGTCCGTACGCTTTTGATCGTATAATGCACATTATTTTAGTCATGCTGTAACTGATTTTCACAAACACTTTCAAATTCACTGCGCTGGGGACGAACAGCACAATATCATGAGGAAAACGAAGACATTTCATGCGAGTTTCATTAATATGCATACCTTCATGCTCTTCTCAGTTTGTCTGTGACTCTCCTTCAATTTTGAACTTTCCATTTATTACAGCTAAAGAAAAATTGATGGCCTTGAGAATTCAACAGCTTTTGTTGTCAGGCTAGATTACATATATTTCTAATATTATGATAAGTTCCAGTTCCATATAACCATCTCCTGATAGACAAGAGCTGAAGAACATACGTCATTTACATATAACGTTTGATACGTAACGCTGCTGTTACACCACATCTAAAATCAAATCTACCAGAATGTACCTGAGCGTGTCGGCCGCAAGAGTAACCCGTCAATTCGTAAAACCAATATGCATGCTATGTCGCAAATTTAGAAAATTTTAAAAGGCTATGCACATCTCTGCATACAAGTTACAGATATCAGGGATTTATCTGCGTTGTTTGTATTACTTCGGCCGCTTCCGCACCTTAGTATCCTGTCACCAAACCTGACAGAGCGTTTGTGGTTTTGTGGTCAGCCTTGCCGTCGGCGAAAGACAAAACAGGATGTACCGTGGGTAGAGAGGATGCAGATTAAAATCCCACCGGCGTCTTTTTGCCTTAGGGAGCGGAGTCACAGTGTACCGGAAATTGCTGTGACAGCACGTCAATAGTTTTACGGTCGCTTGTCTCTAAACGTCTGTAATTGCGTATCTACGCTTGTGCCGCACGGTCGATTGCAAGGTGTAGTTGCAGGAGGCAGCAACTACAGCGGCTGGACAAAACTATGGGAACACCGGGCGAAATGCGTGTTTCAACATGAATGCTGATGCTGGCCAAGCCTACGGGTTGCGCTTCATATATATCAGTGTGTCAATCTAAAATAACTAAGTACTTAGTATTCCTTAAAACAGCAGATGGTTGAAATTAAGTAATGTCTGCTTTATAAGGATACAGGTTTATTGATAATGTACCACCGAGGGACGTGACGCAGTGATTAGCACACTGGACTCGCATTCGGGATGACGACGGTTCAAACCCGCGTCCGGCCATCCTGATTTAGGTTTTCCGTGATTTTCCTAAATCGCTTCAGGCAAATACTGGGATGGTTCCTTTCAAAGGGCACGGCCGACTTCCTTCCCCGTCCTTTCCCTAACCCGCTGGGACCGAGATCCTCGTTGTTTGGTCCCCTCCCTCAAATTAACCAACCAATCAACTAAGCATAATGTATCCAAAAATACAGCCACAATCAAAATATAGCAAAGCAGATAATGGTTGGTATACTTCATCTTTATCTTGTCCATCCTTCGCTGTTCACTGGCAGATACTGTTATTAAATGGTTTCTGCTCGTAAGGTTTGTGCTGTAGAATTTTCTTTACGTCATCTAGTTTCTTCTTTCTTGTTGGAACAGGTCCACCATATGCAAATTTATCTGGACATGGCCCCTTCTGTATGTCAATACCCCTCTAACGAGCACTGCTGTTGATGGGATATTCCATCTTGTTATACCAAATGACGCATACAAAATCTCAGTTATCGCCGGGAAACGTAACCTGAAAAACAAAGTGGACATCACCCCTTCTCCAGCTCATCGATTCAACTGAAATCAGGCACGGATGCATTCTGACCAATTACATTAAAATTTAAGGCCCCTTTTTACTAATTCTTTGTGTGAAGAGTCACACTAATTACTAAGTTGTTACCTGGTTTTGTTTCATTGACCGACGCAGCACACTGCTTTCCTCAGGTAAGCTCATTCAACAATCTTCCAACATTCCATGTGCAACGGAAGAATTTTCCGCCTTTTTGGTGTGACGTCATAAGCGAGTGACTGCGTGTGAGATAGCTCTCTAAGTTTTCATATATTTTTAGGTTTCAGATACATATTTTAACGGTTTTTGTGATAATATTAACTATATAAGTGACGTATTAGTTGTTTCTTCATTCACCTCTGCCTTTCTTGTGTTGTGACCTGATATTTGTGAGTGTTTAGTATCGAGCAACTTAACCTCTTGCCTGTGTTTACATTCCGTGCTGACCAGTTGCAGCTGTAGCGGCGCATCGAAAGCTAGGTACTAATTAATTGTTTGTGTATAGTGGTTTATTTAGGAACTTTAGTAGTCTTCAACCAGTGTTCTTGGTGTTTTCTGGTGAAATAATTTCAGAAGAACCTTTTGGGAACTGTTTTCAGCTTCGTTACTGTGTCATTAGACGTTTGGTTCTCTTTCTGTATTAGTCTTTTGTTATATTCACATTTGTTGTTTATTAAAATACTTGGAAGGAGAGACAGCATTGGTAGAATATTTTTGTTTATTATCGCGATAATCGATTTTTGTTTATTATTGCGATAATAAACAAAAATATACGACCAATGCTGTCTCTCCTTCCAAGTATACCCATTATCTGGTCGTAGTGCACATGACACTATGGAGTCGCCAATCAATAATATTAAAATACTGTTAATAATAGTAGTTACTTCCCTTGTAGAGTAAGTTTGTGATTATTGTAGTCAGGTTTTTAACATCTTCTTATTGTAGTAGCGGAACTTAGAAAAAGTAAAATTTTACCATGAGTGAGAAGTGTGGGCTTTGCCGTAGGTTCGTGAGTAGTGGATTGCGGTGTGAGACTTGTTCGAAGTATTTTCACCTGGGGGAATGCAGTGGGGAAGTCAGTGGGCATTCTGGTGAGATCCTCTCCTGGAACTGCAGGTTATGTAGCAAGAGTAAGTTGATAGAGGAGCAGGAGCGTAAGATCTGTGCCCTTCAGGTGCAGTTGAAAAACGCACAGGAGGAGCTAGATAGGATGAGGAGGGAGAAGGGGGTTGGGGAATGGGAGCTGGCTGTTGGCAAGAGATCTGCTAGGAGAAGAAGATTTTCAGATAGTTTTACTATTGGTGTTTACAATAGATATGACCAACTGTCAGAGTCTAGTGGAGAGGAATCTCTAGTAGCTGTAGATGTAGGAAGTATGCAGCAGACCTCAGTATTTACTGTGCCTAGAACAGTTGCAAAGTCGAAGAGGAAGAAGAAGGTTCTGCTGTTAGGTAGTTCTCATGGCAGAGGTGTAGGCCAGCAGTTGCAGGAAGTGCTGGGGAGTGAGTACCAGGTCACCAGCATTGTGAAGCCTAATGCAGGGTTGGCTCAGGTGACTGTTAACATAGGGGGGTTATGTAGGGATTTTATTAAAGAGGATCAGGTGGTGATTGTAGGTGGGGCTGGTAATAGTATTGGTAGGGATGGGGAGTATAACATGGATGGTGACCTGGAAAAGATAGCCACTCAGACTGGCAACACGAATGTGCATTTCGTGGAACTGTTTCAGCGTCACGATCTGCCTCATCTTAATGCAGCCGTCAGGCGTAATAACATGAGACTCGGGGGTGCGCCGATGACAGAAAGCATGGGTCACATTTCAGTGGTGTCGGTGGAGTCTATCAGCAGGACGGGTTTCACTAGACATGGCCTGCACCTCAACAGGTATCGGAAGGGGAGGTTGGTAAAGCTTATAGGTGACAGCATAGGTGGGGTTGGTGGGATCACTCACGGGAAAATTCCTGCAGTAGTGGGTGTTAGAGCTGCACCTTTTTTAGATTGAAGTCAGCTGATAGGTATTCCTGCTTAAAGGAAGTCTCTCTAACGAGGGGATCACTTTTGACAAAGCTTAAGTATCCGAGTAATGAAGGAATTAGTATATTTCATCAAAATATACAAGGTATTAGAAATAAAGTTAGTGAACTGCTTATAGATGTTGACTCTGAAATTATTGGTATATCTGAACACTTCTTAAATAAGGAGATAATTTAGAGGCTTCCTTTACCAGGATACAGGTTGGCTGGCAGCTTTTAGAGGAGCTCTTTGCGGTGTGGGGGAGTAGGCATGTATGTGAAAAACGGCATCCCATTTGAGTCAATTGATGTTTCAAAGTATTGCACTGAAAAGGTGTTTGAATGTTGTGCAGCTGTGGTGAAATGTAACGGAGCTAAACTTCTAACTGTTGTTATTGATAGATCCCCAGACTCCAATTTCACAACATTTTTGTTAAAGCTAGAGGAGGTTCTTGGTTCACTTTATAGGAAATACAAAAAGTTAGTTATATGTGGTGACTTCAATATTAATTGTATAAGTGATTGTGCAAGGAAGAGGATGCTGGTGGTCCTCTTTAATTCATATAATCTTATGCAACGAGAGTGCAAGGGAACAGTAGAACAACCATAGACAACATTTTTGTTCATTCCTCATTACTAGAAGGGCATTCTGTTAGCAAAAAGATGAATGGCCTTTCAGATCATGATGCACAAATTTTAACTTTAAAAGATTTTTGTGCTGCAACACGTGTTAAATATACTCATCAGCTGTTCAGGAAAGCTGATCCAGTTGCTGTAGAGACCTTTGTAAACCATATAAAGGAACAAGAGTGGCAAGATGTTTATAGCGCTGATACAGTAGACGATAAATATAATGCTTTTCTCAAGACTTTTCTCATGCTCTTTGAAAGTAGCTTTCCGTTAGAACGTTCAAAACAGGGTACTAGCACAAACAGGCAGCCTGGGTGGCTGACTAGAGGGATAAGAATATCTTGTAGAACAAAGTGGCAATTATATCAAAACGTTACAAACAGTCAAAATCTAAATGCAGCAGCCCATTACAAACAGTATTGTAAGGTGCTTAAAAATGTTATTAGGAAGGCAAAAAGTATGTGGTATGCAGATAGAACAGCTAAGTCTCAGGATAAAATTAAAACCATATGGTCAGTGGTAAAGGAAGTTGCTGGTCTGCAGAGACAGGCCGAGGATATAGAATCAGTGCGTAGTGGGAATGTCCGTGTTACTGATGAGTCGCATATATGTACAGTATTTAATAATCTCTTTCTGAATATAGCAGGTGAACTAAATAGAAACCTAGTCCCAACAGGGAATCATATAGCACTCTTAGAAAAAAGTGTTCCGAGACTGTTACCTGAAATGCTCCTCCATGATACTGACAAGAGGAAGATTGAGTTAATAATTAAATCACTAAAGACCAAGAACTCTCATGGATATGACGGGGTATCTAGCAGAACACTGAAGTATTGTTCTATGTATGTTACCCCAGTTCTCAGCCATATCTGTAACTTTTCCTTTAGGAGTGGTCGATTTCCTGACCGATTAAAGTACTCGGTAGTGAAGTCACTTTATAAAAAGGGAGACATTGATAATGTTGACAATTTTAGACCTATTTCTATGCCATTGGTGTTTGCTAAAGTTATCGAGAAGGTTGAATATACAAGGTTACTGGAGCATTTAAATTCACATAATTTGCTGTCAAATGTTCAGTTTGGTTTTAGAAATGGTTTAACAACTGAAAATGCTATATTCTCTTTTCTCTGTGAGGTTTTGGACGGATTAAATAAAGGGTTGCGAACGCTAGGTGTTTTCTTTGATTTAACGAAGGCTTTTGACTGTGTTGACCACAAAATATTATTGCAGAAGTTGGACCATTATGGAGTAAGGGGAGTAGCTGACAATTGGTTCGCCTCTTACTTTAAGAACAGAAAGCAGAGGGTAATTCTCCGCAATATTGAGAGTGGTAGTGATGTTCAGTCCCAATGGGGCACTGTTAAGTGGGGCGTTCCCCAAGGGTCGGTGCTGGGGCCACTGCTGTTTCTTATTTATATAAATGATATGCCTTCAAGTATTACAGGGATTCAAAAATATTTCTGTTTGCTGATGACACCAGTTTGATAGTGAAGGTTCTTGTGTGTAATATTGAAATAATGTAGTTCATGAAATAAATTTGTGGCTTGTGGAAAATAATTAGATGCTAAATCACAGTAAGACTCAGTTTTTACAGTTTCTAACTCACAATTCAACAAGAACCGATATTTTGATCAGACAGAATAGGCATATTATAAGCGAGACGGAACAGTTCAAGTTCCTAGGCGTTCAGATAGATAGTAAGGTGTTGTGGAAAGCCCATGTCCAGGATCTTGTTCAGAAGCTAAATGCTGCTTTATTTACCATTAGAACAGTATCTGAAATAAGTGACACTTCAACACGAAAAGTAGTCTACTTCGCATATTTTCATACGCTTATGTCGTATGGTATTATTTTTTGGGGTAATTCTTCTGATTCAAAAAGAGTATTTTTGGCTCAAAAACGGGCTGTTCGAGCTATATGTGGTGTAAGTTCGAGAACGTCTTGTCGACCTCTATTCAAAAATCTGGGAATTCTGACATTGCCCTCACAGTATATATTTTCTTTAATGTCATTTGTTGTTAGCAATATTAGCCTATTCCCAAGAGTTAGCAGCTTTCAGTCAGTTAATACTAGGCAGAAATCAAATCTGCATGTAGAATGCACTTCCTTGACTCTTGTGCAGAAAGGAGTGCGGTATTCTGCTGCATCCATTTTTAATAAGCAACCACAAGAACTCAAAAATCTTAGCGGTAGCTCAAACTCTTTTAAGTCTAAACTGAAGAGTTTCCTCATGGCTCACTCCTATTTTGTCGAGGAGCTCCTGGAAGAGCTAAAGAATTAAGCAAATTCCAGTGTTACATTGTTGATTTTCTTCATTTAAACTTACGACTTGTCACCTGAATATGTTTTTTTATATTTCATTTTATCTGTTTCTAATATCGTGTTATAATTTCATGTATTGACTCGTTCCATGACCATGGAGACTTCTCCTTAATTTGGTCCCACGGAACAATAAATAAATAAATAAAATAAATATACACAGAAAGCTAAAGTACCGTGTATTTATAACGAAACTTTCCCTATTTAGCACGTTATAACACGGATACTAATTACTGTACGAGTACTAAACTTGGTATCATTAATGTCCAGAGTATGGCGTGCACGATTGCCAGGCGTCATAGCGCCACCGTCCAGTTCCTACTATGGCCACCAGGTGCCGTCATCAGTCACCGTGATTCATGGTCTCACACCTGTGCACTTGTTGACGTGTCAACATGAGCTTGGACAAAAGGAGCAGGGCGTTATTGGTGAAGCTCTATTACCAAAACAACAGTAACTGCACAAACGTGCAGTGTGACTGCCCAGCGTTACTATGACAATCTTCGCCAGGCTGTCATACTATCCCTACAGGAACGAGACGCATTGAACTCCGCACTGCTGCACTTCGGGAATATCGCTGGCAGAAAGGATTACGGAAGGGTCCTCTTCCTCCACCTGCTGTTCAGAGCGGGATGAAGAAGTTATGTCAGCTGAGTCATATTTCAAGCAGCCATGGGACTTTTGTAAATAAAAGAATCACACACAGCCAAGTTTACAGTTTATTGATCCAAAAAAACAATGACTACCACTGTGAACTGTAGAATAATTGCGGACTACTTCAAACAACTACACAAATGCGACCCGCCAAAAGAAGAATTTCATTTTGATAACGAAATCCAAACACAACCAGACTCAAACCCATCAAAAATAGAGAATATCAGACAAACCATAACCAGGAGAGGACAATATAGCTGCTGAGTTGTGGAAACACTCTAATGACAACATTATTCTACAGCTAACAGAAATCATTAACGAAATTTGGGCAACAAACACCTTGCCACCAGAATGGACATCGGCTTTAGTACATCCAGTACATAAAAAAAGAAAGATAGATCCTAACAATTATAGAAGAATCTCCCTGTTGCAAGTCAGGTATAAGATCTTGTCCATGGCGCTTTTGAAGAGAGCTGAAGGAATCTTCGACACACGACTACGAGGATATCAAGCAGGACCTAGAAAGGGAAGGTCTTGTGCGGAGCAAGTTCTAAAACTGAAGAACATAACAGAAATAAGGTAAATAAGAAAGACAGACTGGGCGATAATTTTCGTAGATTTTAAAAAGGCCTGTGATTCAACTGACAGAAATGCAGTAATCAACATTAGAAAGGAACTCAAACTCTGCAATAAATATACAGAAATTACTGAAGGAGTTTTGATACAAACAACGTCGGAAGTAGAATTTATGGGGCAACTGCGAAACTTTTTGAAATAAAATCAGGACAAGACAAGGAAATTGCTTGTCACCTCTACTTTTCAACCGCGTATTATGGAAGGTAGTGAGAGAACGGATGAAATCCATCAATATTAACAACCTTCAGCTAGGAAGAAACCAAAATAAAATCACCGTCGATTGTCTGTCTATCGCGGACGACATGGAGCTAATTACTGACTTATTGGAGAACGCCAAAGCATAAATCACAGAACTACAGAAACAAGCAGACAGAATTGGACTAAAAATAAAATTATGCCACCCCAAAATCTTAAAATTAATAACAGCGCAATATTTAAAATAAACTGTCTTAAATACCTAGGAGAATGGGTAACGAGCAATAAAAACGAAAATATAGCAATTGAAAATAGAGTACATAAAATGGAAAGAGCATTTCGTAAGAGAAAAAACGTATACAACAAAAAATATTTGTCCTGGAACACAAAAATGAGACACCATCAAACAGTGATAACGCCTGAAAGACTGTATGCAGCAGAAAGACTTAAACTAACAAGATCTGTAAATGCTGAAAACATGGTAAAAGCTGAAAAAAGAATTGTAAGCAAAATACGAGAACATAGTAATGCTGAATATAAAGTAAGATCAAACAGAGAGCTCTGTTTGAAAAAGGAAAAGCTAACTGTTCGGGAAAGGAGACTAGAGTTATATGGACATGCATGCTGAATGGATGATAACAATCTAACCAAACAGGTCTTCAACTTAACCCAAACGATTCAGTCAATTGACAAAGATATGAGAAACACTGGAATCAGAATGGGCACTATGTATAATAGAATGCGTTTTAGAGAATCAACACAAAAGGCGGGATTTCAGAAAAGAAAGAGGTCTGAAAAATGGAAGTGTACGCAGAGAGATAAGGAAGACACTCTCGAAGGATGATGTCTGGGAGCAACGAAAATTAAACACAAAGAAGCCAAACGAAAGTAAATTTATCGTGTCCCCTAAACGGGTTATACGAATAAATAAAACTAACATTATACTACTTAGTACTGTATGTGCTTTGAGCGGCTAAAAATTAACAGGAAAGCCGTCACTTTAAAAAAGGTGCATTATCTGTATTAATTACCTACTGTTTATCACTGATTGGTAGCTTGATATCTAGAGCAATACGTTGGTATCTTGCAAAGAAAGTAGTTACAGTAGAGTCCTGGTATTCCGAACCGTGCTATTTCGAAAATCCGCCTATTCCGAACAAAGCTCAGAAAAATACCGATTTTTTAACTTAGATACAATATAAATTAAAAAAACAAACGTTCGTGAAAAACATACGTTTGTTATTATCCAAAGAAGTTAAATAGAGATACACATAGAACCTAAGCTTAATGAAAACGTCTGAAACCATACTGGAGTGAAAGCTGGTTACTTACAGTACATTAAGTGCCGGCAGCATTTATACAGCTCTCTAAAATTGTTTTTAGTCACTGTAACACACAAAAAATAACCAATTACACGTACTTAGGAAGTTTCTGATGAACAGCACTGAATCGACTTGAGGGTGCAATGTTCCGCCGTTGCCGCATCAACATAACATCATTTGGTGTTGATGAAGAGTGTCGTTCGCTGTAGGTCAAGAGCATTTACACCTCCTCCTCGCTTTCCTACTAGCTGACCTGAGCTGATGCGCCCTGCGCCTTTACTACTGTGTCTTCGTCTCCGTACTCCTAGTGGCCACCGTCGTCAACAGCAATCCACTCCTCAACACAGCTTTCTTCTGTCTCTTCACAGCCAGGCATTTTTCTTGCCTAGTACGGCGGTGCTGGTCTCCTGCATTGTTGCCCTACGCTCTGTTGAGAAGCATGGGACTTCATTTCCATTTTCCAGTGGAAGGAGGTCACAGTCTTTCACTGGTGTAAAACGTGTTTCTACAAATGCTAATGTAATCCAGGGATTTTTCCATGATTGTTCTAACACGTCTATAGTGGTGTTATCCCATGCTTCACTCAACCAGTAAATCACATATTATACTGTAATTTTCTTAAGTTTTTGCAGGATTGTGATTTCCCTTTCCTCTTCAAGTAAAGTGCAAAGCAGCATTTTTCTGTATTAATGTTGAAGGGCAGCCGGCCGCTGTGGCTGAGCGGTTCTAGGCACTTCAGTCCGGAACCGCGCTGCTGCCACGGTCGCAGGTTGGAATCCTGCCTCGGGCATGGATGTGTGTGATGTCCTTAGGTTAGTTAGGTTTAAGTAGTTCTAAGTTCTAGGGGACTGATGACCTCGGATGTTAAGTCCCATAGTGCTCAGAGCAATTTGAACAATTTTTTGGTTTCTTGTGGGTGGGACAGAGCATTGTCTATAAATAGCAGAGAACGATTAGGCAGCCAGTGAGGTAGCGCTCTGGTTAGCACACTGGACTCGTATACAGGAAGACGACGTTCAAACCTGCGTCCGGCCATCCTGTTTTAGGTTTTCCTCCGTGATTTCCCTAGATCGCTTCTGGTAAATTCCTTTGAAAGGGCACGGCCGATTTCCTTCTCCATCCATCCCTAATCCGAGCTTGTGCTCCGTCTCTAATGATCTCGTTGTCGACGGGCCGTTAAACACTAATCTTCTCTTCCTCCATGATTAGGCAATTCTTTTTTTCTATTGAACGCAGTACTTCAGGGAAAAATTGGTGCTCGAACAATTCCTTGAACAAGTCGTGCTCCATCCGAACTTTTTTTTTCTTATAATAGACAGGAAGTGAGTTGTAAGAGTTTTTGAGCGCTCGTGGTTTCGCCGATTTGCCTAATGCTATCAGCGGAACTTTGTTTACTGCCGAGGCGTTGCTGAAAGCTAAGACAGTTAGATGTTTGTCCATTTTAAACACTGGGCATGTTTCTCTTCTTGCAAAGTAAGACACAGTTTTGAGAAGAAACAAGGTCATCAAATTCGTTTACGTAATTGACAGCTGCTTCGTTGTCAGCTGAGAGCTTCTCCCAGCAATTGTGAGCTGTCCAATTCCGTGTCTTTTATTCCAACGATCCAAAAAACCCACAGCTATCTGAATGTGATGGTTCACCATCCATAAGCTTGTTCAGCTGAAGCGCCTTTCATTTTACCAAAGGGCCAGACTTGGGGATCCCTTTCTGTTTTTCTCGAGTGAACCACGAGAATAAAGCCTAGTCAAGTTTTTCTTATCAAGACACAGTCGTTTTTTGCCACTTTTCGAGAGTTATTTCTCTTGAACCAGAACAAAGGTAATTTTAAAGCGGTTTTTTCCAATCAGTAATCATTACTTTCCGGCACCGTATTCGAGTGATAATTTAGTAGCACTCTCTCCCTTGTCCAGTCCTTTTAATTCTTCAAGTTTTTGTTTTAAAGTACACGAAGAACGACTTCTTTTACTTGCTATGCTTAATGTTTTACAGTTGACGCCAAGGACTGCGGACACGAATAAAAAAGGCACAGTGCCTCGGTAAAGTAACTCGGCACTCACGGGAACAAAGCTTAACAATAAATTTTCAATAATGTGTTTGGACCGCGGAAGGGAGAAGGATGGGTAGGGAGTCTCCACTGTGAGTCTTCGAAGGTCACTAGCAGACGTCCCCGCACTTAATTTACGCCTTTGATATCATGCATGAAACCCGCCTATTCCGATTTCCCGCTAAACTGAAGAGTTTTCGGCCCCATTTAGTGGTAGTCTACTGTGCCTACATCTGTTTGCACCTTTTGCCATGCCGTTTTACGACGAATGTCGTTTATAGCCCTGCAGCCAGTGAACTTGATGCTAAATCAGAGAGACTCATCAAGGGCTTTTTGCATAGAAAAATCGTAACTTAGGAGCGATTCTGTCATTAGACTACTAACAAAGCTTAGACTGCGTCACGTAGCATCAGAGAACATTAATATCATTTCTCCTGTTCAGCAGAACTATTTGGCATTTTGCCCTGGCCCAGCATGGTGGCTGTGACGCATCGCTTCACGGCTTGGCTTCATTGGGTAGTCACTCTACTCTAGTATTGATCTCACTGCATGCAGCTAACAAAAACGTTCAATCCTTGAGCCTCTGTTATAGTACAAACAGTAAAGCACCTACCTTATACTATTTAAAGAATCGAATTCCCATGTGTAAAACAGCTTGAAACATCCGATGCCTTTACAACAGAGTTAATGTATGAGATATTTGACGTTAAGCATGTAAAACTTTCATGTCTGAATTCGCAAAAACCAAATTACTTAACGTTTATTAGTTTCGAATTATTCATTCGTAAACGATGAAGTAAAAAACGGAAGCTGCTAAACCAGAAAAGTGATAACGGGTTTTATGTTAATGCACGTCCTCTTTGGCAAATAGTGCATAGTGTCCTAATGTCAAACCGTTTATCTCAGACTTTATCAAAACAAAAGTAAGTTATAAAAGTAGAGTCATTATAATGTAGTTTAACAGTATAATTTCGTGCAACTAGGTAGTTTTTCAAGCATCTCAATCATTATAACGCTATACCTCCTGAACTGTATGCCGTACCATGTATTTTGCAAGCACGTTCAGTGCTGTATGTGAGTACTGTCTGCAAGAAGTGTTGCGAACACAATTAATAGTAAAAAAGTAATAAATTAAATCGTCATGCCAGGTGCTCAAGTTTTGCTGCATGAACAGCGAAAACATAGGAACAGACTTTTTTTCCTTTCATTATTTTTGGTGAAATGTTAACGAAACAAATGTTTCGAAAAGGATTGAAAATTATGTGTAAAGTTTATTGGTGACGCGAAATGCTGTCATTCTCAAATACGGGAGAATGTAATTTGGATAATTTGGGCACAGTGAGTTATACAGCTTCAAGAATTGTACACAGTTCTTAACTTTAATATTTGACTTATTATGTTAAACTTTTAACGTGAGTTTATACATCTTAATGAGTAGATTATGAAGGGATTTAAAATTTTTAAATCCGGTCGATAATTGTACGAAATACTAAGGTAAGCTTCTAATCCTTTCAGTGTATCTAACACGTACTTCATATGTGTATGTAATAGCCGTTTGAATATGTGAGAAGGATACTCTTCTTGGCTTTGTTATTGGACATTCAAGTGTTTAATTGCCAGTAGGTTGAAGAGAGACGAAACTTATTTTCGGAGTTTTCAGTTGGAATAGAAACAGTTTAGAATACTACTTGTTTTTCCCAGGGCGTACTGAAAAGCAATGCATCCAAGTTTCTTAGGCGAAAACTCTTAAAAGTTTTTAAATAAAATAGACGGTATCAACAATCTACATCTATATTCTACATCTTTATTCTGTATTCCTCATGGGTACACATTTGCAGCCCCCTGCCGCTCGAAGGCTATAAGTTGTGGCGTGTAACATGACAGAGTGAGAAACTCTCACAAAACTAAAAGCGCGAATTCGAAGAGCCCCCCTACAAATGGAGCACCCTCTACTTCAACATGACAATGCAGGACCATACATGAGCTCTGCGACATCTGCAACCATCCGACGCCTTGGGTTCACTGAGATCGATCATTGTCCATATGGTCCAGACTTGGTCCCATCCGATTTTCATCTGTTTCCAAAACTTAAATAACACTTTCGAGCACTTCACTTTGATAGTGATGAAGCTGTGCAAGCAGAGGTGAGGTCGTGGCTCCATTAAAAAGTCAGACATTGCGGAGTTACGGTATCAACAAACTGGTCTGTTGTTGGGAGAAATGTGTTCGTCGCCAAGGTGATTATATTGAGAAATAAATGCGTAGACACGGAGGATAAAGATCAAGATTGTTAATAATGTTTGTTTTATTCAGAAAGCTAAAGAGTTTTCACATAATAAATTCGGAGGCATTACTTTTCAGCACGCCCTGGTGATATCTGTACACTGCCCATACAAACCAGGTAATGCAGCATCGATTCACTCGCGCCCAGGCTGTTGCAAGCACTGTCACCCTTCGCTTGTTTTACGCAACGGCACAAACAGACAGTGTGTGTGTTTGTTGATGGAAGCAATGCGCGCCGCAGGAGCCCGTCGTCGCTAATTAGCGGAGAGACAAAATCAGGTGCCAGCTGACAGCTGTCTCGATAAGATAAAGCCGCAAATTCTGTTGCCGCGGGGTTTTAGAATTTCTACGGCACTTATCGCATTTACGTGGAAACCTGCTTAACAGCTTACTGGTGTTACATCGGTTGTTTACTTTTGCTTGGACTGTGTCGCCTAACACGAGATTCACTTCATGGATTCGGCTCTTGTAAAGATTCTCGGGTACGACGATGTAGCCCACAGGGTTGAAGCAGTCTGTTGCTCCCGTGAACACCAAATTAAGACCTCGAAACTTTCTGGCAGATTAAAACCGTGTGTCGGACCGAGTCTCGAACTTCGGACCTTTGTCTTTTGCGTCCATGTGCTGTAATGACGGAAGTAAAGCTGTGAGGATGGGTCATGACTCGCGCTCGGGTAGCTCGGCCAGTAGAGCCCTTGCCTGCGAAAGACAAAGGTTCCAGTTTCGAGTTCCGGTGCAGCATACAGTTTTACTCTGCCAGGAAGTTTCATATCAGCGCCCACTCAGATCCGTAACTGTGATTGCTGATGCATTATATTGCTGGAAGAACCACTAAAGCTAACTGTTTCACCGTTGAGAATAGGAGAGATCAATGCCTGAGCACCAATCAGCTCTCCAGTGTCATGGGTTGAATTCCCGAAACCTCCCTGTTTTCAGGATATTAGGGCCTGTGACAATTTTTATGGTCACATGTCTGCATGGGGATACTGAACGAGGTAGCCTCTTCAGCAGATTACATGCATGTGGGAGACATATTAAGGCGAGGTGAAAATTTCTCGCCATGTGACAGGCGCCATTATCAATGAAATGTTGTTTCTATTCCATTTTTACCATTACGCCCAATAAAGTAAAGCATGTTTTGGTTTGAACAGTAGAAGATATTTACGCTAATGAGCCGAGCGACGTGCGGTGAAGAAGACTGACTGCAGATGCATTGTTTCTCCCTTTCCTGTGTAACTCTGCCAAAGACCTTGCCTGCAGGCAAGGCTAGCTGCTGCGCCAGCTAGCCAGGACCACCATCTGTCCTTCATCTGATTGACTGGTCCTGGAGAGACCAGCATAAGACGCTTGTTTTACGCTACCACCGCCTCATATTCTTATAGATATGTGGCGTCTCTCCTGTCAGACGTATCTGACAGAACAGGCACTAAATATATGTATAAATATTTGCGACAATGGCCATACGTACTTTACACCTACTGTGCTGGCGTCAGCTGGCACCTGCACTTCGGTTGACAAAGAGGTTGCGCGAAGATCGATAATAGGTGCCGGAGCGAGCGAGCCAATCAGGAGAATGGCCAAAGACAAACCCACAAGAAACGCACTGCAAACGTCCTCTCGACCGCCAGCATTTAGATCGCCATTACGGCCTGGTCAGTCAGTCATCTAGGGACTCAGCGACTCGGGTCATCAGTCGCAGTCCAGTGGGAGTAGGAGTCGCAGTCGCACTTAGCTCAGCCTCTGTCAGTACGTAGCGACCAGTGTAGTGTACGTAGGAGGACTTGTACTTCACCAACAGTGAGGCTAACGTGGATGACTACAGAACAGCTTGCACCACAACAACTAGCGTTAGATAAGTAATTTCTAATTCTTATGAATAACGATAACGAACTCAGTTAATACTTGAGTGCAGTTGTATTATAGAAAGAGGATACGGGCCACCAAATAACACCCTCTCCTTGCTTTCCATCGTACAGCTCTACAGGAGCAACGAGACAACACAAAATATACAAAGATAGTCATCAAGCCACAATACGGAGCGTGGTGGAGGGTACTGCTAGTCATTTTCTTTCCTGTTTCACTCACATATAGAGTGAGGGAAAAACGATTATCTACATGCCTCTGTATGGGCCTTAGTGTCTCATCTATTATCTTCGTGATCCTTACATGCAGTGAACGTTGATGGCAGTAGGATCGTTCTGCAGTCAGCTTTAAATGTCTCCCCTCCTGGGATTCCCCATTTCAGTTCTTGAAGAATTCCCGTAACCCTGGCGTGTTGTTCTAACCTACCTGTAACAAATCCAGCAGCCCGCGTCTGAATTGCCTAGATGCCTTCCTTTAATCAGACCGGGTAAGGATCCAAAACATCTGAGTAGTACTCAAGAGCAAGTCGCACCAGCCTCCTATATGTGATCTCTTTCACTGATGAACCATACTTTCCTAAAATTGTCCAGGTAAACCATCCGCCTTCCCTGCCACAGTACTCGCATGTTCGTTCCATTAAACATTGCTTTGCTACGTTACATCCAAGTATTTAAACGACGTGACTGTGTCAAGGACACTACTGTATCCGAACACTATTGGTTTGTTTTTCCTTCTTATCTGCATTAACTCACATTTTTCTGCGTTTAGAACCAGCTGCAATTTATCACACCAACTAGAAATTTTGTCTATCTTGTATCCTCCTACAGACATTCAATTTCGACACCTCCCCGCACACTACAGCATCATCAACAAATAACCGCAAACTGCTGCCCACCATATCCGTCAGATCATTTATTAACATAGAAAATAATAGGGATCCTGTCACACGTCCCTGTGATGAACACTCGCCGTCGAGGACAATATACTGGGTTCTATTACTTACAAGGTCATCGGGTCACTCATATCTGGGGCCCCATTCCATATGTTCAAGCCTTCGTTAACAGTCTGCAGTGGGCCACCGTGCCAGAAGCTTTTCGTAAATCTAGAATTATGGAATCCGCTTGTTGCCCTTCATCCGTAGTCTAGTATATCATGTAAGAAAAGGGCAAGCTGGCTTCCGCACGAGCGATGCTTTTGAAAACCATGCGGATTCGTGGACATAAGATTATCGGTGTAAGGAAAATATATTGTATTTGAACTAAGAATATGTTCAAATATTGTGCAGGGGTCCTAAGTTAGGAACATTGGCCTGTAATTTTGTGGGTACAGTCCTTTGGGACATTCTGCAAGGCGAAGGATTTGCGATAAATGCAGGCTGGGTGGGGGGCCGTAGAGCCGACCTGGTGACTTATTTGCTCTTAATTCGTTTGTTTCTCTACTCCAGGGATGCTTATTATTCTGTCGTCCATACTAGAATCTACCCTTTGTTCAAATAACGGTACTTTTGTACGATTCTTCAGCGAGAACGATTTCTTGAACGAGAAATTTGAAACTTCGGTTTTCGTTTTGCTATCTTCAGCTACCACACCAGACTGATCAACAAGGGAGTGGATGTGCGCATGCATCATATCTTCCGAACCACTGCGGGACTTAACGAATGCTACGGGGAGTGGGGTTATTGATAGGGACGCTACCAGCGCGTGATAGGTTGAGCATTTAGGGTGAAAGGAAAGCGTGTCGGGATGGGCGAGGCGGTAGCCACGCGGAGTAGTCGCGCTGTTTGAGGCGCAATGTCACGGACTGCGCGGCCCCTCCCGCGGGAGGTTCGAGTCCTCCCTCAGGGATGGGTGTCTGTGTTGTTTTTAGCATAAGTTACTTTAAGTAGTGCGTAAGTCTGTGACCTCAGCAGTTTGGTCCCTGAGGAATTCACACATTAAACAACAGACGAGAAGATGACTCGGACGATCGGCTACGGCAGTTGTAGGATCTTTTTTAATAAAACAAAAATATAATCCATAAATACAACAAAAAATAATAATTAAAAAATTAAATAAGTAAATAAAACAACATAGACAAACCCGCTAAGCCTCTCCCTGATCCTTCGATCCTAGAAGACATTGCGTGGGTATGGCGACGGTATGGCCAGGCCTCGGGTGTCGACCCATGCCCTCCTGCCCTACCCATCGTTCTGCTCCCGCAGTGGTTCCTTAAAAAAAGAAATGGGGTGGCTAAGGTAACCGTTCTAGAGATGCGGAACATTCGCATTCGAGTCCCGGTGGAGCACAAATTTTTCGACCTTCACCACATTATTTCAATGCTTGTACGTGGCCGAAGTCCTGATTTCTCTTTATATAATATCTCATTCAGCTACTCAAAGAATATTTCTAATGTATTAATGTAAATGTTCTCCGGGGTCTGCATGCGATAATAATGTGCACTTGATCCCCCATCCAGGCAAAGCTACTCTGAAATGTACTGGTAAGTTGCTAAATTTGTTTGTTTCAAGACAAATACAAGTTAACAATACCCGTGATTCTCTGTTACGTCGGATGTGTCTCACGAAACCTGTTCCCAACATTGTAAATTTGATCGATGTTCCTGGTTTACCTTCAGTACCCTGTACCCATTAAACATTAAAACAGCTAATAGTATGTGAGGGAGAGGGGTGAAGAAATCACAACATAATTTGCACCCATCTTGGCATCGTGCGAAAGCATACCTATACAGTCTACAGTGTCAAATCCAGTTGGGGCGTGACACAGTTCTTGTTAGGACATGGCCTGTATTATTGATTACACCAAGCCCATAGAGGAAGGGCACAATGCGGAGAGGAGGGACCGTACAAGCATGTAGTCCTGAACACCAACATGTACAGCAATAAAGAACAAACGGGAGCTATATCTGACCACTTCTCTGTGGGATTCTTCAACCTGAACGTAATCCGACAGCGCTGCAAACAATATCTCAAACACGTTTCTGAGATAAACCCACTACACTTTTCTTAGAAGGAGTGTGAGTGAGGCAAATGATGCTGAAAGAGAAAATAGTGAAGTCTTCATTAAAACTAGTGAGAAAAGTAATTTGTCAAGCTTGCTCACTAGAAACGTTAGAGAATAACACAAAAACTTTAGTGTAAACAGACTAACATAATTTTATTTTGTATTCATTGCGGTCGGATTGTATATCTAATACTCTCTTCATAAGACAAACCATGTACATGAGAACTAATGCTAGGATAGGCAGTATTTAGCAGCAGACCTGCAGGTATGGTTCTGACTCCAGTTTACAACTAAACCCGCAGGTGCAAACAAAGCTAACTCCTGCTGGTGGCCGGGGATTGGATTAACTCATATTCATCTCCCCTCATCCATTTAATCACATTTTTCTCTCATTATCGTTATAGTGATCAAGATGTTCCGTCTCTCTTATAACAAAATGTAATGTCTCAATAATTACTCTTGAACTTTCCTGTGTATTTAATTCTAAAGCTAATTTAGCTGTTATAGAATAAGCTAGCAAATAGTATAATAACTTAACAGCCAATTTTCAATTTCATCGTGTTATATATTCTGCAACTCAAGAGCCGACTTAACCATAAGACGTCAGGCTCCAGAGTGAAGGGTAAGAGTAAATAATAAAAAGAATAATAAATTGGACTATCTGCAATTAATGTGATGCGTAATTCCACAACACAATGTCAGACCCATCTATTCTGAATGACGGCGATCTACAGTTACCGAAGGTCAACGATAGGAGCCGAATTCTAGTCACAGACGTGAAGTTTGTGAGAGGTGCAAATGCTGTAGCAGACCTGATCACATCTGCAATGTGCGCGTAAAAATATAATTGAAAATATTCTTAGTATTAGAGAAAAACGAACCATTTCTTTCAAATGGACGATGAACGGCCACTATATCTGCTGGATACCAACCAACAGATGTTTCGGGAGATCAAGGAGGGGGTGAGCATATGGAGTGGAACAGATTAGAAGGCCTAACTTGTGAAGTAAGTGATGCTGAATATGAATGTGATGATTATGAAATGATGATGCCGTAAATATGTCAGAAGAATGAGTACATAACATTTTACATGAATAAGCAGCTGTGAGAAAGCTTCCTTTCGTCACCAGGTTTCGAAGTTGCTTCTTCTAGTAATCAAGTATTTGCTGTTTATCTACGTGATGCACGGAGGTGAAAGTTATAACGTTACATCTTCTCTGTTATCTGTCATCTCTAGTCCAGACGCTCAGTTTAGGTGGCTTAGAGACAAAAAATATCACGTGTAATCATCTATACCCCTTTTCATGATAAGAAATGCAACAAAGAATTGCAACAATTCATTTTCCATCGGTTCGTCTGAATGTATTACCCGTTCAACTCTAACACTATTTCGTAAAAGTATCGTGGTGGCATCAACTCATCTGTTTCTCTTTCCCAGTTATTCATCCCATCGCCCTCAACAAGGTTCTTTCCAAGACTTCTTCGAAAGTCCCAGTGTTAGAATGGTTTCCGCACTTAAGGTTTAAGCCTCGCTGCTGCAACTAAGGACAGAAATAGTTTTTACTTACATGCATCTCGGTTTCAGAAACTGAAGCCCTCCATAGGTCGATATTTTAATGGGGCAGCGGAGAAAACGATCTTCTGATCTGATACAGTCCGTGCCAGTTTCTTCTTAGGTGCCAAACCGCCCACTTCAGAGTAACACATAACCCAATGGCTTTAATTATTTCCAGTCTCTGCTTTCCTTACAGTCTTGTTCTCTACAGGCCCCTCTATTACTACGAAAGTTACCATCTGCTGTCTTAACAAGTGCGCTATCATCTTGACTCCCTTTCTAGTTAGTGTTGTATATACCACATGCTCCAATCCTTTGGGAATGCAGTACATTTTTATCTATAGTTTTAGTAGTTCGCTTAATTTATATCTGTATTCTGGAACACTGTACCAAAACTTATTAAGGAAATTGCAATCGTATTGGGTATTAAAGGAAATTTATGACTGGATTGAGGATTTCACGGTAGGAAGGTCGCAGCCCGATATCTTAAAAGATGTAAAAGTAGCTTCAGGCGTACCACAGGGGAGTGTGTGGGGAGAAAAGAACTGCTTAAATAGTCAGTCAGACCTTGATAAGATCTGAAAGTAGTGCGACGTTCACCACTTCCTTTAAGTGTTCAGAAATCTAAAATCTGCTGTTCACCAAAAGAAAAAACCGTAGAAACCCTATGATAACAATATCAATGGCTCACGACTGAGGCGTTCATTGTAAGGATACTGGGAAAATGCCACCAGTCTACAGATAAAATTGCTTACAAAATAGTCGTGCGATTCATATAAGAATACTACTGAAGTGTGTGGGACCCAAACCACATACGACTAATAGCAGTTATTGATCGAATACATGCAAGCGCAGTACGAATATGGCTCTGAGCATTATGGGACTTAACATCTGAGGTCATCAGTACCATAGAACTTAGAACTAGTTAAACCTAACTAACCTAAGGACATCACACACCTCCATGCCCGAGGCAGGATTCGAACCTGCGACCGTAGCAGTCGCGCGGTTCCGGACTGAAGCGCCTAGAACCGCATGGGCACCGCGGCCGGCACAGTACGAATACTCACAGGTTTGTTTGATCCGTGGGAGAGTGTCATAGAGATAATGTAACACCTGAACTGGTAGACACTTGAATATAGACGTAAACTATCCCGAGGAAGCCTACTTAATAAGCTGGAAGAACCAGTGTTAAGTGGTGAAACTGGAAATACCCCATGAACTTCCACCCGTCATTCCTGTAAGCACGAATACAGGCATGTAGACATTCTTCCCGTGGTCGATATACGAATAGAACGAGAAGAAACTCTATTGCTTAATACAGTGGAAAGAGCCCTCTGCCGTGCACTTCACAGTGGTTAGCAGAGGTGTAGACATACATCTCAATTGCTTGAATTCTCTTGATTTCTGGCTTTCCCACACTGCACGATTGATTTCCGTAAAGTGTTATGTTCTAGAAGAACACTCTTAGAGAATTCTCCGCTAATGAAGACCTATTTTTGATAGTATTGGACGTCTTAGGTGAAGAATTTCCTCTTTGCCTAGGCTGTTCTGTACTTTGTCTGTCATATATTACTTTGCTTCCAAGGTAGTGGAATGAATTCAATTTATCTCCAATGCGATCCCCAATGTTGATGTTAAATGTGTCGCTTATCTTATTCCCTATACTCCTCAATAATTTCGTCTTTTATTTGCTAACTCTCAATCCATCACCTCCGCTCAGAAGTCTGTTCAGTCTATTTAACAGTTTATATATTTTCCGCAATTTGATATTAATTCACTGTGATTTTCGTCATACCTCTGAACCTTTTCCTTTATTTCATACAGTGTCCAGTGATGTACAGGTTGAACATAGAGCACAAAGACTGCACTCGCACCTTTCACACTTTGTAATGCGAGCAATTATGTCTTCGTCATCCGTTGTTGTTGTTGTTGTTGGTTCTTGTGCATATTGAATGTCCCCGTCTGTCACTAATCGATATATCTATTTTTCCGACAGTTTCAAACATATTGCTTTACTTTATGTACGCACCTGCCTAGTAAGCAGGAGATCCGGGTTCGATTCCTGGCCTTGGCACAAATTTTTCCTTTCCGTTTCAGTCTATATATATAAAATGTAGATGTTATATTCACTGATTGTGGTGAAAGTTCTTTATAAATAAAGAGACACAGGATTTTCAATATAAGTGACACAAAATTAATTCAGTGTTAGGTCCATTTAAAATAAAACAGTTCTTTTTGCTTACGTCGATTTATGCTGTGTGGTACCATCACCCAAAGGAACTTTCGCCACAATCAGCGAAAATCACATCTACAGCGCGACATAATACAACTGTAAACAGCTGACTAATGATGAACCATTGACAGTAGCAGTTGCTGTTTTTACTTAATTCTAGTAATTAATCTGGATTTTCACACAGCCATTGTCTTACCATGTCAATTTTTGGACGAAATAACTTGTAAGTCGACAAATCCCATGAAAATGGCTTAAGTTTGCTGATTGTCATCTAACTGATGAGCGATCAAACTACTTGTGCGATAGTTCTCACGATTCTCTGCGTTTTCTGCCTTCGAGATTATGTGGATGATTTTCTTAGAATGGAACAAAGATTTGTCTTCAGTCTCATAGATTATATACACTAAATAGAATATATATTTAATTCCTACTTGCCGCAGTATTCTAAAAATTCCAGAGGAAGGTTATCGCTGCCTTCCGCTTTATCTGATCGCAAGTCTTCTCTGACTCTAATACCGGATCCTCTGCATTCTGCGAACCGAAAACCATTCGTTCTTCTATCGATACAGCAGACAGATCCTTCCCCATGTAGAAGTCCGTCGGTGTACGCTTTCCACATATCCACTAGTAGCTTAGCTATATCGGTATGGGGCCAGGGGCAATGTAGTTCGGCAATCCTTACTACAAGCTCAGGGCAGTTGTACGACAGGAGGACCTTAAGACTTCATTTGAGATTTTTATCAGTAGCATTAGTAGCGCAGCTGAATATGTTTCAAGACAAAGGGTACATTGTTCTCCTTATGTTAAGCAATGACATCTCTTAGTCTTACCATTTATGTAAACAAATAGCTCACTTGTGCTCTTAAGCTACGTTTGTGCAAATATAACACATGACACATGTACACAAGCTGTGCACCAATGCTGTAATACATTATATATTTAGGTCCCAACTGTCTTACTCCTTCCAATTTGCTACCCCCCCCCCCATTTTTTTTTCAATCAATAACAAGAGAGGTATGGGGGAGAGGGGAAGCAATAACTTGAAAGAACTCAGAGGTATAAACTCCTGGGACTTAAAACAAATAAATTATAACAGCATTGATGCGCAGTGCGGTTTATTTACTTAAGTGGTAAGGTAAGTGACGTCATTGTTTACATAATTAGAGCAAAGGCTCTTTGTCTAAAAACATAAAAAGTCCTACTGAAATCGCTGGTTATAAAAATCGCAATATATTGAACATTGTATGGGTGCCCCTGCGTTGAAGTTGCCATTAGCTTATAGTACATCTAAATACCAGGCCCTGTAACGCCCCAGCTACACTATGTGTTCAAAAGTATCCGGACAACTGGCTGAAAATGACTTGCAAGTTCGTGGCGCCCTCCATCGGTAATGCTAGAATTCAATATGGTGATGACCCACCCTTAGCCTTGACAGCTTCCACTCTCGCAGTCATACGTTCAATCAGGTGCTGGAAGGTTTCTTGGGGAATGGCAGCCCATTCTTCACGTAGTGCTGCACTGAGGAGAGGTATCGATGTCGGCCAGTGAAGCGTGGCACGAAGTCGGCTTTCCTAAACACCAAAGGTGTTTTATTGTTCTATAGGATTCAGGTCAGGACTCTTTGGAGGACAGTCCATTACAGGGATGTTATTGTCGTCTAACCACTCCGCCACAGGCATTATGAACAGGCGCTCGATCATGCTGAAAGATGCAACCACCATCCCCGAATTGCTCTTCAACAGTAGGAAACAACAAGGTGCTTAAAACATCAGTGTAGGCCTGTGCTGTGATAGTGTCAAACAACAAGGGATGCAAGCCTCCTCCGTGAAAAACACGACCACACCATAACACCACCGCCTCCGAATTTTACTTTTGGCACTACACACGCTGACAGATGACGTTCACCAGACATTCGCCATACCCACACCCTGCCATCGGATCGCCACGTTGTGTACCGTGATTCGTCACCCCACACAGCATTTTTCCACTGTTCAATCGTCCAGTGTTTACGCTCCTTACAGCAAGCGAGGCGTCGTTTGGAATTTACTGGCGTGATGTGTGGTTCATAAGCAGCCGCTCGACCATGAAATCCAAGTTTTCTCACCTCCCGCCTAACTGTCATAGTACTTGTAGTGGATCCTGATGCAGTTTGGAATTCCTGTGAGATGGTCTGGATAGATGTCTGCCTATTACACATTACGACCCTCTATAACAGTCGGCAATCTCTGTCAGTAGCCCGCATCTCGTGGTCGTGCGGTAGCGTTCTCGCTTCCCACGCCCGGGTTCCCGGGTTCGATTCCCGGCGGGGTCAGGGATTTTCTCTGCCTCGTGATGGCTGGGTGTCGTGTGCTGTCCTTAGGTTAGTTAGGTTTAAGTAGTTCTAATTTCTAGGGGACTGATGACCATAGATGTTAAGTCCCATAGTGCTCAGAGCCATTTGAACCATTTTTTCTCTGTCAGTCAACAGACGAGGTCGGCCTGTACGCTTTTGTGCTGTACGTGTCCCTTCACGTTTCCACTTCACTATCACATCGAAAACAGTGGACCTAGGGATGTTTAGAAGTGTGGAAATCTCGCGTACAGACGTGTGACACAAGTGAGACCCAATCACCTGACCACATTCGAAGTCCTTGAGTTCCGCGGAGCGCCCAATTCTGCTCTCTCACGATGCCTGATGACTAATGAGGTTGCTGATATGGAGTACCTGGCAGTAGGTGGCAGCACAATGCACGTAATACGAAAAACGTATGTTTATTGGGGTGTTAGGGTACTTTTAATCACATAGTGTATACTACTTTCGCTCTCTCCTCTGCGTTTCACGTTCCAGTTCTTTGCGCAGGATAGTCTGTAGCATGAAGAGTGTCCTTTGCGTGTCGTGAATGTCACAGTCAGAGCTGTTGCACCTGTGCGTGCGAGAGGCGGATGTGATGAAACAAGACGTTCAGCTCAACGAAATGACGTCGGCAGATGAGGATGTAGCATCGGATGCATATCTGGGAAGCTTTATGGGTGTTCTACTGTCGCTAAGACTTCCTCAGTTGCAAAACTCTCCGATGTGGTGAGACCGGCATCTTTGGAGGACGACGATTCACAGCCCCCTCCAGATTCAGTGTTTCCTCGGTTTCCCTAAATCGCTTCAGGCGAACGTGGGATTGGTTCCTTTCAAAGCGGCACGGTCGGCTTCACTCCCCTACCCTCCTCTATCGCAGCCTTCGCTCCGTCTCTAATGGTCTTCTCACCGTTGGGGCGCTAAACCATAATCTTCCTTCCGTTCTTGGAATCCTCCTGTTCACGATATCTGTTTGTTGACAATAAGTTTATAAACATTCTATACGTGTGCGTTAACATAATTATTCTAGTATAGTTCTGGAAAGCCTGGATCAATTTAAACGTAAAGTAGCCAATGACAAGAGGTTTCACTATTGAATAGACAGGATGTTTCAAAAACGACTTCACAAGTTTGAAAATTCATATAAATTAATTCGTAGTACCTACAGAGGTGATTGCAGTGTAAGTTTGTAGGGAATTAACATTAAGTTAAGTCTCGCGTGGTTCGCTAGTGCTGAATCGCACCGTAACGAGCGCTAGCAGCAGTTACGTTTCAGATGGCTGCCTTCACTGGACCCGAGGGTGCTAGCGGTGTGTTTCGGTTTGAAGAACCAAACTCAGCGAAAACAGTTCAGCGTAATTTCCGTACCAAGTACGCTAAAGATCCTCCTAGTAGGCCTACAATTCATGACTGGCATAAATGTTTCGTAGAAACAGGGTGCTCGGTAAGACATTTGTAATCATCAGGTCATCCAAGCACATCTGACGACGTCGTTGAGCGAATGAGATCACGTTTTGTCAACAGGCCTACGAAATCGACCCGGCGTGCATCTCGCGAACTGCAAATCCCACATACGGCTGTAAAGCGTGCGTTGAGAAACCGTTTGCATTTGAAACTGTACAGATTGACGATCGTAAAAGTAATAAAGACACTGATAAAATTGCTCACAAGAACTTCTTTGCGGATATGTGAAATCTATTACTTGAGGATGAACATTTGTTCGACAAAATCATCTTTCCTGACGAATCGACTTTTCACATAAGTGAAAAGGTTAACACACACAACTGTAGGACTTAGAGTAGTAAAAATCCACATCAAACATTGCAACATGTTCGTTATAGCCCTAAACTGAACGTTTTTGTGCACTAAGTCAGTGAATTGGCCGTGATGTGTCAATTGCATGGCCCTCACGTTCCCCAGACTTGCGCCACTCGATTTTCTTTATGGGAATTCATCAAGGATATCGTGCTTGTTCCTCCTGTGCTGGCTTCTCTACCTGAACTTAGAGCAAGAATTGACGCCGCCACTGAGCAAGTTACGCTTGCAATGCTACAGCGAGTTTGGGAAGAAATTGTCTTCCGATTGGATGAGTGCAGGATAACCAACGGAAGCCACATACAACATCTTTAGCTTAAGGTAAAAAAACCAGATGCGTTCCCTACAAAATAACACTAAGCCTAGCTTTATATCTTCTTTCAATAAATTTATTTGAATTTTTGAAGTTGTAAAGTCCTTTTTAAAACACCTTTCCAGAGTGAATTTTTAATCTTCAGCGGAGTGCGAACTGATCTGAAATTTCCTGGTTGATTAAAACTGTGCGGCGGACAGGAACTCGGATCCAGGACATTTCCGTCTTGCAGACATGTGTTCTAAGTCATTTGGGGCAAAGGTCCCAGGTTTCACTGACAGTCCATCACACAGTTTTAATTTCACAGGAAGGTTCCTCTACACTATTTGGATCATGGCTGCACTACAGCAACGTTTACAGAACAGCTGGTAAAATAGACAGCCAAACATTTGCAATAAATGGTGGTTTTGAAATAACTTTTATCATGGTATCGACAGAATTAAACCCGTCTTCTTCACAAGATCAAACATGTGAAGTTTATTTGTCCTCCTGAAGAAGATTAAATTCGTCGACGAACAAACAAACTGATTACTAATGTGAAGCTTATTTGTCGATCTGAGGAAGTTGGGATTAAATCCTTCGAAGCCATGATGAAGGTTATTTGAAAACCACCATTTATTGCAACTGAATAGCTGTCTATTATACCTGCTGTTTCATCTACACCTGCACTTCGCAAGCAACCTCGCAGTGTGTGGCGGATTGTACTGAGGACTTTATTATCTTTTCTTCCCTTTCCCTGATCCAGTCGTTAATAATACACTGGAAGAATGGCTTCCGATAAGCCGCCGGCCGGAGTGGCCAAGCGGTTCTAGGCGCTTCTGTCTGGAACCGCGCGACCGCTACGGTCGCAGGTTCGAATCCTGCCTCGGGCATGGATGTGTGTGATGTCCTTAGGTTAGTTAGGTTTAAGTAGTTCTAAGTTCTAGGGGACTGATGACCTCAGATGTTAAGTCCCATAGTGCTCAGAGCCATCTGAACCCGATAAGCCATCATATGACTTGCACTTTCATGGTTTTCCATGACGTGGTCATTTCGCGATGCGTATATGAACTGTAGATTAAAACTGAAGAAACTGCAAAAAGGTGGGAATTTAAGGAGATGGGACCTGGATAAACTAAAAGAACCAGAGGCTGTAGAGAGTTTCAGGAAGAGCATAAAGGAACAATTGACAAGAATAGGGGAAAGAAATACAGTAGAAGAAAAATGGATAGCTTTGAGGGATGAAGTGGTGAAGGCAGCAGAGGATCAAGTAGGTAAAAAGACGAGGGCTAGTAGAAATCCTTGGGTGACAGAAGAAATACTGAATTTAATTGATGAAAGGAGAAAATACAAAAATGCAGTAAATGAAGCAGGCAAAAAGGAATACAAACGTCTCAAAAATGAGATCGACAGGAAGTGCAAAATGGCTAAGCAGGCATGGCTAGAGGACAAATGTAAGGATGTAGAGGCTTACCTCACTAGGGGTAAGATAGATACTGCCTACAGGAAAGTTAAAGAGACCTTTGGAGAAATGGGAATCACTTGTATGAATATCAAGGGCTCAGATGGAAACCCAGTTCTAAGCAAAGAAGGGAAAGCAGAAAGGTGGAAGGAGTATATAGAGGGACTATACAAGGGCGATGTTCTTGAGGACAATATTATGGAAATGGAAGAGGATGTAGATGAAGATGAAATGGGAGATATGATACTGCGTAAAGAATTTGATAGAGCACTGAGAGACCTAAGTCGAAACAAGGTGCCAGGAGTAGACAACATTCCATTAGAACTACTGAGAGCATTGGGAGAGGCAGTCCTGACAAAACTCTACCATCTGGTGAGCAAGATGTATGAGACAGGCGAAATACCCCCAGACTTCAAGAAGAATATAATAATTCCAATCCCAAAGAATGCAGGCGTTGACAGATCTGAAAATTACCGAACTGTCGGTTTAATAAGTCACGGCTGCAAAATACTAACGCGAATTCTGTACAGACGAATGGAAAAACTGGTAGAAGCCGACCTCTGGAAAGATCAGTTTGGATTCCGTAGAAATATGGGAACACATGAGGCAATACTGACCCTACGACTTATCTTAGAAGCTAGATTAAGAAAAGGCAAACCTACGTTTCTAGCATTTGTAGATTTAGAGAAAGCTTTGGACAATGTTGACTGGAATAATCTCTTTCAAATTCTGAAGGTGGCAGGGGTAAAATACAGGGAGCGAAAGGCTATTTACAATTTGTACAGAAACCAGATGGCAGTTATAAGAGTCGAGGGATATGAAAGGGAAGCAGTGGTTGGGAAAGGAGTGAGACAGGGTTTTAGCCTCTCCCCGATGTTATTCGATCTGTATATTGAGCAAGCAGTAAAGGAAACAAAAGAAAAATTCGGAGTAGGTATTAAAATCCATGGAGAAGAAATTAAAACTTTGAGGTTCGCCGATGACATTGTAATTCTGTCAGAGAGAGCAAAGGACTTGGAAGAGCAGTTGAACGGAATGGACAGTGTCTTGAATGGATGATATAAGATGAACATTAACAAAAGCAAAACGAGGATAATGGAATGTAGTCGAATTAAGTCGGGCGATGCTGAGGGAATTAGATTAGGAAATGAGACACTTAAAGTAGTAAAGGAGTTTTGCTATTTGGGGAGCAAAATAACTGATGATGGTCGAAGTAGAGAGGATATAAAATGTAGACTGGCAATGGCAAGGAAAGCGTTTCTGAAGAAGAGAAATTTGTTAACATCGAGTATAGATTTAAATGTCAGGAAGTCGTTTCTGAAAGTATTTGTATGGAGTGTAGCCATGTATGGAAGTGAAACATGGACGATAAATAGTTTGGACAAGAAGAGAATAGAAGCCTTTGAAATGTGGTGCTACAAAAGAATGCTGAAGATTAGATGGGTAGAGCACGTAACTAATGAGGAAGTATTGAATAGGATTGGGGAGAAGAGGAGTTTGTGGCACAACTTGACAAGAAGAAGGAATCGGTTGGTAGGACATGTTCTGAGGCATCAAGGGATCACCAACTTAGTATTGGAGGGCAGCGTGGAGGGTAAAAATCGTAGAGGGAGACCAAGGGATGAATACACTAAACAGATTCAGAAGGATGTAGGCTGCAGCAGGTATTGGGAGATGAAGAAGCTTGTACAGAATAGAGTATCATGGAGAGCTGCATCAAACCAGTCTCAGAACTGAAGACCACAACAACAACAATATGGCGGGAAATAATATGCCGCCCGACTCTTGCCGGAACGTACGCTCTCTGAATCTTAACTGTAATGCTATCCGTGATCTAGAACCTTTGTCTTGCATCGTCAGTCACTGAAGTTTATGAGCATCTCTGTAACGCTATTGCGTTAACTAAACAATCCCATAGCGAAATAGGCCGCCTTTTCTTCGATATTCTTAGTATCTTTTATTACTCCAACGATCAATAATGAATGGTAATGAAACTGTATGGGTCCAGAGACCTTTTCTAGCCTCAAAGATCTATGATGTACATATGCAGACTGAAACACCGAATGAAAATTTGTATCATGGCCTGGATTCGAACCCACGTTTCCTGCTCACTAGGCAGGTGTGCTACCACTATGCCAACCTGACCCAGTGGCTTTGCATAACCGCACGGAGTACCCTAATGCGACTTCCTCCTCTATCCAGATTGGCAGTAACGCCTCAGCTCACTTGGTGTTCCCTTACCAAGTGGGCTGAGGGGGAATGGGAATTTGGGATGAGGAGGAAGGTATTTCTCGTACCATGTGGGCTGAGGCGTGCTTGGGAATTTGGATTGCGAACGGGGGCATGGTAGGGCAGTCTGTGCAGTTGTACAAAGCCACTATGCCAGGGTGTCGTTGTTGTTAAGGTACCTGCTTAGTGAGCTGGAGACCTGGTTTCGAATCCCGGCCTTGCCACAAAGTTTCTTTCGTCGCTCCAGTCTGCTTAGATAAACAAGAATAAATCGAAAGCGTTGTTATCTGCTTCTTTCACAGATGAATTAAATTTTCTTTAGACTCTCCCAAAGGGTCTCTGCGTGACACTTTCTTTGTCTGCAGTTTGTCTTACGCGGATATTTCACATTAGGCTGCTCCTGGATATTTTAATCTTGTTGCTTGTTTCCAGAAATTTGTAGCCAGGACCGTAATTGAAATGTAATTGATGTGCCCTTCTTATTTGTGCGTAATGCGTTTCATTTATTTACGGTGAAGGTCTGCTGTGAGTCTCCCAATCAGTCGTCCATCCTCTGCAGATCTTCCTGCATGTCGCTACACTCTTGTGGCGTCACAACCTCCCTATATATACATATATATAGCAACCTCACAGAGACTCTCACGTATCCACCATACCATTTGTGTGTGTGCTGGACACTGTCACCCTATGACACTATCTTGGGGTACTCACGAAGCTACATATAACGATTTTGCCCCATGAAGAATGACATGTTCGTTTCTTTCTACTGGAAAGCCTTTAACCCACTCACAAAAGTGGTCGGATTTTCGGTAATGTATTTTGTTCACTAATCGACACTGCGAAAGTGTATCAAATGCGTTCCGGAAGTCAAGGACACGGCGTATACCTGGGTGCCGTTAAGTCACAATTATGTATGATGGTTAACTTAATTTTGAAATTATAAAGAAAATTTTTTAGTGACGGAAATGCTACATGTCGCTCGAAATTGACAGTGGCAGGAAAGAAGTAAGCGTGGAGGGGCATAGCTACAGAGGGCGATGTATATCATTGTCTACTGGGACCACCAGGGTCTTCTCAAATGGATTACGACCCATCGCAGCCTAGCCTACTTCCCATAAAGGACGAAGTGTAAACTGGCGTCAGTCTTGTTGTGGCACCCACTACGGTATATGCATTGCTCTACCTACTGGCCCTCCATACGATGCACCTCGCTCCTTCTAGGCTGTGTACAGACCCTCCACACTGTCTGCATCTACATCAATACTCTACAAACCATTGTTGAGCGCATGGCGGAGGGCACTTCCTCTTTTCGTACCATGTACTTGAGTTTCGTCCTGTTCCATTCGCGTATGGAGGGCGGACAGAATGTTTAAATGACTCTGTGCGCGTTATTATTATGTTGACTCCGCGGTCTGCACGAAGTGATACTGAATCCTTCTTGCTTTATACTTCTAATTGCGTGATGTTTCAGCGTTACTCTGTGGGCGAAAACGTTCGTGTCTGAACTTTTGCTGCATAACTACCGTATATCTATGTTTGTGTAGCCTTGTAATTGTACTATATATCTGCGTAATATTCCCAATGTAGAATTGAAGGTTCCAATAGTGATTAGCGTGCAATCTTTAAGCTGTTCAGACCGTTTACTGTGACGCGAACATGATCTGACTGTACAACTTCCGTTATATGAAACGTGCCTGTACAACACTATGAATATACAATGATACAGAAATTTCTGAAAGTAATATTGTTAATACAATAGGGAGTTTAACCTAGCACCTGTGACTGATAACCTTCCAACGATCAAGACTGATAATAACTAACGTATATAAAACCATGTACAGTCACTGATACTATTCTAAATTTATATGGAAACAGGTAAAGCTTCACAATCTCTTAAATATAGAAAATTACGTTTTGTTATGGCCCTAAAATTATTTCTCACCTACGCAACAAACATAACGAAGCTAAGCTCTGCTCTGCTACCATGCCTGTAATTCAACAGTGCTGCACGTTGCCCTGAAATAAATCTCGCCGTTTTTGCGAAAAGCACTGTTTAGCAATGATCAAATAAATCACGCAAGGTGCAATGCATGTAACTATGGTAAATAAGTCACGCAAGGTGCAATGCACGTAAGTATGGTACAAATCACGTAAAAGTGCAAGGCGTGAGAGCATCTCAGTACTCACCAAGTTTCAATCATCAACCAAACGGTAAAGATTCAGAATTAATTAAATCAGAAGCCTGTCTCAGCTTAGTTGCAATATTTCGACGGAGAAAGCATGAAAGGTTAAAATGTTGCTATTTGAAAATGTCCACTTGTCTCTGTTAAACACTGTTGAACTAAGGATCACTTAGTATAATATAACAAATAATGGAATAGATGATAATAAAATGTTGAAATGCGTGGCTTTTTAAAATGTATTGAATTAATGAGATTAATTTTTCTGGATGAATGACAAGCACAATAAGCTGAGCTATGCCTGGAAATAAGTTCGTATTAGTTCATATTATTTTGCAGGGGGAAGTAGTTTCTTTCTCTGCTGTAGATTTGTGCTTACCATTCTTTATAATGCTACGTTTGGCCGCCGTGTTCACCTTTGAAGTCTTGACCGTGTTCCCATTAAGCTTATCGGATCTTCGTAATTTTCCAAAGTACACAGGTGGGCTTCAGTTCTTGTAATTATTGTTCTATTTGAAATAACTCACACGATCTTTCTGTTAATAAAACAATACTGTATTTTTCTAAACGGTGCACATATGAAATACATACTCCTCACTTATTCATAGCGACCCCAAAACGGCGGTCTACAATTACTCGCTAAAAATGGCGTGCTTCTCACTCGCTCACTAGCTGAGCGTGAATCCTTCCTTCCTCCTACTGGTACCAGAAAAAATCCTCTGTTTTTTAACAACTGAAAGTCAAAAACTACATGACGGTAGGCATAGGCTCTATGATGGGCTACCGCTTCATCTTCTCTCTTTGCCTTTAAAGAAGACGAAAACATATAGGAAATGCAAGAGGTTTATCACATTAGACAGCAGCCAGTCAGGCAGCAGCAGCCGGCCGAGACAGACGCAGCAACAGGGAAGTAACCGATTTTGTGACTTTTACGAGTTCCTAACCAGGAGCGAATTGTATAATTTCATCTGTGTGCTCTAATAGTTTAGTTTCTGGAGTTTCTGCGTGTTAATTTAATACCTAATAGCCACAGTTCTCGCGTTTCCGTTTGCGTCGGAAAGTAAACTGATTTTGTGACATGTTACAAGTTCCTAATCAGGAACCAATATTTAATTTCACATGAGTGCTTCGGCATTGGTTTTATGAATCTCTGCATATTAATCTAATTTATTAGACACAGTTCCTCCATTTTCGTCAGCGCCTACAGTATAGTTCTGTGCGCATGTGCTAATAGTCCGTTTATATGGGTAGATTAGTTTTCCACAGTCTTCTGTGTGGATAGGGACTGTGATTGTTGCATGTGGATGCGAGCCGAGTTTGTGACACTTCGCTCTCAGCTCCAGGCTGTGATGGCTTCGGTTACACAGCTTGAGGCTGCAGTGGATGAGTACCATTGTTGTGGGCCAGCTGTGTGGATCCAATGGACGTCCAGTCGATCCTCACTGGTGGCCAGCCCAGTTACAGCTCGCATGGAGGTTGACCCCTCTAGTGTCATCGAGTGGGAGGTCGCTCCGCAGCATAGCAGGCAGTGAAAGACTTCCCAGCAGGCTGCACATAAGGCCTCCCTGGTATGTCTGACAACAGGTTCCAGGTGCAGGAGGCGGCTACACGGGTAGCAGGGGCAGTGTGGCGTGGACTGGGGTGTCTTTTGGGTTAGAGGGTCTCGGGAAAACACCAAAAGGGGTTCAGCCACGAAGGGTGCAGGCTGAACACGGGAAGAACGCAGATTCAGGAACCATCGTTATAACAGTTATAAATTCTCATAGCTGTGTTGGGAAAGTACCAGAGCTCCATGCACTAATAGAAAAGCTGATGCTCAAATCTTTATAGACACTGGAAGCTGGCTAAAGCGGAGATAAGCTCTGCCGAAATTTTTGTTAAGAACCTGACGGCATTCCAAAAAGATAGGCTAAACACGGTTGGTGGTGGCGTGTTTGTTGCTGTCAGAAGTAGTTTAACTTGACGCAAAATTGAAGTACATAGTTCCTGTGAGTTAGTATGGGCAAAGGTCATAGTTAGTAAACCGAATAAAATAATAATTCGATCCTTTTACTGACCTCCCAATTCAGATGATACAGTTGCTGAAAGGTTTAAAGAAAACTTGAGTTTGATTTCAAACACGTACCCAATGCGTACAATCGTAGTTGGTGGTGACTTTAATTTACCCTCGATATGTTGGCGAAAATACATGTTTAATTCCGGAGGTACGCATAAAACACCATCCGAAATTGTGCTAAACGCAATCTCTGAAAATTATTTCGAGCAGCCATTCATGAGCCCACGCGAATAGTAATCGGTTGTGAAAACACACCTGACCTCTTAGCAACAAATAATTCTGAGTTGATAACGAGCATCAAAACCGATTCAGGGGTTGGTGAACACAGAGTTGTCGTAGCGAGATTGAATATTGTAATCCCCAAATCCCCGAAAAATAAGCGAAAAATATACCTATTCAAAAAATCAGACAAACATTCACTTGACGCCTTCCTGAGAGGCAATCTCCTCATTCCAAATTAATAATATAAGTGTAGACCAGATGTGGCTTAAATACAAAGAAATAGTATCGGCAGCAATTGATAGATTTGTACCAAATAAATTAACAAACGACGGAGCTGATCCTCCTTCGTACACAAAACGGGTTAGAACACTGTTGCAGAAACAACGAAACAAACATGCCAAATTTAAACAGACGCAAAATCCCCAAGATTGACAGTCCTTTACAGAAGCTCGAAATTTAGCGCGGAGTTCAATCCGAGACGCCTATAATAGTTTCCACAACGAAACTTTGTCTCGAAACCTGGCAGAAAATCCAAAGAGATCCTGGTCGTAGGTGAAGTATGTTAGCGGCAAGAAACAATCTATGCCTTCTCTGCGAGATAGCAATGGAGATACTATCGAAGACAGTGCTGCCAAAGCGGAGTTACTAAACACAGCCTTCCGAAGTGCCTTCACAAAAGAAGACGAAGTAAATATTCCAGAATTCGAATCGAGAACAGCTGCCAAGATGAGTAACGTAGAAGTAAATATCCTCGGAGTAGTGAAGCAACTTAAAACACTTAATAAAAGCAAGTCTTCTCGTCCAGACTGTATAGCAATTAGGTTCCTTTCGGAGTATGCTGATGCATTAGCTCCATACTTAACAATCATATACAACCGTTAGCTCGACGGAAGATCCGTATCAAAAGACTGGAAAGTTGCACAGGTCACACCAATATTCAAGAAAGGTAGTAGGAGAAATCCACTAAATTACAGGCCCATATCGTTAACGTCGATATGCAGCAGGATTATGGAACATATATTATATTCGAACTTTATGAATTACCTCGAAGAAAACGATCTATTGACGCACAGTCAACATAGGTGTAGAAAACAACGTTCTTGTGAAACACAACTAGCTCTTTATTCACATGAAGTGTTGAGTGCTATTGACAAGGGATTTCAGACCGATTCCGTATTTCTGGATTTCTGGAAGGCTTTTGACACTGTACCACACAAGCGGCTGGTAGTGAAATATGGAATATCGTCTCAGTTATGTGAGGGGATTCGTGATTTCCTGTTACGGAGGTCACAGTTCGTAGTAGTTGACGGAAAGTAATCGAATAAAACAGAAGTGATTTCTGGCCTTCTCCATGGTTGTGTTATAGGCCCTTTGGTGTTCCTTATCTATATAAACGATTTCGAAGACAATCTGAGCAGCCATCTTAGGCTGTTTGCAGATGACGCTGTCGTTTATCGACTAGTAAAGTCGTCAGAAGATCAAAACAAATTGCAAAACGATTTAGAAAAGATATCAGTATGGTACGAAAACCGGAAGTTGATCCTAAATAACGAAAAGTGTGAGGTCATCCACATGAGAGCTAAAAGGAATCCGTTGAACTTCGGTTACACGATAAATCAGTCAAATTTAAAGGCCGTAAATCCAGTTAAATACCTGGGAATTACAAGTACGAGAAACTTAAATTGGAAGGAGCACACAGAAAATGTTGTGGGGAAGGTTAATCAAAGACTGCGTTTTATTCGAAGGACGCTTAGAAAATGTAGCAGATCTACTAAGGAGACTACGCTTGTCCGTCCTCTTTTAGAATACTGCTGCGCGGTGTGGGTTTCTTACCGGAGAGGATTGATGGAGTACATCGAAAAAGTTCAAAGAAAGGCAGCACGTTTTTTACTATCTCGAAATACAGGGTTAGAGTGTCACTGAACTAAGATGATAAGGATTTGGGATGGACGTCACTAAAACAAGCGTTTTTCGTTGTGGAGCAATATTCTCACGATATTCCAATCACCAACTTCCTCCTCCGAATCTGAAAATATTTTGTTGACGCCGATCTGCATAGGGAGAAACAATCGCCCTGATAAAATAAAGGAGATCAGAGCTCGTACGGAAAGATATAGGTGTTTGTTCTTTCCGCGAGCTGTACGAGATGGGAATAATAGAGGATTGTGATGGTGGTTCGATGAACCCTCTGCCGGTCACTTAAATGTGCTTTGCAGAGTATCCATGCAGATTCAGATGTAGATGTAGACCCAGGTGTCGAAACATAGAGCTGTTTCAGCACACTGAACAAATTTAATTGGATCAGTTGCTGCATCAGCCGCATATAAAAGGATGTAGAATGATAAAAACTTCTAAGATAATCACGAAGTAGCTACACAGTGGTCTGTTCACTATTAATGGAATCTCTACATTTAAACTCGGTAGCGAAATGAAAATGTTTCTAGGCCACAACCCTCAAATATTTGGAATCATAGCTAACGCATATATATTGGCGGATATTACCGCATTCAGACGAACAGAGCGATATCCCGAAAGCAAACTTTTCACACCAGCACTTCCAGCTGCACAAGCCACAGTAAAGCGCATGCCCGACAAGACAGCCACCAGTCTGACGTCATCTACCTAAAAAACAACATTAACTCTGGTAGCCCAAAGAGATCTGCTCACCACACGCACTCAGGATGCAAGTTCCGTCTGGCAAAGATTACACAAGCTGCTGGCACTTCGCCTCACACAGCCGACTTACAATGCGTAAGGGGTTGTAGCAAATTCCTAGATTCGTTACTTAACTTTGTAAGTCGGCTTTTGCCCGAAAATTAGCGTCTATCTCCAGCATATTCAGTTCTTACAGCATCTCTGTTAGCCACTCCACGGGTCGAACAAACCTCTAACCATTCGTGCTAGCCCTTCTCCGTATACACTGAATATTCTATTTGGATGTGTCCTACACACTTCAAAAATATTCTAAGAAAACTTACACGAGAGGTTTTAAACAACGTCCTTTGCAAACTGTCAGCATTTTCCCAGTATTCTACGAATGAACAGAGGACTCTACCTGCTTTCCATGCGACTGAGCGTGTGTGATCATTGCATTTCATATCCCTATAACTCTTTACGCGCATTTACTTGTATAAGTTGGCTCATTCCAGTTGTAACTCATCGATACTGTAATCATAGGCTACTGTAGGCTACTTTACATTTCTGTACATTAAAAGCAAACTGCCAATCTTTGCACCACTTTGCGATCTTATGAATAAGCGGATATTTTTTCAGCTTGTTTCACCTCGTACTTTACAACAGACAACTGCATCATCTGCAGAAAGTGTGAAGTTACTTTTTACAATTTTTTGCCAGATTACCAAAATGAACAGCATGTCGCTCAGTACACTTTCCTGGCTCACTCCTGAAGTTACTTCTACATCTGGCAAGGACCCTGCATGCGAGATACGTGCATGTTGTGCCCTTCCCATCAGGGAATCCGCAGCTAAGTCTCAAGTTTCGTTTGATATTCCATATGATAGTGCTTTCATTAAAATCATAAAATATTGAATCTACCTGATTGTACTGATTCAAGGCTCTTTGAATGTCTTGGGGGAAAATAGTGAGTTCGATTTCCTTTAATCGGTGTTTTCGGAATCCACACTAATTGATATGCAGGATATCATTCCGTTCGACATCCGTCATTGTTTTCATGTCAGACACATTTGACGGTAGTTTTGTGGATCACTTCTGCTACCCTTCTTGTAGAGAGGTAAGACCTGTGTTTTCTTCCGTCTACTGAACATACTTTTTTCTCCAAAGTATCCACAGTATATTATGATCAAAAGGAAGTTAAGTCAGCCTGGAGAATGGCGTGTTTAGAAAATTACTTTCAAACACTGTCTGAATTACTCAGCAGTTTTTGCATTCTGTTTGGTAAATATGGTTCTACTCAGCTGTATATAACCCATCAGCTACATAAAACTTAAGATTTTCAAAGAGTATAACTTGATCTACACTGCCAAACGCCTTGGAAGGATCACAAAAAATACCAACTGCCAATATTCTATTATTTAAGGTTTTTCATATTTGGGGAAAGATAGATACAGCCGACAGGAAAGTTAAAGAGACCTTTGGAGAAAAGAGAACCAACTGTATGAATATGAAGGGCACAGATGGAAAACCAGCCCTAAGAAAAGAAGGGAAAGCAGAAAGAAGGAAGATCTATATGGAGGGGCTACACAAGGGCGAGGTACTTGAGGGCAATATTATGGAAATGGACGTAGATGAAGATGAAATGGGAGATATGATACTGCGTGAAGAATTTGACAGAGCACTGAGAGATCTCAGTAAAAAAAAATGCCCCTGGGAGTAGACAACATTCCATTAGAACTATTGATAGCCTTCGGAGAACCAGCCATGACAAAACTCCACCATTTGATGAGCAAGATGTATGAGACAGTAAGATGTGTGAGACAGGCGAAATACACTCAGACTTCAAGAAGAATATAATAATTCCAATCCCAAAGAAAGCAGGCGTTGACAGATCTGAAAATTACCGAACTGTCAGCTTAATAAGTCACGGCTGCAAAATACTAACGCGAATTCTGTACAGACGAATGGAAAAACTGGTAGAAGCCGACCTCTGGAAAGATCAGTTTGGATTCCGTAGAAATATGGGAACACATGAGGCAATACTGACCCTACGACTTATCTTAGAAGCTAGATTAAGAAAAGGCAAACCTACGTTTCTAGCATTTGTAGACTTAGAGAAAGCTTTGGACAATGTTGGCTGGAATAATCTCTTTCAAATTCTGAAGGTGGCCGGGGTAAAATACAGGGAGCGGAAGGCTATTTACAATTTGTACAGAAACCAGATGGCAGTTACAAGAGTTGAGGGGCATGAAAGGGAAGCAGTGGTTGGGAAAGGAGTGAGACAGGGTTGTAGCCTTTCCCCGATGTTATTCAATCTGTATATTGAGCAAGCAGTAAAGGAAACAAAAGAAAAATTCGGAGTAGGTATTAAAATCCATGGAGAAGAAATAAAAACTTTGAGGTTCGCCGATGACATTGTAATTCTGTCAGAGAGAGCAAAGGACTTGCAAGAGCAGTTGAACAGAATGGACAGTGTCTTGAAGGGAGGATATAAGATGAACATCACCAAAAGCAAAACGAGGATAATGGAATGCAGTCAAATTAAATCGGGTTATCCTGAGGGAATTAGATTAGGAAATGAGACACTTAAAGTAGTAAAGGAGTTTTGCTATTTGGGGAGCAAAGTAACTGATGATGGTCGAAGCAGAGAGGATATAAAATGTAGACTGGCAATGGCAAGGAAAGCGTTTCTGAAGAAGAGAAATTTGTTAACATCGAGTATAGATTTGTCAGAGAGTCCCTTCTGAAAGTATTTGTATGGAGTATAGCCATATATGGAAGTGAAACATGGACGATAAATAGTTTTGACAAGAAGAGAATAGAAGATTTCGAAATGTGGTGCTACAGAAGAATACTGAAGACTATGTGGGTAGATCACGTAAGCAACGAGGAGGTACTGAATAGAATTGGGGAGAAGTGGAAATTGTAGCACAACCCGACTAAAAGCAGGGATAGGTTGGTGGGACATGTTCTGAGGCATCAAGGGATCGCCAATTTAGTATTGGAGGGAATCGCGAAGGGTAAAAATCGTAGAGGGAGACCAAGAGATGAATACGCTAAGCAGATTCAGAAAGATGTAGGTTGCAGTAGTTACTCGTAGATGAAGAAGCTTGCACAGAATAGAGTAGCATGGAGAGCTGCATCAAAGCAGTCTCTGGACTAAAGGCCTGAACAACATCCACAACAACGTATTTGGTGGGTAGAAACGCACGAGAAACGTGGTCGTTCAGTCCATAGACATCTTTTTGGAGGTTCTCGTCAATGAATTGTTTGCACAGCAAAATTTGAGGAGGTGGTGTTGCGTAGTGTCGGAAAAGATTCATTCCGTAGGCAACCATCAACTTGGCAGTGAAATACGTTCTACTGGTAATAGTGTTTATAGAATTCGTGTGGAACAGAAATTTCATAAAAAAAATGGCTCTGAGCACTATGGGACTCAACTGCTGAGGTCATTAGTCCCCTAGAACTTAGAACTAGTTAAACCTAACTAACCTAAGGACATCACAAACATCCATGCCCGAGGCAGGATTCGAACCTGCGACCGTAGCGGTCTTGCGGTTCCAGACTGCAGCGCCTTTAACCGCACGGCCACTTCGGCCGGCGAAATTTCATCGCTGTAGTAAGTAACGTGTACAAGCAATGAGGCATAAAATGTTTTCTCCCAGGATTTATTGCCGTTAGTGGTTTATCTAGAACAGAGCTGCAGTGCTGAACTGCTTACAGTTTTCACTGTCCACGAATGAGGTTTCTGCGAGGAGCAAGTTGTTTGTATCGTTTTTAAAAAGGAAATATTTATTTCAGCCACTAGAATTCTGTCCCTAAGTGTTTGGTACACCGTTAAGAAGTCAGGGGTTTTAACCCAGAAACTTGCGATTTCGAGACCAGCATACTGCTGTTGTGCGTCTCACACAAGCCACATTGTCCTCCAACTCTGTAGCGAATTTCCTAGTCTATCGCAAATCAGTGTCCAACATTTATTGAGTGATTTGTGGGAAGTACTTCCTTATTGCAAGGAGGGAATTACAACGACGGCTAAACAACGAGCAGACTGATTTCGTGTTTTCTTGTCACAATTGCCGTAATCTCACGTGAACAGATAGCTGGTTAGTTTTCACCGAGTCGATGCGCACCTGAGGTGATAAAGATAACGATTCGATAATCGACCGCCTGATAAGGGCATATCTTGGCAAGGCTACTGAAAAACAATCGACAAGTGATGTCGATTCTGCAGTTTTATGAATATGTAATGCCTCCCGTATATTTGACAGCCGCAGCGATTAAATCGAGAAGTTATCGCAGAGCCTTTTAGCTTCCAGTCTGTGGCAGTAAATGTTCACCTTTAGAAGAATCCTAGCTTTAATCTCAGAAATAATGCCTTCAGGAAGTCAAAGGTATGGAAGTACTCGTATAGACCGCCAACAAAGAATGTGAACAACCCAAGCTTCAAAACATCAAATGTAGGTATCAGCCGATTTTTTCCCTCTCATCATTATTGTGCACTCAGCTACGTGGCGCAGTGGTTACAGCTCTGGCATCGCCTTCTCGTACGGCACTGGTTCAAATATCGGCCCACCCACACAGACAAACGCATTCTTGTAACAGTCGTGTCGTTCACTGCTGTGAAAGTTTTTCTGTTTACCAGGTGGAGCGATACTAGAGCCCCAAGAGGCAAGAAAGCCATCCATCTCTTGGACGCACTGTTAAACTAATGTTCGTCTTTTGTTAATATTCTACTTGTTGTCGCTTTACTAATGTATCAAGAAACACAAAGATCGTAAAATAAACGTAAACACAGTTAACACTCAAATGAAATTTCGTAATGTAGAATGTATTCGTCAGGAAATATTTTCCAACATATTTTAATCTGAAATGACAATTTTGAGAGACTTTACTGGTCTCGTACACATATGATTTTATATGTATAGACTGCAGCAGTGAGTGAAAATGTCTGTTCGTGTGCAAGGGAGAATTTAGACTGGGGCGGGTGTCGTAATCTGGATCAAGGAGGCAGATTTGACAGAGTAATCCGTGCAGTTGTGTGAACTGCTGTGCCAAGGTGGCTCAGTGGCTAACGCACGTGCCTAGTAAGCAAGAGTACAGGGTTCGATTCCCGGACTTGGCACGAATTTTCACTCTCCGCTTCAGTCCATATGTGTTATTGTGGTCTTCAGTCCAGAGACTGGTTTGATGCAGCTCTCCATGCTACTCTATTCTGTGCAAGCTTCTTCCTCTCTGTATAACTACTGCAACCTATATTCTTCTGAATCTGCTAAGTGTATTCATCTCCTGGTCTACCTCTACGATTTTTACCCTCCACTATACCCTCCAACACTAAATTGGTGTGGCCTTGTTGCCTCAGAACGTGTCCTACCAACCAGTCTCTTCTTTTAGTCAGGTTGTGCCACAATTTCCTCTTCTCCCCAATTCTATTCAGTACCTCCTCATTAGTTACGTCATCTACCCATCTAGTCTTCAGCATTCTTCTGTAGCATCACATTTCGAAAGCTTCTAACCTCTTCCTGTCTAAACTATTTATCGTCCATGTTTCGCTTCCATACAAATACTTTCGGAAAAGACTTACTGACACTTAAATCTATACTCGATGTTAACAAACTTCTCTTCTTTAGAAACGCTTTCTTATCATAGTCAGTCTACATTTTACATCCTCTCTGCTTCGACCATCACCAGTTATTTTGCTCCTCAAATATAAAAATTCATCTATTACTTTAAGTGTCTCATTTCCTAATCTAATCCCTTCAGCATCACATGATTTAATTCGGTAACATTCCATTATCATCGTTTTGCTTTTGTTGATGTTCATCTTATATCCTCCTTTCAAGACAATATCCATTCCGTATAACTACTCTTCCAGGTCCTTTGCTGTCTCTGACAGAATTACAATGTCACGGGCAGATCTCCAAGTTAGTATTTCTTATCCAGACGTTATAATTCCAACTCCAATTTATCTTTTGTTTCCTTCACTGCTTGCTCAATATACAGATTGAATAACATCTGGGATAGGCTACAACACTGTCTCACTCCCTTCCCAACCACTGCTTCCCTTTCATGCCCCTCGACTCTTATAACTGCCATCTGGTTCTGTACAAATTGTAAATAGCCTTTCGCTCTCTGTATTTTACCCCTACTACCTTCAGAATTTGAAACAGAGGATTCCAGTCAACTCTATCTTCTAAGATAAGTCGTAGGGTCAGTATTGCCACACATGTTCCAACATTTCTACGGAATCCTAACTGATCTTCCCTGAAGTCAGCTTCTACCAGTTTTTCCATTCTTCTGTAACGAATTCGCGTTACTATTTTGCAGCCGTGACTTATTAAACTGACAGTCCGGTAATTTTCTGTCTCATACATCTTGCTCACCAGATGGTAGGTTTTTGTCAGGGCTGGCTCTTCCAAGGCTGTCAGTAGTTCTAATGGAATGTTGTCTACTACCGGAGCCTTGTTTTGACTTAGGTCTTTCAGTGCTCTGTCAAACTCTTTACGCAGTATCGTATCTCCCATTTCATCTACATCCTCTTCCATTTCCGTAATATTGTCCTCAAGTACATCGCCCTAGTATAGACCCTCTATATACTCCTTCCAACTTTCTCCTTTCCCTTTTTGCTTAGAATGGGTTTCCATCTGAGCTCTTGATATTCATACAAGTTGCCCCTTTTACCACAAAGGTCTCTTTAATTTTCCTGTTGGCAGTATCTATCTTACCCCTAGTGAGATAGGCCTCTACATCCTAACATTTGTCCTCTAGACATCCCTGCTTAGCCATTTTGCACTTCCTGTCGATCTCATTTTTGAGACGTTTGTATTTCTTTTTGCCTGCTTCATTTACTGCATTTTTATATTTTCTCCTTTCATCAATTAAACTCAATATATCTTCTGTTACCCAAGGATTTCTACTAGCCTTCGTCTTTATACCTACTTGATCCTCTGCTGCCTTCACTATTTCATCCATCAGAGCTACCCATTTTTCTTCTGCTGTACTTTTTTCCCCCATTGCTGTCAATTGTTCTCTTATGCTCCCCCTGAAACTCTGTACAACCTCTGGTTCTCTAAGTTTATCCAGGTCCCATCTCCATAAATTCCCATCTTCTCGCAGTTTCTTCAGTTTTAATCTGCAGTTCATAACCAATAGATTGTGGTCAGAGTCCACATCTGCCCCTGGAAATGTCTTACAATTTAAAATCCGGTTCCTAAATCTCTGTCTTACCATTATATAATCTATCTGAAACCTTCCAGTATCTCCAGGCCTCTTCCATGTATACAACCTTCTTTCATGATTCTTGAACCAAGTGTTAGCTATGATTAAGTTGTGCTCTGTGCAAAATTCTACCAGGCCGCTTCCTCTTTCATTTCTTACCCCCATTCCATATTCATCTACTACGTTTCCTTCTCTTCCTTTTACTGCTATCGAATTCCAGTCAACCCTGACTATTAAATTTTCGTCTCCCTTCACTATCTCAATAATTACTTTTACCTCATCATACATTTCTTCAACTCTTCGTCATCTGCGGAGCTGATTGGCATATAAACTTGTACTACTGTGGCAGGCGTGGGCTTCATGTCTATCTTGGCCACAATAATGGGTTCACTGTGCTATTTGTAGTAGCTTACCCGCATTCCTATTTTTTTATTCATTATTAAACCTACTCCTGCGTTACCCCTATTTGATTTTGTATTTATATCCCTGTATTCACCTGACCAAAAGTCTTGTTCCTCGTGCCACCGAACTTCACTAATTCCTACTATATATAACTTTAACCTATCCATTTCCATTTTTAAATTTTCTAACCTACCTGCCCGATTAAGGGATCTGACATTCCACGCTCCGATCCGTAGAACGCTAGTTTTGTTTCTCATGAGTAGTCCCCTCCCGGTAATCCGAATGGGAGACTATTTTACCTCCGGAATATTTTACCCAAGAGGACGCCTTCATCATTCAGTCATATAGTAAAGCTGCATGCCCTCGGGAAAAATTACGGCTGTAGTTTCCCCTTGCTTTCAGCTGTTCGCAACACCAGCACAGCAAGGCCGTTTTGATTAGTGTTACAAGGCCAGATCAGTCAATTATCCAGACTGTTGCCCCTGCAACTACTGAAAAAGCTGCTGCCCCTCTTCAGGAACCACACGTTTGTCTGGCCTCTCAACGGATAACCCGCTGTTGTGGTTGCACCTACCGCACGGCGTGTTGATAGCTGTGTTGCTGAGGCACGCAAGCGTCCCCACCAACGACTCTTATAACTGCCATCTGGTTTCTATATAAATTGTAAATTGCGTTTTGCTCCCTGTATTTTACCCCTGTCACCTTCAGAATTTTGTAAAATTATTTTCATCTTTCTATCTTACACCTGTCGGCTCAAGATTGGCATCCTGATCTGTCTACGTCAAAGTAAGAACGTCTTTGTTTCAATAAACTCTACCCAATAAAAACTGCTCTAGGCCGATATAGGTAAATTAGCATATGACCTACTCGATGGTGTAACACGACAACCTATAGTAATGGGGAGTGACACTTTATTCACTCATAAACACGCGACCGCGTACGCACAGGTGGAGTCTGAGATGGGATCATATTCGTGTTGATAGCTGAAAGCAGCTAGCCAGGAGCACGAGGAGAGCCAGTTTCACACTGTGCTCCACAGGTGGGGTTGTCCCTGGACTTCCACTAACTTCCACCGGCCGCTAAGGTGACCGCGTGACCGGAAAAACCTGTCCGTTGGGCAGCACAATGGCTGTTCGTTTCTCACGGCCGCTTTTCACAAAATTAAAGCCTACCCCAAAATTAATAAATACTGAACCATATGTGTCACTGACGAGCCAGTAGGCTCATTTGAAGCAGAAAAGATGGACGATAACGCGGGTGAAGAGGCGCCTTTGACATCTGCATTAGCATATGAATTATTGTAAGTTAAATGTTACAAACAATTCCTTAACTGTAAAAGTGAATGTCTCGGCAACGTATTAAACGATTGCAACAAACGAAGTATTTAAGGATATATCTCGTATCTGGCTGTGATAGCAGATTTACTGAAATTATTCACATATTTAAATGAGAGTCCGAAAAATGGATTTTGCACAGCTAAAACCAGCTTTTCTTACCAAATAAATAGAGAAACATTAAAGGTAGCTGCGGTACTGTAAACTTTAGATATATAGCAAAATATTTAATGTATAAATTAAATTGTTTGATAATATTTACACTTATAAATCCGAAAATGGAGGAAAACCAAAGAAACTATTATTTATAAATAAACTATCGTAGATGAATGAAAACTGATAACGGCACAATATTGAAACTTCCTGGCAGATTAAAACTGTGTGCCGGACCGAGACTCGAACTCGGGACCTTTGCCTTTTGCGGGCAACTGCTCTACCAACTTTTTTATTTTTTTTTTATTTTTTGTTAACATAAATGAGTATGCAGTCTCACCATCTGCAGAAACCTTTTTTTTTTTTTTTTTTTTTTTTTTTGGGAGCGCAGGAGAAAGAAAAACAAAGAGGCTGCAGATAGAGAGCTATGTGTGAAAAGGATAAACATGTGTAAGGGTAAAAAAAACTTAGAAGAGAAGGAGAAAAGAGAAGTGAAATAAAATAGGAATACTTTCCGCGCCATGCTCCACTTTGGCGCGCCATCAGAACAAAATGCATTCTACCATTGACCATTGAAGGGGAACGTAGGATCGTCCAGTCTTGGCTGGCACGGTTCGTTGAGATTCCAGCTTTGAGGCGGGTTGGTGAAAATACTCTGTAAATAGTTCGCGAAAGTGGCCCGATAGTGTCGATGTCGGCGAAGGGTGTGGTGATGTACTTGGAGGCTTGTCCAAAAGTCCACCGGATCGATGATGTCGTCCCGGAAGAGGTAGTTGACAGCCATGCCACTGATCCATGTGATGGCGTTCCACTTAGCCGATGGAAAGTAGGTCGTGTCGGGATGGATCATCATGGTAGGAGAAACTTGATGTGGTGGTACTCGGAGGTAGAAAGCCACAATCTTCCGTACGAGGGTCCAGAGAGCTGCTGCTGGCCCACACTCAAAACGATGTAAATCTGTATCTTCGACATTGCACTTGAGGCACAGGGGTGAGTCCGCCAGTGCGATGCGATGCAGTTTCTGTCTTGTAGTATACTTGCCGTTGACGAGAAGGTACCACATAGAGGTGGTGTCAGTGGTGTGATATGGTTGGTGGATCGTTTTCCATACTGTAGGCCATGAAACCTGGGGGTGACGTGTTTCGACGGGGTTGCGGGGTGGAGACTTTCGGAGAAGGCGGTAGATGTCGCGGGTGGTCGACTTCCTGGTCGTGGGGAGCTCGATGCATATGTAGCTGTACTCCAAAAAGAAACGGCCGATATGTGACATCGGAGGTGGGATGTGTGCCAAAGACGTCGGTGGGCGTCTCGAAACAGGTGCGAGCTCGGTGGTCAACATTCCAGTAAAACTAGCATTTTGGCTTTTCCATAACCGGAGCATAGTATTGGGGTAAAGTGTCGTAGTCCTGGCTCTCACATTAATCAGATCGAGGCCACCATCCCGCTTCGGTAAGGTGAGAGCTTCATACTGGACTTTGAAGATGTGTCCAGAACAAATGAAATAGCCGAAAGCCGCCTGTAATCTGGCCGCCATTGTTGCAGTGATGGGCAGAATCTGCGCTATATGGGGTATCCGGGCTGCCAGATGGGTATTGACGAAGGTGACTCTCTGGCACATAGTCAGCGGGCGTAGTATGTGATTTTGTATGTTGGCCCGGATGCGTTGCAGCAGCGCCCGAAAATTGATCGCCGACGTGCGGCGAATGTCTCGCGTGTACACCAACCCGAGACAACGAAGGGTGTCCACCAGTTGAAATGGGACTACGCTGTCTGCGGGAAGGCCGCGGCCGATCTTCATGGCGCATGATTTTGCCACGTTCATAGCGCTCCCTGCCCCTGCACTGTAACGGGTAATGCACTGCATCGCAGCTTGTACGTCGGCCGCTGAACGTACGACGAGGGCCAAGTCGTCCGCGTAAGCTCGGCAGCGGAACATATGATCCCGGAGTGGAATACCTGTCAAACGTCGCCGTAATCCGCAAATGAGTGGTTCCATCGCAATGGCATAAAGCACCGTCGACAAAGGGCAACCCTGCCGTACTGAGCGTTCAATCCGTATAGGTTCTGTAAGTCTGCCGTTGACGAGAAGTCTGGACGTTGCTCCACGAAGGAGCCGCATAATCACTTGCGTGAACGTCGGGGGAATTGCCATTCGGTCCATCACTGCGTTGAGGAATGCATGATTGACGCGGTCAAACGCTTGTTTGAAGTCGATGGAGATTAAAGCGCCTGGCAGTCGCGAGTGTGTTGCCACAGCAATCACATCTCGATATTCACTGAGGGCTGTCTGTATATTACGATCGCCGCCTAAAGATGTTTGTTCGCGGGAAACAATGTCTCGTAAGACATGTTTGAGTCGCACTGCCAGAAGGCGTGTGAAAATCTTGAAGTCAGAATTGAGTAACGTGATCGGCCGATAACTGTCGAGTCGTGTTCCTCCTGCGGGTTTCGGGACTGGTACAAGTAAGCCTTCCATGAACATTGGTGGCGGGTTCGCCGCGCCGGACAAAAGTTCCCAGTACATGTCCCTCCATCGTGGTATCATCAAATCTTGGAAGGTTCTGTAAAATTCGAGAGGTAAACCATCCGGGCCGGGAGATCGATTCAGAGACCCTTTGGCCACAGCGCCTTGGACGTCGTCGGTGGTCACTTCAGAAGTCAGGAAGGTTGCAGCTGCTGCGTTTAGAGTACTAAGTGTCTCCTGGGCAACCTCAGCAATGGCCTCTGCACCGGCAGTTACTTCTTGATAGAAAAGTCTATAGTGCGTTGTGAATGCATCCGCAATGGTAGCTTGCGAAGTCAGCCGTCGTCCATCAGGTAAGTCTAAAGTTGTCATTAAAGCCTGTCGGCGTCGACGAACATTTTGAATAATATGATGCATAGAAGGTTCTTCACCTTTAAACCTATCTTGGCTGCGTGCTCGCACAATAGCTCCCTCTAGACGGCATCTGGTCAAGATTAAAATCTTTGCCTTGATGCGTTGAGCTTCTTTTAGACGATCCGGGGATGGAGGTTGATCCATGAGTTCACGTAGAGCGCTATAGTAGAAATCAGTTGTATGGTGATTCCACCTGGCTTTGGCTCTGCCATAGTGTGTCAATGTGCGTCGGATGGCCGGTTTGGCGCACAGCAACCACCACTGCAGTGTGGTCTCGTAACGCATAATGCGCTGAACACAGGTGTGCCACGTGTCGGTGACCTGTTGTCGATATTCAGGGTCCCGCAGTAGCGCGACATTGAGTTTCCAAGGTCCTGCACTGCGCCATACAGATTGTCGACGTAGGTTCATGGTACAGATGTAGATGTCATGATCCGAAAAGGCAGACGGCCAACGTTCCGCGTCGAGGAGAACTGATTTTAGAGCGTTAGAGATGTATATTCTATCAAGTCGGCTGGCGGAGTGGCTCGTGATGTGTGTATACCCCGGGCGGTCGCCGTGTACCACTCGCCAAGTGTCGAGGAGACGAAGGCGGCGGACGAGGAAGCGAAGTTCCGGACATGTGGTGAAATGGGGGTATTGGTCTGTGCGCTCGAGAACACAGTTGAAATCTCCACCTACGATGAGATGATCGTATCGGCCGAGGAATAAAGGCGTGATATCTTCTGCGTAGAACTGGGAGCGATCCCTCCGTTTATCAGTGCCCGATGGGGCGTAGATATTTATGATTTTGAGTCCTTCAACTGTTATGGCCACCCCTCGCGCTGTTGGGAGGTATGCGACATCGGAAACTGCAATCCCTTCTCGGAGGAGGATGGCTGCGCCTGTGTATTCCATAGCTGCAGGGACGGCGTACGTCTCATATCCATAACACCCAGTCCAAGTTGCTGTCCTCAGTTCTTGTAACAGGGCGATGTCGATGTCCGCTGCTCTTAGCGTGTCACGGAGCAGTTGAAGTTTAGCGTGGGAGCCGATATTATTAGTATTGATAGTAGCTATTCGGTACGCCTGATGGGAGATGCGTGCTGCCGATAGGTTCGTAGCTGGTGAAGATTGTTGTGGTGGATGCTGGAAGTCCATAGAAGTCGCAGGAGTCGCCGTAGAAACTTCCCCCATTTTAGTGTTGGTCTAACGGAGGAACAGATGTCATTTCCGCATCAGATGGAGGTGGGAAATCCGTGTCATCCGCCCATGAAAAATGTCCGACAGGTTTGACATCGGCGAGAGGTGGCAGCGCTGACCGAGTCGGCTCAATTGCGTCGATGACAACAAGCGTGCTATGTTCCATGGCGTCTGGGCGCGGGGCTTGCGCACGATCTCTGTTGGACGGTTCACCGTCTTGTGGATGACGCGTCTCCGTGGCAGAGGAGAAAGTGTTATCGTGTTCTCCGTCAGAGTGATGTGCCATCTCTTCGTTCTGCGGAGGGGGCTCAATGGTCGATTCTGATGTCTTGCGGCGTTTTTTTCGTCGTTTGGGCGACTTCTGCTTTCGGCAATGAGTTTCGGTGTCTGAGGAAGGAAGAGATTCACGTCGTTCCGGTACAAAAGCCGCGGGTGCTATGATGCGGTCGTCATTCTGCAGAACACTCTCATTGGTATCCTTGTGATCTTCTAGCGTGGGTGTGCCCGGCTGTTGGACATGTTCATGGGCGGCATCGCCGGTGTCAAGGTGCTGGGACGCCTCCGGGTGTATCGGACCAGAGAGACGCTCATGAACGGCGTCTTGTGTGGGCTGGACGTGCAGTGTCGCCGCATAGGTGACTGGAAGGGTGGTCGTGGTTCTGTCGGTGTTCGTATCGTCGGGCCTTAGTTGTGTGATGCGGCGTTGCAGGCATTCATTACGGACGTGGCCTTCTTTGCCACAACCGGAACATGTTCGAGGTTGTCCGTCGTAAATGACCACCGCACGGCAGCCGCCGATAGAAATGTACGATGGAACGTGCCGTTTGAGATCGATTCGGACTTGTCTCACACCATTAAGCACCGGATACGTCGTAAACTGTGCGCATGTCTCGGCTACGTGGCTCTGGACTTTTCCGAACGGGCTTAGCGCCGCGATGACTTCATCTTCATTCACCTCGAAAGGCAGTTCGAATACACGGATCGTCCGAAGGCCAAGTCCTGCATGGTCGACATCCACAGGCTCGACGTTTCCGTCGGAGTGCCGAAATTTTAGTCCATCTCGCGTCCTTTGAATAATCTCGTTGCAGGCAGCGTCGGAAGTCATCTTAACATAAACGACGCTGGTAATGATCGATAGGTGTATGCCGATGAGCTCGTCACGGGGGATCTTCACGTCTTCGCGTAGGAAGCGTTCGACGGCCAGTGCTTTGGGTCGTGCGTATTCATTTGAGAAGGTGAACTTAAGAGTGTTCTTCCTGTAAGAGTTGGCCATTAGAGCTTGTTCGACTAAGAAGCGCGGTGACGAGGAAGTAAACGAAACAATCCGCGCGCGCAGCGGCGTGGACGGCCGAGCGCGGCGCGAGTCGTGCTTGGGTAGCTCGGTTGGAAGAGCTCTCTGTTTTAATCTGCCAGGAAGTTTCATATCAGCGCACACTCCGGTCCAGAGTGAAAATCTCATTCTGGAAGCACAATATTTTTCGAAAAATTTCCTTGTGATTTGATGTATCAAATGTATATAAAAGGTTAAAATTGAGAATTTCAGCAATTTTCATATTTCGTAGTTTACTGACTTTGTGACGAAGCAAGCTACGATATTTTTACTTCCCCTCTTGTTTTCCCATCTGCCTCCCTAAAAAAACTTTTTTCATTTCTAACTCATTACCATTAACATTACGTGGTTTGTGTTTTCATGAAAGAGGATGGTTGACCCTAAGTTTTAAAAAATATAACACTTGACCTAATTTTGTGCTTAGTTTTATGTATGAAATTGAGTTATAATTTATTTTGACTATTCCTAGTTAGTATCTCTTGTTTATATGGTGAAATCAGTAATTGTTTCGTAACTTAAATTCTATTGTTGACTTATAAACAAATTTAAATTCTCTAATCATTGTAAACATTTGGAGGAATAACTAATAGTATTCTTAAAGGATCTATTTGGCTCTACTCGGAAACATGTTAGCAAAGCCAGCCCTTAATTAATTCCAAAGTAATCAACAGTTTTGTCCAAAGTATTGTTTGCGTAACTATATATGTTAATTTCACGATTTAAACAAAGAATCCAGCCTAACTCTTGTAGTAGAAGAAACTATAAAGAGATGGAATTTTTTGATTTATTCAGTTAACTTAATGAGTTAAGTTTTAATTGTAATTTCTGTAAATTTAGCTTCGAACAATGTGTAGTTTCGGCCCCTATTATTGTGAAGATATATAAAGGCTCGATTTTTGGTCACGAGACAGTCAGTCCACGGCCGAGTTTCAGACGAGGAACCTGTGTTGGTTAGAACGACAACAATGCATCAACTTAACATTGAAATAAATGTTACAGCACTAGGCAGTGTGTTACGGCAATGACAGTGTCTGTTCCATACGTACCTGATTATTCTGAAAGAACTGTGAATTATGTGGTTACGGTTTTACTGCTTGTAAATGTTCAACAGTAAACCATTGTAGCAGTATGTTGATGTTCGCCTGCAAACTATTAATGAGGCTTATGGGGAGTTAAAGCAATAGTGCACTGGCCATATATAACTGTGTATTATTGGGGGGTTGTGAAGAGTGAGAGTAAAAGGCTGTGAAACGCAACTGTGCATTTGTCAGCTACATCATTTACAGTAGGCAGTACTGCACGTCCACTTCCTATTTTTTTTTTTCAGCCAGTACGTCGACACAGAGTACAACAAACGAAGAAACAAAGTAGGCCAACCGCTACAACTTCAGTGGTGCTAGGTTTCCTGGGTGAACGGCGCCAATTGTGATGGGAGTCTAGGTTCGGATGCAGTTGCAGGCGGTCAGGCTATGCTAGGAAAAAGTTTTATATGATAGATTATGAAATAGCTGTTAGTTCGCGTGTGTAAATTATTCAGAGTTCGTGCTTTCGGACAGAGATATTTTTTAACATCTGATAAACTTGTTGCTTTTGGGATTGCGCGTGATACAAACCGCACATATAAGGTTTCAGTATGTAGTCATTGTGAAGTTTGCAGTTTCATATAATGTGGAACTTTAACGGTTTTCTAAAGATAACTCACTCAATTAACCGTGGTTTATTCAGCCGCCTCCAAGATCTTAAAATACTGGTCAGTCTCTGTGAACTATGACTTTCGATTTTTCTATGTTCTTATTGAAAATAAACTCGAATTTGTGAAACTTCAAAAATATGTGAGTGGATATGTGATTTTTGCATAGCAAAACCTGCCTGCATTTATGTTACACTGAAGAGGCAAAGAAAATGGTAGACCTGCCTAATATCATGTACGGTCCCCGCGAGAATGCAGAAGTGTCGCAACACGACGTGGCATGGACACGACTAATGTCTGCTGGAGGGAGCTGACACCGCGAATCGTGCAGGGCTGTCCATAAATCCGTAAGGGTAAGAGAGTGTAGAAATCTCTTCTGAAGAGCACGATGCAAGGCATCCCAGATATGATCAATAGTGTTCATGTCTGGGGAGTTTGGTGGCCAGCGGAAGCGTGTGCTCCTGGAGCCTCTCTGTAGCAATTCTGGACGTGTGGGGTGTCGCATTGTCGTGTTGGAATTGTCCAAGTCCGTCAGAATGGACAATGGACATGAATGGATGCAGGTGATCATATAGGGTGCTTACGTATGTGTCACCTGTCAGAGTCGTATTTAGACATATCAGGGGTCCCATATCACTCCAACTTCCCACGCCCCACACCACCTTGAACAGTTCCCTGCTGACATGCAGAGTCCACGGATTCATGAGGTTGTCTCCATATCCGTACACGTCCATCCGCTCGTTACAGTTTGAAACGAGACTCGTCCGACCAGGCAACATGTTTACAGTGATCAACGTTCAATGTCGGTATTGACGGGCCCAGGCGAGGCGTAAAGCTCTGCGTCGTGTAGTCAGCAAGGGTACACGAGTGGGCCTTCGACCCCGAAAGCCTATATCAATGATTTTTCGTTGAATGGTTCGCACGCTGACACTTGTTGATGGCTCAGCATTCAAATCTGCAGCAATTTGCAGAAGGGTTGCACTTCTGTCACGTTGAACGATTCTCTTCACTCGTCGTTGGTCCCGTTCTTGCAGGATTTTTTTCCGGCCGCAGCGATGTCGGATTTTGATGTTTTAATCGGATTTCTGATATTCTCGGCACTATGGGAAAATTCCCACTTCATCGCTACTTCGGAGATGTGTTCCCATCGCTCGTGCGCAAACTATAACACCATGTTCAAACTCACTTCAATCTTAATAACCTGCCATTGTAGCAGCAGTAACCGATCTAACAACAGCGTCAGGTACCTGTTGTCTTATATAGGCTGTGCTGACCGCAGCGCCACATTCAAATATTCAAATGTGTGTGAATTCCTAAGGGACCAAACTGCTGAAGTCATCGGTCCCTAGGCTTACACACTACTGAAACTAGCTTAAAGTAACTTATGCTATGAACAACACACACACCCATGCCCGATGGAGGACTCGAACCTCCGGTGGGAGGTGCCACGCAATCCGTGACATGGCGCGTCAAACCGTGCGGCCACTCCGCGCGGCACTGCCGGCCGTATTCTCCCTGTTTACACACCTCTGTATTTGAATATGCATGCCTAAACCAGTTTCTTTGGCGCTTCAGTGCATAACACGACGTTTCAAAATCATCTCTTCTCTTCTTATTGCCACTTCAACGAACATTCGAGCCAGTAATGTCGAACGACCGGTTCAAAATGGCTCTGAGCACTATGGGACTCAAGTGCTGAGGCCATTAGTCCCCTAGAACTTAGAACTAGTTAAACCTAACTAACCTAAGGACATCACAAACATCCATGCCCGAGGCAGGATTCGAACCTGCGACCGTAGCGGTCTTGCGGTTCCAGACTGCAGCGCCTTTAACCGCACGGCCACTTCGGCCGGCTCGAACGACCGCTACGGTTACGGTTTGTTACGAGGACCACGAAGAACCTGCATGAGGACACTGGGGCGCTGTTGGACCGCCACTAATCTTGGACCGCCGCGGATCGTGGCCCGCCACTGATCTATCCCTCCACGTTCTCCTCTGGCGCCGCCGGGACGTGGGAACAGATAGTGCCCGCCGTATCTCCAGCTGTATGCTGACAGTGGAGAAAATATCTGCCGAGTCTCCAGTGCTGTATGGATAACGCAGACCATCGAAAAAAAAAATCCCTTATGAGCGGGAACGGTGGCACGAAGGAATGCCATGTAGACTACAACTCTGCAGAGTTTGGAGCAATTTCAAGCAAACGTGGGTAGACATCAATTACTGTCTGGAAGTACTCTGAGCAGGAAGGAGGTGGCACGTATATGTAAAATGACTTATAATAACGTCGCAGCCAGAGCCTTTGTAGTCGCTAGCTCACTGCTAACAGTCCCACTGATATTTCGTCCCCAGTAGCAGGTTGTTGGTTGTTTTGGTTGTTTTGGGGAAGGAGACCAGACAGCGTGGTCATCGGTCTCAACGGATTAGGGAAGGATGGCGAAGGAAGTCGGCCGTGCCCTTTCAGAGGAACCATCCCGGCATTTTCCTGGAGTGATTTAGGGAAATCACGGAAAACCTAAATCAGGATGGCCGGACGCGGGATTGAACCGTCGTCCTCCCGAATGCGAGTCCAGTGTCTAACCACTGCGCCACCTCGCTCGGTCCAGTAGCAGGGATATGGTGCGAAAGAGGTGATAGGTACTTAATGACTTTAGAACGTAAGTTACACGTCTCATTCCACGCTAAGACCATTGCGTCACAAAAGTGACGCGTTGTCAGAAGAATTTGCATGTTCCGGGTTTCCTGCAGACACGGTTGTGCTGCGGTACGGATATCAGGAGGATCGCAGTGTGCGAGTTAAATGACGTAGCAACTGGAAACGCACTCCAGAGTTGATGTACGCGGGACAGTACTATTCACGTGAACAAAACGTCTAAGTTTCACACAGGTTTTCCGAGAAGTTCTGGCAGCGTATGGACCAAATGCAATGACGCGTCAGGCCGTAGTGAAATGGTGGCAACGATTTGACCGAGGCCGCACTACACAGAGGTGGGTGCTGCTGACTGGGACGTCCTGATTTTCCACCACACGATTCCCACATTTCTGGCAGCTTGACGGCAGATCTTGGTGGAAACAGGTTTCCTGCGATGAGGATGTTGACACAGCAGGTCTCGAATGCCTCCGTGCCCAAGGAGCGGATTTCTATTGTCCATGAAATGAATTACTCGGAGAAAGTTCCGACCGGTGTTTACAGAGACTTGGAGGCTGTGTTGAGAAACAGTATCGTGTACCTTGTCACTCTGATGTGTAGTGCAGCTTTCAACAGAAGTTACTCGGCCTGCCACGATAATGTGTAACTTAGTTTTTGAAGTCCCCTCGTAAAAACAACAGAAGTTACTTTTCGTTTTGTAACAGCTTAATCATGTGTTCTATTTTAGGCTAAGAGTCCGTATCTGACCCTAGGTATCTTTGTATCACGTACAGTTTCAACACTGTTGCACTTTCTTTTAACCGGAAAAATTACACATGCACCTGGAGTGAAAAGTCATTTAATTCTTCAGTATCTACAAAGCTGTTATTGAAGTACGAATATGAAAAGATCTCCTTTGTTGCAACGAATTATGTGTTTATACGCTTACATTTCTTTCTCTCTTGTCTTCAAAGCATCTGATATAGTTTTTTTCATGTTGCACTGTCTGCTGTAGCCCCCGGTGAAGCGAGCACGTTTGCTACAACAGAAACTGGGCTACTTTTGCTGTCAAAGAACTTGTTAAAAACTTCCTTGCATGATACATAAGCCGCTGTCTCACACGCAGTCATTTCTAATCAAAAGTTGGAATCTAACGTCATTTTTCAAAAAATGCCTCTGAGCACTATGGGACTCAATATCTGAGGTCATCAGTTCCCTAGAACTGAGAACTACTTAAACCTAACTAACCTAAGGACGTCACACACATCCATGCCCGAGGCAGGATTCGAACCTGCGACCGTAGCGGTCGCGCGGTTCCAGACTGTAGCGCCTAGATCCGCTCGGCCACTTCGCCCGGCTAACGTCATTTTTCCAATGTCACGCCCAAGAAATACGTCTTCTTTCGATTTGCTTTTGATAAGTGAGAAAGCTATAAGAAAAAAAGAGTAATTTACAATAGCTATAACAGCCAAGAAGCTGTAATAAGAATGGAAGACCAACAACGAAGTCCTTGGATTGAAAAGATGCAGTCTTTCTGCCCTACTTTCCAATCAGTACATGGACGAAGCAATGACGGAAATAACAGAAAGGTTTGGAAGTGGGATTAAAATTCAAGGTGAACGGATAGCAATGAGGAGATTCCCTGAAGACATTGCTTTCCACACTAGTAGGAGGAAGATTTGCAGAATATACTGAACGAAATGAACTATCTACTGCACGCAGATTATGGACGGAGAGTAAACCGAAGAGGCGAAAGTAATCAGGAGGAGGGCAAATGAGATTATTGATCAAATTAATATACAAATTGGAGGCCACAAAACAGGCGAAGTAAAGAAATTCTGCTACCTCGGAAACAAAATAAACCACGGCGGACGAAGCGAGGAGGACATGGAAAAGCACGTTAACACAAGCAGAGAGGGCATTCCTGAACAAGAGAAGTCTACCAGCATCAAACATAAGCCTTAGTTTGAGGAAGAAATTTCCTGTGCACAGCACTGAATGATAGTGAATTATGGACAGTGGGGAAACCGGAACAGAAGACAATCGAAGCGCTTGGGTTGTGGTGCTACAAAAGAATGTTGAAAATCAGGTGGACTGATAAGGTAATGAACGAGGAGATTCTCCGCGGAAACGCCGAGTATAAAAGTATGTGGAAGATATTTACAACAACAAGGAACGGGATGATAAGACATGTGTTAAGAGATCAGGGAATAACTCCCATGCTACTAGAGAGAGCTTTAGAGGGTAAATACTGTGGCAAAACCCCGAGATTATGATATATCCAAGAAATAATTGTGAATTTTGGATGAAAGTACCAATCAGAGATGAATAATCTGACACAGGACAGGGAGTCGTTACGGACTACATCGAACCAGTCAAAGGACTGATGAGCTCTCCCCAAAGAAAAAGATTAGAAACTTTTGCAGAAGTATTTGACACATTCTCCATGTTTGGACAAGGCTTTCGTAAATTGTTTCATTAGACCCAACTTAATGTCTAGAAATGGCAGTAGAAATCTTGCGTATAAGGAGAAGAGACAAAGAGCTTCTCATGCCAGTTTCACTATATGCAACATGTCCAGCCACTGCTACCGAAATTTCTTCTTAATTTTATTATTAATTGAAGTAGTGTATAAAATGCGCTGGTGTGCGAAGTTTAAGGATAAAAATAACTTTCACATGATATGACAGTGCCAAGTAACATATCTCGATGAAACCTGAACCATGCACAGAAAGAACTGTTACAAAATAGTAGGGAGGGTAACCGAAAGAAATACGCAATGACACGAACAGAAATAATACTTCATTCAAGGACAATAATGCACTAAAGTCATCGCGATTCATGATGGTCCCCTGGACATTGCAAAACCTAGAACATGGCTCCTAACAGGCTGTCTGATTCCACAGACGACAATGCATGCTATGCAACATGTTCTGCCCCAGCCACAAGGTTCGTAAGGAGTTCTTATGGTAGGGCGTTGACAACTCCTGGTCACGTGGACGTGAAGCAATACGTCTTCCCAACGCATCCCACATGAGATTGATGGGATACACGAGGGTCGTCCACAAAGTAAGTTCCGTTTGGTTATATAAAACAAACGTGTACAGATACAGAAAAAATATTTATTGTACAAAAATCTACAATTGTTAAACTACTTTTCTACGTAGCTTCCGAAATTTTGTAGGCGCTTGTTTTAGCGTGGCACAAGTTTTTGTATGCCTTCTTCATAGAAGGTTGCCGCCTTTGTATTCAACCACGTGGTAACATGTTCTTTCAGCTCGTCATCATCGTTGAAGTGTTGACCACCAAGGTCAGATTTGAAGTGTAAGAAGAGATGAAAGTCGCTAGGAGCGAGGTCCGGGCTGTACAGAGGATGATCAAACGCGTCCCAGTGAAATTCTCGTAAGAGATGTTTGGTCACATTCGTCGTGTGAGGTCGGGCATTATCGTGGGGAAAAAACAACACCTTTTTGACAGTAATCCTCGGCGCTTGTTCTGTATTGCGCGGCACAATTTATTAATGGTCTCGCAGTAACCATGTGCAGTGATTGTTTGGCCTCGTGGTAACAAATCAATCAGCAAAATGCCTTTTCTGTCCCAAAAAACGGTGCACATTACTTTTCGGGGTGTCAAGATTTGCTTAGGCTTAATCTTCGTTGGGAATGAAGTGTGCCTCCATTCCATTGATTCCCGTTTTGTTTCGGGGTGTCGTACGATACCCAAGTTTCATCCCCTGCGACTATCTGAGAAAGAAAAGCATCGCCTTCTTCATTGTAGCGTGTCAAAAACTGAAGTGCACTGTCCATCCGTTGTTTTTTGTGTTGTTCAGTAAGAATTTTGGGTACCCAACGTGAGCAAAGTTCTCGAAATTTCAGTTTTACAGTAGCAATGTCATGAATTAGTGATCGTGACATTTGCGGAACTTCCATAGCAAGGGCACTAAGTGTAAACTGATGGTTGTGCTTCATCTTCTCTTCAGTTGTGTGACCCAGTTCATCAGTAACCACAGTCGGTCGTCAAATTCGTTCTTCATCGTGCACTTCATCACGTCCTTCATTGAAGAGTCTGACCCATCTTCTAACCATTGAATCACTCATAGCACTTTGTCCGTAAACCTCGCAGATTTACCGATGAATTTCCTTTGCTTTAACTTTCTTTGCATTTAGAAAACGAATCACAGATCTGATTTCACAAGCGGCGGTATTTTGAATTACGGCTGACATTATAAAGTAGCACTACAAAACACACGTCGGCAGCAGCGATCTGAAAATGGCGTACATGTGTTCTCCTTGAGTCAGAGTAACTGCCGTGCATGCTCGGAACTGCGATCGTAGCGCTGCCGCGGATAGAAATAGAAACGGAACTTACTTTGTGGACGACCCTCGTAAGTCAGGGGAACGGACAGGCTAGCCCATTCACCGAATAACCTCTCTTTTCTGAAGCGCCTCCCCCTGCTCTTTTCGATGCGGTCGCTTATTGTCATCCATAGCAATGAACTCAGAGCCGAATGCACCCATGAAAAGACGCAGATGTGGAAGGAGTACAGTGTCACTACATCGTTGACTAATGAGGGCACTGTGTTCTATGATTTGGAGGACAGTACGCCCATGCAACATGATGCCTCCCCATACCGTAACAGTTCGATCAGCAAAACTATCATGTTCGACAATTTCCCTGGATGCATTTCGTGTTCCCACCTCTCACCATGTGAGGGTACGTCCACCGCCGGCCAGTGTGGCCGAGCGGTGCTAGGCACTTCAGTCTCGAACCGAGCGAATGCTACGGTCGCAGGTTCGAATCCTGCCTCGGGCATGGACGTGTGTGATGTCCTTAGGTTAGTTAGTTTTAAGTAGTTCTACGTTCTAGGGGACTGATGACCTCAGATGTTGAGTCCCATAGTACTCAGAGCCATTTGGTACGTCCATCAGACTGAATCTACTCTTGTCCGAAAGAGCACGCGATGCAACTTCTCGTTGGTCCAGTAGTTATACCCCTGGCACCATCGCAAACGTTTTCACATGAATCACTTGAGCACAAATGACAGCTCCGCCAATGCACTGTCCTTTCATACTTTGTGCACGAGATACTACCGGCATCTGTATGTGTGCTTGTCAGTATCCCACGACTTTTGTCACCTCACTGCAATACTGTCCTCAAGGGTCTGCGTCCATGACACCAAGGATGTTTCGATCAGCCGTTCGCCTGTATGGCGGTGGATCCCAATACGATAGTCGACCTAGTGTGTAGGCCGTCACTCAGTACTATTTATTGACATATACTTGATTATCACTTGCTGTAGTCTGGCTGGTTGGAAACTGAGGCATCGGAGATTCATAAGTAGCCAGAGTGTGAAGTTACTCCGAAGGTACATGGGCCGATAGCTGATGCTGTGACCCTTACCCTACAATGCATACCCTCTCTCTTCCGCCGCACAGTTCTATAAGTCATTCATTTCCATAAATTCAGATACTAGCCGGCCGCTGTGGCTGAGCGGTTCTAGACGCTTCAGTCCGGAACCGCGCGACTGCTACGATCACAGGTTCGAATCCTGCCTCGGGCATGGATGTGTGTGATGTCCTTAGGTTAGTTAGGTTTAATTAGTTCTAAGTCTGGGGGGGCTGACGATCTCAGATGTTAAGTGCTTAGACCCATTTGAACCATTTGAATCAAATAATAAAGGAAGAGGTTGCAGTATGTCAACACTTTTGTACGACAGTTAATTTATTTCTCTTTAAATTCAAGTATTACGTCCCTAATTGTTCCGATCGCAGTCACACTACAATTACACTTACTCTGCAATCACGAGCTTACACTAGTTTACCACTGTCGATTTCTTGCCGTACAATCGTCCGCCCCCTGTAGCTGAGTGGTCAGCGCGACAGAATGTCAATCATAAGGGCCCGGCTTCGATTCCCGGTGGGTCGGAGATTTTCTCCGCTCAGGGACTGGGTGTTGTGTTGTCCTAATCATCATCATTTCATCCCCATCGACGCGCAAGTCGCCGACGTGGCGTCAAATCGAAAGACTTGCACATGGCGAACAGTCTACCCGACGGTAGACCCTAGTCACACGACCGTTTAATCGTATAACCACTCCCTCCCCCCGATACGAATTTCATCTCTGAGTTTCAAAATTAGCATTCTAACCAGGATCGCCTTTCTCAAATCCTACTCGCGTGATGGTTGTGGTGCAACTGATTTACTCCATCGCGCCAAAACGACTTCCAGGCGCCAATCTGTCCCTTCTAGAACTATGGGGCGTACCCCATCAGCCATGCCGCTGCACTGTAGCAAAGGATCGTAAGGTTACGGTCGATCCGTCAAGTACAGGACTGATATCTGTGCCATTACAGGTGTTACAAGGAACGTGAATCATCCGACCAGGAGACCCGTTCCCGTCAGTTCGCGGTCTACTCTCTATGATCCTTTGCTCAGTGCAGTCGTAAATGACGACGTCGGTGGTTCAGCACGGGGACTGACAGGAGTCTTCTGCTGCGCAGCCCTTGTTCAACAATGTGCGCTGAATGGAGTGTTGCAAAACACTTGTGTCTCCACCAGCATTGTGCTCTATCATCAGATCTGTCACAGACCGCTGCCTACCCTACTTTTCAGAGAAGGCGAGCCTCCATCCTCCACGTTATCTAATGAGGTGTCGACAACATATCACCGTGGATTCAGCGTCCTCCAACCACTGTCCACAGATGCTCGCGACAGTAGCAACCAGCGGACCAGTTTGGCCGTTTGCAAGATGCTCATTCCTAATCGCCAGGCCATAACAGTCTGGTCTTTGTCAAATTCGCTCGCGTCAGTGGAGTTCCCCATTTCCGGCCCGTATCGTCGCTAGAACCATACCCCATCCGTTTCTGCCTCGCTTATGTCCTTTCCTCACCGCTTTACGCGCCCGAGACGCAACCAGGCGGCTTTCAATTCCGAGGCGGGCAGTGGTCACCATGTTTTGGCTTCTCAGTGAGTCAGAGATTTCCTTGAACTGACACGTCCCAAATCCTCACGTTCACGGCGAGTCTGATCGCTCACTGAGTGCAGTTCCCGCGGTGAAGAGGGCGCGGCGCAGGCTCCGCTGGCGGCGCCGCCACCAGTCGATGCACTGCTGTTTGCTTGCTCAGGCGGCCAGGAATAGCGCGGCCTCCAGGCGGGGGAGGCGGCTTCTGTCTGGCGGCGAGCGAGGCTCGCCATTACGCGTAAATCAAGAACGAGGTGCAGGCGCGTAGGGCTTCATACACTCACGTGAGAAGGCTCTGCCATGTCGTTACACTTGCTGAACTGACAAGAAAGATCGGGAATTTATTTACGTCTTGCGTAAGCTCAGTTGAATCTTTATTTGCCTCTTGCGCATACTAGTGAGATGACATAAAAAAGATACGCTCCTCGTCAAAGATGTGGCAACAGGATTAAGGAGTTGCCAGAAAATCATAAAGCACATACAGATACTGGCGAGACGAGCAATTCAGTGTTCTGGTACGGGTTGCATTCATGAAGGAGCAGTCATTAATGTAGGGCAAGGATAGCCACTATACCATCAGCAACCCCACGGCTACAGGTGTTAGGCATTTCTTAGTCCCAGTATTTTTTTTTTTTTTTTTTTTTAGATTTTAAGTGTTGTTTGTACCAATAATGGTTCATTGATTCACTATGACGTCGACTCTTGATAGAATACTTCATACATCATGAATGAAACACACGCAACAATGGCGTAATATTGTACAATATTTATTATCTGTTACATGAACCGCTTTTCGGCTGTTACGCCATCATCAGCTAGGAAGACAAGTAAGCGCATGTGGTGCAGTGAAATTTTGTTGGATGAAAGATTTTGAACAAGTGCATATGCAGAGATCTCCATCTCCAGAGATGAAAAATGTTAATGTTAGAATTAGTAATAGATGTACCTGATGATGATGCAACTGCCGAAAATCGATTGGTGTAGCAAGAAATGATATTGTAGAGTATACACCAGTGTTGTATGTGTTTCATTCATAAAGAATAGCTGAAATTTGTCCACACATTCCAGACATGTTCTTGACACGTCCCATCTCCACACACACACACACACACACACACACACACACACACACACACACACACACATTTCAAAAGGGTCAACTGTCAAAAGGACTCTAACTACTCGACGTAGCAACTACGAATACTGCGGATTCGGTAATTCAGTTAATTTCATGTCACCCCTTCTCACCGTCACACACATCTCTAGGGACGAAATGATACCAGGACTGACACCCATCAGTTTATCAATACAGAAGCTTAAAAAAATAAATGCCGGACAATCATACAGGAGTAGTATTGGTTAAAACTAGAAGGAGAGTTCCCATAATGATACGTCCGAAAACCAATACCTGTTGAGATAATGGACCGATCTGCCCTTTCACTCCTATCTGTCTGCTACGTAGAATCAGACTCTGTAGAAACTTCTGCCTGTCGTTAACACGCACCTGAGACATCCTTCACCCCATCGCAGTCAATTAAGCAGTCTTTCAAGTGCATTCTCTGCGGAATGTGACTTAGTGGCGTCACGAAATTTAGCCATATGGGAAGAAAACAATTCTAAGATCTCTTCTCTATGTAATTTTGACGGTGAATTTTGATTACTTACACTCAAAAGCATCCGTTTTTCTTCCAAATTTAAGTAAAGTAACCATCTAAGAATTTGGTAGTGATCTCCAAAAGAACACAAATCGCATAAAATTCCGTGCTTAACGCCAAAACGATGATGGAATAGACTGTAATTTTGTTCAATTATAACTGGAAAGCCAACAAACTCGCACATGGTCATGAGTATGCTGTAATATGACGTTCCAGCAAATATAAACACAACTGACGTAGTTGAAGAGGTGTTAAATGCCTTGCACCAATAGTAAAAGAGGAGCCCTTCTATGATTGGTCGGCTCGCGGAATCTAATGGTGGGCGCCACAACTTACGCGAGTTACCACACGTCACAACAAAACCGTAAATGCACCTCATGAAAACACTGCACACACATATAAATGCACTCCCTTCCAAAACATTCATTAAAACACGTGCAACAAAACTACGATAAAAGATTAGATAAAGATAGAGGTGGTAAATAATAATGACTACAGTTAATGGAGGTTCAAGAATATCAACGTAGCGTCTTTAACTTTTATGGCCCTGTCGTCCTCATTTACTTACAGTACTACAGTACGTTGATAATTATAACTTTGGGACCCCCTATAAACAACATCAAATACGAATTTTTGCAGCGAAAATCGCATGTTGAAGTATTTTAGTTTCCCCAACGATCGGCTTCTGAAGCACACTCCATCATTATTTCCAGAAGATCCGCATATGACACCTAGACTGTCGAAACGGGTCGCTGAACAAATGAAAATATTTCAATACGCGATCTTGGCTGCAAATATTCTTCCTTATCACCAAATACCAGAACGCACGCAGCAACATTTACACCTTTTTACATGACATCAAAATGTGTTCAATTCTGGTGCTGTGAAGTGTGGAAACGAAATTTCGAATGGCAGTTATCAGAAGAGTAACAGCTGTAACACAAGGCAAGAACACAGCACATAGATCAGCGTCCATGAAATATGCCACTGAAGATGACTTGCAAAAAATAAAGACGAAACGCATACGACAGAAAAACTGTTTATTCAGTTGGGGTTAGACGGTCCCAGAGTCATAATTATCAACGTACTGTACAGTAATGTCAACATAGATTACAAACGCTCTTTGCAGGAACTAAAGTATTTTAATGAAAGTTTCTCACAAGAAGAAAATAAATTACAATTTTAAGCGTTTAAAATGTTTTGAGTCGTTACTCAATGACAGAAAGAGCGAGAGGTTATCTGTTGGTACTAGTTGACAGCGTAATTCGCCGGCCGGGGATCGAATTCGCACAGCGGATTAGCGACGAGGGCCGGTATGCCAGCCAGCCTGGATGTGGTTTTTAGGCGGTTTTCCACATCCCGCTAGGTGAATACCGGGCTGGTCCCCATCTTCCCCCTCAGTTACACGATTTGCAGTCATTTTAACACGTTCGCACATTTCCATGCCTTAAACTAGACGTAGACAGCTTACACTTATTCCATCCCAGGGGGTTCGGGGTGGCGGCAGGAAGCGCATCCGGCCATCCTCTGCAACTAATACTGCCAAATCAATAATGACACGGCCGACCCCGCGAGACGCCGAACTACGGCCGCTAGAAAGAAAGAAAAGTCATTGACAGCGTAATTAGCGTAATTACAATGGCTCCATCGATCGTGTAATGGCAGAAAATATCTGCTCTTGCTTGGTGTATGTTTCTCCTGACATTTTATCCTTCGTCTCGTTCCCTTCGTTACAAGCGGGTTATATGTAGTTGTTACTGTGTAGATCGAAGTTCGCTTGTGTGCGATTACGACGTTCTTTACACACGCGATTCTGTTATCAATGTCCTGTATTCAGTTTTAAGACAACGAACCATTCACTGTACCTCACCGATCGCGGATCTTCATTCCATCCGCTCTTAGCATGAGTATCCAATGCTGAATTCACAGTTCTGTCGAGAGCAGTCCCACTCGTAAGACACAATTTAAATGATTACAAGGCGGCGGCCAATATCTCAACTGGAGTGGCAGTTCATTAAGTTATAACAGGATAAGAATTAGTGTATACAACTCAGTTAGACGCAAACAGTTCGGCTTTAACAGCGATAATCTCTGTTCACTGTCGTGTACATTGTCAAAAATATTCAAATGTGTGTGAATTCCTAAGGAACCAAACTGCTGAGGTCATCGGTCCCTATACTTACACCCTGCTTAAACTAACTTAAACTAACATATGCTAAGAACAACACACCCATTCATGCCCGAGGGAGGACTCGAACCTCCGGCGGGAGGGCCACAATCCGTGACATGGTGCCTCGAACCGCGCGGCCACTCCGCGCAGCTGTACATTGTCACTGCTGTTTATACGAGTAGGTGCTCCACGAAGTTCACAGTAGCCAAACACACAAACATTTTCTTTTCTAACGTTCACATCGAAACTTAGCTCAAACCACAACCGAAGCATAAGTGCTCGACCAGTACTTTTCGTGTGTTTCTGTCTGATGCGTACACGCCACGCCACCGCGCACCACTCAGTTTCAATGTTCAACTCCAACTATTGATACCGCTCTCGCCTTACAGTTTGTACAAATGTTTTGCATATTACATCCAGTTTACACAGCGTATTTCAAAAAACTATTATAAAGAATATAAAAAGGAGGTAAGTGTTTTATATACTCAAACGTAAGAAATTCGTTTAGCAACATAAGTAAAGCGAAACATAGTCACCTTTCATACTATAGAACAAAACAAAAAAATATTCTAAACCATCAAAGATCTATGTACAGAGCAAAAAAGAGACATTCGCAATTAGCAATATCTTCAAACCTGACTCCACTCGGATTGCGTTACATGTATTGGTCATCGGCTCCTGTTAAGTCTGCACATAGTGCATGGATTGGGCATACACCAGTGCCTTTAAATGTCCCTTCAACCATGAATCCGAAGAATTGATCTACATATACATACATGCTCCGCAAACCACGGTATGGTTGGTGGCGAAGTGCACCTTGTACCACTACAAGTAATTTCCTTTCCTGTTCTACTCGCAAATAGAGCGAGGGAAAACGACTGCCTATATGACTCCGTACAAGCCCTAATTTCGCTTGTCTTCATGGTCCTTACGCGAAATTTATGTTGGCAGCTGCAGAATCGTTCTGCAGTCAGCTTCAGATGTCGGTTCTCTAAATTTTTACGTTAATGTTCCTCGAAAAGAACATCGCCTTACCTCCAGAGATTCTCATTTGAGTTCCCGAAGCATGTCCGTAACACTTACGTGTTGTATGAACCTGTTTCTGCTGTGGTCTTCTGTCCGAAGACAGGTTTGATGCAGCTCTCCAAGCTACTCTATCCTGTGTAAGCCCCTTTATCACTTAATAGCTACTGCGGCCTGCATCTTTCTGAATCTGCTTGCTGTATTCATCTCATTTCTACGATTTTTACCCGTCGCACTTCCCTGCAGTACTAAATTAATGATCCCGTGAGCTCTCCGAATGTGTCCTATCGACCGATCCTTTCTGTTAGTCAAGTTGTACCACAAATTCCTTGCCCCACCAATTCTGTTCGGTAGCTCCTCATTAGTTACATGATGTACCCACCTAAGACTCAGCATTCTTCTGTAGCGCCACATTTCAAAAGATTCTATCCTCTTCTTGTCTAAACTGTTTATCGTCTATGTTTCACTTCTATACATGGCTGCACTCCAGACAAATACATTCAGAAAAGACTTGCTGACACTTGACTCTATATTCTGAGTTAATAATTTTTTCTGCTTCATAAACGCTTTTCTTTCCTTCGGCAGTCTACATTTTATATCCTCTCTACTTCGGCCTTCATTAGTTATTTTGCTGCCCAAATAGCAACACTTGTCTACTAATTTAAGTGACTCGTTTCCTAATCTAATTCCCTCAGCATCACCTGATTTAATTAGACTACATTCCATTATTCTTTTTTCGCTTTTGTTGATGTCCATCTTACATCCTTCTTTCAGAGTAGTGCTTTTCCAAGTCATTTGCTGTCTCTAACAGAATTACAGCGTCCTCGGCAAACCTTGAAGTTTATATTTCTTTTCCCTGGGGTTTAATTCCTAACCCAAATTTTTCTTTGCTTTCCTTTACTGCTTGCTCATTTTACAGATTAAATAACATCGGGGGTAGGCTACAAAACTGTCTCACTCACTTCATTGATACATATGGCAATTTTAACTCTTTGCGACTTTAGTCTCTTTCAAATGTTCAATGACTTTCAGAGGTTTTCTAAATATTCTTTATTGTGAAGAACACATTCAAGCGATATTTTGCCGCTTGTGCCGAAATGCAACACAAATCCTTATGGAATATTGTGTCAATTTTTGGAGGAACACACACACAGTAAAATCTAGAGTACACAGTATTAATGTTCCACACTGATTTGTATTCTAATTTTTAACTAACACATATCTAAAATGTGCTTCTGCTATTGCAACTAAAACAATACTGTATGTTTGTAACTGAAATAGAATGGGCCATCTGCAACTGTAGGAATTATGTGCGGTTTCCATCAATTCAGCCAGCACAGTGAGGAAAATTCGACCTCTTTCGGAAATCATTCGCTATCTTTGAACAGTCATGCAAGCGTCTCGTCGTCTAAGTTCGACATATTTCGGGTACAAACTGATGCTTGCACATGCATGCTCATGCCACGTAGAGGTGATAGACATCAGTGCATGCATGTGCAAAACCCACGATCATGTGTGCTTGTGAAGCCTTAGCTACCTTGCCATGTTACACTATCTTTCTTTCTCATTGCTCGCAGTTCTCTCAGTAGCTCGTCTCAACGGTACAGTTTCTCTATAAATATGGGACAATATCCATTTGGTAATCCTTTCCCTTGGTAACCGGTGAAACATCAGTGAGCTCTTTACCTCTGACTTCAGTCCAAGATATTTTTGTATGTACAATCAAATATTAATTACTGCTGCATAATACATTCAGATCATCTGGTTAAATGTGTACTCTCCTAGGCACTATGACTGTGGTGTGGTACTTCGTCAGCCCGCATCTCGTGGTTGTGCGGTAGCGTTCTCGCTTCCCACGCCCTGGTTCCCGGGTTCGATTCCCGGCGGGGTCAGGGATTTTCTCTGCCTCGTGATGGCTGGGTGTTGTGTGCTGTCCTTAGGTTAGTTAGGTTTAAGTAGTTCTAAGTTCTAGGGGACTGATGACCATAGATGTTAAGTCCCATAGTGCTCAGAGCCATTTGAACCATTTGGTACTTCGTCTCCTCCAGCATCTCCACGATTGAGCAGCGCACCAGCTGATTGCTTGGTTCCCGCCCGTCACTGGGATCTAGCGCATTGGTCCCGAGGGCACACTGACTGGAATTTCCCTCTTTGGGTTCCACTGCCTTGAGACTGGTAGGTTCAAATGGCTCTAAGCACTATGGGACTTTATCTGAAGTCATCAGTCCCCTAGACTTAGAACTATTTAAACCTAACTAACCCAAGGACATAACACACATCCGTGCCTGAGGCAGGATTCGAACCTGCGACCGCAGCAGCAGCGCGGTTCCGGACTGAAGCGCCCAGAACCATTCGGCCACACCGGCCGGCAGAGTGGTCGGAAGAATTAGATGCACCACATAAATAGTAGGGCCTCCTGAATGAGATTTTCACTCTGCAGCGGAGTGTGCGCTGATATGAAACTTCCTGACAGATTAAAACTGTGTGCCGGACCGAGACTCGAACTCGGGACCTTTGCCTTTCGCGTGCAAGTGCTTTACCAACTGAGCTACCCAAGCTCAGTTGGTAGAGCACTGCCCGCGAAAGGCAAAGGTCTCGAGTTCGAGTCTTGGTCCGGCACACAATTTTAATCTGCCAGGAAGTTCCAGTAGGGCCTCCTCCTTCTACGCACCTCCCGCTGCGATACTGAACTTTAGAAACAGCCTGAAGACAGTAACCAGTTATGCCTGACGCAAGTATTGTTCGCGCACTAGCAGACAGGCTTCTAAGATAAGGCACAAAAGCATTTAATGTAAAAATATGCTTTAAATATAATTTCAGTAATCTTAAAACTAAAATTTTATGCTACTACACTCCCACAAAAATCAAATAAGCGGCCATTGACAATGCCACAATTAGGACGAAACGTGTTTGGCTAGGAGCAAATGTAATGCTGCGTTCTTGCAAGAAGAAACACGCTGTTATTTGCATTAGGCAAATGCTTAGGATAAAAGGGAGTTGTTACTATAATCAGTTTATGTGGCGAAAAGACAATTCTTTCATAAAAAGCTGTTCTCCTGGCAGCTACTAAAGCTTACAGAGCATGACTCTAGAAGGTAGACTTGATAGAAGTCATAACAATACACACAGTGTAGTGGAATCAAGGAAACCTTTTGTTACTTACTTTGGTTGACAGTCTGCTTGCTTACGTTCACTTTACACAGCCACTGCAGACCTTGTCTAAAAATGTCTGCTTACAAAGGCGTTACCCCGTTTTTGAAACGTGTGTAACTCTTGTTATGTTACGAGGTATTACGAGCAATATCAAAAGAAAAGAACGGAGCCTAAGCGTGTCTGGCCAAGTAAGCTAAGGGTGTTGGTGGCCATGAGGGTTGCACAGTGCCACGGAGGGAAAAAGATCCAGGTATTGACACGCTCATGATAAGTAGTATATGGAGCGCTAGATAAGAAAACGGTTCAGACCCTAATTTTATCTGTACTACTATGTAAAGACAAGTCGTTTAACGTTGTTACCGAAAATCTCTAATACTTCTTGACTAATATTCTTAAAATTTTTACACATTACTCAGCTAAACATTTGGACAGACATAGGCTACCTATTTTTGTAACATATAAATAAATATGGAATATATAAAGGGGAAATATTGTTACCAGTAATCTAGAAAAGTTACTGCGCATTGCGCTTCAAAGATTTTTACATGATACTCTAATAAATATTCAGATGAACGTGAGATATCTGTATTTTTAATGTATAAATGTGTATGTACTATAACAGGGTAAATGTTGCTACCAAAAATTTAGAAACGTTCTTGACCGATTTACTTCAAATATTTCCACATTGCTCTAACAAACGTTCGGGCACAACCATAGGCTATACTTTTTTTATAATAAACGGTGCACAGCTCTCGAATAACCCGACAAAAAGAAGCGCGCAATATCACCCTGTTTGGATAGCGTTGAGTAGAAAAGGTTACAGCATTGCCGACAATCTTTCCACTTTCTCTGTAAATGTAAACCATTTCAGTTTCATATTCCTCCGTAATAGACTGAATTATAAATAATAACGCAGACCAGTTATCATGAACGTCTTTAGAAAATGAGGGACGACGTGCACGCAGTGCGACCAAGTCAAATAATATATGTGTTTCATAATACCTACGTGCAGGAAACTGCAAAACGCTGATCCAACGCATTTTTGTCGAGACTACCGTTTTGGAAAACAATTGTGTTATTTGTCGATTACAGCGCCCTCTATTATGCAACGACAAAAATGCTACATACAAAGTTACTTATTGTTTCCCGAAGATTCGGATTCTACAATAAAAATGTGATGTACTTGTTGAAGATTTAAGAGTTGCTCCAGGGTCTGGAGAGGAGGCAGGGGGGTGGGGGGTGGGGGGGGTTGTCATTAGTAACGGTGGACACCTTTTAAAAAAAATTTGAAACACATATATTTCCGCTTTTTAATCCAGTGCGTAGTTTTTAGATATTTTTTGCCTCAAGAAGAAAAAAACTCACCCTATATGTTTATACAAATCCGAAACGCATAAATTTTTACCCGTGATTACCAGTTTCAGTAATATAACAAACGTTATAAGAATAAAATCAAGCCCTCAGGAAGATCCATTCCTTTTAGTCGTCCTCGTATTACTAAGTTGACTGCAGTCATTGACGGAGACGATTTGGTAATATAAAAGAGCATCTCAACGCACTGACTCCTCACATGCGCTTGCGCTTGATATTCGTTTGATGACGGCTGCTGCACTACCGAAACCAGTAACCACAGGTGAAAATGTATACCAGTTGGACTGATACTGTTCCGGCGTAAAGTCAAACGCCGGCACACCAGTCGGGAACCTGAGATCAGAGAGTGCTGTGAAACACAGCTAGCTCTTTAGGCACATGAAAAAAATGCAAATGGCTCTGAGCACTATGGGACTTAACAGCTATGATCATCAGTCGCCTAGAACTTAGAACTACTTGAACCTAACTAACCTAAGGACATCATACAACACCCAGTCATCACGAGGCAGAGAATTATGCACATGAAGTGCTGAGTGCTATTGACAAGGGATTTCAGATCGATTACGTATTCCTGGATTTCCGGAAGGCTTTTGACACTGTACCACACAAGCGGCTCGTAGTAAAATTGCGTGCTTATGAAATATCGTCTCAGTTATGTGACTGGATTTGCGATTTCCTGTCAGAGAGGTCACTGTTCGAGTAAAACAGAAGCGATTTTAGGCGTTCCATAAGGTAGTGTTATATACCCTTTGCTGTTCCTTATCTATATAAACGATTTGGGAGACAATCTGAGCAGCCGTCTTAGGTTGTTTGCAGATGACGCTGTCGTTTATCGACTAATAAAGTGATCAGAAGATCAAAACAAACTGCAAAACGATTTAGAAAAAATATCTGAATGGTGCGAAAAGTGGCATTTGACCCTAAATAACGAAAAGTGTGAGGTGATACGCATGAGTCTAAAAGTAACTCGTTAAACTTCGGTTACACGATAAATCAGTCTAATCTAAAAGCCGTAAATTCAACTAAATACCTAGGTATTACAATTACGAACAACTTAAATTAGAAAGAACACAGAAAATGTTGTGGGGAAGGCTAACCAAAGACTGCGTTTTATTGCCAGGACACTTAGAAAATGTAACAGACAGACTAAGGAGACTGCCTACACTACGCTTGCCCGTCCTCTTTTAGAATACTGCTGCGCGGTGTGCGATTCTTACCAGGTAGGACTGACGGAGTACATCGAAAAAGTTCAAAGAAAAGGAAGCACGCTTTGTATTATCGCGAAATATGGGAGAGAGTGTCACAGCAATGATACAGGATTTGGGCTGGAAATCATTAAAAGAAAAGCGTTTTTCGTTGCGACGGAATCTTTTCACGAGATTCCAATCACCAACTTTCTCCTCCGAATGCAAAAATATTTTGTTGACACCGACATACATAGGGCGGAACGATAGCCACGATAAAATAAGGGAAATCAGAGCTCGTACGGTAAGATATAGGTGTTCATTGTTTCTGCGCGCCACGCGCGATTGGAATAATAGGGAAATGTGAAGATGTTTCTATGAACCCTCTGCCAAGCACTTAAATGTGATTTGCAGAGTATCCATGTAGATGTAGCTGTAGATGGCGTCAGCCAATTTTACGCTGACCGACCCCTCTAGGATGACAACGCGACAGCAGCGGCCTCTAGGAGAATATAACATAAGCGCCGCTCCCGACTGGTTGCAGCCAAGTACTATCAGTTCTACAGCAGCTAGTCCTACAGAAGAAACACACCGCCGACCTGGATAAAAGCATCCACTGTATTACTTGACTTGTATTGGAATCGTTATACTAAAGGACATTGATTATATTGCATGTCACCCGTTTGCTTGCGACACATCTACGTATTTCTCAAAGTTAAATAGTGTCATTTAATTTTCACGATAAAAATCTTTAATATGATTTGCTTGAATTGTCGTCTAGCGATCCGAGAAGCAGGTTTCCTAGGTACCCCATATTTCACGAGTAGGCAGGATACAACAGATACTATTTTGTACTGTAGATGAAATACGATCGCTGACGTTCCAGCACGATATGAGAAATTCCTAGGTGTGTTTTTACTGAGAGCAAACGGCCAATCCCTGCACCAAACACCAATCCCCTGCAATTCGCTAAAATTCTCTAGCGTGCGACTATGTATTAGGTTGGTGCATAACTTCGTAGCGTCTTTGATTTGCACGTTGATATTCCCGCTGCTATTGGTTTATTTATGGATTGTCGTTTTTTTATTTCTAGTTCACCGTTGCTGTTTGAGTTTACATATTGTCATTTTGTCATTCGGAGATCGTGAGTGGAGCTGTGGACGGGAGAAGATGGAGTCCCAATTATAGAAATGGGAACTTTTCTGGCATATTCTTCTGTTTGAGTTCAATAGAGGAGTGCAAGCAGCAGATGCAGCCAGAAACATTTGCGCCATGTGCGGGGATGATGACATTGGACAGAGCACGATAAGGAAACGGCTTTTTCGTTTTAAGGAAGATCGTTTTGACATTACTCGAGTTCAGGTAGAACTTCAGGGTTTGATGAACATTGTGTAAACACATTAATTCACAATGATTCATGTCATTGTATTGAAGGACCGCCAAATGTGATGAACTATGATCATTCGTGCGACATTTGCATGCAGTGGGGAAGGTTCAAAAATCGGATCTATGCGTACCGCATACTCTAAGCCAAAATCACAAGTATCACCGCTTCTCCGCTTGCTCGTCATCAATTGACTCGTGAAAAACATCGATCATTCCTACGCTGTGTCGTTACTGATGACGAGAAATGGTATCTTTATGCTATTATAAGGAAATTAAAGGAATGGTTGAGCCCAAACCAAGCAGCCACTGCCCGTACAAAGATCTGTGTGCATCCACAAAAGAATGTTAGGCATCTGGTGCAACAACGACGGTGTGTAGTTCGGACTGAGTAAACATCACTTATTTATTTATACTGATTTACACGTCAAGTTCCGTAGGACCAAATTGAGGAGCAAATCTCCAAGGTCATGGAACGTGTCAATACATGAAATTAGATCATATACGTAATAACAGATAAAAAACGTTCACGAATCCAAAAAAGCTATAAGTTTAAGTAAACTCAATCAACAATGTAAGATAGGAATCAGCTTAATTTTTCAAGGAACTCCTCGACGGAAAAGGAGTGATCCATGAGGAAACTCTTCAGTTTCGATTTGAAAGCGCATGGACTACTGCTAAGTGTTTTGAATTCCTGGGGTAGCATACTGAAAATGGATGCAGCAGTTTAATGCATGCCTTTCTGCACAAGAGTTAAGAAAGTGCGATCCAAAAGCAGATTGGATTTCCGCATAGTATTAACTGAGTGAAAGCTGCTAATTCTTGGGAAAAATCTTAACAAGAAACGGCAGTAAAGAATATATATATATATATATATATATATATATATATATATATATATATATATATATATATATATATAAATATAAATAAGCAATACCCAGACTAGTGAACAGGGGTCGACAAGTGGTTCGTGAACTTACACCACTAATTGCCCGAACCGCCCGTTTTTGTGCAAAAAATATACTTTGAGAATGGGAAGAGTTGCCCTGAAATATAATACCATATGATATAAGCGAATGAAAATAAGCAAAGTAGACTACTTTTTGAGTCGAACGATTACTTACATCAGATACCGTTCGAATAGTAAACATGACAGCATTAGGTCTTTGAGCAGGATCCTGAACGTGGCCTTTCTACGACAGTTTACCCTCTATCTGAATAGCTAGAAATTTGATCTGTTCCGCTTCAAGAGTCATATGCCCATTCTGTGAAATTAAAACGTCTGGTTTTGTAGAATTGTGTATTAGAAACTGTAAATACTGAGTCTTACTGTGATTTAGCATTAGTTTATTTTCTACAAACCATGAACTTATTAACTGCACTATTTGAAATAGAGGCAATGTTGCAAACAACATCCTCTCCTACCAAGCTAGTGTCGCCAGCAAACAGAAATATTTTAGAATTACCTGTAATACTAGATGGCATATCATTTATATAAATAAGCAACAGGAGTGGCCCCAACAGTAATCACTGCGGCAGCCCCCACTTGACCATACCCCACTTACATCCCAATCACAGCCATTCTCAACACTGTGAACAATGACGTTTTGCTGTCTGTTGTTAAAGTAAGAGGTGAACCTCTTGTGAACTACTCCCCGTATTCCACAATGGTCCAACTTCTGGCTCAAAATTTTGTGATCAACACCGTTATACGCCTTAGTTAAATCAAATCACATGGCTAGCTTTCGAAACATTTTGTTCAATCCATCCATTACCTCACAGAAGAAAGAGAATATGATATTTTCAGTTGTCAAACCACTTCTACAGAAGATCTGTACATTTCATAGAAAAGTATGTGATGTAAAATGACTAGTTATCCTCACATGCACAGCCTTTCCAATAACTTTAGCAAACACTGATGGCACAGAAATTGGTCTAAATTGTTTACATTATCCCTTTCTCCCTATTTATAAAGCGGCTTTACTACTGAGTACTTTAAGCGTTCAGGAAACTGACTATTCTTAAAGGAAAAATTACAAGTATGGCTAAGTACAGGGCTAACATGTGCAGCACAGTAATATTCTGCTAGGCACTCCATCATATCGATGAGCCTTTAGTCTTCAGAGATTTAATTATTGACTCAATCTCCCCCTTGTCAGTATCACAGAGGAGTATTTCAGACGTCTCGGAAAGGTATTTTCCAAAAGAGTTATATGATTCCCTTTAGGAACTAAGTTTTTATTTAATTCACCAGCAATGCTCAGAAAGTGATTGTTAAATACTGTACATACATTTGACTAATTAGTAATAGAAATATTTTTACTACGAACTGACTTTATATTGTCTACCTTGTGGTGCAGACAAGACACTTCCTTCACAGCCGACCATATGGTTTCAATTTTATCCTGTGAATTAGCTATTCTATTTGCGTACCACATACTCTTTGCCTTCCTAATAACATTTTTCAGGAGCTTACACTACTGTTTCTAATGGGCTGCTTTAGCTTGATTGTGACCACTAACATTTTGATATAACTCCCGTTTTGTTCTACATGATATCCTTACCCTATTAGTCAGCCATCCAGGCTGCCTTTCACTGCTAGTATCCTGTTTACAGCGTTCTAGTGGAAAGCAACTTTCAAGGTGCATGAGAAATATGTCAAGGAAAGCATATTTGTCATCTATGTATGTTATAGGCACTACAGACATCCTGCCACTCTTGTTCCTTAATGAGGTTTAAAAAACTCAGTATTGCCGTTGGATTAGCTTTCCTACATAGTTTGTAATTACATGTGACTTTTTTTGACTACAAAAGCCTTTTAGTGTTAAAATTTGTGCATCGTGGTCTGTAACAGAATGCCCTTCTAGTAATGAAGAATGAAAAATATTGTCTGTGGCTGTGGTGCAGTTCCCCTGCACCCTGGTTGGAAGAAACACTATCTGCATCATATCATATGAGCTTAGGAGATCTACCAACATCCTTTTTCTTCCACAGTCATCAATAAAATTAATATTGAAGTCACCACATAACTAATTTCTGGTACTTCCTATAAAGTGAGCCAAGAATCCTCTCTAGCTTGAGCAGAAATGCTCTGAAGATAGAGGTAGGGGACCTGTAAACAACAACAATTAGAAGTTTAGATCCACTAAATTCAACTTCTCCTGCACAACATTCAAATACTTGTTCAGTGCAGTGCCGTGATACGTCTTTGGACTGAAATTGAATACTGTTTTTTACGTATATGGCCACTCCCCACTCCTCAAAGGACTCATTGAAAAACAGATAGCTAATCTGTATCCTGGTAAAGAAAGTCTTGTATTGTCAAATTATTTAAGTGGTGCTCCGATATACCAATAATGACAGAGTCAAGATCTATAAGTAGCTCACTATCTTTGTCTCTAATGCCTCATATATTGATGAACTACGCTAGTTCCTTCTCTGCATCGGTACCTGACATTCTCTGAAGGTGATTCCTCTTTGTTAGAGGTATTTCCTTTAAACAGGTATACCTATAAGCTGATTTTAGTCTAAAAAAGGTGCAGCCCTAACACCAACTACTACAGGAATTTTTCCATGAATGATCCCACCGCCAACAATTACACTGTCACCTACAAGCTTTGCCAGCCTCCCCTTCCCATACCTATTGAGGGGCAGGCCATTCATAGTGAAACTTGATCTACTGGTAAACTCAATTGGCACCACTGCAATGTGAGCCATTCCGTCCGCCATTAGTGCTTTTTCCAGCCCCATGTTAATACGCCTAACAGCGGCGTTAAGTTGAGGCCGATCATGAGGCTGAAACAGTTGCACGAAGTGCACATTAGTGCAACCAGTTTAAGTAGCTATCTTTACCAGGTCACCACCTACATTATATTCTCTGTCCCTATCAAGACTATACTTCCCTATGCTGTCAGTCATCTGAGCCAACTCTGCACTAGGCTTCACAATGATGATGACCTGGTACTCACTCCCCAACACTTCCTGCAACTGCTGGGCCACATCTCTACCGTACGAACTACCTAGCAGCAGAAACTTCTTCTTTCTGTTAGACTTTGCAACTGACTTATGCTCCGTTACTCCTGCATGTTTCCTACACCTACAGCTACAAGAGGCTCCTCTCCACTCAACTCTGACAGTTGGTCAGATCCATTGGTTATACGCAAAGTACAGCTGTCTGAATATCTCCTCCTCCCATTCCCCAGCACCCTTCACCCCCCTCAAACTATTTAGTACCTCACTTTCGTATATGTAACTTCATATGAAGGGCACCGATCTTACGCTCCTGCTCCCCTATCAACTAACTTCTGCTACAGACTCTACATTCCCAGGAGAGGATTTCGCTATAATGCCCACTGGAATGCCCACTGGCTTCCCCACTGCATTTCCCCCAATGAAAATACTTTGCACAAATCCCACACCGTAACCCACTATTCACAAACCTACGACAAAGCCCTCACTTCTCACTCATGGTAAAATTTTAACAGTTACTGAAAAACTAAGCGTCTACGTTACTTAAGTTCAATTACAACAGTAGAACTATTTAAAGAACTAACAATAGTAGTCTCGAATTTCTCTCTCTACTAAGAAAGCAACTATTTGTATTAATACTACTACACCACAGCTAATACCCTATACTACCAGAGCTTCAAACAATTTCTTACCTAAAACGAAGAATTCAAACGGCTACTGGAACACTCGACGAAATTGAAACATTGAATGAAAATTTTTCTGAAATATTTCACTAGAAACAATAAGTAGCGTCAGGTGAAAACTGCCTCACGAAATTTACTAAATGACATCAACGCACAGACAACTCTAAAAAAAAAAACACAGTGGGTGAACGTTTCCAGAAGTTTATTAAACCGTTATTTAGCCACAAACAGCATGAAACATCGGTGGAAACTACTGAATTTGATATCTTTATTACAGTGCACAAACAACTTTGTCAGAACTTAAGAACCACTGCAGCTGGAACTGCACGCCGCGGTATGTAAACAAACTACTGAGATCTGACACTTGGATTGACGACGTAAACACACTCACGAATAACAGACCACTCGAGTCAATAACACAGAAAGAAAAGCTGAGAAGAATGAAACTCCACTAATGAGTTACTTTTACAGCAAATATTAACACAAATAAACTTTAAAATAAGTAACTGAAGACTAAAACTTTATTAAATATTGGCGAGCAATTTCAACAGCAGTCCAGCACATGTGACGTCACACAAAAGATTCACTGCTGACACTTATTGTCAACAACTGAGACGTCTTGCAGATGCAGTCGAAGAGCAACGACCAGTAAGACTGCGTTTAGTGATGCTACTCCATGATAATGCCAACCAGCGTTCTGCTAGAGTGACAAAAAGCAGTATACACAGATCGTAAAAAGTTTTGCATACCCTCGTTCCCATTGACTGTGGATACTGAATCACAGACATAGTCCCTTTGTCCGTTATGAGATGTCACTAAACCAGCCCAAAAGTGTAAACAACCATGCATGAGCAGCACCTATTAGACGGAGGGGGTCCGATAGCCAATCAGTTCCAGTCATTTCACCAGGAAGGAGGTACACGGCTCGTGTTGTCTGTAACTCAACCATGCCTAGACGGTCAATACCGCGGTTCGGCCGCGTCCGCGTTGTTACTTTGTGCCACGAAGGGCTCCCAACAAGGGAAGTGTCCAGGCGTCTCGGAGTTAATGAAAGCGATGTTGTTCGGACATGCAGGAGATACAGAGGGACAGGAACTGTCGATGACATGCCTCGTTCAGGTCGCCCAAGGGATGCAGTGGATGACCGCTACCTACGGATTATGGCTTGGAGAAACCCCGACAGCGATGCCACCATGTTGAATAATGCTTTTCGTGCAGCCACAGGACGTCATGTTACGATTCAAACTGTGGGCAATAGGCTGCGGCGAGGTCCATCTTTGCAATCACGACACCATGCAAACGCGGTGCAGATGGGCCTAACAACATGCCGAATGGACCGCTCAGGACTGGGATCACGTTCTCTTCACCGATGAGTGTCACATATGCTTTCAACCAGACAATCGTCGGAGACGTGCTTGGAGGCAACTCGGTCAGGCTGAACGCCTGAGACACACTGTCCAGCGAGTGCAGCAAGGTGGAGGTTCCCTGCTGTTTTGGGGTGGCATTATGTGGGTCCGACGCACGCCGCTGGTGGTCATGGAAGCGCCATAACGGCTGTACAATACGTGAATACCATTCTCCGACCGATAGTGCAACCATATCGGCAGCATATTGACGAGGCATTCGTATTCGTGCACGACAATTCGCGCTCCCATCGTGCACATCTTGTGAATGACTTCCTTCAGGATAACGACATCGCTCGACTAGAGTGGCCAGCATGTTCTCCAGACATGAACCCTATCGAACATGCCTGGGATTGATCGAAAAGGGCTGTTTATGGACGACGTGACCCACCAACCACTCTGAGGCATCTACGCCGAATTGCCGTTGAGGAGTGGGACAATCTGGACCAACAGTGCCTTGATGAACTTGTGGATAGTATGCCACGACGAATAAAGTGCAAGATGACGTGCTACTAGGCATTAGAGGTACCGGTGTATACAGCAATCTGGACCACCACCTCTGAGGGTCTCCCTTTATGGTGGTACAACATGCCATGTGTGGTCGTCATGAGCAATAAAAAGGGCGGAAATGATGTTAGTGTTGATCTCTATTCCAATTTTCTGTACAGATTCCGGAACTCTCGGAACCGAGTTGATGCAAAACTTTTTTTGATGTTTGTGATAGTTGGGTTGGGAAGTCATTCCGCACCCACCTTATGCACCTGATCTTGCGCCCACCGAGTTTTACCTTGTCCTCTCGCTATCGAACAACCTTCAAGGAACTTTCTTTATGGATCAAAATTTCTCTCCGAACATGGCCCAGCGAGGTCTTAGCCTCAAAATGACGTGATTTCTACAGTTGCGGAATCGAAAAGTTGCCCCAGCGTTGGCAGACTGTTGCAAAGAGTGAGGAAGAATATTATTATTATTCACGTAAGGGCCAAACAGGACCACACGAGGTACAATCCATCAATGTCGCTTTTGATGGCTGGCCATCCTTTGTGTCCAAATTTGTTTCATCCTTTCAGAATGAAATCTCTTCCTTTTATCAGATCACGGTGTTCCAGTCCGTTTTATAACTTCTTTCCGATCAACTTTCCAATCACATATCTTTTGAAACTTCCTGGCTGATTAAAACTGTGTGCCCGACCGAGACTCGAACTCGGGACCTTTGCCTTTCGCGGGCAAGTGCTCTACCATCTGGGCTACCGAAGCACACTCACGGCCGGTACTCTTAGCTTTACTTCTGCCAGTATCTCATTCTGGGCACATATCTTTTGTCTGAATGTTTTTCTATCTGTAACGTCTGTCTGAGTTATACCGGCTACTCTAGGATCCTCCTTAATCGCAGCGATCCATTTAATTGGGTCAGTTTTGGCCTTACTTCTGTTTTCGCAGAATTCAGCTATTTGTTTTGTGGGTGTCATTCTTTTAATGTGCCCAGAAATTTAAGTCATCGTTTGCTCATGTCACCACTTATGTCTGTGTATTTTTCTACTTCCTTATTACTTCTCAGCCTGTAAGTTCCTCCATCAGTAATTTTGGAGCCTCATATTTTCCTAATAATCTTTCTTTCTTTCTTTTGAATTTCTTCAGTATCCCTCATTCTATTTAAAATTAAAGTTTCTGCTCCATAGAGTCTTTTAGGTTTCATTACATTGGTGTACTGCCTAAATTTGCTGAATTTAGAAAGTGATTTTTTTATTATAAACACTTTGTGTTAATCTGATTTCAGTTGCCATTTTATGGCAGCAAACTTCGTTTGCAGCTTTTTCCAGACCGTTTTCTCGTATGATTTCCCCCAAGTGTGTCAATTGAGAAACCATTGTTAGTTTTCCATATTTCGAGTTCAAAATGTTTGGTGCTTGGTTGTTACATGTCATATATTCCGTTTTTTCGAATGATATTTAAAGTCCTACGTTTTCCACGACTTCTTTGAGAATTTCAGTTTGTATTTGACCTGTGGTATTATCCACAATTAAAATTGCCAGATCATCTGCAAAGGCGAAGCAATATACTCTAATATTACTTCTACAAAACGTGATTGATGGATCTAGAAGGATAATACATTATTGATGACTAAAGCGTTTATTATGTGTACCTGCTGTGTTTATTAAACTTATGGAAAAACGCTACGAACTTACGCATCAACCCAATACATGAGGAACCCCCGCGAATAGCGTCATATAGTTTCCGACGCTGTCTATTCGGTCGTTTACATTCATGGTGCACAGTAATGATCCGTAGAATACACTGGAAGCTGCTTTACATCTGAAGATTCCTCTCTCTGAAGAGCAACATGCTGCGTTGTTTTCGTCAGGAACTTCGATTCAGAAATCTGTACTCACAGATCTGGTGTGACGTACCTTGCACTAGTATTTTCTTCATCAGCCGGCCGTGCTCTACTGTATCGAACGGCTTCTAGAAGTCAAAAAACACGGCATCTACCACCATCTGAGTCTTGTGGACGAACAGAGATTCCGGCAAAACTACCATAGACACTTGACTGTCGTGGTCGAAGACGTGGATCCTCTTTAACTATTCCGATCCGTAATAGCCGCTGGACGGGCCGCGCCGCATATAAAGTTTCTCGTCGGTTCAGCAACTGACAACAAAAAGCTGTCCCAGCCGTACCGTGCAGAAGCACATCCTCATTATAGAGTTAAAGATGCATCGTTACACACGTGTACCACAGTTCACCGTACGTCTAGGGACACAGGGGTTAGGACAACGCTGGTACACCGCCATTTGACTCTCGAAACACGAAAGAAGTTGGCGTGGAACTGTGATGCTGATAATACATATATACGGGGTGTTTCCGTAAGAGCTTGCAAAAGTTTAACAGGAACAATTTGAGGTAGGGAACATGGGGCCAGCGAAGCCCCTTAAGGAGATAATAGGAATAAATCACATTGTTGTTGATGTTGTGGTCTTCAGTCCGTAGACTGTTTTGATGCAGCACTCCATGCTATTACATCCTCTGCAAGCCTCTTCATCTCTGAGTAATTACTGCTTACTGTATTTATCTCTTGGTCTCCCTCTACGATTTTTACCCCACACGCTCCCCCCCTCCCCCCCAGTACTAAATTGGTGATCCCTTGATGCCTCAGAATGTGTCTTACCAACCGATTCCTTCTTCTAGTGAGGTTGTACCAGAAATTTCTCTTCTCCCCAATTATATTCAGTACCTCCTCATTTGTTACGTGATGGACCCATCTAATCTTCAGCATTCTTCTGTAGCACCACACTGCGAAAGCTTCCATTCTCTTCCTGTCTCAACTGTTTGTTGTCCATGTTTCACTTCCATACATGGCCACACTCCATACAAATACTTTTAATAAGGACTTCCTGATACTGAAATCTATACTCGATGTTAACAAGTTTCTCTTCTTCAGAGACGCTTTTCTTGCCAGTGCCAGTCTATGTTTTATTATCCGCCCCACTTCGACCGTCATCAGTCATCTCGCTTCCTAAATAGCAAAATTCATCTACTACTTTAAGTGTCTCTTTCTAATCAAATTCCCTCAGCATCACCTGGTTTAATTCGACTACATTCCATTATCCTCGTCTTGGTTTTGTTGATGTTTATCTTATATCCTTTTTTCAAGACACTTTCCGTTCCTTTCAACTGTTCTTCCAAGTCCTTTACTGCGTCTGACACAATTACAATGTCATCGGCAAATCTCGATGTTTTTATTTCTTCTCCTTCAACTTTTATTCCTACTCAAAAATAATCACGTTACTGCAAACTTTTCTATTTACATTAGTTACAGTTAACTGCAAATACCACCATTGACACAATTGCACGTACCATTTGTACAGTATCTTACAAAATGTGCTGAAACAGACGGCCATCGGCCTCAATGCAAGCACGACATAGGCGAACAAGATTCTGACGCACCCTGACAAATATCCCTGGTGTGTTTCGAATCACATCACAGGCAGCTACAATTCTGGCAACTAATTCCATCTCCGTATCTACTGGTATCTCAGACAAAAGTGACTTTAGATAGCTCCGTGGGAAATAATCAACGTGGTTCAGGTCAGGTGACCTCGCAGGCCGTGGAATAGGACCTCCCCTTCCAGTCCAGCGACCAGGAAATACTTCCTAGTAATGAGGCTCGCCCTTCTCGTTTGCTTGCAGGATATAAAGCAAATATATGTAAATAAGCAGCACACCAAGCGTAAACTTGTACGCATTTTAGTTGTAAATAAACTGGGAAACAGTAATGCTGGACAAAGCGGTACACAAGTTTATTTCCATATCTCCTTAAGCTGGCTTCTCCAAACCCAGGTTCCCTAACCCAAACTCTTCAGTGGAGCATTCTCTATGTCCTATTACATTTTTCACGCTCTTACGGAAACACCCTGTAGATGATGTTTTTGTTTCCATTACAATCTTTGCATATGCGACGCCTCACAAGGCTAGGTTCCACTCATTGACCGCTCGTATCACAACGTTGTTGTTGTTGTCGTCTTCAGTCCATAGACTGGTTTGATGCAGCTCTCCATGTTACTCTATCCTGTGCAAGCTTCTTCATCTCCCAGCACCAACTGCAGCCAACATCCATTTGAATCTGTTTAGCGTATTCATCTCTCGGTCTCCCTGTACGATATTTACCCTCCACGCTTCCCTCCAGTACTAAATTGGTGATCCCTTGATGCCTCCGAATATCTCCTACCAAACGATCCCTTCTTCTAGTCAAGTTATGCCACAAATTTCTCTTCTCCCCAATTCTATTCAATACCTCCTCATTAGTTATGTAATCTACCCATCTAATCTCCCAGCATTCTTCTGTAGCATCACATTTCGAAAGCTTCTATTCTCTTTTTGTCTAAACTATTTATCGTCCGCGTTTCACTTCCATACATGGCTACACACCATACAAATACTTTCAGAAACGACTTCCTGACACATAGATCTATACTCGATGTTAACAAATTTCTCTTCTTCAGAAACGCTTTCCTTGCCATTGCCAGTATACATTTTATATCCTCTCTACTTCGACCATCATCAGTTATTTTGCTCCCCAAATAGCAAAACTCATTTACTACTGTCAGCGTCTCATTTCCTAATCTAATTCTCTCAGCATCACCCTATTTAATTCGACTACATTCCATTATTCTCGTTTTGCTTTTGTTGTTGTTCATCTTATGTCCTCCTTTCAAGACACTGTCCATCCCGTTCAGCTGCTCTTCCAGGTCCTTTGCTGTCTCTGACAGAATTACAATGTCATCGGCGAACCTCAAAGTTTTTATTTCTTATCCTTGAATTTTAATTCCTACTCCAAATTTTTCTTTTGTTTCCTTTACTGCTTGCTCAATATACAGATTGAATAACATCGGAGATCGGCTACAACCCTGTCTCATTCCCTTCCCAACCACTGCTTCCCTTTCATATCCCTCAACTCTTATGGCTGCCATCTGGTTTCTCTAGATATTGTAAACAGCCTTTCGCTCCCCGTATTTTACCCCTGCCACCTTCAGAATTTGAAAGAGAGTATTCCAGTCAACATTGTCAAAAGCATTCTCTAAGTCTAAAAATGCTAGAAACGTAGGTTTGCCTTTCCTTAATCTACCTTCTAAGATAAGTCGTAGGGTCAATATTGCCTCACGTGTTCCAACATTTCTACGGAATCTAAACTGATCTTCCCCCAGGTCGGCTTCTACCAGTTTTTCCATTCGTTTGTAAAGAATTCATGTTAGTGTTTTGCAGGCGTGGCTTATTAAACTGATAGTTCAGTAATTTTCACATCTGTCAACACCTGCTCTTGATATTCATGCAAGTGGTTTTCTTTTCTCCAAATGTCTCTTAAAATACGTATAATTATCCTGTTACAAATTACCGCATTTAAAATTTTTGTTATGACAGTATGAAAACAATCTGTAAACCTTTGTGTAAAAATTTTTGTGAACAAAATATATTTTGTGAGTGGTTAATTAGGAACTATCGTACTTACGTATTAATGTTTGTTGCGGTGTGTGGCAAACATACTAGACCGTGGAATAGATCGAACGAGATGGCACAGTGGTTAGCACACTGAACTGGCATTCGCGAGGACGGCGGTTCAAACCCACGTCTGGCCATTCTGATTCAGTTTTTCCGTGATTTTCTTAAATCGCATCAGGAAAATGCCGCGATGGTTCCTTTGAGGGCATGACCGACTTCCTTCCCCCTTCTTCCCTAATTCGATGGGACCGCCGTCCTCTATGTTTGGTTCCCTACCCGGAATGAACCAATCAACCGTGGAACAGAGGGGTTCTGCACTAGCCTCGAATGTCAGTGGCCGTGTTACCGAGTTGTGGACATTCATCAGTGAGAATACGCCTCATTTAGAGATGAGCACGGCATGGATCTCGCTCCAACCATCCTTCACGTTTTGCGGGCGTCGGTTAATCGGTCATTTATCACGACACCTCCTCAAACATTTTGGTATCTCGTAGAGTCAGGCCATGCCATGCTGTTCCGGTCACGTCACCAAAGTGAAAGCGAGAAGTGCCACCGCTGCTTTCTGGGCGTCTCTAATGTATTTTATCATGAGTTTATTTCGATTTGGTTTACTGTCTACCTTTTGGAGAAAAAGTAGTATTCACTACTTTAGACGAAATGAAATCAGCCCTGTTACATATGAGAACAGTGAGTTACTTCCCTACTTCGAAATTCATGCCTTTAGACGGAACGTAATCACAAATCTTTAACATAATGCAGCGCTTCAGCAACCGTGAATTGTTCAGACAATAAGAAATTCAGCCTTCAGTTGCAAGGTAATTTTGTTTTCCCTTGAGGCTAACGTGTGATCCTTATTCCTGGCCCGGCATAGCTCCATCTCCTTTTTCTTATTGTTTTTAATATTGATAGACATAATCTTATGATTATGCGTCTTTATTCTGTATTAGTTTTTATTCTGCGGCATGGCCAACGTTTGGCCCTCAAAATAATTTAATTTTTGTAAGTATCACGATGTTCCTTGTTATGAAATCATTAGATTGATGATGTATTTCAATGTTTAATATATGTCCGTACCGGTTAATTTATAGGTTCTGAAGAAGATACCATTATTGGCATCGAAAACTAGGAAACTAAAAAGAAAAATTTTCCTTGCAACTGAAGGCTGAATATCTTATTGTCTGGAACGTAATCAGGTCAGTTACACGTGAGAGCAGAAATGTGATTATATACCAGAGAGTTACTTCCGTATTTCGAAAGTCATTTACGGTAGGTGAAATATAGAGTAATGGATTACAGTTTTAGACTGATGGACTTACTAAACACGGTTTTCTGAAATTCCTTCACCAAAGAAAACAAAAGAATTATTCCAGAATTTCAATGAAGAATAGCTCCCATGATTAACCTAGGGGTGGATAGCCTCGGTGCAACGAAGCAGCTTAAAAATGGCTCTGAGCAGTATGGGACTTAACACCTGAGGTCATCAACTTAGAACCACTTAAGCCTAACCTAAGGACATCACAAACATCCATGCCCGAGGCAGGATTCGAACCTGCGACCGTAGCAGCAGAGCAGCAGTGCGGTTCCGGACTGAAGCGCCTAGAAACGCTCGGCCACAGCGGCCGGCGAAGCAGCTTCAATCCCGTAATAAAGGAAAGTGTTCCAGTCCAGATTTTGTAGCAAGTAGTTTACTTGGAAAGTCTGCTAACACTATAGCTCCATGCTTAACTGCCATACACAACCGCTCGACGAAAGCTCCTTGCCTGAAGAATGGAAAGTTGCACAGGTCACACCAATACTCAAGAAAAGAAATAGTAGTAATGCGATGTATTACAAACCCACATCACTAACGTCGATTTGCAGTAGGATATTGACACATGCACTGTGCTCGAACGTTATGAATCATTTCGAAGAAAATGGTCTACTGACACGCAGTCAGAACGTATGCAGACAATATTGTTGCTGTGAAGCACAAGCTCATTATTCGCACGCAGTAATGAGTACTGTCGACGGACGCCCTCAAATGAATTCCATATCGGTAGATTCCAAGAAAGCTTTTGACATCGCTCCTCACAAGTAGCTTCTAATAAAATTGCGTGCCTTTGCAGTATCGTTTCAGTTGTGATACTGGCTTCGTGGTTTCCTGTCAGAAAGGTAACAGTTCGTAATAATCGACGGAAAGTCATCGAGTAAAGCAGAAGTGATATCTAGCATTCGCGAAGGAGATGTTATAGGCTCTCTGTTATTTTTAATTTATATGAAAGATTTAGGAGACAATCTAAACAATCCTCTGTTTACAGATGATGCTGTGATTTACATCTACCAAAATCATTGCAAAATGATTTAGACAAGACATCTGTATAGTGTGAAATATGGCAACTGACCCTAAATAACGAAAAATGGGTGTCATCCGTATGAATACTAAAAGGAATCCGTTAAATTTCTGTTACACAAAATTACACACATCTAAAGGATGTGAATTCAGCTAAATACCTAGGGATTACAATTACGTGCAGGTTAAATTGTAGGTAATGCTGTGTGGAAAACAAACCAAAGAGTGCGATTTATCGTCAGAACACTTAGAAGACGCAACATGTCTACTAAAGAGACTGCCAAAACTACTTTCATAGGTTCTCTGTTAGAGTACTACTGTGCGGTATTCGATTCTTACGATGTATGATTGATGGAGGACTTCAAAGATATTGGAAGAGGGGCAGTTCGTTCTGTATTATCGCGAAAGGGGGGGGGGGGGGGGAAGTGTTACGTATATGATACGCGAATCGAAGTGGCAACATTAAAACAAAGGCGGTTTCCGTTTCGGACGAGATCTTATCACGAAATTTAGATCATCAGCTCTGTCCCCAGAGTGCGAAATTATTTTGTTGTGTTCGAGTCTTGAACGGTCGAGAAATAGTGTGAAGTTGGTTCGGTAAACGCTCCGCAAGACACTTGATTACGAATTGGCTAGCACTCATCTGGGCGGTGTAAATGGACTATACTGATTATGGAGGCATAAGAATGTCGCCATAAGATGGATTTGACATTGGATAGATGAAGCAGGAAATAAAGACGTGTTACGCAGGACAGAATAATGTGCAAAACAGTTATCAGATATAGCTTCATGAATTCAGATAAGTGTAGTGCTTTTAACAGAAAGGAGATACGGTTGACACGTAATGTTTCAGTTATCTCCGAAATCGTTGAGAGTAAAACACGTTTTTACCTGCTGTATTCTTTCAGTCTGGTTCAAGCTACCACCTGTTAACAATGTGCGTTTCCTCGTCAGGCCCCCTGCAGATAAAGACGATGTTACATTGCCCAATGGACGTTGACCCGTTCGCAGCGGTTGTCGAAGACGTTGGATTCGCCAGAGGTGGGTGCCGAGGAATAGTGGGTGCTTAAAAAGAAAATGGAAATGGGCGTATGGCGTCAGTGGCCGGGAGTTCCCAGGCGGGAAGTTCGGCCGCCAAGTGCAAGTCTTATTGAGTGCGACGCCACATTGGGCGACTTGCGCGTTGACAGTGGGAATGAAATGATGATGAGTACAGCACAACACCCAGTTCCTGAGGCGAGAAAATCTCCACCCTAGCCGGGAATCGAACCCGGGACCCCTTGCATGGCCTTCCAACGCGCTGACCATTCAGCTCTTGGGGCAGACGCTTAAAAAGAAAGCGGAAGTGATTGGAAGGACAAGTAATCTGAATGGTACAGTGACTTTCCTCAACTTGGAACAGCAACTTCTAAAGAGACCATTAGGCAAAGTCCAGTCGTTACACATAATCACAATAGAGAGAAACTGCTGTTACCCCTGCTGAGGCCTCGGCTGCTTCTTCTAGTTGACTGTGCTGGCTCCGTTGCGGCGTCTTCTTATGCCAGCTCGGTGGTGACGCTACGTGCACAAGCAGCAGGAGGTGTGTACTCGAGCCGGCCGCGGATTGGCGAGGCCGTCACACGGTTTACTGCAAACCTCGCGATGCGTTCTGTCTGGTGTGGTATCGACACTGTGCGACACCACAGGATCCAATGAATGTGTCCACATCGATTTTGTACACAACTGGTACCTGAAGGGGCCACTTGGAACTATAACTGTCTGAGGTGTGGTTGTTGAGCCTGGTGAGTGACGTGTCGTTGTTTGTTGATGGTGTTGCAGGGCGGAGCATGCTGGCGCTGCTCTTGCTGACCATAGCGACGAGTGTCAGGACGGCTGCCGGCTTGGAGTGTCCGCTGACGCCGAAGAACGTCAGCTGCAGCGACCAGGTAAACAGGCCTCCAACTCGGCCTCAGCTCATATCTACGTAACCTGCTCGTACCTAAGTAATATCGTCTCTCAAGCTCTTCTTCTCTTTCTTCTTTGACGTCACCCCTTTTGTAATAGACACATAAGTGGTCCCTATGTACGGTTGCCGATACTGAGATGTTCATTTCGGCAGCCTCGGTACTACCAGTGCCAACGCAACGTCACATGATTATAAGCTCTAAGTGTCTGTCAGGGACAGAGTGAAAGGATGGAGGGAACGACGAGGGAGAGGCGATCATTATGTCACATACTCTGTTAGTCGGAGATTCATTAAGAGCGATGTTAAAAAAAAAAATAGGGGTTTCCAATGGCTCTGAGAACTATGGGACTTAACATCTGAGGTCATCAGTCCCATAGAGCTTAGAACTACTTGAACGTAACTAACCTAAGGACATCACACACATCCATGCCCGAGGCACGATTCGAACCTGCGACCGTAGCAGTCGCGCTGTTCCGGACTGAAGCGTCTAGAACCGGTCGGCCACCGCGGCCGGCGCGATGTTTCAGACTGCAACGTTTTGTGAGACTATACGCCCACGGCGCGATGGGGCTCCTTGCGAGCGATGATAACGTAGCATTACTGTGGGTGTAATCGCATCAGAGAGGTACCTATGAAGAGGCCAGGCTAAGATATGGTTCCTGAACAGGGGCGTCAGCTTTCATAAAAGTTGCAGGAGCAAGAGTCCTTATGACTGACTGATCTCAACTTGGAACACCAGCCAGCATGGTGTTGCTACACCATGTGATAAAAAGTATCCGGACACGTGGATGAAAATGATAAAAGTTCGTGGCGCCCTCCATCGTTAATGCTGGAATTCAGTATGGTGTTGGCCCACCCTTAGCCTTGATGACAGCTTCCACTCTCGCAGGCACACGTTCAATGAGGTGCTGGAAGGTTTCTTGGGGAATGGCAGCCCATTCTTCACGGAGTGGTGCACCGAGGAGAGGTATCGATGTCGGTCGGTGAGCCCTGGCACGAAGTCGGCGTTCCAGAATAACCCGAAGGTGTTCTGTAGGATTCAGGTCAGGACTCTGTGCAGGCCAGCCCATTACAGGGATGTTACTGTCGTGTAAGCATTATGAAAAGGTGTTTGATCGTGTTGAAAGATGCAATCGCCATCCCCAAAAAACTCTTCAACAGTGCGAAGCAAGAAGGTGCTTAAAAAATCAGTGTAGTCCTGTGCTGAGATAGTGCCGCGCAAAACAAGGGGTGCAAGCCCCCTCCATGAAAAACACCAGAACACCGCCGCCTCAGTATTTTACTGTTGGCACTACACACGCTGGCAGATGACGTTTGCCGGGCATTCGCCATACCCACACCCTGTCATCGGATCGCCACATTGTGTACCATGATTCGTCACTCCACACAACATTTTTTCACTGTTCAATCGCCCAATGTTTACGCTCCTTACACCAAGTGAGGCGCCGTTTGGGATTGACCGGCGTGTGTGAGGCTTATGAGCAGCCGCTCGACCATGAAATCCAAGTTTTCTCACCTCCCGCCTGTCATAGTACTTGCAGAGGATCCTGATGCAGTTTGGAATTCCTGTATGATGGCCTGGATATATGTCTGCCTATTATACATTACGACCCTCTTCAACTGTCGGCGGTCTCTATCAGTCAACAGACGAGGTCGGCCCGTACGCTTTTGTGCTATACTGCTGTACGTGTCCCTTCACGTTTCCACTTCACTATCACATCGGAAACAGTGGACCTTGGGATGTTTAGGAGTGTGGAAATCTCGCGTACAGACGTGTGACACAAGTGACACCCAATCACCTGACCAAGTTCAAAGTCCGTGAGTTCCGCGGAGCGCCCCATTCTGCTCTCTCTCGATGTCTAATGACTACTGAGTTCGCTGATATGAATTACCTGGCAGCAGGTGGCAGCACAATGCGCGTAATATGAAAAACGTATGTTTTTTGGAGTGTCCGGATATTTTTGATCACACAGTGTATGTCGCTAATGCAGACAGCTCAAAGTAAGGGGGAGTTACAGCCACTACCGTGTTTTCCGAAGATATACGTCTGTACTGTATGGTATACCGATAGTGCTACGGACTAGAATAGTTCTCTACTCGGCTACACGGGTGAGGTATATTCAGTAGGATACAGTCTTCAGAAGAAACATAACTGGAATTCTATAGGGTGGAGCGTGGAATGTTGGAGCCTTTAATCGAGCATAGAGGTTGCAGAACTTCAAAATACAAGCTACATTTGGTCTGAATTTGTTAAATATAGTGGCAGGAAGAACATGGTTTATTGCCAGCTGAGCACACAAAAGATTATCAACACAAATCCACCCACGGGTAATGTAGAAGTAGTTCCAACTATGAGCACAAAGCAAGACCGCGGAAAAAAAACCAGTACCCACTATCTGGCTTCGATCACGTTGTAATCCCCTCCTTCCTAATTCCATCCGTGCTGTCTGAGGGCGCCTTGCCACGGTTCGCCCCTCCCCCCCCCCCCCCTCCGTCGGAGGTTCGAGTCCTCCCTCGGGCATGGGTCTGTGTTGTCCTCAGCGTAAGTTAAAGTTAGATTACCTAAGTAGTGCGTAAGCCTAGGGACCGATGACCTCAGCAGTTTGGTCCAACTTATGTCCACATTTTATGAAGATTTTAGAGGAGCAAAGGCAACAATAAACTTTCTAGTTTACTTAGCTTGTAATGCAGATTTGGCTCAAGTTCTTCTTGTGTAGGGATCAGATTCCTGAAGCTGAAAATGTCACATTTTAGATCCTCATGGCTGGCTTGATCTAAATAAATTTGAAGGTTTTAGTATATCATACAGTCTTTTGATTTTTCACGTTAACAAAGTCGAAATTACATTGTTCGCACAAAATACAAAAATACGTCCGATCACATCAGAGGCATGCTTTCGACTCTCATACTCTGCGGAAATAACAATATTCCAAAGGGCTTACAATTTTTCGTAACAAATGAATCCCTACTAGTTTTCGTTATATTATTAATTTACATTATTATTTCATAAATGAATCCAGAAATGAACATAGTATACAGTACAGGATTGCGTGATTAATAATAGAAATTTTTAGTGTGCCCATAGTTCGTAATTTCAAATGTGCCAAAAATAATTTTAACTGTACATTCAGAACTAGTACTTATCGACTATAACATCGAGGCTAAAAAATTTCGTAGAGTAATTAATTTTCATACATTTTAGCTTGAAATATAACATACTATGTTTGAAATTACATGAAAGTTTTCAGAAAAGTAACTAAGATAGTACTGACCTGTTCAAAATTCGAAAAATAATACTGGTATCGATTACTTCTGTTGAGGAAAGGTAATGCTAGAGGAGGCGTCCGTAAGTGTTATTACCGTAAAGCGTGTGCTGGTAACGCCTGCTGCGAGCAGTGAATGGAATGTAAGATGGCGGAAGAGCTGATTCGTGAAGCCAATAAGAACGTTTCGGTTCCAAGAGTGGGCGAAAAATTATTGCATTTTTCACATTCTTTAGCGTAGTGCGTATAGTTAGTACAATGGGACTGAAGTTTCATGGAGAAACACAGATACAAAAAACACATAATAAACTATTTAACACGAGTGATGTTATGTTCTTTGGGATGTGACCTGTCTAAGCAGCAAAACGAGATTTTATTTTTGTGCTACACATATTTCGCTTCCTTGTATTCAAGAAACGCCATATATTACAGCCCACTAATGACAAGGAAGCGAAACGGATGCAACAAAAACAAACGACCTTTTATTTATTTACAAAGAAGGGCAACATCTCCAAGAAAATAAAAATACAAAAACAAGGAAAGATTTCCAGAAAAAATGAAAATAATAACACCAGGATCTTACTGAAACCAGCAAATCACGCTGCGACTTGTACACCATGGCTGCACTCTCCCTATAACCCACAAACAAACCCTCCTTTTCTCCTTTTTGACTGTATCTTCTGCGTCACACACATTATAACACCTTTCAAAAAGTTTTTTGCACTGTCTGGTTCCATGAGGAGGTCTCCTTATGGCCGGCCAGGTGTCTTCGATGCTGTTTGCGTGTGCACCCGTTTCGGGATCCTTAAACATCAGTTTATAGTTGACAGTATATGCTTATACCCTTCATCGTTCAACCTTTCGTACAACCAAAAAGAGTCGGAAATGACAGCCTTTCCTGGAAGGATGTACCCGCTGATGATACTAGGCAGCACCTTCTTCGTTACATTTGGGAACAACTTTGAAAAAAACACTTATGAGTTCCTCTTTGGATTTTCCCGAAAACTCTCCTTCCTGTTTTTTATGTTCTCTCTGCCGTATTTTCTTCTTCCAAACATAGCCTCGTCGCCACCAAGTTTCTCACTTTCGTTGGTTGACCCAGCGACAAGTAACTGTAGAATTTTTGCGATACTTAACTTGCTTCCCTCAAACCACGAATTTTTTCTAATGCTGTAACTAATTCTCTGATCAGTCTTTTTACAGTTCCATTGCTCCCTATGTTTACCTTCTGTACAACAAATAAGGTTCATATCACCACCACACTTTGGACACTTTCTGCTACTGGCTATAAAACCGGGCGACATGCACTATTTCACTACATTGCTTTCGTGTTCCATAAGGACAAGATTCCTGTTGCGAACTCGTTAGAAGGCCGGAGCAGAGCCGACCACAGTGGCCGAGCGGTTCTAGGCGCTTCAGTCTGGAACCGCGCTACAGCTACGGTCACAGGTTCGAATCCTGCCTCGGGCATGGATGTGTGTGATGTCCTTAGGTTAGTTAGGTTTAAGTAATTCTAAGTTCTAGGGGACTTATGACCTCAGATGTTAAGTCCCATAGTGCTCAAAGCCATTTTAGCCTTTTTTTGCCGTAGCAGAAAACACAATGGAGTCAGATCGAACTGTCCGCTCAAAAGAGGCTGAAGTCACCTTCTTCGGTATTTCTCATTGCCTACTTAGAAGAACACCAAATGCAGCATTATCATGTATGGGTTGTTCTTATAAGACAATTGGAAACGAACTCAAGTCCGAAAATTAAAAGATAACATCTCTGAAAATAAATGCGCTTAACAATTTATTTATTTATTTATTTATTGTGATTTCGGCGAAACAGATCCATCACGCAGAACCACCCCAGTCGATGAGGTCTGACCACAAGAGTCTGTGCAACGCAGAAAAAGCTATTAGTGGAACTTATATTAATACCCACTTATCACTGCCAATACTGTCACAGATTTACAGACATCACTCTTACATTGACTTTGGGGTACGCTACATCTCATAAGGACAACGTAATCAGTTTTCCGGCTTTCGCATTCGTTGGGCTCGCCAACTCAGAAGCAAACTATTGCCTCTGAACGTAAACTAGGCCTCGAACTACGCTACAGGCCACCCAGTCACCACAACCAACCAGTTTTTTGCTTTCATATTTGGTGACATCGTTAACTCATAATGAAACTGTCGCGTTCCCACCTAATCTAGACATCACTAGGCTACAGGTCAGAATAAAAATACCAATGTGCTATAACAGCAAAAACTCAAGAAAGAGTTGTCTACAGAAGGATTGTAATTCATCTCTCATTGCAGCCAAAATTCACTACTGTACAGAATTTACGTCCAGTCAGAATGTCACGAAACAAAAATGTCCGTATTTTAGACATGCTCCGTGATAACTTCAACATAAACAACATCAAACTGCCAATGTACATCGATAACAGAAACGCCAAAATGCAACAGAAGCAGAAAATTGATAAAGGGCCGCCCATAAAGCGTGAATTATTCAGAGCAATCCACCACCAACACAACATTCCACATGCCTCAAATCAAGTTTTAAATTAATGTAATTATGTAGAAAAGGCCTTTATGGCACAAACTGACAGAAACATTTCATAGGCTGATATGACACATCCTGAGAGATGAAGCAATGGCTCATTTGTTAATGGAAGGAGTGTGGATGGACGGGTAAATGTTGTAGAGGGACGCTGAGGTTTGACAGCATTAAGCATATTCAAATGGATGCAAGTTGCAGATATGAAGATATATACACAAGATAAGCTACTTGGTAAGCGGCATCAGACTAGTTTTCGACTTATTGATTACAAAAGCAACACCTCTTCTACTCATATTCAGCTGCGATGTCATAAATGGCTCTGAGCACTATGGGACCCAACATCTGAGGTTATCAGTCTCCTAGAACTTAGAACTACTTAAACCTAACTAACCTAAGGACATCACACACATCCCTGCCCGAGGCAGGATTCGAACCTGCGACCGTAGCGGTCGCTCGGTTCTAGACTGAATCGCCTAGAACCGCTAAGCCACACCGGCCGGCAGCTGCGACGTCTTTTACTGTTCATCTGCGTATTCCCTTGATGGGTCCTGCTTACTCTTAGGCTCTCTCTGAACACAGTTATTATGATACACTTCGCTTTCCTACGTGTAGCGTCGTTAACGCACTTAAGAATGTAACTATGCAATTGCAATTGATTCACGATCGTTCACTCTGAATTGATTTATAATCGTTCCCTAAGTAATGTACATTTGCGCTCTCTATTTTGTACATTTATTTTTTGTTTGTACTGCGTCAGCCGTGGGGACGAACCGTGATTGTATTGACAGCTGCCGATGGTGACCTGAGACGATCTCCTAATCTGTGTGTTTGTTGTTTGTGATGAAAGTTTTCGGTCTTGTTCTACTTGTTGTCATCGTTTTTCTATTCGCCCTGATGTGCGTTGCTCGTATGTTTAGACGATGTCTTAATAAGAACGATTGTACAAAAATGATAAGGCTTTCGTGTCCACTTGTTGACAAACTTTGTCCGCTTCTGTCTCTGGTTCTTTGGCCGACGTTAGTCTGATGATTTTTCTGACGTTTCAACAGCACCAGTGGCTGGCATTGTCAATGTTTCGCTCTCCTTCGGTGATGGTGCACTGGAGCCAAGTTCGCGGCCGCAGAATGTATGTACAGTACCTGGGGCGCCAACGTCCAAGGGCTTCTCCGTAGTCATTTCCGATGCGGTTCTCCTCTTGCTACCTGTGACGATCGTCTGCCAGGATCCGTTTACATTGAGCCTTTCTTCTTTCTTGTTGAAGCTATTCTCGTGTTTGCGTATTTCTATATCTTCTCTGAACAAGCGGATATGATAGCTCTTCTCTACAGCCAGAACTTCCGTGTCGGCGAATTTTATTACGTGGTCGGCCTCACACAGCGCGTGCAGTGCCATGGCTGATTTTTCCACCTGCCCCAACCTGCAATGTCGCTTGTGTTCCGTGATGTTGGTGTTCATTGATCGTGCAGTCATTCCAATGGCCTTTTTGCCATACATTCCTAGAGTGAGGGACAGAACCAAGCGTACATTGCGCAAACGCGGCGTAAAGACTATTTTAAAACGGACGAAGATCAAAGAGTGTCTCAAATCGGCACAGGATAAAAGGCACCCAGTGGCAATGTCGGGAATATACCGCTTACCATGCACATACAGAAAAGTTTATGTTGGAATGACTGCACGATCAGTCAATACCAGGATCACAGAAGATAAGCAGCATTGCAGGTTGCGGCAGGTGGAGCAATCGGCCGTGGCAGAGCACGTGCTGTGTGAGACCGACCACGTAGTAAAATACGCCGACACGGAAGTTCTGACTGCAGAGAAGAACTATCACAGCCGCTTGTTCAGAGAAGATATAGAAATACACAAACACGAGGATAGCTCCAACAAGAAAGAAGAAAGCCTCAAGGTAAACGGATCCCTGCTTTCCGCGTTGCAGTGAACGACCGTTGCAGGTAACTGGAGAACCGCACTGGAAATGACCGCGGAGAAGCCCTTGGACGTTGGCGCGCCAGGCACATAGTGTATGCGGCCGCGAGCTCGGCTCGAGTCCACCACTAGCAATGGAGGGTGAAACTTCGACCGTGCCAGCCACTTGTGATGGCGAAATGTCAGAAAAATCATCAGACGAACGTCCGCCAAAGAACCCGACACAGAAGCCAACAGGCAGTTTGTCAAGAATGATTGTGATCACTTTCTCCCCCCCCCCCCCCCTCCTCGCCCCCTCCCCAACCACTCGTTAGATGCAGTGTCGGTATTACATACTTTGGAAATTGTATATTCATTATGAGTGAAGATCCTCTGATATATGTTCTTTGGTGAGCCGTCTTTACGGTGTGCATTTCCCACGCATAGTCTTGACACAAACAAATCTGATTCCAATACGAGCACGTGTATAAACTATAGGCCACATCCCTAAAACAATTTTGAAATTAAGACACCGCTATTTGAATGCATTGTTGTTTATTTAATTATGAACCAGGTTTCGGCCTTTTATGCCATTTTCAAGCGACTGTGTTTTATGTCATTAACATATATTGTAGAACATCAAGCTCAAAATCGTCCATAAATTAAGAAAAATATTCGCTCCCCATGAAATGCCAGATGTAAAATCATCATCTTGTAAAAAGATCAGTAAATGATAGTGTGAGCACGTCATATTTAATAAAAACAGGTTTACTTTGGTATACAAGAGATATATAAAGAAAATGGCATAAAAGGCCGAAACCTGGGTCGTAATTAAATAAATAACAATACAGTCAAATAGCGGTGTGTTCATTTAAAAATTATCGTATTACTGTTGCTCAGCAACATCAAAAACTGTCCATAAAATAATTAGGAGTATGTGTACGGAGCGATTTAAAGTGGAACAACCACATAAAAATAATCTCAGGTAAGGAAGACGCCAGACTGATATTCAGGGAAGGAATCCTCAGGAACTGTGGTCCATCCACAAAGCAGGAAGCTTGCAAAACCCTCCTTTGACCAATAGTTGAATTTTGCTCGTCAGTCTGGGATCCGTACCAGATCAGACTGATATAAGAAATACTGAAGATCCAAAGAAGAGCAACGCGTTTCTTTACAGGTTCCTTTTGTAATGGCGAAAGCGTCACGAAGAAGCTCAGTCAAACCGGTGGCAGGCGCTGCAAGAGAGGCATTGGACACCGTGATGTGCTTTGCTGTTGAAATTCCGAGAACGTACGTTCCTAGAAGAGCCAATCGATATATTACTCCCTCCTATGTATATCTCGCGAATAGGCCATGAATGTAAAATTGGAGAGGTTCGGACCCACACGATGTCACACGAACAATCATTCTCCCCACCTAGGACATCCCCGACTGGTGCGGGTAAAGGATGACATTGGTGCACAAAGTACCGTCCGCCAGACACCATTAGGTGGTTGGTGGAGTATACGTCTAGAGGAAGCTGAACCCCACGTACGCCTATAAAATTTCAGATGTGTTTCATAGATAGCTTCTGAATACTTTGGCATAAAGCACCGGTGGTTCGTTACAGAATAATAACGTACACTGACGAAAATAAAAATCACAGCACCAGGAAGGAGTTATGCGAGATAGACCAAAGTTACTACGTGTGTTTCTACTTCTGAAAGATGATGTGTGCCGGCCGGTGTGGCCGTGCGGTTCTAGGAGCTACAGTCTGGAGCCGAGCGACCGCTACGGTCGCAGGTTCGACTCCTGCCTCGGGCATGGATGTGCGTGATGTCCTTAGGTTAGTTAGGTTTCATTAGGTCTAAGTTCTAGGCGAGTGATGACCTCAGAAGTTAAGTCGCATAGTGCTCAGAGCCATTTTTTGATGATGTGTATTCAAATTCGCGCCAGTCGCGTAAGGGTGGCGCTGGTAGTGCCGCTATGAGGATTCAAAACAGGTTTGCTGTAAATACACGTTGCAACTGCCACTAGTGTCATTTACCTTTGAGCTAGGGCGTGGTGAGGCGCTGTTACTGAAGAATGCCTTTAAGGGGACAAAACTGCCGTTATCAACACCTAAGCCGGCTGATGTGGCCGAGCGGTTCTAGGCGCTGCATTCTGGAACGGCGTAGCCGCTACGACGCAAGTTCAAATCCTGCCTCAGGCATGGATGTGTGTGATGTCCTTAGGTTAGTTAGGATTAAGTAGTTCTAAGTTCTAGGGGACGGATGACCTCAGATGTTAAGTCCCATAGTTCTCAGAGCCATTTGAACCAATTTTCATCAACACCTCACTGAATTTGAACGAGGTAGTGTAACAGGGCTAAGACAAGTTAAATGTTCCTTCTGCGACAGTGCACAAAGACTTGGCAGGAAAGTAGCCACGAGGGTGAATGCTGGCAGCGCTGGTCAGGAGAGTGTACGGTCGCAAGAGGATCGGGCTCCGGACTGCCACGTGCTACTACCAGCAGCGAAGACCATCGAGTTTGGCGTAAGGCTCCGGCGCATCGTACTGCGTCTGCAGCAGTAATTTGAGCAGCAGTTGCACCACAGTGACACAACGAACTGTTACAAATCGTTTACTTCAAGGAAAGTTCCGAACCAGGCGCCCTGTAGCCTGCATTTCACGGACCCCACATCACCGCCATTTGCAACTTCAGTGTCGCCAAGCGAGAGCTCATTGAAGGACAGTGTGAAGGTCTGTTCTGTTTTCTGATGAAAGCCGGTTCTGCCTCGGTGCCAGTGACGGGTGGTATGTTGCTTAGAAGACCATTCCAGGGCTTGCAGTCAATCTGTCTGCTTGCTAGACACACTGGACCTGCACCTGGAGTTATGATCTGGGGTGTGATTTCGTATGACAGCAGGAGCGCTCTCGTGGTTATCCACGCATCCTGACTGCAAACTTCTACGTCAGACTGGTGATTGGACCTGTTGTGCTGCCATTCCTGAGAAGCATTCCAGGAGATGTTTTCCAACAGGATAACCCTCGCCCACATACCATTGTTGTAACCCAACATGCTCTACAGAGTGTCGACATGTTTCCTTGGCCTGCTCGAGCACCAGATCTGTCTCGAATTGAGCACATATGGGACATCATCGGACGACAATTCTAGCATCATCCACAAACAGCATTAACAGTCGCTGCACTGACCGACCAAGAGCAATACTACCGCACAAACTGACATCCGGAATCTGTAAAACACAATGCGTGCACGTTTGCATGGTTGCATTCAGCATTCTGGCAGTTACACCTGTTGTTAGTGTGCCTCCCATTTCACATTTGCAATGGCTTAGCTCGCGATTACGTTATCCAGCGATATTACAAAATTAATTACTTAAATATGTTACCTATACAAATGTATACCAGAAAATTCCTTACTAACAATAATCATTTTCTTGTGTTGCCATTTTTCCCGTCATTGTAGTTATTACTTATTCGGTTTGTTATAACATTCAACAATTTTGTGTAAGAACCGCTTAACAATAATGAAAAAGCCGTGATATGCAATCACGAAAATGTTCGACATAAAAAACGGAGCAGTGCTACAGCCCTCAGACGAAGTCAACGCAGTGTGATGTGGCTGCCGTCATTTAAGAAACATGTCAGCGTAGCGTAGTTGAGTCGTTGTTCCGTTGCACTCACAAGGGGAGGCCACGACGTTTGGAACGCGGATTTACCGCAAACTTCGTACACTCGTAATACTCCATGAGGATAACAAAATGTGTAAGCAGTAGCGCGTACTTCTCAAGCGTTAGCCCGCATCTCGTGGTCGTGCGGTAGCGTTCTCGCTTCCCACGCCCGGGTTCCCGGGTTCGATTCCCGGCGGGGTCAGGGATTTTCTCTGCCGCGTGATGACTGGGTGTTGTGTGACGTCCTTAGGTTAGTTAGGTTTAAGTAGTTCTAAGTTCTAGGGGACTGATGACCATAGATGTTAAGTCCCATAGTGCTCAGAGCCATTTCTCAAGCGTTATTGAGAAAATCGCAAGATAATTTCAGTCGTCAAATATATACCTGTGCGTGGTCATTTTTTCCATGAAAAAAAAAAAGTGGTTAACGTTCAAGCCCCGTAGTCACTGGATCGAGTCCCGTTCGTCTGTTTTTTTTTTTTTTTATTTTCAACACAGTCATTTTCTTTAATATTTATTTTACAATTGATATAATGGGGAAAATACGTATAATCGGATGAACTTTTATTAAATTTACAATGTTATTTGGCAGTCTACTAATTTTTATTATCACAAATAATGTAATATTCATAACCATCGACTAGTAAACGGCCAAACGCATAAAGTGATACTGAAAATGTATGCTTGTCCGTGATTTGATATATCCCTTATACCTGGATGGAGCCCGAAACGACTTGTTACCTCCACGTTTTGACCGGCACCAACGGCTTTCGAAGATGTAGAATTAATCGTCCCTTTAGACATTACGAGCAAAAGTTGCAGGATGGTATTTTTCGTAAAAACATGGAAAACATAAAATTAAACGGCACCAGCTGCATTGAATAAATGCTATGTTTCCGCGTACGGAAGGTCTTTTGACGTTTTGCGTGGAAAAACAAACCTCGTTAACATTTTCAAAAACCTCTCTTTCAGACTATAATTTGGAAGGAAAGCATGCATAACGCAGTATTTCCTTAAAAATCGGCGCTGATAATTGGTTATACAGTATCGAGTGTATTTTAATAGCGTCTTCAAAAATGGTTCAAATGGCTCTGAGCACTATGGGACTCAACTGCTGAGGTCATTAGTCCCCTAGAACTTAGAACTAGTTAAACCTAACTAACCTAAGGACATCACAAACAACCATGCCCGAGGCAGGATTCGAACCTGCGACCGTAGCGGTCTTGCGGTTCCAGACTGCAGCGCCTTTAACCGCACGGCCACTTCGGCCGGCCAATAGCGTCTTCTGAGAAGCAATTTCTCGTTCTCTTTCGATTAAAACGAACAGTTTTGAAGACACGGACAAGCATACATTTTCAGTATCACTTCATGCGTTTGGTCGTTTACAAGGCGATAGTTACGAATATTATATTATTTGTGATAATAAAAATTAGTAGACTGCCAAATAACATTGTAAATTTAATAAAAGTTCATCCAATTACACGTATTTTTCCCATTATATCAATTTGAATACAAATAGTAAAGAAAATGACTGTGTTGAAAATAAAAAAATAAAAAAAAACCTAACGAACGGAACTCGATCTAGCGATCCAGCGGCTTGAACGCCAACCACTTTTTTTGTTTAAAAACACTTTGTTCTATATTGTTCGTTGAATTTGTTCAGGGCGGACGTCCGATGACACCCGTACAGTTTGTTCGTTGATCAGTTCTCTCAGTATTTTTTTTATTAGAAAGGGTAGCTATCGCTCTGATCGAACACGCTTTTTTTTATCTCATTTTTTGTTCTATATGTTGTTCGTTGAATTTGTTCGTGGTGGACGTCCGATGACACTCGTTCAGGTTGTTCGTTCATCCGTTTACTCAATTTTTTTTTTATTGCAGAGGGTAACTAAACCCTCTGACCGAACACGCTGAGCTACCGTGCCGGCGCCACTCAGCTGCAGCCGCTTCATGGTAAAAATGGCCACGCATATATATATATTTGACGACCGAAATTATCTTGCGATTTTCTCAATAACGCCTGAAGTACGCGCTACTGCTTACACATTTTGTTGTCCTCATGGAGTACTACGAGTGTACGAAGTTTGCAGTAAAACCGCGTTCCAAACGTTGTGGCCTCCCCTTGTCAGTGAAACCACACACGAAATTCATGTCGCCCAACTCCTTGTCAGTAAACCTATCGATAGTATTCCGTATCGTTGGTAACATACAACCAACGGTGCCGGCAGAGCAAACTCTGTACACAGCAGAACAATATTAAATGCAAGTTTGAGGGGGAAGAATAAAGTGGACGTCGCTGTTGTAAGCAGCAAGTACCATTGGGGAATGGAACAAGTTTGTTTCTGTACAAGACACCACTCGTACAGGGTTCACCGTCGACGTTTGCACTGTTATGTAGATATTTAGAGTCCAATACAGATGCAAAGGTAAATGGCGGTAAGAAATGTAAACGAAAACCGTAGTGACTAGCATTGTGCTTTTTTTTTTTTCTTTTTTTAAAAAAAGAGGAACGCCGCGAGGGATCCAAACCATCTACAACATATTTTATATACTACCCTATATTGAGGTATGGGTTGTTACCTCTGTGTATAATCCTGTACCTTATTGTTTGGAGCATGTTAATTTAATTTGCCCGGAAGATATTTGTTCCTTTCATATTGTGTTGGTTCACTTTCAAGTCACAATATGACGATTAGATATCATTTCTTGTCTGTTGTGGTAAATCCCTGTACTGGGCAGGACGAAGTTTAGTAGTTAATAATTATTGTTTTCATATCTTATGTTTCTTCTAAGTCGCGTGGCCTGATGTACTTACTTTGTATATTTTTGGGGGTAGTTATTTGCAAGATGGCCACTGGAGCGCCAAGCTATATTTTGTGGAAACTGAAGTAAATCTCACTAAGATTATTAAGGGAATCCCTTCTGCTGATTTCATATATGAGGGGAGTCATATGTTGCCTTTGGTGGCTCGTGTACATCGTAGCTTACTTGTATAATAAAATTGATTTTTACATATGTCACTGAACTCAATCAAATCCTCCATTCGCCTTATCGCCTGACACTTCCATCAACGCGCTTCAGTATTGTAACTCGAGGTTGTTTCCTCGCAGTTTCTGATCGTAGCATGGGTTTTTATTCCATTTGTGCTGTACTTAGTGTTCACTCTACATATCTTGTATACATCATATGCAAGGTCGTGCCGCGGGGTAGCCGTTCGGTCTTGGGCGCCTTGCCACGGTTCGCGCTGCTCTTCCCCGTCGGAGGTTCGAGTACTCCCTTGGGCATGGGTTGAAGTTAAATTAAGTATTGTGTAAGCCTAGGGACCGATGACAGTTTTTTGGTCCCATATAACTTACCACAAATTTTCCAACGTCGTGCGTACCTATAAACAAATCTTTTGTGATCCTATTTCTGGCGTTCACCTAATGTAAGAATGTTCTCTACCATGTCCACTACTGGCCATTAAAATTGCAACACCACGAAGATGACGTGCTACAGACGCGAAATTTAACCGACAGGAAGAAGATGCTGTGATATGCAAATGATTAGCTTTCCAGAGCATTCACACAAGGTTGGCGCCAGTAGCGACACCTACAACTTGCTGACATGAGGAAAATTTCCAACCGATTTCTCATACACAAACAGCAGTTGACTGGCGTTGCCTGGTGAAACGTTGTTGTGATACCTCGTGTAAGGAGGATAAATGCGTACCATCACGTTTCCGACTTTGATAGGGGTCGGATTGTAGCCTATCGCGATTGCGGTTTATCCTATCGCGACATTGCTGCTCGCGTTGGTCGAGATCCAATGACTGTTAGCAGAATATGGAATCGGTGGGGTCAGGAACGCCGTGTTGGATCCCAACAGCCTCGTATCACTAGCAGACGAGATGACAGGCATCTTATCCGCATGGCTGTGACGGAGGGTGCAGCCACGTCTCGATCCCTGAGTCAACAGATGGGGACGTTTGCAAGACAACCACCATCTGCACGAACAGTTCGACGACGTTTTCAGCAGCCTGGACTATCAGCTCGGAGACCATGGCTGCGGTTGCCCTTGACGCTGCATCACAGAGAGGAGCGGCTGCGATGGTGTACTCGACGACGAACCGGGGTGCACGAATGGCAAAACGTCATTTTTTCGGATGAATTCAGGTTCTGTGTACACAAACATGATGGTCGCATGTGTGTTTGGTGACATCGCGGTGAACGCACATTGGAAGCGTGTATTCGTCATCGCCATACTGGAGTATCACCCGGCGTGATGTTATGTGTTGGCATAAGTTACACGTCTCGGTCACCTCTTGTCCGCATTGACGGCACTATGAACAGTGGACGTTACATTTCAGATCTGTTACAATCCGTGGCTCTACCCTTCATTCGATCCCTGCGAAACCCTACATTTCAGCAGGATAATCCACGACCGCATGTTGCAGGTCCTGTACGGGCCTTTTTGGATACAGAAAATGTTCGACTGCTGCACTGGCCAGCGCATTCTCCAGATCTCTCACCAACTGAAAACGTCTGGTCAATGGTGGCTAAGCAACTGGCTCGTCACAATACGCCAGTCACTACTCTTGATGAACTGTGGTATCGTGTTGAAGCTGCATGGGCCGCTGTACCTGTACACGCCATCCAAGCTCTGTTTGACTCAATCCCCAGGCGTATCAAGGCCGTTATTACGGCCAGAGATGGTTGTTTTGGGTACTGATTTCTCAGGATTTATGCACCCAAATTGCGTGAAAATGTAATCACACGTCAGTTCTAGTATAATACATTTGTCCAATGAATACCCGTTTATCATCTGCATTTCTTCTTGGTGTAACAATTTTAATGGCCAGTAGTGTAAGAAGCTGCGCATGACTTTCACCTATTTTATATTATGACGCTACAGCCAGTTCAGTTGCACACATTTTACGAGCTGTGTCCCACAGGCGTTCGTTGTTATATTGTAGGTGCGCTTGCCACTGATGCACGTGTCGAAACTGATACGGAGTGCGCAATAAAATAAGACTGTTTATTCTAACTGAACGGCGGCACAGGGAATCGCGGTGTCTTTATCGGAATTACTCATATGATAGTCACATTGTTGACACGCGTTACGATGCTGCATATGTCACTTGTAAAGCACACACGCACACACAAACACACACATATACACACACACAAACTCACACACACAAAATCATTAAAAGTATGTGGCTGAATATTTCTATTTAGAGATACGTTCATAATCATCATCAAGATGTAAGCCGTTTCTGGTTTGCTCCACCCTCAGACTTCTTCATCCGGCCATCTTTTCTTCTTCACTTAAAACTTCCAGTCTGAGAGCCTGTGATCGACCACGGCCTCTGAGCCCGGAAGTTTTGAGTGAAGAAGACGCTGGTCGTAAAAGTCATACATTGTATAATCTTTTATTCAATCGGCCAATGTTAATTAAATGTTTCTTAGATTACAGTTTTGCAACGCGTTCCTTTAATTTGTTCCAGTATTTTCTTTCTTCCCCGTCTGTAGTTCTTACCTGATACCTTCAATTCCGTGCCTATCGAGTATTGTGTGCCCTGTCTCTCTTCTAAGACATTTGTCTGTTCACTGTATTTCTTCTGATTTTTTTCTTTTGTTCTTCTCAGAACTTCAAATCAATAAAACTGTGTTCTCACTGTCATTTCTTTATAGAATTTTAGCGTTGTCTCTCGTCTGCTACTTCTAATGGTTCAAATGGCTCTGAGCACTATGCGACTCAACATCTTAGGTCATCAGTCCCCTAGAACGTAGAACTAGTTAAACCTAACTAACCTACATCCATGCCCGAAGCAGGATTCGAACCTGCGACCGTAGCAGTCACGCGGTTCCGGACTGAATTGCCTAGAACCGCACGGCCACCGCGGCCGGCTTTCTAATGGTTCCCTTGATCGTGCCACAAAGATTCTTTTTTAAAAAATATTCTGTTGATCATCGTGAGATATTTGTTGATCTGTTTCCTTACTTGGTGTCTATCTTACCTGATGCTGATTCGGTTCCTCTTACTGCCAAAATTTTAGCCTTCGCTATAAAATTATTCTCTCTTGTGCTCCTGTTACCGGTCTATGTTGAATATCATCTTCTGGCTCACCTACAGTCGCCTGGTTATACGAAGAAAGCTTCATATTTAGATTCACGTCATTAATTTTGAGGTGTGTACTCGTCTATGTCGCCTGCATATCCTCCCAAACTGTGTTTAAAACTTCTCGTTGGTTATGGAATGGCAGTCAGTTTAAACGCAGAAATATAGGCTGCAGTGCACGCATACACAGCACGTGAGGTGAGTCAAGGGCAGGTATTTCTAGACTGTGTTTTGTTGGAAGGTGACCCACGATAGCCCAAACACATGACTCTGGATTCAACACAGCTCACAGTTCTGGCTTTCAACTGCTGGTGTCACACGCAGCCATTCGTCTCTTCTGTTGTGTTCATTCGTTTAAGTACCGGTAGTGTTACACAGAATTAATTTTTATATTGGAATTAAGTTTTTAAGCATATCATTCAAAGAACACAAATCACGGAATCTCCTTGACAATAGCCACAAAACACGACTATCTCCTCTTCCTTCGTTGAAAACTCTGTTGAAGTATGCGGGAGTCCTTCCCGTACTCCTGGTAGGATAAAAATCGCTTAATATAGTCCTAATGGTTCTAAATAGGTAAATGAGGGAAGTTGAACAAAGAAAATAAGTTCGTATAACTTCCTTTGCTACATCATGAAGCACAAACCCTTCACATAAATGATTCCGAAAGCTTAATGTACTGGTTTATCTCAAAACAATCTCGGTGCGTAGATTAAAGTAACAGTAGAATAAAACTGCGACAAACAGTTTTCCTCCGTTTTAATCTTACTAAGCTTCCTGACAAATTGAAACTGTTTGCCGGACCGGAACTCGAACTCGGGTCCTTGGCCTTCCGTCACAGCGCTCCTACCTGCCCAGGCACGCCTCATGGCACGCCCTCACACTTTCTATCTTATTAGTATCTCCGTCGTGCTTTATTCTAATGTCATCAGTTTATCCAAGTTGTGCCAAAAATTTCCTTTGGCTCCAGATCCACTCAGTACCTCGTCGCTGATTATTCGACCTACCTCTCTAATCCTCACCATTTCCCGTAGCATCACATTACAAATGTTTCAATTCTCTTCTTGTCTGTACAATTAATCGTTCTAGTTTCAGTTCCTTGCAAGGCTATATTCCGGACCAATTCCTTCAGATAAGAGTTCCTACCATTAAAAATTTCTCATTTTCAGAAACCCTTTTCTTGCTGATTAACTTCTCGGGATTGGGGTTCACACTCATGTAGAATTTCTTAAAGGGCATCATATTCGCTGTTGACTGTAGAATTTTTTTTTTTTTTTTCACAACTGCAATTTCGGCCTTTGGGCATTTTCAGGTGGTACTGCGAATTTTTTTTTTTCAGTACCACTTGAAAATAGCCCAAAGGCCGAATTTGCAGTTATGAAATAAATAATTTCTACAGTCTTCTCTTGCTGTTGCCAGCTTATATTTCATTTCGTCCCTATTTCTACCATCACCATTTTATTTTGCTACTCAAAAGCAGATCTCATCAGCTACTTCTAATGTCTCATTTGCTAATCTAATTCCCTTAGCATCGCCTGATTTAGTTCGATTACACTCCATTTTAAAATTTTGTACACGGCTGGAGCAGCAACCGCAGAATGAAATTTTTTTGTAGGAGTAGTAAACAGCCAATCAGTTGCAAACTGGAAGGTTTATTAAAACCCCTTTACCATGGTTTCATTGTTTATAAAAAATCTTCTTCATAAGGATACATGGACAACTGGATTACGTATAAGTCTGCAGGCTTTCGTGGCCGTTGCACTGAAGTTAAAATCTTCTGGGTTATTATTCCGCGTCATATTTCCTCTAAAATAGTCGACGTTTCGTCCCCTCTTCTGGGATCTTCGTCAGGATCTTCTGGTGTCCACTACTGCTAGAACACTGTATTCTACCAGTAGTGGACACCGGAAGATCCTGAAGAAGATCCAAGCAGTGAGGTCGAAACGTCGATTATTTTAGAGGAAATATACGCAGCCTAATAACCCAGAAGATTTTAAGTTCAGTCTTCAACTGTATTACATGTTGTGGCAGAGGTACGTTAAAATGTAGACGAAGAGTGTTAGTAGGATATCAAATTTCACGCACATATTAAAAACAAAACAAAAAACAAAAAAATGTGTAACCAATGTACAGCTAGTGCACCAGCGTCTCGTACACAGCGCTTGCGCAAAGGAAAGCTTCTGGTTTTATAAAAGCTGAAACCACGGTAGAATGGTTTTAATAAACCTTCCAAATAGCAACTGATGGCTGTTTACTAATTGTACAAAAGATAACAACATTCCATTGCCCAGTTTCGCTTTTGGTATTATTCATTTTATGTCTTCCTTTCAAGACACTACCAATACTGTTCAATCGATCTTACCATCTTTTGCCGTCACAGACAATAGCAGTGTCATCGGGAAACCTCAAATCTTTTGTTTTCTCTTCGCGAACTTCAATGCCTTTCCCAATTTTTCCTTGGTTTCTTATACTGCTTGAACAATGTACAGAGTGAATGACATTGGGATGGCTACAACCCAGTTTCATTCCCTTCTCAACCACTGCTTCGTTTCACGTTCTTCCACTGCTATAACTGCAGTTTGGTTTTTGTATAAATTGTACATAACTTTTTCGCTGCCTCTGTTTTACCCTGGACACCTTCAGAATTTCCAACCGTGCATTTCAATCAACGATCTTCTAAGATGAGTCGTAAGGTCAGTATCGCCTTACGTGTTCCTAAATTTCTCCGGAAGCGACATTGGTCTTCCCGGAGGTCGCTTCTACCAAATTTTCACTATCCTGCAAATAATCCCTGTCAGTATTTTGCAACCACGGATTATTAAAGTTAGTTATAGGTAACATTCATACCTATCTGCACCTGACTTCCCAGAAAATTGGAACGGTTGTATTCTTCTGGAAGTCTGAGGGTGTTTTGTCAGTATCGTACATCTTGCATACCTGTTAGAATAGTTTTTTCATTGATGGCACACGAAATGATGTCAATAATTCCGAGACAATGTCGTCTACTACGGGAACATTGTTTCTACTTGTTTCTTTCAGTGCTCTGCCAGATTTTCCTCGCACTGTCACATTTCCCATACCGCCTTCATTTGCTTCCGCTTTTTCTATAATAATGGCAAATTCACTTGCCTTGTAAAGCCCTTCTGTTATTTCTTTCACCTTTCAGCTTTCCAATATTTGCTTAGTAAAGCCTTGCTATCTGAAGACTTAATATTCATACAAGTGCTTCTCTTTTCTCCAAAGGCCTGTTTGCTTTTTAATTGTGTGACATTCTATCTTTTCCCTAGTGACTGCATCCTTCTACAGCATTGCATTTGTCTTCCAGCCATTCCTGTTTGTCCATTTTGCATTTTCTGTCAATCTCAATTTTTTAGACGTCTGTATTTCCTTTCACCGTTTCATTGCCTACATTTTTATATATTCTTCTACTGACGGCTACATCCAATGTCTCGTGTATTATCCAGTTACTTATACTACGGCTGTCTCTTTTTGTATATTTGATCCTCTGTTGTCTTGTTTATATCATCTCTCACAGGTACCCATTCGACTTCTGTTGTATTCCTCTCCCTTATTTGTCAATCGTTGTCCAATGCTCCCATTTGCAGGTCTCAACAACATCTGGTCCTTCCAGTTTATCCAGGTCTCATCTCCTGATTCCCGTCCTTCAGCTATTTCTTCAGTTTAATCTGAAGTTCATAACTTGGATGTCCACATCTGCCCAAAGAAATCTGTATAGATAATAATTGTTTTATTGACGGTTCTCTATTTGGCGATGAGTTAATCCTCCTAGATGAAACAAGCTCATATTTTTCTACACAGATTCTATGTTATTGCAAAGTAAAGTCACTGAAATATGTGAAATCAAAAATAAGTAATGGCATGCTATGGCGAGAAACCAGTTTGGTCAAAAATACTACTGCATATATCGAGGAAAAAGCATCGCGTGTTACCTACTTGAGCTGCGGCATCTCATATTTTGAAAACAGAAACGTAGAGAAATAGCTCTGATAGCATCAACAAGTCTGTGGCACAATCATTAGTAACGTAGGTAAATAAGGCAAGCTCTTAAATAATTACACACAAGAGTGGCCATACCGACACTGACGTTTGGGAAAGAGTAGTCAACTTGTATACACATATGCAATGAGATCCTAAGAAAATTCAAAAATTTAACATGACCGACAAAGAAACGCAGATATCGTGAGATAACTCCATAAAACTGGATGACAAAACAGAGAGAAACTCGGTTGGTAATTGAGAGACGGACGAAGAATAAGTTAATCCATGACTGACGACAATCGTGATGACGATAATGGTGACAGAGATCCACATTTTTTCTCATTTCTTACAGATATTCAGTGACGTCTGTATTTAAATTTTCTCTGATAGAAATCAGAGAATTTCCACTGCCGTGTGCGTTCCCATTCGATATCTTATCTGTCAGATCTCTGTCACCTTGCTGTAATTCGCTCTCTACATAAATACGTCTGACAATCTATTCTTGTACTCAACCACTCGAGTGTTAGGCGACAGTCGAAATCCTATCTAGCATGTTCACGTTTCTGTCTTGCAGCGGACCATTGGGTACAAGAGCTCTTCCGCGAATCCCTATCAAGTGCTTGGCAGAGCCTATTTGTTATTGGTTCACCCATAAACTTTCAAACCAAAACTTATTCAAACCAAAGATCAGTATTTTATCTATCTTCAGCAGTTGTAGTTGTATATATGGAAATAATCAACAATCAGTTGCATAGAAGAAATTTAATTTCCTTAATCGGTTTTAGGCAATTAGTGTCCTTCTTTAGAAGGTTGTAACTACCGCATTATTTGCGAGTGTTAACAGTAAGATGCATGCAGCTTATTGCTGTGGTCATGCAGTGCTGTACGGGCACTCTGAACCACACGTACATGACCACAGAAGTCTGCTGCATGCAACTTATTGTTAACACACGCAAATAATGCGATAGTTACAACCTTCTAAAGAAGGACACTGAGTGCCTGAAATCGATTAACGAAATTAAATGTCTTGTATGCAACTGATTGTTGATTATTTCCAAATAAGTCACTAAACTGAGTATTTAGGATAACTATCCTGTGGTAGAAAACGCATATTTGCCTTTGAGGTACGTGTTTGCAAATTGTTTTTGTTTTATATAAAAAAAACTCCTGTCCTCCGCAGTAAAGCTGGAGCCACGAACTTGAAAAGCAATGTATACATAGTCACCTTCGCTTCACAGTTCATCACTCTTTACAGGAAATTCAGTAAATGCCTTTAATACATCACGCAATAATATGTAATTCCAGCAAAGCCGAACGAATGTTCAGAAAAAGGATCCACTGCAGGAATCATCTTAATTCCAAGAGATTTTTCGTCACACGTAGAAACTACACCGGTGTCCAAAATTAAAGGAACAAACGGAAATTTAGGAAGATTGCGTTTATTTTGCCACAGAACAATATAAACGGGTGATAGTGAAGGAGAAACAATGTGAAAAATGCACAACGTAAACATCTGTAACATGCATGACGGTAGACAAAAATGTTCTTCGGTTTTTCCAACGTAACGGATTTGCGCACACATTCTGACAACTGGTTAATGTCCTCAGTATGGGGTGTGACCTCTGGCAGCAGTACAGGCCCGACAACGACGGGGTATGCTGTGAATGATGTCATCAATCACATGTTGAGGCAATGGCGCCCGTTCTTCTTGCAGCGCTGTTCACAAGTTTTGGATAGTGGTTGGTGGATGGTGATGTGATGCAACACATCTACCTAGTGCATTCCAGACATATTGTATGGGATTCAAATCGGGAGAGCGAGCAGTCCGCGCCATGTGTGCCATATCTTCCGTTTCCAAGAAAACATCGAGCACCTGTGCTCTATGCGATCAAACATTATCCACCGCCAGTACGAGGTCTGGGCCCACAGCACCTCGTGACAACCGCTCATGAGGAACCAAGTTCTCATCACGATAACTGACAGCAGTTAAACCTTGCCGATCCACCTGTACAATTTCACGAAGATGTGTTCGAGTGGTCAACGTAATTCCTGCCCACACCGTTGGGGATCATACTCGACATCGGTCCCTTTCCACAATGTTTGGGTACTGAAATCGTGTTCTACGTTCCCTCCAGATGCGAAACCGTCGAGAATCATTGCCCAGACCAAATCGGGACTCATCTGAGAAAAGAACATTGGCCCACTGTTAGACTGTCCAGGTGGCATGTTGACGACTCCACTCTAGGCCTTTACTTCTGTTTACAAGCGTTAGAGGTACGCACACAGCAGGTCTCAGACAATAAAGGACACTCTACCGAAGCCGTCTGTACAACGTTTCCCTCGGTACAACAGGTCCAGTGGATGCTGCAAGGTCAGATGCCAGTTGCTGCGCAGTACTAAGGCGGTAACGTCCTGCCTGCCCTAACAGCTAAATAACGGTTCTCTTTCTGATGCCACGTGTGGTCGTCCCTGTCCTGGTCTTCGCGATACAGTTTCGGTCTCTATAAACTGGCATCACATTGACATTAAGCCATCGAGCCGCATAAGTCTGCGACTGTCCTACTTCCATTCTTTGTTTGGCCCTCCACCGCAGAGAGTCTGGTAGGCATTATCTCTGTGGCATACTGCACTGTCTGCAACTGTGCACACCCCGATGTGGGACTACCCGCCAAACACTACCCCATTTGATAGGTGCCCTGACGTCATCATTGACCTGGTTCCCCATTGAACGGAATGTCATCTCCCATGCAGAGCACGATCGTGCGGACATCTGTTGAGACTTTGTATGATTATACCGTCAGTTGGAGTACGGGAAAATAGCGATTTGTTGCTTTAATTTTGGACACCAATGTAGATCGATCAGTCGACGGAGGGCTTGCGAACATTCTCGGTGTGGCCGTGCGGTTCTAGGCGCTTCAGTCTGGAACCGCGTGACTGCTACGGTCGCAGGTTCGAATCCTGCCTCGGGCATGGATGTGTGTGATGTCCTTAGGTTAGTTAGGTTTAAGTACTTCTAAGTTCTAGGGGACTGATGACCACAGATGTTGTTAAGTCGCATAGTGCTCAGAGCCATTTTTTGAAAATTCTCGTCGAAAAAGGTTCAGAATTTGATGGGGTATTGGATTATTGGATTACGTAGGAGGAGATTCATCAATAAAGGCACCTAAACCTGTCCACGAAATGCACACATCGAATAATACACTGACAGTATCTCTAAACCCTCCTGTACTCTTTATAGAGTCGAACTACCTTGCATAAAACAGCTTCAGACATTTGGTTACTTTAGAAGTGGATCAATGTGTTAAATATCTGACGTTAGGTATTAAAACCTTTCTTGTTGATCACTCAGAACACTAATTATGTTTGTTTTATTAGTTTCATTACCCCCAAAGCTGAAGTCTTATTTCACAAAGAGCGAAAATGTAGTAAGGGACAAACGTTTTTGATTACTGTTGACACAGTCTTTCAGCGGATCTGCGACCATGTTTGGCTCAATAATACACTCTTGCCTTTACCGCAGCATCCTTTTTATAAATGCTCCTGGCTACACGTTTTACTTTAACAGCGTCTTCAGATAAAATCTTTGGTACAGGGAACTACACTCTTCAGTCACATTAAAGTGACCACCTGTCAAAATCAAAACCCTTTTGCAGCGCGGAACGCTACGAGGAGTGTAGGAGGGTCCGGAAAGTACCGACATGGATATGGAGTCACGCAAACTCCAGTGCCGTCGCAAGCTGCGCTAGGTTCCTCGTTTGAGGATCGATGGAGCGAACAGCCCGATCGAGGTGTTCCCACAGATTTTCGATTTGATTTTAAATCCGGGGAATTTTGTGCCCAGGGCAGTACGGTAAACTCTTCTTGGTGCTCTCGAACCACACAAGGTACACTGCAAGCTGAGCCACACGTTGCACTGTCCTGCTGGTAGATGCCATCGTGCCGAGGAAAAATAAACTGTGTACATGAACATAGTTTCCAAGGATAGACGCATACTTCTTTTGATCCATTGTACCTTCCAGAATTACCCAGGGAATGCCACGAAAACATTCCCCAGCCTATAACGCCCCTCCTTGCCTCGACACTTCCGACGTTTCTTGCAAGGTGGCTTCTCTCAGACGTTTCACGCCTTACACAACAACGGCCATCTGTCCGATGGAGCATAAAACGTGATTCATCTGAAAAGGCGACCTGGCGCCACTCATTGGACGTCCAGTTGCTGCAATGGCGTGCACATTCCAACCTTTGCCGCCGATGAACAGCAGTCAGCGTGGATGCCTGAACCAGGCGCCTGTTGCGAAGGTTCCTACGCACCAAAGTTCATTGAACGGTCACTGAGGAGACACTGTTGGTAGCCCCTTAGTTGATCTGGGTGGTCAGTTGCTCAACAGCTGCAAGTCAATTCGCCCGGACACATCTCCGGAGCCGTTGTTCACCCCTGTCCTGTATAGTCCCTGGTGCACCACAGTTACCTCGGCGTCGACTTTTTACGGCGTCATTTTGCCCTTCACGGTTTACTTCCAACACGGCAGCATCCGAACAGTTAACAGACTTAGCCGTTTCGGATATGCTTCCACCCTTAGCCCGAAAGTCAGTGATCATGTCCTTTTCCGACGTCAGATAAATCGCTCCGTTTCCGCAATACGAGAACGACTGCACTGTTTTCCGCGTCCCCTCACGCCGTTTGTACACTCATGCTCATAAGTTAAGGATAATGCTGATACATGGTGAAACAACGCTCTGGTGGGCGGTTTGCGGGTTTAAATCACCCAAGGGTATGGCCATGCGGTGCATTTGACCTGCGGTCGTCGCATGGTGGAGCTGGCAGCAGTCCACATACGCAAAGGTGTGTTGGTGCATGTCACAGTACGGTGCACCGAGTAAGTGTGCAGACGTTTCCAGACGCGTTAATGGTGACTGTGTGTTGAAAATGGCTCAAAGAACACATACTGATGACGTTATGAGGGGTAGAATACTACGGCGACTGGAGGCCGGTCAAACGCAGCAGATAGTAGCACGGGCCCTCAGTGTGCCACAAAGTGAGATCTCAAGATTATGGCAACGATTACAGCAGACAGGAAACGTGTCCAGGCGCTGTAGCACGGGACGTCCGCAATGTACAACACCACAAGAAGACCGATATGTCACCATCAGTGCCCGCAGACGGCCATGGAGTACTGCAGGTAGCCTCGCTCGGGACCTTACTGCAACCACTGGAAAAGTTGTCTTCAAACACACAGACGACTGAACAGACTTAGTTTATGCGCCCGGACACCTGGTCACAGGAGAGCCTGTAAATCCTGGTGTCAAGAACACAGTACATGGTCATTGGAATGAGTAGTCTCAGATTATGTTCACGGACGAGTCCAGGTATAGTCTGAACAGTGATTCTCACCGGGTTTTCATCTGGCGTGAACCAGGAACCAGATACCAACCCCTTAATGTCCTTGAAACGGACCTGTATAGAGGTCGTGGTTTGATGGTGTGGGGTGGGATTATGATTGGTGCACGTAAACCCCTGCATGTCTTTCACAGAGGAACTGTAACAGGTCAGGTGTAACGGGACGTCATTTCGAACCAGTATGTCCGCGTTTTCAGGGGTGCAGTGGGTCCCACCTTCCTCCTGATGGACGATAACGCAAGACCCCACCTAGCTGCCATCGTGAAGGAGTACCTCGAAACAGAAGATATCAGGCGAATGGAGTGGCCTGCCTGTTCTCCAGACCTAAACCCCATCGAGCACGCCTGGGATGCTCTCGGTCAACGTATCGCTGCACGTCTTCAAACCCTTACGACACTTCAAGAGCTCTGACAGGCACTGGTGCGAGAATGGGAGGCTATTCCCCAGCAACTGCTCACCACCTGATCCAGAGTATGCCAACCCGTTCTGCGGCCTGTGTACTTATGCATGGTGATCATATCACATATTGATGTCGAGGTACATGCGCAGGAAACAGTCGCGTTTTGTAGCACATATGTTTCGGGAAGGTTTTCTCAATTTATCACCAATACTGTGGACTTACAGATCTGTGTCGTGTATGTTCCCTATGGCCTATGCTATTAGCGCCATTTTTGTGTAGTGCCACGTTGTGTGGCACCACATTCTGCAATTATCCTTGATTTATGAGCATGAGTGTATATTCTCCATTGCTAGTGGTGCAACGACAACTACTACGCTGCCTCCCGCTTCCCCCCCCCCCCCCTCCTCCCCCGCCAAGGTGTTTCATATACCCGCCACTGCTAGTGCTGCCACCTGCCTTCTGCCAGTGTTTATTGCACGTTGACGTCGAGTATAGGTGGTGGTGACATTAATGCGGCTGGTCTGTATAATATTAAAAGGATAGAACAAACTATTATACAGCAATGTTTGGAATAAATGTGTACGCCGACAAGTTGATCACATACGTTATGAATACATAGTATCCAGTTAGAGTTTTAAATATCTTAGGCAACATCAAAAGTCAAACTGCCTCTCGCCCTGCGGTACATTGCAAAATAAATGTCTTCGGTCACCAGGTGCCTGTACTGAACTCTGTGTAGGAAATATAATTCCCCACATTATTTTTCAGTGTGACATTCTCCTACTTAAATATTCTGATTGCAGCAAAAACATGTGACATTTTAAAGTCATTTCACAATAGATGTTATTGTGCGTTGAAAGATATGCGACTTTAACACGTGATGCTTCACTTACAATATTAATTTTTAAAGAAACAAAACTGTAATTGTTACATGGATAGAAGAAACATACGAATGCAGTACTGATTCATAACCATAGCTATCGGTGTTACGTGTATTGAGGAGTAAGAAACTTTAAGGCCGGGAGAAGAAATAACCCACATAGGTCTATACTACACCTTGGATACAGAAACATATAAAAATGACAGTAATAACATAAATGACAGTAAAAACTAATGACAATGAAAAAACGGTGACAGTAATAGCGGTGAAAAATACTGAGAATGATAGTACGTTTGTGACATGCCTGTACATATTTTAAAGTCTAGTATTATTGTGTGAATTCATTACATATGTATAACCACCATGTGAAATTTAAATATAGTGAAACTACAATTAATATGTAAAAGAAAATACGTGTAACCTTAAGTAATCTTCTCAGTTATTCGGCGAAAGCAACCTAAAATACATCACCAGTAGTGTGGGTTGAGCGATGCGTCATACTGGAATGGCGATCCACAAAAAATTCCACGTGAACTGACGTCTATCATCGCATTTAAATGCACCTGAAATAAATCCTGAAAATACGCTGCTGAAACGAGAGATGGAAGCAAGATGATCGGAAGCTTCATCAGTTAACACTTTAATGGTTGGCTCGGTGCTGAAGTGGTGTAAGAGCAAAAATCCAGTATCTACGGAAGCATCTCCACTGTGCTAGAAGCTCACTTCGAATACCGTCATAGAAGTCGAAGTTTCACAATACCACGACTTCGTCACCAAAATTTCACTTGAAAACCCGAATGTACACAACTACATTTAAAGAAAGGATTCGTAGTGAAAACGAAAGCATCACGATCAATGGCCTATACTTCCTGCAGGAAGATCAAAGTAGCATCATGGTGGCACTTTCTTTGGTGACGCAAGAGTCCAATTTGAGAGCTCACTTGGCGCCTACAGGTGGGCATGTGTACACCACACTAAAATGGGTTCGTTGGAGGCGCTTGCCTTAGCAGCCAAGTTGTTGAGCCAGGCGCCGTCATCAAACTTGCTGCCCTCCTCGGTGAGTTTCCTCCATCAGCTGCGGTCTTCGGCGAGCACCTCCCTCGATATTAAATGCGCTCATATCGCATTTGCCGCAGTCTTTAAAGCGCATAACTTTCCTTCGATGGGGTCTCTTGGCATGTGCAGTTTCACTAAGTGATGTGCGTCAGAGAAGACGGGAGTGGTCCATACGACGTATATGTCCTAACCATAGCAGGCGACGTTCCTTGACAGTGTCCGTTGGCTGCGTTACTCGATAGCTTCGCAGTATTCAGGAACATCTCATTTGTCACATGGTTACGTGGTTTCTATATATTATGCCAAGAATGTTTCGTAATCACCGCACATGGAAGGTGTTGAGCTTAAGTTCTTGTTCGGCGTGTGATGTCCAAGTCTCCCCTGCACACAAGAGAGTACTCAGCACGCATGCGTGATGGACGGGCATTCTTGTGGTCACCGTACGGTGTTTGTTGTTCCATAGTCTTGAGCTTCCCGAAAGTGTTCGCCGATTTGCAATTCTTGCGTTTATGTTATCGTCTAGAGAGAGATCTGACATTAGCGAATCTCAGCCTTCTTTACATTTACAGACTTGGAGAAGATCTTGCACACAGCAGAAAATTTATCCACAAGGCTTAGAAGGACGTCTTGAATATTTGCTAACGCATGTTGCATCGTCAGCAAAGAAAAGCTTACTTTAAAATTAGACCTCACGGTGGCGCTTGGATCTGGGTAACGAGATGTCAGCCCTGGTATATAGGCTTCGCCGTAAGCAGCTCTGAGTAGCGAGGAGAACATAACAAACAAGGTAGGAACCAGTACATAGCCTTGACGAGTTCCTGTTTGCACGAGGAGAGCACTCTCCATATCTTCGTGAAAAGCCCTGGTCGTCTTCAAGAGTTTCGGAGTGCACCCTGCCTACACTAGCGAAGTATACAGTCCCTTCCTAAAAGCAATGAACAGTGGTGGTCTTCCGCTCGCGGTATTTTCCCTTTACCTGGCGGAGTGTGAAGATCTTATTAGTAGCAGATCGCTGGGCTGGAAACCCACGTTGACTCTCGGCAAGCTTCTACAGTCTGTCCAGCACCAGACGGGCGAGCCGGCCGAAGTGGCCGTGCGGTTAAAGGCGCTGCAGTCTGGAACCGCAAGACCGCTACGGTCGCAGGTTCGAATCCTGCCTCGGGCATGGATGTTTGTGATGTCCTTAGGTTAACTTCTGAGGTAATCAGTCCCCTAGAACTTAGAACTACTTAAACCTGACTAACCTAAGGACATCACACACATCCATGCCCGAGGCAGGATTCGAACCTGCGACCGTAGGCGATGCTCAGCAGGGAAATTCCGCGATAGCAATTGCACTTACCATCGCATGGGGTGAGGATGTTGCCATCGCACATATCCTGCGGCACAGTACCCTCAGGCCAGCATTTCAATAGAAGGCTGTAGAGCATTGGTGGTAGCGGAAATAGTTCGACGAGTCCTGTGTGGATGCTGTCTTTGCCAGGGCATTTTCCGCATTTAAGCCCTGCAAAAGCTTACAGAAGCTCCACCTGATTGGGTACGACCTCCAGCTCGTGACAAGTTGGCAACTGAGAAATTCCTCCTCTTGCTTTCGCGATGACCATAGAGTAGAGGTTGAAATAGTGCTCCCATCATCATTTCAGTTTATTACAATCTGAGATGACTGTTCCACCGATCTCATTAAGCGGGATAATCTTCATAGTGGTAGGCTCAGTGGCTCTTTTGAAACCCGAATACACTCCGTTGATGTTTCTCGCGTCGGCAACTCCTCTATATTTGCGCAAAATTTCTCCGAGCACGTATTAATGGAGTTACGGACTGTGCAGAGAACAACTACCTTTGTTTGCTTAGGTGCCTGCGCGTAATGTTGCAAGGGTTTGTGATGCCAATTGATAGCTACCTGGCGTTTAGGATCGAGGAGGGGTTTCAAGACATATCGCTTTCAAAGTAGTAAATGTTGTGTCGGCCGTAAGGTAAGAAGTGAGTTGATTTCCAGCCAGTCTTCAGCGATGTGTGAATTTGGGTTCCAGATGTCAACTTCCTTCTGACAGCTACCACCAAACATTTCTACTGTCATATGGTCCTCGTTTTGCAAAGACTAATCTTGGTTTTTCCAAGTGTTTTAGCAGAGCGAATCTTTTTAGGCACGAAGCTAACATTTGTCACCACTAGTATTCTGGTACCGCGCGCCGCCGAATTTGAATCCGCGCCAGACGTCATGGACGTCGAAGACCCATAGAGGTCTCTGCACCATCGCGCCGTAAGTTGTGACGGCGCGCGCCTCCTGGCCCGCTTTTAGTGTAGGGCGCCACAGTGGAACACGTGGTTCCAGCGGCCAATAGCGGCGCCCTCGATAGCGTACTTAAGCGCTTACCTCGCACTCAGCCAGGGCCGATGACACCGCCTTCCTTGCCCATGCCACCACCCTACAGCGCTCCCAACACCTTCTCCAATCCCATCTTGACCCGTTCACCGCTTGGTGCAACCAGTGGTTGCTCAAGGTCAATCCCTCCAAAACCCAGGCGATCATTGTAGGCAAAACCACCCGTACCTTCCGCCTCCTTGATTTCTATCCCACCATCTATGGCCATCCTATCGCCCTCACTCCCACCCTTAAGTACCTTGGCGTCACCCTCGACCGTCGCCTCTCCTGGACTCCCCACCTCCGTACAATCCAAGCCAAGGCACGCTCCCGACTCGGTCTCCTCAAGCTCCTCTCTGGCCGTACGTGGGGTCTGGACCCCTCCACTATCCTCCACACCTATAAATCCCTCATCCGCCCTATCCTTCGTTATGCCCATCTGGCTTGGATCTCCGCCCCCCCCCTACCTTTTATAAATCCCTCCAAATCCTTGAACGTCATGCTCCCCACCTCCCCTATCGCATCCGTCTCCCCTCCCCCACGCGAATCCTGTACGATCTCATCCCCTTCCCCCACCTCCTCCTCTTCCTTGAAAGGATACGGATCCTGTACACCTCCCGCAAACTCGATCCTCCTCACCCGCTCGTCTCCCCGATCCTCTCCCACCCCCGCCCGCTGCCGCGCCTGTATTCCCTCGTCCCACCCGGTCTCCATCTCTCCACCCTCCTTACCCTTTCCCAAGGTGGCTTCCGCCAGCTCCCCCTCCCTGATGATGCCCTCCTCCCCTCCATCTACCCCTCCTACCAACTTTGATCCTCCCGCCCTCCTCCTGTGCTTGCTCCTCTGGGCACCCTCCCTCCCTTCTCTCCCTTTTCCCTCCCTCCTCCCTTTCTCCCCCCTCCTCCCCTGGGCCTCCCCTCCCCTGTCCCTCTCCTCCTGCCCCAGTCTCCTCAGCCATTGGCATCCTTTTTCTCCCCTCTCCCCCACCTCACCCCTGTTCCCCTCTTGGCAGGTCCACGGACTCGCACACGCTAAGTGGACATTCGCGCGCCAGAGATCACTGCCATCAGTGTTTCGTATGTGCCGTCATGTTTAGTGTTCAGTGTTTCACCGACACACTCCATCGTTCACCAGTGCCATCGTCTTCTTCAGTGTTTGTGCGTCGTATCAACAGTTTGCAGTGTGGCTTATCGTCGAGTGTGAACGGCTCCGTGTTTGTCTTTATGTGTCTACTGTTTTATTGCCCACTGTTCTGTAACTTGTGTGTTCTCAGTGTTTCTTCTCTTTGTGTATCCTCTGGCTGAAGAGCGGCGTAGAATGCTGCTGACAGCCTGCCTGTTGTACAGGTTTCAAATAACAATAAAGAAAAAAAAAAAACTCAGCCAGGAGTCTAACATCGCGTGCGTCTCAGGACATATCGCCTCGGACGGCGTATTGATTTTCATGTTTCTGTTCCAGTGGACGTGGTTGTCTTGTTTGGTTCATTACTCTGTTGTCTGTTCTTGTTGTGTCGTAACGTCCTCTGTTGGCAGTGTCCGTCCTCTTCCGTTGTGTTGTTGTTCGCGGGCCGCTCCGCGGGTCCCGCCGCGTTACCGTCACTACTACCCAGCAACCGTTCCGGTCGCCGTTACAAGTATCACGTCAGCACTGCGCAAGGATCGAGTGTGGAGAAAAAGGTGGAGATCTTTCCCCTTAGTTAAAATAAGATATGTTTGGAGCAATGGCGCTTCCAGAAAACCTTGTTCCAAGTCTTGCGTGATAGTACGTATATTCCGTGTTCCTAAACGTAGTGAGGTAGGTTTATGCTTCTTTGATGTTTGAGCAGGTCTCGACAGTATGGTGACATCCTCTAGCGAGGCTAGTGTTCCGTACAACCCAAGTGGTACCTAATTGACTTGCGGGGGGGGGGGGGGAGGCTGTCCACAGCTTGAAGCGGGCCGGGGGGGGGGGGGGCCGTGTCTCGTCACTGGACCTACGATGGGCCCTCCCACTGTCGGTAGCGACGCCTTGGACGCGTTTTAGTTGCCGATGAGGTTCTCTCCACTACTCGTGACACCCTCTCCGCCTTGCTGACTAATTCCACAGGAGCTGAAACTCGCAACTTGTGGAATGAGGTGGGCTGAAAGCATTTTCAGCTCATTTCCGCTTGCACAGCATTCGCGTCTAATGGAAATGCCAATTCCGGAATTTGCTTCGGAGCTCTCCTTCCCCTACAGGAATTTTACAGCGTGTTAGGGCTGACGTTATAGACAAACAACTCCTTACAGTGAAATAACCCGACATCTTGTTGGTTAAATACGCAGTGGACAGAGTAACTCTCTGAGATGCGATCTTAACTATTTCGTCAGCAACGCTGTGTCGCGTGGCGCGTACGTAATAATTATAGCCAAATTTCGCTGCGCTGTCCTATCAGATACGTTCGTCTTAACGTCCCACATTGATTTCTACGGTTATTTAACTCATTGTTGCTTGTCTATTATCACTGGCAGCTCTACGCAAACGCTGCCGTTCTCGGTTGTTAAGTGAAGGCCATCGGACACTCCATTGTCGGTGGTGAGAGGTAATGCCTGAAATTTGGTATCCCCGGCGCACTCTTGACGCAGTGGACCTCGTAATATTGAATTCCCTAACGATTTTGCGAAAGAGAATGTTCTTTGCGTCTAGCTCCAACTACCATTCCGCATTCGAAGACTGTTAATTCCCACCGTGCGTCCATAATCACCTCGGAAACCTATTCGCATGACTCACCTGAGTACAACTGACAGCTCCACCAATGCACTGGCCTTTCATACCTTGTGTACGTTATACTTATATAAAAACCTCCTCCCGAACAGGCCATGGAGGCCCAACGGTACCGACCGGCCGCTGTGTCATCCTCAGCCCACAGGCGTCACTGGATGTGGATGCGGAAGGGCATGTGGTCAGCACACCGCTCTCCTGGCCGTATGTCAGTTTCCGAGACTGGAGCCGTTACTTCTCAATCAAGTACTCCCCAGTTTGCCTCACAAGTGCTGAGTGCACCCCGCTTGCCAACAGCGCTCGGCAGACCGGATGGTCACCCATCCGAGTGCTAGCCCAGACCGACAGCGCTTAACTTCGGTGATCTGACGGGAACCGGTCTTACCACTGCGGCAAGGCCGTTGGCAATACTTATATGGAATACTGAAAATGAAATGTGTGTTGTCCCTGGAAGACGTTAGACATCCAACCTATAAATGGGACAGGCTGATACTTTTAGGCTTTGAGTAATACAGTTCGATGGTGCTGGTGGACCAGTATCAGTAACAACTTACGCAACCCTGGAGCCAAAGGATTATGGACCCAGATTTGAGACCTGTCAATGGGTTAACCAACCTAGTACTGCAGAATCGACGTTCCTGCAGCTTGTGTTGTTCACAGGTGAGGCCTCTTTCAACCGAGCTGCTGTTCCCAACAGCGGCAATATGCGTGTTTGGATTGATAAAAATTCGTACTCCACGTCCTTCTCTATCAACCTGTATGCTGAAACTATAAGGGGCACTCAAATGAAAACGAAACAGATCGAGAATTAGCAGGTAAACTTTATTATTTCAAAAGTAATCGCTATAGCTGTTTGTGTATGTGTCCCACTCTCAGAGAAGACTGGGAAAATGTTTGTCCCGCCTGCGGAACCCCGATTGTACCCAGGTGTGCTCCTCTCTGTCCGAAGCAAACTCCCGCCCACCAGTGTTTTAATTAAGGGCTCCTAAAATTTGGAAATCACGTGGGGAGAGGTCGGCACTGTGCGGAGAGTGTGTAAGGGCTTCCCAGCGTAACTTTTGCTCTGTACTTGAAACCACCACCGAGTGAGTTGGGGCAGTGGTCAGCACACTGGACTCGTATTCGGGAGGATGACGGTTCAAACCCGCTTCTAGCCATCCAGATTTAGGTTTACCGTGACTTCCATAAATCGTTCCTCCCAAATGCCAGGATGGTTCCTTTCAAAGAGTAAAGAGTGCAGCCGATTTCCTTCCCTAGCCTTTAAACATTCTGACTTTGTGCTCTGTCTCTAACGATTTCAGTGTCGACGGGACATTAAGCCCTAAACTTCCTTCCTCTTTTGAAACAATCTTAGCAACATGTGAGCCCGCCCACAAGTTGCTAATGTTGTTTGGAGTACGCTGCAAACGTTCCGCCGAGAAGTCATTGCACATCTTCCATATACACTACTGGCCATTAAAATTGCTACACCAAGAAGAACTGCAGATGATAAACGGGTATTCATTGGACAAATATATTCATAGGACAAATGAGCTACCTCATCACGATATTTAGCAACTTGTGTTATATGTTGAAACTTGTCAGGATAAAAAATATTTTAAATCTGAGTACAGCAGGGTAATAAATCAGTAAAAAATTTAGAATTTTAGAAGATTTCTCAAAGATATGAGCTGGATAGATGTAAACAATTCCTCAGACTCAAATAGAAATCAAAAGCATTAATTAATAAAGTTACTTCATCTTTTGAAAATTGTTTTTCCCTAATGGTAACTCAAATCAAACAGAAATCTAAAAATAAACCAAGGTTTACACAAGAAATAAAGATATCGTGTAGGTCAAAAAGGAGATTGTATCTATTATCTAGTAACAGTTCTGATGTTAGTATTGTAATACATTACAAAGAAAACTGTAAAATATTGAAGTAAGTAATCCAGAAATCTACGCAGCTTTATTATGAGGAAAAGATAATTACATCAGGCAATAAAATAAAAGCTTCATGGGATGTAGTGAAGACAGGGGCAGGAGGGTCCAAATGGAAGAGGAACAGATAACTCTAAAAATGGATGAGTAATTGGTTTCTGTTACTGACAGCTTGGAGTCATAAGGTTCAATAAATGGCACAATGAAATATCTGGAACCAGTCTTTACAAGTAACTTTAATAAAATGGTAATGAGGCTTATATCGCTCAGGGAATTAGCGTCCTTAAAATCAAAGTATTCTAGTGGTTATGATAACATATCAGTGAACTTAATCAAAGAGTGCTCATGTGAGTTGAGTTCTGTCTTAAGTTATTTGTGTAATCAAACTCTTATCAGCGGAACATTTCCAGACTGGCTAAAATATGCTTAAGTTGAGCCTCTTTACATGAATGGGGATAAAGGGATATCATCAAACTATAGACCAATTTCAGTTTTGCTGGCTTTTTCTAAAATATTTGAAGAGGTTGTGTTCAAGCCGCCTCTTAAGCATCTGACTGCAAATAATGTATTTTGCAAGTCACCATGTGTGTTCGTTAAAGCTTCTGCACAGAGAAGACTATTTGTACATTCAGTGTGAGTGTACTTCATTCATTAGAAAACAAATTAGAGGCTTCTGGCATTTTCTGTGACCGATCAAAAATCTTTGACTGTGTGATTCATAGCATTCTTTCAACTAAATTAGAATATTATGGAGTCACCAGGAGTGCCACAAAATGATTCGAGTCTCACCTAACTAAAAGGAAACAGAGTATGTCGTTGCGAAGTACCTGTGGAGTAAGCAATCACTTTTCATCTGATTTGGAATTAACTACATACAGTCTTCCTCAAGGTTCCATCTCGGGTCCGTTGCTTTTTCTTGTGGCCTTTAATGACCTCTTGTCTGTTACATTACCAGATGCTATGTTTGTTTTGTTTGCAGATGATATAATCAATCAATCAATAGCAAGTCAAGTGTAGATTTAGAAATAGCTGCTAGTTAAATTTTAACTGACATTAATAAATGGTTTAATGCTAATCCACTGTCATTAAACTTTGAAAAGAGTCACTATATGCAGTTTAGAACCTGTACTAGATTTCCTTCCTGCATATGTATAACATATGAAGACATGCAGATCGAAGAGGGATCGAAGAGGTCGATGGTGTTAAATTTCTGGGATTACAACTCGATAATAAATTCAGTTGGGAAGAGCATACCGCAGAATTGCTCAAGCGCCTAAAATAGTCTGCATTTGCAGTGAGAATGGTGTCAGATGTAGGAGATATAAATAAAATAAACTTGAATACTTGGTTACTTTCATTTTCTTATGTTATAAGGGATCATATTCTGCGGTAGCTCGTCAAACCGAGGAAAAATGTTTAGATTGCCAAAGCATGTAATAAGACTCATTTATGGTGTAAATTCACGAACATCACGTAGAAATCTCTGCAAGGAACTTTGTACTCTAACCATTGCTTCTCATTATATTTATTCCTTAATGAAATTATTGAAAGTAGTATGTCTCTATTCCCAAACAATACCTCACTACTTACTATCAATACTAGGAATACGAACAATCTATATAAAGACCTAAAATGACTTACTTTGGTCCAAAACGAGGTCCAATATTCAGGAACACACATTTTCAATAAACCGCCGGCAACCGTTAAAAACTTTGTTTCAGTTGAAGCACAGTCTACACTGAGTTTGAAAGACTTTTTGATGGGCAGCTCCTTCTAACCTTAATAGAGACTGTTAGACTGGCTTAAATAAAAATGATTGTTACATTTCAGTTTTGACACCACTTGGCCACAACAATCATGTTAAGTATTTTGTGTATGACAAATTTATTAAAAGTGCGTAACTATGTTTCGTTCTGACAGTGTATTAATTCTGTAAATATTAACAGTTCCAATTTACTGTAATGAATTCAAATATTTTGAAATCTGACAAATGATCAGGGTACTGAGCATTTATTTTTTATGTTATAGCTTCTGACTTGTTCCGCACTCTCGAATCATCTCATATTTAGGTCTGTGGGATGAAAACTGAACCTAATCTAATCAGATTCTTCACCATTTCTGTGAATTTCTCCCACAGGTCAAACAAACCTCTGAACATAGTTGCTGCCCTTCTACATATACGTTCAGTGTCCCCTGTTAGTCCTGCTTGGTACGGGTCCTACATACTTGAACAGCATTGTTGGATGGGTCACATGAGCTCCTTTGTAGCCTTATTGCATGCTCATAGCATTCTTCGAATAAACCGGTTACCTACTTCGCCTAAATCTGAGCCTATGTGATCGTTCCTTACATCCCTACACAATTTTACACCCAGGTACTTCCATGACCTGACCGATTCCAACAGTGACTGTCATGTGATGTGGTAGATGTTTTATACCACATTAATAAATAAAGAGGAATTGATTAGAAGGCTCGTAGTTGATGTCTCAGTGCACAACGGATGACATGGATATTTGGAGAATGAGCCAAAATTTTATGCTACGTTGCAGTCCATACATTTAGACCGGAGATTGTCACTTAAAACTCTTGCAATGAAATGATTGCATTGATATGTAGCGTACATTTTGTATCTCAGTGAGAAGCTAAATATCATTTTTGTCACCTAAAAATGTTTAGCCGAATTAGAGCACACACTTGGACCAGTCGCTTTCTTTTGGCGTCTCTTCACGACACGTTTCATCCTCATCTGGAATTATTTGTATTGCTGTTTTTTCATGTAGTGTAAATGTAAACCACTGTATTCATCTGAAATGAAGTATTATGAAAACGTTACTGTTTTTATTTTCTTAGTTTTTCTTATTTCACGAAGTGTTGCAAATTCCAACAAACAATCATACATGGACGAAAGAAGGACCAAAACTACATCGGACCATGGGATGAGCACTGCATGCACATATACCGCAAGTTATTAATCTAGTTCTGTCCTTCACAGCCTCTGCCGATTCTAAGCGATTCTAAGAGTAAGCATATGAATTGATTCCACCCTGAAACTAGTTCTTGAACCATTCTAAGCAGGGTGTCGTGGTATATAACGCATCATTCTCTTCCATCAGGCAGCTGAGATTTTTCAGTGCCTATAATATCGATGTCTCGGCAGTTAACATACCTTTAATGACTTGTGTCGCCCCTCTTTGTACTCGTTAGGAATCCCTGGGTAGGCTGTATTTGAGCTGTATTCGACTGCAGGGTGCACAGGTCTCAATAAACAATAAATTAAGGCACATAATTTTTTTCACTCACAACTGATCGTGTGTGATTGTTCCAGTTCATATCCCCACACAATTTGACTTTCAAATATCTGTCGAATTTGACTGATTTTAGTTGCGATTCGTTAATCCTCTTTGTCACAACGGCATGAGCTGAGGCAAGGGCTCTTCGCTGTAATCATGCTGTTATCTGCTTTGGAGGGCCCTGCTCGTAATGCTCCAGACACGTTCTCGCCTGAGCTAAAAATACAAGTAAGTTAATATGTTGTTGTTGTTGTGATCTTCGGTCCAGAGACTGGTTTGATGCAGTTTTCCATGCTACTCTATCCTGTGCAAGCTTTTTCATCTTCCAGTACCTACTGCAACCTACATCCTTCTGAATCTGTTTAGTGTATTCATCTCTTGGTCTCCCTTTACGATTTTTACCCTCCACGCTGCCCTCCAATACTAAATTGGTGATCCCTTGATGCCGCAGCATATGCCCTACCAACCGATCCCTTCTTCTAGTCAAGTTGTGTTACAAATTTCTCTTCTCTCAAGTTCTATTCAATATCTCCTCATTAGTAATGTGATCTACCCATTTAATCTTCAGCATTCTTATGTAGTGCCACATTTCAAAAGCTTCTATTCTCTTTTTGTCTAAACTATTTATCGTCCACGTTTCACTTCCATACATGACTACGCTCCATACAAATACTTTCAGAAACGACTTCCTGATACTTAAATCTATACTCGATGTTAACAAATTTCTCTTCTTCAGAAACGCTTTCCTTGCCATTGCCAGTCTACATTTTATATCTTCTCTACTTCGACCATCATCAGTTATTTTGCTCCCCAAATGGCAAAACTCATTTACTACTTATGTATAAAGTTCTTATTAATACGCCGTACATTTGGTTTTATTACGAATAAATAGCAGTAGCTACAGAATTAGCTACCTTGTAGTGCTAATTATTTCGTCCAGACGACGCTCTGGACCTCAGTTAACGAATTACACTAAATTTTAATGCATTTTATGAGGCTGGCTGCAACATAAATTACGAACCATAAATGAATATTAACTCTTTTCTTAATTAGTTAAATTTGAAAGATAAATATTTAAAATGAAGATTCTGTAAGTCGTTCCCTATTGGCTGACGGCGATGCCATAGGCTCTGGAGTGCCCCCTCTTTCCCTCTATAACTTGTGGCTGCTTAGCTATCAGCATCAGTTACAGTGACTGAGGCGTCCACAGTCGGTCAGGCGCCATCGCCGTCATCCAGATGGGTAATGGTGCATCGTTTTAGAGTATACTTTCACATCATTGACTTCACTATGTAATATAGTACCTTTACTTTCGCTATTACAGTGCAAACTCTGATGATGGCCAGTTATTAAAAGGCTGAAACCAGTCAGAAGTTAACATCGGCTGGGGTCTGTACTGTTTTTAAATAATTTTACTTGAACCTTAGTTCTGTAACCAAAGGATACTTCGCTTTCATATTTTGTGAGGGGCACAACTTAACATTTCGCTGTAATGAGAGCTAGTTGCCAGTCTTTCCACCTATATGATGTGTACGCATGTACGACCCTGCGCAGGCACAGGATTGGGGGATGAAAGTGCAACAGTCGTGCGCATGTCCGCGGTTCTCTCCATTTATTGGTTCGTTTGACCGTAACTGATAGTTCAGAGATTCAGGTTTTTCCACGTGTTTGCGTTAGCACCATGTCTGATTGGGCTGATGAGAAACAAATAGAATCTGTGGAGGATTATAATTCCTTTCCTTGTTTGTGGTTTGTCAGTTCAGCCGATTGTAAAGACAAAAATTAAGAATAATTTAATGTAAAATTATGTAGGTATTTGAACTGTAGGAAAAAAATATCCCGTTAAAAACATCTGTAATTACTTCTGATGCGATATATATACAAGTTTCGCGCATTAACGACATTTCAAAATACTCTTCTCTTTGTGTGCCACTATTTGGCAAAAACTCACTTAGTATCTTGTGTTGTTTCCGAAGTATGACGAATGTTATGAATAATTCGCTATATCCATATCATTGTATGCATCGGCGGAAGAGAGTGTGATACACAAAATACTTTTTCTCAAAACTCGAGATAGATATAGACTTTCTCCTGAGTATAAAGAAAAATTCAGTATGTCAGCTACATCTGATACACAGCAATATACGTATAATCTGTAATGAACGTACCATAGACTCATGCCGACTCCTAGTTTTCATTTAAAAATATTCGAATTTCGTGTGGTGACATCCATAATCCTTAAAAATTGCATGAATTATGAGCATTAACGAAAATATAGACAGTTCATCTTGAAGCCGATACTTAAGGCTATAAATAACAGAAGAATCAAAATTTCTCATAGAGTAGTTTCCGTAATATAGTTTGAGAAAGACTGTGGAGTAGCCAGTGTGTGCGCTCCTTCATTTTGCCAGAGTGGTGCACAGAAACGGGCAAAGAATTTAGGTGTGAATGGGAATACTCAAGCGCACAAGCTGAGAAAGAGGCAAGCACTTACGTGCGTGCAGGGCAAGCACAGCCGTAAGGCGCGCAGGCGAAAACACACCTATAGATGGCATAATGCTAGGCCAGGCCATATGACTTACACGAGTATCTTTGCTATGTATACAGCCCTATCTCACGTCATCTCTAATAGCCGCTTGTGGGCACATGTTCCTGTGTATCCTCTGTATTCATCTACTCGATGAGGTTTTGCTCTGTTATAGATGCTGTGCATAGGTAGGTTACACACCGCTCCTGTCGTAATGTGAAATATGTTTCATCTTAATTTTCGATGTTTTTGAGCGTTACCATTCGTCATGTCACTTTCTATAAGCATGTTTGGTTTTCAGATGTGTTTGATTCATGGTGGGTACATATAAAATGAAAGCATTTTTGTCGGGTCCAGCTTGGCTGTCTACGATCAAAGCGTATTACTGCTTGCTTTAATAGCTGACACCCATCCCAAACAGGTCTCGCGGTTCTAGGCGCGCAGTCCGGAACCGCGCGACTGCTACGGTTGCAGGTTCGAATCCTGCCTCGGGCATGGATGTGTGTGATGTCCTTAGGTTAGTTAGGTTTAAGTAGTTCTAAGTTCTAAGGGACTGATGACCACAGCTGCTAAGTCCCATAGTGCTCAGAGCCATTTGAACCATCCCAAACACTAATTTTTGTGGTGAATTCTATAGTCAAAGAGCCTTAACGTTCTGTAACGCAAGTCTTTTTCCAAGTGGACTAGTGTGTCTTTCCCAATTTTTTGATGTTGCTGCAGAATATATATGTAATTTATTGATCATTTAAAAATTTAGGACAATTTAGAATTTCCTGCAATTTTTTGCTGTGGGCTAAGCAAAAGTGTGCTTCTCGCAAGTCAAACTATGGTCAAGTGGGCTGTAACTGCAGCACCATCACAAACGTCATACTTGTGGAGATTGGAACCTCGTGTTATGTTGTCAGTTCAGCAGCATGCGTTCAGCATCCAGCTGAGGTCTGGTTTGCAGCTGGATTTCGCATGTGTGGGGTGCAATGCATGGCCCAGGACCACATGGGGCAGAGACTGCATGTGGGAGGCGGCTGTGCAGTATTTCTTTAAATAAAGACACAAACATACCTTTCCTATTCCAACCGTAGGTGTTTAAATAGCAGTCCGTTTTAAACTTAGGGAAAATTGTTCTAGGTTTCTAAACATGGCGTGCCAATCTATGACGTCCGAGACACGGAATCTATTGTTAAATCTTTTAATATGAGGTCAAGTGCTTTCTGAGAAGTGAGAAAAGCCATTTGTTTTTGAATTTCCCTTCATTGCGCGCATTTGATAACATTCTAAACTTGAAACACATAAAATATGAGAACCATGCAGGGTTTCCCCATGTTGTCAGGTCCACTATCTTGGATTTAAATGTAAAGGCAGTCTTGTAGACTGCTGTAATGTCTCCATGTCGGAACCTTGGGGCACTCTCTTGGATTCTGGCATCTTAGAGGCTGTCTTTGTATTCTCAGGTTGTCGTCTTGGATTCTGAAGTTATAGACATTCTTCTCATATCTCCAGGTCACCTCTTGGATGTTTTGAATTTCATATCAATAGTACAACTGCCCTTCTTGGTTTTTGACTTTTTCACCATTGTACACTTAGCCCAATTGGGCTATTTTGAATTTCCCAAATTTTTTTAATTTCCCGTCATTTTTTGCATAGGGGGATTGGCCTACGAAGGTATAGGAGTGAGGACGCGAAATCAGGCAACGTTGGACATTGATGACATCGTAAGGGGGGGGGGGCAAGGTATATCTGGAAATTGTCTTCAAAAGTACCCAGCACAACTACTCGTGTATTCCTCACATTGATTTTTCAAACTTTTGCCAAATTGTACTGATAAGCATTTCCTCTTGCAGATGCCCCACTTGGATCTCGACCCAGAAGACTGTATTGTGGAATATTACCTGAGGAACAGCAATGGTAAGCGATGCTCACTTGTCTGTTATGCAGTTTTGCTAGTACGCAGAGTCATAGTGCAATGTTGAATTCTTATTTGTTCATGCTCGAATACTCAGTGCCTTATTACAGATTCTAAGCTGGACTCTATTTCTATCTATTCATCTTTGTGTTGCCATTACATGCAAATACCTTCGTCATTCTGTTTACGTGCAATAAACTTCATCTGCCTGTATAATGGTTCACCTGTGTTCCTCCTCCAACTGCCTAATTACCTATTCGTTGGTATGCCTTTCATATTGTATGTTCCATCACTATTACTCACATTTTTTAACTGAATTCAATTTTTACTTCTATCCAAACATATTTCAATCATTTTTTAGATATCTACAATGATCTACAATGGAAAAGAAAGGAATTGTTGTTTTCTTCCCCATAAATATTCCGAAATATGTAATTTTTGATACCAACCAGCTGAGATAATTTAATATTAATAGCATAAAATAATCGACGAAAGTAAAAAATATAAAAATGCAGCAAGCAGAACAGGCAAAAATTAATATGGACTACTAAGAAATGAGAATGACAGAAAGTGTAAAATCGCGAAACAGTAATGGCTAGAGGAGAAATGGGAAGTTCTAGAAATACACATGACTATAGGAAAGATGGGCGCACTATAATAGGAAGATGAATGAAACTTCTGGAGAAAAAGATAGCAGCGGCATGAATGTCAAGAGCTCAGATGGCAAGTCATTACTAAGAAAAGAGGGGCAGGTTGAAAGGTTGAAGGAATGTGAAGAAGATGCAGCAGATCTACTAGAAAGCCTGCCTTCACGAAGCTTGTCCGTCCTCTTCTTGAGTACTGTAGTGCAGTATGGGATCCTTACCAGACAGAATTGACGGAAGATATTGAAAAAGTTCAATGAAGATCAGCTCGTTTTGTATTATAGAGGAGAAAGTGTCATAGATATGGTAAACATGTTGGAGTGACAATTGTTAAAACAAAGGCTTTTCATGAAATTGTAATCACCAAATTCCTCGTCTGAATGACAAAATATTATGTTGAATCCAACCTGCCTAAGGACTAATGACGATTGTCATAAAATCAGGTAAACCAATGCTCACACGGTAAGATTTAAGTGTTCTTCCTTCCCACGGGCTATTCGAGAGTGTAATGGTAAAGAAACAGTCTAAAAGAGGATGTATGAACCTTCTGCCAGACACTTAATTGTGAGTTGTAGAGTTGTCATGTCGATGAATACGTAGAAATCCAGTGAGAGGTAAAATAAAATTTTTGACGGGTAAAAACGCAAGTTTTTGATTGTTTAGATCACGAAACGAAATCATTATTAAAAGAGTATTGCCATTATCACTATTTTGTACGACAATAATACAAATTATATAAATTACTAATAATTACATTTTTTCAAACAGTTCTGATTATTTTCAAATTCTGGCATTTACTCTTGTGCTGGAGGTTAACCATGCATCTACGACAGTAAAGAAGAGGTATATACATAATGTATGCTTAAATATCTTACGAAAATGCCTCAGCAAATTGTAGGTGGTTCCTGCAGCGGACCAGAAACTACTTCATTATTCACTTCGCAACGATAAGCGAAGTAATTGGCAGCACAACATAACAGTAACTATGCAATAGCTTCAATATTTCTGTAAGGCCTACACAGTGATGTTGTTATTACTTGAGGCAGTGGTCAGATGCAAAGCGCTGGCAGCCTGAAGTCTTCCTGTGTCCGTCAATTCAGAAGTAAAGAGTCCAGCTGTCAAGTGATTTACAGTCAATAAGTATGTTGCATACATTTTAAGTTGATTGATTTTAAATGGGAGCCCAGTGTGTTGGACAACAAAGTGTCGCTAGAAAAAGGATGGAGCATGTTTTGTGACATCTACCCTTAATATGGATGGTTAACTTTCTTTTCTGAGAAGGATTTGAAAGTAGCACTGAAATCGATTCTTTCTTTCTCTCGCTGACGCCATAGTCCCGCAGCGATCGCAGGGTCGGCATGGTTACAACGCGGGTTCAGCCGTGTCACTATTGATTGATTTGGCAGTGTTAGTGTTAGGGATGGCCAGATGTCCTTCCTGCCGCCACCCCATACCCCCCAGGACGGAATCAGTGTACCCCAACTGTCTGCATCTAGCGTAAATCTTGAAATAGCGCGCATGTGTTTCAAATGTCTGTGACGCGTGTAACTGAGGCGGAACGTGCGGACCAGCCCGGTTTTCACCTAGCGGGATGTGGAAAACCGCCTAAAAACCACATCCAGGCTGGCCGGCACACCGAACCTCGTCGTTAATTCGCCGAGCGGATTCCATCCGGGGCCGGCGCGCCTACCCGAGTCTAGGAAGCAGCGCGTTAGCGCGCTCGGCTACCTTGGCGAGTAGCACTGAAATCGATTCATCGTTCAATAAAAAGGATAGTTGGAAATAAGCAGAATCAACTGTCTGACTGACTCATTTAGTTTCATAAAATATCTATGAAAACTAAATATAATTTATCTTTCTTCATTGCAAAAATAAAAGTCTTCAGACAAAATTCTTTTTCGTTCCAAATTTTAGTTAGGTGCTAATGTAGGTGGTAGCGGCTGCGGGTACTAACTAATTACTAATTGCACTCACGGGTAATTGTCTCAAAAAGTCTGGAAACCACTCCTCTTTCTGTTGTACCTATTTGCGCCATATTGAGCGTCATAACGTCGTTAACTCTGTCTTCGTGCTGGAACACACTCTGCGGTGTCCCATACTTTGCAACCTGCGCTCATTCCGCCACCAGATGCGCTGAAAGGCAGTGGATCTTGCTCATGCTGTTCTAGGCAGTTACGCGAGTGGCCAACACGCGTTCTGACGTCGTCCCAGTGACAGGTGACACTGCGGTATCGCGTTCTCTGCGTCGACAAGAGCGCTCTGTCTCCAGCTTATCTGCTTGTATCTGACAGAAGGGGGTGGCGCAGTGGACTCACATTCAGGAGAATGGCGTTTTCGGATCCTTGTCCGGCCGTCCAAATTTAGCTCTTCTGTGGCTTCTCTGCGTCGCTGAAGACGAATGCGAGGATGGTTCCTCTGAAACGGACACATCCCTAGTCCTTTTCTATGCGTCCCTCTCATTGATCCCCGTTCACCTCCACCGTGGCCTGTGCTCTGTCTCTAATGACGCCGTCGATGACACGTTAAACCCTAAAATTCCTCCCCTTTCGTTGCTCGTAAGTGTACAGGGCAATTCAAAACGAAAACGTCAACAGCTGTCAATGACGACTATAACTACCTGATCATAGCCATACATCATAACGAATTACAGAGAATGTAAAAGAAACTTCAGAATTGCAATCTTCACGCAAGCTTAATGAATCAGCAGCCGGCGTGCAGAGGATTGCAAGACGACGCTGGGGTCCGCTCTTGACCGCCTGTATCTCCGAACCTGCCACGCGTGGGTTCCTTTCTGTGGGGTTCTATGAGAACTTTGTGTTGTCTTTTATGCCGGAAACAGTTTCAGAACTAAAAGTGTACATTTTTAGTGCAGAATCCAGATGCGCTTCAGAATACACTGATCAGCCAGAACGCTATGACCGCCTACCTAATAGCCGTATGCCCACCTTTGGCACGAATAACAGCGGCGACGGGTCGTGCCTGGAATCAATGAGGCCTTGGTAGATCGCTGGAGGCAGCTGGCACCACATCTTCGTACACAAGTCACTTAATTCCCGTAAATTCCGGGGAGGGTGGCGATGAGCTCTGACGCGACGTTCAGTTACATCCCAGATGTGCTCGGTAGAGTTCACATCTGGCGAGATGGGGGGGGGGGGGGGGGGGCAGCACATCCATTGGAACTCGCCACTGTGTTTCTCGAAACATTCCATCACACTCCTGGCCTTGTGACATGACGCATTACATTGTGGAAAAATGTCACTGCCGTCGGATAACATGACCGTCATGAAGGGGTGTACGTGGTGTGCAACAAGTGTACGATACTCCTTGGCCGTCACGGTGCCTTGCACGAGCTCCACTGGCCCCATGGATACCCATGTGAATGTTCCCCAAGGCACAGTGGAACAGCCGCTAGCTTGTCTCCTTCCCACAGTACATGTGGCAAGGAGATGTTCCTGTGGTAGACGTTGGATTCGCTCACTGCCATCAGATGATGAAGAAGGTATCGGGATTCATCAGACCGTGCAACACTGTGCTACTGCGCCAACGTCCACTGCCAATGGTCACGTGCTCATTTCAGTAGTGGTTGCCGATGTCGTGGTGTTAACATTGGCACATGCAAGGCTCGTCGGCTGCGGAGGCTCGTCGTTAGGAGTGTTCGGTGCACTTTTTATTCAAACACACTTGTACTCTGCCCGGATTTAAAGTCCGATGTTAGTTTCGCCACGGTTCGCCGCCGTCCTGTTTTACCAGTCTGCACAGCCTACGACGTCCGACATCTGTAATAATGAGGGGTGGCCGCCCAAACCAACGATTTCACTTTGGTTTCGCCATGTTTTGAAGACACCCACCACAGTACTCCTCGAATGCCCGGTAAGTCGTGCAGTTTCCGAAATGCTCGTACCAAGCTCTGGGTCATCACAATCTGCCCTCGGTCAAACTCAGACAGGTCGCACTCCTTCCCGATACTACATGCACCGTACGTTGTGTCTGGCCAGCAGTCATCTCTCGCCAAGTGACGCTGCTACCGCTTACGACGGGAACCCTCTGTAGATCGCTCTCTGATACAGTCGAAACTTGGCGTACTGAGAGAAGGGTGAAAATAAAGACATATCTACTTTGGCTTACATGTCAAGACAGGTTTCGAGTGAATGATTGTCAGACTTTCGAAGCGACTTCATCAGTCAATTCGCGCATCTTAAAACCAAGTGAGTTGGTAGCGCAGTGGCTTGGGGCACCGTTTCGAAATCTCGTGCACCACATTCAAATCCAGACTTCTGTTTTGTTTTTCTTTAGTTGTTGCGAAAGTACATCATATCAACATTTACAATAAAATGAATACCCGTAGCTGCATACAGGCGTTGATATAAGTCAACGGGGACAGTTGAAAATGTGTGCCCCGACTGGGACTCGAACCCGGAATCTCCTGCTTACATGGCAGACGCTCTATCCATCTAAGCCACCGAGGACACAGGATAGTGCGACTGCAGGGACTTATCTCTGGTACGCCTCCCGTGAGACCCACATTCGCAACTTATTGTCCCGCACTATATTCATAGTGCCCCTGCCCATTGTCATCATTACTCGCGGCTTTACTGCCGATTCCCGTAAGAGTTTAGGCACTGTTTGTGCATTCGCACAGAACAAGATGGTCAAATGGCCGGTGAGCCTTAACTACATATACATCAACATTTCTTTTGACATTGTAAGATGCAATGGAATTATTGACAAATGAATTAAGCATTTTCAATCTTATTAAAAATAGATTGTGTCGTCATAGATCTTGTATAATGTTATTTAATTAACATTAATTCATAAAAACTGTGGAAGCATAAAAAATTCGGATCACCACGGTCACTGTTCGAAAGCACATATGTCACAGTCACATTTTTTTGTGTGAATACCGTTAGGAAAACAACCTCACGAACTGGCGATAATTTCAGGGTAAGCCAAGCATATCGAAGCATTTTCATGAAATCCGTAGCCTGCAGTTGATTTTCGATCAAGGTGTGTATTTTAATTGCATCGCTTCTACTTGTGACTTTACTGTGCGGTGAGAGTGGGGCATGTCTGTAATCGGCGAATGTAATTATTCATCAGTCAGTAAAATTATACGTCGGAGGGTTTACATAACGGCATACACTTTGGCGGAATTACTTTTAATGAACACATCGGTATTCCAATTTTATTGACTAGCAGCCCACCGTATAAGAAGACGTCGTTTTCTCCACCCTCACGACTCAACAGTGTACAGAAACGGCTCTATTTTTATGTAAGATCGCAAAACTTTGTCCAGAAGTGGATGATAGGTTCCTTTTGTGAGCTTTACGGATTTTGAGCCTGTTGCGTCCATACTCTGAAGTTGTTTCATTAACGGCTTTATGTCTTCATGGACTTCTTGGAGACAAACGAAAACTGTTGGTAGCATTTTTGTGGAACACGATAACTCGAGTCGATTCTGATGATAAAATCTACTGTTAACAACATTTGAAATCTTTATTTCTTTTGCCATTATTTACATTGTATTTCAACGCCGTAAAAACATGTCGCACACTTCCACGGCGGCAGTACACATATGGGACACAAGATTTCAGAACTAAATAGTACTCCTGACTATTCGCTAACGACGTGCTTGGCTTTACACCGCGCTAGCAAACTGATGAAGTTGCATCAACGCTTTGACCATCATTTTCTGGGAAGCTATTTTATGTTGGCACCTAAGCCAAAACAGGCGTCTCTTTATTGTCATCCTTCTGTCACCTCACCAAGTTTCACTGCATCTGGGAGCGACCTGTGACGGGTTCCTCTTGTTAGATGTTTGTCCCCAAGTGACCAACGAACACATACAAAGTAAGTAATAAGAAAGTCAAATTTCTTTTACATTCTCAGCAATTCTTATCGATGTATGGCTATACAGTTATAGCCCTTTGTAGCCGCTGTATTCATTTTGAATTTCCCTGCTTATGGCTCTAATTTTATTTAACAACACTTGCTATGATGTTATTTTTGTTTGTCCGTGCCGATTGATAAGGAAACTGTTTTCTTCCATATGAATGGTGAACGAAAGAAAGTGGACACATCGTCTGAATTACGCCAGTTTGCTTCCAGTGTGTTCAGTTTTAGATCTCTGGTTTGGTAATGCGGAAACTAGTAGGATGGGTAAGGTCAAGTCAGCAGATCTACTATCAGAAGACATAAAGGGAGCCACCAGCACACAAATGCCAACCCCTGTGGTTACTGGGGTCAGGTGAGATACCGTCGTTAGGTCAGTTTCAGTATTCAGAGAGCCATGATTAAAGGGAAATAAACTGACAGGGACTCATAGGTCATCTTACAAAAACAGAGCGAAAAGTGAAATCAGCTTACTTCATCAGAAAATTGGGGGAGGGATGGTAAAAATTAAGTAAATGATTTGTTAACTTATTTGCAAGGTATTACTAGTTGGAAGGAAATTGTCTGTCTGGATGTCATATAACCACAGTGATAGAAAATCTTAATGTAAATGGTTATAAGTTAGCTGCTTATTCATGTAGACAGATTATGGATAAAGGAGAAGTTGTCACATTCATACGAAAGAAAATAAATATAAAAACGTAGAAATAACAGAATGCTGTGTAGATCAAGATATAAAAACATACACTTTTGAACTATAGTTGTGATTGGTGCAGTATACAGGCCTCCATTGGGTAATTGAGAAATTTTCATGAAAAATTTTGATGTATTATTGTGCTCACTGTGTCAGACAGAAGGAACGGGTTATTAATTTGTGGTGATTTTAATGTAAATTTCTTGAAGGAATTGTGATGTAGAGGTGCTTTTAGCCACTTGTCACTTGGTATCAGTCATAAATTGGGGTACACTGAAAGAACCTACCCACAGATTGACTGTAAATCAATCAGCAGTCGGGGTTAAACCGGGCAGCGTTGCATCATGACAAGGGCAATTCTTTCCTCCACGGGGAGGCATAACAGCCGAAACAAAACGTCTACTTCAACTTTAGCGAGAACTTCAATCAACAGTGAAGAATTATCCAGCAATGCAAAAATTTTATTAGGTGACGTTTGTTTTAAAAAATTAGAGTTGACGTCCTTGCTGTGTAAGAAACTAAAAACTGAAGGAGTGAGTCTGGTCATAGAAAAGCCTCATGAACAATATGGAAGTGCAGCGCTCGTGAGTCCAGGAATCAGCGTTAAGTCTTCATGTCCGACACCCAGGGACAGCATAGAATTACTAACGCTAGAACTAAAGACCCGCAAAATAACATTAATCTGCAAACTACCTAACGCTGACTTCAGTTTCGGCAGCTCCATGGATTTCGCCTCAAAGAGTATCAAATGCGTACTGGGAGATTTGAGTTCCAGGAGCACAGCGTTGGCTACTAAACTACAGACCAGAACGGGTGAGTAGTCAACCGAACTGCCTGTCTGTTCGTTTCTTCACGTTCGATTCCTATTGCTGCCATCTTTTTTTTCATTTTATTTTATTCCTCGCAATGTCAAACTATTAATTATAAAATTTAAATATATTTGAACAGTTCACTTTATATATTCAAAATTGATGTATTCAATTTGGTTGCGGTTACTACCCTTCTAAGTCAAAGGGCTGCCGATGGTGCTGAAAAAAGCGAGTCTTCTTCTTCTTTTACATCTACATCTACATCTACATGATTACTCTGCAATTCACATTTAAGTGCTTGGCAGAGGGTTCATCGAACCACAATCATACTATCTCTCTACCATTCCACTCCCAAACAGCGCGCGGGAAAAAAGAACACCTAAACCTTTCTGTTCGAGCTCTGATTTCTCTTATTTTATTTTGATGATCATTCCTACCTATGCAGGTTGGGCTCAACAAAATATTTTCGCATTCGGAAGAGAAAGTTGGTGACTGAAATTTCGTAAATATATCTCGCCGCGACGAAAAACGTCTTTGCTTTAATGACTTCCATCCCAACTCGCGCATCATATCTGCCACACTCTCTCCCCTATTACGTGATAATACAAAACGAGCTGCCCTTTTTTGCACCCTTTCGATGTCCTCCGTCAATCCCACCTGGTAAGGATCCCACACCGCGCAGCAATATTCTAACAGAGGATGAACGAGTGTAGTGTAAGCTGTCTCTTTAGTGGATTTGTTGCATCTTCTAAGTGTCGTGCCAATGAAACGCAACCTTTGGCTCGCCTTCCCTAGAATATTATCTATGTGGTCTTTCCAACTGAAGTTGTTCGTAATTTTAACACCCAGGTACTTAGTTGAATTGACAGCCTTGAGAATTGTATTATTTATCGAGTAATCAAATTACAACGGATTTCTTTTGGAACTCATGTGGATCACCTCACACTTTTCGTTATTTAGCGTCAACTGCCACCTGCCACAACATACAGCAATCTTTTCTAAATCGCTTTGCAACTGATACTGGTCTTCGGATGACGGTAAATTACAGCATCATCTGCAAACAACCTGAGAGAACTGCTCAGATTGTCACCCAGGTCATTTATATAGATCAGGAACAGCAGAGGTCGCAGGACGCTTCCCTGGGAAACACCTGATATCACTTCAGTTTTACTCGATGATTTGCCGTCTATTACTACGAACTGCGACCTTCTTGACAGGAAATCACGAATCCAGTCGCACAACTGAGACGATACCCCATAGGCCCGCAGCTTGATTAGAAGTCGCTTGTGTCAAAAGCCTTCCGGAAATCCAGAAACACGGAATCAACTTGAGATCCCCTGTCGATAGCGGCCATTACTTCGTGCGAATAAAGAGCTAGCTGCGTTGCACAAGAACGATGTTTTCTGAAACCATGCTGATTACGTATCAATAGATCGTTCCCTTCGAGGTGATTCATAATGTCTGAATACAGTATATGATCCAAAACCCTACTGCAAACCGATGTCAATGATATAGGTCTGTAGTTCGATGGATTACTCCTTCTTAAACACTGGTGCGACCTGCGCAATTTTCCAATCTGTAGGTACAGATCTATCGGTGAGCGAGCGGTTGTATATGATTGCTCAGTAGGGAGCTATTGTATCAGCGTAATCTGAAAGGAACCTAATTGGTATACAATCTGGACCTGAAGACTCGCCCGTATCAAGCGATTTGAGTTGCTTCGCAACCCCTAAGGTATCTACTTCTAAGAAACTCATGCTAGCAGCTGTTCGTGTTTCAAATTCTGGAATATTCCATTCGTCTTCCCTGATGAAGGAATTTCGGAAAACTGCGTTCAATAAAGTGGCACAGTCGTCGGTAACAGTACCATCGGCACTGCGCAGCGAAGGTATTGACTGCGTCTTGCCGCTTGCGTACTTTACATACGACCGGAATTTCTTCGGATTTTGTACCAAATTTCGAGACAATGTTTCGTTGTGGAACCTATTGAAGGCATCTCGCATTGAAGTCCGTGCCAAATTTCGCGCGTCTGTAAATTTTAACCAATCTTCGGGATTTCGCGTTCTTCTGAACTTCGCATGCTTTTTCCGTTGCCTCTGCAACAGCGTTCGGACCTGTTTCTTCTTCTTCTTCTGCTACTGCTGCTGCTGCATACCCGCTAATGGTTATATATTTGATTTAAGCTTGAATTTTGTCTCTCTGGTGTTGATAATGAGGCCCATTTTCCTCCTGTGTTCTACCACTGCTGTAAGAAGGTCTTGTAGGTCATTCATGTTATCAGCATTTTCTATCTCTTCCAGTATGGATCAAATCCCCCTCACTTCTTATTCATGTCGTCTGTCTGACGTTGCGGAGCCATGATATCCTCCTCCTATCAATTCCTCTCGTGCCTTCAGTGTTCCCCACGATTATCAGCTGAAGAAAGCGATACCTTTCATTTCGTATCAAATGACCTAAGTAAGCTGTTTTCTTACGTTTGATCGTGGTAGCAGTTCTGGATCTCTTTTTAGTATTTTAAACACCTCTTTATTTGTTTTCCTTGCTGTCCACGGAATTTTAAGGACTCTTCGATATGACTACATCTCGAATGCTTCCAACTAGTTTATAGTGTTTACTTTTAGCATCCAACTTTCCACGCCATACGAAAGTACTGACCACACATAGGTCTTTATAAATCTAATTCTGAGATTAACATCAAAGTCAGTGCTTGTAAACCTTTTATTAAACTTCATGAATGCGCTATGAGCCTTCTCTATTCTACATATGATTTCCATGTCAGAAGACCAATTTTCGCATAGCCACGTTTCCAAGTAGTTGAATCTGTTCTTCCTTTCTATATTGTTGATTGGTATGCAATGGTTATATATTTGATTTAAGCTTGAATTTTGTCTCTCTGGTGTTGATAATGAGGCCCATATTCCTCCTGTGTTCTACCACTGCTGTAAGAAGGTCTTGTAGGTCATTCATGTTATCAGCATTTTCTATTTCTAGTCTTTCATCTACAAAAAGGCTATTATTATTGTAATCCCGGACAGTTTTCTTTTGCTAACCGTCCTGTGCTGTTTCTCCTTGGTCATTTTCTATATATGAGAAGGTTTTTTTACGATGTATAACAGCCGTTTTCTTTATCTTCTTATGTACGTCAAGTCGCAGTGTATTTGCTGCAGTCGTTCTAACTCTTCACACTGTTGTTTCAGCCACTTATTTTTTGCTGCTCTGATCTCCTTTCTTAAGACCTTCAGCGTGTTCCTATATTTTTCCGGCTTTCTTTCGTTGTTTTTTTTATTTTTTCTTCTTTTTTCAAATAATGCCAAAATTTCTTCTGTCATACAATTCTTCTTTCGTGTTTTCTGCTTGTAACCTATTTCATTCTCTGCAACATCTGTCACAATTTTTTTTTCCATTTCCTCCCACACACCGTTTATGTTTCTTCCCTCTTGTGCTTGCGGTTTGACTGCATCTGCAATTCTTTCCTTGGTATTTGACGTTACCCTGTTTTTAATAACTTCATCTTTAAGTCTATCGTATTCTAGTTTTCACTGTTGTGTATACCACTTCTCATTTATTATTTTTATTTTATTCCTGCTACTGCTAAGACATAGTCTGAGAGAACGCCGACTCCCGGACAGCGAGTATACGAGGAAATTTGGTATGAAAATGTTTCGTGAAATGCCCTTTTCCAGTAGATCTTTGGAGGAGAAAGTAACATTTAAAGAGTTAGGTAGAAGAAAAGAATCTGAGATGTGGTGTTACAGACGAATGTTATAAGTTAGGTCGACTGATAAGGTAAGGAATGAGAAGGTTCTGCGCTGAATCGGAGAGGAAAGGAATATGTGAAAAGCACTGATATGGAGAAGGGATAGGATGATAGGATTTCTGTTAAGACATGGAATGACTTCCATGGTTCTAAAACGAGCTGTAGAGGGCAAAAGCTGTAGAGGAAGACAGGGTCTGGAATACATTCAACACGGAATTGAGGACGTAGGTTACAAGTGCTACTCTGAGATGAAGAGGTTGGCACAGGAGAGGAAGTCGCGGCGAGCCGCATCAAACCAGTCAGAAGACTGACGACCCAGAAAAAAGTAGATCTACTCCAAATGTAAATTTAACAACAGGACCTTGTGGAACGAGGTTCAGCGATTTGGCTCAAACTGTGTGAGTAAAAGTAGGTAGACACCGCTTTACAGTTCGTAGAATATTAAAGTTCCTAGAGTATTTCGTCTGAGTGGGCCGCAGCAAAAAGTAAAACGCTCTCTAAAGATTTACGAGTAGAGTACATGGGATTTTTGAGCAGATAACCTGTCACCTTTCTCAAGATGCTGTTTTTGCTGGAGATGTTGCCTTTCAAACCCATGCTGTGTTCTAAAACATAGGGTGCGGTCCAGAGTAATTCCATGGTATACTGGAGTGTCCGTTTTCTTTTAGAATGCCTGTTTCTTAGGTAGAAAGCACATACTTGAAGTCTTTCCCGGATTGGGCTAGAGACGGTTCACATCATAATTCTCTCCCAAACCTTCGAGTGAACTGCTTATTTTGACTTCAGCTTCCTCAAACATCCTCTCTTGGGCCATCCTCACAAATAAATCGCCTTGCATTTGGAAGATATGGCTGATCATTCGTATATATGTTGTGGAGAACGCGTGACAACATGCTGTCTTGGAGTAATCCGTTCTTCTGATTTCTCCATTGCACGTAACAGCGTGTTGGCGTAATGTTCAAGTTACACCGACTAGTAGTTTGTCGGCTCATGATTGGTTGCCACTGCTACCAACATTTTATCTCTCAGGAAGTTAAATGATTAATTATAAAATTTATATAAATAGAACGATTTCAATTTATATACGTAAAACTAATGTATACAGTTTAATTACAGTTACTATCACTGTAAGCCAAAAGTCTGTAGGCCACCACATTGAAGTACATTGGTAAAATCTTGCACGATTCGCCACTGCTCAGTTGGCCTACTTGAGATCCATTGAGATAAATACGAAAGAGGTCCTCTAGCTGAAGACATCATTCAAGCAGATGAACAGCCGATGGTAAACACTTCAGAAGAGAGGAGGGAAAAATGGCCAGATCTGCTAGCTGATCTAGAGTCGGCTCAGAACAGTAGAAGATGATGGAAGTTAATTAAAAATTGTGCCATGACCCTAGGAATTCAGTTTAGTAACCCGTGGTCTAGGGGTAGCGTCTTTGATTCATAATCAAAACGTCTTCGGTCCCGGGTTCGATCCCCGCCACTGCCTAAATTTTGATAAATAATCAGCATTGGCGGCCGAAGACTTCCGGCATAAGAAGTCAGCCTCATTCTGCCAACGGCCTTGTCAAAGAGGGCGGAGGAGCGGATAGAGGTTCAGGGGTGGGAAATTGCCCCTAAAGGCGGAAAAATCAGCAATGATCAACGACATGAGGATGCAGAAGGCAATGGAAACCACTGCATTAAAGACACGTAACGTGTATCCACAGAACATGTGGCCTGTAATTGAAGAAGTGTCATGATGATCTCTCCATTGGCAAAAGATTCCGGAATAGTCCCCCATTCGGATCTCCGGGAGGGGACTGCCAAGGGGGAGGTTACCATGAGAAAAAGATTGAATAATCAACGAAAGGATAACGTTCTACGAGTCGGGGCGTGGAATGTCAGAAGCTTGAACGTGGTAGGGAAACTAGAAAATCTGAAAAGGGAAACGCAAAGGCTCAATCTAGATATAGTAGGGGTCAGTGAAGTGAAGTGGAAGGAAGACAAGGATTTCTGGTCAGATGAGTATCGGGTAATATCAACAGCAGCAGAAAATGGTATAACAGGTGTAGGATTCGTTATGAATAGGAAGGTAGGGCAGAGGGTGTGTTACTGTGAACAGTTCAGTGACCGGGTTGTTCTAATCAGAATCGACAGCAGACCAACACCGACAACGATAGTTCAGGTATACATGCCGACGTCGCAAGCTGAAGACGAACAGATTGATAAAGTGTATGAGGATATTGAAAGGGTAGTGCAGTATGTAAAGGGGGACGAAAATCTAATAGTCATGGGCGACTGGAATGCAGTTGTAGGGGAAGGAGTAGAAGAAAAGGTTACAGGAGAATATGGGCTTGGGACAAGGAATGAAAGAGGAGAAAGACTAATTGAGCTCTGTAACAAGTTTCAGCTAGTAATAGCGAATACCCTGTTCAAGAATCACAAGAGGAGGAGGTATACTTGGAAAAGGCCGGGAGATACGGGAAGATTTCAATTAGATTACTTCATGGTCAGACAGAGATTCCAAAATCAGATACTGGATTGTAAGGCGTACCCAGGAGCAGATATAGTCACAGATCACAATATAGTAGTGATGAAGAGTAGGCTGAAGTTCAAGGCATTAGTCAGGAAGAATGAATACGCAAAGAAGTGGGATACGGAAGTACTAAGGAGTGACGAGATACGTTTGAAGTTCTCTAACGCTATAGATACAGCAATAAGGAATAGCGCAGTAGGCAGTACTGTTGAAGAGGAATGGACATCTCTAAAAAGGGCCATCACAGAAGTTGGGAAGGAAAACATAGGTACAAAGAAGGTAGCTGCGAAGAAACCATGGGTAACAGAAGAAATACTTCAGTTGATTGATGAAAGGAGGAAGTACAAACATGTTCCGGGAAAATCAGGAATACAGAAATACAAGTCGCTGAGGAATGAAATAAATAGGAAGTGCAGGGAAGCTAAGACGAAATGGCTGCAGGAAAAATGTGAAGACATCGAAAAAGATATGATTGTCGGAAGGACAGACTCAGCATACAGGAAAGTCAAAACAACCTTTGGTGACATTAAAAGCAACGGTGGTAACATTAAGAGTGCAACGGGAATTCCACTGTTAAATGCAGAGGAGAGAGCAGATAGGTGGAAAGAATACATTGAAAGCCTCTATGAGGGTGAAGATTTGTCTGTTGTGATAGAAGAAGAAACAGGAGTCGATTTAGAAGAGATAGGGGATCCAGTATTACAATCGGAATTTAAAAGAGCTTTGAAGGACTTAGGTCAAATAAGGCAGAAGGGATAGATAACATTCCATCAGAATTTCTAAAATCATTGGGGGAAGTGGCAACAAAACGACTATTCACGTTGGTGTGTAGAATATATGAGTCTGGCGATATACCATCTGACTTTCGGAAAATTCCGAAGACGGCAAGAGCTGACAAGTGCGAGAATTATCGCACAATCAGCTTAACAGCTCATGCATCGAAGCTGCTTGCAAGAATAATATACAGAAAAATGGAAAAGGAAATTGAGAATGCGCTAGGTGACGATCAGTGGCTTCAGGAAAAGTAAAGGGACGAGAGAGGCAATTCTGACGTTATGGCTAATAATGGAAGCAAGGCTAAAGAAAAATCAAGACACTTTCAGAGGATTTGTCGACCTGGAAAAAGCGTTCGAAAATATAAAATGGTGCAAGCTGTTCGAGATTCTGAAAAAAGTAGGGGTAAGCTATAGGGAGGGACGGGTCATATACAATATGTACAACAACCAAGAGGGAATAATAAGAGTGGGAGGGACGGGTCATATACAATATGTACAACAACCAAGAGGGAATAATAAGAGTGGACGATCAAGAACGAAGTGCTCGTATTAAGAAGGGTGTAAGACAAGGCTGTAGCCTTTCGCCCCTACTCTTCAATCTGTACATCGAGGAAGCAATGATGGAAATAAAAGAAAGGTTCAGGAGTGGAATTAAAATACAAGGTGAAAGGATATCAATGATACGATTCGCTGATGACATTGCTATCCTGAGTGAAAGTGAAGAAGAATTAAATGATCTGCTGAACGGAATGAACAGTCTAATGAGTACACAGTATGATTTGAGAGTAAATCGGAGAAAGACGAAGGTAATGAGAAGTAGTAGAAATGAGAACAGCGAGAAACTTAACATCAGGATTGATGGTCACGAAGTCAATGAAGTTAAGGAATTCTGCTACCTAGGCAGTAAAATAACCAATGACGGACGGAGCAAGGAGGACATCAAAAGCAGACTCGCTACGGCAAAAAAGGCATTTCTGGCCAAGAGAGGTCTACTAATATCGAATACCGGCCTTAATTTGAGGAAGAAATTTCTGAGGATGTACGTCTGGAGTACAGCATTGTATGGTAGTGAAACATGGACTGTGGGAAAACCGGAACAGAAGAGAATCGAAGCATTTGAGATGTGGTGCTATAGACGAATGTTGAAAATTAGGTGGACTGATAAGGTAAAGAATGAGGAGGTTCTACGCAGAATCGGAGAGGAAAGGAATATGTGGAAAACACTGATAAGGAGAAGGGACAGGATGATAGGACATCTGCTAAGACATGAGGGAATGACTTCCATGGTACTAGAGGGAGCTGTAGAGTGCAAAAACTGTAGAGGAAGACAGAGATTGGAATACGTCAAGCAAATAATTGAGGACGTAGGTTGCAAGTGCTACTCTGAGATGAAGAGGTTAGCACAGGAAAGGAATTCGAGGCGGGACGCATTAAACCAGTCAGTAGACTGATGACCAAAAAAAAAACGCCAAATGAAATAGATCACCAAACACTTACGAACTGTAAAATAAGGAAGAAATTACAAACTAAGAAATTATCACGATACTCTGAGAAAAATGGCTTTTTTGGCTTGTCTTTACAAGAACAGAGGTGATATGGGCCATAAAACAAATGAAAAGTTACAGAGCTGTAAGCCGAAATGATATAAGAACAGAGCAGCCGAAGAATTTCGGAACAAAAGCTCTGAAGTGGTTGATTTCGTTAATGAATGAATGAGTTGAATCCCTTCCGAATACCCAAGCTGTGTAGAAAAGCACATGTAGCTACTCTCAAGCAAGGGAAAAAACCAAAAGAATCAAATTTTCGTTTGATCTCGTTTTTGTGTCACCTATATAATACCTGAGAGAATGATACTGACTAATATTTCATCAAGCATACCGACAATCCTTCTTTCCACGGACAATACGAGACTGGAATAGAAGGGAGAACCGATAGAGGTACTCAGGGTACCCTCCGCCACACACCGTCAGGTGGCTTGCGGAGTATGGATGTAGATGTAGATGTAGAAGTGTGAACGAATCATTTCAGAGCATGCTGGCTTTAGGCCAGGAAAGTCATGCTCTAGCCAGGTCCTTAAGCTTACCCAACACGTCAAAGATGCAGCTTTTATAGACCTCAGTGCTGCTTACCACACAGTGAATCAGAAAAACCTTATCCAAAAGCTGTACGTGACAGCGAGAGATTTCAGGCTGACAAAGGAAATCACAGGTAAGCTCCAAAGCAGCAGCTTCTATGTAACGCTGCAAGATGTGAAGAGTCAATGGAGAAATCAAAAGAACGGATTACTTTAAGATAGCGTGTTGTCGCGGGTTTTCCACAACATATGTACGAATGATCAGCCATATCTTCCAAATGCAAGGCGATTTATCTGTGAGGATAGGCCAAGAGAGGGTGTTTGAGGAAGCTGAAGTCAAAATAAGCAATGCACTCGAAGGTTTAGGAGAGAATTATGATGTGAACCGTCTCTAGCCCAATCCGTGAAAGACTTCAAGTATGTGCTTTCTGCCTAAGGGAATTACTCTGGATCTCACCCTATGCTTTAGAATACAGCATGGGTTTGAAAGGCAACATCTCCAGCAGAAACAGCATCTTGAGAAAGCTGACAGGTTATCTGCGGGGCTCAAATCTGCAGCTTCTACGGCCACGTGTGCTGGACACTTGTTTTCCTGTGGAAGAGTGTGGAGCGCATCAGGCCCACACCAGGCATGCAGACGTGGCCTTAGACAAGTCACTTGGTTTAGTTACCGAGTGCCTTAGACCAAACACAGTCCCGAAGATCTAACCTTTCGCTGGAGTCGCCCCTCCTCCCATAAGACGCACAATGGCAGGAGAAATTGAACAGGAAAAGAAGACAGAGAACCCAAAGCACTTGATACACAATTATACAGCTGGCGCACGTCTATTTAAGTCCAGGAAATTTTTTTGCCATTAGACGCCAAACCAGACGCAGGCGCCATTTCCTGCGGCAGCAAAGTGATCCTAAGCCAGAGGGCTTTACTCCAAAGGAAAAATTGTGTCGTTACCACCTACTGTACATCACTTGGAGAACGCTTAACAGATTAAAGACAGAAGTCTGAGGGAGCAGAACAAACTTAGTCTCATGATGGTGTGAGGAGGACGTTACGTGCAGCTGCAGAGCAGTCCGGACACCAAATCACCTACCAGTATGCCAAGACATGGACGAGTCCTGTGCTCTGGAAGATATTTTCTTTTTTAAAAAGAGATGAGAGAACTGGTGTAAATAGTTCAGAAGAAAAAGCAAGACAGTACACTGAAAAAGCAGTGTAGAGAAAATTTAGTGCATTCAAAACTAATCTCACATTCCCATCTAAAATAAGTAAGATCATCATGGCTTTAAAAAGTAAAACTTCATATGGGATGGATAATATCTCAAAGAAGAAACTGAAAACTTGTGTACCTATAATATGTAATGTTCTTGGTCAGTTATCTAATGCGTCATTAACCCAGCGTGTTTTCCCAGAAATTGTGAAATATGACATTGTCAGGGCTCCCTATAAAAAGAGTGACTCCAGAGATGCCAACAGCTACCGCCCATTGTCACTCCAAAAATTTTTGAAAATGTAATGCACTCAAGGGGTGCACAAACCTGTATAGCAATGAGATACTTAGTAAATCACACCGGTATTTCAAAAGAGACATTCTACTAAATCGACTATTTCTACATTTAGTGAACATGTAACAAAATACTTAAATGATAAAATGTCACGAATCTGGATCTACTGTGACTTTTCGAGGGCATCTGATTGTGTGAATCATTGTATTGTCTTAGAGAAGTTAAAAAAATGTGTGTGAAATCTTGTGGGACTTAACTGCTAAGGTCATCAGTCCCTAAGCTTACACACTATTTAACCTAAATTATGCCAAGGACAAACACACGCACCCATGCCCGAGGGAGGACTCGAACCTCCGCCGGGACCAGCCGCACAGTCCGTGACTGCAGCGCCTCAGACCGCTCAGCTAATCCCGCGCGGCTTTAGAGAAGTTAAGTTGTTTTGGAATACATATTTCATAACACGCCTGCTTTGGTTCTGATTTGAGAAACAGAATTCAGAAAGTTACCCTAGACTGTTGGAATAATACAAAGAGGGATGTCACGTCTACATCTACATCTACATACATACTCCGCAATCCACCATAAGGTGCGTGGCGGAGGGTACCTCGTACCACAACTAGCGTCTTCTCTCCCTGTTCCACTCCCAAACAGAACGAGGGAAAAATGACTGCCTATATGCCTCTGTACGAGCCCTAATCTCTCTTATCTTTGTGGTCTTTCCGCGAAATGATAAGTTGGCGGCAGTAAAATTGTAATGCAGTAAGCCTCAAATGCTGGTTCTCTAAATTTCCTCAGTAGCGATTCACGAAAAGAACGCCTCCTTTCCTCTAGAGACTCCCACCCGAGTTCCTAAAGCATTTCCGTAACACTAGGGTGATGATCAAACCTACCAGTAACAAATCTAGCAGCCCGCCTCTGAATTGCTTCTATGTCCTCCCTCAATCCGACCTGATACAGATCCCAAATGCTCCAGCAGTACTCAAGAATAGGTCGTATTAGTTTTTTATAAGCGGTCTCCTTTACAGATGAACCACATCTTCCCAAAATTCTACCAATGAACCGAAGACGACTATCCGTCTTCCCCACAACTGCCATTACATGCTTGTCCCACTTCATATCGCTCTGCAATGTTACGCCCAAATATTTAATCGACGTGACTGTGTCAACCGCTACACTACTAACGGAGTATTCAGACATTACAGGATTCTTTTTCCTATTCATCTGCATTAATTTACATGTATCTATATTTAGAGTTAGCTGCCATTCTTTACACCAATCACAAATCCTGTCCAAGTCATCTTGAATCCTCCTACAGTTACTCAACGACGACACCTTCCCGTACACCACAGCATCATCAGCAAACAGCCGCACATTGCTATCCACCCTATCCAAAAGATCATTTATGTAGATAGAAAACAACAGCGGACCTACCACACTTCCCTGGGGCACTCCAGATGATACCCTCACCTCCGATGAACACTCACCATCGAGAACAACGTACTGGGTTCTATTTCTTAAGAAGTCATTTGCATTGGGAGAAATTGCGATAGGTGTGCCACAGGGTTCGATCATTGGCCCATTTCTGTACTTGCTTTATGTTAATGTTCTACCATTTTATTTTAATCAGGAGGCAGAATTAGTTCTGTTTGCAGAAGATACAAGCATTGTGTCGAAGCCAAGCAAAGAAGTATCAACAGAGAAAACAGTAAATGATGTTTCTGTGAAAGGTACAGGAGGATTTTGGATAATTGGGCTAGCTTAAAACAATGATAAAATGCATTTCACCCAATATCGTACTGTCAGAAATATCCCATAATTTTTTAACCTAGCATGCCAACAAGAAATAATAAACAAGATAACCTATTGTAAGTTCTTAGGTGTACATGCTGCTGAAAATTTATAATGGAAAAAATACACAGTAGACCTGCTAAAACGTTTATGTTCCGCTACTTTTGCCATAAGAATAATTGCCAGTTGTGAGGATATAGGATAACATATTTAGCATATTATCATTCACTGTATTTTATTGGATAAACTTTTGAATCAACTACTCACTTAGGGAAAGAGAATTCATTGCACAAAAGACAGTAATCAGAATTATGTGTGGAGTTCACACATGTACATCTTGCAGGTGTCTCTCTAAGCAACTGGGAATTTGAAACACAGCCTCATAGTCATTCATACATTGAGGAAATTTGTGATCAACAATCTATCTGGATTTGAGAGCAACAAAGTTATTCACAAGTACAACATTAGTACGAAAAATGATTTTCGTTACGCTTTGATGAATTAATCTTTGGTTCAGATAAGGGCAAAATATGATGTGTAAATCCTTTGATAATCTAGCCATGGAAATAAAATTTCTGACGGATGGTAGAAGTGTTTTCAAAAGTCGATTGAAGATGTTTCTTATTAACAGGTCCTTCTCTACCATTGAGCACTTGTTGAGTAGCGGTAGTTTGTCATATTTAAAGAAAGAAAAAGTCGTAAATGCCCAACATATAGCAATGTTTTTGTTATTGTTGTTTCTGTTGTGGTCTTGAGTCCGAAGGCTGGTTTGATGCCATTATCCATACCATTCTATCTTGTGCAGGCCTCTTCATCTCCGAGGAACTACTGCTACCTACATCCTTCTGAATCTGCTTACTGTATTCCTCTCTTGGCCTCCCTCTACAGTCTTTACCCTCCACGTTTCCCTCCAGTACTAAATTGGTGACCCCTTGAAGCCTCAGAACGTGTCCTACCAACCGATCCCTTCCTCTAGTGAAGTTGTGCCACAAATTCCTCTTCTTCCCGATTCTATTCAGTACCTCCTCATTAGTTATGTGATCTACCCATCTAATCTTCAGCATTCTTCTGTAGCACCACGTTTCAAAGGCTTCTATTCTCTTCTAGTCTAAATTGTTTGTTGTCCACGTTTGACTTCCATACATGGTTGCACTCCATACAAATACTTCCAGAAAGGTTTTCCTGACACGTAAATCTGTACTCGATGTTAACAAATCTCTCTTTTTCAGAAACGATTTCCTTGGCGTCGCTAGTCTACATTTATATCATCTCTAGTTCGACCATCATCAGTTATTTTGCTGAACAAATAACAAAACTCATCTACAACTTTAAGTGTCTCGTTTCCTAATCTAATTCCCTCAGCATCACCTCATTTAATTCGACTACATTCCATTAACCTCGTTTTGCTTTTGTTGATGTTCATCTTATATCCTCCTTTCGAGACAATGCCCATTCCGTTCAACTGCTCTTCCAAGTCCTTTTGCTGTCTATGACAGAATTACAATGTCATCATCAAACCTCAAGGTTTTTATACCTACTCCAAATTTTTCTTTTGTTTCCTTTACTGCTTGTTCAATGTACAGACTGAATAACATCGAAGACAGGCTACAACTCTGTCTCACTCCCTTCTCAACTACAGCTTCCGTTTCGTGCCCCTCGACTCTTATATCTGCCATCTGGTTTCTGTAAAAACTTTAAATAGACTTTCACTCCCTGTATTTCACCCTGCCACCTTTACAATTTGAAAGAGAGCATTCCAATGAACATTGTCAAAAGCTTCCTCTAAGTTTAAAAATGTATAAACGTACTGTTTGCCCTTGCTTAACTTATCTCCTAAGATAAGGCGTAGGGTGCATATGGCCTCGCATGATTACATTTCTCCGGAATCCAAACTGATCTTCCCCGAGACCGGCTTCTACCAGTTTTTCCAATCTTGTGTAAAGGATTCGTGAAAGTATTTCGCAGCCGTGACTTATTGAGCTGATAGTTCGATAATTTTCATACCTGTCGACACCTGCTTTCTTTGGAATTGGAATTATTGTATCCCTGTTGAAGCAGAGGCTATGTTACCTGTCTCGTAGATCTTGCACACGAGATGGAAGAGTTTTGTCATGGCTCGCTCTCTCAAGGCTATCAGTAGTTCTGACAGAGTGGCGTCTGCTCCAGGGGATTTGTCTCTTCTTAGGTCTTTCAGTCCTCTGTCAAATTCTTCCTGCAGTACCGTGTCTCCCATCTGATCTTCAACTGCATCCTCGTCCCTTGCCTTCAAAATTAACATGAAGCTATATAAATATGATTTTTTCTTTATTTTCCTTTGGTTGTTTGTAGGTGTTCTGTGTTAGTTCTGTTGACGCTATCCACATCATAATGTTTATCATAGATGTGATCTGTGGAACAAGTAAGTGACTAACCAACTAACTTGGAAAAGGGCACAGGTCATCCCCGTTTTCAAGAAGGGACGTCGAACAGATGTGCAGAACTATAGACCTATACCTCTAACGTCGATCAGTTGTAGAATTTTGGAACACGTATTACGTTCGAGTATAATGACTTTTCTGGAGACTATATATCTACTCTGTAGGAATCAGCATGGGTTTCGAAAAAGACGATCGCGTGAAACCCAGCTTGCGCTATTCGTCCACGAGACTCAGAGGGCCATAGACACGGGTTCCCAGGCAGATGCCGTGTTTCTTGACTTCATCAAGGCGTTTGATACAGTTCCTCACAGTCGTTTAATGAACAAAGTAAGAGCATATGGACTACCAGACGGATTGTGTGATTGGATTGAAGAGTTCCTAGATAACAGAACGCAGCATGTCATTCTCAATGGAGAGAAGTCTTCCGAAGTAAGAGTGATTTCAGGTGTGCGGTAGGGGAGTGTCATAGGACCGTTGCTATTCACAATATATACAAATGACCTTGTGGATAACATCAGAAGTTCACTGAAGGTTTTTGCGGATGATGCTGTAGTATATCGAGAGGTTATAACAATGGAAAAATGTACTGAAATGCAGGAGGATCTGCAACGAATTGACGCATGGTGCAGGGAATGGCAATTGGATCTCAATGTAGACAAATGTAATGTGCTGCGAATAGATAGAACGAAAGATCCTTTATCATTTAGCTACAATATAGCAGGTCAGCAACTGGAAGCAGTTACTTCCATAAATTATCTGGGAGTAGACATTAGGAGTGATTTAAAATGGAATGATCATATAAAATTAATCGTCAGTAAAGCAGATGCCAGACCGTGATTCATTGGAAGAATCCTAAGGAAATGCAGTCCGAGAACAAAGGAAGTAGGTTACAGCACACTTGTTCGCTCACTGCTTGAATACTGCTCACCGGTGTGGGATCCGTACCAGATAGGGTTGATAGAAGAGAAGATCCAACGGAGAGTAGCATACTTCGTTACAGGATAATTGAGTAATCGCGAAAGCGTTACGGAGATGATAAATAAACGCCAGTGGAAGACTTTGCAGGAGAGATGCTCAGTAGCTCAGTACGGGCTTTTGTTGAAGTTTCGAGAACATACCTTCACCGAGGAGTCAAGCAGTATATTGCTCCCTCCTATGTACATCTCGTGAAGAGACCATGAGGATAAAATCAGAGAGATTAGAGCCCACACAGAGGCAACCGACAATCTTTCTTTGCACGAAGAATACGAGACTCGAATAGAAGGGAGAACCGATAGAGATACTCAACGTACCCTCCGCACACACCGTCAGGTGGCTTGCGGAGTATTGATGTAGATGTAGAACTATATTTCCTGAATGAAAGAGACTATAGTTCAATTCTTTTATCTTGGCGGTTCGCGCATGCCCGCCCAGCGAGGGAGATTGTTGCGTTGCCAGTTGTACACGCCAAGAGAAGCAGCGTCATAGTATAGTTCGCCAAACTTACGTTTATGGGGGAGCGCGCAGTTTATGAAGTAAAGGCACCATGGCCGCATTCACCCTTTCGATGCTACAGAGACGTGCTCCCCGAATTCCGCGATGTGCGCGATTTTGTCATCATTGCACTGCTCGCCTGTGCAGACACATGGTGTTTCGACTGCTTTGACACACTATCATTCGATTTCACAAAAACTACTTGGCCCAAAAATTTGATTTTTACACAACATCTTGACTGATACCTTCCCCCCATAAATGACTTAATTTTGCTTCGATGTTCAACGCAGTTATTGTGCAGCATTAGATGTAGTAAACCATTGCACGAAATTTTGAAGAGTTTTCAGCGGTAAAAGTCCATAGCGTATACTTTCCGTATGGTCGATTTTAGTTGCCGCTAGAAATTTCAAAAAATTACATTCAAATGAATAAAATTCATGAAGTAAGACACTTCGACATTGTTTTTAAATAAAAAAAATATTAAGCACCAAACAAGGTTTGAACTGAGAACCTTTGGCTTAGCAGCCATACACTTTAATCATTACGCGAATGCAGCTCTTCATTGAATAGGTTTCCCAGAGGACTTTAAAATTCCACGCAAAATACCGACAAACACTGTTGGTATGACTATGAATTACTCACGTTTCGTCGAAGTACATTAGGAAATAAACAATTACCGCTGTTCTTTATTGCGAAAAAGCGGTTAGTGAGAATGATACAAACACCTTTCCTTGCTATCGCCTGAATTAGGAGGCTTATTGCTTGTTTGGTTTAATTAATTAATAGAATATGAAGCAATTGGTATAAAGAATGCTTTTTCCAAACTTTCTATAAAAGAAAGTCTGCTATCAAGACATTGCTTTTGTTCAATTACTTTTTTTATGACTGAACGTTTATAAAATTGAAGAGACTCGTCAGTGCTCTACACTGCAGACGAGCTCTGGCAACCTCGTTCTCTGTTCATTGGCTGGCTGTGTTTTGTGACGTCAGATGCGCAGAACGAACCTAGGCCGTCGTCGTAAATGACGCGCACTTTAACAGAAACTGAGAACGTCGCGTGAACGGCGGCTTTCTTGCTTCGCAGAGTGCGCTGCCTTGGACCTGCGGGGAGAGAGCTGGGCGCGCCGCCTGGGCGCCGTGCGCATGCGACCCTACGTCTGGACGGACGACGATGGCACGCCCGTCACCGCCTTCAACGTCAGCTTCCTGGACGTGCGCTGGAGCCGTGAGTACGCCAAGGCGCCGCGCCGCTTATACACGGCGGCCCTCCTCAAAGCCTCTCTGCGCGCTGACCGAACTCTTAACTGAGCAGCATGAGGGGTGAGACTTGGAGATACTAGCTGCAACCAACATGTCACACTCACCGAAGAACCGGTGTCTGCCGAGAGGTCACAAGCTGAGAGTTCAGCCACGAGGTTCTGTGGCAGCTCCTGATACGGGGTTCGAAGTAATATCAGTGGAGTGAATCTGAACTACTGACGCGTTTCTCACATAGTGTGTGCAAATATCCTCTCCGAACAAGGAAAACTCCCATTACACCCCTCTCAGATTTAGCGGCCCACTGGATAGACCGTCAAAAACTGAACACGGGGTAGCATTAAGACAGGAAGGTGTACTGAACTGTGAAAAAAAAAGCAAAGTAGAAACAGCAAACGGTCCAAACGCCAGATATACAACATCTCCACAGCAATAGCTAGGTTCATACCGCATAAGTTAATAAGACACGGGACTCTTCCACCATGGTACACAAAACGCGTCATAACACTATTGCAGAAGCAACGAAAAAAGCACGCCAAATTCAGAAGAACGCAAAATCCCCAAGACTGGCTAAGTTTCACGGAAGATCGAAATTTAGTGCGGACGTCAATGCGAGATGCTTTTAATAGTTTCCACAATGAAACGTTGTCTCAAAATACGGTAGAAAACCGAAAGACATTCTGGTCGTATGTGAAGTACACCAGTGGCAAAAAAGAGTCATTTGAAACGTCCCCTTAGAAAAATTAATGAATCATTGACTCAGTCAGTAGCGAGCCAGTGGGTGTGTTGGACCTTCCATCGAGCTACGGGCTCCCTTGAAGATGTCTCCCGCAGTCGGATACGAAACGTTGGGAATTGACACAGAATTCATCAACCGAACACGGCATAACAGCCCGGATAATTATAATGGACATTTCGCTCTTTACCTATTCTGATCAACACTAAACTGACACACAATATTTTTAGCGCAACGCAATCTGACTTTCAAAAATCCCTACAAAAGAATGGCCCGGACTAACATTAACCGTCCGCAGCTCGTGGTCGGGCGGTAGCGTTCTCGCTTCCCGCGGCCGGGTTCCCGGGTTCGATTCCCGGCGGGGTCAGGGATTTTCTCTGCCTCGTGATGACTGGGTGTTGTGTGATGTCCTTAGGTTAGTTAGGGGACTGATGACCATAGATGTTAAGTCCCATAGTGCTCAGAGCCATTTGAACCATTTTTGAACTAACATTAACCTATATCTTTCACGAATCGCTTACCTTACAAAAACTTCGTTACTCGAACTACTACAATACAGCGAGCGCTACTACTGCCAGCTAAATAAGATTCTAACTACTGAAGGCACTAACTACTGATAGGCGTAGTTAGTAAATGAAAGATTTTGATAGAGAACAAACAATGTATTTACCTTAATAATGTTCCAAAGTCATCATATATATATATATATCAGTTCATGATATCCAATATTACAAATTTACTCTTTCAGATGGACACACGTCCAGATCGTCCGCTCTCAAAATTCTGCCATCTCTCTCCCCACATCCACCACTGCTGGCGGCTCACCTCCAACTGCGCAACGATACGCGTTGTTCTCATCCAACTGCCCAATACTACAATGGCGAATATTCCAACAATGCCAACCAGCCACAGACTACACACAGAACAGCCAGTGATTTTCATTCAGAGCGCTACGTGACGTTACCAGCATAAAAACACCAGCCACAGACTGCACACTGCACAGCCAGTGATCTTCATACAGAGCGCTACGTGACGTTGCCAACATAAAAACCTAAGCAGCCTACTTACGCAATACCGTCACTGCGCGACAACGATGGAAATGTTACCGATGATGGTGCCATTAAAGCGGAGTTACTAAATACAGTTTTCCGCAATTCCTTCACCAAAGAAGACGAAGTAAATATTCCAGAATTCGAAACCAGAACAGCTGTTAACATGAATGACATAAAAGTAGATATCTTAGGTGTTGCGAAACAACTCAGATCACTTCAGAAAGGCAAGTCTTGTGGTCCAGATGGTATACCAATCAGTTTCCTTTCAGAGTATGTAGACACAACAGCGCCTTTCTTAGCAATCATATACAACCGCTCACTTGACGAAAGGTCTGTTCCTAAAGACTGGAAAGTAGCACAGGTCACACCAATATACAAGAAAGGAAATAGGAGTAACCCATTGAATTACAGACCCATATCACTAACCTCAATTTGCAGTAGTATTTTGGAGCATATACTGTACTCGAACATTATGAATCACCCTGAAGAAAATGACTTGTTGATACATAACCAACACGGATTCAGAAAATATCGTTCTTGTGCAACACAGCTAACTCTTTATTCCCATCAAGTAATGAGTGCTGTCGACAAGGAATCTCAAATCGATTCCATATTCCTAGATTTCCAGAAGCCTTTTGATACCGTTCCTCACAAGTGACTATTAATCAAATTGCGTACATATGGAGTATCGTCTCAGTTGCGTGAATGTATTCGTGATTTCCTCTCAGAGAGGTCACAGTTCGTAGTGATGGACGGTAAATCATCGACTAGAACAGAAGTGATATCTGGCGTTCCGCGAGGTAGTGTCATAGGCCCTCTGCTGTTCCTGATTTACATAAATGATCTAGGTGATAATCTGAGCAGCCCTCTTAGATTGTTTGCAGATGATGCTGTAATTTACCGTCTAGTAAAATCATCAGACCAGCAATTCCAATTACAAAATGATCTAGAGAGAATTTCTGTATGGTGCGAAAAGTGGCAAATGGCACTAAACAAAGAAAAGTGCGAGGTCATCCACACGGGTACAAAAAGAAATCCAATAAATTTTGCGTATACGAAAAATCGCACAAATATAAGGGCTGTCAATTCTACTAAATACCTGGGAACTACAATTACGAGCAACTTAAATTGGAAAGACCTCATAGATAATATTGTGGGGAAGGCGAAACAATGACTACGCTTTGTTGGCAGAACACTTAGAAGGTGCGACAAACCCACTAAAGAGACAGCCTACATTACACTTGTCCTTCCTCTGCTGGAATATTGCTGCGCGGTATGGGATCCTTACCAGGTAGGATTGACGGAGGACATCGAAAAAGTGCAAAGAAGGGCAGCTCGTTTCATGTTATTGCGCAGTAGGGGTGAGAGTGTCACTGATAGGCGGTTTTATTTGCGGCGAGATCTATTTACGAAATTTCAATCACCAACTTTCACTTCCGAATGCGAAAATATTTTGTTGACACCCACCTACGTAGGGAGAAATGATCATCATAATCAAATAAGAGAAATCAGAACTCGAACGGAAAGATTCAGGTGTACCTTTTTCCCACGCACCATTCGAGAGTGGAATGGTAGAGAAGCAGTATGAAAATGGTTCGACGAACCCTCTGCCAGGCACTTAAGTGTGAATTGCAGAATAACGATGTAGATGTAGATCTAGCGATTGTGAATAGCTAAGGCGTCGTGGTTGTGTGGGCATGGTGTTTGACAGCAAAGGGGGGAGATCCATGCTCGAACCTCCCAAGTGGCCGACTTTTTTTTTCACAAAATTTTAAATTTTTAGCTGACGTCTCTTATCTCTGTATTGAAATTTGTGTGTGTGGTGGTGTAACGTTCGCTTGCAACTGCGAGGCGTAACGAAGGGACCTCCTAACAAACGTACAGGGTGAAAATCATTGAACTGTATGAAATAAATCTGTCGTAACTTCTGAACGGTGTGCGTTAGGACATTCAAACTGCACGATTGGCCGCGGGGCGTGATGAGAATTAGTACGCTCATGCATGGTTTTGGTATAGCGAGGAAGCCCACTTTCATTTGGATGGGCTCGTCAATAAGCAAAACTATAGGATTTGGGGCACTGAGCATGCACATTTGCCGGCCGAGGTGGCCGTGCGGTTAAAGGCGCTGCAGTCTGGAACCGCAAGACCGCTATGGTCGCAGGTTCGAATCCTGTCTCGGGCATGGATGTTTGTGATGTCCTTAGGCTAATTATGTTTAACTAGTTTCAAGTTCTAGGGGACTAATGACCTCAGCAGTTGAGTCCCATAGTGTTCAGAGCCATTTGAACCACGCACATTTAGCAGTCGAGAAGTCTCTCCTCCCTCAACGGGTGACTGCGTGGTGTGCAAAATCCAGTAACGGAACAATCGGTGCGATATTCCTTGACGGCACGGTGACTACCGAACGGTGCGTAAAGATGATTTCATTCCCATTATCCAAAGTGACCCTTATTTCGACAAGATGTGGCTCATTCAAGGCGGAGCTCGACCACATAGCCGCGCGGGATTAGCCGAACGGTCTGAGGCGCTACAGTCATGGACTGTGCGGCTGGTCCCGGCGGAGGTTCGAGTCCTTCCTCGGGTCTGGGTATTTGTGTTTGTCCTTAGGATAATTTAGGTTAAGTAATGTGTAAGCTTAGGGAATGCTGACCTTAGCAGTTAAGTCACATATGATTCCACACATTTCGACCCCATCGAAGCAGGAGAGTGTTCGATCTCCTGGAGGAGCACTTTCGGGACCGCATTTTTTGTATGGGGTTCCCAGAGGCCACTGGCATGGGTCTCGATTGGACGCCATATTCTCCGTATCTGAACACAGACGACTCCTTTTTGTGAGGCTACAGGGGTACAGTTGTAACCTCAAAGCCATTGCTGAGCTGGAAACAGCCATTCAGGAGGTCATTGACAGAATCGATATTCCGACACTTCAGCGAATCATGCAGAATTTCGCTATTCGTCTGAGGCCCATCATCGCCAATGACGGCAGGCATATAGAAAATGTCATAACCTAAATCCGAATATCTGTAGTGAATTTACATGTTGAATAGAGTATTTGCACGCCGTAGTTCGTAACAATTTTTTTTTCTCAAGGAGTTCAATTGTCACCCTGTACCTCCTAATTGTACGACGCAAGTACCACATGTTATGACTCTTGCGTTACGTTTAGGGGTTTTTCTTTTCTTGAATTCCTTTCTTGTAACATAGTTCACACCCATTTCTTTCTTGTTTTCATTTCTGTGAGAGATCTATGCGGCATTTATCTGCTCTCACTTCTCATAACTTTTACTTGCGACGGTAATATATTCTTACCACATGCCTCATATTCCATAATCAATGTATAGTATGAAAATTTGCCAAGACTACAGAAGAAGAATAGACACATCAATGACCGTAGGGACAGTTCATAAATGTTTGAGAGGAAAAAAACAGCAGGAGGGACAGGCCAACACCGTGACCACACAACCACGACACTGCGACTGTTCACTCTCGCTCGATGTTGTACGTCCTGAGCTTGGGTCGTTCGCTGTTTCTATTTTGCTTCTTTTTTCACAGTTGAGCACACCTTTTTCCTATCTTCATGCTTGATTTGTGTTCAGTTTTTGACGGGGTATCCACCGAGCCATTTTACCACTAAATCTCAGGGGGATGCGATAGGGAGTTTCCCTTGTAAGAAAGAAATGGCGCTCACAAGGGAACATTCCCAGTGCCATTAAACGATCTTGATGGAACTTGGCAGGTGTGCATAGGTTGCACAATAATCCAATACATTTTTTCGTAACCAATTTCACATTTGATGGGTAAAACACACCCCGAAAGGTAACTTGGCATATTAGGTTCGAAGGGAATATCTTCGAAATGATGATATACAAAAAATGTTTCTCATATAAAAGGTTATATGTATTTAACGTTCTTGAAAACTGTATAATCGAATTTTTTTTAATGATGTGAAATTTTGCGAAACATCCAACCATCATTAATCTTCATCTTTTCAGGTATTAGGCGATATTGTATGCTACGGTACCCATCGTTGTCGACGTCTTCCTCTGCCTCTTCTCCCTTGGCACTTATATTTTCTAGCCTTTAAGGGGAGCCTGTCACTCTCCATTTTTTTCTAGGAGCTCGTCCCATTTTCTCCTACACTTTGCAATTTTATCGTTTAGACAAAACAATTTTAGTTCTTCTCTAATATCTTGCTTCCTTAATCTGTCTTCTATTGTGTAACCTGTAAGTTGTATATGGAATTTCATTTCTAATGCGTGAATACAGCTTCCTTGCTTTTCGCTAATCACCCAGGTCTCACTTCCATAAAGTGGTGTGCGGACTGCAACTGTTTTGTATAATTTAATTTGAGATTTGTTTTTAAGATTTCTGTTAACTGTCCCACATATCCGGCTAAATTTACTAAGATTAATTTTTAAAGCTTTACTGCAGTCATATGTCACATCACATCCTAGGTAGCCGAAGTGGTTTACTTGCTCTAAAATCATCTCTTTTACCCCTATTTTGGTTCTAACGTGTTCTTTTCCCATGAAAGCCACGGTATTAGTTTTTTCTATTGATATCTCCATGTCAAATTTCGCACTTATTTATTTGAGTAAGTAAATTCTTTTCTGAAAGTCCTCTTGTTTATCTGCTAGGATCACCGCACCGTCAACATGTGGTAAGTTATTGAGAACAGTCGTCCTGTCTTAAGTATATGCCTTATGGAAATTCTATTTTCCATACATGCATTAATTTATGTATGTAAATGTTAAACAAAGTTGGGGAGATACAGCAGCCTTGACATACTCCTTTGTTAGTTAGTATCTCATCAGTCATTTTTCCCTTGAGACCTAGAGTGATAACAGTGTTCTGATACAAACTTTTTATCTCATTTATTAGATGTTTTGGATATCCGCGATTAGTCATTATCTTCCAAAGTTCCTGTCTATTGAAATTGTCAGAAGCTTTTTAAAAATCGATGAAACCAATGTGTGTTTCTTTATTATATTCTCTGCGTTTTTGTGTTATTTGTTGTACATCTATCTTAGTGTTCTTTATTAAAAACCAATGGTTCCCCACACAGTACTGCTTCTGTTACGTTTTTAATTTTTGTATTTAAAATTTTAGCAACATCTTGTATTCTGAGTCCAGTAAACTTATACCTCTGTAGTTGCCACATAGTCTTTTGTCTCCGCTTATAAAAAATTATATCACTCTAGCAATCTTCCAGCCTTTGGGAATACTTCTGCCCTTCCAACATTCGTTAAAGAGACGTAACAGTGGTAGATGTAGTATCATTCCTCCGTATTTTAGCAATTCAGCATTAATACCATTTCTTGCAGTCGCATTTCTGTTCGTAATGTTGATGTTAATGCCCCTCTTATATCGTCAGGTTGTATTTCACCTAATCCCTCGTTATCTACTGTTTCAGTTTCTTATGTCATAATTAATTAATTTTGAAAAATGAAACCTTCTGTTTCAACATAAATTAAAAAAGCTGTCAAACTACTTGCATCCACGTGAAATAAAGTTGACTTCTACACCATTTTTGAAAAATAAGCCATACACTATGTGTTGTCAGAGTACTTTGAAGATATATAATTAAAATATCTAAACTTTTATTATTAGTCTGGTTATTTGATTTACTTTTGTTTTATGATGTAAATTGTTATTTTGCATTTCACATTCATTTTTTGGTTTACTATTTGACATATGTTTATTTTGGTAATTGAAAATAAGTAATGAATTGCGATACAGAATCATTATAGTAATGACAATCTGTAAATAAATGCTTAAAACATAACGTTTTCTTACACAATGCACGTAAAAAGAAAGAAATATACAAGACAGGAAACAAATTTAAAGCAAAATGCAACAGGATTTCAAATTGTCATAGGTGACACTCCCTAAAAATCCTGATTTGTATCAGGCATATTTCACTACGTTATTAAGCTTTGGTCAATAGAATTGTTTATATACTAGTGGTTGCAGCTTGATTATATTCTTCCTCAAGTGGAGACTGATATTATAATCATTCAATAGAAATAGATCCGAAAATCCTCTCACATAGTTCTTCCAACATGGGAAGCATTATATGTCCCAAGGTTGTATCTGTGCCATCGAGCTCTTTGGGATCATCAGAAATTGCTTGTCTTGGGCTATGACACTCAAAAAGGTTCTTGCACAACGACCATCCGTCTTTTCATAGTTTTAAAAGAAACTGATGGTCCGTTTGGACCGAGAATTAGAGAATCTCTTTTTGAATCTTCAAATGTCCTTGTGACTGCATCTAAATCTAGTACACAAACGTCTGATGGCTTCTTTCCCAGTGAGGGATAAAAAATTGTATTACTGTTAGATTCTTCAGACTGTCATTGTGAAAGAATCATATAAAGCATCGTGCCTGACGACAAGGAACCTGTTCATCTGGTGGTCCCAAAGGGCTCGATGATAGAGGTACATCCGTGAGATGTGTACGGCTTTCGATGTGGGAGAAGTTTGGGAGAAGATTTTCACATCTACATGCATCAAAAAAAGCTTTACACCACCCCAGTTACCAGAACTCCTGAAGATAGACGTTGACTGTGGATATTGCATCACAGACACAGTCTCTTTGACTGTTCAGAGATGTCACTAAAGTAGCCCAAAGATGTAAACAACCACGCATGAGCAGCGCCTATTAGACGGAGGGGGTCCGACTGCCGATAAGTTCCAGTCATTCCACCAGGAAGGAGGAAAACGGCTCGTCTTGTCTGTAGTTCAACCATGCCTAGACGGTCAATACCAAGATTCGATCGCGTCCGCATTGTTACTTTGTGCCAGGAAGGGGTCTCAGCAAGGGAAGTGTCCAGGCGTCTCGGAGTGAACCAAAGCGATGTTGTTAGGGCATGGAGGAGACACAGGGAGACAGGAACTGTCGATGACATGCCTCGCTCAGGCCGCCCAAGGGCTACTACTGTAGTGGATGACCGCTAACTACGTATTATGGCTCGGAGATAGATTGAAAAGGGCTGTTTATGGACGATGTGACCCGCCAACCACTCCGAGGGATCTACGCCGAATCGCCGTTGAGAAGTGGGACAATCTGGACCAAGAGCGCCTTGATGAACTTGTGGATAGTATACCACGACGAATACAGGCATGCATCAATGCAAGAGGACGTGCTACTGGGTATTCGAGATAGAGAAATCTGGACCACCACCTCTGAAGGTCTCGCTGTATGGTGGTACAACGTGCAATGTGTGGTTTTCATGAGCAATAAAAACGGCGTAAATAATGTTTATGTTGATCTCTGTTCCAAGTTTTTGTGCAGGTCCCGCAACTCTCGGAACCGAGGTGATGGAACACTTATTTTGACGTGTGTATTTCTGTTGTATGATTATGATGTCAATTTCCACTTGAGAAACAATATCGTAAAGCTACAGTCACTTGTACGTAATCAATTCTCTTTGTCAAGGCTTAGAAGTGTACTGAAATATGGCTGATACAAATTACGATATTCAGAAGCCAAGGTAATTTGAAATCCTAGTGAATTTTGTTCTACATTGTGTTTTCTGACATGTAAATTACACTCCTGGAAATGGAAAAAAGAACACATTGACACCGGTGTGTCAGACCCACCATACTTGCTCCGGACACTGCGAGAGGGCTGTACAAGCAATGATCACACGCACGGCACAGCGGACACACCAGGAACCGCGGTGTTGGCCGTCGAATGGCGCTAGCTGCGCAGCATTTGTGCACCGCCGCCGTCAGTGTCAGCCGGTTTGCCGTGGCATACGGAGCTTCATCGCAGTCTTTAACACTGGTAGCATGCCGCGACAGCGTGGACGTGAACCGTATGTGCAGTTGACGGACTTTGAGCGAGGGCGTATAGTGGGCATGCGGGAGGCCGGGTGGACGTACCGCCGAATTGCTCAACACGTGGGGCGTGAGGTCTCCACAGTACATCGATGTTGTCGCCAGTGGTCGGCGGAAGGTGCACGTGCCCGTCGACCTGGGACCGGACCGCAGCGACGCACGGATGCACGCCAAGACCGTAGGATCCTACGCAGTGCCGTAGGGGACCGCACCGCCACTTCCAAGCAAATTAGGGACACTGTTGCTCCTGGGGTATCGGCGAGGACCATTCGCAACCGTCTCCATGAAGCTGGGCTACGGTCCCGCACACCGTTAGGCCGTCTTCCGCTCACGCCCCAACATCGTGCAGCCCGCCTCCAGTGGTGTCGCGACAGGTGTGAATGGAGGGACGAATGGAGACGTGTCGTCTTCAGCGATGAGAGTCGCTTCTGCCTTGGTGCCAATGATAGTCGTATGCGTGTTTGGCGCCGTGCAGGTGAGCGCCACAATCAGGACTGCATACTACCGAGGCACACAGGGCCAACACCCGGCATCATGGTGTGGAGAGCGATCTCCTACACTGGCCGTACACCACTGGTGATCGTCGAGGGAACACTGAATAGTGCACGGTACATCCAAACCGTCATCGAACCCATCGTTCTACCATTCCTAGACCGGCAAGGGAACTTGCTGTTCCAACAGGACAATGCACGTCCGCATGTATCCCGTGCCACCCAATGTGCTCTAGAAGGTGTAAGTCAACTACCTTGGCCAGCAAGATCTCCGGATCTGTCCCCCATTGAGCATGTTTGGGACTGGATGAAGCGTCGTCTCACGCGGTCTGCACGTCCAGCACGAACGCTGGTCCAACTGAGGCGTCAGGTGGAAATGGCATGGCAAGCCGTTCCACAGGACTACATCCAGCATCTCTACGGGGAGAATAGCAGCCTGCATTGCTGCGAAAGGTGGATATACACTGTACTAGTGCCGACATTGTGCATGCTCTGTTGCCTGTGTCTATGTGCCTGTGGTTCTGTCAGTGTGATCATGTGATGTATCTGACCCCAGGAATGTGTCAATAAAGTTTCCCCTTCCTGGGACAATGAATTCACGGTGTTCTTATTTCAATTTCCAGGAGTGTAGATGAAGAAATTTCGTTCATTTTACGTGCATGGTGTAAGAAGACGTTATGTTTTAAACATTTATTTATACATTGCTATTATTCTGTCATCTACTTACTATTTTCAGTTAACGAAATACACATGTGTAAAATGGTAAAATAAAAACTAAGAACAAAAATAACAATGTGCAACGTAAAACAAAAATTTAAAACGTAAAATAAATCTAAGTGAAATACATAACTAGACTATGAATGTTCAGATATTTTAATAATGTATGTTGTAAACACGCTGCCAGGAGATTGTGTACAGCTTATTTTCCAAATATGGTGTTTCAGAAACCAGTTTTCTTACACATGAATGTAAGTAACTTTAAAGCTTCTTTATTTTATGCTGTAACAAATGTTTTCGTTTTTCAAAATTAATTAATGGTAGTGGAATATTTTGCAAAATTTCAGATTATTACAAAATTCCATTATACTGTTTTCAAGAACGTTAGTTACATATTAACTTTTATTTGAGAAACATTTTTATATATCATAGTTTTGAAGATAGTCCCTCCAAATGTAATATGCCAAATTACCTTTCGACGTAAATTTTACCTCTCAAAAGTGAAATTGGGTGAAAAAAGATACCTATTACATTAGTTTGCCCCTTCTACTACACCCACCAAGTTTCAGCAGGATCGTTTGTTGATACTTGGGAATATTCCCTTGTCAGCTCTTTTAAGAAAACAATCGCGCTAAGAACACATTTGGTTATAGTCTGTGCATGAAGGCAGTCTCTGGCCAGGCCTAAAATTAGGTTCTGTTTCCGAATAATAGATCGATGCTGGCGACGGACAGCACCCTCATTACGCTCCTCCTTGGTGGCTTGCCACTTGTTTATAGGACTGGTGGATCTGCCCCTTCGTGTCATCTTCATTTTGTGTCCAATAGACCAATGCTGTGTTTTAACCCATTGTTTTGCAGAATTATCATCTTTTTTAGAATTACTAGCCTGTACCCCATAGGTTCACCCACATACATGTTTGACAAATATATTGCACTCGCCTACTCCTGTCCCCTCTCTGTGTCCACCTCTTTCTGCCATCATCTCTGTGTCCACTTCATCTCATCTTCCCAGCCCTGCCTGTCCATCTCCTCCTCTCCACTTTCTCTGCCTGTTCATCTCCTACTCCCCTCTCTGTCTCCATCTCCTCCTCCTCATATTTCTGTCCATGCACTCCTCCATTCCACCCCCTCCTGCTCCCCTCTCTCTCTATCCATCTCCTCCTGGCCCCTATTTCTGTTCATCCTCTCGTCTATCCATCTCAACATTCCCACACCAAGGCCCATAGACACTTGTAGCCCCTGCAAAACAGATCGAAAAAGGAGACTGATACTGCTCCAACAAAACATGCCTGTCTTGCAGAGAAGCCTACATGCAAAGGTTGACAAAAACAGGTTTCCACCTATATCTCAGCTGCTATGGGAGCTAGAAGATTCTAACCCCACCGAACTGCTACTTGTGAAGTTTTCTGTTTGTGTATCAAATTCAGTTGAATTCTATCCACAATAAAAAAAGAAACACCAACAAGCTTTAGTGACAGGCTCCTTACACCAAAACAAGAAAAAAAGTCATGTAAACATGGGCTCTAAAATGCATAGCTTAAGAGCTATGAGCACTTGTTCATCTTTGATACTATGAAATTCATCTCTTCTGTTTCAAGCTCTTCACTGTCCATATTTTGGAACGAGCTAGTATAGTCCAAAATAAGGAAACAGCCTCTAGTTAACATGAGCATTAAAATACAACACCTAAGAGTTATGAGTACTTGTTCAGTAGAAGAGATGTGTTTCACGTGAATGAAAGTGAACAAGCACTCAGTGCTTGGTTAGCATGATAAAACAGGAGTCGTATGCAAAACGGTGCATCCTAAACGGAAATATTCATTCTCACTGTAACGGTTGCCGTGTACATGGTTATCGAGGTGGCAATAATATTGCTCATCTAAACCACTAAAAAGTCGACGAGCCTGTGATTTTATAATCTAATATCGAAGTCAACTCTATCGCAACACCTAGCAGCAAACACTTTGACCATTACCTAAAGTTATTGTCACCTGAAATCCTTGAAATCCACTGTTTTCACAGTGACAATAACTTTAGGTAATGGTCAAAGTGATTGCAAGCAATCACAAATGTCATGTTGTTGTTGTGTATATATATATATATATATATATATATATATATATATATATATATATATATATATGTATGTATGTATGTATGTATGTATGTATGTATGTATGTATGTATTTACAACAACAACATGACATTCGTGATTGATTGCTAATTACGTAGATACAGTACAACCGTTTTCATGTTGTATTTTAGGATTCCTGTAAGAAGTTCTTATTTCTAATGTTCAAATCTGTTTAACTCATCACCCCATATTTTGCACTCATGAACTGAGGATATGTAATAACTAAAGACCATAACAGGATAATAGCTTTCATGGGGGGCCTACTCATTTGGATAATTTTAAAATTGTCACGTAAGGCTATACAGAATGCCCTATGCTTAGACATTTAATTGAGCCAAAAGTTAGGAACTTTTCTCATGAGTTATTGTGACTATAATCTTGATTTTTTTTTTTTTGACAGAATGCGAATATATATTCAGATTTTCTACTGAATTAATCGTCTTGGATAAGGACAGTTTACTTTTTGAGATATTTTGTCATAAATGTTAAAAAAGTTATATATTTTAACAAGTATTTTAAAATACAAATCCTTTAATTCAAAATAATTTCACAAATCTTTTAATTCAGATATATTAAAAGACCTTAAGAATCAACTTCTGAAAATTTCATCTTTCTATTATAAATAAACTCTGAGGAAGTGTACCCTATACACACAAAAATTAAAGTTATAGGAAACGACCTTGAAAGTTTTTACTTCAATTCACATCTGCTCCATAGGCAGCATCATCAGAATTGTGCAGTGGCTTCGTCTTCATGGCTCTCCTATGCTGTATACCCATCTTTGAGTAGATTTCTACTGCATTATCGGAAGATGTGAGCCATTCCTTGCCTAAACAAAGTATAGCTACTGCAGTTCATAAATCTACACACAGCCCCATTTTCTTTGCACTTTATTATATTCCCCTGATTCACTGATGAAACAGCATCATAAACGCCAAACTGAAGAGTGTTTATACCCTCATACACAGTTTTAGGTAGTGTGTTTCATGTCACATGGTCCACACATTCATTTGTATTCTGAGTCCAGCCTTGAATAATTTCTTAAGTAGACTAACACCTGCGAAATCTTGGAATAATATTGGTTTTATTTCGTCCATTATGGCAGATGGCAAATAATGAGGGTGATTGTATTGTTGTTTAGTTTCCTTGCCTCCCCAGACTGCTCTTCTCATTAATGCTGCATTTACTGTATTATGTATAATTGCTAGACTATAGCACTTCTGAATAAGATAACAGCATGTGTCAGTCTTTTACTATCTAAAGTTTTTCCGTTCCTCAATCTCTTGCCTTTTATGCTAGCTTTGAGTTGTCGAAGTCTCGATCTCATTCTTCTCCGAATGTGGCCAAAAAAATTCCAGTTTTCAAATGTTCACATAGTTCCTTAGGGCTTCAGTTCCTCAGTTTCTTTGAAAGCCTTTGAATCACTGTATTCAAGATAATTTATGTACCTAATGTTATATCATTTTACTAAGCTCTGATAAATATTTCTTACTCCAGCAACTTCCATACCACCACTTGAACCATAATAATTTATTATACAACCTTCTTCATGTCTTCTTCATGTTTATGTTTCATTTTATCTTTGTATCTGCAATGCTTGGGAAATAATGCCGTTCAGATACCTCGCCTGCTGTTAAATATGTAGCCTGCAAGGTCCCATCAAAAGCTATGGACAGGTCCCTGTTTTTATTATTTTCAAAAACAGCTTCCTCAACTACATCTTTCATATTTCCCTATGCTATATTTTCAATAGCAGAGCCTATTACAATGACGTGTTTGTCAAATTTTGAGGCTAGAGCAGGAAGGTTCATCAGACCACGTAACACGGCAGCTGCAGCCCTGTCCTCACCCATAGACCGTAATTCATAACCAGTCTTATGTGTATTTCAAATAGTTCACCTGTATCTGCAGTAACATAAGAGAAATTGAAAAAAATAACATTGCGTTTGCTATAATTGCAAATCAGCTCAAATTCACAAGCAGGTCCTACATGTATGTTTGTTTTCAGTGAAACACCACACTTTCTACATTGCCTGCAGCACACATTGCTCTCAAAAACGTCTGATAATAAAGACATTAATTATCTCACATTTTGCAGTTCCAACATTTCTCGTTTCACCAACAATCAATGGCTCTTATAAATTACATTCTATCAAAAAAGTGTGTAGTTACTGGAATAACCAGGTATATAATGAAGTTTTGCATAGCAACCATATGGCAAAATACTGTCCTCTGAGTGCTATTACTTGCCAAAATCTCATTTCAATGTCTCAAAGGGTGTATGAAATATGAGGAATATTCTGAGTATTTCACTCTGGTTTTATCGTTGGTATGCTTGACCGCAAATGACCATGCTAGATCAGATCAGTTTTCTCGCCATTGTTGAAGATAGAGACCTCCAGCCAAGTCTAAAGGAACAATCAATATCATTTCTAAACACACACCCCCACCATATATATATATATATATATATATATATATATATATATATATATATAGTGATTCAGGAGGAAAGGTACACGCTTTGAGGAGCGACAGTATTAGTGATCCTCAACAGAAAAACTTCATATGGATGTATGCCCTATTCCGAATGGTTTCCGAGATAGAACACATTTAATATCAGTGTTGTACGTTTTTCTTCAATAACTCGAAAACCGCACCCTCCAGCGAAAACGTGTCGCAGTACAAAATTAAACTATATTAAATTTCCTACGGATAAGGTCCTATTCATTTTTTTCTCTAGAACTAATGGTTTGTGCAAAGAGAGCACGAGAATGTTGAAAAACTCTCTCGAATCACATGCGCTGTAGTTTGCGTAGTTTTTGTAGGCCAATTTGAGGTAGCACATTGAGGTAGCAAGTTGAGACGAACAGTTTGATACGGGACACTTGTAGTCTATAAAGTCGGGAAACTATCTCAAATTGGCCTACAAAAACTACGTAAGCTACAGCGCATGCGCGTCGAGCGAGGTTTTCAACATTTTCGCACTCTCTTTGCACAAACCATTAGTTCTACTGAAAAAAATGAATAGGACCTTATCTGTAGGAAATTCAATATAGATTAATTTTGTACTGCGACACCTTTTCGCTGGAGGGTGCGGTTTTTTCGAGTTGTTCAAGAAATAGGCACAAAAGTGATATTAAATGTGTTCTATCTCTGAAACCATTCGGAATTGGGCATACGTCCATATAAAGTTTTTTGTTCAGAATCACTAATACTATCGCCCCTCAAAGTGTGTACCTTTCCTCCTGAATCACTATATACATATGGTGGGGTTGTGTGTTTAGAAATGATATTGAATTTTCCTTTAGACTTGGGTGGAGGTCTCTATCTTCAACAATGGCGAGAAAACTGATCTGATGTAGCATGGTCATTTGCGGTCAGGCATACCAACGATAAAACCAGAGTGAAATATTCAGAACATTCCTCATATTTCATACACCCTTTGAGACATTGAAATGAGATTTTGGTAAGTAATAGCACACAGAGTACAGTATTTTGCCATATGGTTGTTATGCAAAACTTCATTATATACCTGGTTATTCCAGTAACTACACACATTTTTGATAGAATGTAATTTATAAGAGCCATTGATTGTTGTTGAAACGAGAAATGTTACAGGTTTTGGAAGATCTTAAATGAGGACACTGCAGGTGTACTTTGTACCGAGGATATGCTTTTTCATAAGCCAGAGACATTAATTTTCCACAGTTCATCACTTAATAAACTTAACAAACCACTGTTTCAAAATTCTCTTAACTGTGTCTGCACAACATGTTAGTGAGGTGAGACTGTGTAAATTCCGCTGTGTTTTGGCAAAGGAAGCAAATTTTAAGATGGCAACAAGAGAAAAGTGTAGGTTTGACTCAAAATGTGACACTTATAACGCTGATCTAAAAGTTAATGGTTAACAAGTCACGCGAAAATACGAGGGTGATTCAGAAAGTAACCTCCGATTGGTTACAGTGCGGGTTGTGGGGGGAGTAGCGACGCCATCTGTGCGTTCACGCACTCAACAGGTCAGTCGGCATCAAGCCGTGGTCGAGTGAACGTCGTACCTGCACTAGTTTAGTTTTTGTGGCAGTTTGAAATGTGTGCTGCAATAGAAAACCCCGCCAAATGTGAAGTGCGTGCTGTCATAAGGTTTTTTACAGCCAAAGGATATTCTGCAGCAGCTATTCATCGTGAGCTTTGTGCCGTGTACGGACCAAGAGTTATGAGTGAAGGAGTTGTCCGTGAATGGGTACGTTTATTTAAAAGCGGACGAGAAAACGTTCATGATGAAGAGAGGAGTGGTAGACCATCATTGGTGACTGACGAACTCGTTCAGACAGTTGATGCAAAAGTTCGTGAAAATCGACGTTTCTCAATGTCGGAGTTGTCTACTGGTTTTCCACAGATTTCTAAGACTCTCTTGTACGAGATAGTGACAGCAAGATTGGGTTACCGTAAGTTCTGTGCACGATGGGTGCCCAAAATTCTTACCGACCACCACAAAACTCAAAGAATGGCCTCTGCATTAGACTTTCTGTCACGTTATGAGGACGAAGGAGAACCATTGTTAAACAGAATCGTGACCGGTGACGAAACCTGGATTAAGTACGTGAACCCTGAGACAAAAGAACAATCAAAGATGTGGGCACATTCAAATTCGCCTACCAAACCAAGAAAAGCCTCGCAAGATTTTTCTGCCAGAAAACTGATGGCAACGGTGTTTTGGGATGCCAAAGGGGTGTTGTTGGTTGAATTCATGGAACGTGGTACGACCATTAATCAAGACGTGTACTGTGAAACAATAAAAAAGTTACGACGGGCTATACAGAACAAACGCCGTGGTATGCTGACTTCCGGTATCGTTTTTTTGCACGATAACGCCCGTCCTCACTCTGCTCGCAGAACAACGGCCCTTCTTGAGTCCTTCAAGTGGGACGTTATCAACCATCCACCTTACAGCCCAGACCTGGCGCCAAGTGATTATCACCTCTTCATGCATTTGAAGAAATGGCTCGGGTCACAGCGGTTTGATGACGACGAAGAGCTCAAAGATGCGGTCACAGGCTGGCTCCAGGCACAAGCGGGTGATTTTTATGCAGAAGGAATTTCAAAGCTTGTGAAGAGATATGATAAGTGCCTCAATCGCTATGGAGACTATGTAGAAAAATAGTGCAAAGATGTAGTTGTAAGATGTATATATTAAAATATTTTTATTTAACTTGGTGTATTTTTTTAAATCAACCGGAGGTTACTTTCTGAACGGCCCTCGTAAATCGGTGCTTTTGTTGCATTTCCTCCAGAATTCTTTTTAGATACTAACTAAAGCAGAGCTGAAAGATGCTTTTGCACGTGGAAGGGCTCCATTTAATATCTATAAGGAATATGAGCGGAAGCTTCATTTAAGAACGACGCTTCCCCTCCAGCGCCCAGTATTTCCCCTACAGCGACTGCCCACAACCCCCACCACTACCACTCTCCCCATGCAAGCCCTGCCGATCGCGCATCTACCGGCCAAGGTATCTGTGTGGACTCTGCTGTGATATTCTTTTGTGAGTTGCGTTTACTTCAAAGTATTGTGATACGGAGACATGTTTTCACTTTTAAATATTTACACGACACATAGCTGGAAAACATGATAGCACACTAGGAAGTTCTGGGATCAGAAATCTGCGGATGACTGTAAGCAGTTAAATTCGTTGTACGACATTGATAAAATCGACAAGTTGTATTGACTGGGGGCTTGGAGTTTTTCTTTATCGACCGCAAGCGCTGACGGGACCCCCTCGCGCCGCAGGTGCTGTGCTGCGCTTCTCGTCGCTGGGCGGCGCGCCGGCCACCAACTTCTGCCGCGGGCTGCGGCTGTCGCAGCGAGCCCTCTCCGGCAGCGGGCGGCCGCCGCGCCTGCACTTCCACTGCCCGTGGTGCGGCTACGACTGCGAGGGCCGGTCCTTCAGCCTCGAGTACGCCGCCAGCGACGCCGACGGCCGCCACAGCGACTACGGCCGCTTCCTCTTCACCATGCCGCCGCACAACTACGTAGGTACGGCAGGCTAGTGGCTCTCCTATAACTACACAACTGGCCATTAAAATTGCTACACCAAGAAGAAATGCAGAAGATAAATGGGTATTCATTGGACAAATATATTATACTAGAACTGACATGTGATTACGTTTTCACACAATTTGGGTGCATAGATCCTGAGAAATCAGTACCCAGAACAGCCACCTCTGGACGTAATGACGGCATTGATACGCCTGGGCATTGAGTCAAACAGAGCTTGGATGGCGTGTACAGGTACAGCTGCCCATACAGCTTCAACACGATACCATAGTTCATAAAGTGTAGTGACTGGCGTACTGTCCCGAGCCAGTTGCTCGGCCGACTTTGACCAGACGTTTTCAATTGGTGAGAGATCGGGAGAATATGCTGGCCAGGACAGCTGTCGAACATTTTCCGTATCCAGAAAGGCCCGTACAGGACCTGTAACATGCGGTCGTGCATTATTCTGCTAAAATGTAGGGTTTCACAGGGATCGAATGAATGGAAGAGCCACGGGTCGTAACACATCTGAAATGTAACGTCCACTGTTCAGAGTGCCGTGAATGCGAACAAGAGGTGACCGAGACGTGTAACCAATGGCACCCCATACCATCACGCCGAGTCATACGCCAGTATGGCCGTGAAGAATAAACACTTCCATTGTGCATTCACCGCGATGTCGCCAAACACGGATGCGACCATCATGATGCTGTAAACAGAACCCGGATTAATCCGAAAAAAATGACGTTTCGCAATTTGTGCACCCACGTTCGTCGTTGAGTACACCATCGCAGGCGCTCCTGTCCGTGATACAGCGTCAAGGGTAACCGCAGCCATGGTCTCCGAGCTGATAGTCCATGCTGCAAACGTCGTCGAACTGTTCGTGCAGATGGTTGTTGTCTTGCAGACGTCCCCATCTGTTGACTCAGGGATCGAGACGTGGCTGCACGGTCCGGTACATCCATGCGGATAAGATGCCTGCCATCTCGAATGCTAGTGATACGAGACCGTTGGGATCCAGCACGGCGTCCGTATTACCCTCGTGAACCCACCGATTCCATATTCTGCTAACAGTCATTGGGTCTCGACCGACGCGAGCAGCAATGTCGCGATACGATAAACCGTAATCGCGACAGGCTACAATCCGACCTTTATAAAAGTCGGAAACGTGATGGTACGCATTTCTCCTCCTTACACGAGGCATCACAACAACGTTTCACCAGGCAACGCCGGTAAACTGCTGTTTGTGTATGAGAAATCGGTTGGAAACTTTCCTTATGTCAGCATGTTGTCGGTGTCGCCACCGGCGCCAACCTTGTGTGAATGCTCTGAAAAGCTAATCATTTGCCTATCACAGCATCGTCTTCCTGTCGGTTAAATTTCGCGTCTGTAGCACGTCATCTTCGTGGTGTAGCAATTTTAATGGCCAGTAGTGTAACTTACGTGTTACGACAGTATGTGGTTTCAAGGCAACAGCGCACTGACGATTTATCACAGACACGTCAAAATTAGTTACAACTAAACCTCTGTTAATGACACATCGGCCGTAAAAATCCTTTGGCGATTTTAAGATTAACAAAATTGTATGGAATCACTTTGGTTATGGAATCGACGGGTGCATAACACTTTGTTTTGCATGTTAGTATTCCGGTTGCTAAAGCTTTATTTATCGATTGTCATTTCTTATTTGTAGTTCACTGTTGATATTTCAGTTTACGTATTGTCATTCTGTCACTTGAAGATACTGAGTGGAGCTGTGGACGCTAGAAAATGGAGTGCCAAGTGGACAAATCGGGACATTTCCGACATATTCTTCTGTTTGAGTCCAGTAGAGAGGTGACAGCAGCGAAGGCAACCGGAAACATTTGCGACCTGTATGGTGATAAAGCCATTGGACAGAGCGCGCAAGAGAACTGTTTTCTCATTCTGAAATTAATTCTGAAAAACCTTTGGGATTTGGTAACGGTCGCTTAAACGTATTAATCCACAATTATCCACGTCATTGTACTCCAGAACTGGCAAATGTGATGAACCATGATCATAATCCACCATTTTGCGACATTTGCATTCAGTGTGGAAGATTCAAAAATTGGGTATGTGGATACCGCATGCTCTAAGCCAAAATCACAAAAGTCAGGGGTGGCCGTAGGTGGCCGTATGTGCATCTCTGCTCGTTCGTCATCAATTGGCTCCTGACCAACACCGACCATTCCTATCCTGTATCGTTACTGGTGAAAACTTTCTAAAAAAAAAAAAAAAAGGTTATGTGAGAAAACTGAATATATTAATTTCAAAAATTTTCTCTTCATGTAACATGTACTTTTAAGTATCGTACTCAATTGCTGAGCAAAACTGACTGTTCGATGGCCCCTTGTAGCGCATGTGAACAGTGTCCTGAAATAAATCCTTAAACTTCATGAAATGCAAAATTTGAAATAAGCAAAATGAATCCAATTAAATGCCAAAAGGAACTAATTACGTGCACAATGAAAACTATACAACTAAAGCTCACAACCGAAGTACATTATGGTCGTTGCGTGATATGAACTGCAATGTTTGATTTCGAATATCCACAAAAATACCTTACTGCTGTACTCGGAAGAAAATAACTGTTTGAAATTACCAGTACTTATACTAAAAGTTAATCTCCTTGCTACCACGACGTTTAACAATCCAGACTACACGGTATTTTCAAGAATGGAAGGTAATATCTGCCCTGAAATAAAACTGACTAACCTCTTACTCACAATGCTGTTTTGTGTCTGGAATGCTGACATTCCCGAAAGAAAATATAAATCAGCAGATACAGGAGCGACTCTAATTTTGCTTTTTTGTTTTTTTTTTGTGTCATATCATCTGTTGCTGCGTGTGGCGTAAATTACAATGCATACATGACAGAGAATTTAAAACTTCACTGTGAATCATGGAGATGGGTTTTACTTCAAACAAAATCGTTTTTGAGGAATGAAACTCTTGTTATTGACAAAAAGGCTGCACAACAGAAGAAGACTATAATAATTTCAAAATTCTCTCATTAATAAAATTACAGACATCACAACTAATTACGTAATTTGTAACATAATGAAAAACAAAGAGATCGAATTTACATTAACCATAGACCATATGTAACGCAGGCCGCGCATGTCCCTATCTCTGGCGTCTTAAGGCTTGAAACGAACATCTAAGTCACGTGACTCGAGGCAGAAAGCCGAGTTCCCATCTTTACGCACTGTGTGAAGTGGAACTGACAGTTACAGTTTTTCCCATTTATAGCTAAAATAAAGCACTGATTTTGACAATTCAATGAATTGTAATACTACTGTTGCACATGTAGTAGTGCAGCTAACATAGTTTCTCCGAAATTCTTGATAATAAAGCAATGGTGATCGTTTTTACATGTAGTCAAGTTGAAACGTATTGACAGTTCTTTTTAACAAGCGACAGAATAATTGTTGTTAGTGAATACTCTTTTTTTTGGCACCATGAATTCTTGTAGTTCACCACTTCCACTGGAGAGGAAGACAGTATAATAATCCCGCATGCAGCATTAGTTTTCTAACGATTCCACAAGAATGTATGTGAAATGTTATATGCTTTTGTAAGAAAGCAAATTCGTTTATGTGCATAATATCAGGTATTTACACAAAATAAGCGCATATATTTTTTGACTTTTTCTCAATCCAGTACAGATAGGAAGCGTAATTACAAATCGTTGATTATACTTGTGTAGTCAGCTAGATATTAAGTGGAGCAAGATTCAATCAAATCCTCACCAACACTGAAGATTGCATTAATCTGTCAAAGTGTGACTTTGCAGTTCTTATAGCTGGTTCCAATGATGTATACTATAATGAAACAGCTGCAGCAGCAACAACAGCTCTGAAGACAACACTGGGCAAGTTAACAAACACAAATGTTATATTATTTAAAATACCTCATCGCTACAATTTAATTGAATCATCATGTGTAAACAGAGAAATAGCCAAAGTTAACAAGTATTTTGAAACAATTTGCAAACAGTTTAAAAATATAATGCTTTTAGATATTAAGGAATGTCTCAGTTGCAATCATCAACCCTCTGGCAGCTGTAACTGCTCGAGAACTTGTCATACCAGAGATGGTCAGGGTCTAAGTGGATTAACTTAGACACTGCTGGCCCAAAAAATACTTAGTATGGTAAATAATAAATTATCTAGCTTCAGAAATTTAAAACATATGTCACAAAACTCAGAACCAGATCAGGGAAACATATAAGGCTGTGTCAGACTTGGTCAAAACAAAGAGCTTCAGAACATAATACAAAAAACACATTTAAAGTAAATAATCAAAATAAGCCCAATGTAAGCAATGTACCACCTTGCAGTAAAAATGAACTACATTTCTTACATATAAATGTACAATCCCTAAGAAACAAAGTCAGTGAACTACATTGCTGGCTAGAGAAAATTAAGTATGCCAGTCTCTGTGAATGAACATTGGAATAAAAGTGCAGAAATAAGTTTATTTGTACCATTTGACTACTCTTTAGCAAACAAGCTACTGAAAACCAAACAATGTCCATGGTGGAGTGTCAATTTACATAAAAAAAATCTCAATCTAAAGTATTCAGTCACAGACCTCACAAGCCCGTCTGTTGAAAGACTTTTTGAAGCATCTGCCTTGGTTATACACTCAGAAACTCATTATTGCAACAATTTACCAATCACTGGCTTCTGATGAGGAGACATTCGAATAAAAAATCTCTGAATCAATCTTACTAGGTGCCAAATATAAGCAATATAAAACATTTATCACAGGATACATTAATATAGATGTAAGAGTAAAGTGAACAAATGTGGTACACATCCTACATATCTTAAAAACAATGAATTACTACCACTTAAATGAAAAACCGACCAGAATGGAGGCATACCTTGACAATATAATTAGCAATGTGTGTAGGAATCAAGTAGAGTGGCATACCATTGAATTAGGACTATCTCCCCATGATGGCATATGACTCAAAATTGTAAATCTGACACTTGATGACACTAGGATGCCAACTACACATAGAGCTCTCAAGGAAGAGAACATTGAAATAATGAGAAATGAACTGAGTAGAATAGAATGGGCTGGAATACTAATCATCAACAAAGATAAAAATGAAAGCTTTTCTACATTCATATCCAATGTAAAAAATACATTAGACAGTAACTGCCCTCTTATTGCAAAGAGTTGTAACACTAGCAATATGCATAAACCACAACAAACAAAAAAGTGGTACATTCCACACCTCAGTAAAATTAGAATCCATTTACTAATGCTGAAGGACAAAACTGAAGACAGTCAAGAAAACAAGAACAGATATATAAACGTAAGAAAAATATAGAAATCTGAAGTTAAAGCAGCAAAAGTGAAAGCAAATGAAGAGCATATTTTAAATTCTAAAAATAAATGTAAAGCTGCCTGGAACATAGTTAAAAGTGAGGCAACTATGGGAAACGAATAAATCAGTAGCCCAGTTAATTGTAACACTTTCAATGAACACTTCGTAAATTCAGTAAATGCCTATGTACCAAAAAGTGACGATTTAACTGATGTGGAAGCTTTTCTTTTACAATAACAGAATAAAACAGATAAAAGATTTAACTTGAGTAGAATAACTGCTACAGATATAAATAACTCTGTAAACAAGCTGAACAACTCTAGAACAGAGGACTACTAGGAATTCAGTAAATTTGTAATAATATAATTAAGGAAATTAGAACTCCTCTACTCTACCTTCCAAATAAAATCCTTGAAAATGGAATTTTCCCTGATTGTCTTAAAATTATGGTTACACTCCCCACAAACAAAAATACTGGCGCAGAAATACCAGATAATTATAGACCAGGATCAATTGTCCCTATACTGGCCAAGATCATAGAGAGCTGTTCACAAACACAGATTTGCATGTATTTTGAGAGCAATAAATTAGTTAGTGACAGCCAGTTTGGTTTAAAACTAATCAATCAGCCATAAAAGCTATTAAAAGCCTGATAAAAGAAATCCACAGTGCTTTTGAAAGGAAACTGACCAACTGTACAACACTCATAAAATTAAAGCGTTTGATTCAGTGTCACATGAGATAATTGTTAAAAAATTAGAATATTGTGGTACTGCAGACGAACCATTTAACTTGATTAAAGCATACCTAAATAACAGGCAACAGTTAGTGTATGTGAACAATCAAAGGTCAGAACTAATGAAAATTGAAAGAGGAATTCCACATTGGTTCATTCTTGGACCTTTCCTCTTTATTGTCTATGTTAATGACTTCTCAAACTATATAGCCTGCAAAAAAGTCTTATATGCTGATGATATGACCATGATCTCCGCAGGTGGTAAACAAAAATAATGAACTTTTTGAAAAATGTAGGGTGTAGTGTATTGCTAACCAGTTATGTATAAACAACACAGAAACGGAGGAAATTTGTTTTAATTTGAAGGAACGGAAAGAAGAGAATCACAGTGTCAAACTATTGGGACTAAAAATAGACCAAAGGCTCTCGTGGTATGTCCATATAAGGTATCTGACAAGTAGACTTGCATGTGTGATATTCCTGCTGTGTAAACCAAGATATTCTGTCAGTAAAATTTTATTGGTGCTTTGCTACTAAGCATTCTTTCAGTCACAATTACAATATGGGAGTCTGTTATGAGATAATTCAACACGCACAAACAATTGAAACGGCAAAAGAAAAGCAATTAGTTGTATACCAAGACTGGGACCAAGAGAAACCTGTAAGGAGCATTCAGCGTATTAAACATAATGACCCTCCCAAGTATCTACTAGCGAGTCAACCACAGATATAACTGAACACAGAGTCAAAGACATTATTCGCTACTCATGCAGTGCGCTCATTCATCTTCCTCCCAGTAAAATAAAGGTGAATTATTTACAACAGCAGAAAGCATATGAGAACCTTACACTGGTGACGAGAAAAGGTGTCTTTATGCTGACATAAGGGGGGAAAAAAGGTGTGGTTCAGCCCAAGCAAAGCAGAGGTTCCCTATACAAAGACCTGCACGCATCCATGAAAGGCAATGTTATGCATCTGATGGAACAGCGACGGTGTGGTGTACTACGAATTGCTTTCCCCAGGTGTAACCATCACTGCAGACATTTATTGTCAACAACTGAGACGCAGTCCGTGAACAACGACCAGGAAGATACAGTGTAGTGACGCTGCCCTACGATAACTCCCGCTCGCATTCCCCTATATTGACAAAAAACGCTATACAGGTGCTGGCTTGGGAACTCATTCTACAACCACCTTATGCACCTGATCTTGCGCCCTCAGATTTTCACCTTTACCGCTCTCTACCGAACAACCTTCAAGGGAATTCCATTCCAGATGAAAATGTGCTCCGAACATCGTTCTTCGCCTCTAAAAAACGGACTGTTGTAAATAGTGAAGGAGAATATATTACTGATGACCAACGTCTTTGTTATGTGTAACTGTTGTGTTTACTAAAGTTGTGGAAAAGTGCTACGAACGTAATAGCTAGAGACGATGAGAGCAGAGTTGAAGAAAATACGTTCGCATCCTAGTACAAGCTAACTTTTCTTTTTTCCCCATCTTCCAATATGTAACACACTCTGGGACTTTCTTTCTCAGGTAAGAGAAATATGTTGTGCAATATTCGATGCTATTTACGCATAAGAGTGTGGTCTCCTAGTTGTCAGTTTCTTCAGTTTTGTGACTTCACTCCGATTAAAAGACGAAAGATGAAATTGCTGCGAGTGAAATGACCAGCAATGAGATTTGTATTCTTTCTTGCCACAAATACTTTACCGCTTTATCCGAATACGTCGGGATTTCCGAGGCTGTGGTTATACAGGACTTAACGAGCAGCAATGACATTTTTATTCATGCCTGTAAAAAATATTTGGCTGTTCATATGTGAATACGTGGCGATTTCCGAGGGTGTTACTAGGTAGGCACATCTTCAATTGCTGCGAATAAAACGAGCAGCAGTCATAGTTTTGCTTGCCATAAATATTTTGCTGCGATAGAATTCTCTTTTGTAAATTTGACAGTCAGTACAAAGATCGCACCACACAGCGAGCGAGTGACGTCATGTCACGTGACTGATTTCCGATATTTGCCCAACGGAGAGTGTCATAAGACTGGTTTCCGATTTCAGCCGAACGCCAGCCGCACGCCGAGGTACTTCCTGATTTTAGTCATTCGTCTCCCCGTATCCCGTACCAAGTTGCAAGTCGCAAAGAGCACGGTTGCGATCCGCTTTCTTTATTCACCAACGGTACTTCTCTGAATTAGGATGAAGCCATATACGAGGGTCATTCCAAAAGAATGTGCAACGCTTTCTCCAAAACCCCACATTTATTCTACATCTTTGCTATTCACGGAGATCGTAGAAACATTCTTGAAATTTAGTTCAACCTCTTTCCTCAAGCAGCGCTGTCACAGCATTTCGTCCAGATGTCTGTTGCACTTGATATTTGAAGCAATGTGCTGTTAAATGGTTCAAAGGGCTCTGAGCACTATGGTACTTAACATCTGAGGTCACCAGTCCCCTAAAACTTAGAACTACTTAAACCTAACTAACCTAAGGACACCACACACATCCACGCCCGAAGCAGGATTTGAACCTGCGACCGTATCAGTCACGCGGTTCAGGACTGAAGCGCCTAGAACTGCTCGGCCACCGAGGCCGGCAATGTGCTGTTATTAGAGTGGTCCTGCGTCATTAGAACGAGACAAACATTCACGAGAAATTGAAGAATGTGTAGGCACATGACGCTGTTGGTCGCAGTATTGTTGGTCGTTGGGCCAGCAGTTTACCGGCTGACAGTGGGCAATCCAATACTGGGGACCTCCAGCGCGGCGGCAGACAATGCACTGCACAAAATCCTCACAATGTGCAGTGTATTCACGATGTAATTTTGGCTGACAAACTCATACAGTGATCGAATTGTCGGTCTGAGGGCCAATAGAACAAGCGAGTGTGTGCAAGATATTGAGACAGTTCAAGCTGAAAAACATTTGCACTACGTGGATTCCAAGAATGTTGACTGACGTCCGCAAAGATACACAGAAGACAGTGTACACCAAACTTTTGAAACAATGCAAGAATTCTGTAGATGACTTACGTGCAGCAAATGTGACAAGAGATAAAAGCTGGTTGCATTACTTTGCACCAGAGACGAAAAGGCAATCGATAGAATAGCATCGTGAAAGGTAGTTAAAGATGGATAAATAGCGCCTTCAGAAGGAAAGGTGATGGGTATTGCGTATCTTGATTCAGAAGGGTTATTGCTTATGGAAACCATGCCACACGAAACACAATCAATTCTGACACATATGTGGCAAACCTCTAAAAAACTTAATGCTTGAATTTGTTGCATAATGATGCAATGCTGTTGCACGACAAGACGCTGCCACATTTCAGTGCGAAGACTACCACGGAGATCACAAAGCTTGGGTGAACAACTCTGAATCTTCCTCCCTACACCTTTGTTCTGGCACAGTGTGATTTCCACTTCTTTAGTAAAGTGAAGGAATCCCATATGAAGGGCCAAACTACTGACTTCGGTCTTCTGAAATTTTCCCACAGTGGAAGATCATAATTCAGTCCCTCCTTTCTATCATCGTACGAGCAACAAAATGATAGATACTGAAACAATCAGTCGCAGAACAAAAAAGCAAGTGCAATCGCTTAGTAGTAAAAAGTATTCAAGTCCAGACGAGATACCTATAAGATACTACAAAGATTATGCGAAACAATTTGCTGTCTTTCTAGAAGCAGTTTGTCGTAGATCTCTGGAGCAACGAAGGGCATGCAGCGAATGGGAAAAAGTGCCGGCCATTCCCGTTTTCAAGAAGGGTCGTAGATCACTTGTACATAATTATAAGCTAATACCACTAACGTCAGTCTGTTGTGGAACTGTGGAATATGTTTTATGCTCAAGAATTATGACGTTTTTTGAGAAAGGAAATCTCCTGTATAAAAACAGCAAGGATTCCGTAAACAAAGATCCTGGGGAAACTCAGCTCGCTCTGTTCCTCCATGAGATCAACAGCGCCGTGGACAAACGCTCAGGTTGATGCAGTGTTCCTTCACTTCAGGAAGGCATTTGACACCGTCCCGCACTGCCGTTCAGTGAAAAAATACTAGCTTATCGAGTGTCGGAGCAGATTTGCGACTGGATTCAAGACTTCCTTGAAGACAGAAGTCATCACGTCGCTCTTTATGGAACAAAATCGATAGATGTGAAGGGAATTTCTGCAGTATTCCAAGGAAGTGTTTATGAATGATGTAGTAGCAAGAGTCAGATAATCTTGAAGACAGTTCACTGATCATGTGGTTGTCCATAATAAAGTAGCAAACACCAGAAGACAGTACCGATTCCCAGAATGACCTGCAGACGATTGCTCAATGGTACAGACTCTGGCAGTTGAACTTGAACGGAAATAAATGTAACATACTGCCCACACATAGGAAAAGAAATCCACCTCTGTACAAATACACTATTGATGACAAACTGCCGGAAACAGTATCTACCATAAACTAAGTGGAGTTACCAAATAACATAAATAGTAGGAAAAGCAGATGCCACACTGAGATTCACAGGTAGAAGCTTACGGGAGATGTAACTCATCCACGAAGGAAGTGGCTTACAAGGCGCTTGTTCGACCGATTCTCCAGTATTGTTCATCGATCGTAGCAGGTAGGACTGATAGAAGAGACAGAGAAGACCGAACGAGGAGCAGCGCGTGTCATCACGGGGTCATTTAGCCGGCACGAGAGCGTTGCAGAGATACTCAGCTAACTCTAGTGACAGGCGTTACAAGAGAGGGGTTATGCATCACAAAGAGGTTTACTATTGAAATTTCAAGTGAGCACTTTCCAGGAAGAGTCGGGCAACATATTACCTCCTCCCACATAAATCTCCCGTAGTGACCACGAAGAGAAAAGTCGAGCCGATACAGAGGCTTGCCGACAATCATTCTGCTCAAGCGCTATTCGCTAATGGAACAGGGTAGTTAGTGGTACCAGAAGTAACCTCCACTACACACTGTTAGTTACCTTGCAGTGTATGATACAGATGTAGATGTAGATGGAATGAGATTTGAAGATGACTCCTTTGTGAAGGCTTTAAACAGTGACCCAAAATGCTGATCCTGACTTCTACTGTACAGGCCTTATTTTTACGGTGATTTAAGGAAGTTTAAGAGGACAGAGATTATGTGGGAAAAGCTTTTGTATGTCCATCCTTTTAGCAGGATGTCTCTGGAACGACGGCCGTTTACTATCGTGAGAAAAAATAAAAACACCTAGAGCCGTCCTTATGATTTTAATTTATTTTGTCGCTACCAGTTTCAACGCCTCATTGCGTCATCTTCAGGCTGTCTTTGATGCAGTACAGGTTGATAAGATCCCCATGCATAGCCCATCAGTTGTCAGCATTACTGGATACGCAGATAATGTGTCAGCACTCCAACCATCAACTGCCATCTCAACTTATTGACAGCCTGAAGATGACGCAATGAAGCGCTGAAACTGGTAACAACAAAATAAATTAAAATCATAAGGACGGCTCTAGGTGTTTTCATTTTTTGTCACGATATGTGGAAAAATTTCGCTTTGTCTCTCAAGAATGTCTGGACATACTGTAAAAATATCAAAAGAACGGAAAATAAATTGGATGTTAGAAAAAATATTGCTAACTTTTTTTCGAGTGACCCTCGTAATAATAGTCTCCATGTTTCCGTAGCTGTAAAACAGGACCAGGTGCTTGCTGGTTCACACTCGGCGAGTGTTCACTCATGTGATGGAGGGTGAGGGAACTGCCATCAATGTGAAGCCAATCTGCATGGAGACCGAGTTGTGGGCAGCGAGACCTAAGGAAGTGGGTTCTTCACATGCTTGCATTTCTCTAGTACACAGCAGTGAAAATGTTCGCTGACTATGGGTTCTGCATCCGTCCTCATCATTAGAAAACTATTTTTATCACGTAGAGAAGGAAAACTCTGTCTTATACAACTGAATGTTACTTTGTTTCTAACCAAACATGTTTTACTAATTCATTCTAGACAACATCTGTTATCTACACTTTAAAGAAAATTATTTAATTATAGTATTCTATTAGGAGATTTCCCCCCCCCCCCCTTCATGAACCATGGACCTTGCCGTTGGTGGGGAGGCTTGCGTGCCTCAACGATACGGATAGCCGTACCGTAGGTGCAACCACAACGGAGGGGTATCTGTTGAGAGGCCAGACAAACGTGTGGTTCCTGAAGAGGGGCAGCAGCCTTGTCAGTAGTTGCAGGGGCAACAGTCTGGATGATTGACTGATCTGGCCTTGTAACACTAACCAAAACGGCCTTGCTGTGCTGGTACTGCGAACGGCTGAAAGCAAAGAGAAACTACAGCCGTAATCTTTCCCGAGGGCATGCAGCTTTACTGTATGGTTAAATGATGATGGTGTCCTCTTGGGTAAAATATTCCGGAGGTAAAATAGTCCCCCATTCGGATCTCCGGGCGGGGACTGCTCAGGAGGACGTCGTTATCAGGACAAAGAAAACTGGCCTTCTACGGATCGGAGCGTGGAATGTCAGATCCCTTAATCGGGCAGGTAGGATAGAAAATTTAAAAAGGGAAATGAATAGGTTAAAGTTAGATATAGTGGGAATTAGTGAAGTTCGGTGGCAGGAGGAAGAGGACATTTGGTCAGGTGAATACTGGGTTGTAAATACAAAATCAAATAGGGGTAATGCAGGAGTAGGTTTAATAATAAATAGGAAAATAGGAGTGCGGGTAAGCTACTACAAACAGCATAGTCAACGTATTATTGTGGCCAAGATAGACACGAAGCCCACGCCTACTACATTAGTACAAGTTTATATGCCAACTAGCTCTGCAGATGACGAAGAAATTGAAGAAATGTATGATGAGATAAAAGAAATTATTCAGGTAGTGAAGGGAGACGAAAATTTAATAGTCACGGGTGACTGGAATTCGAGAGTAGGAAAAGGGAGAGAAGGAAATGTAGTAGGTGAATATGGATTGGGGCTAAGAGATGAAAGAGGAAGTCGCCTGGTAGAATTTTGCTCAGAGCACAACTTAATCATAGCTAACACTTGGTTCAAGAATCATAAAAGAAGGTTGTATACATGGAAGAATCCCGGAGATACTAAAACGTATCAGATAGATTATATAATGGTAAGACAGAGATTTAGGAACTAGATTTTAAATTGTAAGACATTTCCAGGGGCAGATGTGGACTCTGACCACAATCTATTGGTTATGAACTGTAGATTAAAACTGAAGAAATTACAAAAAGGTGGGAATTTAAGGAGATGGGACCTGGATAAACTGACTAAACCAGAGGTTGTACAGAGTTTCAGGGAGAGCATAAGGGAACAATTAACAGGAATGGGGGAAAGAAATACAGTAGAAGAAGGATGGGTAGCTCTGAGGGATGAAGTAGTGAAGGCAGCAGAGCATCAAGTAGGTAAAAAGACGAGGGCTAGTAGAAATCCTTGGGTAATAGAAGAAATATTGAATGTAATTGATGAAAGGAGAAAATATAAAAATGCAGTAAATGAAGCAGGTAAAAAGGAATACAAACGTCTAAAAAATGAGATCGACAGAAAGTGCAAAATGGCTAAGCGGGGATGGCTAGAGGACAAATGTAAGGATGTAGAGGCTTATCTCACTAGCGGTAAGATAGATACGGCCTACAGGAAAATAAAAGAGACCTTTGGAGAAAAGAGAGCCACTTGTATGAATATCAAGAGCCCAGATGGAAACCCAGTCCTAAGCAAAGAAGGGATAGCAGAAAGGTGGAAGGAGTATATAGAGGGTCTATACAAGGGCGATGTACTTGAGGACAATATTATGGAAATGGAAGAGGAAGTAGATGAAGATGAAATGGGAGATAAGATACTGCGTGAAGAGTTTGACAGAGCACTGAAAGACCTGAGTCGAAACAAGGCCCCGGGAGTAGACAACATTCCATTAGAACTACTGACGGCCTTGGGAGAGCCAGTCCTGACAAAACTCTACCATCTGGTGAGCAAGATGTATGAGACAGGCGAAATACACTCAGACTTCAAGAAGAATATAATAATTCCAATCCCAAAGAAAGCTGGTGTTGATAGATGGGAAAATTACCGAACTATCAGTTTAATAAGTCACAGCTGCAAAATACTAACGTGAATTCTTTACAGACGAATGGAAAAACTGGTAGAAGCCGACCTCGGGAAAGATCAGTTTGGATTCCGTAGAAATGTTGGAACACGTGAGCCAATATTGACCTTACGACGTATCTTAGAAGAAAGGTTCAGGAAAGGCAAACCTACGTTTCTAGCATTTGTAGACTTAGAGAAAGCTTTTGACAATGTTGACTGGAATACTCTCTTTCAAATTCTAAAGGTGGCGGGGGTAAAATACAGGGAGCGAAAGACTATTACAATTTGTACAGAAACCAGATGGCAGTTATAAGAGTCGAGGGACATGAAAGGGAGGCAGTGGTTGGGAAGGGAGTGAGACAAGGTTGTAGCCTATTCCCGATGTTATTCAATCTGTATATTGAGCAAGCAATAAAGGAAACAAAAGAAAAGTTCGGAGTAGGCATTAAAATCCAGGAAGAAGAAATAAAAACTTTGAGGTTCGCCGATGACATTGTAATTCTGTCAGAGACGGCAAAGAACTTGGAAGAGCAGTTGAACGGAATGGACAGTGTCTTCGAAGGAGGGTATAAGATGAACATCAACAAAAGCAAAGCGAGGATACTGGAATGCAGTCGAATTAGGTCGGGTACTGCTGAGGAAATTAGATTAGGAAATGAGACACTTAAAGTAGTAAAGGAGTTTTGGTATTTGGGGAGCAAAATAACTGATGATGGTCGAAGTAGAGAGGATATAAAATGTAGACTGGCAATGGCGAGGAAAGCGTTTCTGAAGAAGAGAAATTTGTTAACATCGAGTATAGATTTAAGTGTCAGGAAGTCGTTTCTGAAAGTATTTGTATGGAGTGTAGCCGTTTATGGAAGTGAAACTGGACGATAAATAGTTTGGACAAGAAGAGAATAGAAGCTTTCGAAATGTGGTGCTACAGAATAATGTTGAAGATTAGGTGGGTAGATCATGTAACTAATGAGGAGGTATTGAATAGGATTGGGGAGAAGAGGAGTTTGTGGTACAACTTGACTAGAAGAAGGGATCGGTTGGTGGGACATGTTCTGAGGCATCAAGGGATCACAAATTTAGCATTGGAGGGCAGTGTGGAGGGTAAAAATCGTAGAGGGAGACCAAGAGATGAATACACTAAGCAGATTCAGAAGGATGTAGGTTGCAGTAGGTACTGGGAGATGAAGGTGCTTGCACAGGATAGAGTAGCATGGAGAGCTGCATCAAACCAGTCTCAGGACTGAAGACAACAACAACAACAACAACAACAACATTAGGAGATCCGTAGTTATTCTTGTTAGTGTTACATGGCAGTTTAGTCCTAAACTGTCCTATAACCTATTTTATAATTTTTTTATACAGATTCACGTTGTCAGTCAAGTCAGATCATTAATGCTGCATGAAAGCAGCATACAATTTTTATTAATGCCAATGATCGCATTGATAGTTATTTCTACATCTCTTTTCCTCTTGTCTTGTTATTTCAGCAGCCTAGGAAGCCTTTAGCTGGTTCGCAAAAGGGAAGTTAACTTAGGGGTCCAGAAGAGCCGTAAAGTTGTCTCGAGTTGAAAGCCATTCTCTACACAGGTAAAGAGTAGGGTAAGACAGTCGGCAGTGTCCACTCAGCAGTTACGCTGAGGAGGCTGTGGAACATGCCATAAAAATTGTATTGTACAGGAAGCGAAAAGGAATCTTTTGCAGCTAAGAGAAGAATCTGAAGGCTGCATGACAACGCAAGCCTTTGTAGTGTGGTAGCAGCCATTAAACTATGTCTGTGTTTGGCTCATCATAATTATTTCGGTAGAAGGGGTGAGTTCCTGCATATGCGTACCTGCTGAGCTTCTGGTTGGTCATGAATGAAAAGCTGTCACGTATTGGGCGAGGCTTTCTGCCTTCTTCCCCACACGACGCTTTACTGGTTAACCGTGACAAAGCCAGCAAGAGCAGGAAGTTGCTACCCTGTTCCATTAAACTATCATTGGTCAGAACTCTTGACGTCTGCTCCAGTTGGCTGATGAGATTCCGACACTGGAAGAACCAGCTAAGTTTTGTAAAGGAAAGTCGAAACAGACTTACTTCGGTGATGCCACAGACGACACTTGTTCCACGTCTTGAGGCAAAACGCTGGGTCTGAGGACTGCAGAGAAAGGTGTCTCTGACTTAGAGTAAAGTGCACAGGCTGAACTTACAATTTTCAGCCTCTAGTGTGAGCGTCTTCTGTCCTCTCACAGATTAATAGTGCATATGCTGTCTTTGTAACCACTGACTGGAGGCGAGTGTGAAGTCTGCTAATTTGCATCGGGGTTTCATATCACAGTTCCAATCTTCACAGCCAGCTAGTTGCACCCATCATGCACTTGACCAAGAGTATTCGTGTTCGTGCATGCTCGTCTGGGACTTTTCCTTGAATCACTAATCTTTTCTTTAGTCATTGGCCGTGTTAGCAATGTATGTTGTGCTTTTACTTATCCCACAGCCGATGGCAAGGGTATATTTCTTATTTGCAGTCCACTGTCGACCTCTTAAATGTTCACTTTCTCGATTAAGTGGATAAATCATTTTTACGTGTTTTGGTAATAGACCAAATTGTTATAATGACCGTTAGTTTCATTTCGTAGTTTGATGGATACCTCCACTAATATGTCCATGTGCGGTGTGGTACCCATACTTTCAAGCTAAATTTGGCCACCCTTAGTAATTTTCACTTAATAAGTTGCACAACTTTCGTTGTTTTAAATTTGACTTTCGTTGTTTTAAATTTGTATGATTTTATGGAGAGCTTCCCATCTCTGTAGGCCACTGGGGATTGGATCTGTAGCATCTTATGGATATGCTAAAAAGCTGAACTGCCGCCAAAACAGTAGACTGTTTAAATTATTTAACTATATGCAAATATATGACTATTGTTTATCACCTACTCTCATTTTTCTATCCTTTTCATGTATCCATGGGTTCTTTTCTATGCACTAGTTGGACACAGCATAAGTTTCCAATCGGTAGGTCACATCTATTTATTACACTGCATATGACCTTTCTGGTTGCACAGTGGTCTTCTTCACTTCCTGCAGGGTTGGAAGGATTGGCTGAGGGCTCACAGAAACTGCAGTGGGCAAGAGCAGGGGGGGCGGGGGCGGTCTGGGATTAGAGATGGTGGAAGGGTGGCTAGGAGGGAAGGAGAGACACGTGTGTGTGTGTGTGTGTGTGTGTGTGTGTGTGTGTCCATTCTATTATTTTTAATTATTTTATTTTCATACATTATAAATAATTTTAATTATCGAATCAGTATTTTATTTACAATATATGTTACAAATTAGCGTCAATATTATCTTATGCTATTTTTTTCATTTAACATATTTTCAGTTGCATCTGTTATCTTCTGTAAGAAATACTCTTCCTGGAGACTGAGCATTCCCTTACTCATGTTATTATGGCATGCCACTGTTCATTGTCCTAATATGCTCTTTGTATCTGATTTTAAAATTTCCTGCTGTTATCCCAATATATTTAAAGTTGCATCAGTTACAGTTCACTGCACATATTGTATTGATCTTTCTCTTCTGTCACAATTATTAATTTCTTTTGTTTTGTGCTATTTGTCTTGTAGAATACATTAATCGTATATTTTTAAGGTGTTACTAATTTATTGTGTGCGTTGGTTGTGGTCCACCATCCTGTTGGCTGCTTGTGGTTTTACTGTCCTACAAACCACTTACCACAGATGCTCATGAAAGAACAAACAAACAGCCGATCGGCAGAGCCGTTTCCAAGACGACCTTTCTCAGGCGTCGGACTATAACAATTTTCCCCTTGTCAGAGTCGCATAAGTTAGCAGATTTCCACATTTTTGCCCACTATCGTCCATAGAATGTTTCGCCGTTCCTGTCTGCTCCGCTTGCGTACGTTCCTATCACGTCTCATACCCGCAGTGCTACCAGTCAGCGTTCAATCTCTTGCATGGCAGTGGTCATAATGTTTAGGATCATCAGTCATTCACAATTATGAATTTGAATATTGCGTTCCCACGTATTCAAAGGGTTAGTACTAGATTTTAGACACTTCACTTCTCTGCCTTTTAATTCTTCTGAGGCATGGACAGACATCGTTATCTCTTAAGATTGCTGTATGCAAATACATCAAAAACTTGTGAAAAAATCCGAGAGGCAGTCATCTCGGTGCACCTACACTACTGGCCATTAAACTTGCTACACCAAGAAAAAATGCAGAAGATAAACGGGTATTCATTGGACAAATACACTCCTGGAAATTGAAATAAGAACACCGTGAATTCATTGTCCCAGGAAGGGGAAACTTTATTGACACATTCCTGGGGTCAGATACATCACATGATCACACTGACAGAACCACAGGCACATAGACACAGGCAACAGAGCATGCACAATGTCGGCACTCGTACAGTGTATATCCCCCTTTCGCAGCAATGCAGGCTGCTATTCTCCCATGGAGACGATGTAGAGATGCTGGATGTAGTCCTGTGGAACGGCTTGCCATGCCATTTCCACCTGGCGCCTCAGTTGGACCAGCGTTCGTGCTGGACGTGCAGACCGCGTGAGACGACGCTTCATCCAGTCCCAAACATGGTCAATGGGGGACAGATCCGGAGATCTTGCTGGCCAGGGTAGTTGACTTACACCTTCTAGAGCACGGGATACATGCGGACGTGGATTGTCCTGTTGGAACAGCAAGTTCCCTTGCCGGTCTAGGAATGGTAGAACGATGGGTTCGATGACGGTTTGGATGTACCGTGCACTATTCAGTGTCCCCTCGACGATCACCAGTGGAGTACGGCCAGTGTAGGAGATCGCTCCCCACACCATGATGCCGGGTATTGGCCCTGTGTGCCTCGGTCGTATGCAGTCCTGATTGTGGCGCTCACCTGCACGGCGCCAAACACGCATACGACCATCATTGGCACCAAGGCAGAAGCGACTCTCATCGCTGAAGGCGACACGTCTCCATTCGTCCCTCCATTCACGCCTGTCGCGACACCACTGGAGGCGGGCTGCACGATGTTGGGGCGTGAGCGGAAGACGGCCTAACGGTGTGCGGGACCGTAGCCCAGCTTCATGGAGACGGTTGCGAATGGTCCTCGCCGATACCCCAGGAGCAACAGTGTCCCTAATTTGCTGGAAAGTGGCGGTGCGGTCCCCTACGGCACTGCGTAGGATCCTACGGTCTTGGCGTGCATCCGTGCGTCGCTGTGGTCCGGTCCCAGGTCGACGGGCACGTGCACCTTCCGCCGACCACTGGCGACAGCATCGATGTACTGTGGAGACCTCACGCGCCACGTGTTGAGCAATTCGGCGGTACGTCCACCCGGGCTCCCGCATGCCCACTATACGCCCTCGCTCAAAGCCCGTCAACTGCACACACGGTTCACGTCCACGCTGTCGCGGCATGCTACCAGTGTTAAAGACTGCGATGGAGCTCCGTATGCCACGGCAAACTGGCTGACCGTGACGGCGGCGGTGCACAAATGCTGCGCAGCTAGCGCCATTCGACGGCCAACACCGCGGTTCCTGGTGTGTCCGCTGTGCCGTGCGTGTGATCCTTACATGTACAGCCCTCTCGCAGTGTCCGGAGCAAGTATGGTGGGTCTGACACACCGGTGTCAATGTGTTCTTTTTTCCATTTCCAGGAGTGTATATTATACTAGAATTGTCATGTGATTACATTTTCATGCAATTTAGGAGCATAGATCCTGAGAAATCAGTACCCAGAACAACCACCTCTGGCCGTAATAACGGCCTTGATACGCCTGGGCATTGAGTCAAACAGAGCTTGGATGGCGTGTACAGGTACAGCTGCCCATACAGCTTCAACACGATACTACAGTTCATCAAGAGTAGTGACTGGCGTATTGTGACGAGCCAGTTGCTCGGCCACCATTGACCAGACGTTTTCAGTTGATGAGATATCTGGAGAATGTGCTGGCCAGGGCAGCAGTCGAACATTTTCTGTATCCAGGAAGGCCCGTACAGGACCTGCAACATGCGGTCCTGCATTATCCTGCTGAAATGTAGGGTTTCGCAGGGATCGAATGAATGGAAGAGCCACGGGTCGTAACACATCTGAAATGTAACATCCACTGTTCAAAGTGCCGTCAATGCGAACAAAAGGTGACCGAGACGTGTAACCAATGGCACCCCATACCATCATGCCCGGTGATATGCCAGTATGGCGATAACGAACACACGCTTCCAATGTGCGTTCACCGCGATGTCGCCATACACGGATGTGGCAATCATTATGCTGTAAACAGAACCTGGGTTCATCCGAAATAATGACGTTTTGCCATTCGTGCACCCAGGTTCGTTGTTGAGTACACCATCCCAGGCGCTCCTGTCTGTGATGCAGCGTCAAGGGTAACCGCAGCCACAGTCTCCGAGCTGAAAGTCCATGCTGCTGCAAACGTCGTCGAACTGTTCGTGCAGATGGTTGTTGTCTTGCAAACGTCCCCATCTGTTGACTCAGGGATCGAGACGTGGCTGCACGATCCGTTACAGCCATGCGGATAAGATGCCTGTCATTTCGATTGCTAGTGATACGAGGCAGTTGAGATCCAGCACGGCGTTCCGTATTACCGTCCTGAACCCACCGATTCCATATTCTACTAACAGTCATTGGATCTCGACCAACGCGAGAAGCAATGTAGCGATACGATAAATCGCAATCGCGTTATGCTACAATCCGACCTTTATCAATGTCGGAAACGTGATGGTAGGCATTTCTCCTCCTTACACGAGGCATCACAACAACGTTTCACCAGGCAACGCCGGTCTACTGCTGTTTGTGTATGAGAAATCGGTTGGAAACTTTCCTCATGTCAGCGCGTTATAGGTGTCGCCACCGGCGCCAACCTTGTGTGAATGCTCTGAAAAGCTAATCATTTGCGTATCACAGCATCTTCTTCCTGTCGGTTAAATTTCACGTCTGTAGGACGTCATCTTCGTGGTGTAGCAATTTAATGGCCAGTTGTGTACTTCAGCGCCCAATTCTTGCTCTCCAACTGGAGGCCGGAAAATTTGCACGGTGACCAGCGCTACTCGCGCGTATCGATACTCATTTTCTGTCGTTTTCTGGTGCTTCCAGTGACAGTGAATGGCACTTGACAGAAAGCGAACTGTCTGCAAGTGCTCGTTCACTTGTGTTTGTTTCGATTTTCTCCAGTATAACGGGGCTTTGTAGCAGAGAGAATTTCCATCCGGCCTCTTTCTGTACTGTGTGCCATTCACTGGTCCCCAGATGAGCCGCTGCTGCCGTTTTCGTACGTGGAGGTGTCTTCGCTGCCCACGGCGCACGTGCACTGGTCCCCGCCACCGCTGCCATCGGCCGCGGAGGGCCTCTACTACAGCGTCGTGACGCTGGTGGACGGCCGGCAGGTGGAGTCGCGCGCGGTGCCGGCGTCGCAGGCGTCGCTGGCGCTGCCTCTGGGGGAGGCGTCCGGGGGCGGCGGCGCCGTCAGGTTCAGCGTGCGCGCCCTGCAGGCCGGCGGCGGCGAGCCCTCCCTGCTGCCCAACTGCAGCCTCTGTGACGGCGGCGAGCGCGCCGCGCTGCAGCCCTCCAACTGCAGTCTCTGCGACAGCTTCCGCACGCCGCCGCTCGCGCTGGGTGAGTGCAGCGCACCTGTCTCACACTCTACACACAGCGCTAGAACAGCGCTCTAGAGGAATAATCATTTGATTCGGATTTTACCCTTTCTTGGACACAATCGGAGTAGTTAAGTTTGAATACTACACAGAAATGTGTCGTCGCTAAACAGCAGCAAAGTTTGCGTATGGCATAACTCGAGATAGAGCGATTCTGCCACTCCGTTTCATGCTGTGTCCAGGAAGTTGAAGCAGGAGCGTCGCGTATTCTTACAGGAGAGGCTATGGTCAAAACACATACGAAAATGCAAAATGGTTTTGGTCGTACGTAAAGTACAGCAGTGAAGACACAATGAGCACCTTCAGTATATAAAAGCAACGACAGTATTACTGACGACAGCACGACTAAAGTAAAGTTACTAATCAAGGTTTTGTATAATTCCTACCCAATGAAGATGCAGTAAATATCCCAGAATTTGAATCAAGAACCGGTTTCATCTGGACTACTTTGAAAGTACACTCAAAAAAAAAACTACGCACCATGAAGGAATTTTCCCAATGGGCGTTAATCGGTAGTTGTGACGCACATGGAAAGACAAAAAGGTGATTGCAATTTCAGAAAAAAATTGGATGATTTATTCACAAAGTGAGCAACTCAATAACGCGTTGCTCCACTTCTGGCCCTTATACAAGCAGTTATACTATACGGCTTACCATTGATTGACAGAGTTGTTAGCCGGCCGAAGTGGCCGTGCGGTTAAAGGCGCTGCAGTCTGGAACCGCAAGACCGCTACGGTCGCAGGTTCGAATCCTGCCTCGGGCATGGATGTTTGTGATGTCCTTAGGTTAGTTAGGTTTAACTAGTTCTAAGTTCTAGGGGACTAATGACCTCAGCAGTTGAGTCCCATAGTGCTCAGAGCCATTTGAACCATTTTTTTGACAGAGTTGTTGGATGTCCCACTGAGGGATATCGTGCCAAATTCTGTCCAATTGGCGCATCACATCGTCAAAATCCCGAGCTGGTAGCAAGGCCCTCCCCATAATGCTCGAAACGTTCTCAATTGGGGACTTTCCGTCAGTTACTATGAACTTTTACCTTCTACATCTACATCTACATTGATACTCCGCAAGCCACCCAACGGTGTGTGGCGGAGGGCACTTTACGTGCCACTGTCATTACCTCCCTTTCCTGTTCCAGTCGCGTATGGTTCGCGGGAAGAACGACTGTCTGAAAGCCTCCGTGCGCGCTCTAATCTCTCTAATTTTACATTCGTGATCTCGGGAGGTATAAGTAGGGGGAAGCAATATATTCGATACCTCATCCAGAAACGCACCCTCTCGAAACCTGGCGAGCAAGTTACACCGCGATGCAGAGCGCCTCTCTTGCAGAGTCTGCCACTTGAGTTTATTAAACATCTCCGTAACGCTATCACGGTTACCAAATAACCCGGTAACGAAACGCGCCGCTCTTCTTTGGATCTTCTCAATCTCTTCCGTCAACCCGACCTGGTACGGATCCCACACTGATGAGCAATACTCAAGTATAGGTCGAACGAGTGTTTTGTAAGCCACCTCCTTTGTTGATGGACTACATTTTCTAAGCATTCTCCCAATGAATCTCAACCTGGTACCCGCCTTACCAACAATTAATTTTATATGATCATTCCACTTCAAATCGTTCCGCACGCATACTCCCAGATATTTTACAGAAGTAACTGCTACCAGTGTTTGTTCCGCTATCATATAATCATACAATAAAGGATCCTTCTTTCTATGTATTCGCAATACATTACATTTGTCTATGTTAAGGGTCAGTTGCCACTCCCTGCACCAAGTGCCTATCCGCTGCAGATCTTCCTGCATTTCGCTACAATTTTCTAATGCTGCAACTTCTCTGTATACTACAGCATCATCCGCGAAAAGCCGCATGGAACTTCCGACACTATCTACTAAGTCATTTATATATATTGTGAAAAGCAATGGTCCCATAACACTCCCCTGTGGCACGCCAGAGGTTACTTTAACGTCTGTAGACGTCTCTCCATTGATAACAACATGCTGTGTTCTGTTTGCTAAAAACTCTTCAATCCAGCCACACAGCTGGTCTGATATTCCGTAGGCTCTTACTTTGTTTATCAGGCGACAGTGCGGAACTGTATCGAACGCCTTCCGGAAGTCAAGAAAAATAGCATCTACCTGGGAGCCTGTATCTAATATTTTCTGGGTCTCATGAACAAATAAGGCGAGTTGGGTCTCACACGATCGCTGTTTCCGGAATCCATGTTGATTCCTACATAGTAGATTCTGGGTTTCCAGAAATGACATGATACGCGAGCAAAAAACATGTTCTAAAATTCTACAAGAGATCGACGTAAGAGACATAGGTCTATAGTTTTGCGCATCTGCTCGACGACCCTTCTTGAAGACTGGGACTATCTGTGCTCTTTTCCAATCATTTGGAACCCTCCGTTCCTCTAGAGACTTGCGGTACACGGCTGTTAGAAGGGGGGCAAGTTCTTTCGCGTACTCTGTGTAGAATCGAATTGGTATCCCGTCAGGTCCAGTGGACTTTCCTCTATTGAGTGATTCCAGTTGCTTTTCTATTCCTTTCTGACAGGATATCACGAATCCAATCACACAACTGAGATACTACTCCGTTAGTCCTGCAGTTTGATTAAAACTGCCAAAAGCCTTATGAAAATCTAAAAATATGAAATCTGCTTCACATCCCCTGTTGATAGAACTCATTACTTCGCGAGAATAAAGAGGTAGCTTTCATAAAAACGATATTTTCTGACTCCGTGTTGGCTATTTGTCAATAAATCGTTTTCTACGAGATAAGTCTTAAAGTTCGAGCACAGTGAGTGTTCCAAAACCCTACTGCAAATCGACGTTCGTGATATGGGTCTGTAACTCAGTGGATGACTCATATTTTCTATCTTGGGTATCGGTGTGACTTTTGTAATTTCCAGTCTTTAGGTATGGATCTTTCGGCGAACGAGCGGTTGTGTGTGCCAAGTATGGAGCTAGAGTATCAGCATACCCTGAAAGGGACCTAGTGGTATACATTTTGGACTGGAATACTTGCCTTTATTAAGTGATTTAAGCTGCTTCACTACACCGAGGATATCGACTTTTAAGTTTCTCACGTTGGCAGCTGTTCTCGACTCAAATTACGGAACATTTCCCTCTTCGTTCTAGGTGAAGGAATTTCGGAATTCAATGTTTACTAATTCTACCTTAGTGACACTGTCATCAGTAACATCACTATGGTTATCATGCAGTGAAGGTATTTATTGTGTTTTGCCACAGGTGTACTTTAGGCACCACCAGAATCTCTTAAAGTGAAACCTTATATTCTCTTGGACAGAACTAAGATTTTTGTGACATTTGAGTCAGGAAGACGTGTAGTGACGAGAGGGAAATCACGCATATAAATGCAGCAGAACAGTTGGGAAGCCGATCTTGTAGAAAATGATTAGTACCTACTGGTGAAACTGAACAGTGAAGTGCAAACTAAACACAGAGAACTGGTTGCTGTTGACAGCGAGCCGAGGTGGCGTAAGATCTCTGACACCTGGCAGCGCTATTGCTAGCTTTCATACGAGAAGTAAACACATGAAAAAAAGTTTTGCATCACCCTGGTTCCCAGAACTCCCGAAGTTGGACGTTCGCTGTGGATATTGTAACACAGACACAGTCCCTTTCACTGTTCAGAGATGTCAATAAACCCATCCAGAGATGTAAAAATCCATGCATGAGCATCGCCTATTAGACGGAGGGGGTCCGACAGCCGATCAGTTCCAGTCATTCCACCAGGAACGAGGTACACGGCTCGTGTTTTCTGTAGTTCAACCATGCCTAGACGGTCAATACCGCGGTTCGATTGCGTCCGCATTGTTACTTTGTGCCAGGAAGAGCTCTCAACAAGGGAAGTGTCCAGGCGTCTCGGAGTGAACCAAAGCGATATTGTTCGGACATGGAGAGATATAGAGAGACAGGAACTGTCGACGACGTGCCAAAAACTCGGAATGTGGAATGGGGGGAGGGATGGGGGGAGGAGGAGGGATGCGCAGAAGGTGGATGTGCCCCGATGGACAGGCGAATCCAGGCCCAGCAGTTCAGAGTCCTGCAAAGCAGTGGTTGGAGTGACAACGTTGGCTTGTGGGGAGAGGGTCTCTCCGTACAAGAGCTCCATGAGGGAGGCATTTAGGCCTTGCTTGTAGGCAGCACGGGCTCCTAGTAGCACCCACGGGAGGGCCTCAGCCCACGCTTCATTGTGGCACACGAGCGCGCCTTTAGGTAGTGCTGGGAACAACAGAATAAAAACGATAGATTCAGTCGGTTGTTGGAAAACAATCGACTGATTCGGTTCTAGCTTTACTTACTGGTTGAATTATTCATTCTATGGGAGCAACCGAATGGAAACAAGCGAATCAGCCAGTGGTAGCTTCGTGTATCAATTGGATTATTATAGTCATTTCCTTTGAGTGAAATCGATCTGTGGGAGCAAGCGAATGAAAACAGTCAACACAATCCTGTGGTGTTTTTCATACTGACTGAGTTATTCATTCTATCTTTTCAAATGAAACCAACCTTTTTAGTTGTATCTGAACGTCCCGCACGCTCCACGTCAATGTGCTGCTGCTGCCAGGGCCACAACAGCAGCTGGCGCGAGGAGATGGCCAATCGGCACTAGGGCACGTCCTAGTAGTGGTGCAATCGAGCCGGCCACCGTGCTACCTTCTCGCGCCGGCTGAACCCTTGACCCTGCCAGCAGCAGGAGGAGGTTATGGCGGCGACGCCACGCGCCCGCCCCCAACGCCCCGAACTGCCAATCGCTCCTCACGGAAAATGGTGAAAAAGTTGTCTGCCGAGCCTGTTTGTCAACATGGCGGAGGTCATTGTCCCGCGCAGCAGGTGGCGTCGGCAACTCAGGCGGAGTTGGATGGGGTTGGGCAGCCTTAGCTGCGTCTTGGCTGCGTGTGTGGCAAGGCGGCAGTGAACCGGCAACTTTGGTACTGTTTCCCACGTAAATAATGCTTCACCAATGCTGCCCGATGGTGTGGATCCTATCGGTGAGCCGTAACGTAGAGTCCAAGAGGTCGTGTCCATGCGACATCACGGCGAGTTGCACTAATGGTTGCAGTTTGTCTAGCCGTAGGGTCCACGGGGTGCGGTCGGGCATGAGATTTACGTCCGATTGTGTTCTAAGGCGGCGCCAAAGTTGGGAAGGCGTCTTTTCGCCAGCGTCTCGTCGTATACGACATGCTGAAATTGCTACTTCGGAGTACGTGGAAGGCGTTGAAGTAACAGCTGCCTCGTACTTGTTGACGGCAGGAGTAGAAAGAAAGATATCACTGATCAGTTCGGCTTGCGCACCGAGGTGGCTGAGTAGAGTGACGAACTTAGCATTGTCGTCGATAAAGCCGTGGCCACCACGATACATTCACACAGGGAAAACCACACGGCAGGGTGACCAGCACTGAGCAGTGGGGGTTTAAAATTTAGACGATAGTCGGGTAATTCTATTGGTGTGGGCGTGGAACAGAGTATAGTGAGAGCGCGGCCTGCGAATCGCCACACCGGGCTGTAGACCTGGCAGCAACATCGTTAGCTGAACGTCCGTGCTGTTGTATGATGTGCTGAGGTGCGGCTGGAGGAAATGCGGGCACTCGCGGCCCATTTGGCGCAGTAGCGACGTCATCCGCGGACAGTTGCTGTAACGACATGACCTGGTGCTGTACGGATGGAAGGAACACGAGCACATGTGGCGTGGTCGACGCGATAGCTACGTCGATGGAAAATAGTTCGTGAGACTGCGCGTCGTGGTGTGTGTCAGGCGGTAGAACTGCGGGTGCACGCGACGCTGAAGACGCGGGGTGAGCACTCGAAACAATACAGTCAGTATGTGGCACATTGTTTTGCACGTAAGGTGTTGACAAGATCACAGGTGCGGCGTGGGTGCCGTGCACGTGACGACTCTATTCGTGAAGGTGGGCTTGATTGCTCAGTAGACGCCTGTAAAGTCGTACGAACAGAACCGGAACCAAACTCAATGGAAAGATTTTTTGTTGGAAGCAGGCAGAAACGACACTGTTCACTGTGTGTGAATCACTCTGTAAGATAACGAGTCCATTCATTTGCACAGTTCGCCTGTTCGTGGACGCCGGAGCAAGGGAAGGGAAAAAGGTTGATAAACCATGGGCGTACTAAAAAGACGAGACGGAGTGACGGCGGGGCTCCATTTTTCATTGTGCACGTCGGCATTGTTCCCCGACAGATCAATGGTCTGATGTGTCGTTGTTTCAGATTTCATTACTGCATTTTGCGGAGCACGCGAATATTCAGTATCGTAACGCGGCACAAAATACGATGATGCAGTGGTGCCGTCGTCGGTTTCGACGAAGTGCCGGTAATGGCTGCACTATCGTAGCACTGTTACGGACGTGAAAATACGGCGCGACGCGGTAGTGGAGGGTCACCAAATATGGTTCCACGGTAAGTGTGACGAATACGGAGCATAAATTACACTGCAAAACTGAAGAAACTGTAAAAAGGCGGGAACACGAGGAGATGGGACCTGGATAAACTGAAAGAACCAGAGGTTGTGGAGAGCTTCAGGGAGATCATTAGGGAACGATTGACAAGAATGGGGGAACGAAATACAGTAGAAGAGTAATGGGTAGCTTTGAGAGATGAAATAGTGAAGACAGCAGAGGATCAAGTAGGTAAAAAGAAAAGGGCTAATAGAAATCCTTGGGTAACAAAAGACATATTGACTTTAACTGATGAAAGGAGAAAATATAAAAATGCAGTAAATGAAGCAGGCAAAAAGGAATACAAAAGTCTCAAAAATGAGATCGACAGGAACTGCAAAATGGCTAGGCGCGGATGGCTAGAGGACAAATGTAAGGATGTAGAGACTTATCTCACTAGGGGTAAGATAGATACTGCCTACAGGAAAATTAAAGAGACCTTTATAGGGTCTATATAAGGGCGATGTTCTTGAGGACAATATTGTAGAAATGGAAGAGAGTGTAGATTAAGATGAAATGGGAGATATGATACTGCTGAAAGACCTAAGTCGAAACAAGGCCCCTGGAGTAAACAACATTCCATTAGAACTACTGACAGCCTTGGAAGAGCCAGGCCTAACAAAACTCTACCATCTAGTAAGCAAGATGTATGAGACAGGCGAAATACCCTCAGACTTCAAGAAGAATATAATTATTCCAATCCCAAAGAAAGCTGGTGTTGACAGATGTGAAAATTACCGAACTATCAGTTTAATAAGCCACGGCTGCGAAATACTAACACGAATTGTTTACAGACGAATGGAAAAACTGGTAGAAGCCGACCTCGGGGAATATCAGTTTGGATTCCGTAGAAATGTTGGAACACGTGAGGCAATACTGACCCCATGTCTTATCTTAGCAAATAGATTAAGGAAAGGCAAACCTACGTTTCTAGCATTTGTAGACTTAGAGAAAGCTTTTGACAATGTTGACTGGAATATTCTCTTTCAAATTCTGAAGCTGGCAGGGGTAAAATACAGGGAGCGAAAGGCTATTTACAATTTGTAAAGAAACCAGACGGCAGTTATAAGAGTCGAGGGGCATGAAAGGGAGGCAGTGGTTGGGAAGGGAGTGAGACAGGTTTGTAGCCTATCACCGATGTTATTCAATCGGTATATTGAGTAAGCAGTAAAGGAAACAAAAGAAAAATTCGGAGTAGGAATTAAAATCCATGTAGAAGAAATAAAAGCTTTGAGCTGCACCGATGATATTGTAATTCTGTCAGAGACAGCAAAGGATCCGGAAGAGTAGCTGAATGAAATGGACAGTGTCTTAAAAGGAGGATATAAGATGAACATCAACAAAAACAAAACGAAGATAATGGAATGTAGTCGAATTAAATCGGGTGATGCTGCTGGAATTAGATTAGGAAATGAGACGCTTAAAGTAGTAAGTGAGTTTTGCTATTTGGGGAGCAAAGTAACTGATGATGGTCGAACTAGGGAGGATATAAAATGTAGATCGACAATGTCAATGAAAGCATTTCTGAATAAGAGAAATTTGTTAACATCGAGTATAGATTCTGAAAGTATTTGTATGGAGTGTAGCCATGTATGAAAGTGAAACGTAGGCGATAAATAGTTTGGACAAGAAGAGAATAGAAGCTTTCGAAATATGGTGCTACAGAAGAATGCTGAAGATTAGACGGGGAGCAAGTATTGAATAGAACTGGAGAGAAGAGAAATTTGTGGCACAACTTGACTAGAAGAAGGGATCGTTTGGTAGGGCATATTCTGAGGTATCAAAGGATCATCAATTTGGTATTGGAGGGCAGCGTGGAGGGTAAAAATCGTAGAGGGAGACCAAGGGATGAATACACTAAACAGATTCAGAAGGATGTAGGTTGCAGTAGGTACTGGGAGATGAAGAAGCTTGCACAGGAGAGAGTAGCGTGGAGAGCTGCATCAAACCAGTCTCTGTAGTGAAAACCACAACAACAACAAATTACAGTGGGTGCTAAGTACGCGAAATACTTCGTTGTTCATTTAAGCACAGTTACAAAGAACATCCATACATGTAAACAAGCTAATTGTGACTGCCAAAACCAAAGACTTCACGTCACCCGTTGCTGCCGATGTCAACGATATGATTCTGGCCTCCGGGAAGAGATGTAATTCGTTGAGTCCTCACAGACTGTTGTTCTTCATTTTCTGCTCCTACATCTTCAAAATACTTTTTCGTGCATAAATTTGCATATTACTGTAAAACTGTAATTTCACTTTATTGTTTAAAACAATGTAATCCACATATTATTCTGCGAGAGGGGTCGAGCTTTAAAACGTATCGAGAGGTCGCTGGATGTAACGGTGACAATTGTGTCTGGAGAGGAGTCCAGACTGATTACTGTCGCGCATGATGGACGGTATGGCGTGTTGGTGCGGCAGTTTTTAGACTGTGTTTGCGGTGCACATCACGGACTGTTTTTGATGCACCTCACGGACCGTGAAGTAAAATGTGTTAAAGAGCTTTCTGTCGTGGACTTCCATGTCACAAAACAGAGTTAAGAATTACGATATTAGGACAGTGGAGTAAATTGTTTGCTAAGTGGAGTAGTTTCATAGTGTAATGACACCGTGAACTTAATGTACGTACAGATCAATAGGTTCTCGATGTAAACTATTATAACAGGAAGCAGTAACGTCAAGGGTACCAAATCGGTACAGAGAAGAGAAGATTTACCAAGATCAACGTTTTAAATGTTCTGTGCAAACTGTGGAGTTACAGATATGCTTCTTGTCATGAACTAATACTTCACAAAAATAAGAATCTGAAGGCTACGACGTTCGGTTCTTGGAATAACGTGTTTACCAAGTTCACAGTGTGGAGAAAACGGTTCTCAGGGGTGTGCTTCGCGAGATTACAGACCGTGTGTTTATACTATTTATTCGAGGATTTGTTAGAAATAACGAAGTACTCGTTATACTTACGAATTGTGTGCATATGGATAATGGGGTTCCACCTAGTCACTAAATTATGTAAATCACACACAGTTCTGTTACTAATTCTGTAAATACTGTAGGATTAGACTATACATCTGTTCACTTAGCTCTGTAATATCAACAACCAAGTTATTACTCGTGAAAGAATGGTAACATGACTAAGCACAATGTAAACATAACATGTCTGATTTGACAGCTTTGATAGCTATCGCATTCAATTTGCCCTCGCCGCTAAGCTTAGACCAATAGCGAACAAGCTGCTTTAATTCTGCTGGTCGAAGCTCAGAAACTAATGGCAGACGTCGCGATTTACGCGTGCGACCCCATCACACATTCAAGTATGCCCTATGCAAACTCACTTTGAAACTAACACTGCACACGCATTTGTAACACATCCCCTCAGGAGGCACACAATAATTTCAAAGAAAGATATAGTTCAAGCAAAAGAAAAATACTTACAACTATTGGTGGGTCAACAAAACTGCACGGAAAGTTAATAGTTCACTTCCAGCTATTTTATTCACGTAGCAAAAGTTAAGGAAAGGATAAGAAAGAAAATACCTTTGTAATGAAATGAACAATTTACAATCTGAACTGCTGAAATCTCTTAGTCTTTATCTGGAGAGAGCGCATAACAATGCAGATTGATGTTCATAGTTGGAGAGTCTTGTCGGCGTTTTGAGATGATGGCGGCGGCTTGTGATGTTTCAGATAAAATTATTACAGCAGCTCCGTTTGTCGTATTTCCACGGCGAAGTATGCTGGTAACGTCTCTCCTCGCTTATACTGGGAAGTCATCTGCAGTGACGTTTAACAGGCCACTGGTTGAATGCACGTGATTGTTGGTGACAGTCCACAAGTTTAGCATGTGGACGTTTCTTACACGTTCTACACATTAAATTCTCGTTTCAGTACTTCGTACACCGTTCGTTATGGTCTCAGACCGCGATATAATTGCCTATCACGTTTACACATGACTGCCGAAATCGGAAATTCATGGTCAGTAAAAGCGTTCTTGCACCTGATCCGCAGCTGTAATTATGTTTATCTCCTTAGTTACGGCTTGAAACATTTGGCTGTTCATTAAGAAGGCAAACATATAATACAGTTTTATTAAGCCTGGGCTCTCGCGATGCACTTAAATGCAAAAGCAGTTTCAGCCACACTGTAGCAATAACTAAAATGTCTACTCGCGTAAGCTTTCTCAGCACCGGTTGAGACACAGTGCATTTAGTAATAATCATATCGCACGATCTTCCTTTTCCTAATTACCACTTCATATTTCATTACGCATTGCGACGGTAATTCTAATCTCTATCATTCAGTTCCAGATTCATTGTCTTGGCAAGTTTTTGCACCTCAAATCAACAACGCGCGTCTCTCCATATTGCTGCACACACACACACACACACACACACACACACACACACACTAATTGACACTCCCTCACTGTTTATCGCTGCTCAACTGTTACTTTCGATATCGCTCTCTGCGCTTTCATGTCTACGATGTGCATAGCAGTTCCTCACATCTCTGTTGGTATCACAAATGCAGGTAGAAAAAAAAAGTTTAAAGTCTTTCTATATTTAAGTAATAATAAGGAAAAAGGTTTATCCATTATAGAAAAAAGTGTCAATTGCTGTTACTTTTTTAACATTATTACCAAACACTGCTGTCCTGCACCATCAAAGATATGAATACGTAGTCTAAGAAAGCGAAAGAAATGAAAAAAGGACAAATTTACCTATCACTAATGGCTATATCTTCACAACGGGTCTCAATGTGTAGCAAAGACTGTGAAATAGAAATGTACTGAATTCCTTGTCGCCATACAATAATATCTGAGAGAGTAATACAAAAACTATAACGTACGAAGAGTGGTGAGAAACGTTTAATAAGCACAATTATGTCGGTAAATAACACTGTTTTCTGAGTGAAACACGTTTGATCTACATCGCCCACACCAGGTACTTCAGTCGATGAGGAGATTGTAAATAACACACTTTCTTCCGGATGTATACCTGTACAAGTGGCCATTCCCAAGAAAACAATTACAGCGGCAGTTCTTAGCAAGGGTTTACACAAATTTGGTTCATGGACCGGCAAAGTGGGATGACAACATGGCATTTCCCATAACTAAGTGCTTCTTCATAGATAGCTCTTTTCTTGTAAATTTGTGTCCTAAAGACGGAGATACTACCTTTCTGCGGGTTACTGTTCCTACTTCTCATTGTTGTTATCCATTTAACTTGTCTTAAATCCCAGTTAGTTTAAATTAAAGTTTCAGTTGTTGAACAGGTTAAATTGAAAATAATTTCTTTTATATGAAAATATTTTTTAATGTTTTATCTTTTCATGTGGCGTACATTCTTGTAGCACTTACCTGAGCAGCGATACAATTATTTTTTATTTTATATTTTCTCCATCTTTTAGATTAGATTAGATTAGATTAGATTTACTTTCATTCCAATTGATCCGTAGTGAGGAGGTCCTCCTGGATGTGGAACATGTCAGAAAAACAACAATACATGACAAATATTTACAACTAAAACAAATAAAGTAATGTACCATTCCACAGGTCCCAAGTGGAATGATCGTCATTTTTAATGAACACTAAGAGTCATTTTACAAATACTAATGCACTGAATTTAAAATAAAAAACGTTTTTTTATTTATTTATAAGGTAATAAACATGTAATACAACTACTGTAATACTTATTTACAATGAACACATTACTGCACTGAAATGGTGCAGAAGTTAGATTATACTTACACACACACACACACACACACACACACACACACACACACACAAATTTTCAGTGAACACATTACTGCACTGAAATTGTGCAGAAGTTATGTTGTACTTATATACAAATCAGTTGGTTTTACTAAGAAATTCATCAATGGAGTAGAAGGAGTTGGCCACCAATAAATCCTTTAGGCTTCTCTTAAACTGAATTTCATTGGTTGTTAAGCTTTTTATGGCTGCTGGCAAGTTATTGAAAATGTGTGTTCCTGAATAATGCACACCTTTTTGTACAAGACTAAGTGACTTTAAATTCTTGTGAAGATTATTCTTATTTCTAGTATTGATTCCATGAATTGAGCTGTTGGTTTGAAAAAGTGATATATTTTTAATGACAAATTTCATTAAGGAATAAATATACTGGGAAGCTGTAGTTAGTATCCCTAGTTCCCTAAATAGGCTTCTGCAGGATGTTCTTGAGTTCACACCACATATAATTCTTACTGCACGTTTTTGTGCCTGGAAAACTTTAGCTTGGCTTGATGAATTACCCCAAAAAATAATCCCATATGACATTATGGAATGAAAGTAAGCATAGTATGCCAGCTTTTTCATTTTTATATCCCCTACATCTGACAAAATTCCCATTGCAAACAGAGATTTGTTAAGACGCTTCAGCAGTTCTGTGGTGTGCTCCTCCCAATTGAATTTATTATCAAGCTGTAATCCCAAGAATTTAACACTGTCCACTTCTTCTATCTTCTTGTCATCATATGTTAGACATATACTCTTGGGACACCCCTTACAAGTTCTGAACTGCATGTAGTGTGTTTTTTCAAAGTTTAGTGACAAAGAATTGGCTAGGAACCAGTGATTAATGTCCACAAATATTTTATTGGCTGATCTTTCTAAGACTACACTTGATTTGCTATTTATTGCAATGTTTGTATCATCGGCAAACAAAACAAACTTGGCATCTGGTAATGTTACTGATGAAAGGTCATTGATATACACAAGAAAAAGTAAGGGCCCCAAAATGGAACCTTGTGGGACCCCACATGTAATTAGTTCCCAGTTGGATGATGCCTGATAGACATGTATCAAGCTCTTTCCTAATAACACCCTTTGTTTCCTGCCAGAGATATAAGATTTGAACCATTTTGCAGCATTTCCTGTTACACTATAATATTCTAGTTTACTTAAAAGGATATTGTGATTTACACAGTCAAATGCCTTTGATAGATCACAAAATATACCAGTTGCCTGCAATTTTTTGTCTAATGAATTAAGCACATTTTCACTGTAAGTGAAGATAGCCTTCTCAATATCAGAACCTTTTAGAAATCCAAACTGTGACTTTGACAGTATGTTATTTGAGATAAGATGGTTATAAAGACGACAGTACATTACTTTTTCGAAAATTTTTGAGAATGCTGGTAACAGTGAAATTGGACGGAAATTTGATGCTATTTCTTTATCTCCCTTCTTAAACAGTGGCTTAACTTCAGCATATTTCAGCCATTCAGGAAATATTCCACTGATAAACGACTGGTTACACAGATAGCTTAATATGTTACTTAGCTCAGAATCACATTCTTTAATTAACTTTGTTGATATTTCATCATACCCACTAGATGTTTTTGATTTTAAAGATTTTATGATGGACATTATTTCTGTTGGGGTAGTGAGGGTCAAATTCATATTATGGAAATTACTTGAAATGTCTGGTCTAAGGTAATCCATAGCAGCATCTACCGAACCTGACAACCCCATCTTTTCAGTAACAGTTATAAAATGTTTGTTAAAAAGTTCTGCAACACTATACACATCTGTCACCAATGTATCATTTACTCTTAATGCTATTTGTTCCTCTTCATGTCTGGTCCTACCGGTCTCCTCCTTCACTATATCCCATATTGTCTTTATTTTGTTATCTGATATGACTATCTTTTCCTTGTAATATATTTGCTTTGACATCCATATTACAGTCTTTAATATTTTGCAGTATTTCTTATAATGTGCTATAGCATCAACATTGGAAATGTTTCGGATTGACAGATACAGTTTTCTTTTTGTTTTACAAGATACCCTTATTCCTCGAGTAATCCATGGCTTCTTTGTAGATTTTCCTCTAACCTTGGTAAGTTTTGGGGGAAAGCAGTGTTCAAATAAGGTAAGCACTTTATTAGCAAAAATGTTATATTTTTCATTCATGCCATGAGCACTGTAAACATCAGTCCAGTGAATGTCTCTGAGGAGTGTCCTAAAATAATCAATTTTTGGCTTACTGATTACCCTCTTGAGCTCAGATTTAACAGATTTTATATCCTGTTCAGTATTAACATTTAACAGAAGGAACTGCATGTCATGGTCTGAGAGGCCATTGGCTATTGGTTTTGTAATATAATTTTGTTCATTGGACTTTTCTATAAAGATATTATCAATGGCTGTTTGTGAGCAAGTGGCTATCCTAGTGGGGAACTTTACTGTGGGAATTAAGTTGAATGATAGTGTTACTAACTCAAATAAGTTCTTATTCGGAGAGTCTTTAAGGAAATCTACATTGAAATCACCAGCAACCACTATTTCTTTGTTTTTGGTTATTAAATGGGCCAGTACAGCTTCAAGGTGGTTTACAAACAGATTAAAGTTACCTGCAGGTGCTCGATATACACTTAATATTATGAAAGATTTTTTGTGAAAATCTAATTCTGTTGCACATGCTTCCATATGCTGTTCTAGGCAAAATTTATGAATGTCTATGTTCTTAAATTTATGACAGTTCCTGATGAATGTGGCAACTCCTCCTTTCTCCATTTCTGATCTACAAAAGTGAGATGCTAACCTAAACCCTGTAACACTTAAAAGTTCTATACCAGTGGTCACATGATGTTCAGAGAGGCAGATTATGTCAGCTGGGTTTGAAGACTCTAATTCATCTATGCATATAGTTAATTCATTAATTTTATTTCTCAGTCCTCGAATATTTTGATGCAATAAAGATAGCTGACATTTCACATTGTCTGAGTTAAAATTGGGTGGAGTTAAAATATCTGCTGACAGTTGAAAATTCTTAACCAATGGCTGTTTATGCTGATGTAATAAGCTGGAATTATGTTTTTTGATTTCTTTTTCAAACTGAAGGTTTGTCTCAGTTCTAACCTCTCTTAAAATTTGCTTTCTTTCTGTCCTCCCTACCCTAAAAAAGGGTCTTTTCTGAATCCTATAACCACTGGTATTTTACCACTCATGACAGTGCCTCCCCCCTTTAACTTTCCTGCTATTTCCCCAGCCAATTTACCCTCCCCCTTCCTGTTGAGGTGAAATCCATGCCTAGTATAATCCCACCTACTGAGAGAATCAACATGAACCACACCAATGTGTGACCCCGCACCCGACATGAGCAGCCGTTCCAGCTCCAAATTAACTCTCTTGACAGAAGAGTTCAAATGAGGTCAGTCATGGCGCCCAAGAACAGATACAAACTCAACACTAGTATGCTTCGATGCTGATGCAATCTTCGCCAGGTCACACTCTATACTGTATCCAGGATTTCTGTCAATACTGTTACCTGCCCCACCCACTATAACCACGGTGTCTTCCCTAGTGAAATCTTTGCAAAGTGATCCTAAATCCTCTGTCACCTGCTCCAGACCAGCACTAGGTTTAAAAAAATTGGTGACCTGGTATTCTGATCCTAGTTCATCCTGCAAGAGTTGGCCAACACCTCTTCCATGGGAACTACCTAACAACAACACTTTCTTTCTCTTTTCTGATTTCCCTTTTTACCGCACATATAAGTCCGTTTGCAGAGTTTGTGTATGTTAGTCCTTTCCATTGCTTGTTGAAGCACGTTCCATGACGAGTTATGTGTTTTCAATGAAGTGCACTACTAAAATAAGCGTGTCGTATAGTGCCCCCCCATGAAGCCCATTGGCTACGACCAGTGAGGAAAGAGTAGATGGATTTTCAATGGTGAAGTATTTACACTGTGTGAAAAATTTGAACCTGACAGATGTGTTGGCTGACAGTTGTTAACATATCAGAATTCGTCATACTATTGGATTCCAGAGCCATTGTGGGAGCTTGCTTATTTATTGTGTGAATATGATTAATTGTTACAGTGTGGGCGATTGTAATATTATTTGAATCCGGATCAAATTCTCCTTTAATTTGAAACATCAGTTATTCCTGTTATTAATTTCTTTTGTATCTACATTTACACAATTGCTCTGCAGTTCACAATTAAATGCCTGTCAGAAGGTTCACTGAACCACCTTCAAGCTATTTTTCTACCGTTCCTCTCTCAAACAGAGCACGGGAAAAATGAACACATAAGTCTTTCCGTGCGAGCTCTGATTTCTCTTATTTTATTATGATGATCATTGCTCCTTTATTATTATGATCTTTTGTCCCTATGTATCTAGGCGCCAACGAAATATTTTTATGCTCAGAGGAGGAAGCTGGTAATTGAAATTTGATGAGAAGGTCTTGCACAACGAAAAACACCACCCCAATTCGCATAACTTATCCCCTATTTTGCCATAACACAAAAGTAGCTATCTTTATTTTAAACGTTTTCGACGTTCTCCGGCTATTGCATCTGATTCTGATAGCACTCATCCCAGCAATATATGAACACAGTCATTACTGCTTGGACTAATATTAGGGAGACTTGTGTTTCGATATTGTTGCAAGGTACCTCCCTTGCTAACTGAATGGCGAGTGGCACACAGGAAGAATATTTCTCAGTGACATTGTGTATGAGGACGAAATTCATTAATTTTAATCTCGAGGTCGTTACAGCGGGTATATATTGGGGAGCAGTGCGTCTCTTGGTTCGCTTTAAAAGACCTGACCAAACAAAGCTGTGACGAGTCGAGCAGCTCTTCTTCATATTTCTTCCCGTATTTTCCCTCAATCCTATTTCTTAAGTGTTTCATACGAAATGAAATACTCAAGAATCGGTAGAGTAAGTTTTATGCAAGCAACGCCCGACGTCGGTGAGTATCTCTGCCTTGGGACTCCAGTAACAAATTTCTCTGGCATCTGTTTCCGTCTCAGATAGCTTTACGTGGTCATCGGTCGTTGAACAACTCCAGTCAGAAGCACCGTGGCACCCCAAGATTCACACCGAGCCCAGGATCTCATCGCGTAGCTAAAGGGTACGAATGTTTCGATCTCTTTTCTTGCACTCCGTTACATTTATCTGTACTGAGAGTCAGCTGTCATTATCTAAGTCGTATTGTCCGCTGTTGTAGAGTGTACTTTAACAGCTCGGTGTACTGGGCCTCAGAGTACCAAGCATAAAAGTGATATTAGTTCTTCCTAGATGGCAGCGGCTAACACAACTACTGAAGGACTGTGAGAGTGAAAGTTCACACTACTTATTACGGATTTACTATTCCTGATAGCCGTACGTGTTAAATCGTCCGCTTGCAGGAGTTGTAAAAGCGCTCTGGCCCCGTTTAGAATCCGTCCGGCGTATTAAACGAGATTTTCAGGCAGTTTACCACACCCCAATAGGTGAATACTTGGCTGGTATCCACGTCCCACATCAGATAAACGTTAAGAAAACATTTCTCAAACTTTCCTATGCAATCTACTTTCGACTAAGACGCATGGGTGTGCACAGATTCTGTTGTGTGTGGTGAATAGGGGACTGATGACCTTAGATATGTAGCCTCCTTAAACTTATAATCAGTTATACGCATTTTGTATGAGATGTCGGGTACAGTATTTCAGTAACATCAGTCTTACTCATTGTCGTAATCAGGTTGGTAGACACTTCCAAGAAATGTTTGTGAGTAGAATGGTGAAGTGGGAAACTGGTGGACGGGTGGCGGCCGTCGAAGTCTGGTTGCAGGGCTGTTATCCGACGGTGCTCGTCGTAACTGGAAGGCTGTGGGTCGGCTCTGGTAGAAGACCCCCCCCCCCCCCCCCCCCAATTGACTCTTCACTCGATACTGTTCATCGGGACGTGCAGCCCACATAAACACCTGGAGGACGGGATGATGCCAAACAACGCTCTGTTTCCGCCCACGTGACAAGCGATGCAAAGGAGGGCAGAGAAATGTCGCCCCCCGTAAGTCAGACTGGAACTCTGTCGCCTCGCGACCAAACGCCTGCTATGCAGGCAACCCAAATGACACCACTGTACCGCGTGAGACCTCTGTGCCCGAGGGGTACATCAACCTGCAAGTCTCTTTATATTTTATGTAAACTGAAGGTGGAGAGGGGAGAAAGCAAAGGACGAGGACGAGATCAGCTGCATCGGCACTTTATGCAGAATTAGCGACGACATGTGAAAATGTGTGCCAGACTGGGAGTCTAAATCGGGATTAGATAGATAAGAGATTGGATTAGATTGAGTTTTCGTTCCACAGACACAAACATGAGATGATCCTTATGGGTGTAGAACAAGTCAAAGTATAATATAAAAAAATAAAACATCTGTGTATAATACTCACTTCCCTGATCATTTGCTACGAGATTGTCAAAGTAGGTGAATACATTGCTATTAATATCAACAGAATTAATGCACAGTCAGAATAAAACATAGTTGTGCACTTTTAATAAATTTGTCACATAAAAAGTATCTAATCTCGACAGTAGTGACCATGCGGTGTCAAAAGTGAAATGTAACAGACATTTCACTTCAGTTGATCTAACAGTTCCTGGATATTCATCTATTGATTAGAAGGAGTTGCAAGTTAAGAAGTCTTCCAAACTCTGTTTAAACTGCGTTTTACCTGAAACCATGATGTTCTTGAATTTATACCACAAATAAGTCTTATTACACGCTTTTGCGCTCTAAAAAGTTTTGCTCGGTTTGACGAGTTATTCCAGACTGTGATCCCATATGACATAATAGAACGACAGTAAGCAGAGTATGCAATTTTTTTATATATTTTATCTCCTACACCTAACATCATTCCCACTTCAAACACTTCTTTAGGCGCTTCAGCAATTCTGTGGTGTGCCCTTCCCAACTGAATTTATAACTGAGTTGTAATCCCTGAAATTTAACACTGCCAAACTCTTCAATCTGCTTGTCTTCATATATTATTCATATGCTGGAAGGAAATTGCTCAAAGTGTCTGCAATGCATATAGTGGGTCTTTCCAAACTTTAATGACAGTGTATTAGCTTTAAACCACTTGTCAATGTCAGTGAAATTGCTTGCAAGGCTGTTGCATCAACCATTGCGCCATCTGGACACAGTGTTAATGGCAAATGCGCAGACTATCTCCGCACGCTCCCCGGCTGATTCATATTCCCACCCATCGCCGGCCGAAGTGGCCGTGCGGTTAAAGGCGCTGCAGTCTGGAACCGCAAGACCGCTACGGTCGCAGGTTCGAATCCAGCCTCGGGCATGGATGTTTGTGATGTCCTTAGGTTAGTTAGGTTTAACTAGTTCTAAGTTCTAGGGGACTAATGACCTCAGCAGTTGAGTCCCATAGTGCTCAGAGCCATTTGAACCATTTGAACCACCCATCGCCTCCTGTCCACAGTCCCTGTCCATCTACTCTATGACTCTATGCTAGCTAATTTTAGATTCCCACCGTAAGCCGAACATAATGTGCACACGCTCTGGAGATTGCGGATTCATTACCCATCGAGGCGAATCAATTATATGAGTGCTTGGTGTCTTGTTTTTCAGACATCGGCCGTGACCTTTGCGGGTGTTCCGCATCTTGCATGTTTTCTAAATTACTTAAATAGTGCATGTCAATATTGCTTTGCCTCCCAATCAACAGTCCTCCATGCAGAAAAGTCATTAGTAGTGTTCTTTGGCTAGAGAACATTATTTTCACTTACTTATTTACTTTTTAAATAATTGTCTTTCACGTCTACGTTGCTATCAACGAGCTAACAAGATCTAAATTTTTCAGGAAACTCTAACCTCTGATAGATTTTTTTTTTATTTTAGTCATTGGTCTTCTGACTGGTCTGATGCGGACCATTACGAATTCCTCTCCTGTGCCAACCTCTTCATCTCAGAGCAGCACTTGCAACCTACGTTCTCAGTTATTTGCTGGATGTATTCCAATCTCTGTCTTCCTCCACAGCTTTTGCCCTCTACAGCTCCCTCTAGTACCATGGAAATCATTCCCTGATGTCCTAACAGATGTCCTGTCATCCTGTCCCTTCTCCTTATCAGTGTTTTCCATATATTTCTTTCCTCTCCGATTCTGCACAGAACCTCCTCATTCCTTACCGTATCAGTCCACCTAATTTTCAACATTTGTCTGCAGCACCGCATCTCAAATACATCGATTCTCTCCCGTTCCGGTTTTCCCAATGTCCACGTTTCACTACCATAAAATGCTGTGCTCCAAAAGTACATTATCAGAAATTTCTTCCTCAAATTGATACTAGTAGACTTCTCTTGTCCACGAATGCCTTTTTTACCTGTGCAAGTCTGTTTTTGATGTCCTCCTTGCCCCGTCCGTTATTGGTTATTTTGCTGCCTAGGTAGCAGAATTCCTTAACTTCATCTACTTTGTGAGCATCAGTCCTGATATTAAGTCTCTCACTGTTCTCATTTCTGGTACTTCTCATTACTTTCGTCTTTCCTCAATTTACTCACAGTCCATATTCTGTACTTAGTAGGCTGATTATTCCATTCAGTAGATCATGTAATTCTTCTTCACTTTGACTTAGGATAACAATGTCATCAGCGAATCTTATTATTGATATCCTTTCACCTTGAATTTTAATTCCACTGAAATCACGGAACTAATTTTATTTGGCTCTCTTTGTTTGTGAAGGGGAATGAACTCGACAGCCGTTGTGGCTTCGCCACATCCGTCGTATGTCTACGAAAAATCTCCGTCTTACACCATTAAATATTTTAGTTAAGTTGACCAAATTAAAATACAAGGTGAGACTGATTAAAACAGCGCAATCTTGTTTGGTTTATCTCTGGTGTAGAATAGTGTCTTATTTCATATTCTTGCAAGTTATTTCACAGTGTGAAAATCTGGTCCAATGCTTTTCGTCCACTACTCAACACCAATAACTACACACATTTTTTTCTCAATGTAACGCAGCCCAGACAATATCAGCCCACATCAGGACCGTAACGATTACGTTCGGGTTCCATTTTGTGCACCGCAAATTTCCATCTCCTCGCGCAAGAAAAATGACTCAGTTTCACTCTTTAATGAGTGAGATGTTGATATCAGAAAGGGGGTAATATATCAGAATTATACGTTGCAGAATTTTGGTGTAAGGTTTCACAGATAAGTTTATCGTGTGAAAGGGTGTTGTAAAATGGTAGAGCGATAGAGGTACAGTACCCAAGCTGATGTTCATGTCACAAACGCCCCGAAAAGTATACAGATTCTTGTCCGGCCAAAAATGATCCTTAATTTGTCAGCCATAGAGCTTATCTGGGATCAGATGGGGAGACATATTATTTTGTAGCATACTGCCTCCAGCAACGTTTATAAATTGTCACATCAAGTATTTTAGGTATGGCAAGCTGTTTATCGAGATGATATTGGGAAGCTGTTTGCTTCCATGCCGCAATGAATACATGAGTCTGGAACCGCGCGACTGTTATGGTTGCAGGTTCGAATCCTGCCTCGGGCATGGATGTGTGTGATGTCCTTAAGTTAGTTAGGTTTAAGTAGTTCAAAGTTCTAGGGGACTGATGACCTCAGATGTTAAGTCCCATAGTGCTCAGAGCCATTTGAACCATTTTTTGTTATCTCATACAGATGCTGATTATGGACATTAGGCCAGCGTAGAATACTCGATGTGTCATGAATATCTCCACAAAGTTTGATAAATATTGGTTTCGTCCTTCACGGTGTAACACCTTCCATTTTGGTCAGTGTACGATGATACAGGCACGGTCAGTAAGAGGTTTACCTATAAAAGGCAAGGTTCAAGTTCAAGTCCCAGTCCCATAATTTATTCAGTTTTAATTTCTACATTTACATTATACTCTGCGACCGACTGTGAAGTATTCGGCAGAGGCTATATCTCACTGTACCAACTACTAGGATTTCTTTGCCTTCCATTCACGTATGGAGCGCGGGAAGAATGATCGTTTAAATGCCTCTATGCCTGTAATTCATCTGACGTTTTCGTCACGATCTCTGTGGGAGTGATATGTAGGAGAAGGGGATTGTAGCATACTCCTACAGTCATCATTTAAAGCTGGTTCTTGAAAAGGAGACTTTCTTGGGACAGTTTCCGCCTATCTTCACGAGTCTGCCAGTTCAGTTCCTTCAACATCTCTGTGACACTCTCCCGCGGGTCTGGCAAACCTGGAACCATTCGCGCTGCCCTTATCTGTATATGTTCAGTATCCGCTGCTAGTTAATTGGTACGAATCCCACACACCTGAGCAATATTCTAGGTTGATTCGCACTAGTGGCTTGTAAACAATCTCTTTTTGTAGACTGATTGTACTTCCCCAGTATTCTACGTATAAACCGAAGCCTGCCATAGGTATTACCCACGACTGAACCTATGTGATCATTCCGATTCAAATCCCTAAAAAGTGCTACACCCAAGTATTTATATGAGTTAGCCGATTCCAACGTTGACTCATTGATACGATTTTCATAGAATACTATGTTTTCTTTTCCCTTTGGTGAAGTGCATAATTTTACATTTCTGAACATTTAAAGCAAACTTGCACTACCTTGAAATTTTATCAACCTCTTAGTATTTACGCAGCTTCTTTCAGACTGTACTTCATTCTAGATAACTGCATAATCTGCGAAAACTCTGAGATTACTGTTAATATTGTCCGCAAGTTCGTTATGTGCAATATGAACAGCAAGGGACCCAACACATTTCCCTGGCGTACAACTGAAGTTACTTCCACATCTAACGATGACTCTTCATCCAAGATAACATGCTATGTCCTCTCTACCAAAAAGTCCTCAGTCCGGTCACAAATTTCACTTGGTACCTCATATGATCGAACGTTTGACAGCGTAGATACGGTTCTGAGTCAAATGCTTTTCGGGAATCGAGAAATACTGCATCATATGAGAAAAGTGCGAGGTCGGTTTCTCATGATCTACAGGGTGTTACAAAAAGGCACGGCCAAACTTTCAGGAAACATTCCTCACACACAAATAAAGAAAAGATGTTATGTGGATATGTGTCCGGAAACGCTTAATTTCCATGTTAGAGCTCATTTTAGTTTCGTCAGTATGTACTGTACTTCCTCGATTCACCGCCATGATTTCATACGGGATACTCTACCTGTATTGCTAGAACATGTGCCTTTACAAGTACGACACATGTGGTTCATGCACGATGGAGCTCCTGCACATTTCAGTCGAAGTGTTCGTACGCTTCTCAACGACAGATTCGGTGACCGATGGATTGGTAGAGGCGGACCAATTCCATTGCCTCCACGCTCTCCTGACCTCAACCCTCTTGACTTTCATTTATGGGGGCATTTGAAAGCTCTTGTCTACGCAACCCCGGTACCAAATGTAGAGACTCTTCGTGCTTGTATTGTGGACGGCTGTGATACAATACGCCATTCTCCAGGGCTGCATCAGCGCATCAGGGATTCCATGCGACGGAGGGTGGATGCATGTATCCTCGCTAACGGAGAACATTTTGAACATTTCCTGTAACAAAGTGTTTGAAGTCACGCTGGTACGTTCTGTTGCTGTGTGTTTCCATTCCATGATTGTGATTTGAAGAGCACACGTTATATTTACAAGTTATGGCTACAATTGACGATTAAATATTACGAAACACATCATGACACCAGCAGGAGTTTTGATAAACCAATACGGAAAAAAATGTTTTAATTTTACGTGCAGTTCTTTTACCTATGTTTTCGAAATGAATTTATGTGACCACGTGATTTTACACGAAAAGAGAGGAAACGTCGGGAGCAGACTTACAATGAAATTACAAACGTCATGGGATGGCGATGTGCACATATGCAAATGACAACAGTATCGCTTACAAATGGTATAAAGGGGCAGTGCATTGGTGGAAGTGTCATTTGCATTCAGGTGATTCATGCGGATAGGTTTCCGATGTAATAATAGTCGCACGACTGGAATTGCAGACTTTGAACTCTAAACTGTAGCTGGAGCTAGACGCATATTTCGAGAACCACAGTGTCAAAAGTGTGCGGAGAATACCAGATATCAGGCGTTACTTCTCACCCCGGACAATCCATTTAGCGACCGAGAGCAGCGGCGTTTGAGTAGAGTTGTCAGTTCTAACAGACAAGCAACACTGTGTGATATAACCGCAGAAATTAATGTGGGGCTTACGACGAACGCATCCGTTATTGTGTGTTCGTCCTTGTGAGCGGAGGTCTGGGGCACTTCGGCCGTTCACTTACGTAATAAAATGAAACGCCTACATCCGTCTGTATGACGTCATTTATTGTACGGCTATCAGTTTCGGTGCTTCAGTGCGTCATCTTCAAGTGTTGGCTGATGCTGAAGGGGTTAACACTATTGGTATACACGATGCCTCTGTGGCAAACATCTATAATTGGTTATCGTAGACTATCTACAGCCGCGATGGTGTCTCTCCAACAATCAACTATCAACTCAACCTAGCCGTTAGGACAGTGCGACGAAATTTGGCGTTCATAGGCTGTGGCATCACTGTCCGACGCGAGTGCCTTTGCTAACAGCTTGACATAGCATGCAGCCACCTCTCCTGGGCTCATGGCCATATCGGCTGGACTGTAGACGCCTCGGAAACCGTGGCTTGGTCAGATGAGTCCCCATTTCAGTTGGTAAGAGCTAATGGTAGGGTTCTAGTGTGCCGCAGACCCCACGAAGCCATGGACTGAAATTATCAAAAGGTACTGTGCAAGCTGGTGGTGGCTCCATAATGGTGTGGGCTGTGTTTACATGGAATGGACTGGGTCCTCTGGTCCAGCTGAACCCACCGCTGACTGAAAATGGTTACGTTGGGCTACTTCATCTGCAGCCATTCATTCACTTCATGTTCCCGAACAACAACGGAAGTTTTATGGGCGATAGTTGTTCACGGTCGGTTTCAAGAACATTCTGGATTTTTCGACCAAATGATTTGGCCACCCAGTTGGTCCGATAGGAATCCCGTCGAACGTTCGTGGATCATAATCGAGAGGTCAGGAAGTGCACAAAATCCTGCACCAGCAACACTTTCGTAATTATGGACAGCTATTGAGGCAACATGGCTCAGTATTTCTGCAGGGGGCTTCCAACGACTTGTTGTGTCCATGTCACGACGAGCTGTTGTACTATGCTGGACAAACGGAGGTCCGACGCTATTTTATGAGGTATACCATCGCTTTTCTCACCTCTGTATATAAATAAGCGTGTGGAAATAAATGTGCGAGCTGTACGGATTTTGGTCCCATTTTAGACTAGCATGCCGAAGATGAACTCATTCACAAGGGTAGACTTACCAAGAAATTACCCACGAAGTTTTTATAAGTCGCTTATTTTAGATTTTTCCCCTTTCTGTGGGGTACGTCATAATTTCTGCTGTATAACCTTTTATGTGTGATGGTTGTTTTGCAGAGAGGAGCGTGTACACATCATACGTGTGGGCTGCAGTGGGCGTGGTGGCGATGGCCTCCGCCATCTTGCTGACGGGACGGTTCCTGTGGAGGAGAGGTGCCCACAACTACCCCGCCAACAAGCAGGGTGAGCAGCGCTGCGCCTACCGTGGTATAAGGCACTGGTGGCCGTTGAAACTGCATCGACGTGAAGGCGGCGTGCAGCAGACGTCAAACTGGCGTCAAGCGTATTACACACTTGACTACGCAAACGACTAGCATTTCACTGCAACCACCAGGAATAGGTAGCAGTAAAGTCGTCTACATTCTCCATAAACCCCTCGGCACTAGAGATGGGTCGTTCGCGAACTAACGGGTCCAAAAGAACGGTTCATCAAGATGAACGGAACGAGTGATGAACGAATTCTAACGAACTGTCTTTCATAGTTCACTTCGGCCGCGGCTTTCTACTTATAGTTCCCGGGAACGGGAAACGGTCGGTCTCGTTCCCGCAACGGCACGTCGGCCGGTCTCGTTCCAGCCTCTGTCCCGTTCCCGTCTGTCTCGGTCTCGGTCTCGCTCGGCCGGACTCGTCCTTCTTTTTGCCACTCGTCGCAGTTCCACTGCCGACTGCTTGTAGTTTGTTCAGTATAGAGTTGTTCGTTTCGTTCGCTGCGCACGCCCATTCTAGATCCGCTCTATACCTTTCTTACTCTGAACTCCTGGTTCTTTTCGTATTCTATTCACCGTCCATGATCGGTAATTAAAATTGTAACGTCCCTTTAGAAAAATTATTGGATTACTGTGCTGATAAACCTCTTACATTATTTGCTTTTCAAACAGCTGAGCAGAACTGAACGTACTCAGACATTCACTATAGGGACACACAATATTTTTAGCGCAACGCAATCTGACTTATAATAATCCCTACAAAGGAATGGCCCTAACTAACAATAACCCATACCTTTCATGAATCACTTACCTCACAAAAATCTTCGTTACTCAAAAACTACTGCAATGCAGCGAGCGCCAATACTGCCAACTAAATAAAAGATTCTAACTACTGAAGGCACTAACTACTGATAGGCATAGTTAGCAAATGAAAGATTTTGATAGAGAACAAACAATGTATTTACCTTAATAGTGTTCAAAAGTCATTATACATATATATATATATATATATATATATATATATATATATATATATCAGTTCATGACATCCAGTCTTAAAAATTTACTGTCTCTGATGGACACACGTCCAGATCATCCGCTCTCAAAACTCCACCATCTCTCTCCCCACATCCACCACTGCTGGCGGCTCACCTCCAACTGCGCAACGCTGCGTGCTGTTAACAGCCAACTGCCCAACACTACAATAGCAAATTCCAACAATGCCACCCAGCCACAGAATGCACACAGCACAGCCAGTGATTTTCATACAGAGCGCTATCTGGCGGTGGCGTTACCAATACAATAACCTAAACAGCCCACTCACAAAATATATTTTATAGTATCGTAAATTACATAAAATTACGTGGTATGTAATACACACATCTTTTCAGCTAACAAAACGGCATATCAGACTTCACTATTTCGATAACCAGCAGAAGAAATGCTTGTAAAAAGGCAAGATTTTTTTATTACACATGCAAAGGAAGTCGGCACGACACACACGAGTGCCCATTTTCCGTCTTTTTTTTTATCCAAGGTAAAAGAGAATGTTCATTGTTATGGGAGGCAGACCGACTTACAACCGAATGAAGTCCGCGTTCCATAATCGAGTGTCTGCTGTCACATTTTGTAAAGAGAATATGATAACTCCTACAATATTATTCCAGTGGCAAAGGGCGGCGCACGAAAAATCGGCTCCGAGTACTGGAGTGCTCATTGTCGCCTACCAATCGTCATCTGTTGGTTCGAAGTTGTTGCTTCCATTAGCTTATTTGTTATTTCTTCACTACCTAATTATTAAGTGTTTATCTATTTTGCTCGTAGCGGTCAACAAATCCTGCGTAAATGGCGAGCAGTCTGTGCTCGGGGCCGGTTTTTCGAGCGCTACCTTATGTTATTTCACTGCAATCAGCACATACGCTACAGTTGGCTAAACGAGAGGTTTTCCAGAATCACGAAAATTACAAGTGTGTCAGAATTCTGTTATGAATAAAAATTCTGTACTCCAGGGTGGAGGCAAGTTCCCCCTCTTGGCGCTTTCCATCTTCAGTCACCTATGCTACTAATTTTCAGTTTTCGCTCCTGACAAAAAGTGCACTTAGGCCTATATTTATTAACATCAAATACTGCGAAAGGTACTTGTATTAATTGCATTGGAAACTCTCACTACCTTTTAGAAAATGCACAGATGAAAAATAAAAAAAATGTATGTGGCAGGACACCTCTAGAGATCCACCCTCGATTCTGGAACTGTCTCAAATAGCTACTGTATGCCGACACCCAACTGCTAGCAACTTCGTATTTTGTGTTAGTCTTCTGACGTTTTAATTGCCCAAATTTTATTGATATTCAGTTATAATAAATGCTGACAAGAACGACATGTTTTCATGAAACTTCAATGAGTCGTTGCCTTAAAACGGCTTGCTCTAATAACACGCGAGCTATAACGCGAAAATATGTCGTTTCCCATCATTTTACTACAACAAATCGTACCAATAACGATTCGTTTTCGGCACATTAAATGTGCTGGTGCTTAGAAACAGCATATACTCATAGGGTGTAACATATAACGTAAAACACATCGAATATAGGCTTCTACTGAACCCGACAAATAGCGTGTGGCATTTTATTTACTGCCTGTGACATAGGGAGCGTTCTTCATTCCTGTTGGTTTTACTTTATGTCGCACGTTGCCGAAATTTCGGAGAACTTATTTTGTGTTTCACCTTATGAAATGGCTCCTCAACGAGAAGTAACAGAAAGTGACTTCATAAAACTCGTAGAGACCCACGCCAACATTAGCTATCTTGTCCCGTGCGCCGATTGCTTACGAGAAAACATTTGAATTCGCATTCGCGACAAGATCCTGTTATGCTTCGTTTAAAGAGGTCAAACATGTGATACCCAAGTTTCAGAATCTGGCAGTGGTCAGATGTTGTCCTGAAAATACTGTGGTTTATCGTTCATCGACATTTTTGCTCACGAAGGTCGGAACCCCATGTCTGTCATGCTAATGTGGAATCGATGGGTTGCGGAGGGCATTCCTCAATGGCATGCAGGTTCTCAGTGGCACCTCTGGACTAGCGCCTGAGAGGATCAAAACATTCCTCGCTCAGCCATGCAGGACTGAACAGTCGCGTCAAATATAATGAGTAAGGAAATGAACTTGTTTTGCAGCAAGGCAAGTGTCCGCATGCACAGACTGACAACGTGTACAGTACCACGGACAGTCAACACAGCGACGTTGTTGAGGCTTCCTTGGACGTGCTATCAGAGGGGGGGAGGGGGTGGGCGTGGGGAGGCTGGGTTATACCGACAGGTTTACACTTTTGCACCCAATGACAACACTACACAGAGGCTAGTTTTAGTTTTCTCTATAGTATCATGATAGACATACCCATATGTTGAAACTCCTAGGAAACGAACGTTGCCAGGTTGCAGTTGTCTTCTCTATAAGGTCTCTGCACTTGATTTGGCACTACAGCTTGCTATTGGTTACACAGTACCCTAACGTTTGGTTCGCATATCTGGTATTTTGGACAGAAACCTTTACATTTCTGGCGTTTTCATGTTGGTAGGTGTGCCCTATCTTCAAGGTCTCCATAAAGTTGTCTTTTAACAAGATAATGTGAGAGCTCATGTTGCTTGTGCTGTATTGACACGCCTCAGTACAGAGGGGTTAAACCGTTACCTTGGCCACCAGTTTCTGCAAATGTGTCACCCACTGGGAACATCTAATCATGGGTTGCTGTCAGACTGGCACGCCACCACTACCCTAACTGATCAACTCTGGCACAGAGTTAAAGCCTCATGGAATATCCTTAGCTGTCATCCAAGCTCAGTTGGGGGCCAAACGGGTTGGAGCCACAACCCACTAGTGGGCATTCTAGCGGTCATGGTGGACAGTGGCTGTTAGAGGCTATAAAAACCTTTTCATTAGGTTTTCATAAAATTTTAACATAAAGTATGTGGTAAGCAATTATTCTCATAGGCTTGAACGTGCTATAACAGTGCTTTACGAATTTTACTAGCTTATTTCCTGTAGCTTCGCCTGCATGTGCATTCAACACATTATTGCTCACATCTACCCCCTGCTCGTTTCCATCTCTTTCACTGTCACTCTGTCCACCTCATCCTTCCCACACTATCTTCTCCTCCCCACTCCCTCTGCCTCTTCATCTTCTCCTCCTCCCTCTTTCTGTCTATCTCCTGTCCCTCTCTCTCGCCATCTCCTCCTCGCATCTCTCTGTCCTTCCCCTCCTCACTCCTCTATCTCCTCCACCCCTCTCTCAAACCATCTACTCCTCTCACTTCATCTGTCCATCCCCTCATCACCCCTCTGCTCTATCCCCTCCTCCCCTTTTTTAAATCTTCTTCTCCTCTCCCCTCATCTGCCATTCCCTCCTCATTCATTTCTCTCTGTTCATCTCGTCTGGCCCCTCTCTGTGGTATCCACTGTCTCCACACTCACTGTCTCCTTCCCCTCTCTGAGACATCCTTCTCTTGTCTCTGTCTGTGCCCTCCTTCCATCTTCTCTCTTTCCATCCTCTCCTGCCTCACTTTCCCACTGTCCATCCAGGTTGAGTGTACTTCAACACTCTACACGTCTCATGGAGGGCTGGCTACACAACAGGAGCTAAGAAACCCATTCTTGACCCTCATGTATAGGCTGCTGAGCAAAGCAGATCGATAAGACAGGCTGATACTATTCCAGCACAACATGCCTGTCGTGCAAGGCAGCATGCATGTGGGGACTGGAAAACAGTTCGTTACTCCTGACTTTTAGGCTGCCCTAAAAAGCATATCTATAAGGTATCCAAAATTGTTCCTACACAATATGCTTATCATACAGGAATTCCTAAGGGACCAAACTGCTGAGGTCATCGGTCCCTGGACTTACACACTACTTAAGTTAACTTAAAGCTAACGACAACACACACACCCATGCCCGAGGGAGGACTCAAATCTCCGGCGGGAGGGGCCAGACAACCTATATGTCAGTGGCTACAAAAAGCACATTTTTATCCTATTTCTACCCTTACTGGAGCTAGGATGTTATAAATCCCAAACTGCTGATACTCATGAGGCCTGCTGTTTCTGTGCCATATTTAGTTGAAATCGATACAGGGGTTTTGGAGGAGATTGCAGACATCAACCATTGGGCAGTTAGAAAATTTTACTTCTCACACTGATACTAAATTGTTTTCTTTCAGCGAAAGAATGTTGTCGAAAAGAAGTGTCTGCTATGTGAGCAATAAGATGACTGACACCCAAACTAAGCAACACTCATCCTTCAGACTCGCACTTATGTTGCACGATAAGGGGAAATGTCAAATTCTGTAACTTGTGTAGGGTCGAGGAGAAACTTTATAAGTGATGGAGACTTAATAAATAGAGAGCATGTCAGATGGAGTTGTAGTTCGGAAAATGAGGCCTGTTAAAGATGACAGGACATAGATGTGAAATGTATCGAGGTGATGGGCGAGAGGGATATATTGAGACAGCCTTTCAGTTTCCGTATGAATCTACTTCGTCAGCGCTGAGCGCTGTTAATAACTAATAATACAATGGAAACAAATGGTTAACGAATTTGGTATAACATTGTTTAGGGTTCACTGGTAGTTTCATACACTGGTGCGCCAAGATTAAGGACTCAAGTTAACTTTTGCGTGATGTCACTACCTAAAAATATAGAAAGAATTACTACAGTGTAGTACAGAAGGTAACTGAAAAAATGCGCAATGAAATGAACAGATATGACACTTTTATTCAAATACAATAATTAACCTGAAGTCGCCGCGACTTACAGTGTTCCCCTGAACACTAAAAAATAGATTCAGATGGCTCTGAGCACTATGGGACTTTACATCTGAGCTCATCAGTCCCTTAGACTTACAACTACTTAAACCTAACTAACCTAAGGACATCACACACATCCATGCCCGAGGCAGGATTCGAACCTGCGACCGTAGCAGCAGCGCGGTTCCGGACTGAAGCGCCTAGAACGCTAAAAGGTCGGGACATGGTTCCTAATAGAGTGTGTGGTCACCATGCACGGCAGTGAATGCTCGGCAACATGCTCCCATGCTGGTCACAAGGCTAGTAAGAAGTTTATGTAGTAGGGCACTCCATTCCTTCACCTGCGAGGTCGACACCTACAAGATGGTCGTTGGTGCATGTGGACGTGCTGCAGTGAGTTTCCTTAATACACGCCAGAAGAACAAAGTGCGTGACCGCTACAAAACATTTTCGTGCAAACATCAGTACATCTTTCAAAGTGACATCGCTTCTTACTAAGTTTTCTCTTCTTCCACAGGATGACCACAGCATTTACGAAAAGATTATGTAACATCAGTATGACCTTATTGTAAAGTTGTTTTTGTAATGCCATTTAGGCGGAAGATGCGGTATTCCCTCGAAATATGTCGCTAAATAAATAAGTTGTTGTTATTGTTGTGGTCTTCAGTCCTGAGACTGGTTTGATGCAGCTCTCCATGCTACTCTATCCTGTGCAAGCTTCTTCATCTCCCAGTACCTACTGCAACCTACATCCTTCTGAATCTGCTTAGTGTATTCATCTCTTGGTCTCCCTCTACGATTTTTACCCTCCACGCTGCCCTCCAATGCTAAATTTGTGATCCCTTGATGCCTCAAAACATGTCCTACCAACCGATCCCTTCTTCTAGTCAAGTTGTGCCACAAACTTCTCTTCTCCCCAATCCTATTCAATACCTCCTCATTAGTTACGTGATCTACCCACCTTATCTTCAGCATTCTTCTGTAGCACCACATTTCGAAAGCTTCTATTCTCTTCTTGTCCAAACTGGTTATCGTCCATGTTTCACTTCCATACATGGCTACACTCCATACAAATACTTTCAGAAACGACTTCCTGACACTTAAATCTATACTCGATGTTAACAAATTTCTCTTCTTCAGAAACGATTTCCTTGCCATTGCCAGTCTACATTTTATATCCTCTCTACTTCGACCATCTTCAGTTATTTTACTCCCTAAATAGCAAAACTCCTTTACTACTTTAAGTGTCTCATTTCCTAATCTAATCCCCTCAGCATCACCCGATTTAATTTGACTACATTCCATTATCCTCGTTTTGCTTTTGTTGATGTTCATCTTATATCCTCCTTTCAGGACACTGTCCATTCCGTTCAACTGCTCTTCCAAGTCCTTTGCTGTCTCTGACAGAATTACAATGTCATCGGCGAACCTCAAAGTTTTTACTTCTTCTCCATGAATTTTAATACCTACTCCGAATTTTTCTTTTGTTTCCTTTACTGCTTGCTCAATATACAGATTGAATAACATCGGGGAGAGGCTACAACCCTGTCTCACTCCTTTCCCAACCACTGCTTCCCTTTCATGCCCCTTGACTCTTATAACTGCCATCTGGTTTCTGTACAAATTGTAAATAGCCTTTCGCTCCCTGTATTTTACCCCTGCCACCTTCAGAATTTGAAAGAGAGTATTCCAGTTAACGTTGTCAAAAGCTTTCTCTAAGTCTACAAATGCTAGAAACGTAGGTTTGCCTTTTCTTAATCTTTCTTCTAAGATAAGTCTTAAAGTTAGTATTGCCTCACGTGTTCCAACATTTCTATGGAATCCAAACTGATCTTCCCCGAGGTCCGCTTCTACCAGTTTTTCCATTCGTCTATAAAGAATTCGCGTTAGTATTTTGCAGCTGTGACTTATTAAACTGATAGTTCGGTAATTTTCACATCTGTCAACACCTGCTTTCTTTGGTATTGGAATTATTATATTCTTCTTGAAGTCTGTGGGTATTTCGCCTGTCTCATACATCCTGCTCACCAGATGGTAGAGTTTTATCATGACTGGCTCTCCCGAGGCCATTAGTAGTTCTAATGGAATGTTGTCTACTCCCGGGGCCTTGTTTCGACTCAGGTCTTTCAGTGCTCTGTCAAACTCTTCACGCAGTATCTTATCTCCCATTTCATCTTCATCTACATCCTCTTCCATTTCCATAACATTGTCCTCAAGTACATCGCCCTTGTATAAACCCTCTATATACTCCTTCCACCTTTCTGCCTTCCCTTCTTTGCTTAGAACTGGGTTGCCATCTGAGCTCTTGATATTCACACAAGTGGTTCTCTTCTCTCCAAAGGTCTCTTTAATTTTTCTGTAGGCAGTATCTATCTTACCCCTAGTGAGACAAGCCTCTACATCCTTACATTTGTCCTCTAGCCATCCCTGCTTAGCCATTTTGCACTTTCTGTCGATCTCATTTTTGAGACGTTTGTATTCCCTTTTGCCTGCTTCATTTACTGCATTTTTATATTTTCTCCTTTCATCAATTAAATTCAATATTTCTTCTGTTACCCAAGGATTTCTATTAGCCCTCGTCTTTTTACCTACTTGATCCTCTGCTGCCTTCACTACTTCATCCCTCAGAGCTACCCATTCTTCTTCTACTGTATTTCTTTCCCCCATTCCTATCAATTGTTCCCTTATGCTCTCCCTGAAACTCTCTACAACCTCTGGTTCTTTCAGTTTATCCAGGTCCCATCTCCTTAAATTCCCACCTTTTTGCAGTTTCTTCAGTTTCAATCTGCAGTTCATAACCAATAGATTGTGGTCAGAATCCACATCTGCCCCTGGAAATGTCTTACAATTTAAAACCTGGTTCCTAAATCTCTGTCTTACCATTATATAATCTATCTGATACCTATTAGTATCTCCAGGATTCTTCCAGGTATACAACTTTCTTTTATGATTCTTGAACCAAGTGTTAGCTATGATTAAGTTATGCTCTGTGCAAAATTCTGCAAGGCGGCTTCCTCTTTCATTTCTTCCCCCCAATCCATATTCACCTACTATGTTTCCTTCTCTCCCTTCTCCTACTGACGAATTCCAGTCACCCATGACTATTAAATTTTCGTCTCCCTTCACTACCTGAATAATTTCTTTTATCTCGTCATATATTTCATCAATTTCTTCATCATCTGCAGAGCTAGTTGGCATATAAACTTGTACTACTGTAGTAGGCATGGGCTTTGTGTCTATCTTGGCCACAATAATGCGTTCACTATGCTGTTTGTAGTAGCTAACCCGCACTCCTATTTTTTTATTCATTATTAAACCTACTCCTGCATTACCCCTATTTGATTTTGTATTGATAACCCTGTAATCACCTGACCAAAAGTCTTGTTCCTCCTGCCACCGAACTTCACTAATTCCCACTATATCTAACTTTAACCTATCCATTTCCCTTTTTAAATTTTCTAACCGACCTGCCCGATTAAGGGATCTGACATTCCACGCTCCGATCCGTAGAATGCCAGTTTTCTTTCTCCTGATAACGACGTCCTCTTGAGTAGTCCCCGCCCGGAGATAAGTTACAATAGTTAAAGTTTGTGACTGGCAGCGGTAATTTAAAAAAAAAAAACTTGACATAAATCTGGAAGGCCGGTCGCGAGTCCAATGTGCTAGACACTGCGCCACCACTTTTAGAAGGAAGAAAGACATGAAGGATTTCAGAAGAAGGAAAAATTACTTTTTACCGGTTGAAGGAATGTACAACCATCAAAAGGAACTTTACTGCATTATTACTTTTCTTTTTCAGTACCGGTACCACTAAATGGAAAATTTTTCCTTATCATTTAGTTCAAAATTAAGAAGAAATTTAAACTAACAACCAACAATAGAAAGTAAAGAAAGGAAAGGAAAGAAAAGCGGTAAAGCACATGCCTGGAAACGGAGTCAGCAGGATCGAATCCCGGTTGGACCATGAGCTCTTCAGTCTTCGTTTTAACGTACCACTCATCTCTCAACGATCTGAGGACGCGCCAGAAACAACATGTGGCTCGGATCCCAAGTTAAACTCTAGGTCCCCTTTTCCCTGTCTGAGAACTCGCGTATTTTAAAGACACATAAGTTGCCGATATGGTATCCAATAGAAAGACTTGCACACCTGGCCACTGAACCACACCAGATTATTGTTGATGTACATAATTAAGTTTATGGACCCATCAGCGTGCGAATCCTGTTAGCACTTATCCGGTTCGTTTTTTTCTGTTTTGTTTTTTTTGTTTTTTACCATTGCATGGCGTATTTCTTTCAGTTATCTTTAGCGCTATTCTGTAGCAGTTCTCTCTATGTGTGGTCCATGTTTCAGCGAGCTATGTTACATAATGCAAAAGTCACTTTTGTCCTTACCTTTTGGACATCTTTTTACTAACGGCGGGCCGGTCGGAGTGGCCGTGCGGTTCTAGGCGCTACAGTCTGGAACTGAGCGACCGCTACAGTCGCAGGTTCGAATCCTGCCTCGGGCATGGATGTGTGTGATGTCCTTAGGTTAGTTAGGTTTAATTAGTTCTAAGTTCTAGGCGACGGATGACCTCAGAAGTTAAGTCGCATAGTGCTCAGAGCCATTTTACTAACGGCGGATTGCCAAGTTGACGACAAATATGTAAGTCTGCATAGCGTGTAATTCTTCCTCGACGTTAACTAGGTTATGAGAGTAGACCGCACACATTTCGGTCTTAAGAGGTATCACATCAATCCATTTCTTGTTGAAGTAACTTAAGGGAATGCAGCCGGGTGACGCCGTCGACAATCGCCATTATTTCGACAGAAGCACACAGTGCCACTTTCAAGGCAAAACTGCAGCAAGTAAGCGATATGCAAGCGAATTTAATAGTTCGGTTTTCAGAGAAATTCCGGAAAGATAAAACACACTGAAAGCACTAGTGCCATTACAAACCAAAGATGACGGGCGTGAGAAGTTATCAATAGCGAAACTAACAATCAGGGAGTGAGGTAGCATTAACTCTGTCCCTCTGTTTTTTGACAAGGGAGAGAGCAAGATTCCATGCAGAAATTAAACAAAAACCGCCACTGCTAATTCAATTTCAACAGCTTCCTTAATAACACTATCCCAACAGCTGGAAGTGCATTCCAGAATCTCCGTTTTGTTATATTCCAGAGGATGACCAGAACGAAGTCAATTTTCTGCATGGCGGATTTGCTCAACTGTTGTAAGCGTGTGTGCCGCTTATGCTCAGTACATTGGCCCTCCACAGTCCTGATAGTCTGACCAATATATGACATGCCACAACTGCAAATTATACGGTAGAATCCCGCCTTACGCAAACGAAGATCGTCCTTTACGGAACCTAAAAAGACCCTGATCTTAGATGGTGCTCGAAAAACACACTTCACATTACATTTCCTCAAAATAGACCAATCCCATTCGAAACGCTCCCACCGTAAGACGGAAAGGCCGCAAACTTTTGTGCCACCTCGGTTTATTATCGTCACTCGCGCTATGCACACTCGATCGATAGCGCAACGCACGTCTGGTCTGTCTGTCATTATAACGATTCTGACGAAAGGTGACTTAGAGCTGGACTAACTCAGCTGAAAACTTGACACGGTCCGAGATGACATGGGCCCAATGAACCAAGGTACGAAGTACGCCTTCACGCTGAGCCGGATGGTGACAACTATCAGCCTGCAGGTACAAGTCAGTGTGAGTAGATTTCCTATAAATTGCATGTCCCACTATACCATCCATCTTCCTCCTGCCAACACATAAAGGAAGTGAAGTCAGGCATCTTTTTCCACCTCCAGTGTGAAACAAATATTCGGGTGAACTGAATTCAGGTGTTCTAAAAAGTGGTTCAAATACTCAGTGTCATGAGGTGAAACAACAAAAGTATCTTCTACATATCTAAAAAAAACAAAAACAAAAAACAAACAAAAACACGCAGGTTTCAAAGGAAGCGACTCCAAGGGACGTTCCTCGAAATGTTCCATAAAGAAATTGGCAATAATAAGTGACAATTGTCATCCACAACAACTGCATCTGTCTGCTCGTAGTATTGGTCATTGAGTAAAGTAAGTGGAAGCCAACAAATGTCGAAATAGGTTCGTTAATTCAGCACCAAAACGAACCTCAATCAACCATAAATGAACAGAGGAAGACAAGTGAAGAGAAAGGCCACATAAAAACTTACTATAATATTAAATTCATTCAATCGGATTCCCTTTAATCGACGTAAGAAATCCTCCGAGTTCTTAATGTGGTGCTCCCACCGACTTTTTACAGCGCTCAGCAGAGTAGCAAGGTGTTTTTCTATACGATATGTCGGCGGACCAATGTCACTCAAAATCGAAGAGGATCCTTGTGGACCTTTCGGAGCCACATAACCTAGGGATGGCTGTCTTCGCTTCCTTGATGTGTTGGTCAGGAGGAAGGTGGATGTGACATGCAGTTTACAGAAAACCTACTCACACTGACTTGTATCTGCAGACTGGCGGTTGGCGGCGTACTAGCATACAGCACTGATTCCAAAGTTCGGCAGCGAGCAGAAACAATTTTATCTTCCAAAGTGATACACCATCTTCCGGCTTCTGCTGAAACAGTTAACCACCTCAACCACCGCGCCGGATCTTCTTCGACTGAGCTATTAACAGGGTGGGTGTGCTCGTCTTATCAACCTGTGTGGTTAAGGGGACGGGCTAAGACCAGTATGTGCAGATATTTCTTACAGCAGCCGCGATTTGAAGCTCAGGCCTGCAACAATAGTTGTGAAGCACCTCGGACTCTGTGATAGCGAAGGGTGTATTTCTGTAAATGCTCAACTGCTACACCAGTAGGATCCCAGCCAACCATTATTCTACGCTTTCTTGCCATGAGTTCTCTCCTCGTAGCTTGTCGCGTAATCCCCACCGCGCACCCTTTTTACTTTATATGCAGTTTATATCGCATAAAATTTTAATTAATTTCATATTGCTTATTGTTTGGAGCATGACAGATAAAATACGATTCTCACTATTATTTTCTGCAGTTGAAAATATTTTATCTTTATGCACTTTGACCTATTATGTGGGGATACGCACAACACTGAAAGATTTCCTGCTGTGGACGTACGATCTTTAATTTGCAAACTACACTCCTGGAAATTTAAATAAGAACACCGTGAATTCATTGTCCCAGGAAGGGGAAACTTTATTGACACATTCCTGGGGTCAGATACATCACATGATCACACTGACAGAACCACAGGCACATAGACACAGGCAACAGAGCATGCACAATGTCGGCACTAGTACAGTGTATATCCACCTTTCGCAGCAATGCAGGCTGCTGTTCTCCCATGGAGACGATCGTAGAGATGCTGGATGTAGTCCTGTGGAACGGCTTGCCATGCCATTTCCACCTGGCGCCTCAGTTGGACCAGCGTTCGTGCTGGACGTGCAGACCGCGTGAGACGACGCTTCATCCAGTCCCAAACATGCTCAATGGGGGACAGATCCGGAGATCTTGCTGGCCAGGGTAGTTGACTTACACCTTCTAGAGCACGTTGGGTGGCACGGGATACATGCGGACGTGCATTGTCCTGTTGGAACAGCAAGTTCCCTTGCCGGTCTAGGAATGGTAGAACGATGGGTTCGATGACGGTTTGGATGTACCGTGCACTATTCAGTGTCCCCTCGACGATCACCAGTGGTGTACAGCCAGTGTAGGAGATCGCTCCCCACACCATGATGCCGGGTGTTGACCCTGTGTGCCTCGTCGTATGCAGTCCTGATTGTGGCGCTCACCTGCACGGCGCCAAACACGCATACGACCATCATTGGCACCAAGGCAGAAGCGACTCTCATCGCTGAAGATGACACGTCTCCATTCGTCCCTCCATTCACGCCTGTCGCGACACCACTGGAGGCGGGCTGCACGATGTTGGGGCGTGAGCGGAAGACGGCCTAACGGTGTGCGGGACCGTAGCCCAGCTTCATGGAGACGGTTGCGAATGGTCCTCGCCGATACCCCAGGAGCAACAGTGTCCCTAATTTGCTGGGAAGTGGCGGTGCGGTCCCCTACGGCACTGCGTAGGATCCTACGGTCTTGGCGTGCATCCGTGCGTCGCTGCGGTCCGGTCCCAGGTCGACGGGCACGTGCACCTTCCGCCGACCACTGGCGACAACATCGATGTACTGTGGAGACCTCACGCCCCACGTGTTGAGCAATTCGGTGGTACGTCCACCCGGCCTCCCGCATGCCCACTATACGCCCTCGCTCAAAGTCCGTCAACTGCACATACGGTTCACGTCCACGCTGTCGCGGCATGCTGGCAGTGTTAAAGACTGCGATGGAGCTCCGTATGCCACGGCAAACTGGCTGACACTGACGGCGGCGGTGCACAAATGCTGCGCAGCTAGCGCCATTCGACGGCCAACACCGCGGTTCCTGGTGTGTCCGCTGTGCCGTGCGTGTGATCATTGCTTGTACAGCCCTCTCGCAGTGTCCGGAGCAAGTATGGTGGGTCTGACACACCGGTGTCAATGTGTTCTTTTTTCCATTTCCAGGAGTGTATTTTTATACAGGGTGTTACAAAAAGGTACGGCCAAACATTCAGAAAACATTCCTCACACACAAATAAAGAAAAGATGTTATGTGGACATATTTCCGGAAACGCTTAATTTCCATGTTAGAGCTCATTTTAGTTTCGTCGTCCAACTACGCTGAATGGTGCACGTTATCATGATTTCATACGAGATACTCTACCTGTGCTGCTAGAACATGTGCCTTTACAAGTACGACACAACATGTGGTTCATGCACGATGGAGCTCCTGCACATTTCAGTCGAAGTGTTCATACGCTTCTCAACAACAGATTCGGTGACCGATGGATTGGTAGAGGCGGACCAATTCCATTGCCTCCACGCTCTCCTGACCTCAACCCTCTTGACTTTCATTTATGGGTGCATTTTAAAAGCTCTTGTCTACGCAACCCCGGTACCAAATGTAGAGACTCTTCGTGCTCGTATTGTGGACGGCTGTGATATAATACGCCATTCTCCAGGGCTTCATCAGCGCATCAGGGATTCCATGCGACGGAGGGTGGATGCATGTATCCTCGCTAACGGAGGACATTTTGAACATTTCATGTAACAAAGTGTTTGAAGTCACGCTGGTACGTTCTGTTGCTGTGTATTTCCATTCCATGATTAATGTGATTTGAAGAGAAGTAATAAAATGAGCTCTAACATGCAAAGTAAGCGTTTACGGACACATGTGCACGTAACATATTTTCTTTCTTTTTGTGTGAGGAATGTTTCCTGAAAGTTTGGCCTTACCTTTTTGTAACACCCTGTATAACACTGATATGGCTTGTTAGATATGGAACATGGGATCATTACTGTAACTAATTATGGGAAAAAATGCCCTTCGGTACATTCATCTCTTGACTGTACTGAAAATTACTCTTATTACATGTACGGAAGTTACAGTATGTTATGTTCACTAAACGTAAAAGCTGCAGTGGATTTTTTTAAATATACGAACACTATTAACTGCCACGACTAACATAAGAGCATGAAACTAAAAAAAATGAAATTTGATTTTTATGTTATCAGCCAGAACAGGTTTTGCACAGCAATCTTTGATCACACACAAGTAAAATTTTATCACTCATGAATTATTTACGTAAATGATAATACAATAAATAGCAGCCGCCCATGTCCACCTGAAAATGACATAATAAAATCCACAATTTCCCTCTGAAGTCTCCAGGAAGCTGAAAGAGAGAATTTTAATGTACCTTTACCTGCCCGCTGTATTGCGGGACAACTGCTTTCATTCAGTTTCATTTGAATTTGCCGCGCCAGCGCTTCCCGCGATCGCTGCACGGCTCTGCGTCATGAAAAATTCCTAATACGGTGAAAACGGCTGAGAACGTGGAATGAAACGTTGAGCAAGCTAGCAATAAATTATTACAGGTAATAATTTTAACAATTTCTATATTCAAAAAATCAACCTAAATTGAAAGTACACACCTTTTACAAATATCAGCCTCCAATGGCGTCTTTCTCGATCAAAGGACAAACGAAGGCTACATAAGCATTCAATCGAGCGTCACAGGCTCTTACAACTTTAACGGCTACAAGAACACAGAGACAGCAATGTTTTAACCTCAACTAGTTATAGGGAATTTAATATGCATCTTTGTAATTATTTTTAATTATCATTGTCTGCTTCCATACATACATTCGCCGACCACAGGCGTTAATTGTGAAATACAGATACATAATTATTACACAAACATAAAAACGAAAAATTGTTAGTTCCTTTTATACATAATCTACAACCATTCATATAGTAATGAAATAATAACAATAATACTTATAAATGTTTATTTTTATTATTTTTTATATATTATAACGATTTTGTAAATGTATTGCCAGGAGGCGTCACAAGCTCTTCCGTAGCTAGTGATCTACAGTGTTAAATTTGTCCGCCAGTGGTCTCCATAGCCTAAGCTTTTACAACAGAGTTGCCGTTAATTCGGCTCCTACTGCCAGGTGTAGGAAAATGTTAGCAACGGGGTGATAATTTTTTCCACTGTGTAAAGTAAGCTCTCCGATATCCGACAGAACAGTAATCGATTTCTGCACTTGTCGGCGAACACATCAGAATGCCATTAGGATCGGTGTCAGCTAAGCTGTTAAAACGGCAATGTCCGGCGGATCGCTTTCGACACTAGGACGCCGGTGCGGAGCTGTCCCTAGTGTGTGCTGTAGACATGTAGACGCCGACTGGTCGCTGTTGCAGGGAAGGCCGCCACAACGGTGGTGCTGGTGTACAGGCACGCGAGCGACGGCCACGTGGCCGTGGTGCGCCAGCTGGCCGCCTTCCTGCGAGTCGCGGGCGGCTTCCACGTGCTGCTCGACGAGGAGGACATTCCGCGCTGCGCGGACAAGGTCAGAGTCTGCCTGCACTGCCTCCCAAAGTACCGGAAACCAACCACATTTACTATGCATTCCACATTAACTCGCTCCTTATGCATCATATATATATATATATATATATATATATATATATATATATATATATATATATATATATATAGGGTGTTTCAAAAATGACCGGTATATTTGAAACGGCAATAAAAACTAAACGAGCAGCGATAGAAATACACCGTTTGTTGCAATATGCTTGGGACAACAGTACATTTTCAGACGGACAAACTTTCGAAATTACAGTAGTTACAATTTTCAACAACAGATGGCGCTGCAAGTGATGTGAAAGATATAGAAGACAACGCAGTCTGTGGGTGGGCCATTCTGTACGTCGTCTTTCTGCTGTAAGCGTGTGCTGTTCACAACGTGCAAGTGTGCTGTAGACAACATGGTTTATTCCTTAGAACAGAGGATTTTTCTGGTGTTGGAATTCCACCGCCTAGAACACAGTGTTGTTGCAACAAGACGAAGTTTTCAACGGAGGTTTTTAATGTAACCAAAGGACCGAAAAGCGATACAATAAAGGATCTGTTTGAAAAATTTCAACGGACTGGGAACGTGACGGAAGAACGTGCTGGAAAGGTAGGGCGACCGCATATGGCAACCACAGAGGGCAACGCGCAGCTAGTGCAGCAGGTGATCCAACAGCGGCCTCGGGTTTCCGTTCGCCGTGTTGCAGCTGCGGTCCAAATGACGCCAACGTCCACGTATCGTCTCATGCGCCAGAGTTTACACCTCTATCCATACAAAATTCAAACGCGGCAACCCCTCAGCGCCGCTACCATTGCTGCACGAGAGACATTCGCTAACGATATAGTGCACAGGATTGATGACGGCGATATGCATGTGGGCAGCATTTGGTTTACTGACGAAGCTTATTTTTACCTGGACGGCTTCGTCAATAAACAGATCTGGCGCATATGGGGAACCGAAAAGCCCCATGTTGCAGTCCCATCGTCCCTGCATCCTCAAAAAGTACTGGTCTGGGCCGCCATTTCTTCCAAAGGAATCATTGGCCCATTTTTCTGATCCGAAACGATTACTGCATCACGCTATCTGGACATTCTTCGTGAATTTGTGGCGGTACAAACTGCCTTAGACGACACTGCGAACACGTCGTGGTTTATGCAAGATGGTGCCCGGCCACATCGCACTGCCGACGTCTTTAATTTCCTGAATGAATATTTCGATGATCGTGTGATTGCTTTGGGCTATCCGAAACATACAGGAGGCGGCGTGGATTGGCCTCCCTATTCGCCAGACATGAACCCCTGTGACTTCTTTCTGTGGGGACACTTGAAAGACCAGGTGTACCGCCGGAATCCAGAAACAATTGAACAGCTGAAGCAGTACATCTCATCTGCATGTGAAGCCATTCCGCCAGACACGTTGTCAAAGGTTTCGGGTAATTTCATTCAGAGACTACGCCATATTATTGCTACACATGGTGGATATGTGGAAAATATCGTACTATAGAGTTTCCCAGACCGCAGCGCCATCTGTTGTTGAAAACTGTAACTACTGTAATTTCGAAAGTTTGTCTGCCTGAAAATGTACTGTTGTCCCAAGCATATAGCAACAAACGGTGTATTTCTATTGCTGCTCGTTTAGTTTTTATTGCCGTTTTAAATATACCGGTCATTTTTGAAACACCCTATATATATATATATATATATATATATATATATATATATATATATATATATATATATATATGGTGCTTCACTAAATGTGGTTGCCTCTGTGAGTTACGAAGCAATAGGCGACGAAAATATTTATTGCCTGGGTCACTATAAGAAACGTTACACTGTCTGCGGAGCTATGAACATAGTTTATTCTGTCATTACCCAAAGAGTTACAGCAAAAGGACACAAATTTTTAAATGGAACAATAGTTGTTTCTATTATAAATTGGAATCAGCAACACCAGCTGTGTACACATGAATTTAAATTACATTACTATCACTTTTAATTTGGGAGCTACAACTCTTCAAAGTTTCAGGGGGAGATACCACACACGCTGCGAATAACGCAATGCGCCCTCTAAATGTGGTGCGGCCGAGTTGTAACGTCGCCGGTGTCACGGAGCGAGAAGCTTCTACGATTCGCTATTAGACCGCCGACTGCGCCGCACACGGCCGTATAACCGACACTTCGAGCCACACAAACAAACGGGGCTCAATATAGCACAGTTACTGACATCGGATGAAGAAGGCATACACGAACAGCGAGTACGTTGACATGTTGTTGATGCTCGACGAGTGCCGACACGATGCCACTGAAGCAGCCATGGTGTTGTGTCTAGACAAGACAGCCTAGACACAATGAGAGGAAGCCGAAAGGCACGCGCTTAAACTCACGCAGGCTGGCGTGAGGTCTGAAACAGGATACGTAATGAATGCTATAAAGAAAAGTACGTAGCTTCTGGAATACTTAACTTTAATCCACAATTGTAGAACATCTCTCTTGACGGTACATGTTATAACCACAATATATATAGCAAAGGATTATGGCGCCTTGCTAGGTCGTAGCAAATGTAGCTGAAGGCTATGCTAACTATCGTCTCGGCAAATGAGAGCGTATTTGTCAGTGAACCTTTCCATGCAAAGTCGGCTGTACAACTGGGGCGAGTGCTAGTACGTCTCTCTAGACCTGCCGTGTGGTGGCGCTCGGTCTGCGATCACTGACGGTGGCGACACGCGGGTCCGACGTATACTACCGGACCGCGGCCGATTTAAAAGCTACCACCTAGCAAGTGTGGTGTCTGGCGGTGACACCACACATGGCGTACGCCGTGAGATATCCTAGGCGAAGAGCTCCGGCAGCCATTACGTTCTTACGTGCCGAACAACGACCTCGGGAAACAGGCAGCTTGGTAATGCGCCGCAGTAACAGGCAAAGAACTGCAAGAAGTGAGGAGACGGAGTTGTTTGTTTTAGCTGCAGTACACCATGATTCTACATCCGCAAATGACCCAAAACGGCGCATCGAGGACACATGTTGCTCCGTGACACCGGCGATGTTACATCTTGTCCGCAGATCCTTTAGAAGGCGCATTGCATTGTGCATTCAGGAACATAGACACACATTTGAGCATCTCATTTAAATCAACTTCCCACCGCCATAATATCCACAGCCATGTATTAAGTACAGCGTGTGGTATCTGCCCCTGAAAGTTTGAAGAGCTGTAGCTCCCAAACTAAAAGTGATAGGAATGTAATTTAAATTCATGTATACGCAGCTGGTGTTACTGATTCCAGAGCATGATAGAAACAACTATTGTTCCATTTAAAAATTTGTATCTTCTTGCTGTAACTCTTTGGATAATAACACAATAAACTATGCTCATAGCTCTGCAGACGGTATAACGTTTCTTATGGTGACCTACAGCAATAAATATTTCCGTCGCCTATTACTTCGTAACTTACAGAGGCAAACACATTTAGTGAAACACCCTGTACATATACTGGGCGAAGAAAAAATGCCGCACTTGGTTGTCGGCATGCTATTCGTCATCCCAATTCAAGAAGAAAGTGTATCTAGCAAAACTTAGGCCCGCCAACTGGTTTACTAGAAATGCGATTTAAAAAACAAGGGTCTGGCAATACTGTAACTGCGTGCAGCGTGACCAAGAGCAGGAGGCATCAACTCTGCACTGTGCTGGACCTGTCCCATCAGCTCAGTGAGCCGAGGTAATGCCGTGGGAAACGGATATGCAGATTCACCGATGTTCGAGTCGCGTTCGCGCCAAACATTATTTTCAGTTAAAGTATCAAAATGTATCCAATCTACGCTTCCACAATGCGGTATCTTGTGTATTTTCTGTCACTGTTTCCTTTAATTAAATATTAAGACATATCACGAACTTCTTACAGATATAAACGACCACTATGTTTCGTCCATGAAACAAATGAAGCCAATAGAAAATAACAGTAGATACAGTTCACATGCCTTATTTACAAAATTTTCGATGTCTTCGACTCGCAGCAAGAACCATTGATAAAACGGCACTCATAGAATGCGATCTTGCGGCAGCTGGTGTTGAGTTAACGCATAATGATATGCATGCAGTTCTTCATTACGCAACACAACAACTAGCCTTTGAGATATATGGAAATGCCGTGCAACACCGCAGGTACTTCGTCGAGGTAAGGCGTGAACAGTTTCAAGAGTCACGTCTTCTGCTTGTGGAGTAGGTCTGGTCCTTGGACGACGTCTTTCCATTACCTGTGGTCGAAGATTACCAGTTTCCCGAGGGCGTTGCTCCAGGCAACGAAAAATATTCTTATCGGGATGGTGCCTCTGGCCTCATGGTGAAGATACACTGCAGCAGTTCGTCGATCACATGAATGGTGTCCATCCCAACATTAAATTTACTGTCGAGATGGAGAAGCATGGCAAGCTACCATTCTTGGATGTTTTGGTTGAGCGGAAGGCAGGAGGCCAGCTTGGTCATTCAGTATACCGGAAACCAACACACACTGATCGGTACTTGAACACCAATAGTTTCCACCACCCTGTACACAAGAAAGCGGTCTTGAACACGTTGGTTCATAGAGCCAAGATTATGTCTGACGACGACCACCTACAGTCTGAATTTCAGAACCTAAAGCGTGTTTTCGGGGAAAATGGACACAGCAAAAGAGACATCGCAAACGCTTTCAAGGGCCGCCGACGAAACACACCTGGTGAATCAGTAAAGGAGGCCAAATGGACTGCATTCCTACCATACTATGCAGCAACTAGCAGCAAGTTAGGACGTCTGCTGCAGAAACATGGGCTAAGACCAGTGTTCCAGGCCACCTCCAAGATACGAGATACGTTGCGCCCTTTTAAAGACGACATTGCTCTTCGAGTGTCCGGCGTGTATGGTGTACCCTGTGAATGTGGCAGCATGTATATCGGACAAACAATTCGCACGGTTGCGGAGCGTTGTACCGAGCACAAGCGCCATATAAAACAAAGGGAGCTTGACAAGTCGGCCATAGCGGAGCATTGCCTAGACAACAGACATAAAATACAGTTCGAAAATACAAAATTGTTGGCTCATGCATCTACATATTGGGACTCCGTCATAAAGGAAGCGGCCGAGATCCGTTTAAACAACGACAACTGCAACAGAGACCAGGGGTACACACTCAGCAGGGCATGAGGGTGGGCGTTGGACATCGAAAGAAAGCAAAGACAGGTGCGCGACGCGGGAGCGGCAGTTTCAAACGTGGCGTCCGCCCCTGGCGCCACCTGACGTAACCGGTGCTGCCGCGGGCAATACCTCCGCTAGCTGCCCGGCTCGACTTACGCGCGCCACATTGGATCTATCTGATTGGCTGCTGATGATGCCATCGTGCCTATATAAGCGAGAAACCGTAGCAGCCCCGGCAGTCAGTGAACTGACGACGATGGGGGGGGTGGTCATCGAAAGCTCGAGAATTTTATTCGAATTGACGCGGCTTGAAAACCGAAAACGTTTTATTCAACAGTAGCAGTTTGTTTATCGGATGTACCCAGCATATCGACGTATTCATCGTTTCTGTACTCCATCGCCAAGCCGGCCCTACCTGAACTTGGCAGGACCAGTCACGGTTGCGCACTGCGCGGTTACTACACACATGCATGCAGTTTAATGGATTCCACCGGCATGTGGCAGGCTACTGCCAGGTGACGAAACGAGGGCCTGCTTATAAACGACGGGAACTAGGGGAACGGACGTCTAAAAAATAAAATACGAACCTGACGAGGATTCGAACCGTAGCTCCATGGTGGATGTGGGTTTAGATGTCCCAGCAGTTTACTCAGTGAGCTCCGATGTCTGGTACGATAGTGCACGGTGATACACGTTCCTCTGTACATTTCAGTGCGCTGCACGATGTGACAGTGCTGCCGGCTCCTCCTTTTCATACACGTGTTTTCATTATGCACCGCATCTGGTTTTGGTAGTTAAACTTTTCACTTGAATCTGTATGAGGAACCACATGCCGATCTTCAGGTGCAGTAGCACTTCTTCACCCTGTCTACTACCCCACAAAAAAAGTGAAGCACCCAGAAGACGCGATCGGTTGTCGGTGTAGCTTCTTACACGTACACAATCATCGGCGGGTGTGTAAATCACTAGCGTAGTGTCCGCTGCTTCGTTCGTGTACACTGTAAGGCCTGCAGACATGTTTTTTGTTTTTATTTAATCCAATTTCTCTATTGTTCACAAATTGCAACACCTTCTACGCTTTTCAAGCTAATTAAGGCCATATAAGCATGGTCTTTTCCGAATGCACTTCAGACCGAAAAGCGATTCTGGTACCTGGAGCCCACATTTTTCGTTTACCATGCCTTTCGTGTTCTTGTGTAGATATTTACATAGTAACTTTCATCCCTTAATAAATATTTGTTTGTATCTAACAGAGAAGTGAAATACCAATTTTCATAAATTGAGCTTTAAATTTTTTTTAATGTAACGAAATATCTTCTTTCGAGTTTTCATCCCCTATTGCACTCCCTTGGGAGTTTAATTTCCAGAAACGTATTTTCTTTTTTTTTTTTTATTTCTAACCGAGAAGTCAAATACCAATAGTCATAGATGTAGCCTTAAAATTTCTTTAGTAGTTCTTTAGGAATTATTTATTTTCAAAAACACTTGCATCCACTATTTTACCCTCTTAGTGGTTGAATTTACAAGAACGCTGAAACACTTATTTTTTATTTTCTGACTAAGAAATCAAATGCCAGTTTTCGTAGTTCAAGCTTCGGAATTACCTTAATAGCGACATACTTTCAAAAATCGTTTCATCCCCTATTTCACCCCCTTAGGAGGAAATTTCGGACAATACCTTCTTAAACGACGCCTACAGCATAAGACCAACACCAACTCCTAATTTTTCTATTCTATTCTTAGCGGTTTCGGCTGGGGGATGATGAGTCAGTGAATCAGTCTCACTCTATTTCACCCCCTTAGGAATTGAAGTTCATCTCTAACCGAGAAGCCAAGCACCAATTTTCAAAGACTCAGCTTTCGCAACGACATATTTCCATAAAACGTTTCACCAGCTATTTCACCCCCATAGGGATTGTATTTCCAAAAATAGTGACATGTGCAGGTTTTGTTGACATAGATTTAGCTCCAAAAAAGCTTGCACAATGAAATATTCCAATAAAAATTTTCATCCCCCATTTCAGCCCCATAGAGACCGAATTTCCAAAAACAATGAAACATGTATTTCTTTTCTTTTGTAACTGAGAAGCCAAATTTAAATTTTCAAAGATTTAGCTTTAAAAAATGCTTTCATAATACACTGAAGTGCCAAAGAAACTGCTGTAGGCATGCGCATACAATTACACAGATATGTAAACTAGCATAATACGGCGTTGCGGTTGGCAACGCCTATATAAGACATCAAGCGTCTGGCGCAGTTCTTATATCGGTTACTGCTGCTAAAATGGCAGCTTATCAAGATTTATGTGAGTTTGAATGTGCTGTTATAGTCGGTGTACGAGCGATGGGACACATCCCCGAGGTTACAATGAAATGGGGACTTTCCCATACGACCATTTCACGAGCGTGCCATGAGTATCAGGAATCAGGTAAAACATCAAATCTCCGACATCTCAGCGGTCGGAAAAAGATCCTGCAAGAACGGGACCAACGACGACTGAAGACAATCGTTCAACGTGACAGAAGTGCAACCTTTCCTCAAACAGCTGTAGATTTCAGTGCTGGGCCATCAACAAGTGTCTGGGTATGAACCATCCAACGAAAATTCGTCGATATGGGCTTTCCGAGCCGAAGGCCCATTCGTGTACCCTTGATGAGTGCACGACACAAAGCTTTACTCCTCGCCGGCATTGGACTGTTGTCTGGTCCGACGAGTCTCTTTTTAAATTGTATCTAGTGCATGTACGTGTACGGGTGTGGTGAGAGCCTCGTGAATCCATGGACTCTGCATGTCAGCAGGGAACTGTTCAACCTGGTGAAGGCACTGTAATGGTGTGGCGCTTGTACAGTTGGAGTGATATGGGACCCCTGATACGTCTAGATACGACTCTGACAGGTGACACGTCCTGTCTGATCACCTGCATCCATTCATGTCCATCGTGCATTCTGACGGACTTGGGCAATTCCAGCAGGACAATGTGACACCCCACACGCCCAGAATTGCTACAGAGTGGCTCAGGAACACACTTCTGGGTTTAAACACTTCCACTGGCCACCAAACTCCCGAGATATGGACATTATTGAGCATATCTGGGATGCCTTGAAACGTGCTGATTATAAGAGTTGTCCATCTCCTCGTAATCTTGCTGATTTATGGACAGCCTTGCTGGATTCATTGTGTCAGTCCTCTCCAGCACTACTTCAGACACTAGTCGAGTCCATGGCACGTCGTGTCGTGGGACTTCTGCGTTCTCGCGGCGGCCCTACATGATATTAGACAGGTGTACCAGTTTCTTTGGCTCTTGAGTGTAAAATGCTTTCATAAAAAGTCTCATCCCCTGTTTCATACCATTAGGGGTCGGTTTTCAAAATCACTGAAGCACATAATTTTTTATTTCCAACCAAACGTCACTGATGTAGCCTCATAAATTCTTCAGTAGTTCTGTAGTAATTATTTATTTAAAAAAAAACTTACATCCACTATTTCACCCCATTAGTGGCTGAATTTCCAAAAATGCTGAAACACATACATCTTTATGTCTGAATGAGAAACCAAACACCAATTTTCATAGGTCTAGCTTCAAAATTGCCTTATTAGCAACATTTTTCAAAAAGCTCTTCATCTCTTATTTCACCCCGTTAGTGTAGGAATTTCGACAAATCTCCTCGTAAACGACATCTACAGTGCAAGATCCAGACCTTCTCCAAACTTCAAGTTTGTGTACTTAGCGGTTGGGATGGGCGACATTGCCTTTTGTACATAAAGATCAGAGTTGCAGTTCTCTATGACAGAGAGGACGGCCTCCCGAGTGTGGTTGTGCTGCTCCTGTATAGCGTTGGTACCAGCCGGGCCCACTGAGGGTCAGCACCTCACAGACCTAGAAAGTGGCCCCATTACGAGTCTCCAATTGGTTGTTGGTTGTTTTTTGGGGAAGGAGACCAGACAGCGTGGTCATCGGTCTCATCGGATTAGGGAAGGATGAGGAAGGAAGTCGGCCGTGCCCTTTCAGAGGAACCATCCCGGCATTTGCCTGGAGTGATTTAGGGAAATCACAGAAAACCTAAATCAGGATGGCCGGACGCGGGATTGAACCGTCGTCCTCCCGAATGCGAGTCCAGTGTCTAACCACTGCGCCACCTCGCTCGGTCGAGTCTCCAATTGGCCGACTATTCGGATCGTGCACTATCTAAATTTGTGGGGCATTCGGATGTCACAGTGTGCCGCGCGGGATTAGCCGAGCGGTCTATGGCGCTGGAGTCTTGAACTGTGCGGCTGGTCCCGGCGGAGGTTCGAGTCCTCCCTCGGGCATGGGTATGTGTGTGTGTTTGTCCTTAGGATAATTTAGGTCAAGTAGTGTGTAAGCTTAGGGACTGATGACCTTAGCAGTTAAGTCCCATAAGATTTCACACACATTTGAATATTTTTGGATGTCACAGCGACCTGATGCTGGACTGCATGGAAACTTGAGGATAGTCCACGTCTAACCAATGCTAGGGAGGATCGCTGTATTGTGGACTGAGCTCGTCTGCGCCTGCCATTCGAGAACAAGAAACGGACTCTATGCCATATTTTGTGTCGTCCCGCACATTTTTCCAGAGACTGGCAGCTGTCGGACTCGGGAATTACCGCCCCATGCGGAAGCTGCCATAAATACCAGAACAGGAACGACTGTCTTTGCACTGGCGCCGTGACCGAGAGGCTCAGACAGCTGGTGAATGGCATACCATTGTGTTCCGTGGTACAGAGCGGTTCTATACTGCCCAAGATGACCAACGACGACGAGCATGGAGGCGACATCGTCGGTAGTCAAATGGCTCTGAGCACTATGCGACTTAACTCCAGAGGTCATCAGTCGCCTAGAACTTAGAACTAATTAAACCTAATTAACCTAAGGACATCACACACATCCATGCCCGAGGCAGGATTCGAACCTGCGACCGTAGCGGTCGCTCGGCTCCAGACTGTAGCGCCTAGAACCGCACGGCCACTCCGGCCGGCCGTCGGTAGTCAAATTCTCTGAATATTTTGCAGAGGCACAACAGTATACTCCTGCCGTCATGGTGAGGGGTACGATGGGAAATGACTCAAGTGACGGCCCATAGTCACTGAGGGAAATGTGGTGGCACAACGATTCTTCGTGGACATGCTGCGTCTCCATATGTTACCTCTCATCCGACAGGATCGTGGTGCCATTTTTCCACAGTGTGATGCACGCCTACACATGGCACGTCTCTGTGTGACGTTGAGGTACTATTGTGGCTGCAAGACCCCAACATCTGTCCTCGATAGTACATGTGTGGTACCATCTCAGATGTTAACTCCGCTCCAATGCTAATACGCACTATACTCGTGGTCCCGCTTGCCTCGGGAGAGGGCTGAAGTAGTTTCGTGACACCATTTTCAACCGAATCAATGCATGCATCCAGGCCAGACGGGGTGCAAACTCATATTACACTTACACTACTGGCCATTAAAATTGCTACACCAAGAAGAAATGCAGATGATAAACGGGTATTCATTGGACAAATATATTATACTAGAACTGACATGTGATTACATTTTGATGCAGTTTGGGTGCATAGATCCTGAGAAATCAATACCCAGAACAAAAACCTCTGGCCGTAATAACGGCCTTGATACGCCTGGGCATTGAGTCAAATAGAGCTTGGATGGCGTGTACAGGTACAGCTGCCCATGCAGCTTCAACACGATACCACAGTTCATCAAGAGTAGTGACTGGTGTATTGTGAAGAGCCAGTTGCTCGGCCACCATTGACCAGACGTTTTCAGTTGGTGAGAGATCTGGAGAATGTGCTGGCCAGGGTAGCAGTCGAACATTTTCAGTATGCAGAAAGGCCCGTAGAGGATCTGCAACATGCGGTCGTGCATTATCCTGCTGAGATGTAGGGTTTCGCAGGGTAGAGCCACGGGTGGTAACACATCTGAAGTGTAACGTCCACTCTTCAAAGTGCCGACAATGCGAACAAGAGGTGACCGAGACGTGTAACCAATGGCACCCCATACTATCAGGCCGGGTGATACGCCAGTATGGCGATGACGAATACACGCTTCCAATGTGCGTTCACCGCGATGTCGCCAAACACGGATGCGACCATCGTGATGCTGTAAACAGAACCTGGATTCATCCAAAAAAATGACGTTTTGCCATTCATGCACCCAGGGTCGTCGTTGAGTACACCATCGCAGGTGCTCCTGTCTGTGATGCACCGCCAAGGGTAACCGCAGCAGTGGTCTCCGAGCTGATACTCTATGCTGCTGAAAACGTCGTCGAACTGTTCGTGCAGATGGTTGTTGTCTTGCAAACGTCCCGTCCCCATCTGTTGACTCAGGGATCGAGACGTGGCTGCACGATCCGTTACAGCCATGCGGATAAGATGCCTGTCATCTCGACTGCTAGTGATACGAGGCCGTTGGGATCCAGCACGGCGTTCCGTATTACCCTCCTGAACCCACCGATTCCATGTTAGGCTAACAGTCATTGGATCTCGACCAACGGCCTGCCGTAGTGGCCGAACGGTTCTAGGTGCTACAGTCAGGAACCGCGTGACCGCTGCTGTCGCAGGTTCGAATCCTGCCTCGAGCATGGATGCGTGTGATGTTCTTAGGTTAGTTAGGTTTAAGTAGTTCTAAGTTCTAGGGGACTGATGACCTCAGAAGTCCCATAGTGCTCAGTCCTATCTCGACCAACGCGAGCAGCAATGTCGCGAGACGATAAACCACAAACGCGACAGGCTACAATCCGACCTTTATCAAAGTCGGAAACGTGATGGTACGCATTTCTCCTCTTTAACTGAGGCATCACAACAGCGTTTCACCAGGCAACGCCGGTCAACTACCGTTTGTGTCTGAGAAATCGGTTGGAAACTTTCCTTATGTCAGCACGTTGTAGGTGTCGCCATCGGCGCCAATCTTGTGTGAATGCTCTTAAAAGCTAATCATTTGCATATCACAGCATCTTCTTCCTGTCTGTTAAATTTCGCGTCTGTAGCACGTCATCTTCGTGGTGTAGCAATTTTAATGGCCAGTAGTGTATGTTCAGGAAAAACATAACAGCTTGAACGACTAGACATAGGACATTCTCACTCACAGGACATGTACGTTGTATGTTCTGAAAAAATGATCAGCATCTGAACCATGTCGGCCAACCGGCTCGAGGTCAACATCGACGTCGCAGCGCAACATCACCCACCTGTAAAAATGTGCCAGCGGCTCTCGTCGTCGCTATAAACAGACGATAATGTATGAGTGTGACTTAAACAGTCGTGCAGTATACCTTGCAGACGTATGTGCGAACAGTACCTTCAAATCAGTGAGTTCGAAAGAGGGCACTTTATTGGCACGAGAGAATGTGATGCATCCATCCGCGAAATTGCTGCGCGTGTGGGACGAAGTGTTTCGGCAGTTCAACGGGTCTGTGCATAAAGGCCGAGATACGCTGTAGAACACAACGACAAGGGGCAGGTGGCCCCATCCAGACCACTCCTCGAGAAGATCGACAGCTCATCCGAATGGCATTGCAGGACAGATCTGCGTCCTCCTCGGTTCTGGCGCATCAATGGGACACATCGCACACTATCACGGGTGGCAGTCCGTCGCCGTTTGTTACAACACGGGTTACGTGTGTCTTCCACTTCTCCACCCACCTTTGATAAATGTGCAGAAACATGTTAGACGCCAATGGTGTATGAAACGATGTCACTGGGTACAGGAATGGCATCAGATAGTGTTTTCGAACGAATCCAGGTCCTGTTCGTTTGAAAATGATGGCCGCATTTTGGTTCGTCGCGGATATGGAGAGCGGCGTCACAGTGACTGCATTCGACAAAACATACAGCGCCAACTCAGTCCTTATGGTATGGGGTGCTATTGAGTACAACCACAAATCGCGGTGGTGTATGTCCAGCGCACTGTGGCCATTGCGACCTGCGTGAATGACATCTTACCAGTAGTAATTCCCTTTCTGCACAACACCCCAGACGCGATTTTTCAGCAAACCAATGCACTCACGACCACATGTTTCTGCACGAACATGTGCCTTCTTGGAGTCACAGGACGTCAGCCTTTCAACTCTGGCCCGCCAGATCACCAGACTTGTCGCCAATGGAAGATGTGTGGGATATGGTGAAACAACAGGTGCAGCGCTGAGACGCAACGCCGACCACCACAGATGAATTTTGGAACCAGGTGATTGAAGCGTGAATGGCTATACTACAGGACTCCATTCGCGCCTTATACGCATCGATGCCATCATGCATGGGACAACTTATCAGTGTCCATGGCAGACCCTGTGCCTACTAAGCAACAGGACACATGCTGAACTGAGGCGACTAAAATGGTAATCATTTCTGCAGAACATACTAATGTATATGTCCTACGAATATGAACGTCCTTTCTCTAGTCGTTCAACGTGTTCTGGTTTTTTTAAAACTTGAGTGTAATAATTGAGCTCATACTGCCAAGTTCTTTGTAAATTTGATTTGATTTTACAATGTGTGAAGTAACATCCACTCAACCCATAAACTTTCATTTTATTTTCTCCTTCCTTCCTGGTTGCTCCACTTTTTTGAGATAGATAGCAAATATACTGAAGAAGTAAGGATTAAGTGCAGCATACTCAACAAGAAACACATACCAGTCACATTTCCACACACCACTAGAAAAACGTGATTACAGGGTGGTCGGAAATTTCCGTTACAGACTTCTAGGACTTGTAGAGGGGAGTGAGTACATCGTATTTTGAATAGGAACCCATGTCCGGAAACGTCTTCCAATGAGACTACAGAGCGTCTAAGTTATAGGCGCGGGCGTCTGTAAATGTACGTATACACGGGGTGATTCCGTGATGATGTTACAGACTTTCTAGGGTGATGGAGAACGATAAATGTATTAATTTGAAGTAAGGATCGCTGTACCGGAAACGAACGAGTCGAAAGCTATAAACGAAAACCGTTCTGATACCTTTGACAGTTGAATACAAGTACCGGTTCGTGTGTTGCGAAGAGTGTAGGGCTGGTAACTTTCAGTGGTGGTAGTGTGGACAAAAACGAGAAAAAATGTCCAATAAACGTGGGCTCGAAAGTGCCTACCTTAACAGCTATGAACACTTGCTCAGTAGAGGAGATGTGTTTCACATTAGCGAAGATGAAAGAATGGTCGTAGCTCCTCAGGTATACAATTTAGAGCCCATGTTTATTGAGAGAATACTCCTGCCATCTGCACGTCATTGTCTGTTTGCCTCTGTGTTGCTTGCTAAATCATAATCCACCCGCTCTCTGCGCGCACAAGCTCGCACACGGACACGCACACACTCACACACACACACACACACACACACACACACACACACACACACAATCACTCACTCACTCACTCACTCACTCATACACACACACACACACACACACACACATTCTTTACCTCCATCAAAAGTTGTTGTCATCATTCGGGGTGGCAGATAAGCAAGTTGTGAGTCACTGGTGATGTACTCAATCATTGTCTTGGGAAACGTTTGGGTAGCACATTATCGAACGCCGCGAAGGCGCATTGAAGTACAGAGACTGTGTTTATAAAGCCTGTACAAACAAGAAAAGCTAATCGCTTCAGTTCAGCCTCACTCAAGAGACATTTTACGGATTACGCGACATTTAATTCAACACGTCCACCAGACAGATTAACCGGTTAAATATGAAGCACCCCCCACCCCCCCAGTGTTAGTCTTCCCAAATAGCAAGATAGCTGGAGAACGATTTAACGTCTCGTCGATGGCGATATTACTGAATTAGAAGCTACGATTATACACGCATTACGTGGAAAATAGACCAAAAAACACCCTAGACCCCAGCATGCTATGTTCTTTTCTCCATCCGTCTTCTGACTACTTGCACACTGTCGGAAACCTCTACTTCTCAGAGTAGCTCTAACATACAAGATCCTAGATTATTTATTTGTCAGATATTATTCCAATCTCTGTCTTCCCCTTCAGTTTAGGACCTCTACAGCCCCCTCTACTCTCAAGTAAATAACAACTGTCCTATCGTCATGTCCCTCCTTTTAGTCAATGTTTCCACATATTTTGTCCTCACCGATTCCGCAGAGGACCTCATTCCTTTTCTTATCAGTCCACTTCTTTCCCAGTATCCTTCTGTAACTCTGCACCTCAAACAGTACGGTTGTCTTTTTTTCCAGCTTTCCCACAGCCTGTAACTTGTTATTTTGCGCCGGAGAAAGACGAATTCCGTAACTTTGTCCACTGCACGGTCTCTAGTTTTAATGTTAAGGTCTCATTTGTGCTGCTGCCTACTCTTTTCCGGTTTCCTCGAGTCTGCATTAGACGATTTTTCACTGAGGAGAACGGTGTCAGCAGTGAGTGCTATGACTGATATCCTTGAACATGAATTTTAATACCATTCCTGAACCTTTCTTTTATTTCCTTCCTTCTTCTATACACAATTTCAGTGATAGAAGAAAAAGGCTACATCCGACCCTTGTGGCCTTTTAATCACAGCACTTCTCTCGTCGTGTCCCAGTCTCATTGCTCTCTCATGGTTCTCGCACATACTCGGTTTTACCCTTCATTCCCTACAGCTTACAGTTATTCTCCTGCTAATTTCAAACATGTTGCACTATTTCACGTTGTCGAACGCTTTTACTAGCTCGACAGATCCTATGAATGTGTCGTAGTGTTTGCCTCCGTTATCAAGCGCAACGTCAGAACTGCCTCTTTGATGCCTTTACCTTTCCTAAAGCCAAATTGATCGTTATGTAAAATGTTTATTTGACACTGCAAACGGTGGTCAAGTCACAGTCACTAAAACAATAAAATTTTTGAAAGGTTACATTACCAGTTTCGACGCACTGAGTCGTCATTTCCAAATGTAATCACAAACGTGGAAAACTGCACTAATAATTACAACCACACTTCTTTGAAATACTACAAAAAATTCACTAAAAGCAGTAAACTGAAGCAAAGGCAGGAGAAACGGGTCACAAGACGTCATTACAGTTTTTGGGTGATCAGTCATGTAGCACCTTAATGCAGTGTGGACGAAAACTGCATCGGGATGAAAGATATTACACTCTCCTGCATTACGTCCTGTAGTGATGCAACGATCATTTTGCCTACAAAGGCCCACACGTCGTAATCTTATAAAGTGCAACAAGCCCAAAATTAGAACACAGCACGCAGTCGTACTGTGTTCTGTTAATGAAATCTTACAAATACGATGCACTCCGATATGGGGCTAACACAAATCTTGTCAACCACACACCTTTGTTGAGCTTTTTAAAAATCTGTCTGTGAGAGACTGCAATACCCATTCAGCTGTGGCACTCTGCTGCTGTTCTAGCACCTGCTTGCAGGCATGTGGAATCTAAATGGAGTCAAAAGAGTTGCCTCCCATCAGGGGATGGTCAACGGGATTGCAGCCCCACGACGTCCTTAGGCGGAATCGTCCAAGGGGTGCCAGTAGTGTCCAACGTTGTGAAGAACGTCATCCACTAGCTCATCGTGCTGCAACTGTCTTTCTCGACAGCGGAATGTGTGGGAATCAGTGCCCCAAACGACCGGGTGATTTGATTGACTGACTTTATTCTACCTCCTGAGCTGTTTTCTTGTCGATTCTGGGCGGCGGTGTGTCTGAAATGTTTTGCTCATCCATCCATAATAAAACTGCGTCAACATTAGGCGTCCTAGTTCTGTCCTCCATCCCATAGGCGTAAAAAGAAGGGATCATACGTGGTAAGGGGAGGTGTGACATCTTCCAATAGTGTGTCACATTCATGGTGGCGTTGGGCAGAATTGTGGTGAAATTTGTGCCAGTGCGACATCCTTAACCCACGTTACAACTCACATGAATTTCTAAGGGCTTTTTTTTCGCATGTGCCGACACGCTGCTGTTTGAAGCATCACCCAGCCCAAAGGCGACGTTCGACAACACTCACTGCCCACAACTCAGTCTCATTCCAACACTTACCAAATTAGTCTTTGTTTGTATCCGGTAGCTCCCCACACCGAGACTCCAGCAGTGGGAGAGGTGTGGACCTCGAGAATCGATGCTCCCTGGGACCTTTCACCAAGCGGTCTACGGGACACCTTGTCCTCCACCTGAGCGCTACAAGGAGCAGCTAGACTCAGTGCTGAAAGCCACGGAGTGCCACATACTGTCCATTTTGTCTCTCGATCCACACCATACAAGTCTGTGTTGTCTTCGTGATAGTGTATGCGGCTAACATCGCAAGGCAACTCCAGACGTCAGTCCAGCTTTCGGTAATCGGTTCCCGATGGTTTGTGGAGCCACTCCAGCTGTAACCTCTGCCCAGATTTCAGCTGTCGTCATCCCTCTCTTCGTCAGAGCCAGCATAACAGTCCCACAATGGTCTCGTGGTGCAGTCCTTCTGGAAGTGCCAATATCTACTGTTCGCCTGCCTCAGTGTCGTCCCGAGAGTCTACATGGTCAGCACTCGTTCTGCACTTATTGTACGAGGGGCGTTCCACAACTATTGCAACAAATTTGTTTTCTCTATAGAAAGTTTACGCTTCAGCCTCTATAGTTTCAAGAACTTCCTATAGGTGGGGACACTATACGCAGCCCTCAAAATGGCGTTGGTAACGGAGCTGCGTTACAGTGAACAAAAGCGTGCTGAGTCGTTGGGCGAGGCGTCTGTCATCATCGCATCAAGTTCGCGCTAACCCGTCCGGTCTCCCGTGCGGCGGCCGCCCATACACAGCTGAGGCTCCAGCGATGTTCGAACGTGCGGACACTCTCATTCGAGGTCAACGACGGATCACAAACATCTCGGACCCCAACTGGACGTCTCTCTTGGTAGTGCTTAGACACTTGTCACAAGTTGGGGTACTCATAGGTGTGTGCGCACTAAATTCCTTGCCGCTTAACAGTAGACCATAAAGAGCAACGAAGGACCATTCCAATGAAGGATGCACTCCGCGGGAAGCAGTACGTGGATGATGGGGAAGCTGTTGAAGCAGCAAGGCGTTGGCTCCGACATCGACCAAAAGAGTGGTATCACTACGGGCATACGTGCCTTCCCGCTAACGTGACACAAGGCCGTCGCATTGAACTGAGATTATGTTGAAAAATAGGATTTTGTAGTTGTGGCGCAGGACATTTGTTGTGAGGCTGCAGGACAGATTTAGTGTGCAACACGTAACCTCTTTCTACGGAATGTGTCGCTATTCGACAGCACACTCAGTTTATCCGATTCGGAGAGTTATCAGCAAACTAAGCATTAGTCTGGAATGCATTTAGCAGGAGCATTGTTTTGAACTGGATATTTTTTTATTGCAATGGAAAAGAAAGTTTCGGTGAAGACCAAAGACAGCTACTTACTAATAATTCGACTGACGGGCCGAGGAATAGCTTTCCAAGTTGAGCAGTTCGACATCGCGACACGTACAGGAAGAATTTTACATAACGGCAGGGAAGAGACTTTATTATAAACACTGGTCAGCTGAACATGTGCAACTGGTACTATTTCCTTAATTCGGATTGTTTGTTGGTCTAAACAGTCTATCATTCATACTGAGGTTGGTACGTTATTATGTTAAGCGAACTATAGATCGTCAGATATAAACTGAAGTAATTCAGATGATGTGTGTTCGTGTACATTCCTTCCATATCAATATAATAACTTGAAAAAATATTCCAAGGCTGCAGAATGTGATTATGGCGAAATGGAGTCCCCTTGGTTAACTCATTTCTCATTGTACAGTCTTGATATACAAACACTTAGAAGTCTGCAGAAATACATAAAACACTTAGAAGCCAAAACTTTATGCCCGCTGCCCATCGCCATATTGACAGCCGTCTGATGGTGTCATGAGCACGTAACGCTGTTAGGAAAGTATGAAATCGGAGCAGAGCTGAATGGGGCAATCATTCCAGCCACAATACAGGATTCAAATGGGGAAATCCACAGAGATAAGCGACACAGATAAAGTGCCCTTTCACCTGGCTACGAACATACCGGAAACGGAGAGCCCGATCGCGTGTTCGCATGCTGCTGTCGTAATCAACTATGCAAAGTGCTTGAAGTACCGTGAAACCACGAGCAGGATACGAGGCATTGGACGTTCACGCCTTATCACAGAACGTGGAGGTAGAAAGCTTGCCCGCTCTGTAAAACAGGAAAGGCGATGATCTGTGACAGATTCTTCGGCAGAGCACAATGCCGGTGCAGGCGCAGGTGTTTCGGAGCGCACCTTTCAGCGCGCGTCGTTGAACATGGTGCTCCATAGCATACAGCCACTCCGTATTCGCATACTGACCCCATGAGACGATCAGTTACGACTGCAGTGAGCACCGAATCATCCAGATTAGATCGTGGATCAACGAAAACGTGTCGCCCGCTCGGATGAATCGCGTTTCCCGGACTGCAGAGGAAGACAGCCGGAAGAAAACACACACGAAAAAATTATAATTCAGAACTGAACTCCCCCCACCATTCGAAAATGAAAGTAAATTCTCGAGAGACGTAGGATTACGCATGATAAATGTAACTAATGCAGTAACTTCATTATTTAAATAATTGTTGACACAGATGCAGTTTTTATTTTAAAAAAATGGTATATTTGTGAGTCTCACTGGCATACGATCTTTTTAGCTATTATGCAAAATCTTACGCCTATGAGCACTCGGGAATGAGGAAACTGATGAAACAAGCGGTATAAGAAAAATGAAAACCAGTCACGGACCAGGTTTCAGTACGATGCGCGACATTTTGGATATAACGAAGGTCATCACCTACTGTGCACCGCGACTGCTTTCTCCCATGAAAAAGGCAGCGGCAGAAATTTTGCTGCTGTATCGGGCCAATCTAGATGAGTTCTTTAGCCCAATAATCGCCACGGACGCGCGCTTGCTGTATTACTACGTCCCTGAGACAAAAGAGCAAAGCTAGCAGTGGAAAAATGTGCATTCAGCAACACCGAAAAACGGCAAGGGTACAGCCATCATCGGGTAAGGTCAGAGGTCGAGATGAATGCTTTGGGGACTGATATGGTCCGGTGCTGATAGATTATCTTCGCGAGGAGCAAACCGCCACAGGAGCATACCACCGAAATCTCCTGACGAGATTGCAGGAGGCTGTGCCCCACGGGACGCTGGCTAAAGACTGTTTTTGCTCCACGACGGTGTCTCAGCTGGTTCTAAATGGGACCACTGATTCTTGCAACTATCATATTTGGCCTCGTATCAGGTATTCTCCTTTTCTCCTGACAAGCTCTCGGATGAATAAACCATTGTGTCGATGGCATTTTCAGAATGGCAACGAGATGATTACAAGGGGAGGCCACGACTTTACGATCACGGATTACTTCAAGTTTTGTACACCTTTAGTAGGCCATTAAAACAACATAATGTACGAGTAGTAAGGTTGACTGCTCTGGCAGTTTCGAGAAAATTGCAAGGGAAGTTTTAGGCGTCTATTATGTGGCTTATATATCTGTGCGTAGGTGCCGGACGTTAGAGTTCATAGTGGTCAAGTGGGTTTCTTCCTACAGTAGCTCCCCTGTAATTAAAAGGAAAAACTGAGTGAATGGATGACCGATGAACTTGAAGGGTGTCATGTAACGTCCGACCCTAACAATTGCAACGAACGATAACGAAAAACTGAGATCCAAAAAAAAAGTGATTAGTGTTCGAGCTTTGTAAGATAAGTGAGTATGTGGGAACGGTTCGACTCCCGCTCAAACCTTCCTTTTTGTAGTACAAGTGTAAATTCTGTGATATTAAAAAAATTTACACCTACACTCTTTGTTTTTACTACATTAGCAACGTCTCACCGCTACGCAGGTTAACAGCCTGCCTCTGTGTCTGCAGCTCTATGCGTCGAGGTGCAAAGTAGTTCGGACTGCCTTATCAGACTGCGCGACAGGCATACATTTTCAGGAAAACTCTATGCGTTTCTTCATTTACTTGTCAATAGTTATAAATATGTTTGATCTAATAATTAAATTATTAGTCAAATATCATGAAATTTACTAAAACATCATCAAATACACGTGGTTTTTTAATAATATTACCTCTCAAATGTCATATAAATTAAGTAATATGACCAGCATCTTACTACTTGCACAGTACGTTGTTTTAATGACCTACTAAAGGTGTACAAAGTTTGAAGTAAATCTGTGATCCCAACGTCGTGGCCTCCCGTTGAAAGTGGAAATTTTTCTTTGCAGACTCCTACAACCGAAGTCACCATCAAGTCATCCATCTATTGGAATTATGTATCGCGTTGAAGGCTGAGCATGTAGAGGAGGAAAAGGTTGAGCATGTAGAGGAGGAATAATACCTTCATCAACTTTCGTTCTCACTGCCTGACTTTTATCGAGTTTTAATAATTAAGTTTTTATGACTCCCTCGCGTCTAATGTGCAGCGAGTGCTCAGCACAACACTCAGGAAGCGACTTCGCCGTCTGGCCTACGTTCACAAGCGATGTCGTAAACATCTGGAATTCCGTGAACCAGGTGGTCTGTTAGGTCACAGCTTAGTGTTTGTCTTAGGAACGTTGTATCTCCCCAGCATTCTATTTGCTGCGAGCTAAGAGATCTGACACAATGGCTTTCTAGGGCAGAATGTAACTCACTTACTGCTTTACTGCTGTAGAGGAGATCTGGAGTTTTAGGTCCACTGATTCCATCCAGTACGGTTGTTGATAGCATGCTCAACATTAAGTGCGCTGATGAGATGAACAGTCTGGAGGCTCTGCACCAAATCGCATATGAAACGAATACATGGAAACACGTAGAAGTAGTGACTGGATGATAGGACCTGTGTTAAGGCGTCGGAGAATAACTTTCATCGTACAAGAGAGAGTCGCTGAGCGGAGAAAGTGCAGGGCAAGACAGAGACGGGGACTTATCAAGAAATTAATTGAAAACACTGGGTGCAAGTGCCACTCGGAGATGAGAAGTGTGGCATACCAGACGACGTAGTGGCGGTTCGCCTTTAACTAATTGGCCAATGTAATGTTTTGGCACCATCCCTGCAACGACATTTTGATCTTTTATGCCTAATCATAAATTCTCATTATAAAGGAAGACTCGAGATATGTCCCCGACTGACAGCAACTTGAACCTGACAAAGACAATGCGAACGATCTTCGAATGTTTGGTATTTTATCTAAACCTGAAGTGCCACCAGAACTGAGATCAAGACTTCTCAAAATATAGAAACATGTCGCAAAGCATGACACGACCATTGATATTGTCTATCCTGACAGTAGTTGACCACATTCACTTGACTTTCATGCCACAATTCAGATCCTCAATCTGCTTTTCTCCTGCAGTTGCTGCATCTGTCAAACGGCTTGACATCAGCTGAAGTACTGACTTTCAATCGTAAGAAATATCAGTCTGGTAAATTGCTTTCTGTGACTGACTAACTAGTAATCTGGCTTCACCTAGTTAATTTTATACTCCAATCTTTCACTCTGCTTGACACAGTCAAAGCGATATGAAATGGTAGGAGCATGTGAGGCTTGTGATAGGGAAGCTCAATGGTCGACTTTGGTTTATTGGGAGACTTTTGGGAATATGAAAATGAAATGTCGTGTGACTGAGGCCTCCCGTCGGGTAGGCCGTTCGCCGGGTGCAAGTCTTTCGATTTGACGCCACTTCAGCGACTTGCGCGTCGATGGGGATGAAGTGATGATGATTAGGACAACACAACACCCAGTCCCTGAGCGGAGAAAATCTCCTACCCAGCCGGGAATCGAACCCAGGCCCTTAGGACTGACATTCTTTCGCGCTGACCACGCAGCTACCAGGGGCGGACTTTGGGAAAATGTGGTTCATCAGTAAAGGAGACAGCGTATAGGACAGTTGTGCGACACATTCTTGAGTTCTGCTCGAGTGTTTGGGATCCGTACAAGTTGGATTAAATGAAGACATCGAAGCAACTCAGAGCGGTGCTGCTAGATTTGTTACCAGTAGGTTCGAACAACAAGCAAGCGTTAAGGATATGCTTCGGGAATTCCTAGAGGGATGGCGACGTTCTTCCCGAGGAACATTATTCAGAAAATTTAGAGAATCCGCATTTGTTGATGACTGCAGAACGATTCTACTGCCAGCTATATACATTTGGTGTAAGGACAACGAAGACAACATACGAGAAATTGGGGTTCATACGGAGGGATCTAGATAGTCGTTTTTCCCTCGCTCTGTTTGCGACTGCAACAGTAAAGGAACTGACAAGTAGTGGTACAGGGTACCACTCGACCACGCACTTTACGTTGGCTTGCAGAGTATCTATGATGCACATGGAGACCACTCGGCCACGCACTTTACGTTGGCTTGCAGAGTATCTATGATGCAGATACAGATTGAAGGAGGGTATGGAATTAAATCTGTCCAAAGCTTAAAATAAAAGCACGAGGGCAGGCTGAAAGTAATGTCTCCGAAATTTTTATCCTGTTCTCAATATCGACTGAGGTATTAAGTGCCTTGCATATTACTCGGTAAAATTTCTCGCTTCGCGGACGCAAGTTGCAACCCTCTGCATGTAGACGACTCCGAACTGTAGCGTGTTACATGGTGGTGTGTAACGTACTCGTAAACACGCCGGTGCGTGTGAAACTAAGTGCTGCAATCTCTCAGAAACCTGAAAGCACGAGTTCGACAGTTCGTCCACGCATGGAGCACCCCCTCCTTCAGGAAGACACTGACAGACCACACACGAGCACCGCGACATCGGCAACAATCCAGCGCCTTGTGTTCACTGTCATTGACCATCCTCCATGCAGTCCCGACTTGGCCCCATTCAATTTTCATCTGTTTACGAAACTTAAAAACGTCTTCGAGAACTTCACTCTGACATTGATAAAGCGGTACGAACAGAACTGAGGTTGTGCCTCCGTCCACAAAGTCAAACGTTCTACAAAGATGGTATCAACAAATGGTCTCTCTTTGGGAAAAATATGTTCATCGTCAGGGTGACTATTCTGAGAAATAAATATGTAGACCTGAAGAATAAAGATTTAGAATGTTACACTACTGACCATTAAAATTGTTACACCAAGATGAAATGCAGATGATAAACGGGTATTCATTGGACGAATATATTATACTAGAACTGACATGTGATTACGTTTTCACGCAATTTGGGTGCATAGATCCTGACAAATCAGTACCCAGAAGACCACCTCTGGCCGTAATAACGGTCTTGATACGCCTGGGCATTGAGTCAAACCGAGCTTGGATGGCGTGTACAGGTACATCTGTCCATCCAGCTTCAACACGATATCACAGTTCGTCAAGAGTAGTGACTCGCGTGTTGTGACGAGCCAGTTGCTCGGCCACCATTGACCAGACGTTTTCAGTTGATGAGAGATCTGGAGAATGTGCTGGCCAGGACAGCAGTCGAACATTTTCTGTATTCAGAAAGGCCCGTACAGGTTCTGCAACTTGCGGTCGTGCATTATCCTGCTGAAATGTAGGGTTTCGCAGGGATCGAATGAAGGGTAGAGCCACGGGTCGTAAAGCATCTGAAATGTAACGTCCACTGTTCAAAGTGCCGTCAATGCGAACAAAAGGTGACCGAGACGTGTAACCAATGGCACCCCATACCATCAGGCTGGGTGATACGCCAGTATGGCGATGACGACTACACGCTTCCAATGTGCGTTCACCGCGATGTCGCCAAACACGGATGAGACCATCATGATGCAGCAAACAGAACCTGGATTCATCCGAAAAAGTGACGTTTTGCCATTCGTGCACCCAGGTTCGTCGTTGAGTACACCATCACAGGCGCTCCTGTCTGTGATGCAGCGTCAAGGGTCATGAAACGTCCCCTTAGAAAAATTATACATGACTGTGCTTAAACTGACACACAATATTTTTTAGCGCAACGCAATCTGACTTTCAATAATCCCTACAAAAGAATGGCCCTGACTAACATTAACCTATACCTTTCATGAATCACTTACCCCACAAAAATCTTCGTTACTCGAACTACTGCAATACAGCGAGCGCCACTACTGCCAGCTAAATAAAAGATTCAAACTACTGAAGGCACTAACTACTGATAGGCATAGTTAGCAAATGAAAGATTTTGATAGAGAACAAACAATGTATTTACCTTAATAGTGTTCAAAAGTCATAATATATACAGCATTTCATGACATCCATCCTTACAAATGTACTGTTTCTGATGGACACACGTCCAGATCATCCGCTCTCAAAAATCCATCACAGAACAGACCCACTGCAGTCCTGGTAGAGATTACGGTATTGGTGGGCTACCAGAGGTGCAGACCCAGTGCAGTCCTTGTAGAAATAATGGTATTGGTGGGCCATCAAAAATGCAGACCCACTGTAGTCCTTGTAGAGATAATGGTATTGGTGGGCCATCAAAGATGCAGACCCATTATAGTCCTTGTAGAGACGGCCAGCAGCCATCTGTTGCGACTGTGCAGGTGCACAATCACCATCGAAGAGTCTTGCGGAGAATATAGCAAGTCCATAAACCACCACTTGTGCACTCACAAAAAAATTTTTTTGAAATGTCCTTAGATCCAGCAATGCTGTTATCCAGTCCCTTGCTGAATTATCAACACATGTGCAAGCACTAACAGTCCCAACTTCTCACATACTGTGCATATATTATGACCAACAGGAACGTGTGCAGTGAAATGATACTTAATTTGAAGAACTGGTGTCTATACAATTATAAATTTACAATATAAGAATACAATTACAAAGGCACAAAATACATCATTAAAGAACATAACAGTGCAGATAACATTTGTAGTAACACAGGCTTTACAAAAGAATAGAAATAAACATATACATCAGTTTTACAGGAATTATGACATAAGTAAATACATAAAGATCAGAATAACTTTTGAAACATCACCTTCACATATGAGCAACAAAACAGAATAAATAATGTCTAAACATCTTTACAAAGTAAATAACATATGATCAGAAAAATTCTACAATGTAACTCTCATCAGATAAACACATAAAGACAGGAAGAACACAAATACCCAAGGGTACACAAACACATAGTGGGATAACACAAGGAAAGGACAGGGTTTGTTTTCAGTGTAACATTTGTTACTGCAGTCCAACCCAAAACTTCATTCCATAGATCTTTCGTCTTATTTCAACATTTGTTTCCACCAAAAAAATCCTCTCCAAGCATGCTTTCTGTATTTATATGTTCACATATTTCTTACCTCATTATTTATTTTCCATTATCTTACCTCATCATTTATTTCGAAGGAAATCCTACCTATACCTGCTTTCTGTACTTTTTTCGTATAAGTTCTCAATGCATTTCTTCCAATTCATCGCAACTCACTCTCTTATATAGTCTACCCCCTCTTAAGCTAACTTAAATCTACTGAGCTCAGATGCTAAACTAAGGGACGAGGCAATGCAGCAGCACAAAACAATTAACACAACCAGCAATGACAAAAAAATGCAAATTGGCAAAGCAAGCAGCAGTAAATATAAATTAGCAGAGTAAATGCAACATTACAACTAATATGAGCCAATGTGCAGCAACAAGAAAAATAAATCAGTAGTAAAACTAACTTAATAGAGTAATACAAAGTGAAATTCAGTAGCACTGTGCCTGGCAAACAGCAGCAGCAAATGCAATAACTTATATCTAATCACGACAAACCCACATGCAGAAAAAATAGTACACTAAAGACAACAATGCAGACAAGGGAAATGTATATTCACATCTTAATGTCTATGTAATTAAAGTGGTGCACCTCAAAAACTTATTCTACAAAAAATTACCAAGTACTTGAAAAGAAAATTATGTATGCAGTTCCTGTGAAGGGAAATGTCTTTTTGTGCTCCCTCATTTTTTTTTTTTTTTGAAGTATATCACAAATCATTATTTACTGGATCTGTAGACAGAAAATATTTATATTAGTACATTTATAAAATCTTATTTTAACCAATGCTGCAGTGCAGCTAGAAACTAGATATTGAACAAAATAGGCAAAGCAAGGCGTGAAACGTCATTCACTAGCCATATGGCATTTCATAATGCAGTAAACAATCTTTCAACTAGCAAGACAATAGATGTGAAATGTTTCTCATCATTTCATTTCAGTAAATATCATAAATTAAGAACTCTACAGTGTAATCATGTTTTCAAGTTTGAGCGTGTCATATTTGCGATGCTTTCTACAAAGAAATGTCAATAGCGAGGATAATGGCCTCTTTCTTCTCCACCTAATGGCTTTTTCTCAAGGCAGTTGGCACACCTGGCCGCTCACAACGCATTACGTCATGATCACTTACCTTTCTTACCGAAATATTTACAACAGAAGTTTCTGCTACAGTGACAGTCTGATATAAAAATTTCACAGGTCGAAAATTTGCGTTACAAATGCGTAGAAACAAAATCCTGTAAATATAACAGTGTCCAAAAAATATTCGGCGACATTGATACATTCACGCATATACACACATTTCATAACTCAAAGTACGATTCTTGGTTTCCAACATCCTTTTCATAAATCAGAGTCCCTAACCACTACTCCTCATTCCTTACCTTATTAGACATGTACATATTCGTCGACACGTCAATCTTGCGGCGACACTTCAATATTTCATCATAATAAATACATAGCATAATCAAATTCCTCATATAGCATCAGCTTATTGATCATAAACATACCTCAAAAGCATAATACACATCGTCGTCGTAATAATAACACCATAACACCTCAGCCAAATCTCAAAAACGTCGTTGCTTTCTGCAATAATTTCAAAACCTAAAAAAAATTCTTTGCTCATTTCATTAGTGTCATCTACCTCAAACGTACTTTAAAAATCATGACCCCATACCAAATGCGACATTCAAAGCTCTCATAGTATCACAATGGTTCCAAAAAAATATAAAAAATGAACAGATCACAAAGTACAGACAAAATACAATTTCGTAAGTGTGAAGTTATCCAACTGTGCAATTGCGTAAACATGTGTCACTAATAATTTGCATATCACAGCATCTTCTTCCTGACCGTTAAATTTCGCGTCTGTAGCACGTCATTTTCGTGGTGTAGAAATTTTAAAGGCCAATAGTGTCATAACGTTTGGTTTACTTAAAAATCGTTTAAAATGGCATTGTTACGAGTAATAACGGCTACCTTCTATTATTACATCACACCACCCCTGCTTCTACGGCAGTTAGCGTTACAGTATTTTACTGTATATAGTAAGACCTAGACGTTATAAATTCAGTTAAACTGCTCTCATACTTTCAGAGTTCCCAGTCCTAAACCAACTCTAGAATGGTCAGGTAGCCATACCCTCACAGTAATTTTATCACAGACAGTAAGTCACACGTACATAAAAATGTGCTGAAGTCCTCCAAGAGATCCCTCGTTTTTTGCTTGTCTTTATTCTTTTGCTTACCACGCTTCGTAGACACACGATGCACTCATGACAACCCTAGCAGTTAAAGTTACATTTTTCCAAATGATAAATGTTCCAGAATTTAAATGTTAATGAGAACCAGGACAGCTGTATTTCAGGTACGTTTATTAGTCAATAATATACAAACATACCTGCAGTACAGCTGTTTCGCTTTTTATAAACATTCATATAATTAAGCTGTGGAATACAAAATAATCAAGATTCTTCCAGAATTGCTAGCCACATCCCTGCCTTCGGGATTTCCTCTCACCAAAGTATTTTTCTTGCCATCGTAGGTTGTACGTTTATGACATTTGGTTCAAATGACTTCAAACTTTCTGAGTCCTTGCCCCCCCCCCCCCCCCGGCCAAACCCAACTCCTATCAGCACTTACAGGGATGCCAGGGATTTCAGCAACATAGTCTTTATTTCACATGATCATATGATGTGTATCAACTTTGCTCAAAACTGTTTCACACGATCCAGAGCTACGGTGGACCACACACACACACACACACACACACACACACACACACACACACACACAACTTCATTTACGTAGGCATACGCTGTGCAGCAGGATTGAAGGATCACATTCTCGAAACTCCTTAATTGTGTCCCATTCTGTCGCATAAGTTTGAAATCTTGCTCAGAAGTGCCTACAACCTTCCTCTGTAACGGGGCAAAAGCAAGGCGCCCTGCGACGTCAATCGGGCTCCACGCCGCTTAAAACAGCAACGTGTCTACACCTGCGGAAGGAAGTCCAGCGCTCAGAAGTTCATGTCATGTGTAAGATGGGTGAACAATGTCACACTGACACCTGCAGGTAGACAACCACGTAACACACCTCTGAAGCCATTAACCTTCCTGCAGGCGCTTAGGAATATTTCGCAGGTTTTCTCTCTAAAAATTCTCAGTAAATGTGGGCGAGTGAAATCGAGGGTTTTGCCGAATTGGTGGTCCTTAGATGGACCCTTTGCCATTTTATTCACGTGTGTATCAATGTCGCATCTCTCTGCGATCACCCCACAGTAGAGCATGAAACAGGAGGACTGAAAAAGCATCAGCACGCTTTCCTACTGCGGATCACGTTCAGATTTCATGGAACAGTTTTGAACGGTCGCTGGTATCTCTGCCCTGCATACGAAAGCAGTAATTGCGATCGCAGTGCGCTCGAAATGGGTGAGTTCACATTCAATGGGGGCTGCAGCCCTGTGATGTCCGTCGAGAAGTGTTGAATCACCCAGGAGGCGTCAACAGTACCAAACGCTTTAAGAACGTGTCCATTTGCGCATCGCATTGGGAACTTAAGTTTTTGACACCGAAATATGAGGACTCAACATACCAAGGAAAGATGTGGTTTCATTGACTTCATTTATGCCACCCGCTAAGTCCTTTTCTTTCCGATTCTGAGGGGCTACGGCTCTGAAATGTTAGCCTCAGCCAAACACAAGAAAGCCGCACGATTTCAACGCTGGGAGTCCCAGTTCTAACCCCCACCGCGGAGGCGTCACAAGAAGGGGTCAAATTAGGCTAAGAGGGCGTGTGACGACCTTCCCATCGTGTGACACGTCACGCCCACGGTGGCGTTGGGCAAAATTGTGGTGAAGTTTGGTGCCAATGTGACGTCATTAACCTACTTCACACGTCTTATGAACTTTCGAGCCCTGGCCCTTTTCCCGCAGGTGTCGACACCTCGCTGTTTGAAGCGTCGCTAAGACCGAGGCTACGTCTAGGGCGTGCTTTTGCATCAGTACAGAGGAAGATTGGTGACACGTCTGAGCCAAATTTCAAACCTATGCGTCGCAATGGGAGACAGTTGTGGAGTTTCGAAAACGTGACCGTTCAATTCTGTTTCGATGTGTAGATTATGTATGTTTAAATACCTTTCCTTAGTTGTTCGGATAACAATGAAATGTCTGGAAATCACACCTCTTAAGTCCTATAATATGTTTCAAAATCATTATACCAATTTTATAAGAGTGTATCTGCTACATGTCCACCTTCGCAGCTGACTATCGTGCGGAGTACCCGGGTGCGATTCCTGGGTACTGCCAGAAACTTTCCCTTGATGGGAGGAGTGTTACAGGGTCCGCTCAGCATCGTGATGCCAACTGAGGTGAGACCTGAACGAGAAGTAGCGGCTCGAAGATCTTCAAAGCTTTTGTTTTAAACAGAAATGCCCTGCTTTTCATATGTGAACATGCAGCGTTGAAGTAGTCTTTACAATTACGTTTATAATGATGAAAGTTTTTAATTACCTTTCGCAAATGCTCAGTATGCCCTGCACCTATCTCCAAGCTATAGTCAAATTCGCCGCCTACCTTTGCAAGCTCATTCAGCGCTTAAAAAATGGCTCAAATGGCTCTGATCACTATGCGACTTAACTTCTGAGGTCATCAGTCGCCTAGAACTTAGAACTAATTAAACCTAACTAACCTAAGGACGTCACACACATCCATGCCCGGGGCAGGATTCGAACCTGCGACCGTAGTGGTCACGCGGTTCCAGACTGAAACGCCTAGAGCCGCACGGCCACACCGGCCGGCCATTCAGCGCTTAATGAACGTCAACAGGGCCCGTAGTAGGCTGTAACAAGATGTTTATTTAATCGTGCGATTAGCTAATTTCGACTAAGCGTCATCGTCAAGCGTCTGTAAAACCAACATCGAAAAGTATCTACATTGTCTGCATAGATCGCCAGGTATAAATAACACTTTACACACCTCACATTAAGATAAGCATTACTGTACAAATTTCTTACTTACATTTGTAACATCTATAGTCCATGCCACTTTCAAATCACTCTTAATTACAAGTAAAAAGTAGACAGATTCCTTCATTTTCCGAAAGAATCCACACTGTGCAAACTGTTGTTTATTCGTGGCGATGTACGGAGACAATATAGACGCTGTTTTATGTTGGTTTTACAGGTGCTTGACAATGATGCTTAGTAGAATATAGCTAATAGCACGATTAAATAAACATCGTGTTACAGCCTACTGCGGACCATGTTTACGTTTATTAAGCATCTGGAAGCTGTGGATCCCCACAAACAAATAAAAAATTCAATTCTGTTGCTATCGGCGTCGCAATTACGTCAAAGTTGTTGCAAGACGAGGAATACAAACGGAGTCTTTCACAAACTGGCAAGAAAGTCTCATACCGCGAGAGAGGGCGACGCTGGACAGCAGGGGAACTTCGTGAGATCCATACGGCCCTCACTACCAATCCGTCGTTCAGGCCGTAACATGCAGGCGGCTGTGCGGTGGGCCGTCATCGAGATGAAAAATGAATTTTTTTTTTATTCCTCGTCTTACAATAACTTTAGCGGAATTGCGACGCCGATAGTAGCAGCATGTGTGGGAAAAACTGTGACGGAGCGAGCTGGACTAGCTTCACCAGGGTCAGCCCCACCGACAACCACATGAACCGGGAACTCACAGTCGGCGCCGAGGTAATATCTTAGTTTCCATGCACAAGTTAGCATTCACCCCTTTTTTCTACCTTCGTTGCAGTGTGAGATATAGTCTGTGAAATACGATGAATGTTTTGAAATGCCATTCATTTTGGCTATTATTGTCGTTATTGTTACCCCGGTTTCCTCACGCATCGCTTCCACAATAATCTGCTGAGCGAGAGGTTCTCAGGTCAACCAGTCTTCCGCTTCATAACAGATTGACCTTCGCACACAATAGCTCTTATCGGCGTCTGTGACACCTCCTATCAGGATACGAATGCTGTGATTTGATTAGATGGAAACCTGATTACGGGCATTACCCGCACACACTCGTCTCAGTGGGCATCAGGGAAATACGCGAATGTTAAACATTGAAAAACCCACCTGCTGTCCCTGTCCGGTTATAACACTACCGTCTGCTACTGCTATACCATAACCTTAAAGTAGGAGGCAGGTCGTGAAATATAACTATCTAGTTAAAACAGTTATGGTATAAAGCAATAGAACAGTGTTACCCTCTGAGAGGAATTTTATTGTGTTGACCGAGCTGTACCTAACGGGGGTGGCTTATCGGAAATGAAAGTCAGAATTACGTAAATATTTGAACAGTAACAAACAAAATTTTTGCCTATCTGCACTGTTTAACGGATAAAGAAAACGGTCGCCAGCCTAATTAGGCAAGAGAATGATTAACATTCTTGTTCAAGAAAATAGTTATTAGTAACTTGAACGGATAAGCACAACCTATACTTTGTCACACGTGAGTTCAATGAACTCTGACACTTACATATGTTTACGGTAAGATTGAACTAACAGCTAGAGCAGCACAAACTATTCGCAAAATATAACGGATACCGAAACACACTATTGCTTTCAGGGCTTGTTCAAACTAAATGGTCTTTATAACTAGTAACATTCACTGCAGGATCATTAATTGGACATAGGTTCAGTATTATTGTTCAAACATTTTCCTAGCTGGCATGAAATTATAAATGTAGTTCACTGCAAAGTATCTCTCAACTAAACACTATTCTGTTTAGAATGAAAGTTACATGGAATTCACTAACAGGTTATTTCTTACTGTCTTGTGAATAAAAAAATTATTGTTTTCATAAATAATAGTAAAGGATAACCTGTGGATTTTATCACACTATTAGTATGCACTTTCAATACCCAAAAGAAACAAGTGCTTAGCAAGCATGAGTATATAACTTTCCATAAACGCAGTTCACGACTTTTACTACAGTGAGACACGATGTTGAAAAAAATTTTATAAGCCTCAATTTTAAGAAATTTAATTTATAAAAGAAAAAAAAACAAATTGTTTTTATTACCACGGTCTTCTACTTTCAAGTAAATGATTAAATAGGTGACTTTGAAACTTCACAAAACTACATTTACTGCCTCCACAATTTCACTAAATCCACAGTAAACCTGAATATTCCCTTCTCATCAGAGATCAAACAACGTCATTTAATTAGCTGTCTAACTTTGAGGCTTTCATTTTTTCCACAAACTAGGGCACTCGGTAATCTTAGTTCAAATGGAGAGGAACCTGAGAGGTGTCGTGATAAGGAAAAAATCAAGGTAGGTACTTAAATTCAGTTATAATTTACTTTATATTTGTGCACACTAAATCACCCAATAAGCTGATCCTTCACTGTACATTATTACAGTATTCCTTCACAGTGATTGCGCAATGTGGTGGCAACTTCATGTTGGTAGGCGGATTTTCAGACAGAATTGCTGGACTCTGGCCCTTCTTGGTGGCGATGATGGATACCAATTCCAGAATCGTTCCAGCTATTTATCCATCCATCCGAGGCATTGGAAAAAGACAGAAAAAGCCTCTCTCTGAACCAGCACGATATTCAACATTTACATGGCAGTGCACAGTTTGGTAGCTGGTTCCCGACTGACTCTTGTTCCACCTTTTCTACCTAGGCCAATCACAATTTGCGCGCGCTACACAGATCCGTTCCCGAAGGGAACCACACTACCTCTTACATACCACATAACTAAGAATCCTAAGTGAAGGTCAGCAGTTTACATAAGAGCAACCAAACACATTAAATAAAACAGAACATTTACACATATAGGTAGTTCTACAAAAAATTATTCACATAGGAATTACAATTATATATAGTAAGTTTTGTTCCCTCCAAATGGGACAAAGAATTTAGATGACAGATATACTACATTGCATAGAATCAAATCATAACATCCGAAGATTTTACAAAGAAAGGAGTATACAGTTTTGTGTTATGGATTCAGTGACACATATCTACAGAAGATCAACGATGTAGCATTAAATAAAACAAAAGGCAAAATAAATCCGTACAGCATTAGAGCTATGGTGTTACACGGTAGGTCGCCGGATCAGTTTTGAGGAATGTAGCAATTCTTTCGTTTTGTGATGGTGAGCTCTCTAGCTACAGTTTATCGAACGATGCCACAGCCGAAAATGTATCACGTTAATGACAGGGAGGGAAAAAAACTAGCGGCAAGGAACGATCAGTGTTTTATTCTGCGCGATAGCAATGGAAATACTATAGACGACAGTGCTGCCAATGCAGAGTTACTAAACACAACCTTCCTAAATCACTTCAGCGAAGAAGACGAAGTAAATATTCCAGAATTCGAATCACGAACAGCTACCAACATGAGTAACTTAGAAGTAGATATCCTCGCAGCCGTGAAGTAACTTAAATCACTTAATAAGAGCAAATCTTCCCGTCCAGACTGTATACCAATTAGGTACCTTTCAGAATTTGCTGATGTAATAACTTCATACTTAACAATCATATACAACCGCTCACTCGAAGGAAGATCCGTACCCAAAGAGTAGAAGGTCGCACAAGTCACGGAAATATTCAACAAAGGTAGTAGGAGTAATCCACTAAATTACAGGCCCATATCATTAACGTCCATATGTAGCAGGATTTTTGAGCGTATATTGTATTCGACCATTACGAATTACCTCGAAGAGAACGCTCTATTGACACACGGTCAACACGGATTTAGAAAACATCGTTCTTGTGGAACACAACCAGCTCTTTACTCACACGAAGTGTTGAGTGCTATTGACAAGGGATTTCCGATTGATTACGTATTTCTGGATTTCCAGAAGGCTTTTAACACCGGACCACACAAGCGGCTTGTAGTGAAATTGCGTGCTTGTGGAATATCGCCTCAGTTATGCGACTGGATTCGTGATTTCCTGTCAGAGAGGTCACAGTTGGTAGTAACTGATGGAAAGTCATCGAGTAAAACAGAATTGATTTCTGGCGTTCCCGAGTGTAGTGTTATAGGCCCTTCGCTTTCCTTATCTATATAAACCATTTAGGAGACAATCTGAACAGCCGTCTCAGGTTGTTTGTAGATGATGCTGTTGTTTATCGACTAGTAAAATCGTCAGAAGACCAAAACAAATTGCAAAACTACTTAGAAAAGATATCTGTATGGCGCAGAAATTGGCAATTGACCCTGAGTAACGAAGACGTGAGGTCATCCACATCAGTGCTAAAAGGAATCCGCTAAACTTCGGTTACACGATAAATGAGTCAACTCCAAAGAGCGTAAATTCAACTAAATACCCAGGAATAACAATTACCAACACCTTAAATGGGAAAGAACACACGGAAAATATTGTGTGGAAGGCAAACCAAAGACTGCGGTTTATTGGCAGAACGCTTAGAAAATGTAACACATCTAGTGAAGAGACTACCTCAACTTCGATTTTCCGTCCTCTTTTGGGGTACTGCAGCGCGTTCCGGGATCATAACCAGATAGGATTAATGGAGTACATGGAGAAAGTTTCTGTATTATCACGAAATAGGAGAGAGAGTATCACAGACATAACACAGATTTGGGGTGGACGTCATTAAAACAAGGGCGTTTTTTGTCGCGGCGGAATGTCCTCACGAAATTTCGATCACCAACTTTCTCCTCTGAATGCGAAAATATTTTGCTGACGCCGACCTACATGGGGAGAAACGATCATCACAGTAAAAATAAGGGAAACCACAGCTCGCACGGAAAGATACAGGTGTTATTTTTTCCGCGCGCTGTTGGAGAGTGAAATAATAGAGAACAATTGTGAAAGTGATTCGATGAACCTTCTGCTAGGCACTTAAGTGTGATTTGCGAATTATCTTTGTAGATGTAGATGTAGATGAAGAATAGGAGTTGAGCTAGCCGTCAGTATAGACGTCTCTTGAGACGCGCTCGTAGCTCTGAAGGACAAGAATGAGGGACGGAACCCGCTACGGCCTCAGTAAGCAACCAACAGAGCAACTAGATGAGATAATTTATGAAAATCAAGTACCAAACCCAGGATTGGATTTGATATCCACTTCACTCGAATATGTACTCATCGATCTACCTTCAGTTTTGTCTTGCTTGATTTAGTGATGCAGACTGAAGATTATTCTACTTTTCAGAAAGAATCACCGGACAGTTCTGATCACCAGTGTCAGTGTGCAGTAGGTATACGGAAGACTTCCACTAGCAGACTGTGACTTGATCGCACAGTGAACAAATGATCTGTCGTATTTACACAGTTTTCAAAAGCAGCCGCCGTGCATTTACTACTCGCCTGTTTCCGTTTATGAACTGGTCTGAGATGTAGCTGGTGTCTGTGGCAACTGAGCTTGGGCGAGCAGTTTCCCGTGCCGACCGCACCAGCTGTCTGCAGTTCCGAGAGCAGAACGGAAGTCGCATCAGATGCTTCGCACGGGTGCAGGAAAAAGGTCGCTACGTTTCAAATGAAATTATCTCTGAGCTATGAGCTTTCCAGGGCAGTTTAATTAATACTCTCTAAGATAAAAAAAAAAGGACACAGCGAAAGAATCATCCGGATAGTACGGAAACCGGTAGATGTGATGTACATGTACAGGCAAACAAATGATCACAATTTCAGAAAAATTTGATCCTTTATTCACCCCAAAGAGCTTCACGAATTGAACAAGCCAATAATGCGTTGGTCCACCTGTGGCTCTTATGTAAGCAGTTATTCGGCTTGGCATTGATTGATAGAGGTTTTGGGTGTTCCCCTGAGGGATATCGTGCCAAATTATGTCGAATTGGTGCGTTAAATCGTCAAAATTCCGAGCTGGTTGTAGGGCCTTGTCCATAATACTCCAAACGTTCTCAGTTGGGGAGAAATCTGGCGAACTTGCTGGCCGAGGTAGGGTTTGACAAGCACGAGGACAACCAGTAGAAATTCTCGCCGTTTGCGGGCGGGCATTATCTTACCCAGATGTAAGCCCAGTATGGCTTTCCATGAAGAGCAACAAAACGGGGCATAGAATATCGTCTACATACCGCTGTGATGTAAGGGTGCTACGGATGATAGCCCTAGGGGTCACGTTATGACAAAAATCTCACCCCAAACAAACACTCTTGGTTGCCGGACCGAATGGCGGCCAACAGACAGGTTGGTAATTCACCACTGTGTGGGACCTTTCCAGACACGTGTTCAGCCTCTGATCTCATTGACTGGAGTAGAATTGTCATCGGCGATGAGTTCCGCTTCGAAGCTCGATGACCAGATATGATGTGTCAGGAGACATCGGTGGGATGGCAATCCGACTTTCGCCCGCCACACGGCCAGGCAGCCAGGAATAATTGGCGCCATTTCTTCTCTAAGCAGGACGCCTTTGGTTGTCGTCCGCGGCACCATTTCAGCTCAGCAATACGTTGACGATATTCTACACGTCATGTTGTTGCCCGTCGTAGCAAGCTATCCTGGGCTTACATTTTAGCAGCTGCGCGGGATTAGCCGAGCGGTCTTAGGGAGCTGCATTCATGGACTGTAAGGCTGGTCTTGGCGGAGGTTCGAGTCCTCCATCGGGCATTTGTGTGTATGTTTTTTCTCAGAGTAATTTAGGTTAAGTAGTGTGTAAGCTTAGGGACTAATGACCTTAGCAATTAAGTCCCATAAGATTTCACACACACATTTTAGCAAGATAATACCGGCCCGCACACGGTGAGAGTTTCTACTGGTTGTCTTCGTTCCAAACCTACTTTGGCCATCAAGGTCGCCGGTTCTCTCCTCAATTGAGAACGTTTGAAGCATTACGGGCAGGGCCCTCCAACCAGCTCCGAATTTTGACGATTTAATGCGCCAATCCGACATAATTTGGCACTACATCCCTCAGGAGGACACCCAACACCTCCATCAAACAATGGCAAACAGAACAATTGCTTACACAAGGGCCTGAGATGGACCAACGCGTTATTGACTTGCTCAGTTTGTCAAGCTCTTTATAATGAATGAATCATCCAATTTTTCTGAAACTGTACTCATTTGTTTGTCTGTACATGTTCATCACATCTACGGATTTCTGTCCCATTCGGATAATTTCTTCGAGGTGTGCTTTTTCCTTTTTTTCTCTTACAGTGTATAAAGTTCTCCGTTTCCACCCGGGTGAGTTCGATGATTCGATCAGTATCACCCCAAACATCTTCTGGCAAATGGGCGAAACAGTGTCTCGGCTGTAAACTTTAGCAGATATTGGTAGCATTTAATCCGTGACAATATACGCTCCAAAATGCCAGACTTTAGTACAGCAGTGCAGATATTTGCGGTACCTCTTCTCCTGACGTCGAAACAGTGAATGCGAGTTTCACTCTACAGCGGAGTGTGCGCTGATATGAAACTTCCTGGCAGATTAAAACTGTGTGCCGGACCGAGACTCGAACTCGGGACCTTTGCCTTTCGCGGGCAAGTGCTCTACCAACTGAGCTACCCAAGCACGACTCGCGCCCCGTTCTCACAGTGGTTTTCGTCTTTGTTACATTGCCTAAAAGAAAAAGTCAAACACCCAGAAGGGAAGGTGGAAATGAAATGGCCGGCCGCGATGGCCGAGCGGTTCTAGGCGCTTCAGTCCGGAACCGCGCGACTACTACGGTCGCAGGTTCGAAACCTGCCTCGGGTATGGAAGTGTGTGATGTCCTTAGGTTAGTTAGGCTTAAGTAGTTGTAAGTTCTAGGGGACTGATGACCTCAAATGTTAAGTCCCATAGTGCTCAGAGTCATTTGAATCATTTGACATGAAATGAAACGTCAAGGGTTAGAGTATGTTAGAGATGTTATTTCAGTCAAATTTACAAAGAATTCGGCAGTATAAGCGCACTTATCAGTATGGCGTCGCACCCCCTCTGGCCTGCGTGCACGCACTGGTTTCCTTGGGAAGGGTGTCATAAAGCCATTGCATTCTCTCCTGAAACAAGTTAGCTCACAACTGTTGCAGCTTGTCTTCGATAGACTCGACACTGTCACTGAGACGCAGTTGACGTTCGAGCAGGTCCCACACACACGCTTATCAGGGGCAGATACGGGGATCTCGCTGGAAACGGGAGTACATCAACATCACGCACGCAGTCCATCGAGACGAGCATTGTCCCGCTGAAAAATGGCACCACAGTATTATCGCATGAGAGATAACACATGAGGATGCAACATGTCTGTGACGTACCACTGCGCCGTTAGAGTTTCCTTAGTCATTCCCAGCAGTGACCTGAAGAGATATCCCATGGATTTCCACACCGTGACGCTAGGCGTAACACAACATAACTCTGTAAAACGTTGCAAGAATGGGATTTCTTCTCAAGTCGCCGCCATATTCGTGGACGGTGGGTAGTGCAGAGCCGCGCTTCATCGCTGAGCACAATGCGACGCCATTCGTCAGCAGTCCTTGCTTCCCGGTCAGAGCACCGCTCCACAGGCAGCCACTTGTGTTATGGTGTTAATTGCGGCCTACATCTGGGATGGTAATTTTCTTATCCGCCTGCTGTCGCGGTGAAACAGAAAGTCGCTGGAAGCCCACTACTTGTTCTCGGGTGGCAGGCGCAGTCGTGACGGAGCTACGATGTGTCTGGTGAACGATGCGGCGATCCTCCGTTGTGGTGGTCCGCCTTGGTCGACCGGAATCTAGGCGATGAGTATCCCTTCCGCGTTTTCCAATGCAGTCCAGCATTTGGGTACTGCCACGTAGCAATTCCCCACGAATCTGGATGGAGCACATTTCGAGCAGCCGACCAAATAAAGCCCCACAGTGAGGCCCATTTCAAACAGTGTCAGGTGCTCTCAACGCCTTTCCGCGCGAGTGCGCGTAGTCCCTGTGTCCTTCACACTGTAAGTGGGCTGTTTAGGTTTTTATGATGGTGCCGGACGGAGTGGCCATGCGGTTCTAGGCGCTACAGTCTGGAACCGAATGACCGCTACGGTCGCAGGTTCGAATCCTGCCTCGGGCATGGATGTGTGTGATGTCCTTAGGTTAGTTAGGTTTAATTAGTTCTAAGTTCTAGGCGACTGATGACCTCAGAAGTTAAGTCGCATAGTGCTCAGAGCCATTTTTTTTATGTTGGTAACGTCACGTAGCGCTCTGTATGAAAATCACTGACTGTGCTGTGTGCAGTCTGTGGCTGGTTGGCATTGTTGGAATATTCGCTACTGTAGTGTTGGGCAGTTGGATGTGAACAGCGCGTAGCGTTGCGCAGTTGGAGCTGAGCCGCCAGCAGTGTTGTATGTGGGAAGAGAGATGGCAGAGTTTTGAGAGCGGACGTTCTGGACGTGTTTCCGTCAGAAAAACGAAATTTGTAAGATTGGATGTCATGAACTGATATATATATATATATATATATATATATATATATATATATATATATATATATTCCTGGAAATTGAAATAAGAACACCGTGAATTCATTGTCCCAGGAAGGGGAAATTTTATTGACACATTCCTGGGGTCAGATACATCACATGATCACACTGACAGAACCACAGGCACATAGACACAGGCAACAGAGCATGCACAATGTCGGCACTAGTACAGTGTATATCCACCTTTCGCAGCAATGCAGGCTGCTAGTCTCCCATGGAGACGATCGTAGAGATGCTGGATGTAGTCCTGTGGAACGGCTTGCCATGCCATTTCCACCTAGCGCCTCAGTTGGACCAGCGTTCGTGCTGGACGTGCAGACTGCGTGAGACGACGCTTCATCCAGTCCCAAACATGCTCAATGGGGGACAGATCCGGAGATATTGCTGGCCAGGGTAGTTGACTTACACCTTCTAGAGCACATTGGGTGGCACGGGATACATGCGGACGTGCATTGTCCTGTTGGAACAGCAAGTTCCCTTGCCGGTCTAGGAACGGTAGAACGATGGGTTCGATGACGGTTTGGATATACCGTGCACTATTCAGTGTCCCCTCGACGATCACCAGTGGTGTACGGCCAGTGTAGGAGATCGCTCCCCACACCATGATGCCGGGTGTTGGCCCTGTGTGCCTCGGTCGTATGCAGTCCTGATTGTGGCGCTCACCTGCACGGCGCCAAACACGCATACGACCATCATTGGCACCAAGGCAGAAGCGACTCTCATCGCTGAAGACGACACGTCTCCATTCGTCCCTCCATTCACGCCTGTCGCGACATCACTGGAGGCGGGCTGCACGATGTTGGGGCGTGAGCGGAAGACGGCCTAACGGTGTGCGGGACCGTAGCCCAGCTTCATGGAGACGGTTGCGAATGGTCCTCGCCGATACTCCAGGAGCAACAGTGTCCCTAATTTGCTGGGAAGTGGCGGTGCGGTCCTCTACGGCACTGCGTAGGATCCTACGGTCTTGGCGTGCATCCGTGCGTCGCTGCGGTCCGGTCCCAGGTCGACGGGCACGTGCACCTTCCGCCGACCACTGGCGACAACATCGATGTACTGTGGAGACCTCACGCCCCACGTGTTGAGCAATTCGGCGGTAAGTCCACCCGGCCTCCCGCATGCCCACTATACGCCCTCGCTCAAAGTCCGTCAACTGCACATACGGTTCACGTCCACGCTGTCGTGGCATGCTACCAGTGTTAAAGACTGCGATGGAGCTCCGTATGCCACGGCAAACTGGCTGACACTGACGGCGGCGGTGCACAAATGCTGCGCAGCTAGCGCCATTCGACGGCCAACACCGCGGTTCCTGGTGTGTCCGCTGTGCCGTGCGTGTGATCATTGCTTGTACAGCCCTCTCGCAGTGTCCGGAGCAAGTATGGTGGGTCTGACACACCGGTGTCAATGTGTTCTTTTTTCCATTTCCAGGAGTATATATATATATATATATATATATATATATATATATATATATATATATAATGAATTTTGAACGTTATTAAGGTAAATACATTGTTTGTTCTCTATCAAAATCTTTGATTTGCTAACTATGCTTATCAGTAGTTAGTGCCTTCAGTAGTTAGAATCCTTTATTTAGCTGGCAGTGTTGGCGCTCGCTGTATTGCAGTAGTTCGAGTAACGAAGATTTTTGGGAGGTAAGTGATTCATGAAAGGTATAGGTTATTGTTAGTCACGGCCATTCTTTTGTAGGGATTATTGAAAGTCAGACTGCGTTGCACTAAAAATATTGTGTGCCAGTTTAGTGATGATCAGAATAAGTAAGGAAAGAAATGTCTGAGTACGTTCACTTTTACTCAGCTGTTTGAAAATCAAATAAGGTAAGGGGTTTACCAGCACAGTAATTCATAAATTTTGCTAAGGAGAGGTTTCAACACGTCTGTTCACGCCCCTTGTACACCCTGCCATGGCTGGCAACAACACCAAACTCGAACAACAGGAATGGCCTCCGGTGGCTGTTCTTCCTGTCACAGACAATTACAGCTCTAATCATTTATATACACGCTGATGCGGTACACGTGTGCGAAGTTACATTGACTACCAACCATGTCGTTTGGGGCTTCACTTTGTTTGTCAGATAGTGTATGCGGTTACAATTTGATCAACTGTCATACGTGTTACACCGCTGAAGTCCATTCAGAGGATGTTTCCAATGCGGCAGAAAAAAACCATCCGGTTCCATTAAAAATGTCGGTGTCATATTTCGGCATACGTTGAACGTTAATAACCACTTGCATAGTTTACAAAAGAGCCCACATTCTCCACTATAGTTCAGAGAAAAACACGCCTCTGTAAATTCACCCCTTATGGATTCATTTTGGGGTGCTCACAATCAGGTACCTCATCCTACGTAACATATAGGCTGACTTTTCCATCCACGCAGAAACCTTGCCAGCACAGATAATTCACAGTCAAAAATTCATCTTCTAGTCTTTCTTCAATTAAGTCAATAATTGACGTTCATTCTTGTTGATAAAAGGAAGGGCGAGAAAAATCCTGGAAGTCGTTAAAGTTGAAACAAGCACTGATATGTGAGGGTTCCAGGTTCATGTCGATAGTACGCAGCGACTACTTACTAAGAAATATTTGCCACACTCGCGTAACATAGAGCTGCCGACCAAATAGCTAGGGGGCTGATTCCACAGTTACTACCCTGATTTCTTTTGCTTCACTACTAAAAATGTTTCGTACATTTTTCGATAAATGTCCTTGGTTTAGACAAAGTATTCCTTGAAATCTTTACGATGTGATTGACTTGTTTGTGTTGTGCCTATTGGCCGGCCGCTGTGACCGAGTGGTTCTAGGCGCTTCCGTCCGGAACCGCGCTGCTGGTACGGTCGAAGGTTCGAATTCTGCCTCGTGTGATAGGTTAGTTAGGTTTAAGTAGTTCGAAGCCTTCGGGACTGATGACCTCAGATGTTGAGTCCCATAGTGCTTAGAGTCATTTGAATCATTTTTTTTGTTGTGCCTATAGTTTGGACAAGAAGAGAATAGAAGCTTTCGAAATGTGGTGCTACAGAAGAATGCTGAAGATTAGATGGATAGATCACATAACTAACGAGGAGGTATTGAATAGAATTGGGGAGAAGAGGAGTTTGTGGCACAACTTGACTAGAAGAAGGGATCGGTTGGTAGGACATGTTCTGAGGCATCAAGGGATCACCAATTTAGTATTGGAGGGCAGAGTGGAGGGTAAAAATCGTAGAGGGAGAACAAGAGATGAATACACTAAGCAGATTCAGAAGGATGTAGGTTGCAGTACGTACTGGGAGATGAAGAAGCTTGCAGAGGATAGAGTAGCATGGAGAGCTGCATCAAACCAGTCTCAGGACTGAAGACGACAACAACAACAACATTGGTCGTTTGTGAGTTACAGGGAAGTAGCTATAATTCCTTGAATACAGGTTTTCGGCGAAAAATGCTGCATAAGTTTTTGACGTCTTTAAGATTTGTACGTGGCCAGACAAATTGGCATAGTGCTAGTAAATTACACTGCGCAAGTTAGTTAAAGGATTACTTTTTCGAAACCCCATCCATCATTGTCTCCCATTCTGATGTATAAGTTTGAAATTTGGTTCAAAGGTGCCTACACGATTCCTCTCTAATGGTGCAACTATTTGGCGCCCTGTGACGTTACCCTCTGACTCGGCGAACCTTCAAACAGCGAGGTGTCGACACATGCAGAAAGAAGGCCAGAGGTCAGAAATTCATGTGACGAGTAACGCGTGTTGATTATGTCACATTGGCGCTAAACATCTCCACATTCTGCCCACTGCCACCGTGGACGTATCATCTACTTCTACATGATTACTCTGCAATTCACATTTAAGTGCTTGGCAGAGTGTTCATCGAACGACAATCATACTATCTCTCTACCATTCCACTCCCGAACAGCGCGCGGGAAATACGAACACCTAAACCTTTCTGTTCGAGCTCTGATTTCTCTTATTTTATGTTGATGATCATTCCTATGTAGCTTGGGCTCAACAAAACATTTTCGCATTCGGAAGAGAAAGTTGGTGACTGAAATTTCGTAAATAGATCTCGCCGCGACGAAAAACGTCTTTGCTTTGATGACTTCCATCCCAACTCGCGTATCATATCTGCCACACTCTCCCCCCTATTACTTGATAATACAAAACGAGCTGCCCTTTTTTGCACCCTTTCGATGTCCTCCGCCAATCCCACCTGGTAAGGATCCCACACCGCGCAGCAATATTCTAACACAGGACCAACGAGTGTAGTGTAAGCTGTCTCTTTAGTGGATTTGTTGCATCTTCAAAGTGTCCTTCCAATGAAACGCAACCTTTGGCTCGCCTTCCCCACGATATTATCTATGTGGTCTTTCCAACTGAAGTTGTTCGTAGTTTTAACACCCAGGTACTTAGTTGAATTGACAGTCTTGAGAATTGTACTATTTATCGAGTAATCGAATTACAACGGATTTCTTTTGGAACTCATGTGGATCACCTCACACTTTTCGTTATTTAGCGTCAACTGCCACCTGCCACACCATACAGCAATCTTTTCTAAATCGCTTTGCAACTGATACTGGTCTTCAGATGACCTTACTAGACGGTAAATTACAGCATCATCTGCGAACAACCTAAGAGAACTGCTCAGATTGTCACCCAGGTCATTTATATAGATCAGGAACAGCAGAGGTCCCAGGACGCTTCCCTGGGGAACACCTGATATCACTTCAGTTTTACTCGATGATTTGCCGTCTATTACTACGAACTGCGACCTTCTTGACAGGAAATCACGAATCCAGTCGCACAACTGAGACGATACCCCATAGGCCCGTGGCTTGATTAGAAGTCGCTTGTGAGGAACGGCGTCAAAAGCTTTCCAGAAATCTAGAAATACGGAATCAACTTGAGATTCCCTGTCGATAGCGGCCATTACTTGTTGGGAAACACGTTCCGGCCCCTCTTACACACATTTCAGCCCTTTTTCTGATGGCTCTGCGTAGAAGATTAGAACTACCACGCCCAGCGTTGGAACCGCGCGGTTTTCTTTTGAGTGTCCGAGGAAAATATTTCAGGCAAACCGCCGCTCAGAATCGGCACGGAAAGGCCTCAGAGGTTACCATAAAGGGCGTCAATGAAGCCACTTCTTTCCCTGGGGCGTTGATTCCCACACAATCTGCGGTCGAAAACGGCGGTTCGCAGTGCGATGAGCATCAGGAAGAAGTTCTTGACGACTTTTGACACTCTGACATCCTCGAAAGTTTCAACTCTAAGCTAAGGATATTGTGGGGCTGCATCCCCATTAAACGCGATCTTACGCCTTTTGAGGGCAGTGTGACCGCAATTTTTGCTGTTGTGAACAGACTGGAACCGCTAGGGGCCGCCAGACCGTTCGATAAAATCTGACCGTGATTCGTGGTACTTATACATTTCCATACCTTTTTTTTTCACGCCCTCTTATGGCGTGATCACGGGTGGGGTGCAACGTTAACAGGTGCGTGAATAAAACAGCTCTGTAAGTCCCCCCAGTTTGACAAAACTGTCGCTGCCACCCAAGAACCTTAGTCGATCACGTTACAAATATACAATATTTTAAAATTCACATGCCCTACTTTGGCAACAACGTCGGTGCCACCCACGCACCTTAGTTGAGCACGTTAGAAATGTGCTCTATAGCGCCTGAGAGTTTGGCAACCCTTCCGACACCCCTAGGGCGGTGTTTGCCAGCTTTCAGGTGCTAGAACAGCCACAAGGCAGAGTACAAACTCAATAGCCAAAGAAATTGCTACACCGGCCTAATATTTCTCGTCCTGCCATACAAAGAATCGTGTCCACATCTAGGTTTGATTCAAGGGAAGTGAAAGCTGAGAGTTGAGTCATCTGCTACACTGATGCAAAAAATTTACGTAGAAGAAAGATCTATTTTCTTTGCTAAAGTATTTTTTCGCAGACAGTTTTACATAAAAATTTAAAAACCAGATTTTGAATTCATGCGTTTTTTTTATATGCACTTGTTTTCAAATGACTGCAGGAAAATTATTCCGTAGAAAGATTTGAATCTTTCGCATTGTATAGTCTTACATCACAGATTGATAATGGTGTGGTTATCTTTTTGTTAATGCTTCAAAGTTAAATAACTCACTGCCTGTTGTTCAAAGATTTTGCAGTGAATTACGAGTGAAAATTCTGATTGCTAGTCTGAGGGAAGTACAAAATGGCAAACTGAAGTTGTATTCTTTTGTCAAAACGCATCCGCCTAAGTCGTCTGTAGGAGCCTTTCGAAATCTTCTGTAGTCATCTACAAGGAATTTCTGAACGCCATCCCATCTTGTATACTTAAGGTCTCAAGAAGATCGTGCTGAAGTCTGTTTCCTTCTTTAAGTACCCCACGAGTCGACCAATGATTATAAGCAATGCTGCGACTTTTTGGCTAGTGCAATTTAGGTTACATGTTGCTGTCCATGAAATAGAGCTGACATACCGCATTATCTTTTTAAATAATAGTAAAGGGCCTACATCTCTTTCTCCCGAGTGGAGATTCGTTTACCAGGAAAGTGTATAAACAAATAATATATGTGAATACATTAAGGCGAGTCCACACTGAGAATGCAGCGCCGAAAATGTTCCACCTCTTGTTGGTACACCGAAAGAACTGAAAGATCCACGCACATTCAGTTTGAATTGGGCTACGTTATGCAATGCAGAACTGTGCTTCCAACGAGTTCTGCCATTCTCAGCTAGATGGCAGTGGATCTGTTTTCACAGCAGCAGAGAACTTTAATTCATCTTAGTTCAGCCAATTTGCACAAAATGTTTATAAATTATTTATACAAATCTTCTTCGTGAATCAGTCTACCTACTAGTGAAAATAGGTGGGAGGTAGAAATATATACAAGGTGTCCCTCTGAAACCTCCCTGATTTCAAGGACCCAGGAGAGAAAAACTACAGCAATTACGACGATGAAAAATGCACCACATTGTAGAGCATCTCAGAGAATGTATATTCCCGATCCAGAAGTGCCAAGTATAGTCGCCAGAGTGCAGCATGGTCACATGAAGTGAAAATGGCGACTCCACAGCAGCGCGCGCAAGCAGTAGTGTGGTTTGCAGAAACAAAATCGCCGATTACTGTGCAAAGAAATTATCATCATGTGTATGAATCTGGTCCAACTGATGTGAAAACAATTAAGGAATGTTATAGGAAGTTTCTGGCAACAAGAAGTGATCAGAAACATCCTGGAGGTGCACGTTACGGAGTTTCAGAAGAGACAGTGGAGGACGTCAGACAAAAGTTTCTCAGAAGCCCACGTAGGTCAATTCGTCAAGCATCTAGGTAACTTGATGTATCTCGATCAACATTGCATCGTGTATTTCACCAGCGTCTTCGCATGTCTGCTTAGAAAGTGCAAATTCTGCAACATCTGACGCCGAACGACAAACCACGCCGACACAATTTGCTGCGGATATGCTGCAGCGTATTGGTATGGATGCCAGCTTCCTGGAAAGATGTTAATTCTCAGTTGAGGGAACCTTTCATCTATCAGTAAGGATTAATAGGAATAATGTTCGGATTTGGGGTTCACAAAATCCGCACGTTGTTATTGAGCATGTTCGTCATACCCCTAAACTAAACGTCTGATGTGGGCTAATGCACGACAGGATTGTTGGACCGTTCTTCTTTGCGGAAGAAACGGTGAATTTGTCAGTGCATCTGGACATGATGGAGCAGTTTGTGTACCCTCATATACAAGACTTGCACCAGCATCATTTTTCGACAAAATGGAGCTCCGCCACATTGGTCAACGGCTGTTCGCAAGTTCCTGGATAGGAAATTTCCCTATCGTTGGATCGGACGCGGAGGACCATTTGCCTGGCCACCACGTTCAACCAACATTACGCCGCTTGATTTCTTCATATGGAGATTCGTGAAGGACCGCGTGTATGCGACCAAAGCGGACGATATTCCTACGGTGCGACATCGTATCACTAATGCGACTGCAACAATAGTATTGATAGGGATGGGGAGTATGACATAGATGGTGACCTGGAAAAGATAGCCACTCAGACTGGCAACACGAATGTGCATTTTGTGGAACTGTTTCAGCGTCACGATCGGCCTCATCTTAATACAGCCGTCAGGCGTAATAACATGAGACTTGGGGGTGCGCTGACGACAGAAGGCATGAGTCACATTTCAGTGGTGTCGGTGGAGTCTATCAGTAGGACGGGTTTCACTAGACATGGCCTACACCTCAACAGGTATGGGAAGGGGAGGTTGGCAAAACTTATAGGTGACAGCATAGGTGGGGGTGGTGGGATCACTCATGGGAAAATTCCGGTAGTTGTGGGTGTTAGAGCTGTACCTTTTTTAGATTGAAGTCAGCTGATAGGTATTCCTGCTTAAGGGAAGTCTCTCTAACAAAGAAACCACTTTCTACAAAGCTTGGGTATCCGATTAATGAGGGAATTAGTATATTTCATCAAAATATACAAGGTATTAGAGATAAAGTTAGTGAACTGCTTATAGATGTTGACTCTGAAATTATTGGTATATCTGAACACTTCTTAAATAAGGAGATAATTCAGAGGCTTCCTTTACCAGGATACAGGTTGGCTGGCAGCTTTTCTAGGAGCTCTTTGCGGTGTGGGGGAGTAGCCATGTATGTGAAAAACGGTATCCCATTTGAGTCAATTGATGTTTCAAAGTACTGCACTGAAAAGGTGTTTGAATGTTGTGCAGGTGTGGTTAAATTTAGTGGAGCTAAACTTCTTACTGTTGTTATTTATAGATCCCCAGACTCCGATTTCACAACATTTTTGCTAAAGCTAGAGGAGGTTCTTGGTTCACTTTATAGGAAATACAAAAAGTTAGTTATATGTGGTGACTTCAATATTAATTGTATAAGTGATTGTGCAAGGAAAAGGATGCTGGTAGACCTCCTTAATTCATATAATCTTATGCAAACCGTATTCTTTCCAACGAGAGTGCAAGGGAACAGTAGAACAACCATAAACAATATTTTTGTTCATTCATCATTATTAGAAGGGCATTCTGTTAGCAAAAAGGTGAATGGCCTTTCAGATCATGATGCACAAATTTTAAGTCTAAAAGATTTTTGTGCTGCAACACATGTTAAATATAGTTACCAACTTTTTAGGAAAGCTGATCCAGTTGCTGTACAGACTTTTGTAAACCTTATCAAGGAACAAGAGTGGCAAGATGTTTATAGTGCTGATACAGTAGACGATAAATATAATGCTTTCCTCAAGACTTTTCTCGTGCTCTTTGAAAGTTGCTTTCCGTTAGAACGTTCAAAACAGGGTACTAGCACAAACAGGCAGTCTGGGTGGCTGACTAAAGGGATAAGAATATCTTGTAGAACAAAGTGGCAATTATATCAAAACGTTAGAAACAGTCAAAATCTAAATGCAGCAGCCCATTACAAACAGTATTGTAAGGTGCTTAAAAAAGATATTAGGAAGGCAAAAAGTATGTGGTATGCAGATAGAATAGCTAAGTCTCAGGATAAAATTAAAACCATATGGTCAGTCGTAAAGGAAGTGGCTGGTCTGCAGAGACAGGTCGAGAATATAGAATCAGTGCGTAGTGGGGATGTCCGTGTTACTGATAAGTCACATATATGTACAGTATTTAATAATCACTTTCTGAATATAGCAGGTGAACTAAATAGAAACCTAGTCCCAACAGGGAATCATATAGTGCTCTTAGAGAAAAGTGTTCCGAGACTGTTACCTGAAATGCTCCTCCATGATACTGACAAGAGGGAGATTGAGTTAATAATTAAATCACTAAAGACCAAGAACTCTCATGGATATGACGGGGTATCTAGCAGAATACTGAAGTATTGTTCCACGTATGTTAGCTCAGTACTTAGCCATATCTGTAACTTTTCCTTTAGGAGTGGTCGGTTTCCTGACCGATTAAAGTACTCGGTAGTGAAGCCACTTTATAAAAAGGGAGACAGGGATAATGTTGACAATTATAGACCTATTTCTATGCCATCGGTGTTTGCTAAAGTTATCGAGAGGGTTGTATATACAAGGTTACTGCAGCATTTAAATTCACATAATTTGCTGTCAAATGTACAGTTTGGTTTTAGAAATGGCTTAACAACTGAAAATGCTATAGTCTCTTTTCTCTGTGAGGTTTTGGATGGATTAAATAAAAGGTTGCGAACGTTAGGTGTTTTCTTTGATTTAACGAAGGCTTTTGACTGTGTTGACCACAAAATATTACTGCAGAAGTTGGAACATTATGGAGTAAGGGGAGTAGCTTACAATTGGTTCGCCTCCTACTTTAAGAACAGAAAGCAAAAGGTAATCCTCCGCAATATTGAGAGTGGTAATGATGTTCAGTCCCAATGGGGCACTGTTAAATGGGGCGTTCCCCAAGGGTCGGTGCTGGGGCCACTGCTGTTTCTTATTTATGTAAATGATATGCCTTCTAGTATTACAGGTGATTCAAAAATATTTCTGTTTGCTGATGACACCACCTTGGTAGTGAAGGATCTTGTGTGTAATATTGAAACATTATCAAATAATGTAGTTCATGATATAAGTTCGTGGCTTGTGGAAAATAATCTGATGCTAAATCACCATAAGACTCAGTTTTTACAGTTTCTAACCCACAATTCAACAAGAACTGACATTTTAATCAGACAGAATGGGCATGTTATAAGCGAGTCGGAACAGTTCAAGTTCCTAGGCGTACAGATAGATAGTAAGCTGTTGTGGAAAGCCCATGTTCAGGATCTTGTTCAGAAACTAAATGCCGCTTTATTTACCATTAGAACAGTATCTGAAATAAGTGACATTTCAACACGAAAAGTAGTATACTTCGCATATTTTCATACACTTATGTCATATGGTATTATTTTTTGGGGTAATTCTTCTGATTCAAAAAGGGTATTTTTGGCTCAAAAACGGGCTGTTCGAGCTATGTATGGTGTAAGTTCGAAAACCTCTTGTCGACCCCTATTCAATAGTCTGGGAATTTTGACATTGCCCTCACAGTATGTATTTTCTTTAATGTCGTTTGTTGTTAGCAATATTAGCTTATTCCCAAGAGTTAGCAGCTTTCACTCAGTTAATACTAGGCAGAAATCAAATCTGCATGTGGAATGCACTTCCTTGACTCTTGTGCAGAAAGGAGTGCAGTATTCTGCTGCATCCATTTTCAATAAGCTACCACAAGAACTCAAAAATCTTAGCAGTAGCCCAAACACTTTTAAGTCTAAACTGAAGAGTTTCCTCATGGCTCACTCCTTCTATTCTGTCGAGGAGCTCCTGGAAGAGCTAAAAAATTAAGCAAATTCCAGTGTTACATTCTTGATTTTCTTTATTTAAACTAACGACTTGTCGCCTGAATATGTTTCTTATATTTCATTTTATCTGTTTCTACAATCGTGTTATAATTTCATGTATTGACTCGTTCCATGACCATGGAGACTTCTCCTAAATGAGGTCCCACGGAACAATAAATAAATAAATAAAATAAATAAATAAACAGAGGAAATGTTACAAAGAACTTGGCAAGAAACTGAATATAACTCGGCCACTCCCACCAGAGGTTTGAGTCCTCCCTCAGGCATTGGTGTGTGTGTTCTCAGTATAAGTTAATTTAAGTAGTGTGTAAGTCTAAGGACCGATACCTCAGCAGTTTGGTCCCTTAGGAATTCACACACATTTTAACATTTTGAATATAGACTGGATATTCTTCGTGCTACAAATGGTTCACATGTAGAGATGTATTGATGATAAATAAATAAAATCTTTGAGATGCTCTACAATGTGGTGCATTTTTCACTGTCGTATCTACTGAGTTTTTTTTTCTGGGTCTTAGAAATCAGGGAGGTTTGAGTGGGACAAATGGTTCAAATGGCTCTGAGCACTATGGGACTAAACATCTGAGGTCATCAGTCCCCTAGAACTTAGAACTACTTAAACCTAACTAACCTAAGGACATCACACACATCCATGCCCGAGGCAGGATTGGAACCTGCGACCGTAGTGGTCGCGCGGTTCCAGACTGTAGCGCCTAGAACCGCTCGGCCACTCCGGCCGGCCTGAGTGGGACACCCTGTATTTCATTTTTTCCATGTGACAAAATCAGTCTCTTCATGCCCTCTCTTACATCTAACCAGACAGTCTTTGTAGGTTAACATCATAATACATATAAAATAATAATAACAATATGGTTCGATGCAATAATAAATATGTGGTATTTTAGAAATTTCAGTGTTATTAACATTGTGTTAAGCAGCTTATTACTTTGGGTGGAGTAAGAGTAATGATACACTAAGAGAGAAATGATTGACATCGGTATAGAATATATGAAATCTGGAGAAACTGATTGTTGTGGGGAAGAGCTAGATATCCAAACGTTATATAAACGTGGATGTATGTAATTGAGTATTTTTTCACAAAAAGTTTTATATTTTAGATAAAAATTTAAAAAGTTTTTTTTTCTATGCACTTGTTTTCAAATGATTGCAGGAAAATTATTCCGTAAAAAGATTTCATTCTTTCGCATTGTATAGTCTTACATCACAGATTGATAATGGAGTGGTTATCTTTTTGTCATTGCTCACATTTATTACGATTCTTCAAAGTTAAATAACTCACTGTGCGTGCGTGCTTGTTTCTGTGCTTTTTCCCAAATCGTCCCCTAAACCACCGAACCGATTAGAACCAAACTTGGTACACATACCCCTCACTGTCGGCCATCTGTCTCTGTGGATGTAAGAACCACTTACCTATCATAGTTCAAGATATATCACGTCATAAACGCAGAGAGGCGTGAAAAACTGCCGCATTACGTATGACGTTAAAATGTATTACCCCTTTTCTGCTAATTCTAGTTCTAGGCGCTTCAGTCAGGAACCGCGCGACTGCTACGGTCGCAGGTTAGAATCCTGCCTCGGGCATGGATGTGTGTGATGTCCTTATGTTAGTTAGGTTTACGTAGTTCTAAGTTCTAGCGGACTGATGACCTCAAATGTTAAGTCCCATAGTGCTCAGAGCCATTTGAACCATTTTGCTAATTCTATTCGCAACACAGTTTGCATACAGTATCCACATAAGCCACTGAATGTGCCTACATAAATATATCACTGTACGACACGTAGTTCAAGAGTTATGACGTCGTAAGCACTGAGTTGCAAGGAAAAATGCCTCATAGTTCATGAAGTTTTAACGCATTTATTCCTTACTACTAAGACACTCTTACAGTCGAGTCAACTTAAGGAAACCCCTGCCAGTCGGCAGCGCTTTTGACAGCTTCCAACTGCGAAGCGCAAACGGCTGTAGGCGAAAAGAATAGCCTTCTAGAGAGCCACGAAGAGCCGTTGCCATGGAGACGTTTATAAAATCGCGTTGTTGACACGCGAAGCAACTGCGCCCTGCGAACAGAAATTGTTTCATAATTTCAAAGGTGTTTCACGAGTACATGGAAACGGAATTTTTTTTATGTTACACTACAAATACAATCTTTTTTTGTTTACTTTTCTAATAGAAAACTGAAAATTGGCAAAATGAATAACTGGGCGTTGCCGGGTTTGTCAGCCAGTAATAGGATAAAGTTAAGGGGGGCAGGACGTCAAACGGGCCGACATGGAGCAGGAGAGGCACCACAGGACATTTTATTTTCTGCTGTCTATACTTTTATAAATAAATTCATAAAACTTTGCCAGCATGTCCAGGAAGAATTCAGGATTCACACTCGTAGCAGTGGAAGTGCAAAAACATAACAAAATAATTTTTTTTTTAAATATGAAATTTCATCATTTTTTCATTTACTGTTGGCTGCATTTGTTGCTATAGGTACATTTTTCTTCACAAGTAAGAGAGATTCTTTGATGAATTTTGCACAGCATACAAACCATACTTACAGGTGTATGAAACTTCAGAATTTTCCAAATCTATTAAAAAAACTGTGGTAAAAATTGAGATAATTAACTACAAAATTTGATTTTTTTTCTAAACATAAAGTTTAAAACGCAACAGCTCATTCATTTTTTCATAAATTAAATAGATTCTAGAGTTTCAGACACCTGTAAGTATGGTTTGTATGCTGTGTAAAATTCATCGAACAGTCTCTCTTACTTACGAAGAATAGTGTACCTATAGCAACAAATGCAGCCAATAGTAAGTGAAGAAATGATGAATTTTCACATGTAAAAGAAAATATTTTGTTATGTTTTTGAACTTCCGCTGCTACGAGTGTGAATCCTGAATCCTTCTTGGTCATGCTGACAATGTTTTATGAATTTACTTGTAAAGGTATAGACAGTGGAAATGAAAATGTCCTGTGATGCCTCTCCTGCTCCAGGTCGGCCCGTTTGACGTCCTGCCCCCCTTAAGAGAAGAGATGGAAGAAGGAAAACAGGAAACTAGTATAGCCACGGCGCTGTTTTGCGATTCTGAAACTGCAGTGAACTGAGCTTTTACGCCCGCACTTGCGGCCGCCCCCGCCTGCCACGACAGCCATTGACGCTCGCGTCTCCTGCCGGCAGAATCCTCTGGCTTGGTATGCGGAGCAGATGCAGCGCGCCGACGTGGCGCTGGTGGTGGCGTCGCCAGAGCCGCTGCCGACCACCGCCCCCGCCTCCGCCCCCGCGGCCGGCGTGTACGGCGGCGCGGCGGCGGCGGCCGAGGCGCTGGTGGGGGTGCGGCTGGAGCGCGGCCGGCGCTGCGAGGCGCTGGCACTGCCCGGCCGCCCCCACCTGCCGCCCCCGGCGCGCGCCCTCCGCCTGCTGCGCGCTCGCCGCCTCTCGGACCTGCGCCGCCTGGTGCGCCGCCTCCACCCCGGGGGCGACCTCGGGCCGGCGGTGCGTTCCGCCGCCAGCCGGACCGCGGCGCTGGCGCTGCTGCGGATAGCCCACGAGACTGTGGAGGACTGCCCTCCGCAACAGGTAAGTGCTTCACTCTCATTCCCAGAGGCGCTGTTTTGCATGCGTGCCCCTACCTTACATATCACATTATACGAGGAGCGTTCAGTAAGTAATGTAACGTATTCTTTTTTCTCGGCCAGTTTCGCCTCGAACAATGTGGAATTTTTTATAGGATCTCGTAGAATATTTCCGCTTCACCCCTATGGTTTCATGAACTTCTGATTGGTGGCGGCGCTATACATACCCTTCAAAAAGGCATCTGTAACAGAGGTCTGTTCCAAGCAGGGAGCTGTCATTGGGTTTCTTTAGGCAGAAAACCAGAGCATCGCAGACATTCATAGGCGCTCGCAGAATGTATGCAGAGACCTAGCAGTGAACAAAAGCACGGTAAGCCGTTAGGTGAGGCTTCTGTTAACACCGCAACAAGGTCGCACAAACCTGTCCGATCTTTCGCGTGCCGACTGTCCACACGCAGCTGTGACTGCTCAAAGGTTGGAACGCGTCTACACTCTCATTCGAGGTGATCGACAGGTCACAATCCACACCCCGCTCCATAACTGGACGTCTCTGTTGGTAGTGCTGACACACTCATTCACCACTTGTGGTACTCAGTGACGTGTATCTGCTGGGTTCCTCGCCTCCTAACAGAAGACTATAAAGTGCAACGAACGAGCATCTGTGAGGAATCGCTTACACGTTACGAGGCTGGTCGTGACATTTTTGTCGAACATAGCCATAGGCGATGAAACAGGGTTATCACTTCTAATTGGAGACAAAATGGCAATCCATGAAGTGGCGACGCAGCAACTCTCCTCTGAAGAAAAGGTTCAAAGCCGCATCCTCAGCCGGTAAAGTCCTGACGATTCTGAGGGGGCTATCCTTTCTGATGTCCTTCCTCATGGTGCAACGATCAACTTTGAAGTATGTTGTGCAAACCTCAGGAAATTGAAGAAACGATTTCAGCCTGTTCGTCGCCATAAAAATGCAAACGAAATTCTCCTTCATGACAACACAAGATCTCATACAAAGCTGCGCACGCGAGAGGAGCCCACAAAACTTCATTGCATCGTTTTTCCTCTTCCAGTCTACGGTCCAGATACCGTACCTCAACTTCCATCTGTTTGACTCAATCAAGGATGCACTCCACGGCTAGCAGTAAATGGGTAATGGGGAGGTTATTCACACAGCAAGACGTTGGCTCAGCTGTCGACCAGAAGTGTGGGCATACAGACCCTCTCACTAAGGTGGCGTAAAGCAGTTCCATTCAACAGAGAGAATGTTTAAAATAGAGTTTTATAGGCAAAATAAAGGGAAATAATACGGTGTACTGCAATTCTGAATAAAACCAACTGGCTTTCAGAAAAAAAAAGTTGCATTACTTATTGAACAGTCCTCTCATAAGCAAACCAATGAATACAATCTATGTACATTAGCTTGTTGAATAATAAATACATTACCAGCCGTGCTTAATAGCGTGTTGGTACCCATTTGGAATCCACCATAGCAACAATTCTGCATAGCATGGAGTCGACAAGTTCTTAGTTCTACTTACAGGTTTGAGGGTACGGAACTAGCATCCAATAGCCTCCAGATATGTTCCATAAGGTTCACATGAGGCCAATTTGGTGGTCGAGACACCAATGTCAGTTCAATATCATACTTCTCAAGCCACTGTACCACATCTCTAACCTTTTGAGATGAACAATTATCCAGCTGGAAGTTGCTACTCCCGTCAGGGAAGACATCTGGCATCCAAAGATCTACGTGGTTTGCAATTAACTTCAAGTTGTCCGCAGCTGTCGTAGTGCGTTAGATTACTACCATGTTGTTATTGTTGTGGTCTTCAATCCAGAGACTGGTTTGATGCAGCTCCCCATGTTACTCTATCCTGTGCAAGCTTCTGCATCTCCCAATACCTCCTGCAACATATATCCTTCTGAATCTGCTTAGTGTATTCATCTCTTGGTCTCCCTCTACGATTTTTACTCTCCACGCTGCCCTCCAATGCTAAATTTGTGATCCCTTGATGCCTCAAAACATGTCCTACCAACCGATCCCTTCTTCTAGTCAAGTTGTGCCACAAACTTCTCTTCTTCCCAATCCTATTCAATACCTCCTCATTAGTTATGTGATCTACTCATCTAATCTTCAGCATTCTTCTGTAACACCACATTTCGAAAGCTTCTATCCTGTTCTTGTCCAAACTATTTATCATCCACTTCCATACAAGGCTACACTCCGTACAAATACTTTCAGAAACGACTTCCTGATACTTAAATCAATACTCGATGTTAACAAATTTCTCTTCTTTAGAAACACTTTCTCGCCATAGCCAGCTTACATTTTATATCCTCTCTACTTCGACCATCATCAGTTATTTTCACCACAAATAGCAGAACTCATTTACTACTTTAAGCGACTCATTTGCTAATCTAATTCCTGCAGCATCACCCGATTTAATTCGACAGCATTCCATTATTCTCGTTTTCCTTTTGTTCATGTTCATATTATATTCTCCTTTCAGGACCCTGTCCATTCCGTTCAGCTGCTCTTCCAAGTCCTTTGCTGCCTCCGACAGAATTACAATGTCATCGGCGAACCTCAAAGTTTTTAGTTCTTCTCCATGGATTTTAATTCCTACTCCGAATTTTTCTTTTGTTTCCTTTACTGCTTGCTCGATATACATATTGAATAACATCGGGGATAGGCTACAACCCTGTCTCACTCCCTTCCCAACCACTGCTTCCCTTTCATGCCCCTCGACTCTTATAACTGCTATCTGGTTTCTGAACAAATTGTAAATAGCCTTTCACTCCCTGTATTTTGCCCCTGCCACCTTCAGAATTTGAAAGAGAGTATTCCAGTTAACATTCTCAAAAGCTTTCTCTAAGTCTACAAATGCTAGAAACGTAGGTTTACCTTCCCTTAAAATATCTTCTAAATTTGGTCGTAGGGTCAGTAATGCCTCATGTGTTCCCTCATTTCTGCGGAATCCAAACTGATCTTCCCCGAGGTCGGCCTCTACCAGTTTTTCCATTCGTCTGTAAAGCATTCGCGTTAGTATTTTTCAGCCGTGACTTATTAAACTGATATTTCAGTTATTTTCACATCTGTCAACACCTGCTTTCTTTGCGATTGGAATTATTATATTCTTCTTGAAGTCTGAGGGTATTTCGCCTGCCTCATACATCTTGCTCACCAGATGGTTAAGTTTTGTCAGGGCTGGCTCTCCCAAGGCTGTCAGCAGTTCCAATGGAATGTTGTCTACTTCCGGGGCCTTGTTTCGACTCAGGTCTTTCAGAGCTCTGTCAGACTCTTCACGCAGTATCATATCTCCCACTTCATCTTCATCTAAATCCTCTTCCATTTCCATAATATTGTTCTACTGTATTTCTTTCCCCCATTACTGTCAATCGTTCCCTAATGCTCTCCCTGAAACTCTGTACAACCTCTGGTTCTTTCAGTTTATCCAGGTCGCATCTCCTTAAATTCCCACTTTTTTGCAGTTTCTTCATAACCAATAGATTGTGATCAGAGTCCACATCTGCCCCTGGAAATGTCTTACAATTTAAAACCTGGTTCCTAAATATCTGTCTTACCATTATATATTCTATCTGAAACCTTCCAGTATCTCCAGGCCTCTTCCATGTATACAACCTTCTTTTATGATTCTTAAACCAAGTGTTACCTATGATTTAGTTAAGCTCTGTGCAAAATTCTGCCGGACAGCTTCCTCTTTCATGTCTTACCCCCACTTCAAATTCGACTACTACGTTTCCTTCTCTTCCTTTTTCTACTATCGGATTCCAGTCACCCATGACTATTAAATTTTCGTCACGCTTCACTATCTGAATAATTTCTTTTATCTCATCATACATTTCATCAATATATTCGTCATTTGCGGAGCTAGTTGGCATATAAACTTGTACTACTGTGGTATGCGTGGGATTCGTGTCTATCTTGGCCACAATGATGCGTTCACTATGCTGTTTGTAGTAGCTTACCAGCACTCCTATTTTTTTTTATTAATTTTTAAACCTACTCCTGCATTATCCCTGTTTGATTTTGTATTTAGAACCCTGTCCTAAGAGGACGCCGTCATCATTTAACCATATAGTAAAGCAGCATGCCCTCGGGAACAATTACGGCTGTAGTTTCCCCTTGCTTTCAGCCGTCCGCAGTACCAGCACAGCAAGGCCGTTTTGGTTAGTGTTACACGTCCAGATCAGTCAATCATCCAAACTGTTGAAACTGCAACTACTGAAAAGGCTGCTGCCCCTCTTCAGGAACCACACGTTTGTTTGGCCTCTCAACAGATACTCCTACGTTGTGCTTGCACCCATGGTACGGCTGTCTGTATCGCTGAGGCACGCGAGCTTCCCCTCCAACGGCAAGGTTCATGGTGGCTCCGTGAATGTACAAGGTTAATATCCCCGACATCATTACACTGCTAGAATGGGCCTGCTTTCTTGAGACGGTGCACGTTTCGAGCAGCTGTTCGGCTGGATAACAGCATATTCAGACATGATCACCGACCTCGTGAAGTGATTAACCCGACTAGGTGACACGTTTCAATTGACCCCCTGTCCAATCGTGATGATTCAGTTAACACTGCAGTCATAACTGACAGCGTCTTCGGGTCGACATGTGAACACGTAGTTGTCATATGGAATAATGCTATGGATCGATTCCAAACATAGTGGCAAAATATACATTGCATGGAAACTTGTTGTCATTAGGAGCACTAACCTCAGCTATACCATACTCTTTCACTGAAAGGGGTAAAACATACAGCCATAAAAGTACCTGACCGAAACCCGTATGCGTTATTTTTTTTTTAGAAAATTAAGTTTTCAAAAGAAAACTGAAAGCAATTTTTATTTCAAACTGAAAGCATTTTTATTTCTGAATTTCTTTACTAAACAGCTGAATTTCTGAATACATAATATCAGTATGTGGTTGGGCTAGATTTATTAAGTTTCATTGTAGGTTAAGGTTAAAGGAACAATGAAATAATATAAATGAAGCAAATGAACAACAAGTAGCCAGGTTTACATAGAGAAAACATTTCTTATTTGTAAACCTTTTGGCCTTTCCACACCATAGCACGTTGTCGAAACGACCTGTTGAACACGCAAGAAACTAACAACATACATAAACGATTTCAGTTTAGATTTGAACAGTGGTTTGCTACATAACTTTAGGAGGATTTGAAAAGAAAAGCGTCAACGTTAAAGAGTGCAAAAGTATTTCCACAGTTGAATACAGAGGATAGATAGCAGATAGCGAAAAAGAATACTCTGAGTGCCCCTAGTGAAGTGGAACAACTGTCGCATAACTTCATGGAAGGTGGAGCTATTGACAATTGGGAGGAAACTGAGGATCGATTGTTGGATTCAATGTTTGGCAGAGCTTTGGCAGACCTGCAATCAAACAAGGCAGAAGGCATAGGCAACATTACTTCTGAATTTTTAAAATCATCGGGGAAGTGGTAATCAGAAAAATTAATCAGGTTAGCGTTTAGGATGTCTGTGTGGAGAAATGACATCAGACCTTCAAAAGAACATCATTCCCACAATCCTAAAGACTACAAAAGCAGATACATGCGAGAACTATCACACAGTCAGCTTGATAGTGCTAGCAACTGAATTACTAACTAGCGTAAAATCCAGAAGACTGGAAAAGAAAATTGAGGAACTGATAGACAATCATCAGTTTGGCTTTAGGAAAAGGAAAAGTTAAGGCACCAGAGAGGCATTTCTGGCATTATGCATGACAGTGGAAGCAAAACAGAGTAAAAAATGCCAAAACACATTGGTAGAATTTGTCAACTGAGAAAAGGGTTCAGCAATGTAATATAGAGTACAAGTTTAGAATCCTCACACTGTACGTAAAGATAGATAATCTGTTAGATGTTTAAAGCAGTTTGTGTGTGTGTGTGTGTGTGTGTGTGTGTGTGTGTGTGTGTGTGTGGCTGGGTGGATATGTGTACAGCCACTATCTCCTCCCAAACCGCTGGATCGATTTCAACCAAATGTGGCAGAGAAACAGCAGAACAGCGCTGTGGGGTTTATAACCTGCTAGCTCAAATAGGAGATAAGGGCAAAATTGTGTTTTTTTTCAGCCCCTGGTGTATAGGCAGCACTGTATAACAGGTATGCTGTGCAGGAACAATATTGTCCTGCCAAATGAAATTGCTTTGCAGGGCAGCCTATGTGTGAAGGGCAAGAAAAGGTTTTTCAGGCCCCAACATGTAAGCTGCTGTGAAAGATAGGTGTGTTGTGTTGATATGGTATGGCCTGTTTTACCAACCTGTTATCATTGTTGTTGTTGTTGTGGTCTTCAGTCCTGAGACTGCAGCTCTCCATGCTACTAACCTGTTATCCACGGCTAAGAATCCAGAAGGATATGGTATGGGAAAGATTAAGATGTATACAGGAGGGGATGAACAGATTGAGGTGGAGGCAGGGGAGATGCATGAGGCTGGTGGAAAGGGTAGTTGTAAGTGGTACAGGAAGAGGGGGAAGTGTAGTTGGAAAAGGAGATGGGAAGGGACATATGGTCAGAGGCAGGGGGAGGGATATGTAGCCCGAGAGATGGGGTAGAGGAAATGGACAAAGAGAGGGGAGGAGGAGGTGAAGAGACATACGAAACATACAGGGGTGGGAGGATAAGGTGGACAGACAGAGGGAGGTAGAGGTGTACTCAGAGAGGGTCAGCAGGCAGAAATGTGTTCATTATAATGGGAAACACATACATGGTGAAGCCAAGGGAAAAAGTTAATATACAATATGTACAAGACTCAAGACTGTAAACTAAAAATAGGAGACAAGTAGAAAAGAGCTCTGATTAATCAGGGCCTATATTTCGAAGAAGCAATGAAGGAAACAAAGATTTGGAACAAGGATCAAAATTCAGGGTGAAAGGGTAATATTATTAATATATGCTGATGGCGTTACTGTCTTATGTGGAGGTGAAGATGGAATTACGGGATTTCTTGAAGAGAATTAACGGGCTACTTGAGCTCCAAATATGATATGTGAGTAGATCAAAGCAATACAAAAGTAATGCAGAATAGCGAAAAGGAGATTAGCGATAAACTCAACACCAAATCTGGGACCACGTAAAAGACGAAGTGAAGAAATTCTGCCACCTTGGAAGCAAAATAGTACATAATGGATAGAACAAGGAGGAAATAAGAAGTTGACTAGCACACACAAAGAGAGAGTTTCTGGCAAAATGAAGTCGACTAGTATCAATTGTAAGCCTCAATTTGAGGAAGGCATGGCTGAGAATGTAGACTGGGAGCACGTCGCAGTACGGAGGTGCATCATGGAGTGTGGGAAACCCCCGGAAAAAAATTAAATCGCTGGCTCTGAGATGCAGAAGAATGTTGAAAACTAAGTGGGTATAAGGTACGAAATGAGAAGGTCCTCTGCAGAACCAGTGAAGATAAGGAATATTTGCAAAACACTGGATAGTATGGAGTAACTACATGGTACTAGAGGGAGCTGTTAATGGTAAGCTTTTTAGGGAGAGACAAAGATTAGCACATAATTGCAGACATTGTGTGATGCTGCTACACTGAGATGAAGACGTTGACACAGGAGAGAAGCCCCCCTTGCATAACTCACTTTTCAGGTCTGTACTTTGCACACTCTTGGTGTATTTACACTGACGAGCCAAAACATGACGACCGCGACGCCACCTCGATACAGAATGCCGCCCGGTAAAGTGTATAATCGGAGCAGAAACAAATGGGGAATCAAATGAGCGATGGTACTGTCCACAAATGGGGAACACCACTGACGTGAGCGACCTTAATAAAGGGCATATTGTTGTGGCCTGGCAGATGGGAGCCAGCATCTCGGAAACGGCGAAACTGGTTGGCTGTTCGCATGCTACTGATGTGAACGTCTATGGGAAGGGTTGAAAGATGATTAAACCACGAGTAGGTGACAAGTGTTGGACGTTCACGCCTCGTCACAGAACATGGAGATTTGCCGAGTCTGTAAAACGGAATCAGCTGCTATTTGTGTCATGCCTGAAGACGAAACGGAACCCTGGTGCAGGCACAAGTGTCCAACAGCAGAAAGTCCAGCGTAAATTGATGAACAGGGGATGCAATGTATATGTTGCCACTATGTTTGAAATTGCCCCATAGTATTATTCCATATGACATTAATTCAAATAAGCATGCAGAGTAATCCACCTTTCTCGTGTTTTAATTACCAAGGGCAACAATTTATTACGCATGGAGCAAATGTTGCTAAACTCAAGAAATTTTATAATACATGATTTCTAATTTAAGTCCTGACTGAAATCCATACCCAATACGCAACATTTAGTTTTACATATTTCTTTCTCTCGTGATCTCTTGTTATTGATTACGTGATGATGGTATATACTGTCTTGTACACAAATACATGAACTATGTATTTTTCTCTGTTGATTAGCTTTTTAGCCAGAGCCAATGAACACTCGTAATTTTCCATAATATTTCAGATATTGTTCCTTCTGTTCTTGCACCGCTACATTTATGATGCTTGTTTCACCATAAAAGACTACTATTCCTGCAACTATTCCTTATATTCTAGAGACGAATTTTCGATTAAAATCTGGCGGCGTTTATAGTGTTAATGTCAATTTTTATTGTTAAATTTGAGTATATGTCACTAATTTCGCTAGTTCCGTTGATATGTCCATTTTCATTTAATTTAAGCCACAATAGCATTTAGTAGTCTTTAAACGTTCAGTCTGGCTTCAGGAAAGGTAAAGGCACCAGAGAGGCACTTTCACGTTGCGGTCGCTAATGGAAGCAACCCTGAAAAAAAAAATCGAGACACGTTCACAGGATTTGTCGACCTGGAAACAGCGTTAGACGATGTAAAATGGTGCAATGTGTTCGACATGTTGAGAAAAAAAGGTAAGCTATAGGGAAAGACGGTAGTATACAATATGTAAAAGAGCCAAGAGAGAACATAAGAGTGAACGACCAAGAACGAAGTGCTCGGATTAAAATGGATGTAAGACAAGGATGCAGTCTTTCGCCCCATCTGTTCAATCTAGACATCGAAGAAGCAATGAGGAAAATAAAAGTTCAAGAGTGGGGTTAAAATTCAGGGTGAAAGTGTAACAATGATAAGATTCGCTGGTGATATTGCTATCCTCAGTGACAGTGAAGAAGAATTGCACGATGTGTTGAATGGAACAAACAGTCTAACGAGCACGGAATATGGATTGAGAGTAAATCGAAAAAATACGAAAGTAATGAGAAGTAGCAGAAATGAGAACAGCTAAAAACTTAACATCAACATTGGGGATCACGAAGTAGAAGAAGTTAAGGAATTCTGCTTCCTAGACTGCAAAATAACCTATGACGGACGGAGCAAGGAGGACATAAAAAGCAGCCTAGCACTGGCCAAGAGAGGTCTGCTAGTATCAAACATAGGTATTAACTTGAGGAAGAAATTTCTGAGAATGTACGTTTGGAGTACAGCATTGTATGGTAGTGAAACATGGAGTGTGGGAAAACGGGAACAGAAGAGAGTCGAAGTATTTGAGATGTGGTGCTTCGGACGAGTGTTGAAAATCAGGTGGACCGATAAGGTAAGGAAACAGGAGGTTCTGCGCAGAATCTGAGTGGAAAGCAATATGTGGAAAACACTGACAAGGAGAAGGGACAGGATGAAAGTACATCTGTTAAGACATCGGGGAATGACTTACATGGTACTAGACGGACGGCAAACACTGTAGAGGAAGACATTGGAATACATCCAGCTAATAACTGAGTACGTAGGGTACAAATGCTACTCTGAGCTGAAGAGGTTGGTACAGGAGGAGTGATTAAAAAAGAGAAAAACGTTCAGCATGTAATCATTCATCGAAACAAATCATGTATACTTAACTTGCAAAATTTACTCATTGTACATCATTTGCACATGAATAGTGCCAATGATCTACACTCATATTCATAAATTAAGGATAATTGCAGAATGTGGTGCCACACAACGTGGCACTACACAAAATTGGCGCTAATAGGATAGTCACATAGGGAACACACACGACACAGATCTGTACGTCCACGGTATTGGTGATAAGTTGAGAAAACCGTCCCGAAACACATGTCCTACAAAACGGCACTGTTTCCTGCGCATGTACCCCGACATCAGTATGGGATATAACCACCACGCACACGTACGCAGGGGACACAACGGGCTGGTATACTCTGGATCAGGTGGTCGAGCAGCTGCTGGGGTATAGCCTCCCATTCTTGCACAAGTGCCTGTCGGAGCTCCTGAAGTGTCGTAGGGGTTTGAAGACGTGCACCGACAAGTCGACAGAGAGCGTCCCAGAATAGCTCGATGGGGTTTAGGTCGGGAGAACAGGCAGGCCACTCCATCCGCCTGATATCTTCTGTTTCAAGGTACTCCTCCACGATGGCAGCTCGGTGGGACCGTGCGTTATCATCCATCAGGAGGAAGGTGGGACCCACAGCACCCCTGAAAAGGCGGACATACTGGTGCAAAATGACGTCCCAATACACCTGACCTGTTACAGTTCCTCTGTGAAAGACATGCAGGGATGTACGTGCACCAATCCTAATCCCACCCCACACCATCAAACCTCGACCTCCATACAGATCCCTTTCAAGGACATTAAGGGGTTGGTATCTGGTTCCTGGTTCACGCCAGATGAAAACACGGCGAGAATCACTGTTTAGACTATACCTGTATTCGTCCATGAACATAACCTGGGACCACTGTTCCAATGACCATGTACGGTGTGCTTGACACCAGGCTTTACGGGCTCTCCTGTGACCAGGGGTCAATGGACTTCACCTTGCAGGTCTTCGGGCGAATAAACCATGTCTGTTCAGTCGTCTGTAGACTGTGTGTCTGCAGAGAACTGTTCCAGTGACTGCGGTAAGGTCCTGAGCAAGACTACCATCAGTATTCCGTGGCCGTCTGCGGGCACTGATGGTTACATATCGTTGTACACTGTGGACGTCCCGTACTGTAGCGCCTGGACACGTTTCCTGTCTGGTGGAATCGTTGCCATGATCCTGAGATCACACTCTGTGGCACACGGAGGGCCCGAGCTACGGCCTGCTGTGTTTGACCAGCCTCCAGTTGCCTTAGTATTCTACTTCTCATAACGTCATCAATATGTGTTCTTTGAACCATTTTCAACACACAATCACAAATAGCACGTCTGAAAACGTCTGCACACTTACCTGCTGCACCATACTCTGACATGCACCAACACACCTCTGCATATGTGGACTGCTACCAGCGCCACCGTGACACCGTGCGACGACCACAGGTCACACACACCGCATGGTCTTACCCTGAGGTAAACGACAAACTGCCCACCAGAGCGTTGTTTCACCATGTATCAGCATTATCCTTAATTTATGAGCATGAGTGTAGAATTAACTCGATTTCACCACATATTTTATGACAGCGCCTACTCTTATTCTTAATTCATTATGTGCATCTAAATGATGACAGAAAGCAGCTACAAAAGTAGCGGATAGAGATCTCAGTGCAACTAGATATTTCACAAAAGTATTTCCCGGTAGCCCTTCACGCACCTCAGCACTTTCTACGTTCCTTAGTGCTGTCACATGAATTGTGTGACTGATGCCTTGGTTTCTTGCAGGCGAATCCGGGAGTGGCTATCGACGTCTCGTCCAGCGACTTGCCGGAAGAACATGAGCCAGTATACGCCAGTGAGTCTTCAGTACCCCCGACCGTGCGGCAGCAGGCTCTGCCCACCGTCGCGGTGAGCACCCTCGTGGACCTGCAGAAGATGAACCTCCTGGGTCCGGACCTTTCCGAGGAAGACACGGAAGAGGAAGAAGGCGACGGTAGCGTCCTAGGGACAGATGCGTCCGGGTCGGCAAGTGGTGTGGACCCTGACAGCATAAGCCTGCAGCTGTGAACCACGACACGACGCGGTGCAGCTCCACCCAACTCTCATGTTCCTCCTTATCTAGTCCTCAGCCTACCTCCAGTCAGAAGCTCTACGCCTCATGTGATGTTTTTGTTTTGTTTGTGAAATGTAATTTATTCTACAGGTTTTGAACAATACAGTGCAGTTAACACTTCACCGTCCTACTGTTCATTTAACTTCTTGTGTTATGCATACGGAACCTCCCTAGCGATTTGGACGTGAATATGGTATCTTATCATACAGAGTGTAAAAAAAAAAAAACCAGCGTATACAAAATTTGAGAGTGTTTAGAATGTAATCTACCCCTCCCTCACATCATTTGTTGATTGTTACTGTCTTTAGGGTTAACTCTTTTAATAAGTTACGAGAGGAGTAAGATTTACAATAAACTTTTTACTTATCTTCTTTTCTCGTAGTTGGCTCCAATTCTTCATGTCTAGAGGCTGATTCTTGAAATCGAAATTTTCGTGTTTAGGATCCCATGTTTCCCATTGACATAATTAACTCTGAAGTAACGCTTTCACTGTATTTTTTCTTTTCACGAATATTTATTTCTCTCACATTTTTCTGTATCACACCGTCTTTTGAATTTTTACATTAACAAAGCCGAAATTACATTATTATTCCAAACTACGTCAATACGTCCGGTCACATCAGAGGCATGCCCACTACTACCTCACTCTGCGGTAATAACAATATTCCAAAGGGTTTGCAAATTTTCTTGACAAATGAACTTCTTTTAATTTACAAATGAATCCAGAAATAAACAATAAACAGTACTGAATTTTTGTAATTCATAATAGAAATTTTAAGTGTGCCAAATATTTCGTAATTTCAAATATGTCTTAAAATTATTTTAACTCTACAATCAAGGCCAGTACATATCGATTGTAACAGGGAAAATAAAGTAATTTCTTTTTGTAGATTTTAGCTTATAATATAACACGTCGTGTACAAAATCATATGAATTTTTTTAGAAAAACAACTTAGACAATGTTGACCTGTTTTAATATTCGAGAATATTTCTGGTATCGACTACTTTTGTTGAGGAAAACGAACGTTAGAGAAGGGTGTCCCTTTACAAGAGGAGATAACATCATTAAGAGTACATGACGGTTTTGACGTTGATTATTTTCAGAAACCATATTCAGACTGACGTGTGATGAATAAAGTTTTAGAGAGATTCCTGAAAACGCTGTCTGTTTACATTAATGCACAACACGCATCTGTGTGCTAGTGACTCTGTGACTTGCTCAGAACAACCAGACGTTTGACGTATAACGGCTGCAGCTTCAGCCAAACGGGCAAACAGCTCTTCTGGAGCATCTACCAGTGTCTCGGACACCAAATGATCCATGTCTCCGTTACGAAGAAATCCATGGGAGTGAGATCGGGAGAACATCGCCCCCCCCCTCCACCTCCCCTCCCCAACCACATATTCTCTAAATGTCTTCCGGCATCAACGGCAAAGTGTCATGGAGCTGGAAGCATAAGCGTTGCAAAACGACTGAGAAAAGCTATCTCTATGGTGCGAAAATTGGCAATTCATCCCAAATAACGAAAAGTGTGAGGTCATCCACTTAAGTGCTAAAAGGAATCCGTTAAACTTCTGTTACACGATAAATCAGTCTAATCTAAAGGGCGTCAATTCTGTATCTAGAACAGACTGCCAACATTACGCTTGTCCGTCCCCTTTTGGAGTGCTGCTGCGCGGTGTGAGACTCTTACCAGATAGGATTAACGGAGTACGTAGAGCACGTTCAAAGAAGGGCAGCATGTTTCGTATTATCGAGAAATATGGGGGAGTGTGTCACCCACGTGGTACAAGATTTGGGGTGGAGATCTCTAAAACAGATGCGTTTCTCGTTGCGGCGGAATCTTCTCAAGATATGTCAATCACCAACTTTTTCCTCCGAATGCGAAAATATTTTTTTGACGCCGGCCTACATGGGGAGAAACGATCATCATAATGAAATAACATCACATCAGAGCTCGCACAGAAAGATATAGGTGTTCGTTCTTTCCACGCGCTATTCTAGAGTGGAGTAATGGATGATTATTGTGAAGGTGGTTCGATGAACCCTCTATCAGGCAATTAAGTGCGATTTGCAGAGTAGCCATGTAGATATAAATGTAAATAACCGCTAGCGGGACACTGTCCGACATTTCCTGTAGTACTTCACGCAGAAAGACAGGGTAATTTTCTCCACCAGCTGTCTTATGCAGAAGATACGGACCAGATAGATGGTCATGAATAGTAGCAGTACCCATAAAATTATCCTTCCTAGCAGTAAGATGTAATTGTGTTGCAAATCAGCTCCCAGTGTCAATCACTGCCTACCATGCGACATTTTTAGTAATTTAGGTGTAGCTGTATATATAATTCACTTTTTATTGAACCTTGAGGTGGGGGAGGGGGATGTGAAAGTTGAGTGGTATGGGGGGAATAATTTTCGCCATTTCGCTCGGTGCTGATAACACACATACAGTTTTTGTGTCGTGCCGATCAACTGCTAAGAATGGTAGAAACGTGTCACAACAAATAATAAAGTTTCGTGGAAGAACTTTTTTACGGAGTCGTTCATGCCCATTTGGGTTATTTGGTTGCAACAAATAATATGACATTAAAGGAAGCCAGTTCTGACACAAATATTCAATGAATAAAAGAGGAATATTCTTAAAGTATTCATTAAACACAAATAAAATAAATCAGTTGTGCAAGGGAGTAATAAACTGAACATGGAGCACAGTAAATTAGAGTTCAAAAAGCATAAACATTCAGAATGAAATCAATCTTTGATGGTAAACCAGACTTCGTAATGAATAATTAGTTTTCAATTTATATCAGAACGCGTTCTGTGTCCTTGTAGGCGTAGCACTTGAAATGTCCTTGTGTACCACCAGTGGAACGTGTACCACCCTCTGGGAACCCAGGGCTTAAAGTGAGGGATAAACCATTCAACTACCCCTAATGGGGAGATGATGCGCCTATTATGTCCAGTTCTCTACAACCAATAGAGTTATACCAACAATTGATGTAGCACATGAACAGAACTCAGTAAATAGGGTTGTATGCTCCAATTTTTTTGGGTGTATGTATTGATGAAAACTTGAACTGGAAAGAGCATATTATTGAACGCTTCAAACAATTGCGTTCGGCTACTTTTGCTCTTCGTGTAACTACTAATCTTGCTAACAAACGAAATAACCTCATGAGATTTTGCGTATTTCTACTCAGTAACTCCTATACAATAATTTTCTTGGGTAACTGACCACTGCCAAAGAAACTGTCGACTGCACAAATGCGAACAATAAGAACAATGCGTGCTCTTCAACCGCTGCCGTCATGTAGGTACCTCCTCGAGGAGTTAGACCATCGCCAGCAAGCCGGTCGCTACCGCCCACTAGTGGCCGTTCCACCTTTCGTGGGGGGCGGTAGACGATAGAGGTTTTAAAAAGTTTCTTATGAAGTTTTCATAAAATTCTGATATAAAGCGTTTGGTAAATAATTCTTATTATACGTTTCAATTTGCTGTAGCTCTGATTTATAAGTTATGTGAAGCAAAGTTACTTCCCAGCTGGCCGGTTAGAAAATTGTAGTACTTGTAGTGTTACAAAAGTAGGAGGTAGATCAAAAACATTAACTGCCGTTGGGTTATGCATGTTAAATGCATCGTCGCAATATACAGGGTGAGTCACCTAACATTACCACTGGATATATTTCGTAAACCACATCAAATACAAACGAATCGATTCCACAGACCGAACGTGAGGAGAGGGGCTGGTGTAATTGGTTCATACAAACCATAAAAAATGCACGGAAGTATGTTTTTTAACACAAACCTACGTTTTTTTAAATGGAACCCCGTTAGTTTTGTTAGCACATCTGAACATATAAACAAATACGTAATCAGTGCCGTTTGTTGCATTGTAAAATGTTAATTACATCCGGAGATATTGTAACCTAAAGTTGACGCTTGAGTACCACTCCTCCGCTGTTCGATCGTGTGTATCGGAGAGCACCGAATTACGTAGGGATCCAAAGGGAACGGTGATGGACCTTAGGTACAGAAGAGGCTGGAACAGCACATTACGTCCACATGCTAACACCTTTTTATTCGTCTTTTTCACTGACGCACATGTACATTACCAGATGTACTGCGGCGTGGACGACATTCATTACGCCAGAGATTGCAATTGTGTTCAGCAAATGATGGCCACCACATTGAACATCTATTGGCCTGACATGTCGGGACACACTATTCCACTCCGTAATTGAAAACGGAAACCACGTGTGTACGTGTACCTCACCCCTCATGGTAATGTACATGTGCGTCAGTGAAAAAGACCAATAAAAAGGTGTTAGCATGTGGACGTAATGTGCTGTTCCAGTCTCTTCTGTACCTAAGGTCCATCACCATTCCCTTTGGATCCCTACGTAATTCAGTGCTCTCCGATACACACGATCGAACAGCGGAGGAGTGGTACTCAAGCGTCAACTTTAGGTTACAATATCTCCGGATGTAATTAACATTTTACAATGCAACAAACGGCACTGATTACGTATTTGTTTATATGTTCAGATGTGTTAACAAAACTAACGTGGTTCCATTTTTAAAAAACGTAGGTTTGTGTTAAAAACCATACTTCCGTGCATTTTTTTATGGTTTGTATTAAACAATTACACCAGCCCCTCTCCTCACGTTCGGTCTGTGGAATCGGTTCGTCAGTATTTGATGTGGTTTACGAAATATATCCAGCGGTAACGTTAGGTGACTCACCCTGTATATATCCGCTAATGAAATTCGTATAAATAATAATCCATCACACTTTGAGAACAACGTACCTACAAAACTAGTCAAAAATGATGTTTGCTGCCCACTGTTAAAGCTGTCAGTACGTCAGCAAGGAGTTCAATGCAAAGAAACAAAAATTTTTTTATCATTTCACCAATAACATAAAATGACAGGCAGCAAATTAATGTTTTAACTGTAAAATAAGATGTTTTATTCTGGAGAATTCCTTATATTCGACGGACGGATTTCTGTTTAAAATCTGGTAGGCTGGAATAAAGTAAGAAACTTATTTTTTGAATTTAAAGTAATGTTTTAATGTTAAAACTCAGTATCTTGTTAACTGAGTCGTGACCCATCATTTTGATAAAAGAATCGCTAAATGATATATCGTACACGTAACTAACTAACCAAACAATCCGTGACTTTTCTTCGCATAGAAAAGTGTTATTTTTAAATTCTCTAAATTCTGCACATGTAAAATTCTGTACACGTAGTTTTTACACCCATTATTTAACCTATCCAAACTAAGATCATCTAGACTTACATACTCTGAAATAGATGCATGCCAGAACACCAAGAGATGCTAGAGAGTGTAACGATCTAATTACAAGCTTCAGATGCACAACCGTTCTCAGATGGACAAGCAATATGAGCAGCTCAATGAAAATTTTTGTTCAAGCACTTATGATTTGCATAGTATCTTTCCTAAACCTCCTTATCAATAAAACGTTGACCGCGTGAAGTTACTACGATGGCCGTTCAGTAAGTAATATAACTAACGTTTTTAACTGAAAGCAGGTTAGTTTTACTCAGGATTCTAATACACCATATTACTCCTCATACACTACTGGCCATTAAAATTGCTACACCACGAAGATGACGTGCTACAGACGCGAAATTTAACCGACAGGAAGATGCTGTGATATGCAAATGATTAGCTTTTCAGAGCATACACACAAGGTTGGTGCCTGTGGCGACACCTACAACGTGCTGACATGAGGAAAGTTTCCAACCGATTTCTCATACACAAACAGCAGTTGACCGGTGTTGCCTGGTCAAATGTTGTTGTGATGCCTAGTGTAAGGAGGAGAAATGCGCACCATCACGTTTCCGACTTTGAGAAAGGTCGGATTGTAGCCTATCGCGATTGCGGTTTATCGTATCGCGACATTGCTGCTCACGTTGGTCGAGATCCAATGACTTAGCAGAATATGGAATCGGTGGGTTCAGGATGGTAATACGGAACGCCGTGCTGGATCCCAACGGCCTCGTATCGCTAGCAGTCGAGATGACAGGCATCTTACCCGCTCGGCTGTAACGGATCGTGCAGCCACGTCTCGATCCCTGAGTCAACAGATGGGGACGTTTGCAAGACAACAACCATCTGCACGAACAGTTCGTCGACGTTTGCAGGAGCATGGACTATCAACTCGGAGACCATGGCTGCGGTTGCCCTTGACTCTGCATCACAAACAGGAGCGCCTGCGATGGTGTACTCAACGACGAACCTGGGTGCACGAATGGCAAAACGTCATTTTTTCGGATGAATCCAGGTGATATGATGGTCGCATCCGTGTGTGGTGACATCGTGGTGAACGGACATAGGAAGTGTGTATTCGTCATCGCCATACTGGCGCATCACCCCACGTGATGGTATGGTGTGCCACTAGTTACACGTCTCGGTCACCTTTTGTTCGCATTGACGGCACTTTGAACAGTGAACGTTACATTTCAGATGTGTTACGACCCGTGGCTCTACTCTTCATTCGATCCCTGCGAAACCCCACATTTCAGCAGGATAATGCACGACCGCATGTTGGAGGTCCTGTACGGGCCTTTCTGGATACAAAAAATGTTCGACCGCTGACCTGGCCAGCACATTCTCCAGACCTTTCACAAATTGAAAACGTCTGGTCAATGGTGGCCGAGAAACTGGCTCTTCACAATACGCCAGTCACTACTCTTGATGAACTGTGGTATCGTGTTGAAGCTGCATGGGCAGCTGTACCTGTACACGCCATCCAAGCTCTGTTTGACTCAATGCCCAGGCGTATCAAGGCCGGTATTACGGCCAGAGGTGGTTGTTCTGGGCACTGACTTCTCAGTATCTATGCACCCAAATTGCGTGAAAATGTAATCACGTGACAGTTCTAGTATAATATATTTGTCCAATGAATACCCGTTTATTATCTGCATTTCTTCTTGGTGTAGCAATTTTAATGGCCTGTAGTGTATACGGGACTACAAAACCTTCTTTTTTCTACATAATCTCCCTTCAATGCGACGTCCTTTGGTGATCTTCCTGGGAGGGCCTGTATGCCCGCAGTGATACAATTTTACTGCCTACGTCGGAACCAATGTCTTGCTGCATCAGTAACTTCCCCATCATCCACGTGCTGCTTCCCGCAGAGTGCATCCTTCAATGGGTCAAACAGAAGCATGTCGGAAGGTGCAAAAGCCAGGCTGGAGTTTCGATTATGAAGAACAGTCCAATGAAGTTCTGTGAGTTCCTCTCAGTTGTAAGGCCAAGGAGAAGGATAACTTTGTTTGCATTTTTGTGCCAACGAGCACGCTGAAATCTTTCCTTCAATTTCCTGAGGGTAGCACAATATTCACACATCAAAAAAAGTTTTGCATAACCTCGGTTCCGAAACCTGTACAGAAAATTGGAATACAGATAAACATAAACATCATTTCCGCCCTTTTTACTGGATTGCATGTCGTACCACCATACAGAGAAACCTTCAGAGGTGGTGGTACAGATTGCTGTACACACCGATACCTGTAATACCCAGTAGCACGTCCTCTTGCATTGATGCATACCTGTATTCGTCGTGGCATACTACCCACAAGTTCATCAAGGCACTGTTGGTCCAGATTTTGTCCCACTACTCAACGTCGATTCGGCGTAAATACCTCAGAGTTGTTGGTGAGTCACGTCGTCCATAAACAACCCTTTTCAATCTATCCCAGGCGTGTTCGATAGGGTTCATGTGTGGAGAACATGCTGGCCACTCTAGTCGAGCGATGTCGTTATCCTGAAGGAAGTCATTCACAAGATGCGCACGATGGGGGTGCGAATTGTCGTCCATGAAGACTAATGCCTCGCCAATATGCTGCCTATGTGGTTGCACTATCGGTCGACGGATGGCACTCACGTATAGTACGGCCGTTACGGCGCCTTCCATGACCACCAGCGGGGTACGTCGGCCCCACATAATGTCACCCCAAAACAGCAGGGAACCTCCACCTTGCTGCACTCGCTGGACAGTGTGTCTCGGGCGTTCAGCCTGACCGGGTTGCCTCCAAACACGTCTCCGATGATTGTCTGGTTGAAAGCATATGCGACACTCATCAGTGAAGAGAACGTGATGCCAATCCTCTGCAGTCCATTCGGCATGTTGTTGGGCCCATCTGTACCGCGCTGCAGGGTTCGTCGTTGCAAAGATGGACCTCGCCGTGGACGTCGGGAGTGAAGCTGCGCATCATGCAGGCTTTTGCACATAGTTTGAGTCGTAACACGAAGTCTTTTGGCTGCACGAAAAGCATTATTCAACACGTTGGCGTTGCTGCCGGGTCAACTTCCTGTGGAATGACTGGAACTGATCGGCTGACGGACCCCCTCCATCTAATAGGCGCTGGTCATGCATGGTTTTTTACATCTTTGAGCGGATTTAGTGACATCTCTGAACAGTCAGAGGGACTGTATCTGCGATACAATATCCACAATCAACGTCTATCTTCAAGAGTTCCTGGAACTAGGATGGTGCAGAACTTTTTTTGATGTGTGTACTTCCGAGTTGATCGTTGCACCGTGACGGAGGACATGAAACAGAATAATCCCTTCTAAGTCCCCTTGACTTTACTGGCAGAGAGTACTCCATTGAACTTTTTCTTCGGATTGTTCGGATGAAAGGTGGTGTGGCGCCACTCATGGATTGCCATTTTGTTTCTGGTTCGAAGTTATGAACCCATGTTTCATCGCAAGTGACGATGTTCGACAAAATTTGTCTCAATCAGCCTCGTAACGCGCAAGCAGTTCTGCACGGATGGTCGTTCATTGCTGTTTATTGTTTTCTGTTAGGAGACGAGGAACCCAGCAGGAACACACCTTTGAGTACCCCTACCGGTGAACGAGTGTCAGCACTACCAACAGAGGGGTCCAGTTGTGCGACGGGGTGCCTGTGGTCCGCCGACCATCACCTCGAATGAGAGTTTCCGCACGTTCCAACATTGCTGGAGCCACAGTTGTGTGCGGCCGGTCGGCACTCCGGAGATCGGACAGCTCTACGCGACCTTGTTGCGATGGTGACAGACGCCTCGGCCAACGATTCGCCGTGCTTTTGTTCACTGCCAGGCTTCCGTACAGACTCTGTACGCACCCGTGAATATCTGCCTGTCTACTTGGAGCGCATCTCTGGTACAGACGCCACTTTGAGGCCTTCGTATAGCACCGCCACCCATTGTAACTTCATGAAAGTGTAGCGACTGAAGTGGAGAAATTCCACGATATCCCACAACAAATTCCACATTTTTTCAACCGATACTGTCCGAGAAAAAAAGTGTTGCCTTGCTTATTGAACGTTCTCTTAAATACAGCCAGAACGTGTATACTCTGTGTTATTTATAAGCTGGCCAATTGCCAGAGGGTGTTTCCGAGAGTAGAGGAAGGGAGCCCGGCCTCGACATAGACCGCCGTCGCCTGAGGGGCCGTGCGGTATGAAGCCGCCCTGCAGTGTAGGCCACTTAACTTGTGCTTCATGTTCCGCGAATGCACAAGCTACGCGCGCATGTAAACAGAGTAAAATATTTTTCTTGATGGGAACTGAAATAGTCTTACGTATTGACTTATTTAGTAAAGATCCTAACTCCAAGACCATACACTTGTCACGAGGAAAGGAAGCAGTAAAAACAGAATGAAGTACAGCACAGTAACGCAGCAGACAACAATGGCCAACTCACGCAGTAGCGTTAGCTGCACCCTTCGTATCGGCTGCCATCGAAAACGGACGACAACCGGCTGGCTCCATCCGACCTCTACCGGTTCAGGACCAGGCAGCCGATCGGCAAACTTGATGGAGCTGTACATAAACATGCCTGCTCACTGCAGCTCATCAGAGTGTGTAATGTGCGCTGTTCAGTACATCATCAATCCATGAAGCGTCATTTAAAGCTCAGACTTTTAATTTATAGGCTTTTCCGGTCTGGTTTGAGAATATCAGACAACAGACAAATAATAATAGATAATGATAGTAGTATGTGATCAGAGTATAAATTTCTAATGGTGATTAATACAAACTTTGGGCGCTTGACAATGGCTATTTGCTTAAAGTCAGTTCATTGTAAAGTTTGAAAGTGAGTGATTCACCTGAAAATATTTCTTTATCGGACTGCGTAGGTTGAATAATTCCAAAGCATTGGTTCGTGCTGAACCATTCATAAGATTTGCAACACGAAACCTTTAGCCACACCAAGACGCCGTTTAATTGGGATAATAGCTTGCAACATAAATGAAACACAAGATCAAATACGAGGGGCGTTCAGAAAGTAAGCTCCGATCGGTCGCGAAATGGAAACGACTATGAAAATCCGATAAAGCTTTGCACAGATGTGTTGGGTAGTGTCTCTAGTATAACCCCAGTTAGCATCACGTCGCTCTTCTCATTTCTGAGCTCGCAGTGAGTGCGTAAAGATGTCTAGAAAATAGTGTCTGCCGCCAAGTACGAGGGCCTGGTGAGAAAGTTCGCCTGAAGCTATGCAGCTAACATTACATAACTGTCGTGCTGTTTCGTCTTCACGACAATTCTCAGCCGCATTCTGCAGGGGCAATGAAGATGCTCCTGCATCGTTTTCAAATGGAAATGTTAGATTATCCACAATACAGTCGGCAATTGTCTCCCCCTGAGTTTCATCTCTGGTCACATGAACCGCTGTCTTTGAAGACAACATTTTGACACAGACAACGAGGTGTAGGCCAGCGTGGAGAATTGGCGGAAAGCACTGGCGGCTGCCTTCTATGATGAGGCTATTGAAAAGTTGGTACAACGCTATGACAAAAGTCTAAGTCAGAACGGCGACTACGTAGAGAAGTAGCTGAAAGGTGTAGCTAATTGTTACAAGTAAAACATTTCTGATGTTCACTGTGGTTTCAATTTGGCAATCAATCGGAGCTTACTTTCTGAACAGGCCTCGTAATATCACTGTATTTAGAAAACATGACACTTAATTAAATTACGTAGACACTTACATTAATTCTGTTGTCTGTATAACTATGAGTACGCCTAGTGATATTGCGTCTCAATAAAATAGTAATAGTAATAATGACGGTGTGCCAAATAATTATCTGCTGCGATGTCAGATATGTGTCCGGTCAGGACCGTTACAAGAACAAAAAAGGTGCCGTCATCTCGGTAAGACAACTAAACTGCGTAATTATTCTGTTTCAGCGGTTGCATGCCACAATCGCTACAACCGCTTATACTAATTAATATCTTGATAATTCTTTATTTATGTTCTCAACTTATATCTAAGTTTTCGGAATATATCAACGCCCATCCTGCAAATGTGCCTTTAAAGACTGTATCAACAGGGGAAGCTGCCTGTTGAAATGGCATACACCGCAATATCGTCATTCGAAAACTATATTGTCTGCTAATGACCTTGCAGACAATAGTAATTATAACCTCAGACTTTCACCGATGTTGTTATCTATAGTGAAGTACCGGAAAAACCGGCGGATGTTGGTAGGCTGTAGAAGTGATGCAAATTCTGGCAACTTGGTTTAAATATTTAAAAAATCTTAAGCGCACTTCGCAAAATGTAGTAAACTACAACTGTAATGTCAACAAGACACAGTTGGAATCTGTCATCTCATACAAATAACTGGATCTAACACTTTGTAAGGATATGAAATGGATCGATCAAATAGGTTCAGTCGTGGGTCAAGCAGGTGGTAAACTTAGGTTTATTTATAAAATCCTGGGGAAGTGCAATCAGCCTACAAAGGAGACTGGTTAAAAATCACTCGTGTGACCCATCCTACAAAACTGCTCACGTATGTGGGACCTGCAGCGCATAGCACTGACAAGAGATATTGAACGTACACAGAGAAGGACAGCATCAATGGTCACAGGTTTATTCGACGCACGAGAGAGCATCTGAGATTTGCTCAAGAAACTAAACTGGCAGTCTCTTAAAAATGGGCGTAAACTATCTCGAGAAAGCCTGCTTACGAAGTTTCAGTAGCAGCCTTTATGTGATGGCCCTAGGAGTATACTACAACACCAGTAGCGATCGTGAGGACAAGATAAGAGGTATTTAAACATCCTCCCAGCGCTCCTTATGTGAATGGAATGGGAACAATCCCTAACCACTAGTACAATGGGACGCACCCTCTGCCATGCACTTCACAGTGGTTTGTAGAACATAGACTTAAATGTTGTTTGAACAACATAGATGTAGACGTCAATGAAGATACATCACCCCCTCCCCGCCCTAGAAAAAACGAAAAGGCGCGTGCTGGTATCCTGGTATCCCTACGTAGACGACTTGATTTCTTTAATAGATGAAAAACACGCCTGGCTAAAACCGTTACACATAAAAATAAACATAGACTAATCACAAATTAAATTCACTATTGAAGCATAACAAGACGTGAAGCTACTCTGAAGAGCCAAAGAAGCGGGTACACCTGCCTAATATTGTGTAGGCCCCCGCGACCACGCAGGAGTACTGTTGTACGACGTGGCATGGCCTCGACTAATGTCTGAAGTAGTTCTGGAGGGAATTGACACCATGAATAATGCAGGGCTGTGCATAAATCCGTAAGAGTACGAGGAGGTCAAGATCTCTTCTGAACACCATTTTGCAAGGCATCCCAGATATGCTCAATAATGTTCACGTCCGGGGCGTTTGGTGGCCAGCGGAAGTGTTTAAACTCTTAAGTGAGTTCCTGGAGCCACTCTGTAGCAATTCTGGACGTGTGAGGCATCGCACTGTCCTGCTGGAATTGTCGAAGTCCGTCGGAATGCACGATGGACATGAATGGATGGAGGCGATCAGACAGGATGTTTACGTACGTGTCATCTGTCAGAGTCGTATCTAGGCGTATCAGGGGTCCCATATCACTCCAATTGCACAAACCCCACACCATTACAGAGCCTCCACCAGCTTGACATACAGGGTGTTGTCTCCCTACCCTACACGTTCATCCGCTCGATACAAATTGAAACGAGACTCGTCCGACCAGGTAACATGTTTCCAGTCATCAACAGTCCACTGTCGGAGTTGATGGGCCTAGACGAGGCGTAAAGCTTTGTGTCGTGCAGTCATCAAGGGTACACGAGTGGTCCTTCGGCTCCGAAAGTCCATATCGATGATGTTTCGTTGAATGCTCCGCACGCTGACACTTGTTGATAGTCCGGTATTGAAATGTGCAGCAATTTGCGAAAAGGTTGCACTTCTCTCATGTTGAACTACTCTCTTCAGTCGTCGTTGGTCCCATTCCGGCCTCGGCGTACGGGAATCGTATGAGAAAATCCCCACTTCATCGCTACCTCGGAGATGCTGTGTCCCATTGCTCGTCCGCCGACTGTGACACCACGTTCAAACTCACTTAAATCTTGATAACCCGCTATTGCAAAAAAATGGTTCAAATGGCTCTGAGCACTATGGGACTTAACATCTGTGGTCATCAGTCCCCTAGAACTTAGAACTACTTAAACCTAACTAACCTAAGGACATCACACACATCCATGCTCGAGGCAGGATTCGAACCTACGACCGTAGCAGTCGCGCGGTTCCGGACTGAGCGCCCCGCTATTGCAGCAGCATTAACCGAACTAACAACTGCGCCAGACACTTGTTGTCTTAAACAGGGTTGCCGACCGCAGCGCCGTATTCCGCCTGTTTACGTATCTATGTACTGGAATACGTAATACCGGTATCTTTGGCGCTTCAGTGTTCGACGGGAAGTTAAATGAAAACCGAATGTTTACCACAGGCACTATGGAGTGGTTCCATTTCAAAAGCAATTCCATATGCGATAAGACATTTATCCCACTGGGAGAAGAGACGATCAATTCCTGTTTAGTAGAACGCAGTCGGCCTCCGATGGATCCACAACCTTACTCATTCCTGTACTTCCTCGTCGGACTGAAACCGACGTCCGTACGTGTCTTTCTTCAGGTCACCATAGATGTTAAAATATAATTCAATGGGCTTAGAATGAAAAATGGCCGCTGTATGCTAAGTTTTAAAGTCACAGTCGATTGCATTGTCATGCTTCTATTGTTTATATTATTGAAAACTATTAGTACTTCGCGAAACAGCTGGAAAATTTTTGCTTCCAGTAATTGTGTTTGGGGTGTATGGTACATGTTGGCAACAAAGCTGGTTTCCAGCCTGTGTAAATGATCATGTTTGCTCCTGTTTATTTCCTATTTGTTAAAGTGTTTCATTTACTTCCTACCGAAAGTTTGCTGGCTAAGTGCTTCAGATATTTTTGATTCCAGATGTTCATTAATGTGCAGTAAATACTAACAATGCCATACATTAAGAAATTCCGTAAAAGAAAATTGTTTACATTTTGTCACATCATTTATCAAAGAAGTTTCTTTGATAATCAATAACTGATTATGAAATTATATCACAATACTCCTCCCTCGCCCACGAGTTATAACAATAATGATGAATTAAATGTAGGTGCATATTGATAGTCAGATATAATTTCTTTTAAGCACTTATATATTCATTTATGTAAAATACATTTGCCTCACTAGAAATATTAAGCAAAAAAGGTATTTCATAGTTATTTTTACAGAAGTCTGTGGACACAAAAATAATTAGTGTACATTCTCCAATAAAGCAGCAAGAACCTAAAAGAATGAAAAGCGGAAACTTGCAAATGAAGAAATGTAGCAGTATGAAGACTATCCTTCAGTAATGTTCCGACGCACATTTTAATATGACTCAAATCTTAATTCGCAATTTTCTGCACGTTGTACTTTTCAGAATTTAGGTACATGTATCTCCTTATGTTTATAAAGTATTTCATTATTTTTTTTAACTTGCAGTTGTCCATACCTATCTAGTAGATCTAAACTTTACTGCAGGTTCAAGTAAATCATAGAGAAATAAAGTTATTAGGGGAACAATTTTAAAAGTTGAAATATAAGATATAATAATTTGTATTCTGGATAATATACTTAGTGTGCAGAATTAAATAGGTCTAGTGTCTCAGCCAACATGGCACACGCATTTGGTAAAAATTTGGTCTGTTTCACATTGTATTATTGAATTAAATAGTACCTGAATTAGTAGAAGCATTTTAGGTAATCACTTTTAACGATTATTTTTTTATAAACAGCAATAGGTCCTAAATTGTTCAAAATATTTGAAAATTGTTCACCAAGTATTCTGCATTTACTGTCGTAAACTAAAAAACTGTTAAACATGTACAAAAGAAAAGGTGCATGAAAAAAGTAGTTACTGATTTTCACGAAATGTGGACCCAAGAAGGTACGCTGTGTTCTTACGCATTTGGTGGTTACTTTTGAATGGAACCATTCCATCGTCCCATTGTGACGAGTGTTCGGTTTTCATTTGATTCTCCCTTATAAATATCCTAGACACCATCAAACGCAGACTTGAGAACAAAGATAACTTTGGTATATGCTGAAAATTTACGATTACAACTACAACCACTCACAACTAGACTATACCCTCAACACACACACATTCCGCAGACTTAACGGAGTCCAACTAGAGAAACTTAACTATACATAGGAACTAAAAGCAGTACAAAAAATAGCCAGAGAAAATGTTTAAACACGCAGACAATAAGAAACTTGCTGTTGTTGTTGTGGTCTTCAGTCCGAAGACTGGTCCGATGCAGCTCTCCGTGCTATTCTGTCCTGTGCAAGCCTCTCCATCTCCACATATCTACTGCAGCCCACATCCATTTGAAGCTACTTACTGAAATCAAGAATTGATCTCGTTTGGGGTTTTTACCATCCAAACTTCCCATCATTACCAAATGAACCATCCCACGATGCCTCAGGACATGTCCTATCAGTTTATCCTTCCCTTTTATCAAGCTCTTTCCCTCCAATTCGTTTCAGGACCTCTTTATTAGCTGCTCGACTCATCCACTAATTTTCATCAATGTTTATAAATAAACTTAACAAGTAAAATTTTAAAATAAAAGCAAACCAGGAATGAACAAACAATGGATAAATAACCAAGAAAACCGTTACATGACAAGTAAACAGAACACACCAGAAAAAGAACGCTTCAAGATGAAGAACATGCTAACATTCACTAATGAGACGTCCTTGGTGTGGGGAACATACTGAACCAACAAGAACTCCAAATATCATACCGCATAAACAACACTGAGCAGGAACATCTCAAAACAAATTTAAGAAATCTGCCATCTATCCACGAACTTCGTACCAGTTTGTGTGGATACGCCAAAATTCCAGGAATTTTAAAACTAGATATTCTGAGTACCTTACAGTGATACTGTACACACCACCTTTGCAGATCACCTCATAGGGGGTAAACAAAATCTAACATAGAAGAGAACATTCAGATACAAAAAGCAACAATAAAAAGAAAGAATACACAGCACTATGTAACAAAACACTATTTACTACACTTAATGAACTATACGAAGACACTTCCAAGATAAAATGTTCAGATATCCATCACTATCCAAAATTCCCCCTTCCCAATCCCCCATAGCCGGCCGAAGTGGCCGAGCGGTTCTGGGCGCTACAGTCTGGAAACGTGCGACCGCTACGGTCGCAGTTTCGAATCCTGTCTCGGGCATGGATGTGTGTGATGTCCTTAGGTTAGTTAGGTTTAAGTAGTTCTGAGTTCTAGGGGATGATGACCTCAGAATTTAAGTCCCATAGTGCTCAGAGCCATTTGAAGTCCACCATCGCCCCTCTCCCTCGCGTGCGCTCGCGTTGCGCGCGCGTGCACACACACACACACACACACACACACTCACACACACACACACACACACACACACACACACACACACACACACACACACACACACACACACACACACAAAATCTCAAAATCCTTACTATACAATATCGACCCAAACATTCAAAATTAATACCACGCTGGACAAAAACAACAGTATAAACGACATCCTTCGATGAGTGGAAAGCCTTAATAAGTGAAATTACATACGACAAAACATACAAAAGTTGCACAATATGACCAAAATCTTAAGTACAGAACGTCCACTGCCTTTACTCTCTGGATATATATATATATATATATATATATATATATATATATATATAATTACTTTTTGAGCGGAGAAAATGCTTTACAGCTGACATACTGCCAAGTCACCAAATGTACAACTTCATGCCAGCCTGTAAAACCAAGCACCACTGACCTGTGTTTGTTGGATCCAGGAAGCAGCGATCAGTTCGTGAGCCAAAGGTCAGCAGGAAACGCAAAACTCTGGAGGTCGCTGTGAGTTCTGCCGTCAACTGTCCCACGGACATCGATGTCTTATACCTGCAGTTGAGGCATAGCGTTTATGGGGAGACTGTATACTGCTCGCAACGGCAGTACAAACATGACTGAGGCTCTCTGCTTGTGGAGCTCTGTTTTCGCTATCTTTCAAGCACGGAGCACCATTTTCCTGCACAGATAGCGCAGTTCCAGTTTGTGAGGCTCCCCCCGTCGGAGGTTCGAGTCCTCCCTTGGGCATGGCTGTGTGTGTAGTCCTTAGTGTAAGTAAGTTTAAGTTAGATTAAGTAGTGTGTAAGCCTAGGGACCGATGACCTCAGCAGTTTGGTCCCACAGAACTTACCACAAATCTCCAATGTTTTATAGTGAAAGTTGATTCTGCACAACTACTCTATTAGCAGCCGAAAATAAGTGGCTTTTGAATGGGGATCGCAGACGTTTGACGACAAGGCGACAGTTCAACAGAATCCTCCACCGGAAAACACGTCTGGCGTCTCATACACGGCATCAGTGACCGTACAAGTGTAACATGACGGGAATCTCTTATCGAGGCACCTAACTTGTACGCCTGGCGAGTGAGTGAGATGTGCTTCCTTGCCCGATATAGGTGTTCGTATCAATGTGAATGTGATCACTCGCAGGGAAATGACGAAAACATAATAATAAAGCTGCAACAAAGGAACGCAACGATTTCACAATCACACAGTTTCTCTGCGCTCTGCCAAAACGTAGTTTCTAACGTTTTTGAAGTTGCGTCCTGTTTTGGAAGTTTTGACTCTTGAATTAGTTTGTTGTAACATAGTTCGCATCCGTTTATTTGTTGTTTTAATTTCTGTGAGAGGTCTATGTGGCATCTCGCGTGCCATCACCGTTCGTCACATTTACTTGCGACGGTAAAGTATTCTTACCACATGACTCATATTCTATAACCAATATATAGTATGACACCTGCCAAGACTACAGAAAGAGAAGAAACCTTTCAAACACTGGACCGACAGTTCATAATGTGCAAAAAGAAATAAATGGCTCGAGTGAGTTCTGAACCCCGCTCGTCAGCTTTGCAGTCCAACACTGTCACGACCATGACAGCACAATTATTGCAATTCGCTCGTGTTGTACTTGTTAAGCTCGGACCGTTCACTGTTTCTATTCTGCTTCTTCCTGTTTTCATGCTTTATCTGTGATCGGTTTCTGACTGACTATCCACTGGGCCATCTTACCACTAAATCTGAGGAGGGAGGGGGGGGGGGGGAGTTTCCCTTATCAGAGACAGATTCTATCACATCACGGTTTACGGTAGATTCCCGCTGTAGTAAAATATTACTTCCGTCACAGTTTGACGAACATGTAACCCATTCGAGCATTGTTACGGATGTAATTTTTTTAACGGCGTACGTGGATCATAATGTGAACCATATGAAGTGTCTCTTTGTTAGAAATCACGGTGGAAGGACATGTATGCTATTTGATGAAAAGTATCTGGACATCCTATGTAACGCAGAATTGACGGCTAGATGTCACCAGAGGCAGATGCGCCAGAGTAAAAGCAGGCAGGGATCAGTGAGTTGTCAGAAGACAGGCAGCAACAGCAGAATGAGTGGTCGGGAGTTCTCAAGGACTTGGAACGTGGACTAGTCATTGGATGTCACTTGAATAATCCCGGCCGGTGTGGCCGTGCGGTTCTAGGCGCTTTTGTCTGGAACCGCGCGACAGTTACGGTCGCAGGTTAGAATCCTGCCTCGGGCATGGATGTGTGTGATGTCCTTAGGTTAGTTAGGTTTAAGTAGTTCTAAGTTCTAGGGGACTGATGACCTCAGATGTTAAGTCCCATAGTGCTCAGAGACATTTGAGCGATTTTTTTTTTCACCTGAATAACAGTCGTGTGACTGTCTGGTGGCGTTGTGTACTGACGGTCAGGGACCATCGAGCATTTCGGAACATGGTTGTAAAAAAAACATATGAAATCATCGGAAAGTATCACTCGTCGGTTCCAAAGTGCTACCAACTGTCCGCTCTAACAACCCTACCACAACAAAGATTAAAAATTAATTATGACTGTAGTGTTGCTCACGCTGCTAAATATTGTATTTTCGGGCAACATCAAAGTTATATTATGTGGCAGGTGTCATTAGAGCACAGTTAATAAAGTCATTTCTTGAAATAATGGATAAACTAGGCACTCATCTTTTCGTGTTTCCCACGCTGGTCTCGTTGTGAACTCATGGCTCAATCGTCGAAAATCTAGGTGGTGATGATTCCAAGCTCGGATGCAAAGAGGCCTTGGTGTTATTCTGCGATATTCAAAAGTTTTATAGATGTGTTTCATAAACCATTCTTGAAGATTAAACTTTTACAAGTTAGGACAATGGTGATGTAAAAAAGTAATCAGCACTCCGAATTTAAGTTACACTTCTTTTTTATTACTTTTGTTGCAATATCACGTAACTCGTTCCAAAACATCACTTCACAGTATAAAACATACTTGAAAATATCTTCCTCTCTGTTAAAGTTCACACTTCATAAACTGACTACAATTTGCGTCCTTTTAACGTGACGACCAAAGCTTGACTCTCTTATAACGCCCAAAAACAAGAGTTACAAGTACGTCAATGATCATAGCGACAAAAGAAAGAATACACATAAGAATAATATCATTGCAATATATGCATATCGATGCATCGAATTACCTCTACATTAATGAAATCAAACCTGAATATTTTCACAGAAATATGTTAACTATTTTACAGAAACACAGTAGAATATTGCTGGTATCGAGAGGTTGAGGTGAGGTGCCGTAATGGTTACGTAATTCAAGTACCATTATACCACCTAGCACAGTGATTATGCGTAGGGAATTAAATAGAAGAGGGTGCAATGATCTATCATGTTTCAGTGAGCTGATGCGGTCATTCGCGAGGGCAGACGCATTGCGACTCGGCAGTTGGCGCTGCATCTGTCAATCAGCAAAGGAAGTGTGCATGCAATTATCCACGCTCTTGGATATTCAAAGGTGTATGCGAGATGTCCCACTGTGTCTAACGGTGGATCACAAATCGCAGAGCGAAAATATTTGTCTTGATTTGTTGCAACGTTTTGAAGGTGAGGGGGAGGCCTTCATGTCCCGGATTGTGACAGGTGATAAAACCTAGGTTCACCATTTCGAGCCCGAAACAAAACGAAAGTCGATGGAATTGCGTCATTCCCGCTCCCCACAGAAGAAAAACATTCAGAGCAACTGCTTCCGCCGGTAAGGTCATGATGACCGTGTTCTGGGAATGTGAAGGTGTGATTCTCATTGGTGTGATGCCAAGACGCAGTACCATTAATTCAGAAGCATATGTCAACACATTAACAAAACTCAAGACACGATCCGGTGACTTCGACGCCGCAGCAAACCGGGAGATGTTTTGCTGCAACACGATAACGCTCGGCCCCACACAAATCTGAGGACTGTTGAACACATCGCAAAACAGGGTTGGACAGTCTTACCCCATCGACCCTACAGACCTGACCTAGCCCCCTATGACTCCCACTTGTTTGGGCCATTAAAGAATGCCACTCGTGGAAGACATTTTGAAGACAACGAGGAGGTGATTCACACAGTGAAGCACTGACTCCGCCACCAGGACAAGAACTGGTACCGACAGGGCATACACGTCCTTGTTTCGCGCTGGAGGAAGGCCGTGCCGCCGAGCAGTCTGAGGCGCTGCAGTCATGGACTGTGTGGCTGGTCCCGGCGGAGGTTCGAGTCCTTAGGATACTTTAGGTTAAGTAGTGTGTAAGCTTAGGGACTGATGACCTTAGCAGTTTAGTCCCATAAGATCTGACACACATTTGAACATTTTTGAAGGCCATACAACGAGATGGAGATTACGTGGAAAAATGGGGTGTGTAGATAAAACACCATTCTTTCGTGTGTGTAATTCTCATTATGTTCAATAAAGAATTGTTGAAGGAAAAAAATGCGTTGCATTACTTTCCGGTCAACCCACGTGGTGCACAAAGCGACGGAACTGGCCGATGGGTGATAGAAAGGAGTGATTTGAAGTGATGAAACACGCTATTCCCTGTGACAGTCCGATGGAAGAGTTTGCGTTTGGGGAATGTCTGGAAGAGTTTACCTTCCATTAACAAGTCAGGCGTCCACTGTACACAGGATACTGCTACACGGGTAGTGGGGGCTGTGTGGAGGGAAGTGGGCGGCTATTTTAGGTTAGAGCGTCTCGGGAAACTACATAAAGGCCACCAGTCTAAAACGGTGCAGGGAAAACACAGGAAGGTAGACCTGCTAACAACCGGCATCCTTGTTGTAAACTGTCGTAGCTGTGTTGGAAAAGAACCAGAGCTCCAAGTGCTAGTAGAAAGTACTCAAGCTCATATCGTTATAGGTACGGAAATCTGCCTTTTCATTTTACCTTGTAGTCAAACTGAAGTAGATAATTTCTGTAAATTGGTGTGGGTTCACGTTATACTTGACAGGCTATACTTACTATCGGAATAAATTAATAATTTCTTTCTTTTCCCGACTCAGATGATACAGTTGCTGAACAGTACAAAGAAAACTTGAGTTTCATTTCAAATAGGTGCCCTGGTGGTTGATGACGACTTAAATCTACCCTCGAATGGTGGTGAAAATACGTGTTTAAAGGCGGTGGTAGGCATAAAACGTTGTCATAAATCGTACTGAATGTGTTCTCAGAAAATTATTTTGAACAATTTGTTCAGGAGTTCACATGAAGTGTAAATGATTACGAAAACGTTCTTGACCTCTTAGCAGCAAATAATCCTGAGCAAATAGGCAGCTCCATGACGAATACAGGGATTAGTGACTACAAGGCAGCAGTAGCGAGATTGAATACCGTAACATCCAAATCCACCGAAAAAATGCAAAGTAAATCTATTAAAAAAACAGAAAACAGATAAGAATATTCTTGGCGCCTTGCTGGGAGACAGTCTTCATTCCTTCCAATCTGACTGTGGAAGCGTAGAACAGATGTGATTTAAATTCAAAGAAATAGTATCGATAGCAGTTGAGAGATATATACCAAATAAAGTAATAAGAGATGGTACTGATACCCCATGGTCAGAACGCTGTTCCAGGAGCAATGAAAAAACGATGCCGAATTTAAAAGAAGTTAAAACCTCCAAGATGGGCGAAATTTTACAGGAGCTCGAAATTAAGCGCGACGTTCAATGAGAGGTACTTTCAGTAGTTTCCACATCGAAGCCCTCTCTCTAAATCCGGCAGAAAACCCAAAGATATTCCTTTTTGTGTGTCCATCCTTTTGACTGGAGGTCTTGGGCACGCCGGCCGTTCACTATTATAAAAAATGAAACGCCTACAGCCGTACTTATAATCCAACTGAGTCAGTTGATAGTTAATGGTTGGAGTGTTGACACGAAAGTTACAGATAGTCTTCGTAAACCATTTATGTTGACCATTGATGCAGTGTATATGCGGATCGTGATAACACATTCAGCATCAACTAAGGCCTGAAGAAGGCTTATTGAAGCGCCGAAACTGGTAGCTACACAATAAATAATATCATCAGTACGGCTGTAGGAGTTTCGTTTTCTTACAAAGGTATTCTGCTCGTATGTAAAGTACTCCAGCGACAAGGCGCAATCAATAACTTCCCCGCTCGATAACGATAGTGATGTTACTGTGACAGTGCAATTAACTAAACACGGTGTACCGAAATGCCTTCACCAAAGAAGAGGATGTAAATGTCCCACAATTGGAATCAAGAACAATTGCCAACAGTAGTACTTAGAAATAGATACTCGTATCCTCACTGTAGCGAAGCAGCTTAATTCACTTAACAAAGGCAAGGCGTCCAGTCCAAATTGTTTATCAATTAGGTGTGTTTCAGAGTATGCTGGTACAATAGCTCAATGCTTGATGCTTGATAATCGTATGAAAACGCTCGCTCGCTCGTCGAAAGATTTGTACCTAAACACAGAAAAGTTGCACAGGTCGAACTAATTCCCAAGAAAGGAAATATAGTATTAATCCCCTGAATTACTGACCCATATCACAAGCAATCTTTTGGGGCATATACTGTGCCCAAACATTATGAATTATCTCGAAGAAAATGATTTCTTGAGAAACATTCGCAGAAGAGCTTCTCTGAAATCTGGAAGGTAAGAGACGAGGTACTGGCAGAACTGAAGCTGTGAGGACGGGTCGTGAGCCGTGTTTGGGTAGCTCAGTTCGTAGAGCACTGAAAGGCAAAGGTCCCGAGTTTGGGTCTCGGTCCGGCACACAGTTTTAATCTGCCAGGAAGTTTCATATCAGCGAACACTCCGCTGCTGAGTGAAATTCTCATTCTGGGAACTAAAAGGTGATTTGCAACTAGACGAAATAAGAATATGCAAAAATAAATTCAGGAGTATTCCGAGGAAGTGTTGTATAGGAGAATTGCTGTTCATCACATATTTAAATGATGTACATTAGCTGATAACGCTTGAAATTCCGTGAGGGTACTTGCAAAATCTGCTGTTTGTCTATAGAGAAGTTGCAAAGCCATAAAGCTGTAGTGAAATGCAGGAAGATCTACATCAACCCTCAACATAAGCGAATAGGAAGAATCGCGCATTTTAGTTGGAAACCACCTTATTCTTCCCCCATAAACCATGGACCTTGCCGTTGGTGGGGAGGCTTGCGTTCCTCAACGACACAGATATCCGTACCGTAGGTGCAACCACAACGGAGGGGTATCTGTTGAGAGGCCAGACAAACGTGTGGTTCCTGAAAAGGGGCAGCAGCCTTTTCAGTAGTTGCGGCGGCAACAGTCTGGATGATTGACTGATCTGGCCCTGTAAAACTAACCAAAACGGCCTTGCTGTTGTGGTACTGCGAACGGCTGAAAGCAAGGGGAAACTACAGCAGTAATTTTTCCCGAGGACATGTACCTTTACTGTATGATCAAATGATGATGGCGTCCTCTTGGGTAAAATATTCCGGAGGTAAAATAGTCCCCCATTCGGATCTCCGGGCGGGGACTACTCAAGAGGACGCCGTTAAAACTGGCGTTCTACGGATCGGAGCGTGGAATGTCAGATCCCTTATTCGGGCAGGTAGGTTAGAAAATTTAAAAAGGGAAATGGATAGGTTAAAGTTAGATATAGTGGGAATTAGTGAAGTTCTGTGGCAGGAGGAACAAGACTTTTGGTCAGGTGAATACAGGGTTATAAATCATCATCATCATTTAACACTGATTATGCCTTTCAGCGTTCAGTCTGGAGCATAGTCCCCTTTATAAAATTCCTCCATGATCCCCTGCTAACATTGGTTCCTCTTCTGATGTTAAGCCTATTACTTCAAAATCATTCTTAACCGAATCCAGGTACCCTCTCCTTGGTCTGCCCCGACTCCTCCTACCCTCTACTGCCGAACCCATGAGTCTCTTGGGTAACCTTGCTTCTCCCATGCGTGTAACATGACCCCACCATCTAAGCCTGTTCGCCCTGACTGCTACATCTATAGAGTTCACTCCCAGTTTTTCTTTGATTTCCTCATTGTGAACACCCTCCTGCCATTGTTCCCATCTACTAGTACCTGCAATCATCCTAGCTACTTTCATATCCGAGGGTTATAAATACAAAATCAAATAGGGGTAATGCAGGAGTAGGTTTAATAATGAATAAAAAAATAGGAGTGCGGGTAAGCTACTACCAACAGCATAGTGAACGCATTATTGTGGCCATGATAGACACGAAGCCCATGCCTACTACAGTAGTACAAGTTTATATAATAACTAGCTCTGCAGATGATGAAGAAATTGATGAAATGTATGATGAGATAAAAGAAATTATTCAGGTAGTGAAGGGAGACGAAAATTTAATAGTCATGGGTGACTGGAATTCGACAGTAGGAAAAGGAAGGGAAGGAAACGTAGTAGGTGAATATGGATTGGGGCTAAGAAATGAAAGAGGAAGCCGTCTGGTATAATTTTGCACAGAGCATAACTTAATCATAGCTAACACTTGGTTCAAGAATTATGAAAGAAGGTTGTATACATGGAAGAACCCTTGAGATACTAGAAGGTTTCAGATAGATTATATAGTGGTAAGACAGATATTTAGGAACCAGGTTTTAAATTGTAAGACATTTCCAGGGGCAGATGTGGACTCTGACCACAATCTATTGGTTATGAACTGTAGATTAAAACTGAAGAAACTGCAAAAATGTGCTAATTTAAGGAGATGGGACCTGGACAAACTGCAAGAACCAGAGGTTGTACAGAGTTTCAGGGAGGGCATAAGGGAACAGTTGACATGAATGGGGAAAAGAAATACGGTAGAAGAAGAATGGGTAGCTTTGAGGAATGAAATAGTGAAGGCAGCAGAGGATCAAATAGGTAAAAAGACGAGGGCTAGTAGAAATCCTTGGGTAACTGAAGAGATACTGATTTAATTGATGAAGGGAGAAAATACAAAAATGCAGTAAGTGAAGCAGGCAAAAAGGAATACAAACGTCTCAAAAATGAGATCGACAGGAAGTGCAAAATGGCTAAGCAGGGATGGCTAGAGGACAAATGTAAGGATGTAGAGGCTTATCTCATGAGGGGTAAGATAGATACTGCCTACAGGAAAATTAAAGAGACCTTTGGAGAAAAGAGAACCACTTGTATGAATATCAAGAGCTCAGATGGCAACCCAGTTCTAAGCAAAGAAGGGAAGGCAGAAAGGTGGAAGGAGTATATAGAGGATTTATACAAGGGCGATGTTCTTGAGGACAAAATTATGGAAAAGGAAGAGGATGTAGATGAAGATGAAATGGGAGATATCATACTGCGTGAAGAGTTTGACAGAGCGCTGAAAGACCTAAGTCGAAACAAGGCCCCGGGAGTAGACAACATTCCATTAGAACTACTTACAGCCTTGGGAGAGCCAGTCCTGACAAAACTCTACGATCTGGTGAGCAAGATGTATGAGACAGGCGAAATTCACTCAGACTTCAAGAAGGATATAATAATTCCAATCCCAAAGAAAGCAGGTGCTGACAGATGTGAAAATTACCGAACTATCAGTTTAATAAGTCACAGCTGCAAAATACTAACGCGAATTCTTTACAGACGAATGGAAAAACTGGTAGAAGCCGACCTCGGGGAAGATCAGTTTGGATTCCGTAGAAATATTGGAACACGTGAGGCAATACTGACCCTACGACTTATCTTAGAAGAAAGATTAAGGAAAGGCAAACCCACGTATCTAGCATTTGTAGACTTAGAGAAAGCGTTTGACAATGTTGACTGGAATACTCTCTTTCAAATTCTGAAGGTGACAGGGGTAAAATACAGGGAGCGAAAGACTATTTACAATTTGTACAGAAAGCATATGGCAGATATAAGAGTCGAGGGACATGAAAAGGAAGCAGTGGTTGAGAAGGGAGTGGGACAGGGTTGTAGCCTCTCCCTGATGCTATTCAATCCGTATATTGAGCAAGCAGTAAAGGACACAATAGAAAAGTTCGGGATAGGTATTAAAATCCATGGAGAAGAAATAAAAACTTTGAGGTTCGCCGATTCGCCGATGACACTGTAATTCTGTCAGAGACAGCAAAGGACTTGGAAGAGCAGTTGAACGGAATGGACACTGTCTTGAAAGGAGGGTATAAGATGAACATCAACAAAAGCAAAACGAGGATAATGGAATGTAGTCGAATTAAGGCGGGTGATGCTGAGGGAATTAGATTAGGAAATGAGACACTTAAAGTAGTAAAGGAGTTTTGCTATTTGGGGAGCAAAATAACTGATGATGGTCGAAAGAGAGAGGATATAAAATGTAGACTGGCAATGGCAAGGAAAGCGTTTCTGAAGAAGAGAAATCTGTTAACATCGAGTATAGATTTAAGTGTCAGGAAGTCGTTTCTGAAAGTATTTGTATGGAGTGTAGCCATGTATGGAAGTGAAACATGGACGATAAATAGTTTAGACAAGAAGAGATTAGAAGCTTTTGAAATGTGGTGCTACAGAAGAATGCTGAAGATTAGATGGGTAGACCACATAACTAACAAGGAGGTATTGAATAGAATTGGGGAAAGAGGAGTTTGTGGCACAACTTGACCAGAAGAAGGGGCCGGTTGGTAGGACGTGTTCTGAGGCATCAAGGGATCACCAATTTAGTATTGGAGGGCAGCGTGGAGGCGTAGAGGGAGACCAAGAGATGAATACACTAAACAGTTTCAGAAGGATGTAGGCTGCAGTAGGTACTGGGAGATAAAGAAGCTTGCACAGGATAGAGTAGCATGGAGAGCTGCATCAAACCAGTCTCAGGACTGAAGACCACAACAACAACAACAACAACACCTTATTGTTCCTCTGCCTTATGGCCACGAGCGCGGTGGCGGAACGCTTAGCACACTGGACTCGCTCGCATTTTGGGGGAAGCCGGTTCAAACCTGCGTCAGGCCATCCTGATTTAGGTTTTCCGTGATTTCCCTAAATCGCTTCAGTCAAATGCCTGGATGGTTCCTTGGAAAGGGCACGGCCGACTTCCTTCCCCATTCTCTCCTAATCTGATGGGACCGATGACCTCGCTGTTTGGTCTCCTCCCCGAAATCAACCAACCAATCTGTCTTATGGCGATATGTAACTGGAAACAATTACACCCACTAAATGTCTACGAATATCTGTTCTCGAGAGAGCAACACACGAAACGATCGATAGGTATTGAAATGCCAGAATGAGATTCATTGGAACAATCCTTCGGAAATGTAATCCACCCACAAAGCAGGTAACTTATAAAACCGACCTGTGACAAACTGAGAGGTATCTGATCGTCAGTCGGGAATTGTTAAGAGATAGGTTTAACGGAGGTGGGGTTGGTTTGAGTTGTTTGGGGGAATAGACCAAACGGCGAGGTCATCGGTCTCATCGGATTAGGAGAGGAATTCGGCCGTGCCCTTTCAAAGGAACCATCCCCGCATTTGCCTGAAGCGATTTAGGGAAATCACGGAAAACCTAAATCAGGATAGCCGGACGCGGGATTGAACCATCTTCCTCCCGAATGCGAGTCCAGTGTGCTATCCACTGCGCCACCTCGCTCGGTAACGGACGAGGTAGACAGGATCCAAAGAAGAGCATCGCATCTGGTAACATGCTCGTTTTCTGAGCTCGCGAACCTCATCAGGAAGAACCAATTTGATGATACCATGAAAAAAACTTTTGCAGAACAAAGAATCGCTTGGATACATTTTGAAGATTGCAAATACTGGTGTGTTCAATAAATAATGCAACATTCTTTTTGTCGGAGAATTCCAATTAAAATAATTTAAGAATTTGTTGTGGGACATCGCCGAATATCCCCCTTAAGTTAGTATGGTTTCAGAAATTTGTGATAGATCATTTGTTGGTTTAGCTGTAATGTATATATCATTTAATATATCTCGGAACACTGTGCATGGCAAAGATACAATGTAAACATGTCGACGACAGAAAGAGGTATGTACGAAAAGAAAGATGAACATGTATATATATTCTAATGTTTCCTTAAGCCGATATCAAATTTTTCTCTCTTCAACTATCCGTGATTCTAGGTGGACGTGTTGCGTCTGTGTCGGACGGCTATATGTATTGTCGTTTGTTTTTTTTTCACTGTATCTTCTGGAAAGCGAGGCAGTTTCTTTCATTTCTGAATTGCCCATTGTGAAACGATACATGGATACAATGTAGCCTGCAATCTGCGAATATATCGGCGACGTTATTTATGATTGTACTATATTGCATTCTTTATCACGACGATGGACGGCGTTTCCTTTTCTTCAAGAAAGAGAAGGGATATATCACTATGTTCGAAGCAGAGGTAATATATCAATTCACTTTAATATATAAATTCGCTACAGGGTCCGCAGCTCGTGGTCGTGCGGTAGCGTTCTCGCATCCCGCGCCCGGGTTCCCGGGTTCGATTCCCGGCGGGGTCAGGGATTTTCTGTGCCTCGTGATGACTGGGTGTTGTGTGATGTCCTTAGGTTCGTTAGGTTTAAGTAGTTCTAAGTTCTAGGGGACTGATGACCATAGATGTTAAGTCCCATAGTGCTCAGAGCCATTTGAACCATTTTTTTTTTCGCTACAGGTCCCTTCCTTATGCCTCGCTGTTACAAACGGACGTTACACCTCGACACAGACACAAATTTAAATACATCGAACAGAGAAAAAAGAAGTTTGCTCGAGGGAGCTTTGAACACGGCTCGCCCGCCTTATAGTCCTCAAAGCCATATTGCTCTACATTGCAGTTCTTGCACGTGGATCGTTCAACGTTTATATTTTGCTCCTTTTTTGTACAGTTCAGTGCGCCTTCTTCCTGTTTTCATGCTTGGTCTCTATTCAGTTTTTGACGGGCTGTCCACTGGTCGCTCTTACCACTAAATGTGAGGGGGAGGGGGGGGGGGGGTGATGGGGAGTTTCCCTTGTGAATGTCTTCAGAAAGATGCAGCGCGTGCCCTCACACCGCACGCTGCCCTGGACCCAGTCAAGGCCAGCGTCATCTCTGCCTTCTCACGGAGCGCAAACGCTTGTTTATCAGGCAAATAATGGCGGGTGTACGAACAGTCTGCGAGACTGAGGTCGCAGTCCGCAGATAAGATACGAAGCCTTTATCGAGACCTCGCATATTTCCACCGTTGCTCTTATTTGTTCAGTACGCAGGCTTCTACATAATATGAGAACCGTTTAAGAGGCCAGCACACACGGCGTCTCCTATGAGAAGGTCTATATTCTCGTAGGTGTGAGAAACGGTCATTAAAAGCAAAAGAGTTCACCCCACTACGAACAATTCCGAGGTATACTCTTGCAAATCTTTACCAGCAGTATGAAACTTGTTGTTTCACCTGGAACCCAAGTTTGAAATAATTTTTTTAAACTATCGTTATTCGTTTGTCCGATGACAAGTTTGTAACATTCCAAAACTCCGGCTTTTGAACGATTATTCATAACGTTGCAACAGCTCACAATTGGTTTGAAGCGCAGCTCATCAGAGTTTCGAAAACCAACCAACAACTTCAGTTCTCGGAACTTCTTGCCAGATTAACCCTATCACTCTCGTTGACTGCCGCAGCACTCGAAGCGCAGCGGGACCTCACTGCGGCTGACTGCTGCAGCAGGTCAGCACCTACATCTACGAGGGGCGTTTGAAAAGTCCGTGCAAAAATAAAAACTACTTACGTTTTTGGGGTAAACCTTTTTTATTTTTCGCCATAGTCTCCTTTTAGGCTTGTACACTTCGCCCAACGCTGTTCTAATTTGTTTATCCCTTCCGAATAATAGGAATTGTCCAAGTCTGCAAAATAGGTATTAGTTGCCGCAATCACCTCCTCGTTTGAATAAAATCTTTGTCCCGTCAGCCTTTTCTTCAAATTGGGGAACAAATAGTAGTCCGAGGGAGCCGAGTCTGGAGAGTAGAGGGGATTTGAAATGAGTTAGAATCCTGTTTCCGTTAATTTTGCGACCACAACTGCTGAGGTGTGTGCTAGTGCATTGTCGAGATGGAAAAGGACTTTTTTGCCGTCCAGTCGTCGGCGTTTATCTTGCAGCTCGGTTTTCAAACGGTCCAATAACGATGAATAATATGCACCTGTAATAGTTTTACCCTTTTCCAGATAGTCGATGAGAATTATCCCTTGCGAATCCCAAAAGACAGTCGTCATAACCTTTCCGGCCGAAGGACTGGTCTTCTCCTTTTTTGGTGCAGATTCTCCCTTGGTAACCCATTGTTTAGATTGTTGTTTGGCATCAGGAATATAGTAATGTATCCATGTTTCATCCACAGTGACGAAACGACGCTCAAGGGGAGGTTTACTATCTTTGGCCCGAAAAAGCATGCTCATTGAGAATTTTTTTTCTCTGGATGTGTTAAGATATCAATGTCAAATTTGGTCAAAATGCTTATTGATATTTCCTCTACAAACTGGAATTTTTTCGATGGGAAATGTCGAAGAGCAAAGGCGAAAGTGCCGTCGGAACGAAACAGAATTTCGATGTAGATCTCCACGCGCGGCATCACAGGTCAGCCGGCTCGTCTGAAATCAAAATTGCCGACCTCGGTGGCCGAGCGGTTCTAGGCGCTTCAGTCCGGAACAGCACGATTGCTACGGTCGCAGGTTCGAATCCTGCCTCGGGCACGGATGTGTGTGATGTCCTTAGGTTAGTTAGGTTTAAGTAGTTCTAAGTTCTAGGGGACTGATGACCTCAGATGTTAAGTCCCATAGTGCTCAGAGCCATTTTTTTTAAATCAAAATTGAGTTGACGTTAGCGGAGTATATAAGATACTTTAGGAGTTGTACCTCGCTTAAGTTATTTGGACCATAGGAAACAAAATGGCGGAATGTCAGATCCCTTATTCGGGCAGGTAGGTTAGAAAATTTAAAAAGGGAAATGGATAGGTTAAAGTTAGATATAGTGGGAATTAGTGAAGTTCTGTGGCAGGAGGAACAAGACTTTTGGTCAGGTGAATACAGGGTTATAAATCATCATCATCATTTATCATCATCATCATTTAAGACTGATTATGCCTTTCAGCGTTCAGTCTGGAGCATAGTCCCCTTTATAAAATTCCTCCATGATCCCCTGTTCCGTGCTAACATTGGTTCCTCTTCTGATGTTAAGCCTATTACTTCAAAATCATTCCTAACCGAATCCAGGTACCCTCTCCTTGGTCTGCCCCGACACCTCCTGCCCTCTACTGCTGAACCCATGAGTCTCTTGGGTAACCTTGCTTCTCCCATGCGTGTAACATGACCCCACCATCTAAGCCTGTTCGCCCTGACTGCTACATCTATAGAGTTCACTCCCAGTTTTTCTTTGATTTCCTCATTGTGAACACCCTCCTGCCATTGTTCCCATCTACTAGTACCTGCAATCATCCTAGCTACTTTCATATCCGAGGGTTATAAATACAAAATCAAATAGGGGTAATGCAGGAGTAGGTTTAATAATGAATAAAAAAATAGGAGTGCTGGTAAGCTACTACCAACAGCATCGTGAACGCATTATTGTGGCCATGATAGACTCGAAGCCCATGCCTACTACAGTAGTACAAGTTTATATACCAACTAGCTCTGCAGATGATGAAGAAATTGATGAAATGTACGATGAGATAAAAGAAATTATTCAGGTAGTGAAGGGAGACGAAAATTTAATAGTCATGGGTGACTGGAATTCGACAGTAGGAAAAGGAAGGGAAGGAAACGTAGTAGGTGAATATGGATTGGGGCTAAGAAATGAAAGAGGAAGCCGTCTGGTATAATTTTGCACAGAGCATAACTTAATCATAGCTAACACTTGGTTCAAGAATTATGAAAGAAGGTTGTATACATGGAAGAACCCTTGAGATACTAGAAGGTTTCAGATAGATTATACAATGGTAAGACAGAGATTTAGGAACCAGGTTTTAAATTGTAAGACATTTCCAGGGGCAGATATGGACTCTGACCACAATCTATTGGTTATGAACTGTAGATTAAAACTGAAGAAACTACAAAAATGTGCTAATTTAAGGAGATGGGACCTGGATAAACTGACTAAACCAGAGGTTGTACAGAGTTTCAGGGAGGGCATAAGGGAACAATTGACAGGAATGGGGGAAAGAAATACAGTAGAAGAAGAATGGGTAGCTCTGAGGGATGAAATAGTGAAGGAAGCAGAGGATCAAGTAGGTAAAAAGACGAGGGCTAATAGAAATCCTTGGGTAACAGAAGAAATATTGAATTTAATTGATGAAAGGAGAAAATATAAAAATGCAGTAAATGAAGCAGGCAAAAAGGAATACAAACGTCTCAAAAATGAGATCGACAGGAAGTGCAAAATGGCCAAGCAGGGATGGCTAGAGGACAAATGTAAGGATGTAGAGGCTTATCTCATGAGGGGAAAATTAAAGAGAACTTTGGAGAGAAGAGAACCACTTGTATGAATATCAAGAGCTCAGATGGCAACCCAGTTCTAAGCAAAGAAGGGAAGGCAGAAAGGTGAAGGAGTATATAGAGGATTTATACAAGGGCGATGTACTTGAGGACAATATTATGGAAATGGAAGAGGATGTAGATGAAGACGAAATGGGAGATAAGATACTGCGTGAAGAGTTTGACAGAGCACTGAAAGACCTGAGTCGAAACAAGGCCCCGGGAGTAGACAACATTCCATTAGAACTACTTACAGCCTTGGGAGAGCCAATCATGACAAAACTCTACCATCTGGTGAGCAAGGTGTATGAGACAGGCGAAATACTCTCAGACTTCAAGAAGGATATAATAATTCCAATCCCAAAGAAAGCAGGTGTTGACAGATGTGAAAATTACCGAACTATCAGTTTAATAAGTCACAGCTGCAAAATACTAACGCGAATTCTTTACAGGCGAATGGAAAAACTGGTAGAAGCGGACCTCGGGGAAGATCAGTTTGGATTCCGTAGAAATGTTGGAACACGTGATGCAATACTAACCTTACGACTTATCTTAGAAAAAAGATTAAGAAAAGGCAAACCTACGTTTCTAGCATTTGTAGACTTAGAGAAAGCTTTTGACAATGTTGACTGGAATACTCTCTTTCAAATTCTGAAGGTGGCAGGGGTAAAATACAGGGATCTAAAGGCTATTTACAATTTGTACAGAAACCAGATGGCAGTTATAAGACTCGAGGGGGATGAAAGGGAAGCAGTGGTTGGGAAAGGAGTGAGACAGGGTTGTAGCCTCTCCCCGATGTTATTCAATCTGTATGTTGAGCAAGCAGTAAAGGAAACAAAAGAAAAATTCGGAGTAGGTATTAAAATTCATGGAGAAGAAGTAAAAACATTGTAATTCTGTCAGAGACAGCAATGGACTTGGAAGAGCAGTTGAACGGAATGGACAGTGTCTTGAAAGGAGGGTATAAAATGAACATCAACAAAAGCAAAACGAGGATAATGGAATGTAGTCAAATTAAATCGGGTGAGGCTGAGGGATTTAGATTAGGAAATGAGACACTTAAAGTAGTAAAGGAGTTTTGCTATTTGGGTCGAAGTAGAGAGGATATAAAATGTAGACTGGCAATGGCAAGGAAAGGGTTTCTGAAGAAGAGAAATCTGTTAACATCGAGTATAGATTTAAGTGTCAGGAAGTCGTTTCTGAAAGTATTTGTATGGAGTGTAGCCATGTATGGAAGTGAAACATGGACGATAACTAATTTGGACAAGAAGAGAATAGAAGCTTTCGAAATGTGGTGCTACAGAAGAATGCTGAAGATAAGGTGGGTAGATCATGTAACTAATGAGGAGGTATTGAATAGGATTGGGGGAGAAGAGAAGTTTGTGGCACAACTTGACTAGAAGAAAGGATCGGTTGGTAGGACATGTTTTGAGGCATCAAGGGATCACAAATTTAGCGTGGAGGGTAAAAATCGTAGAGGGAGACCAAGAGATGAATACACTAAGCAGATTCAGAAGGATGTAGGTTGCAGTAGGTACTAGGAGATGATGAAGCTTGCACGGGATAGAGTAGCATGGAGAGCTGCATCAAACCAGTCTCAGGACTGAAGACCACAACAACAACAACAACCCAGATTTTACTGAATATTTCTGTAGATTATTTCACACTGTACTGCATTACACACAACTGCATCAGCTGCAAAAACTCTGAATTTTCTTCTAATATTGACTGAAAGAGCATTATTACACAACATGAACTGTAAGCGCTCTAAACACAAGTGTTCAGCATTTCTGGATATTTTTAAAAAAATCATCACTGAATAACTATGAAACTGTTTCTAAAGCTACAACTACGAAACCTGGTATTTAAGTTTACGGTTAGAAATTTTAAAAAAATGTTTTTCACTGCCTTTGGAAATTCGGTCCAAAAGGGAATGAAATAGGGGATAAAAATTTTAATAAAATATTTATTTATATTAAAAATCTTAAAATTAAATATACGAAAACTGGTATTTCACTTCTTGGTTAAATATAAAGTAATATATGTTAGGGCGTGAATGTTTCTGTGGAAATATCTCCACAAGAACGCAAAGAGCATCATGAACAAAAGCTTTGGACTCCACTTCGTAGAATCGCTTTTTGGTCAGAGTTACTTTCGGAAAAGACCGTGCTTCTATTGCCTTAATTTGTGTGAAAAGTTTAGAAGGTATTACAAGTTGTGTACAACATAAAAATTCGACTGAAGAAAACAAAAAAAATTGTGCAGGCCATCCAGTCTACACATGCGAAGCAGAGAGCAGTAAGCTAGTTTTTTTGTGTAAAAGCGTATTGTCTCAAATTTTAAATCGCCTTAAATACACATTCTTTCGAGCCAAAGGAGGTTTGGTCATTTCAGGACAGCCGCACTGTACAACAGACTTAGATTATTCGATGAATTGCTAATAATTTTTCTACAGTTCCATTAAATATCGCTGCAACTATTTATGCACTTCTGTGATGCAGCCGATCCGCCATTCAAGCTACTCTTCCATCCGCATGGCTACCGTATGACTCCTCACAGCCCGGGAACTACCTGCCACCATTCCCCAGCTAAACTCAAGCAGGATACGGTGGCCTATGCCCAGTGGCCAGTTTTCGTCCAAAGCGATGGGCGAGTTCATTCGTTTGTTCAGCAGGGGAGGCCGACAGTGTTTGCCCGCTTTCTGCCGGTCGACGATGACGATATCGAGGTGCACGCCCCGCTGTCTTTCTCAAACGATTTTGCAGAAACTATTAGCTAAAAAACGGTCATTTTAGCGTTACTTCTTGCTTTGTACGTCAGCTTCACGATAGCGTGCCCAACATTTCATTAATGGTCATAGTCATCGTGATATTTGCATGTAAGTAAGACACTGTCCGAAATTCGAAAAAGTTTACAATGAAAATTAGGGCTCGCTACGATTTTGCGTTTGGTGCATATTAGAGAACATTTTGCTGCGCGTGAAATTTAGCTAATATGTCGAGTTTTTGTTTAGACATGAGTGGAGGCCTCTGTCAGCAATTTCAACAAAATTAATGTGATATGACGCACTCATTTGCGATCTCTCGATGAGGCATTTTCAACGGAATTCTGTTTGGGTACTAAATTCTAACAAAATCAAAGGTGACAGTAGATTATTTTAAATGGTTGCCATGCAAGTGTGGGTGTGGAGGAGCTCAACTTCATATTTACAAAAAATGTGAGTGTTAGGCTTCATTTTAGAACGGAACTTCCCCTTCAGCACTCTCCATTTCCCCCGCTGCTCCTGCCTGTAACCCCACCACTACCGCCCTCCCCACACTTCCTCCACAGACTGCACATCTACCATCCACGTTAGGCTTCCTGCTGGACCTTGATGTCATAGCTCGACCTCAGAAATCTTCTCAACAGCACAGTGTAAATTTATATAAACTGATACTGTGGTTCTACAGTGGTATGCCTCTCTGTGTCATTTTGGACCTTAGTTTTATGTGTCTATCAGTTAAATAATTTTATTATTCTGTTATTGCACGCTATACTCCGCTGAGTGCAACCGTTCGCCCCTCCGGAACACTGATCTTTCGAGCTGGTGGATCACCCCACATGTCACTGCTATTGCCTGTTCACTACATGCCCTCGCCTGTGCTGCCCACTGGCCATCGTCCTGAGCCCGGAAGTATCGATGCATCAGTCTTCCAGAGGGTCCGAGGAACCACTTTATCCCCTCCCATTGCCGCATCTTCCATCCACACCCACTTCGCTTCTTCTTGCATGACCGTTTCTTCTTGCGCCTTTCCTAACAATGACAAATGTGCTACAATTTGCACGACTCTGCTATGAGCTGAAGCAGCCATTAGACACACTTTAATAACTTCCAGATGTCTTGGCTTCAGTTTTCTGTTTTTTCCAAAATTGCCTTAAGCGTTTTGACATTCCGTCCTTTTCAAAGGCTATAAAATACGATACAAAGCTTGTGTCAAATATATAAACAATGATACATTTTCAACATTGATTAGGGACATAGTACAGACTGCACATAAGTATGTAGAACAAAAATGTTCTGTAGGTTATGCGACCCTTTATATATCCCAACTCAGTTTCTACGTGGTTCAGCACTTCTGGTTTCTAGGGAAATCTAGTAAGGCACTGATCGTACAGGCAAATAGGGTATACCCTGTAGGTATGCAACACACCTAACATACAGGTAATCTCCAGAACACGCAATTTCCTAAAATGACGTAAAATTTGAAAAGAATAAAAACATATCAAACATCTCTTCAAGACTTGGTCTAGCTTTATAAAACATGTTTCTGTTTATCATAACGACTTTTGCACTTGTGAATAATAAGAGAGAACTCTCGTCTTTGATCATGATAAAAGACGTTCTATTGAGTAGGAAATATCAACAATCATTATATAGACTTTATGTTTAACATGTAAACTGTGCTTGCATCGAAATTGATTGCTTTGTTTGCATAAAAGCACACAATTTATGGGATCAACTATTTTTTATTGTGTACTAAAAATCTCAATTTCTTTTTTGGAAGGACATGAAATACAGAACGAACCAACACTGAACGATGTGCGCTTCTAATTATTTGCAAAACCAACAAACAAACGAACAGAAGACGTCGGCTCCACTTTCTATCTCACACATCCAATTATGTTTCTTTCCCTACCATTGCTACCGATGCTACTGGTAATCCTACCATTTACTACATCATTTATCTACTGTACCCAAACTACGAATCTGTAGTTTCGGTAGGCAGCAACTCTATCTGTGCTACCTACTGATAGATTGCAAGCGTTGGTAGTAGGCGATAATGACACCAAAATTTCCGACTACTCACATAACATGCCGATTTTAACAACAGCAGCAGAGACCACAACTTGGTGAACAAAATAGTTTGCTGTCGGTTCAAGAGTAAAGTTCTGTGCTAGTTGTTTGTTAATTTCGTGCAAACGCTTCCGTGCATCTGTACTTAGTTTATTTGAAAAAAGTCTGAAATTAAGAAGAGAAAATCAGTTGCTGAAAGTCACCAATTCAAGGAGAGTTCGCCTGTGGCCGAAATACGCAGAGTTACACCTTATTGTCTGTCGACTGAGATTGCCTGTCTTATCGCCGTATTTCGTTTCTCTGTCGGTGCTTATATTAATATTAATAAATAATTTTTCTCCATTGTGGATGCATTAGAACACCATAACTGTTTAAACTGAACATAATTTATAATTAATTAGTTGCAACCAGTTGCTTTTATAGGCATTCATTTTCCATGATGACTTTTGAATATGCATGGAATCCCATCTTCACATGGTAACATTTATTTGCTTGTCGTGTACATTGTCGTATCCTGCCCACTAGGGGGCCTAGGAAGCTGTTTGCTCGGATAGCTAGACAACAATTCAAGGAAGTCTTATTACGGATACAGGGTACCTTTCCAGCTCAATATTATGTAAAAATCAACACTTATTTCTTTCAGACACTGTTTATAATGTATATGTTCTACAGATCTTTTGTTGATATCAAGTAATACAGCACACTTTCTAAACAAATTAGAAGTATTTTGAACATTTTTGAACCTGCTTAGGGTTATTAAAAATTACATAGAAATTGATGCAATTTTTTTCCAAAATGCTTCCTCAAATTGAGGTACCACTTAATCTGATGTTGCACATTTGAAGGAGACAAAATTTTTACCAGATATGCATGACATGATAGCTGAAGTACTAGACCTATTTAATTCTATCTATTACGTATATTACAAGGATAAAAATTTCACATCTTATATTTTAATTTTTATAATTTTTTCCTAATAAAAATGTTATTTTTCCTATAATTTAGTAGATTCTGCAGTAAAGCTTAGGTCTACTACATAAGTATAGACTATTTCAAGTTACAAAAAAAATTAGAGCAATGCTTCATAAACTTGAGGAAATATTTGTACCTGAATTCTGAAAAATACAACTTGTGAGGAATTGCGAATGAAGATACAGGGTGTTTCAAAAATGACCGGTATATTTGAAACGGCAATAAAAACTAAACGAGCAGCGATAGAAATACACCGTTTGTTGCAATATGCTTGGGACAACAGTACATTTTCAGACGGACGAACTTTCGAAATTACAGTAGTTACAATTTTCAACAACAGATGGCGCTACAAGTGATGTGAAAGATATAGAAGACAATGCAGTCTGTGGGTGCGCCATTCTGTACGTCGTCTTTCTGCTGTAAGCGTGTGCTGTTCACAACGTGCAAGTGTGCTGTAGACAACATGGTTTATTCCTTAGAACAGAGGATTTTTCTGGTGTTGGAATTCCACCGCCTAGAACACAGTGTTGTTGCAACAAGACGAAGTTTTCAACGGAGGTTTAATGTAACTGAAGGACCAAAAAGCGATACAATAAAGGATCTGTTTGAAAAATTTCAACGGACTGGGAACGTGACGGATGAACGTGCTGGAAAGGTAGGGCGACCGCGTACGGCAACCACAGAGGGCAACGCGCAGCTAGTGCAGCAGGTGATCCAACAGCGGCCTCGGGTTTCCGTTCGCCGTGTTGCAGTTGCGGTCCAAATGACGCCAACGTCCACGTATCGTCTCATGCGCCAGAGTTTACACCTCTATCCATACAAAATTCAAACGCGGCAACCCCTCAGCGCCGCTACCATTGCTGCACGAGAGACATTCGCTAACGATATAGTGCACAGGATTGATGACGGCGATATGCATGTGGGCAGCATTTGGTTTACTGACGAAGCTTATTTTTACCTGGACGGCTTCATCAATAAACAGAACTGGCGCATATGCGGAACCGAAAAGCCCCATGTTGCAGTCCCATCGTCCCTGCATCCTGAAAAAGTACTGGTCTGGGCCGCCATTTCTTCCAAAGGAATCATTGGCCCATTTTTCTGATCCGAAACGATTACTGCATCACGCTGTCTGGACATTCTTCGTGAATTTGTAGCGGTACAAACTGCCTTAGACGACACTGCGAACACCTCGTGGTTTATGCCAGATGGTGCCCGGTCACATCGCACGGCCGACGTCTTTAATTTCCTGAATGAATATTTCGATGATCGTGTGATTGCTTTGGGCTATCCGAAACATACAGGAGGCGGCGTGGATTGGCCTCCCTATTCGCCAGACATGAACCCCTGTGACTTCTTTCTGTGGGGACACTTGAAAGACCAGGTGTACCGCCAGAATCCAGAAACAATTGAACAGCTGAAGCAGTACATCTCATCTGCATGTGAAGCCATTCCGCCAGACACGTTGTCAAAGGTTTCGGGTAATTTCATTCAAAGACTACGCCATATTATTGCTACGCATGGTGGATATGTGGAAAATATCGTACTATAGAGTTTCCCAGACCGCAGCGCCATCTGTTGTTGAAAATTGTAACTACTGTAATTTCGAAAGTTTGTCTGCCTGAAAATGTACTGTTGTCCCAAGCATATTGCAACAAACGGTGTATTTCTATCGCTGCTCGTTTAGTTTTTGTTGCCGTTTCAAATATACCGGTCATTTTTGAAACACCCTGTATGAGTGCAATTAAACTGTGCGTCAGAACATTCCTGAAGCATAGCCTTCATCCTGCAGCATTTCTTCATCTGCAAGCTTCCGCTTGGCATTCCTTTCAGCACTTCTTGCTTCTTTGGTAACTTGGAGAGCGAATCTTTCGGCTTCATGCACCCATTGTCTGTCACATGCAACCAATTGATCTTCCATATTAGAGCCACATTTTATGCCTAAACATCTCAGGACTTCCAACCTTCCTATCACTCCATCACTGAAACATATCACTGCATTTAGTACACCAACTTTTAATGAATTTAGTTCTACAAAAACATTCTTGGGTAATCTTTCCCGTATGCGATGGTTGAAACTTTCATTTATATCGTAAGGGCCCCCATGAAGACATTTACTAAGCAAAACAGGGTCACTCAGGTCTCTAAAAATTGGTTTTATTTCATTCATAACAGGATCAGGAAGAGAATGCATATGATGATATATTTGAAGAGTTTAATTTTTTACGAGGTTTTTCTTCCTTCTTCTTAAAGCAATAGACATACTATTAATACCAACAACTATTTAGGGGCACACAAGTCGTCTAGCATGGTCCGTCAGTTTTCTGTGGTAGAGTTTTGAACTTTACTCTTAGCAACAATGACACCAATCAGCACGGTAATGGCTGGGTCACCGTTGCTCTAGTGCGTGGACCTAAAGTCGATAAAGTTGCAGTTCTAGCAAATCTTAACAGCCGTGACGTCATTGCTTATCGGACATTCCAGATCGCAGAGGTCTACAATAGAGATATGTTAAATCGTATTACCTGTCTTCGATGCCTTTGGTTCTCAGGACCAGGAATCATCGTAAAATAAATGGATCTGAATCTGTGTCAGTGTGGGTCAAAGGGGTTCACAACTGTAAAAAAGTTAAAATAGTGGGTGATCTCACTTTTTTTTTTTTTTTTTTTTTTTTTTTTTTTTTTTTTTTTTTTTTTTTTTTTTTTTGCTACCCACACCAAGAACCTGCTGCTCCTTTAGGGCTAAGTCCGTGAACAGGGTGGTCATCTGTGGACAACTTGTGAAAGCAGGTGGGCCATACAGCTTTTCTCAATGCTGTAACATCATTCATAGGTGCAGTTCGTCTAATGGCCAATCCATAACAACTCTGAAGAAGGTCTATTTCAGTTTCTCTCAATCTGCCTCGGCCAGACAGAGACTTTCCATTAGACAGCAACTTTCATTTCTCTTCGTAGCTTCCTCAATCTAGCACCCATCCTCTTTTGCACATGTCCACAACACTCCAGTTTTGTTACCAAGGTATCACCGTTAACACTGATCTGATTAATTTTATTGAAAGCTTTAGAGTCCCCATCGCCTATGTACTTCGTATATCTAGGTTATAATCGGGCACCGACCTCTGAAATAATTTTAGAGCTCCATCACACTCCTCCACTGTAATCATCATAACTCTTAGAACACTGATGTTCAATATGTCCTGCAGTATTAGCATGGCAGGTGTGGCAGTACTTAGATAAGCATTCATCACCAACAACTTTTCCATTCTCCAGAGAAGTAGCACTTACGACACCATTCAAGGAACGATGTCGCCGACATTGCAATGTCCCCTCAAGTGCAACAGAAATGTCCCTGGTTCCACAAATATTTACAGTTTCTTCTACTGCACGTTTCAGAGATGCTTTAGACACAACCGTCAAGGCACCTAAAAGAATTTTTATGTACTTGCTGAACCTACGGGGAGGAGGAGGAACTCCATCAAACCACAAAACGTTTGAGCAGCCTTTTTCCTTTTCCTACTGCACGCATTGCATACACTAACATCATATGAATTATGCACAACGTGCGAAGTCATTTTCGAGGTAGATTAATTGCAGGATCTACACAGAACAACTAATTTCGACGCTAAACCCTTCCTGCTACTTTGGTGTTCAGTTATTTCCAGACAGCCTACACCATCACATTGTTTACATTTCGCCACTTCCTTTATCAAAGAAGATAAGATGCCCACATCAACAACAACAAATCCACTACAAACAGCGTCATTGTTAACACAAACATTTGAATCACCAGGAGACGTGCTAAGTGGGACTTCCTTTCTTGAACAACTGATACATAGGTCACTTTCAACAGTGTGGCTTGCTTTGTTTGTGAACTGGTTACCCCAGAATTTCCTTTTATTGAATTTCTTGATGCGTGGCATAGTTCGTATTTATTGCACACTAAAGGATATGTACTTCCACAAATATATGTAGCACTTGGGCAACAAACATTTAGTAACATGTGAACAAACTGCTTCAGCGAAACAAAAGTAAATGCTAGCAAAGAAAATAATTTACAGACACTAGAAACCTGCACTGTTAGCAAAGTATACAATGTATCATATGTACAATCGCTGGAAACAGAAAGGTCACAGTTCTTTTCGAAATAATACTGGTTTCTGTAACAGAAATAAACGGAGCGTGGCGGCATACATGACTGTAACTTTAAAATTTGGTATATATAGGTCATTTTTCAATTGACACCCTATAATGTACAATCAGGAAAGACTATAGAATTTGAATAGTCATACAAAAATCGACTTTTCCACCTTTTATAAGTACCCTGTATCCTTAATGGAGTTCATTACAGTAAGTTAAATTGACAATACTTAACTTTGCGTTTTCACAAAGGGGTGACGCTAGCAATTGTCGACATGCAAATAATCAATGTCCTTTGGTATACAATATCAATGCAAGCAAAACATAATAGTTCACAAGTCACGGCTAAAGCGTTTGGATGACGGCTCGTCTTTTAGTGCCTCCGTGGCTAGGCGGAGCGGCGCTTCTATTCTGTTCGTATAGGCGCCGCTTCTTTCTTGTTGTCGTCCTAGTCAGCGTACTATTGGCTGACGTCTCACAGCCCCCTTTGCTGTAACGTTCCACGCCGACGTGCTAGCGCTTGATACTACGCCGGAACATGCATTGTGTCTTTACTGACCGAATGAATAAAGAAGCAATGTTCACGACGCTCTGATTGTAGCTAGGATGATTGCAGGTACTAGTAGATGGGAACAATGGCAGGAGGGTGTCCAGAATGAGGAAATCAAAGAAAAACTGGGAATGTACTCTATAGGTGTAGCAGTCAGGGCGAACAGGCTTAGATGGTGGGGTCATGCCACACGCATGGGAGAAGCAAGGTTATCCAAGAGACTCATGGGTTCAGCAGTAGAGGCTAGGAGGTGTCGGGGCAGACAAAGGAGCAGGTACCTGGATTCGGTTAAGAATGATTTTGAAGTAATAGGTTTCACATCAGAAGAGGCGCCGATGTTAGCACTGAATAGGGGATCATGGAGGAATTTTATAAGGGGGCTATGCTCCAGACTGAACGCTGAAAGTCATAATCAGTCTGAAATAATGATGATGATAATGATGACGATCACGACGCGTAAATAAATGTAAACATCTGAAGATGAGGTGAACACAAAATGAACGTACTCTCAGAAATATCTATTCTGAGGCATACCCTGCAGCCGCGGCGTGTCGGAAAAGGGGTGGCACTCTCGTCGGTAGGTTACCCCATAAACATTAACGTCACGGACGCTATGGTTTTGACTTTATGTGCTAGGAGCGCTGTTGTCGCGACCCGCGGTTTCAAGTAAGGACGTGAATCAGGACCGCTGGTCACCAAAGATTTCTGATATATGATCTACATTATGTCATTTTACACTGTAGGGAAGAGTGCTGAACTAAGGAATACATTATGTATTCTGTTCGGTACTTGAGTCCAGTGACAGATTTTATAATCAGACGAAGGAATGGTTCAAATGGCTCTGCGCACTATGGGACTTAACATCTAAGGTTATCATCCCCTAGAACTTAGAGCTACTTAAACCTAACTAACCTAAGGACATCACACACATCCATGTCCGAGGCAGGATTCGAACGTGCGACCGTAGCGGTCGCGCGGTTCCAGACTGAAGCACCTAGAACCGCTCGGCCACACCGGCCGGCAGACGAAGGAATGCTCACTATAGAACGTCACAAGCAGTTTCTGTCATTCTCTGCAGTTTTTGTTGTTGCTAGAGATGAGCTTGTGTTTTGCGCAGTTTTTGTAAGTATTTCGAGTTCTATACATTTAAGTGATGAATTATGTATTAGGGCTATTTGGGATATTTCCGGCTAGTTAAAATTTTTATGTATTTTATAAGCTAGTTATATAACATGTGCACAGTAAAGTCAAATCTCTTCGGTCGTGCACTATCTTGTACCTTGAAACACAAGGAGCATGGAGTATTTTCAAATTGACTGATCTCTCCTTAATAATTTTGTACTGTCTTGAAAATGGAAATTTGGGTTCATTAGCAATAGATTCAATTTCAAAACTTATTTAATTTGTAACTGCTTTTTTACGTTACTTCTGCCTAATCTGATTTCACTCGCTGATGATCGGAGTGTAGTAGAGTAATTATGTGACAGATAGACAACTAAATGTAGTATTGACAATATTTTCTCGACTGAAACACTTCTAAATTTCAATAGAATATTTGTCCCTAGGTACATGAACATGTTGTATCTTGTAACACTTTATGCATGATACCGATCAGTTCACTTTGTAACCAGATCTGTTTTCGAGAACCAAATCATAAGGTCCTGCGTGTCGGTCATTTCAGCTGATATTTTTTGTGCTATAGTTTAACGTCTTGGTCACATACTTACGTGATTTACATTGCAAGATCACAGGTTAGTGTAAGAGCGAGATAAGCTACTGAAAATGTGAAATGTTGGTACATTCATAACCGGTGTAGCCGCTAGAATGTTGCGTGCATGCGTTGTGTTGTACAGGTGCCTGTTACACTTTCGTCGGTCAATACAGGGAAGATTAATGCTGTCTGTGGATGACGCTGAAGTTGCCGTCTGATGTCTCATATGTGCTCGACTGGAGACACGTCTGTCGACCGAGTAGGCCAAGGCAACATGTCGATACTCTGTAGAGAATATTGGGTTACAACAGCGGTATGTTGGCGAGCGTTATCCTGTTGGAAAACACCTCCTGGAATGCTGTTCATGAATGGCAGCACATCAGGTCGAATCACCAGACTGAGGTACAGTTTTGAGGTCAGGGTGCGTGGGATAATCACGAGAGTTCTGATGCTGTCATACGAAATAGGACCTCAAACCAAAACTCTAGGTGTAGGTCCACGGTGTATAGCACCAAGGGAGGTTGGGGGCAGGTCCTTAAATGGCCTCCCCTTAATCAACACACGTCCGAGGCAGAACCGGCTTTCACCAGAAATTCTGTCCTCCAATGAGCTCTCGCTTGACACCACTGAAGTCGCACGACGTCTGGCTCGGAGCTGTCCTTGAAGTAATCGATCTGTAATAGTTTCATTGTGTCACTGTAGTACCAACTGCAACTCAAATTGCTGCTGCAGATGCAGTACGACGTGCCAGAGCCATGCACCGTAAACTATGGTCTTCCCTCTCAGTAGTGCCACGCCGTGCTTTCAGGTCGTGCGAAAAATACACTCCTGGAAATTGAAATAAGAACACCGTGAATTCATTGTCCCAGGAAGGGGAAACTTTATTGACACATTCCTGGGGTCAGATACATCACATGATCACACTGACAGAACCACAGGCACATAGACACAGGCAACAGAGCATGCACAATGTCAGCACTAGTACAGTGTATATCCACCTTTCGCAGCAATGCAGGCTGCTATTCTCCCATGGAGACGATCGTAGAGATGCTGGATGTAGTCCTGTGGAACGGCTTGCCATGCCATTTCCACCTGGCGCCTCAGTTGGACCAGCGTTCGTGCTGGACGTGCAGACCGCGTGAGACGACGCTTCATCCAGTCCCAAACATGCTCAATGGGGGACAGATCCGGAGATCTTGCTGGCCAGGGTAGTTGACTTACACCTTCTAGAGCACGTTGGGTGGCACGGGATACATGCGGACGTGCATTGTCCTGTTGGAACAGCAAGTTCCCTTGCCGGTCTAGGAATGGTAGAACGATGGGTTCGATGACGGTTTGGATGTACCGTGCACTATTCAGTGTCCCCTCGACGATCACCAGTGGTGTACGGCCAGTGTAGGAGATCGCTCTCCACACCATGATGCCGGGTGTTGGCCCTGTGTGCCTCGGTCGTATGCAGTCCTGATTGTGGCGCTCACCTGCACGGCGCCAAACACGCATACGACCATCATTGGCACCAAGGCAGAAGCGACTCTCATCGCTGAAGACGACACGTCTCCATTCGTCCCTCCATTCACGCCTGTCGCGACACCACTGGAGGCGGGCTGCACGATGTTGGGGCGTGAGCGGAAGACGGCCTAACGGTGTGCGGGACCGTAGCCCAGCTTCATGGAGACGGTTGCGAATGGTCCTCGCCGATACCCCAGGAGCCACAGTGTCCCTAATTTGCTGGGAAGTGGCGGTGCGGTCCCCTACGGCACTGCGTAGGATCCTACGGTCTTGGCGTGCATCCGTGCGTCGCTGCGGTCCGGTCCCAGGTCGACGGGCACGTGCACCTTCCGCCGACCACTGGCGACAACATCGATGTACTGTGGAGACCTCACGCCCCACGTGTTGAGCAATTCGGCGGTACGTCCACCCGGCCTCCCGATTGCCCACTATACGCCCTCGCTCAAAGTCCGTCAACTGCACATACGGTTCACGTCCACGCTGTCGCGGCATGCTACCAGTGTTAAAGACTGCGATGGAGCTCCGTATGCCACGGCAAACTGGCTGACACTGACGGCGGCGGTGCACAAATGCTGCGCAGCTAGCGCCATTCGACGGCCAACACCGCGGTTCCTGGTGTGTCCGCTGTGCCGTGCGTGTGATCATTGCTTGTACAGCCCTCTCGCAGTGTCCGGAGCAAGTATGGTGGGTCTGACACACCGGTGTCAATGTGTTCTTTTTTCCATTTCCAGGAGTGTAGTTTGAACTGGCGGTGGTTGACACTGTGGCACCTACAAAATTTACACACCTCACCACGACCTTCATGATGTCGGCGCATTTCGTACTTTCAGCAGAAATGGCTTCCTGGTGCACAAAACAATGTTTGCTAGATATTTCTTTCCGAAATTCCGTGTTGATTTTTTCCTTCAGACGAGTCACCAAAGCTTGCTGGCTCCCAACCATTTGAGGTGCACCTCTGTTGCCACAGAACATAGCCTATCCCATGGCAAGCACATGTCTCCTACAGACCTGTAGTTGTGTACTCCATAGCCATCACATCTATCAGCACCTCGAAAGTCTCATACACTACTGGCCATTAAAATTGCTACACCACGAAGATGACGTGCTACAGACGCGAAATTTAAGCGACAAGAAGAAGATGCTGTGATATGCAAATGATTAGCTTTCCAGAGCATTCACACAAGGTTGGTGCCGGTGGCGACACCTACAACGTGCTGACATGAGGAAAGTTTCCAACCGATTTCACGTACAGAAACAGCAGTTGAGCGGCGTTGCCTGGTGAAACATTGTTGTGATGCCTCGTGTAAGGAGGAGAAGTGCGTACCATCATGTTTCCGACTTGGAGGTCGGATTGTAGCCTATCGCGATTGCGTTTTACCGTATCGCGACATTGCTGCTCGCGTTGGTCGAGATCAAATGGCTCTGACCACTATGCGACTTTACTTCTGAGGTCATCAGTCGCCTAGAACTTAGAACTAATTAAACCTAACTAACCTAAGGACATCACACACATCCAGGCCCGAGGCAGGATTCGAACCTGCGACCGTAGCGGTCGCTCGGTTCCAGACTGTATCGCCTAGAACCGCACGGCCACTACGGCCGGCTTGGTCGACATCCAATGACTGTTAGCAGAATATGGGATCGGTGGGTTCAAGGAGGGTAATACGGAACGCCGTGCTGGATCCCAACGGCCTCGTATCACTAACAGTCGAGGAGAATGGCATCTTATCCGCATGGCTGTAACGGGTCGTGCAGCTACGTCTAGATCCCTGAGTCAACATATGGGGACGTTTGCAAGACAACAACCATCTGCACGAACAGTTCTAGGACGTTTGCAGCAGCAACTCGGAGACCAGGGCTGCGGTTACCCTTGACGCTGCGTCATAGACTAGAGCGCCTGCGATGGTGTACTCAACGACGAACCTGGGTTCACGAATGGCAAAACGTCATTTTTTCGGATGAATCCAGGTTCTGTTTACAGCATCATGATGGTCGAATCCGTGTTTAGCGACATCGTGGCGAACGCACATTGGAAGCGTGTACTCGTCATCGCTATACTGGCGTATCATCCGGCGTGATGGTACGGGGTGCCATTAGTGACATGTCTCGGTCACCTCTTGTTCGCACTGACGGCACTTTGAACAGTGGACGCTACATTTCAGATGTGTTACGACCCGTGGCTCTACCTTTCATTCGATCCCTGCGAAACCCTACATTTCAGCAGGATAATGCACGACCGCATAATGCAGGTCCTGTACGGGCCTTTATGGATACAGAAAATGTTCGACTGCTGTCCTGGCCAGGACATTCTCCAGATCTATCACCAATTGAAAACGTCTGGTCAATGGTGGTCGAGCAACTGGCTCGTCCCAATACGCCAGTCACTACTCTTGATGAACTGTGGTATAGTGTTGAAGCTGCATCGGCAGCTGTACCTGTACACACCATCCAAGCTCTGTTTGACTCAATGCCCAGGCGTATGAAGGCCGTTATTACGGCCAGAGGTGGTTGTTCTGGGTACTGACTTCTCAGGATCTATGCACCCAAATTGCGTGAAAATGTAATCACATGTCAGTTCTAGTATAATATATTTGTGCAATGAATACCCGTTTATCATCTGCATTTCTTCTTGGTGTAGCAATTTTGATGGCCAATAGTGTATAATGTACTAATTCGTCGTATTGAGAATCTTATGACAAACAAGACACTGAGGCAACCTATATTTCTCAACAAACAAAAATCGTCTTTCCAACTTGGAGAAAATGGCAACGGGCTGGTTTCTAGAACTCACTGTCACTCTGTCCGCTACGAAGCACAGGACGGAACTAAGCGACGGGCACGTAATGCAGCAGTGCGCACGCGCAGTGAAACGGCCCCTTGCGGGCAGCCAACCCCCTAGCGCCTGCCCGCCGGGCGAGCCCGTGGGGCGCCGGCGCGCCTGTGCCCCATGTGGCTGACTTGGACAGCCCGGAGAATCTGGCAAACACCCTACGTTCCGTCCAGCTTGTTGGACTAAGTGTTTATTGAAATAAGCAATATTTAAGTTGTGTCGTAATTTATAAGTGATACGTATCGATGTTAACACGAAAATTCTATTTGTTAAATTACTTCAACAGCACTGAAAAACTCCCTTCGGTGGCAAAACTAACTTTAAAATAAACTTTTGTTGATAGACTCCCAAACATCACCCCAACATGTTTTTTGTTCGCGTATCATGTCATTTCTGGAAACCCAGAATCTACTAAGTAGGAATCAACATGTATTTCGGAAACAGCGATCGTGTGAGACCCAACTCGCTTTATTTGTTCATGAGACCCAGAAAATATTAGACACAGGCTTCCAGGTAGATGCCATTTTCCTTGACTTCCGGAAGGCGTTCTATGCAGTTCCGCACTGTCGCCTGATAAACAAAGTAAGAGCCTACGGAATATCAGACCAGCTGTGTGGCTGGATTGAAGAGTTTTTAGCAAACAGAACACAGCATGTTGTTCTCAATGGAGAGACGTCTACAGACGTTAAAGTAACCTCTGGCGTGCCACAGGGGAGTGTTATGGGATTATTGCTTTTCACAATATATATAAATGACCGAGTAGATAGTGTCGGAAGTTCCATGTGGCTTTTCACGGATGATGCTGTAGTATACAGAGAAGTTGCAGCATTAGAAAATTGCAGCGAAATGCAGGTAGATCTGCAACGGATAGGCACTTGGTGCAGGGAGTGGCAATTGACCCTTAACATAGACAAATGTAATGTATTGCGAATACATAGAAAGAAGGATCCTTTGTTGTATGATAATATGACAGCGGAACAAACACTGGTAGCAGTTACTGCTGTAAAATATCTGGGAGTATGCGTACGGAACGATTTGAATCAGAATGATCATATAAAATTAATTGTTGGTAAGGCGGTTGCCAGGTTGAGATTCATTGGGAGAGTCCTTAGAAAATGTAGTCCATCAACAAAGGAGGTGGCTTACAAAACACCCGTTCGACCTATACTTGAGTATTGCTCATCAGTGTGGGATCCGTACCAGGTCGGGTTGACGGAGGAGATAGAGAAGATCCAAAGAAGAGCAGCGCGTTTCGTCACAGGGTTATTTGGTAATCGTGATAGCATTACGGAGATGTTTAGCAACCTCAAGCGGCAGACTCTGCAAGAGAGGCGCTCTGCATCGCGGTGTAGCTTGCTGTCCAGGTTTCGAGAGGGTGCGTTTCTGGATGAGGCATCGAATATACTGCTTCCCCCTACTTATACCTCCCAAGGAGATCACGAATGTAAAATTAGAGAGATTCGAGCGCGCACGGAGGCTTTCCGGCAGTCGTTCTTCCCGTGAACTATACGCGACTGCAACAGGAAAGGGTGGTAATGACAGTGGCACGTAAAGTGCCCTCCGCCACACACCGTTGGGTGGCTTGCGGAGTATAAATGTAGATGTAGATGTAGATGTAGAACCCAGTCTCTAGTCAAATTACCTCCACTCTTAACGCCGAAAACCGTAAAAACATATTTCCATAAATAAACAACAATAGAAAAATATATAATTTATTCAACATAAGCGTTAATATCTGTTCCATTTTTACTAATGATATTTTTTCTAATAAACACCTGTGTAAGGAAGTCAAATTGTAGTAGATATATTGTTACTGGGACTTCGTCAAAGACCTTGGACATTTCTGAGTCGAAAGTCATTTGTAATGTTGATGCCTCGTAAGAAAAGAAATTCTTATAAATTGCTCTTTATGTGCAATATTCAAATGACTCTGAGCAATATGGGACTTAACATCGTAGGTCATCAGTCCCCTAGAACTTAGAACTACTTAAACCTAACTAACCTAAGGACATCACACACATCCATGCCAGAGGCAGGATTCGAACCTGCGACCGTAGCGGTCGCGCGGTTCCAGACTGAAGAGCCTAGAACTGCTCGTCCACTCCGGCCGGCTATGTGAAATATTGGGCAATACTGCTGATGATACACTGGGTAGATATTAGTTTACCGGTGAATAAACGGAAATTTGTGAAACCTTTACAGCCTCTGTTTTTATTTGAGGGGCACAGGTGATATGAAACCCATACTAGATTAATTCCAGGACCTGAGAACACAAAGCGCAAGTTTTCAACTTGGAAGAGGCCACCGGAACGAAAGATAAGTACCAAAAACATCAGTTAGGCCAATTCTGCTGAGATTGGAGCAACTGAGTTTGGAGTGCAAATCTCACCACCTTTGAGTATATTTGCAAGTTCCAGAGGAGAAAGCTGAATACCGGTTTCAATCTTGGAACATGTTTCTACATTTGGAAACACCTTAATCTTCTGGAATAATTTTTGTAATTTCAGAAAAATACTACAGCACGTAAAAAGTGAATGCAGTCATTTAAAAATGGAATAAGGAAATATATTAAACTTTTATTACGGAGCTGTCTTGAGACGAGAGTCTGAAAAAAATAACACAAAGTACAACACTCTTCCCTACTAAGAGACTCCAGTAGACTCTGAATTGCTTTCTGGCAGCAAGTACGCATACCAAAAAACTTGTAGCACCTACAGAAGACAGCTGCGTATATCGTTAAAACACCGTGCACAAAGTAAAATTAACAACGCTGCTGAACACCCAAAAATATGTCAAAAATCTGTGAGACTGAATTTTAATACTTGAATTTCATTGACGTTCAGCAAAAAATGTTTTCCCGGGCATGGTAATTTGCCGCCCAGTATCACTTACCTTTTCTCGCAGCTGTAAGTGTTGATTTATTCATGCTTCAGGGCCAGCCATGCACAGGCTTAATTAATGCCTTGATGTACGAGAGTGGCTACGCCCTTCTGGTGTTGTTCGTGTCTTGTCACGATCTCCACTGTGGTCAGGATGACTACCCTCACGAGATGGGCTTTTCCCGCTGACGAATCCCTCTCCTGTTGCGGCAGACGTTGAGTTTCAAGGGGAGCAACTCTTAAACGATGCGCATATTCAGACTGCTACAGTATTTTATTCCTTTATTTGCAGTCTATGGACAGGGCATCTTATCCTCAGGCTATCGGTTTCAGTTAATAATAGCCAACCTCAGATCTGGATAGAAGTAGGCCAATACAGGAATATGCCAAGACATTCAAGGACAGTTAGCGATCGTTCAAGAACTTCACAAGTACAATACAGCAAAAACAACAGTTAATACAGTCTGATTTAAATGACTTGACGCCCAACGTTTAAAGCGTAACGTTGCTGTTTTGTCGTTGCAAGTACTGTCTGCTGACGCGCACGACAGCAATCAGTTCTCTGCGGTGATTAAAACCATCTTAAGGTGCCCCGCTAATCCCGCACGACAGGGCAGATAGTATAAATTGTGGAAAGGGGCCAAAATAAGGGCTGTCAGTTACATTCGAACATACAACTTTATTATTTAATCAAACATTACAAAATCCCAATTTTTTAAATAAAAAAGAAAAAATCCTTGGGACTTAATTACCGGTTGAAAGCCACCTTAATTTAAAAACGGCTGAAGGCCAATAACTTAAAACGCAAGCAAAATCAGAAATTTAGCAGGCAAGCCTTATCTTAACCCTGTTCTTTAGTTAGGCTGAAGTAAACAAGTTAAATTCAAATCGGCTCAAGGCCTACACCTAAAACTCCATAATATTCCTTTTTTTTAATACCAAAGGCCTTACGTGAAACAGTTCTTTAATTTAGGCTGAAGGCCTTAGAAGCAAAAGAACTCTAATTTTAAAAAAATCGTCTAGAAGCCATACAAGTACAGACAACAAGAACGAATTTTAAAAAATCGAGCAGAACGCCCAAGGGCGCTCAGCTGTTCGAGGGTCGGCCTGGAATTCAAACACTAACGCTCGCTTAGGTGAGACAGGCAGTCGGCCCGATTATTTTCAATCCGCTGGCAACCCAACCGACAGACAGTCAACAGACCAATGATCAAGATCAGTTCCGCTCCACACTAGCACCAAAACTCAAACGATGCTAACAGCGGAGACTGGAAGAACAACCAGAACGGATCACAGACAACGCATAAGCGGTGGACGACCCAAATGCACGTCGTCTAATCAGAGGACCGACCAAACGGCCAAGCAGGGTCGTTGCCACTCGGGCGTGTGTGTCGGCAGTGGTCGGGCGAGTGATGGCTGTCCGCGCCTCCCTGGCACTGCATGCCACACTGGTGCCACAACGCGACTGCGCCAACCGACCCACTGCTACACATCAGCAAGGAGACAGCACTAAAATGACTGGGCAGTGGACATCACAGGATACACACAATTTCACAAACACTTGGATGAAGAACGCGAGCAATGCTAAAAGCAGTGACTGTGCAATCACCAGGACGAAATACGTGTTGAGACACACACCGCCAACCCATAAGCGATCGGCGAGCAAATACACGTCGTCCGGTAAGGCGACCAACCTACGATCAACCAAGACCGTCCCCAGCCATGTGTGCCGGCAACGGTCGGGCGAGTCATGGCTATAAGAACCTTCAACATCGCAGCGCGTCAGCAATCGTTGGTTAATATATTAAAAAACTAGAAACCCTCCTCGATTGCGAAAAAAGCACCTAGTGTTAACCTAGGTTTCGGCGTAGATAACTACACCTTCTTCAGGACAATAAAACCCACAAGTGCCTAAGAAGACCTATTCTCTGTTGCCGCTGTCCGCCTCTGGAACAAACTGCCCCTTACCTTGCGCAAAATTCGATCTCCTGCTGCTTTTAAGAAGAAGTTGAAGCATTTCCTACTGTCATCCTCACAAAGTTCTCCACAAAATTAATGTACAAGGACAATCCCCTCATCTGTCAAATAGCAAAGCTAGCGTCTCCTATCTTGCTCCTGAGATGCCTTCCTCTTCATCTTTCTCTATTAGCCACGCAATCTTCTTTTCCTTTATATTTCCTTAATTATGTTTCATCATGTCTCTACTCTTCTCCTCCCTTCACCATGGGTCTCCCTCATACTCCCTGCTGCCGGCACTCCTATCTAAAATCTGTCTCTTCAATAATGTCTAATTATAACAGTACTTGTGACCTAAGAATATAAACTCTATATGTATGTATTTTTCCAGGTGTACCTTTCAAATTGTTTATTTCACTTTTTGTACTAGATGTAGTTTAACATGCCTACTAAAACATATGAATGCAAAATAAGTAGAATGCCTGGTTAGATGTAAGAGAGGGCCTGATGGCCCTAATCTTGCCAGGTTAAATAAATCAATAAATAAATAAAAAAAATAAATAAATAAAACCCACAACTGCCTAAGAAGACTTTTGTCAATGATTAAAAGAACACCATAGCTATACATTTATAAACGAAAAAAAGGAAAACCCAAACAGTACATATGTACAAAGTCAAAACCACTACTTAACTTAATGGTGTACGCTCCACCTCACACCGGCCTATGTTCGATGGGCCATGACGCGCCATAAACTGCAGCTACAAATGGTCGCTCACTTACACGCCCGACCGCTACTTATGCACATGCGCAAGACAAGGGAAGTTACTTGGATGCGCATGCGCATACGAATACGAGAAAGTATATACATGGGTCGTGGCTAAATAGCCCATATATTCCCAACCCTGGATCAACGTATATCAAAAAATAGAATGGATAGAATAAGTGACGAGCTAAATAGGAGATGGACCTAAAAATAACCGCACACGGTTGCTTATACTAGGAAAGAAACATATATGAAGCTACCTATGACAACAGGAGGAACTCTAAAAACTATTCCTAAAGCCAATAGCTAGCCTGGGGGAGGGGGGGGGGGGCTGAGGGGACGTAATCTAAAGACATCGTGGTAATAAAGACATAGGAATAAAACGTGAGGTGTTCAACGGGCTAAAATCACCTTCATCGTAAAAGGAAAATGAGGAAAAAAAGAAAAAAGGTGAACAGCTTGACCAACCGCGCTCGCCAATCAGCGCACGCATGTGAAAATCCCCAGATCATCAGATTTACATGTATGAAGAACAAATTAAAGGTGCGAAACCTTCAAAAAATTTTCTGTTTCTTAGTAGGACTTGGTCGTTAAGGATATTGTCTTTATCATGTTGCAGATGCTTAAAGATCTGCATTTCTTCCAAAACATCCAGTTTTAAGCCTTTAACCTCGGCGTGAAGTAACTCGATATTAACTGGAGGGCTCGGCGCATGAGCCGTTTGCACAAGGTGTTCCGCATAAGTAGAGCCCTTAGTACCGTCACCGCTTTTAGTAGGAATATGCTCTTTATACCTGAGACCCAGAGCTCGTCCCGTTTGCCCGATGTAAAATTTTGGACAAACCCCGCATGTAATTTTATATACTCCTGATTGGGAAACTTTATCGCTCTTATTGTGCAACGAGTGGATTAAATTCCTATGTAAACTATTATTAGTAGAATAGGCGACTCTGAAATTATGGGCTCTGAGTAAACGCCCCGATTTGTAACTTATATTGCCTATGTATGTGATAGATATCGTTGCCACTTGTTTGTCATCTAACGCATCCCCTAGGGTGGAAGAATCTGTGACCAAAATGGTACTGAAACAGAGGATGACAGACTAAAGGCCGAAGTACTAAATGTCTTTTTCCAAAGCTGTTTCACAGAGGAAGACTGCACTGTAGTTCCTTCTCTAGATTGTCGCACAGATGACAAAATGGTAGATATCGAAACAGATGACACAGGGATAGAAAAACAATTAAAATCGCTAAAAAGAGGAAAGGCCACTGGACCTGATGGGATACCAGTTCGATTTTACACAGAGTACGCGATGGAACTTGCCCCCCCCCCCCCCTTTCTTGCAGCGGTGTACCGTAGGTCTCTAGAAGAGCGTAGCGGTCCAAAAGATTGGAAAAGGGCACAGGTCATCCCCGTTTTCAAAAAGGAACGTCGAACAGATGTGCGGAATGTGGTGTCACCGCCAGACACCACACTTGCTAGGTGGTAGCTTTAAATCGGCCGCGGTCCATTAGTACATGTCGGACCCGCGTGTCGCCACTTTCAGTGATAGCAGACCGAGCGCCACCACACGGCAGGTCTAGAGAGACTGACTAACACTCGCCCCAGTTGTACGGACGACGTAACTAGCGATGCACACTGACGAAGCCTCGCTCATTTGCAGAGTAGATAGTTAGAATAGCCTTCAGCTAAGTCAATGGCTACGACCTAGCAAGGCGCCATTAACAGTATATTGTCTGAAACTATAGTCTCACTTGTATCTTCAGTAGCGATGTACCAAGGATGGATTAAAGTTAAGTATTCCAGAAGCTACGTACTTTTCTTTATAGCATTCATTACATATCCTGTTTCAGACCTCACGCCATCCTGCGTGAGCTTATAGCGTGTATTTCGGTCTCCTCAAACCACACTGTGTCGGCACTTCCGTCGACACATCATATGGCGATGAGGCTTAAAAGAGGATTTAGCGTTTGTATTAATTTGCTTGTGTCATCGCTTCGCCACATTCTCCAGATGCACTGTCCGAATTTTATCGCTTGCAGAATCAGCAGACGCAGGCCTTATTGGATGCCCTTGGACAGCTCGTCCAGGGTCAACGTGCACTGCAAAACGATGCGGCAGCCGCCGCTTCATCGCTACCGCAGCCACAACACGCAGTTGCACCCTCATTCCGTAATTTTCAAGCGGACGTGGAAAGCTGGACGGAGTGGTCACGCCAATTTGGATTCCATCTCGCCGCCTACAGAATTCAAGGTAACGAGCGGCAGCCTTTTTTATTGGCCTGTGTAGGTGTGTCCACCTACCGTGTGATAGTGAAATTGTTTCCCCGACGCGACGTAGCAACTCTGTCCTATGAAGAAATTTTGTCGGCATTAGATGCCTATTTCAAAGAAACAGTCAATGTCGTTGCAAAAAGGTATACGTTCTTTCGTACCAAACGTACGGCCGGTCAGACTAATAGGGAGTGGGTTGCAACATTGCAAGGCCTTACTAGGGATTGTGCTTTTGAGTGTGAATGTGGACTCCCTTATTCAGATACAATGGTACGTGATGCAATTGCACAGAACGTTTCTGATGTTCGTATACGGGAACAGATTTAGAAACTAGTTAATCCCTCCCTTCAACAAGTGATAGACATATTAGATAGGCAAGACACACTTGACTTTGCACAGGAATCATTTGAAACTTCGCCAGCCGTGTGTCACATTAACCGGCCCGCCGGGCGCGCTGCACGGAACGATAAACAGCCCTCGCGCTCGTCCGCGCAGCTGCCGCCTAGCTCTCCACGCGTGCCGCGTAAGCGAGCAAATGCAGTGAAATCATGCCCGCGGTGTGCGATTAGACATTCGCGTGAACATTGCCCGTCACGCCAAGCTATTTGCTTTTACTGTCTTAAGAAAGGACATGTTCAAAGTGTTTGCCAGAAAAAGCTTCGAACAGACAATCACAACCATTCCAGGCCCTTTGCTTCGCGCCGGAATCGAACCAAGACTACTCAGGCTCGTGAACCTTCGCCCATGAACATTCATGTAGTTAATTCCACTCCGCCCAGTGCCACTTTCTCTAACAATGACTGTGTTCGTCCCACAAATAGTGTGCGTCGACGTCGACGGAAATCTCGTCCAATCGCAAGTGCTTCTGTACCTGTATCAGTTCAAATTGCACGAGAATGTCGCTCTTGTCGTCAGCAGGACAATAAACTTTTTGTAGACTTAGACTTTGAAGGCAAAGTGATACCATTCCAGCTCGATACTGAAGCTGCAGTTTCATTGATCAATGACGACACGTACAAACAACTGGGCAAACCTCCGTTGCGTGCCGCAAATGTTCAGCTCACTAGTTATTCAGGACAGCCTATCCCTGTGTTAGGACAGTGCAGCCTTCTTGCAACATACAAGGGACAAACAAAACTTGTGTCATTTTACGTTCTTCATTCTTCTACTGCAGTGAACTTGTTTGGTTTAGATTTATTTCAGTTGTTTAACTTGTCAATAGTCAATCAGGTCCTATCAGTGAACCAGACTGTGCCTTCCGCCAGTGTTTCTCGTCTTTGTGAAGAATTTGCAGACATTTTTGCACCGGGCCTTGGTTGTGCTAAGAACTATAAAGCACATTTGGAACTGAAAGTAAACGCGCAACCGAAATTTTTCAGAACGCACAATGTCCCCCACACATTGCGTGATGAGGTCGCAAGAACATTAAACGAATTAGAATCACAAGGTGTAATTGAACGTGTGCAGGCTTCTCTCTGGGCCTCACCCTTAGTAATTTTGCCAAAACCTTCCGGAAAATTGAGACTTTGTGTGGACTTCAAGGCAACAGTGAATCCACAATTAGTGATTGCAACTTATCCTTTACCCCGCCCGGAAGATCTTTTTGACAAACTGTGCCTGGGTAAATATTTTTCAAAGTTGGACCTAGCAGATGCGTACTTGCAAATACCAGGGGACGAAGAATCCCAGCGCGTCTTGGTGGTTAACACGCATCTTGGTTTGTACCGATTCAAAAGACTGCCATTCGGGTGTGCCTCATGCCCCTGCATTGTTTCAGCAATATTTACAAACTGTTTGTGCGTCGGTCCCTACTGCTGCGAACTATCTGGACGATATTGTGATCTCTGGAAGGACAGCCGACGAACATTTAGCAAATCTAAGAACATTATTTCAGGTATTGCGACAAAATGGTCTTCGCTTGCGGAAGGACAAATGTGTTTTTTTTGCTCGTGACTTACCCTATCTGGGACATGTCATAAATTCACAAGGCATACATCTGAGTCCAGAGCACCTCCGTGCCATACACGACTTGCCTTCGCCGCAGAATTTGAAGCAGCTACAGAGTGTGTTGGGAAAAATTAACTATTATCATAACTTTATCCCGCATGCCTCTTCCATTCCAGCTCTGCTTCATCGCTTACGTCGTAAAGGTGTTCCGTTCGTCTGGACGACGGAATGCGAACGCGCCTCTCGCCAGTTGAAATCGGCGTTGCTTTCTAATACTTGCCTTACGCCATTCGATCCCCAGAAACCCCTTTTGTTGATGGTAGATGCATCGGATTTCGGGATCGGTGCTGTGCTTGCGCACAAAGATGGATCGCATGATCGCCCTATTGCCTTTGCGTCCAAATTGCTCTCGTCTGCGCAAAGAAATTATTCACAGATAGAGAAAGAAGCTTTGGCTCTCGTATTTGGTGTTACTAAGTTCCATGATTTCTTGTATGGTCGTCACTTTACCATCATCACGGACCACAAACCTTTGACATCGCTTTTTCATCCGAACAAGCCTGTACCTCCACGTACAGCGCAGAAATTCATTCGCTCATCTCTTTTCCTCTCGCAGTACCGCTACGATATCTTGTATCGGTGCACTGCTAAGCACGGCAACGCTGATGCGTTGTCCCGTTTGCCTGTTGCTGAGGATAAAGCATTCGATTCTTCCGAACTTGCTTGCATGTTCATTGATGCGGAAACCGATAACGTGGTCGAATCGTTTCCGATTGATTTTCGTCGTGTAGCTACGGCCACAGCTGCTGACCCTGCCCTTGCTACCATTTTGCGTTTTGTTGCTACGCATTGGCCCTTGTCAAAGTCGCAGATCGAGGATCCGCTAGTTCGCCGATTTTTTGCTCACAAGGAGAGACTTTTTGTACGACATGGTGTTTTGTTGTTGCGTTCTGATAATGATCAGTCCAGAGTCGTGGTCCCACGTTCGTTACAGTCCTCTGTCTTACGGCTTCTTCACCAAGGACATTGGGGTATAGTGCGAACGAAACAACTTGCTCGTCAGCACTGTACTTGGTTCGGAATCGATGCTGCGATTACGAATATGTGCTCTTCTTGCATGGCGTGTGCCGAACAACAATCCGCACCGCCGCGGAAATTCTTTGCATGGCCGAAAGCCATTTCCCCTTGGCAACGCTTGCACATCGATTTTGCTGGTCCATTCTGGAATGCTCGATGGGTGGTTGTGGTCGGTTCTTTCAGTAATTTTCCTTTTGTTGTCTGGATGTCTTCCACGACGTCATCTGCCACCAAGCGTTATCTGCTATCTTTTGCATTGAAGGTCTTCCACAGACTATTGTTTCCGACAATGGCCTACAATTCATGTCCGCAGAATTTCAGTCATTCTGCAAGGCCAATGGTATTCAACATTTGACATCCGCGCCGTTTTCGCCTCAGTCAAACGGTGCTGCTGAACGATTGGTCCGGACTTTCAAGTCACAGATGTTGAAGTTGAAAGAGTCGCATTCTCGGGAGGACGCGTTGTTGCTCTTTTTGTCTTCGTATCGCTCTCAGCCCCGAGATGGTCGCTCGCCGGCTGAGTTGCTCCACGGTCGTCCTCATCGAACCTTGATGTCTTTGCTGCATCCGCCGCATCAGGTTCCAGTGCAGCGGCAGACTCCTGCTTTTGCTCCAGGCGACGTTGTATTCTATCGCAACTATCGCGGTTCACGGCGTTGGCTCGCAGGGCGCATTCTTCGCTGCCTCGGCCGCGCGATGTATTTGGTTTTGGGGGCCTCTGGTGAGGTGCGTCGGCATCTCAATCAGCTGCGCCTCTGTCATCGCACGGGTTCTGCCGCTCCCCGTCTGCTTTCAGCGACGGTGCCGTCAGGTCAGCGCCCTGGGGACCCATCTACTGGCTCGCCTCATCCCCAGGTGTTACCGACGCTGCCTTCCATTTTGCCCCATGGTGACGCGCCGCCGCCGCCGCCGCCACCGCCGCCGCCTGTTCTCCCGCCGACGCCGCCCGCAGTGGACGCGTCGCTGCAGCCGCCAAGCGCCTCCCTGGGTCACGCGCCGCCGATCGCTTCCCGTGACCAGCAGTCCTCCGCCATGGAACTCTTGCCCGCTCCGGACCGCATGGCGTCTTCGCGCGTCGGGTACCCCGACGCGATGAAGGTCGACCCTTCGGCCCCTCCTGTCTCTTTACGGGCGCATACACCCCATGTTGGCGTGCACCCTGGACTAGGTTTTCAGGCGTTTCCTAGCTCCCCTCGGACCGAATGGCAGGGTGCGGGTGGCACAGCCTCGCCTGTTGTTAGGCTCCCCACCTCGTCGCATACGCCAACATGGGGTCCTCCCCACGGCGGGCGGAAGCCTTATCATACAACCGTTCGCCGATTTGCGGGGGAGGAATGTGGTGTCACCGCCAGACACCACACTTGCTAGGTGGTAGCTTTAAATCGGCCGCGGTCCATTAGTACATGTCGGACCCGCGTGTCGCCACTTTCAGTGATAGCAGACCGAGCGCTACCACACGGCAGGTCTAGAGAGACTGACTAGCACTCGCCCCAGTTGTACGGACGACGTAACTAGCGATGCACACTGACGAAGCCTCGCTCATTTGCAGAGCAGAAAGTTAGAATAGCCTTCAGCTAAGTCAATGGCTACGACCTAGCAAGGCGCCATTAGCAGTATATTGTCTGAAACTATAGTCTGACTTGTATCTTCAGTAGCGATGTACCAAGGATGGATTAAAGTTAAGTATTCCAGAAGCTACGTACTTTTCTTTATAGCATTCATTACATATCCTGTTTCAGACCTCACACCATCCTGCGTGAGCTTATAGCGTGTATTTCGGTCTCCTCAAACCACACTGTGTCGGCACTTCTGTCGACACATCACGGAACTGTTGACCTATATCTCTAACGTCGATCAGCTGTAGGATTTTGGAACACGTATTATGTTCGAGTGTAATGACTTTCCTGGAGACTAGAAATCTGCTCTATAGGAATCAGCATGGGTTTCGAAAAAGACGATCGTGTGAAACCCAGCTCGCGCTATTCGTCCACGAGACTCAGAGGGCCATAGACACGGGTTCCCAGGTAGATGTCGTGTTTCTTGACTTCCACAAGGTGTTAGATACAGTTCCCCACAGTCGTTTAATGAACAAAGTAAGAGCATATGGACTATCAGACCAATTGTGTGATTGGATTAAAGAGTTGCTAGATAACAGAACCCAGCATGTCATTCTCAATGGAGAGAAGTCTTCTGAAGTAAGAGTGATTTCAGGTGTGCCGCAGGGGCGTGTCGTAGGACCGTTGCTATTCACAATATATATAAATGGCCTTGTGGATAACATCGGAAGCTCACTGAGGCTTTTTGCGGATGATGCTGTAGTACATCGAGAGGTTGTGACAATTGAAAATTGTGTTGAAATGCTGGATGATCTGCAACGAATTGACGCATGGTGCAGGGAATGGCAACTGAATCTCAATATAGACAAGTGTAATGTGCTGAGAATACATAGAAAGAAAGATCCTTTATCATTTCGCTACAATATAGCAGGTCAGCAACTGGAAGCAGTTAATTCCATAAATTATCTGGGAGTAGGCATTAGGAGTTGATCGTCGGTAAAGCATGCGCCAGACTGAGAGGAAGAATTCTAAGGAAATGCAATCGAAAAACAAAGGAAGTGTGTTACAGTACACTTGTTCGCCCTCTGCTTGAATACTGCTCACCAGTGTGGGATCCGTACCAGATAGGGTTGATAGAAAAGATAGAGAAGATCCAACGGAGAGCAGCGCGCTTCGTTACAGGATTACTCAGTAATCGCGAAAGCGTTACGGAGATGATAGATAAACTCCAGTGGAAGACTCTGCAGGAGAGACGCTCAGTAGCTCGGTACGGGCTTTTGTTGAGAACATACCTTCACCGAGGAGTCAAGCAATATATTGCTCCCTCCTACGTATATCTCGCGAAGAGACCATGAGGATAAAATGAGAGAGACTAGAGCCCACACAGAGGCATACCGACGATATTTCTTTCAACGAACAATACGGGACTGGAATAGACGGGAGAACCGATAGAGGTATTCAAAGTACCCTCTGCCACACACCGTCAGGTGGCTTGCGGAGTATGGATTTAGATGTATATGTTAATACTTATAAGTTGAAAGCTATGTTAATGTTCCTGTCTGGGAAACAGCTGTGAACTTATCACATCATATCTCGAAAATTCATTGCTCTTCATTGCTCTATATACATGTACAGGCTGTCACAAAGTGATACAGATAAACTCCGACGGTTTATAGGGGGTGTCTGGAGGAACGAATTGTGGGTAGCAACATTTGTCTGGAAACGTAATCCAACGACGCGACGGAGCATGTTATAGACCACGGCGCCTTCGGGAGGGCGACGGTTCAATCCCGCGTCCGGCCATCCTGATTTAGGTTTTCCGTGATTTCCCTAAATAACTCCAGGCAAATGCCGGGATGGTTCCTCTGAAAGGGCACGGCCGACTTGCTTCCCCATCCTTCCCTAATCCGATGAGACCGATGACCACGCTGTCTGGTCTCCTTCCCCAAACCAACCAACCAACCACCACGGCGCCTGCCGCTAGACCACCCCTTCGGCAGCAAACGCGAATTTGTACGCTAACAGACCGTAGGTGGAACGTATGGTAATGTTGTTTGCTATTCAGCGATCACGACTGATTGCGACGGTCGCCAGTGAAGAAGATGGAGTTAGCAGCAGCGTAGGCAGGCCTTGTCTCCTAGGACTGCGATGCTCTGTTGTCGCAGTGGATGATGGTTTCTATCCACAGTTTATTTCTCTTTTGGGAGAATTTTAAACGTTTTTCCACGTACAGGGTAAAATAAACTGCAGATGGAAACTTACATCCGAAACCATCATCCACCAAAGTAGGAGGGCATCGCATTCATAAGGGACAATGCAGCAGTTAGCTTCATCTTCCCCACTGGCGATCGTGGCAATTGGTTGCGACCACTGAATGACTAACAACATTGCAATACATTCCGCCTAAGGTCCGCAACGTACACTACTGGTCATTAAAATTGCTACACCAACAAGAAATGCAGATGATAAACGAGTATTCATTAGACAAATGGCTTTGAGCACTATGGGACTCAACTTCTGAGGTCATCAGTCCCCTAGAACTTAGAACTACTTAAACCTAACTGACCTAAGGACATCACACACAACCATGCCCGAGGCAGGATTCGAACCTGCGACTGTAGCGATCGCGCGGTTCCAGACTGTAGCGCCTAGAACCGCTCGGCCACCCCGGCCGGCTATTCATTAGACAAATATATTATACTAGAAATGACATGTGATTACATTTTCACGCAATTTGGGTGCATAGATCCTGAGAAATTAGTACCCAGAGCCTACACCTCTGGCCGTAATAACGGCCTTGATACGCCTGGCCATTGAGTCAAACAGAGCTTGGATGGCGTGTACAGGTACAGCTGCCCATGCAGCTTCAACACGATACTACAGTTCATGAAGAGTAGTGACTGGCGTATTGTGACGAGCCCATACCATCACGCCGGGTGATACGCCAGTATGGCGATGACGAATACACGCTTCCAATGTGCGTTCACCGCGATGTCGCCAAACACGGATGCGACCATCGTGATTCTGTAAACAGAACCTGGATTCATCCAAAAAAATTACGTTTTGCCATTCGTGCAAACAGGTTCGTCGTCGAGTACACAATCGCAGGCGCTCCTGTCTGTGATACAGCATCAAGGGTAACCGCAGCCATGGTCTCCGAGCTGATAGTCCATGCGGCTGCAAACGTCGTCGAACTGTTCGTGTAGATGGTTGTTGTCTTGTAAATGTCCCCATCTGTTGACTCAGCGATCGAGACGTGGCTACACGATCCGTTACAGCCATGCGGATAAGATGCCTGTAACCTCGACTGCTAGTGATACGAGGCCGTTGGGATCCAGCACGGCGTTCCGTATTACCCCCCTGAACCCACAGATTCCATAATCTGCTAACAGTCATTGGATCTCGACCAACGCGAGTAGCAATGTCGCGATACGATAAACCGCAATCGCGATAGGCTGCAATCCGACCTTTATCAAAGTCGGAAACGTGATGGTATGCATTTCTCCTCCTTACTCGAGGCATCACAGCAACGTTTCACCAGGCGACGCCGGTCAACTGCTGTTTGTGTATGAGAAATCGGTTGGAAACTTTCCTCATGTCAGTACGTTGTAGGTGTCGCCACCGGCACCAACCTTGTGTCAATGCTCTGAAAAGGTAATCATTTCCATATCACAGCTTCTTCTTCCTGTCGGTTAAATTTCGCGTCTGTAGCACGTCATCTTCGTGGTGTAGCATTTTTAATGGCCAGTAGTGTAAAAAGTCACGTTTGCTGCCGAATGGGTATCATTGTGGCAGGCGCTGTGGCCTGTGGCTTCCATGGTCTGTAGCGTCATTGGATGACGTTTCCAGGAAGGTTCCTACCCTCAATTTGTTCCTCAAAACATCCTCTACAACCTCTCAAAGTCCGTTTGTAACGTTTTGTAAGATCCTGTATATAGATGTGTAGAAGGCCATCCAACGAGGCAATTGCGTACAGGTTGTCCCACATAAAACCTGTCACCTCTGTACCGGTTAATAATCTCTAGTCGAACTGCATGTGAAGTGGCAACACTGTCTCAAAAGTTGGCTACACCGCATTTTATAGGAAACTTGAGTTGAGCGCAGCTGTGTGTTCGTGTGTCAGTTGTTGTGAGAAACTCGCATTGCTGAGTTGTTACAGAAAGAGGGCAATTTGCATTAGAACAGTGAAATGATATTGTAGAGTGTTATATGAAGACAGGCTCCATCAAATAATGTAAATAAATGTTTCAAACGAAATATGCTGGTAGGAAATTCCTCACGACAGATCTGAACAAGACGGCTTTAAGAGCTGCTCAGAATGCGCAGGGGAATAGGTGGCCAACAGTGGGGACCCCTGAAACTACAGACAGGATTTGCATGGACAATACGAAAAGTCCCCTCAACCAGTAAGGAGCCTATGGTCGCAACATGTTGGTGTATCTTGTACATCGTGTTGTTGTGTACTGGAAGATATGAAATGAAAAGCCTACAGTGTGAGTATGGATATAGAGATGAAATCTGAGGATCAGGAAAAATGAGCTCATTATTTTAACTGACTGTTAACATCAATTGCTAATGGTTACTTCGATCGCTTGCTTTACTTCATGTCAGATGAGACATGGTTTCATTTGTCAGGCTATGTAAACTCCCAGACGTGCAAATATTGGTTGCAGGACAACCCACATATTCTGCATAAAGAACCTCTCCACTCAGAGAAGGTAGGTTTTCGGTGAGTGTTGTCCGATATGCTCATTATTGGCCCCATATTTGTCAGTTACACCTTAAACAGTGCCAGATATCTAGACATCTTTGATTCTTTGTATGCGCAGTTAACAGATGCAGAGAAGCTATATGCGGTATTCCAACAAGATGGGACAGCAGCTCACATATCCAAGCAAAGTGTGGCCCACATCACCAACGTGTTGCCTGAAGACAGACTTGTCAGTAGAGGCCTCTGGCCCCCAAGGTTCCCACACTTAACATCATTTGTTTCTTGTTTATGGGACAAGCTAAAAAGCAAAGTGTATGCTGACGATCCTCGCACAATAGACAATCTTAAGCGGAACATTACTAGAGAAATTAACATCACGACTGCAGAATTACAGCGTTTTGCTGGTAATGTCATCACGAAGTCAGCGATGCCTGGATGCCAATGACTACCACTTCGAGTATCTATGTTAAAAACGAAACTATATTTTTTTTAACGTTACCGTTATGTATTGATTTTTGGATAGCTCATTGTTACTTGAATCTCGGGAGTGAAGCGTACCAGTGTTAAGTGGGACATCCTATATTTGTAGTGTCTATCCTAAGAGTCATGAGGCGTTTTTTCTCTGGGGTTTCAGCAAATGTTTGCAACCTCCTCGGGATTTTGACGACCTAACAAGACAACTGATAGAATTTGGCACGGTATCCCACAGAAGGACATCCAACAATTCCATCAATCAATGCCAAGCCGTATAACCTCTTGCATAACGGCCAGAGTGAAAACAACGAGTTATTGACGTGCCCAGTTTGTGAACCTCTTTCTCTTGAATAAATTACTCAATTTTTTCTCAAATTGTAATAATTTGTTTGCCTGTACTTGTACATCACATCTACTTGGTCTTAGAGTGTACTTACCATGTCTTGTCGCAATCAATAAAAAATTTGGATGACGTGCTTTTTCTGAATGGCTTTATCTTCGCGAGTACTATCAAAGTCAGTCTGTTGAACTTTTAAGCATTTCACTTTTCAGATAACGGATTAGAAAACACATATTCTAGAAAACCACCTTACTTAGATTTATTTCATTGTTTTGCATTTAGCCCAGTCAGCAAAGACCAAAAATAGTAAACTGATGGAAAAAATCGGTTTAGTCGCAAATTTTTGTGCAGTCGTGGGAAGAAGTGCCATGAAAAACATACTACAAATCGTGACCGGTAGGGTGTGGGCGTGGGGACGTGTAAAGGTCACCATTTCTGGGTTTTCCTTGAATATCTCGAAAATGGTGGCATCTAGCAAAAACGATTACGAGTAGAAAATTACACTAAATTAAATTTCCTGCAAAGAAGGTCCTTTTCATTTTTGTCTCTAGGACTAATAGTTTCTGTTTTTCAGGGGATGAAAAAATCGTAGTTATTAAAAATAGTTTTTAATGGTATAATATTGGTGTTTACTGTTGAATAACGTGTATTAAAATCAAATATCAAATCTGTGTAACATAATTCAATGCTTGGAACTGCATTAAGGGAAAATTCTGTTCTGGGGGTGTAACAGAGTAGAAAGTTGGGGGCGGAGGTTAGAAGCGTGATGGAAAATTGGTAGCCTGATTGTGGTCGTTCACTTCCCTACTTCGTAGGTCAGCAAACTTTTCTACCGCACTACGTCACGAAAAGCAACTCGCTCTTAATTTAGTAGACCTATAAAGGAGGAAAATGCCACAATCCAACGACCTACCTTCTCGTACGCTTCTATCGCCCATCCCCAATTTTCCATCCTGTTACATAACCTGAGCACAATTTACCCGTAGTTCGGCTCTGCTGAAATTAAATGTGTTACAGATATTTAATATTTGTTCTTAACCGACGATATTTAACAATAGACATTAATTTTATACCACTAAACCGCTATTTTAATAAACTGCTATTTTTCCTTCGCGTGCAAAGCGCAAATATTAGTCCTAGAGGAAAAATGAATAGAACCTTCTTTGTACGAAATTTAATATAGGTTATTTTTGTATTGGAAAAACATTCTTGCTAGAGGCTGCAGTTTTCGAGATACTCAAAATCTAGAGAAGTGACTGCTACACACACACCCTCTCACACAACCCACCCCTCTCATCCGCACCCCACGCTCACATCCCAGCGGTCAGGTTTCTTAGTGTGTTGTTCATGACACTCCTCCTTCTGGGCAGTATTTGACAACATTATTGCATTTAGCTATACTTCCCCAATGTTTCTACATGGCTTACTAATGAGACATTTTGCCTCTGAAGGTGCAAGGTATTTTGAAACTGGTGTGATGCTTCGTCGTGGGGAAAGTACAATCAAGTTGAATAATTCAAGCGTGGAGTAATTGATTCAATTAACTCCCTAGTCCCCACGAACTCACGCTGTCGCGACAGCCGTTTCATGGACGATTTTCTAAAGTAACAAAAAGGGACGTAATCGTCGCTGTGTAAGCATTAACTGTCAAGGTTGTTGTTGGGGCTGTTGTTGTAAGTTTGTAGAAGCTCACACAACCTCGTACCTCCCCAGTACTGTTCTCTGCAGTTTCAGTATATAAAGAAAAATACTGTTTTATAAGTATTTTTGAGAACATTATCAAATTTAGGGAAAAAAACTGCGTTGTTGTATCTTAAAACAAATAAGCGATGCGCTGTTAGATATTGTAGCAAATAAGAGGCGTAAACAACAAGTACCGAAGTTATGTGGTCATATGGTTTCTATAGGTACTGGACTGCCGTGGCTCCGGTACGTTTACGTCAACTACTGACAGGTGGCTCTGCACGCGAGTGGCCAGTCCCCTGTCCCCACCCAGGCGCCAACCGTGTTATCTCCAGACCCGCGCTGGATGTACTACCGAGTTGCGTCCCAACGCGAAATGCTATCACACGTCCGCTATAATCAGACACCAGTCTGACGAGTGACACCGAAACAGCACTTATAAGGAAGCACTTATAGCCTGTAATTTTGTGCGTTGCTAAGACAAATACCATTCCTGTCCGGCCAGACATTTAATACGGAGTATTCTGAACAGTCTGGTCTGTAGCAGTGCAGACGTCGGACGAACGCCAGGAATACGAAGTGTTAGACATTTGTTGTAGCTTCATTGACGTTGTGGAGACACTGGAAGTCGACCACATAAAGCTACTTTTGTTTTATTTCATATGATCTGAAGCCATTTCAGTTTTCGCTGCTGTGTTATTCATCGTTGAAGTTAGTATGCTGTAAGCTTTGAAATACTTTTTTCTATATCTGCGTAATATTTTTTCTACGAGTCATTGTGGAACTAATTATTTTCCCAGATAATGGTGAAATTCAGAAAACATATTGCTGCTGTTAGAATAGCTAAAACATAAAAAATAGGAAAAAAACAATTTCACAGTAGCTGATTCTCGAGAACGAATTTTCCATAACCAGTAATTTTTCCTGTGAATGTTAGTAAATAAGAGCTTAAAAAATCAGTCTGTAAATAAAAAATGTGTGGCGTATAAAGTTGGGTGCATTATTACAGAAATATTTCACAAGAGACAAATGAAAATTTTTTCCTTAACAAAATACTACTAGAGACGAAGTTGAACTCACCGAGATTAGAACCTGAGGTCTATACAACTTTTTTAAAGCTCTGTTTTTATCGGAATTCGCATTACAGTTCTTAAGAAGAGTACGTATTTCTCATAATAACTGTTATTTAATTGTAATTTGTCTTGTTGTGCTGTTACAGCCGGCAGTCTGGAACCGCGCGACTGCTACGGTCGCAGGTTCGAATCCTGCCTCGGGCACGGATGTGTGTGATGTCCTTAGGTTAGTTAGGTTTAAGTAGTTCTAAGTTCTAGGGGACTGATGACCTCAGAAGTTAAGTCCCATAGTGCTCAGAACCATTTGAACAATACTCAAGAATCGGACGAATAAGCGCCTTGTGAGCCACTTCTTTAGTGCATCGATAACATTTTCCCTATGAATCTCCGTCTGGCATCTGATTGTGCTACTATTCGTTTTGTGTGGTTATTCCATTTAAGGTCGCTGCTGATAAATACTCCTAGATATTCCTGTTTCCAGGAATTTGTCATTAATAGTGTAGTCGTTCAGTATTTACTTTCAGGATCAACCGGCAGAGACAGCGTCATTCATCAATCGTCTGAAGGTCATTGCGCACATCGATACTGTTTCCTGACATTCCTACTTTGTTACAGACGCTCGGTGTGGAATCCTTACCAGGTAGTACTGACGGAGTATATCGAAAAAGTTCAAAGAAAGGCAGCATGTTTCGTATTATCGCGAAATATGGGAGAGAGTGTCACAGAAATGGTACAGGATTTGGGCTGGAAATCGTTAAAGTAAAGGCGTTTTTCGTTGCGACGGAATCTTCTCACGAAATTCCAATCACCAACTATCTCCTCTGAATGCGAAAATATTATGTTGACACCGACCTACATAGGGAGCAACGATTACCACGATAAAATAAGGGAAATAAGAGCTCCTACGGAAAGATATAGGTGTTCATTCTTTCCGTGCGCTATACGAGATTGGAATAATAGAGAATTGTGAAGGTGGTTCGATGAACCCTCTGCCAGGCACTTAAATGTATGTAGATGTAGATGTAGACAACCGCATCATCTGTGAACAGCCTTAAAGAGCACCCGATGCTTCCTGCTAGATCATTAAATGTATTGTAAACAGTAACGGCCATGTGACACTTCGTTAAGGTACTGTGGAAATTACCTTTGCATCAGTCGATTTTGTTCCATTAAGAGCGACGTATTAGGTTCTATCTGCAAGGAAGTCTTGAATACAGTCGCAGATCTGCTCCGATAATCTATAAGCTCGTATTTTTTTCGGTAAACGGCAGTGCGGGACGGTGTCAATGCCTTCGTGAAGTCAAGGAAAACGGCATCAACCTGAGAACTGTTGTCCCTTTGCTGTGGACCTCGTAGAGGAACAGAGCGAGCTGAGTTCCGCAGGCTCTCTGTTTGTGAGATCCAAATTGATTTTTATAGTGGAGATCTTAGATCTCCAAAAACGTGATGATTCTTGAGCGTAAAACATGTTCCATAATTCTACAGCGAATTGACGTTAACGATATGGCTTATAATTACCTGCATCAGCCCTATGAAAGTTCCTGAGAACGGGAACGACCTGCGCTATTTTCCATTCACTAGGTACCCTTCGTTGTTCCACCGAACTATCCGCTAGAAGCGAAGTAAGCTCTTTCTCAAAATCTTTGTAGAATCTTATAGGTATCTCATGTGGTCCTGATGCCTTTCTGCTACAAACAGATTGTAGTTGCTTTTCCATTCTGCCATCAGTTACCTCAATATCTGAATTTTCAACGTCTTTCAAGATTTTTCAGGAGGCTACTCCAGAGAACTGTGTCGAACAGATTTTCCATTTCGACTACGCAAATTTACATTGCTGGATACTGAAGTTGCAACACCAGGGATGGTAGCAAATAACGAGATTTTACTTGTTGTGTGTATGAAGTACAGAAGGAAGAATAGATGATTAAATCTGTAGATGATTTTTCGACATGCGAGGTGTGCAGACCTGCCACTTACGGCAGCAGTGACAGCTGTACCACGGCTAGGCAGTCAATGGAAATTACAACACACCGTGTTTCGAACGCCACGTGCAGTGACGAGCACGTGGGCGTACGCGCAAGGCCGGAAACAAACGATTAGTCGAGAAGTAATTAAAGAATAAGAGATCAGATGACATATTTGGGACAGTTTTATGACGAACAAACCTCTTCTCTATCCATAATTTCCGTACCAGTACTATTTCGAAGTATCTAAAGATTCAACCGCGAATTAAAGCATCTAAATAATTACAGAAACGAAAGAAACTTTGTCACAATAATTTCCTGCGTACAGAGGAACCGAAATCTGTAAACGGATTTCGGCTGCTTTCATTCTGAGAGCAGTTAATGAACTGGTCAGTGTGACCGCGGCCGTTAAGATGATTCAAGTTCAAGCCGAGCATCTCCTTGGTCTTGAGACGCGCACGACCACAGTAAGGCTCTCCGTCCCAACGGCTGAGACTGCGCCAGGTTAGGAAACCTGTGGTGCAAAAAACCGAAGAAGGGAAAGTAGAAAAAAGTGTGGAAAGTAAATATCGTAAAGGGAGGCTAAGAGATCACACAATAAGCAGATTCAGAAGGATGTAGGTTGCAGTAGTTCGGAGACGAAGAGGTTCGTACAGGATAGAATAGTATGGAGAGCTGTATCAAACCAGTCTTCGGTCTGAAGATCTCAACAAAGCATCTTGTAACATCGAAGCATTCTGCTGGAACTGTTGACTGGACATTGATCCTAAGGGAAACTTCCTGACAATGGCGGATGAAACTGAGATTTTTACACAACATCTGCAAGAACCACGCAACACATTAAATCAGCAGAACGTTTTATTTTATAGTCCTTTTTTTAGAAAGTCTGGAGGCCTCTTGTCACTGAATCCAACATTAATAAATATGGCATTAAATTCATGTCGCAGGTACGACATGTCTAGGGAAGACAGCGGAAGCGTTCGCGCGATCGCTTACTCAAACATCGTCAGCTTGGCGTCGGACCGAACACAGGCTGTACTCAAGTACCGGTAGGGCAGCGTCCACTGATCGTGACGCTTGTCTCGTACCGAGCGCGTGACACACCCGTGATCTGCCGTAAATATGGTTATGATCGCACACGTGATCACTACGTACATCTGAGTGACTAGTCTAGATACTTGGTGAACGTCATAAAGCGTGGACCCACCCGGAAGAGGGGGAGACATTTAGGTAGTCGTCTGGGACGCTAACCTTGTGTCAGTTGTCGTCAGGCTGCAGACTTAGGTTAGTTGGACAATATCGAGACGGTAGCATTACTGAGAAGATAGACCAGGGTTCGTGAGATCGATGACAGCTGGCTAGCAGAGCTCAGTAAGCTACATACTGTAACAGCGTGCATTTAGCTGGAGCAGCTCCGTTCAGCAGTGCCGGGGGCATACTTCCACTGAACTTTCATTGGCCCTGAGTTTCCTTGAGAATTACAGCGACTTCTGTGTCTCTAACGCCCGTTTAGCAAGTAAGTCCTTTACACGACGGGGTCCTGCAAGCGGCCCACGCGAAAGTCGCTCTTCGATTGCATCAATCGAGATAAGCCGCTGTCAGTCAAAATCTGCCCTTCTGCCTCCCTCTCGGGACACGACACGGGCGGCGAACGCTTTTTGGTGTCAGATGTGGGGTTGGGTGTTTCTTGCATCATTGGGTAGGTGAATCAAGGAGAATAATTACGAGAATAAGGACACTGGAATAAGTGCAAGGAAGCACAGCAGTTTTTATTGAACGCCGACCAGGAACGTGTCTAGGGAACAACTTCGAGACAGAGGATCGCCAGCGAAACCGCAGCCACTGCTTCGCAACCTTGAGCGAGGGTCTCACCTGACCCGGAAGCAGACAACGGGAGAACAATCAGCAGCCATCAAGAATACAACAGCAACGGAAGGTTAGTGACCATGTGTCCATCCACTGAGTCCGATAGTGCCTGCACATACAGTAGAAATCGACTATATTTAAGCTACAGTGAGGCAACTAAGTTAGTGCGACGATCGTCTGACGGTGATCGCGAACAACTGTCTGAATTTATAAACAACCATGACAATACTTACGAACTGGTAGATCCTAGTTTTAAGAAAATATTTTTAAAATTTACAGTACGAGAAATCAGAGGGTCAGCTTGTAGCGAATTATCAGTCCGTGACCGTACGGAAACCTAGCTACTAGTGCATGAGATTTTGATCGATAACTATGAGAATAAACGAACCTTAGACTATTACACTTGCAAATTACACTACTGGCCATTAAAATTGCTACACCACGACGATGATGTGCTACAGATGCGAAATTTAACCGACAGGAAGATGCTGTGATTCGCAAAGGATTAGCTTTTCAGAGCATTCACACAAGGTTGGCGCCGCTGCCGACACCTACAACATGCTGACATGAGGAAAGTTTCCTACCGATTTCTCATACACAAACAGCACTTGACTGGCGTTGCCTGGTGAAACGTTGTTGTGATGCCTCGTTTAAGGAGGAGAAATGCGTACCATCACGTTTCCGACTTTCATAAAGGTCGGATTGTAGCCTATCGCGATTGCGGTTTATCGTATCGCGACATTGGTGCTCGCGTTGGTCGAGATCCAATGACTGTTAGCAGAATATGGAATCTGTGGGTTCAGGAGGGTAATACGGAACGCCGTGCTGGATCCCAACGGCCTCGTATCACTAGCAGTCGAGATGACAGGCATCTTATCCGCACGGCTGTAACGGATCGTGCAGCCACATCTCGATCGCTGAGTGAACAGATGGGGACGTTTGCAAGACAACAACCATCTGCACGAACAGTTCGACGACGTTTGCAGCATCTTGGACTATCAGCTCGGAGACCATGCCTGCGGTTAACATTGACGCTGCATTACAGACAGGAGCGCCTGCGATGGTGTACTCAACGACGAACCTGGATGCACGAATGGCAAAACGTCATTCTTTCGGATGAATCCAGGTTCTGTTTACAGCACCATGATGGTCGCATCCGTGTTTGGCGACATCGCGGTGAACGCACATTGGAAGCGTGTATTCGGCATCACCATACTGGCGTATCACCCGGCGTGACGGTATGGGGTGCCATTGGTTACACATCTCGGTCACCTCTTGTTCGCATTGACGGCACTTTGGACAGTGAACGTTACATTTCAGATGTGTTACGACCCGTGGCTCTACCCTTCATTCGATCCCTGCAGGATAATTCACGACCGCATGTTGCAGGTCCTGTACGGGCCTTTCTGGATACAGTAAATGTTGGACTGCTGCCCTGTCCAGCACATTCTCCAGATCTTTCACCAACTAAAAAAGTCTGGTCGTCATCGTCATACTGGCGTATCACCCGGCGTGACGAGCAACTGGCTCGTCACAATACGCCAGTCACAACTCTTGATGAACTGTCGTATCGTGATGAAGCTGCGTGGGCAGCTGTACCTGTACACGCCATCCAAGCTGTTGTGTACATAGTTCCGCGCAGTCAGCGCGTACACAACTTTCCCACTAGAGCGCGCCCCGCTAAGCACAACAGCGCATCGCAGCGCTCGTCCGTCCCCGCACTACGAGATGGCGCTCTTAGAGACGGGCCGAATTCTGCTTCCGCCGATCCGCGTATTAATATGTAATGCAGCCAATGAGATTTCTGCTAACGTAGAACCTTTTCTCCTCACGGATCACACTCGCGCAGTGATACCTGAACGCGCGAGGTATTATAACGATTGTACAGACCTCCGATTAGTCAGTCTGCATTTATCTGCATCTGTCTGTACCAGTCTACATTATTCTGTACCAGTCTATAGTCAAGTTTTAGTCTGCGCCTAATAAGATTACCATATTCCTGTACATAGCCATGAAGATAAATGTATAGACACTTCGTCAAGTATCAGAGAATGTGAGAATATGATTAACGTACCAAGACCAAAGGAACTTCAGATTGTCAATTGTAAATAGCATACAGAATCAAATTAAGTAAAGTTTATGATTGTTATTATTTTAATAAATGTGTGTGAAAATTAATCAAGTTCTGTTTAAAGTTGATCGCCGTCAATCTGCTACTCTAAGCGTGCAAGTGGCATTTGTATCGTCTGACCTAACGACAGAAGATAAACACGCCACGATAAGACCACGAGACGTATTGCTGACACTCGTCTACTTCGTTAGAGCGACAAGTCAAATAATCTGATGGTGTGTGTACCGAAGGTCTTACAGTACGCACACCACACAAGCTCTGTTTGACTCGATGCCCAGGTGTATCAAGGGCGTTATTACGGCCAGAGCTGGTTGTCCTGGGTACTTATTTATCAGGATCTATGCACCCAAATTGCGTGAAAATGTAATCACCTGTCAGTTCTAGCATAACATATTTGTCCAATGAATACCTTTTTATCATCTGCACTTCTTCTTGGTGTAGCAATTTTAATGGCCAGTAGTGTATTTGGCAGCTGGCAAACACTGGATCAAAGTGTGGCTCGATGGGACGAAGAACAGATATGATGGAAGTCCATTTCAGGGAAGAGATGAAAAGAGTACTGAATGAAGAAGATGCTTACGCATTGATTAGAAAACTTGAAGGGGGGGTGGGGAGGGGGGGAGGAGAGCAGTTTGTATCGAAAAGGACCGAATAAAGACGATCATTAGAGCTCAAGGGGAACGCCTAACATTATTTGAAGCTATCGATTTAGGGTTAATCAAAGACAGTGCCACAACCTCAGAATGAGAGAAGGTTAAGGGATTTGTCAATCCAAGACAGGGCCGTCGATCAAGTGCGAAGTGCTTTACTTGCGGTGGGGACGGCCACTTGGCGCGTGACTGTAAACGAAAGTATCAAGTCTGACAAATTAACTGGCTCAAGTACTTCCACCAAGACAAGCTCCAAAGAAATTGCCTGTCATAGAGATGGACGTCCGTCATTTAAGAGGTAATGGTTCCAGATTGCCATGTCCATCCCCGGTGAGGAGCTGTCAGTGCAACCTGATGGGTCATGCTCCCCAGAGTACACATGTCGTCGCCCAGGCATTACACCGAGACTGTACAGAGAGCCCATAGTTAAATAAATATTCGTAAGAAGAGTGCTCTGGGAAACGAAAGCAAGGTGTAATGGCGCAGTCACATTATGCTGCATCTAGCATTATACATACCGTGGACTGCACCAACAAGTATGATTGTATTCAGTTAAAATGTCTGCATTCATGTAATCCTCAGATAAATACTGATGATGGTGTGCACGTGACTTTAATTAAGGCTCTAGGATCCAAGCCAGGGAAACACTAGGATTTGACAATAGTTCGGAGCACTGATCAGAACTAAAAGGAGAGCTAAAATAGTCTTGTACACACTGCAGGGGACAGAATGTGTACTTTCAGATCGTAGGGACAAGTATAGATTTACTCTTTGATGGGTTAGTGGGAAGAAAAAAAAATGGTTCAAATGGCTCTGAGCACTATGGGACTTAACTTCTGAGGTCATCAGTCCCCTAGAACTTAGAACAACTTAAACCTAACTAACCTGAGGACATCACACACATCCATGCCCAAGGCAGGATTCGAACCTGCGACCGTAGTGGTCACGCGGATCCGGACTGTAGCGCCTAGAACCGCTCGGCCACTTCGGCCGGCAGCGGGAAGAGGCTTCCTGGATCAGCACCATGTAATTACTGACTACGTAGGCAGAAGGCTCAAAATGTGGGACGGATGGGTTGAGTTGCAAGAGGTAGACGAATATTAGCAATTACCAAACTAGGGATGAAGCCAAACAGAAGCGCCAACACAGGACATGCAAGATGTGAGATGAAAAACAAGAGTTCAAGATCTAGCAAGAGGACACCACAAGGAATTACAGGATGCCAGAACCCTGAAGCGATAATGCAGAAACCCGCAGCAACACACTCGAGGAAGAGAAGTTTTCCTTGTCAAGTTGAAACTTCCCCTTTGAACAATTACACAGGACTGTGCTTAAACTGACACACAATATTTTGTTAGCGCAACGCAATCTGACTTTCAAAATTCCCTACAAAAGAATGGCCCTGACTAACATTAAACTATACCTTTCACAAATCACTTACCTCACAAAAATCTTCGCTGCTCAAGCTACTGCAATACAGCGAGCGCCACTACTGCCAGCTAAATAAAAGATTCAAACTATGGAAGGCACTAACTACTGATAGGGATAGTTAGCAAATGAAAGATATTAATAGAGAACAAACAATGTATTTACCTTGATATCATCATATATAAATATAGCAGTTCATGACAAATTTCAAAACTCCGCCATCTCTCTCCCCACATCCACCACTGCTGGCGGCTCACCTCCAACTGCGCAACGCTACGCGCTGTTCACAGCCAGCTGCCTAACACTACAGTGGCGAGTATTACAACAATGCAAAGCACCCACAGACTGCACACAGCACAGCCAGTGATTTTCATACAGAGGTGGCGTTACCAATAAAAAAACCTAAACAGCCTACTTACATAGCCCCCATGCTCCCCACAAAAAATTTTACAAATTGATTTGGGCAGTGGCCAATACAGATTTGATAAATTTTTTCATAATTACAATAACAAAGAAATCAAATGCACACACTTATTGATACAATGTTGGTCAAAAGCTAAAATTTTCTCACAGTCTATAAAGACAGTCCTGATCATTCATCACAGTGAAACTGCCGTTTCTTTTCTCAAAGTCTGAGCAGTAAAAGACAATGCACACGGAAGTAGTGGATTTCCATGCCGTCTTGAAGAAGTAGTGTTGTCCTTCCAACGGAAAGACAGTGCTGACTCTTGACATGCTGACAGGTAATGGGCCACAATGGAGCAAACCCACAGCAGAGTCATTCGAAGTTTTGAAGAATATTGGTAGGTAGGTCATCACAGAGCAGACCCACTGGAGTCCTGGTAGAGATTGTGGTATTGGTGGGCCACCAGAGGTGCAGACCCACTGCAGTCCTTGTAGAAATAATGGCATGGTGGGTCATCAAAGATGCAGACCCACTGTAGTCCTTGTAGAGATGATGGTATTGGTGGGTCATCAAAGATGCAGACCCACTGTAGTCCTTGTAGAGATGGCCAGCAGCCATCTGTTGCGATCTGTTGCGACTGTGCAGGTGCACAATCACCATCGAAGAGTCTTGCGAATAATATAGCAAGTCCATAACCACCACTTGTGCATTCACAAAGTTTTTGGAATTGTCCTTAGAACCAGCAATGCTGTTATCCAGTCCCTTGCTGAATTATTAACACACGTGCAAACACTAACAGTCCCTACTTCTCACATATTGTCCATATACTATGACCAACAGAAATGTGTGCAGTGAAATGTAACTTACAAGTTAATAATAAGATGAACTGGTGTCAATTACAATTTTATAACATGAGAATACAATTACAAAAGTACAGAATACATCATTAAAAACATAACAATACAGATAACATTTGTAGTACAGGCTTTACAAAAGAATCGAACTAACATATACATCAGTGGAATTATGACATGAGTACATACATAAAAGATCAGAATAATTATTGAAACATCGACTTCACACATGAGCATTAAAACAAAACAGAATAAATAATGTCTAAGCATATTTACAAGGTAAATAACATATTATTAATGCAAATTATATTTGAGGATTACAGTATTTCTCATCATAGTGAATGTAGCTTAGTATTAGAAAAATTCTACAACGTAAGTCTTATCAGATAAACATATAAATACAGGAAAAACATAAATACCCAAGGGTACACATTTATATAGCGGAATAATACAAGGAAAGGACAGGGTTTGTTTTACTGCAGTATTTTGCAAACAAAACTTTCTTTACTTCTCGGAGATCTCCCTTCGTTCTTCATTATTTCCAAAAGTCCTATCTACACCTGCTTTCTGTACTTTTCTCGTATAGCCTCTCAGTGCATTTCTTCAAATTCATCGCAACTCATTCTCTTATAGGCTACCCCCTCTTAAGCTAACTTAAATCTACTGAGCTCAGATGCTAAACTAAGGGACGAGGCAATGCAGCAGCACATAAAACAATTAATATAAACAGCAATGAAAAAAATGGAAAATCGCAAAGCAAGCTACAGTAAATCTAAATTACCAAGCAATGCAACATTACAACTAATATGAGCCAATGTGCAGTAACAAGAAAAATAAGTCAGTAGTAAAACTCGCTTAGCAGAGTAACACAAAGTCAAATTCAGTAACACTATGCCTGGCAAACAGCAGCTTATATCTAAACATGACATAGCTCAAGCAGAAAAAATATTACAGTAAAAACAACAATGCAGATAAGGGAAATGTATATTCACATCTTAATGTCTAAGTAATTAAAGTGGTGCACCACAACAACTTATTGTAAAAAAAATATTACCATGTACTTGAAAAGAAAATTATGTGTCCAGTTACTGTTACTAGTCCCTTCTTATTGTTCTTTCCTTTCCAAGTGCTCCTTTTTTTTTAAAAGAATGTGGATTACAAAATTATCATTTAATAGATCTGTTGACAGAAAGTGTTCACATTAGCAAATGCATCTAAGTTTATTTTATAAAACTAATGCTGTAACACAGCTGAAAAACAGGTATCAAATGAAATAAGCAATTACACAAACCAAAGCATAAAAATATCATTCAATAGTCATGTGACATTTCATAAGTTAGTAGAAATTCTCTCAACTCTCGTAGAAAGACGCTTGTCGTAATCAGGTGTGCAGATGTAAAAATATTTCTCGTCATTTCATTAGGCATTTCAGTAAATATCATAAATTACGAGCTCCACAGTATGCTTTCAATAAGGAAATGTCATTAGCGTGGATAATGGCCTCCCCCTTTTTTTTTTCCTACCTGTGCCGCTGGAAGGCTAATGGCTTTTTTTCGGGCGGCTGTCGCCCAGGTGGGTGCCCGCGACGCATTACGTGCAGGTGGTCACTTAACTTTCTTACGGAAATATTTACGACAGCAGTTTCCGCTACAGTGACAGTCTCACATAAAAATATTTCACAGGTCAAGAATTAGCGTTGCAAATCCGTAGAAAGAAAATCCTATAAATATAAGTGTCCAAATAAAATATTCGTCAGCATTGTGATACAGTCACGCATTTACGCACATTTCATAACTCTTAAAGTACGATTCTTGGTTTCCAACATACTTCTTATTCCTCATATACGGTAGCATCATCTTATTGATCATAAACATATCTCAACAGCATAGTACACATCGTCGTCGTAATAATAACATAACATCTCAGTCAATTCTCAAAGTTGTCGTAGCTTCCTCCAATAATTTCAAAACCTAAAAAAAATTCTCTGCTCATTTCAATAGTGTCATCTACCTCAAACGTACTTTAAAATCATGCTCCCTTACCAAATATATCATTCAAAGCTCTCAGAGTATCACAATGGTTCCGAAAAAATATGAACAGTTTACACAGTGCAGACAAAATACTATTTCATAAGTGTGAAGTTATCCAACTGTGTAATTACGTAAACATGTGTCACTGACATAGTAAAAAGAATGTTTGTTTCTTTGTCAAATAATCAGATAGCTGTGTAATTCTGTGCTAGAGAAATATGGTACCGATATGTCAAGTTGTATAAGCAAATACCATATTAGCTAGGGTTCCTTGTGGTTGCCACACACATGGTACACAAAGTAATGTAATTATACCCTCAGGTGTTACAGATTACAGCAATGGAATGAAATGTATCACGGAAAACTTTCTTTGTAATTAAAAAATCTTTAAAAAAGAAATGTTTTAAGTACAAAATTAATCACTCAAATACGTGTACTGTAGCGCTAAATGTGCGTCTTGTTGCAACATAATCTGTGTGGAAGTGTCGTAGTTATCGTCCTCCGAAAGCTAAGTTCTGCAGAAGTCAATGTACTTACCTCATAATACACAAAAGTGAAATGCTTTGCGTATAAATGTCTTAGTTATTACGCTTATTGCCGTGATGAGGAAAGTACTGTGCTGTAACGTATTGTTGTGCTACGGAAAAGGCAGTCTCATTGTAGCTATACCACAAAAGTTACTACTAAAACCTGTTTTACTTTCCAGAATAAAACAGAAAACTGTGCAGATATAAAACAGAAACACTGCAAAAGCAACATTGTAAATTGTCACTCATTAGTAGCGTCGTGATAAAATCGTGTAGCTGTCACATAAACTAACCACTGTGCCATCTGGTATCTCACTGAAAGTACTTTAAATCCAGAATATATTTTCAAGTAAACCAAAATGTTGCATTAAAATCTCATTAGCAGTACTGGTAAATGTTCTAAGTATGTAAGCCTTATAGTCGTTCCATAATCATGCAACTAACAAGCAAGAATGTACACACACAATAACACTGTGACATCTGTTCACTATAACAATGCATTCGTCATTTCTGTTTCAATAAGTTCTCTTGGTTCTTGACTGGATATTTAACTTCAAACATTGTTGCATGTTAACAGATTCTAAGTCTGACAAGCATACTAGTAATGTAAAGTGAAAAGTTTTATGGCAATGACAAAGTTAAAAAGCAGATTATCTTTCAATAAACGGTTTTACATGTGAAATGTGGTGTAAACCTTTACTCTTCCTAGTACGCAGAGTTTCAACTTCAACGCAATTATCATGTGGTATACGTCGGATTCTGTAAGGTCCATTGTAAACTAGAAAGAATTTGTGACTCAAGTGTTTCTTCTTATGTGACAATGAATGAGCTTTAATGAGAACTTTCTGACCAATAAATAATTTCTTTGCATTTGCTTTACCATGTAGTTCTCTCCTTTTGTCTGCTGCAGATTTTATATTTTTAAGAGCCAAATCAATTATGTCTTTGTGTCGAAGTTTACGTGTATTCGGGAAAGGTACAAGCTCTCTGATTCTGTTCGGTGGTTCTTCATTCTTCAGTACAAGAGTAGGTGGTAAAGCAGTGGAATCATGAGGCATTTCATTCAGCACATTTTGAAATAATTGTAGATATCTGTCCCAATGCTGATGCTTTCTGTGACAATAAAGTCTGCAAAGCTTATTGATTTCTTTCATAATCCGTTCAGACGGGTTGCAATGTGGTGAGTACAATGAAATAAAAACAGGTTTGATTTTATGATTCAGAAGCGTGCGTGACCAAACAGCAGATCTAAATTGCGGTCCGTTATCTGAAATGACTTCAGCAACGTGGCCCACTTCACGTAAGAAATTTTTAACAAAGGCGTTGGAGACAGATCGTCCAGTGGCTTTACGTAACGGAGTGAAAGAAACAAATTTTGAAGTAAGTTCAACAGCGACTAGAACGTACGAAAATCCATTAGATGTTCTGACAAGTGGTCCCAAGAGATCAACAGCAGCAAATTCTTTTAATTTAGAAGGAATGATAGGAAACAGCGGAGCACGATGGGAGATAGTAGATGGTTTCGCCTTTTGACAAAGTTTACAAATAGACAAGACTCTTCGAATTCTCTTTTCCATATTGTTAAAATAACAAGTCGTTCGAAGAATATGATAACATTTTCGTGGGCCAAAATGTGCATAGCTGAAATGAATGTACCAAATGAGCTTATTAACAAAATCGTCAGGAATGCAAAGTACCCATAGCTTGTCATCAACAGTGCAGCATTTGAACAGTATGTTGTTTCTAACCAGGTAATAATGCCGAATCTGTGTGTGTGTCTTTTCATGCCATTTGCTCTTGATGTCTTTCCAAATCGGATCTTTATCTTGTTCATGAGCAATGTCCTTTAAAGATGTGGTGATGAAGTTTTCAAAGGCGACTTTCTGAATGTAAAGAATACTGAAATTTTTCTCGAGGTTGCCTTCTGTGGTACTTTTCTCAAGCCCAGCCGGTGCGCGTGACAGTGCGTCCGCAACAATGTTCTCCTTGCCGGGAATGTAGACTATTGTGAAGTGGAATTCTTGCAGAAACAATGCCCAACGTTTTAACCTGTCATGATTTAATTTTGAAGACATAAGAAATTGTAATGCACGATGATCACTGTATACTTTTACGTGCTTACCAGAAAGAAAGAAACGGAATTTGTTAAATGCCCAAACGATAGCTAAAGCTTCTAATTCAGTAACGGAATAATTTTTTTCAGATTTTGTTAGCACTCGGCTAGCAAAAGCAATGGTTTTCTGAATGGTAGTGTCATTTTCTATGGCTTCTTGAAATAAATGGGCACCAAGACCGACTTTAGAAGAATCCGTGCTAAGGCAGAAATCTTGTGACAGATCTGGATGAGCTAAGATTGGCGCGTGAAGTAACGCTTCTTTCAAAGAATTGAATTCCAATTGTGCTTGTTCGTCCCAGTTCCATATAGTATTTTTTCCAGTGAGAGAACAAAGTTTTGGTGTAACAAGAATTTGCATATTCAGAAAACGACGGTAAAAATTTACGAGACCTAGAAAACTGCGGATTTGTCTTTTTGTGGATGGAACTGGAATGGCTCTGATTGCTTCTAACTTTTCAGGATCCGGCTGAATGCCTTCAGAAGAAATAATATGTCCCAAAAACTTCACCTTTGTCCTACCGAATTCAGACTTTTCCAAGTTAACTGTAATTCCAGATTCTGCAAAAATACGTAACAAACTGTTGAGGATGCGATTATGTAGTTCCCATGAAGCTTCTGCTATTAGAATATCGTCCACATATAAGGTGATGTGACGTTTTAAGAACTCAGGTAATATGGAATTTAGCCCGCGAATGAATGCTGCTGAAGAAATGTTCAAACCAAAGGGAAGTTTCCGAAACTGATAACAAACGCCGAAACAAAGGAAAGCTGTGTATTTTCTACATTCTGGATGAAGATCGATCTGATAAAAGCTGGATCTGAGATCAATGGAAGACAACACTTTTACACCATTAAAATTTTGAAGAAGTTCTTCCAACGTTTGCGGCCTATCTGTTTCAGGAATAATGATCGTATTGATTTGTCTCGAATCTAAGACAAGCCTGATCGATTCATTTTTCTTCTCAACAACATGTAATGGATTGTTGTATGAGCTTACTGCAGGCTCAATAATGCCCTCGTCGAGCATAGATTGTATTTCTGTTCTAACACGGTCCCTATAATGTGCTGGAATTACATATGGTCTAACACAAAATTTAGTATGCTCACGAACACGAAATTGGTATTGAAATCCCTTGATTGTTCCTGTTTTATGAGTAAAAACTGTGGAATGTTCTTGTAAAATCTCAAAAAGGTCCTGCCTATCAGTGTCATTACAATTCTCAATTGTTTGAATTTTATTCTGAATTAACTCATTAATTTCAAATATGCCGTCGATATCATCCCTGTCAGTTCTTGCAGAGTGATTGTTAGTGTCTAGTTCCGTAGAAAATTCCGAACTGTTGTCCAACAGAAGGTAAAGCCGATTGATTTCTTCGTCATGGTTTGAGAGCCAATCTTCAAATTTCAAAGCTATAGACTTACCTTCCTTCTCTAAACTTATTTCAGCATCGTGAAAGTTTAAGATTGCTTTGAATTCATTCAAAAAGTCTACTCCCAATATAATTTCCGTCGACAATAATGGGACAATAAGAAAGTTCGTAGAGAAGCTGTGGCTTTGACAAAAGAATTCTAAGTTGGTTTGTTGGCGTACATCTACACTTTTTCCAAAGATTGCACCTTGTAATTTAATCTTACGTAATGGAAGTGTGGGGCAATCGTTCGATTTGTTGCATTTGCTAAAGGCTGTTTCACTAATTACTGAGATGGGACTGCCAGAGTCAAGTACTGCCGTAAATTTTACGTCATTTACAGTAATGTGAATCACAGGATATGCAATGTTGTTAAGTTTTACGTCGTGTTCCTGGAGTAATATGTCCCTAATGTCTTCCATTTTTACGTAATTACTAGCTACGGCAGCTGCGTCATCAGTTTCATAAGCACATTTTGTTGCTGCCAGCGGTGTGAGTCATTGCCTATTGTCTCTTTGTTGGCGCGCGTCGTTATTGGGATTTGGAGACCTAACTTCTACAAATTCACCGTGACGAGAGGGCCCTGCTCTGTTTGAATCCCGCCAGTTCTGATGCAATTTAGGTCTGTCGTTACGATCATATCGTCTGTCGTCATGTCGGTAGATTCCATAGTTTCTTTCTTGTCGGTCACATGGTGGAGAATTTCTCCCTGAATCGTAACTGCGCGCTGGTCCGTTGCGTCTAAAGTTATTCTGTCTCCCTTGATAGTATTTATTTTGGTTCCCATATTGTCTGTTTCTCTGATTGTCTCTGTGATAGTCACTACCGCGGAGAGGCGATCTTTCCCTGTAATTATTACTACTCTGCCAGCGGTTGTCATACGGGTGGTGTCTGTTTTGGTCACGATTTGTGTTGTGAGAATAGCCTTGTCGCGTCCAGTTATTATTTCTTTCATCGCGGAATTGCGACTGATGTGATCTGTAATTGTTGTGCTCCTGCGTTCCGCGATTGTCAGTGTCACTTTCCAGTTCTTGTAACAGTCCCTGAAAAGCTTCAATGTCGTCTTTGCAATGTCCTGCCAAAATAATATGTCGTAAATGTTCAGGCAGTTTGATTAAGCAAATGCGGATGAGTTCTGAGGGGCTGTATGGGTTTGAAAGATACTGATTCTTATGCAACATGTCTTCAAAATATTTCATAAGACTGGAAAATTCAGATTGTTCGAAACGTTTCATCATTATGATGCTATGTTTTACTCGGTCTTGTGTGGCTTGAGACCAATATGCTGAGAGGAAGGCATGGTAAAACTCTCCTTCACTGTGGCAATCGTGAATTACCGATCGCATTCTTACAGCTGGTTCATTCTCCAAGTAGCCACACATAAATTCTAATCTGTGTTCTAACGACCAGTTGGGAGGAAAACAATGCGAGAATTGATGGAGCCATGCTTGTGGATGAATGTCGTTGCCAGAATTCTTAAATGTTTTGAATTTACGTGTAGTAATGAACAGCTTATAGTCAAAATCATCATGTTGGCGAGTCGCATATCGGTCATTGTTGCGTCGTGTCGGCTGTTCAATCTCAAAATTCGGTGGACATTGCCAATTTCTTTCATAACTTCCGAAATGCCCTGTGTTATTATTTTGTGGCTGTTCCGTATTTCTGTGTCCCTCTTCCCGTATTGGGGCGCGAGTATCCTCTGAAATACGTAATTCTTGTATAACTGTGTCAGCTGATCTTGTACTTCCCGGATTTCTCTTTGGTGTTGCGTATTAATCTGATTCTGATTTTGTTTGAATTTCCTAATTTGTTTGCACTCTTCTGTGTCATTCAGATTATCATCTACCTTCGTAGATAGATTAGTGGCCTGATCCGAAAGTTCGGCTACTTTCTCCGATAGTGTACTTATTTCCTCAGTGTGTTTTTCTGAACCAAGTTTCAGAGTGTCCATTTGTGTTGAAATCGTATCTACTGTGTCCTTTAAGTTTTCTTGAGTTTTTGCAAGTTGCGTAACCGAATCGGTAGATGCAACTGAGTCAATTTTAGCTTGCAAGGTGTTGTGATTTTCATGAACAATAGTTTGCAGTTCTTTTATGGCTGCTTCATGATTCTGTAATGCATTTTCATGACGCTCAAAAATAGGTTGGAAATGCTCACAAATTTGTGTTTTTACGTCATTACAGACTTTTTGACATTTCGATTCGATGTTATGTAACTCAGTAGTTAAATCTTCACGTGTTTGTTCAAGCGTGGTGTGAAGATTTTGTTCCATTGCGTCTAACTGTTGCTGTGTTTGTCTCTGGTGTTGTTCCATTGTGTCTAACTTTTGAAGCTTTTGCTGTGTTTGTCTCTGATTTTGTTCCATTGTGTCTAACTTTTTAAGATTTTGTCCCATTTGTCTCTGATTTTGTTCCATTTGTTGCATTAATTGCAATAATAATGTATTAGTGTCTGGAATCTGTTTCTCTACGCTTTTCGGCAGTGCATTTGCACCGGCAACATTCACATTTTGACAAGCAGAAAATGTGTCTTGACTTATTTGAGAAAACGGTGATGACCCAAAACCTGAATCTACAGTATTTGCGAAATTGTGTCCTGTCATTTCGGATTCCTGAGGCGAGCTGTTGCCGAGCGATCGCTCGATAATGCTTCCCTGTTCACTACCTGTTTCACTGTCTACGCCATTGTTTGCAGCCCGCTCCATTTCCCTATGCACAGTTACCAAATTACTACTTTGAACATCAGTTAATTCATTACTCGGTGGCGCTAACACACTGCTTTCATTTTCACTGTCATTTCTCAGTTTACTTTTGAGCCTAGTATTACGTTTTTCACACGCCATTATTGTCACAGTATTTCACACGACAACACAGAAAAACACAATTTGAAGATCAAAAATAAGAGAACACATTAACATAGCACTGAAAATAATATCTAGTTAATTGCAGCTGCGAAATACTTGGTGCAAATCTACATGCATGCCACAACGGTTTTACTGTACAACAATGAAAGACTGCAACTACAAAGGAGATTTTCTCTACAATTACGCGCTAGCAATAAACAATAGCTACACTAATTACACAAACTACAAGAAAAAAAATCAGAAGATTCCAGTGAGGTATCCTCGGCTAAGGGTCGACATATGAAACTTCCCCTTTGAACAATTATACAGGACTGTGCTTAAACTGACACACAATATTTTGTTAGCGCAACGCAATCTGACTTTCAAAATTCCCTACAAAAGAATGGCCCTGACTAACATTAAACTATACCTTTCACAAATCACTTACCTCACAAAAATCTTCGCTGCTGAAGCTACTGCAATACAGCGAGCGCCACTACTGCCAGCTAAATAAAAGATTCAAACTATGGAAGGCACTAACTACTGATAGGGATAGTTAGCAAATGAAAGATATTAATAGAGAACAAACAATGTATTTACCTTGATATCATCATATATAAATATAGCAGTTCATGACAAATTTCAAAACTCCGCCATCTCTCTCCCCACATCCACCACTGCTGGCGGCTCACCTCCAACTGCGCAACGCTACGCGCTGTTCACAGCCAGCTGCCTAACACTACAGTGGCGAGTATTACAACAATGCAAAGCACCCACAGACTGCACACAGCACAGCCAGTGATTTTCATACAGAGGTGGCGTTACCAATAAAAAAACCTAAACAGCCTACTTACAAAGTTAGCACAGGAAAGACTAGACACAAGGGCCGGAGACAAAAGCAACCGACCTGGCGACCTGGACACTAGCGCAAGCTACGAAGGAAACAGTCACAGGAAGGAATTCCGCAAGAATGAAGTGTCGACAGGCCGCACTAGATAAACGCCAATCAAACTGCAAGAAGCCAGCGGCATTGGCAGCAAGAGGGTAAAATGGAAACACAGATGGGACCAGGAGAAGAGCGAGCATTTGTGGAAGTAAGACTAACAAGAGTTCAGGCAGGGATGGCCAAGATTTCGCATTCGTGCCATGCCCTGGCCCCGGGAGGTGAAAGTGAGGCGTAGCGCCGTATACCGATCTTGTCTTGGAGGCGGTTAAGTGCGAGATGTTTCTCAGAGCTGCATAGTGACAGATGGTGACGCGAGACTGGACGCGAACGTAGTTTATGTATCAGCCGATAGAGGACAGTATTGGATAGTGGACTGTGGTTTAGTTTCGATTGTGCCCACTAGAGTGCACCAAAGTAATAGAATGTTTTTCATAAACTGTTCTAGTATTTTCATAAAGTGTTATTATTTCTTTTTGTGTATGTAAAATGTTATACATGTGTTTTAGCAGTATGAATGATGCGTGAGTGTGGTTTAAGGTTAACATGAAGATAATTGTTTAACGAGTTATGTACTGGGATTTAGTGTGGGAACATTTCGAAGAAGTATGGATTTGGACAAAGGGGATTTTTGTAGAATAGATTTGTAAAGTAAGCTTATGGTAAAGGGAAAGTTAACTCAGGTATAAATAACAATAGTAAATAACTTTATGCATAAACAAAACTTCAGCATATTAGATAAATATGTCGGTAAAAAGTGCAGTCGTTAGGTTTACTATTTTGCGATTGGTTATTGATGAAAAGCGCGGCTGACGCGGGAGAATATTGTGTTGCTATTGGCTGTTGAGTAAACTGACCAATGGTAAAGCAATATTCTTCGCGCGCCTTTCTCTGCTGGTAGAGAAGACTTACAGTATTCTAGAGAGGAGTCGGAGCCTACCCATGAAACAGTTCGGACGCGTGTAGTAGTAGTTCCGATGGAAACGGTAAGTTGCCGGATCTAGCAGTGTTTCATACATCAAAAGTGTTGTAAAGTGACGGCATAATTATTCCGATGGGTGTGTAGAAATGTCGGAATTTTTAAGTGAATTTTGTGACGAGAGAAGACATAAATTCCGCGTGGCGTATTGAGTGGGTCGGTGGCTAAAAACTGTGACTGCATTAGGTACCGACAGACTTAATATTTGTCGAGTATTCTCAATCAAAAACAATCCGTATTTTTGTAGCTATAACGTTTTCGGGAAATGCAATACCATAAACTTTCTAACGTGAGTGAAAGGGAATGTGAGTGACTATGTTAAGACTAGCACGGGCTTGGCAGTGATACTTGTTCACCTAAGTTTCAGAATATATTAATTAAGGACAAAATTTCTAACCTTTCATTTCGTGTGAAAACTTTCTCTCGAAACGTAGATTAGTGACTTTAATTGCAGCCTGGTTCACATCGAAGTACAGTAGGTTTCGCTCGGCTTCCCTACTGATGATATGCTGAGACAATGTTCACAGGTAGGTGCAGGTTCGTCGTAAAAGGACGGAAGGAACCGCGACGCCGCAAAAACACTCAGCCTCGCTTCACGTTTCCCCCACCACCACGCCGCGCTATCAGCGCGAGGAGGGAGAAAAGGGGAAAACGGCGGACGCACCACATTTAAATGGTAGTGCAGTCGCACTGCATACGGCTTGGTTTTAGATTTCACATTTCTCATCATAACAGATTATAAATATAATAAGTTTTTTGTCTTAATTACATTTAGCGCACTGAAAACAATATAATTTCTGTCTTGTACAAACTGTCTGCATGCTGACAGACGCAAACAATTTCACAGATTTCGCACTCAAGTTGCCTCGTGATCGTGATTCACTTATTTCCATAACGAAAGAAGGTCTCTTACCCAAATATGTCGATCGAAATATTGTAGCACTTTTGCAACCTCATTGTGGAGACTTGAAAAATCTACCTGAGGAAAGCATTGTAGACGTCCTGGACAGTGTTAACGTAAAAAGACTTGTCATTAAAACTGGAAATGTCTTGCAGGTCAATCAGTTACATCTCTACATGTTCAGGGGCGCTTGAACTGAAATGGCAAACGGTCTCGGAAACAGCTCGAAAGAAGGTGAAAGACTGACAGCGTCCCCAAAACTTTTATAAAACTATCCTTGTAATTCTTGCAAGCTCACAAAGAATTCCTCAACCTCGCGGTTTCTCTAACATAAGTGAGCTTAGGGAACTGGACAATCTTTGTGACAAAGCTATTTTCTTTTTAAATGCCACCCCATGAAATCAGAAAGAAATTACCTTGTAGTACCTTACTGTGGGCAGCGTGCGGTCAAGTCTACTAAAAATGTCAAATCTACAATCCATCTGGGATGATCTAATTTTCGTTCCTGCACTCCTTTTTCCTTCACAAATTCAACAATAGAGAATTTTAAATCGAAAAATCGTTCCAGGTATGCCCCTTGACTTAACCAACGTACGTTTTTGTAATACATGAAGCGTCCATACCCTACGTTCATTTCCACTGAAAACTGTTGTAAGTGACAGTGGAATGATGGATGTGACCAGAAATTTTACTATTTGTTGCAAAATTAAGAGCGAACAAGCAATCTTCATTCTCTCTACCGCACTACATCACGAAAAGCAACTCGCTCTTAATTTAGACCTATGAAGGCGGGAAATGCATGACCACAATCCGAAGACCTACTTTCTTGTACACTTCTAAAGTCCATCCGCATCTTTACATCCTGTTATACAACCAGAACACAATTTAGCCGTAGTAAGACTAATTGATCGGTGTATTCAACATAGTATGGTAGTTGGCGTAGTACGGCAGTGCTGGAATTAGATGCCGTATAAATATTTAATATTTGTTTTAACCCACATTATTTAACTATATACATTAATTTTATACCATTAAAACTCTATTTTAATAATCTGATATTTTTCCTTCGCATGCAAAGCGGAAATATTAGTCCTAGACGAAAATGGATAGAACCTTTTTTGTATTGCAAAAACATTTTTATTAGATGCCACTGCTTTCGAGATACTCAAGAAAAACCTAGAATATTGACTTCATACACAGGCCCCCTCCCCATCCCCTACCACCCACTCCCCACCCATGCTCATATTCCAGCGGTCAGGGCTATTCGTGTGTTGTTCATGACATTCCTCCTTTTAGGCAATATTTGTCGACATTATTGCACTTAGACTTACATCCCCAATGTTTCTACATGGCTTATTAACACAGTATTTTGCCTATGAAGGTGCAAGGTATTTTAAAGTTGGTGGGATGCTTCACTGCAGGGAAAGTACAAGAAAGTTGGCTAAATTCAACGCTGGGATGCTTGATTCTGTTAACTACCTTGTCCCTATAACCTTGCATTGTCACAACAGCCATTTCATCGATGATTTTGTAAAGCAACAAAATGGGAAGCAATCATCGCTGTGAATGCATTAACTGCGAGGGGTGTGTTACTACTGTTGCTGTATGCCTGTATAGGCTCACACAACCTCGTACCTCCCCATTGAGATGCTCTGCTATTTTACTATATAAAGAAAAATCCTGGTTTATAAGTGCTTTTGAGAACATCATTAAATTTAGGAATACAAACTGCGTAGTTGTATCTTAAAACAAATTAGCGATGCGCTGATAAATATTGTAGCAAAACAAGTACCGAAATTATGTGCTCATATGGCTTCTATAGGTACTGAAACTGCAGTGGCTCAGGTACACTTGCGTCGATTGCTGATAGATGGCCCTGCACGCACGCGAGTGGCCAGTCCCCCCAGGCGCCCGCCATGTTATCTCCAGACTGTGAGCGAAATATACTACAGGGTAGCGACCAAACACGAAATGCATCAGCTGTTCGCCATAATAAGAAACGACCCTGACAAGTGACACGGATACAGCACTTACAGCCCGTAATTTTGTGCGTGGGTAAGACAAATTCCATCCCTGTATGATCTGACATTTAACACGGAGTGTCCTCAACAGTCTGATGTAAAGCTGTGTAAACGTCGGACGAATGCCAAGAATATGAAGTACTAGTCATTTGTTGTAGTTTTATTGATGTTGTGGAAACACTGGGAGTCGACCACATATAGTTACTTTTGTTTTATTTCATACGATCTGAAGGGTTTTCAGTTTTCATTGCTGAGATACTCAACGCCTTCAAAGTTCTAAGCTTTGAAATACGTTTTTCGTACCTGCATAGTATTTTTTCGAACGAGTCACTGTGGACATAATTTTCTTAGATGTTAGGGAAACCTAGAAAACATATTTCTGCTATTAGAATACCTAAAACATTAAAAATCGGAAAAAACCATTCCACAGTAACTGATTTTGGAGAACGAATTTTCCGTAACCAATAATTTGCCCTGTCAATGTTAATAAATGTCAGTTTAAAAATAAGTCTGCAAATAAAAAATTTCTGGCGTATAGGTTGGATGATTAGTACAGAAATATTTCACAAGAGACAAATCAAATTTTTCGCATTAACAAATAACTAAAAGAGATGAAGGAAATGTTAATAGGAAAAACAGTAAGTTGAACTCAGCAAGGTTGGAACCTGAGGTCTATTGGTTGGTAGAGAGGCACTATACAACTTTTGTTAAAGCTATGTTTTTAATACACTACTGGCCATTTAAATTGCTACACCAAGAAGAAATGCAGATGATAAACCGGTATTCATTGGACAAATATATTGTACTAGAACTGACATGTGATTGCATTTTCACGCAATTTGGGTGCATAGATCCTGAGAAATCATTACTCAGAACCAACACCTCTGGCCGTAATAACGGCCTTGATATGCGTGGGCATTCAGTCAAACAGAGCTTGGATGGCTTGTACCGGTACAGCTGCCCATGCAGCTTCAACAGGATACTACAGTTCATCAAGAGTAGTAACTGGCGTATTGTGATGAGCCAGTTGCTCGGCCACCATTGACCAGACGTTTTCAATTGGTGAGAGATCTGGAGAATGTGCTAGACAGGGCAGCAGTCCAACATTTTCTGTATCCAGAAAGGCCCATACAGGACCTGCAACATACGGTCGTGCATTATCATGCTGTGATGTAGGATTTCGCAGGGATCGAATGAAGAGTAGACCCACGGGTCATAACACATCTGAAATGTAACGGCCACTGTACAAAGTGCCGTCAATGCGAACAAGAGGTGACCGAGATGTGTAACCAATGGCACCCCATACCATCACGCCGGGTAATACGCCAGTATGGCGATGACGAATATACGCTTCCAATGTGCGTCCACCACGATGTCGCCAAACACGGATGCGACCATCATGATGCTGTAAACAGAACCTGGATTCATCCGAAAAAATGACATTTTGCCATTCGTGCACCCAGGTTCGTCGTTGAGTACACCATCGCAGGCGCTCCTGTCTGTGATGCAGCGTCAAGGGTAACCGCAGACATGGTCTCCAAGCTGATAGTCCATGCTGCTGCAAACGTCGTCGAACTGTTCGCGCAGATGGTTGTTGTCTTTCAAACGTCCCATTTTTTGACTCAGGGATCGAGAGGTGGCTGCACGATCCGTTACAGCCGTGCGAATAAGATGCCTATCATCTCGACTGCTAGTGGTACGAGGCCGTTGGGATCCTTTCTATTAGGAGCCGTGCTGGCTGTCGCCGGTGCTCCTGACGTCACCACAAAGTCTGTGTGGACAAATATCTTGCTCCAGACAAGCCGCTTCCCTGCTCAAGGTGCGGGACTCGGCTGTAGGATCCCGGACGGTCGAGCAAACATACATCTGTGCTGAAAGAACAGAACACCTCGAATGACTAGAGATAGGACGTTCATATTCACAGCACATGTACACTACTGACCATTAAAATTGCTACACCAAGAAGAAATGCAGATAATAAACGGGTATTCATTGGACAAATATATTATACTAGAACTGACATGTCCATTACATTTCCACGCAATTTGGCTGCATAGATCCTGAGAAATCATTACTCAGAACCAACACCTCTGGCCGTAATAACGGCCTTGATATGCCTGGGCATTCAGTCAAACAGAGCTTGGATGGCTTGTATCGGTACAGCTGCCCATGCAGCTTCAACACGATACCGCAGTTCATCAAGAGTAGTGACTGGCGTATTGTCACTAGCCAGTTGCACGGCCGCCACTGACCAGACTTTTTCAGTTGGTGAAAGATCTGAAGAATGTGGTGGACAGGTCAGCGGTCGAACATTTTCTGTATCCAGACAGGCCCGTACAGGACCTGCAACATGCGGTCGTGAATTATCCTGCTGAAATGTAGGGTTTCTCAGGAATCGAATTAAGGGTAGAGCCACGGGTCGTAACACATCAGAAATGTAACGTCCACTGTTCAAAGTGCCGTCAATGCGAATAAGAGGTGACCGAGAAGTGTAACCAAAGGCACTCCGCACCATCACGCCGGGTGATACGCCACTATGGCGATGACGAATACACGCTTCCAATGTGCGTTCAGCGCGATGTCGCCATACACGGATGCAACCATCATGATGCCGTAAACAGAACCTGGATTCATCCGAAAAAATGACATTTTGCCATTCGTGCACCCAGGTTCGTCGTTGAGTAGACCATAGCAAGCGCTCCTGTCTGTGATGCAGCGTCAAGGGTACCCGCAGCCATGGTCTCCGAGCTGATAGTCCATGCTACTGCAAACGTCGTCGAACAGTTTGCGCAGATGGTTGTTGTCTTTCAAACGTCCCCATCTGTTCACTAAGCGATCGAGATGTGGCTGCACGATCCGTTACAGCCGTGCGGATAAGATGCCTGTCATCTCGACTGCTAGTGGTACGAGGCCGTTGGGATCCAGCACGGCGTTCCGTATTACCCTCCTGAACCCACGGATTCCATATTCTGCTAACAGTCATTGGATCTCGACAACGCGAGCACCAATGTTGCGATACGATATACCGCAATCGCGATAGGCTACAATCCGCCCTTTATCAAAGTTGGAAACGTGATGGTACTCATTTCTCCTCCTTACACGTGGCTTGACAACAACGTTTCATCAGGGAACGCCGGTCAACTGCTGGTTTTGTATGAGAAATCGGTAGGAAACTTTCCTTATGTCAGCACGTTGTAGGTGTCGCCACCGGCGCCAACCTTGTGTGAATGCTCTGAAAAGCTTATCATTTGCATATCACAGCATCTTCTTCCTGTCGGTTAAATTTCGCATCTGTAGCACGTCATCTTCGTGGTGTAGCAATTTTAATGGCCAGTAATGTAGAATTCGCATTACAGTTCTTATGATGAAGAGTACGTATACCTCATAATAACAGTCATTTAATTGTAATTTGTGTTGTTTTGCAACATAAATCTATAAATCTTATTCGCTATTTCCCCTTTTTGACAATATATAAAATACCGTATGTGCCTGTAATCAACTGACGATTTTTTTTATATTCATGTTGTAGGTAACGTTATTCACCTGGGTATAGAAGGCTATCTAGTAATGTCGCCGTCAGGGAGACATTATACAATAATATTCCTTCCTTAGTTCTCAATCATCCTAACCTTCAATCACCACAGCGATCCATCTCAAAAGCTTTACCTTCTGGTTCAAAATGGTTCAAATGGCTCTGAGCACTATGCGACTTAACCTCTGAGGTCATCAGTCGCCTAGAACTTAGAACTAATTAAACCTAACTAATCTAAGGACATCACACACATCCACGCCCGAGGCAGGATTCAAACGTGCGACCGTAGCGGTCGCTCGGCTCCAGACTGTAGCGCCTAGAACCGCACGGCCACTCCGGCCGGCTTACCTTCTGGTGTAACCAATGATATCTACGGAACAAGCAATAATTATATCATAACCACCCAAACATTCTGTCCTTGAGACCGCTACCTAACAATCTACAACCGTCCAGTCATCTTAAGGAAAACAGTAATGTATATAGCCTGAACACTCGGTCAGGAACTGAGATCTCCTGTTACTAACCTACCGAAGGAAAGCCCACTGTGAACTAAGACTACTTTCTGCGCGAATACGGCGATGGAATCCTTCGATCGTCATTCATACGTACAACGTAATCGTCCGATCGATCCTCTTCTACGCAGTTTTCACAAACCTGTGGGCCTCTCGGATTTACTGTTCCTTTCAAACCCTGGAACAACACGCATTGCGTTTCGCTTTCTGTGTCCGGCTACCATCCACCAACTTCACTCAGCACTGAATCTTCAAGGTTCCACATCTCCAATAAGAAACCTAGAACAACTCCGTGTGCCGTACGATCTCATAGATCTGAATACCACCGCCCTACAGCAAAGCCCACGCTCCAGAAGCCTGGCCTGCTGGAGCGGCGCCCTTCCTTGCATCTCCTGACACTTCGCACCCCTCCCCAGTGTCATTCCAGTCGTCCCTCTCTTTTAGAACGTGAAACCATCCACCCTAGGCCTACCCACACCATCAGCTCTTACCTACCCTACACCTTCCACCACAAAATAATATGTCTACGCTCGCGACGACCAAGCATGGTGGAAGTGGTATACCTCTCATCAGAACCACAGTCGTTTCTTTTTATCATCTTCAGTTTTGGTAGTCACATTTTCGTTGTTTGGTATCTCTGTCGCACAGTAGGTATCGACTGGACACCCTGTATTTTCCTCCGTCCTGTCCCTCTTCTTTAATCTGTTGCTAACAATGTTTGTTTGTCTTCCAGCATTCCAAGAATTCTTCTTTTTTTTCTCACTTCCCCGCAATCTTCCCTTCGACGACTTCACGCTGCAGCCGGCCGGGGTGGCCGAGAGGTTCTAGGCGCTACCAGTCTGGAACCGCGCGACTGCTACGATCGCACATTCGAATCCTGCCTCGGGCATGGATGTGTGTGATGTCCTTATGTTAGTTAGTTTTAAGTAGTTCTAAGTTCTAGGGGACTGATGACCTCAGAAGTTAAGTCCCATAGCGCTCAGAACCATTTGAGCCTTCACGCTGCAGGAAATTTCTTCGCTGACAAAACACATGGCGAATGTCTTTCTTAATTCTGTCAGAGTTCTTTTTGCTGTCCACAAATCTTCTACTTTTTCAAAGCTGTTTTTACCCATAGATTTTGTACTTCTTATTTTCTTCAAACAGATTTCTTTTGATCTAAGCTCTGTCTTCCAGAAAGTGTTTGACATAAACTTGGCCGATTCTCATCATTCTGGTCATTACTACATTTATCCTCATTCAGTACTGTTTCCGGTTTTTACTACACTCTAAATGGTAAATTTTAGTTCTTCCTCTGATACTGCCAACGCTGCTTGTTCATCTGCATTATTACTTCTCTCTGTCCTTTCTTCCCCTACTACACCTCTTTCATTTTCTAACTCTTTCTCTTTTAGGTGCTCAGCAACAGTATTGAAAAACGTTGTACAAAGACAATATCTTTGTACACCACCGCTTCCAATCCCACTTGTAATCCCTCCCTTTCCTAATCGGCCTACTGTGTTTCGATATAATTGACCGTGATCGCATTAAATTTTATAGTGAGTACGGGTATCGTTTGCCGGCTCTGTGACCGAGCGGTTCTAGGCGCTTCAGTCCCTAACCACGCAGCTGCTACGATCGCAGGTTCGAATCCTGCCTCGGGCATGGATGTGTGTGAAGTCCTTAGGTTAGTTAGGTTTAAGTAGTTCTAAGTCTAGTGGACTGACGACCTCAGATGTTAAGTCCCCTAGCGCTTGGAGCCATTTGAACGGGTATCGTTGCCAAAGGAAAATAACACCGGTTGGTTGGAGAAAAGTGTGCAACAGACTCTTCTGAAGGAAGAACCTATTCTAAACTTAAGCTAAATACTGATGATAATTTTGAAATGCGTGGAATACAGTGCAATCGCTCATGAACCGCACAGGGGGGAAAAGGGTACTACGTAATATTTACCACAAAAATTACTGATACTTCAAAGAAGACGCTGATTAGCTAAAAAGTGGATAATTAAACGGTCGCCAGCCCGCTAGGGCAATGGATCTGAAGAATCTTAAGAAAGGTAATAGCAAAAAATTTCAAGTAAATAATCAGTGGCATGCAACAGGTTGTCAGGCTTTTCCACAGCACAACAATTCAAAAGAAAAAATCAGAAAACACCGAGTTTGCAGTTACTTACTGCGAAATACTAAATTTTGAAAGTAAAGTTCAATGGAGTTACTGGTTAAAGAAATATAACTAAAACTTTGTTATGTAAAAAAATTACTTTCAGTAAATCCAGTGTAACGTAATGCAAAATTTAGAGACAAACAATTTACATTTGATTATTGAAAGATTGAACTGAATTTACTTTGAGCAAACAGGCAATTGATTTTACTTTTAATGTAACAACAATCAAATATATACCAAGACAGGAGAAGTTACTCGCTAAGCTAACTACAGAATAAATGAAATTGCGCACTCTTAATTTGTGCTGTATCTTTAGTTATTAGTTTTGCCAGTGAAATTTTTCGTTACTTTAAGTGAATGAAGTTAATACTAAGATTTGCAAATTAGCTTAGCCTCTGTTATGCGGTACAAGAATGAACATTTACTGAGGCATAAAATTTAGACTGAAACTGGTCATTAACAAACACAAAAAACTCTAAATAATTAATCAATTTTCATATTCTTACGAAACTCGGTGAGGGCGTGGAAAGGAAAGGGAAAGCATGGAACCCTATGGTTCCCCCTTAACACGTCAGAAAGGTAACGCCTGCTGCCCAAGGGCAAAGAACAGGACCCCTGTGACTCTGTACTCAGAAGCCGGACCCGCCTGGGAGGACGGCGTGGTGTCTCTGGTCTGTGGCTCCAGCGTCCAGCGCTGTCGTTGGGCGCCCCCCCAAGTCTCTCTCTCTCTCTTTCTCTCTCTCTCCGTCCCTCTCTCTCTATCTCTCTCTCTCTCTCTCCCACTCTCTATTCTCTCTCTCTCTCTCTCTCTCTCTCTCTCTCTCTCTCTCTCTCTGCTGCCGCGTCGAGGGAGGCGCCGACCACCGTGCTGGCTGTCGCCGGTGCTCCTGACGTCACCACAAAGTCTGTGTGGACAGATGCCTTGCTCCAGACAAGCCGTTTCCCTGCTCAAGGTGCGGGACTCGGCTGTAGGATCCTGGACGGTCGAGCAAATATACATCTGTGCTGTAGGGCAGTAGCGGAGTGGAACCGTCGAGATGCTACATGAGATGAGCACTGCCATACTCATCCCATCTATTCCATATTCCCACGACAGTCGCTGTATGCTTTCTATAAATATTTGTCTATAAATGAAAATACTGAATAATGTTTTGCCAAAACCTTTCATTTTGCGCAACATGTACTTCAGACATCTTGTTCTACTGCTGAGCAGTACTGACTCTTGATTGGTCCTGTGTTCTGTATGTGAACAGTATCGTGAAAAAGATCTTTAATCTTAAAGAAATACTGGATTTGAAAAAAATGAGAATGAATATAATTAAATACCGGAAGAAACTAATTGTGTGCTCAGTGAAAACTACACTCATGTTCAGAAAGAACAGAACACCTCGAATGACTAGAGATAGGACGTTTATATTCACAGCACATGTACACTACTGACCATTAAAATTGCTACACCAAGAAGAAATGCAGATAATAAACGGGTATTCATTGGACAAATATATTTTACTAGAACTGACATGTGATTACATATTCACGCAATTTGGGTGCATAGATCCTGAGAAATTAGTACCCAGAACAACCACCTCTGGCCGTAATAACGGCCTAGATACGCCTGGGCATTGAGTCAAACAGAGCTTGGATGGCGTGTACCGGTACAGCTGCCCATGCAGCTTCAACACGATACCACAGTTCATCAAGAGTAGTGACTGGCGTATTGTGACGAGCCAGTTGCTCGGCCACCATTGACCAGACGTTTTCAATTGGTGAGAGATCTGGAGAATGTGCTGGCCAGGGCAGCTGTCGAACATTTTCTGTATCCAGAAAGGCCCGTGCAGGACATGCAACATGCGGTCGTGCATTATCCTTCTGAAATGTAGGGTTTCGCAGGGATCGAATGAAGGGTAGAGCCACGGGTCGTAACACATCTGAAATGTAACGTCCACTGTTCAAAGTGCCGTCAATGCGAACAAGAGGTGACCGAGACGTGTAACCAATGGCACCCCATACCATCACGCCGGGTGATACGCCAGTATGGCGATGACGAATACAAGCTTCCAATGTGCGTTCACCGCGATGTCGCCAAACACGGATGCGACCATCATGATGCTGTAAACAGAACCTGGATTCATCCGAAAACATGACATTTTGCCATTCGTGCACCCGTTTCGTCGTTGAGTACACCATCGCAGGTGCTCCTGTCTGTGATGCAGCGTCAAGAGTAACCGCAGCCATGATCTCCGAGCTGATAGTCCATGCTGCTGCAAACGTCGTCGAACTTTTCGTGCAGATGGTTGTTGTCTTGTAAACGTCCCCATCTGTAGACTCAGGGATCGAGACGTGGCTGCGCGATCCGTTACAGCCATGCGGATAAGATGCCTCTCATCTCGACTGCTAGTGGTACGAGGCCATTGGGATCCAGCAAGGCGTTGCGTATTACCCTCCTGAACCCACCGATTCCATATTCTGCTAACAGTCATTGGATCTCGACCAACGCGAGCAGCAATGTTGTGATACGATAAACCGCAATCGCGATAGGCTACAGTCCGACCTTTATCAAAGTCGGAAACGTGATGGTACGCATTTCTCCTCCTTACACGAGGCATCACAGCGACGTTTCACCAGCCAACGCCGGTCAAGTGCTGTTTGTGTATGAGAAATCGGTTGGAAACTTTCCTCATGCCTTCACGTTTTAGGTGTCACCACCGGCGCCAACCTTGTGTGACTTCTCGGAAAAGCTAATCATTTGTATAGCACGGCTTCTTCTTTCTGTCGGTTACATTTCGCGTCTGTAGCACATCATCTTCGTGGTGTAGCAATTTTAATGGCCAGTAGTGTATATTAGTACTTTCTGCAGAAATAGTTACCAACTGAACCATGTTGGCCCGCGGGTTCAAGTTCAACATCGATATCGCGGCGCAACACAACCTACCGGTAAAATGTGTCTGTGGCTCTCGCTGTCGCTGTAAACCGACGGTAATGTATCCGTGTGATTCGAGCAGACGTGCAGGATGTCTCGGAGACGTATGCGCGAAACTTACCGTCGAATCAGTGAGTTTGAAAGAGGGCTTATTATGGACATGAGAGAATGGTGATGCAGCCACCCGTGAACTGCTGCTCGTGTGGGATGAAATGTTTCGGTAGTGCAACGTGTGCGTACAGAATGGTTCACGGAAGATCGTAGAACAGGACGAGATGGGTCAGGTCGAACCACTCATGCCACCCTCGAGAAGATCAACACTTCATCCGAATAGCATTGCAGGACACATCTGCGTCCCTCCCGGTTCTCGCGCAGCAGTGGAACAGTGTAACACATCGTGCACTGTCAGGGGTGACAGTCCGTCGCCGTTTATTACCTGCGCTTCGTCCACTTTTCCACCTACCTATGACGAATGTGGGCAACGGTCTTGCCGCAGTAGATACACCGGTTCCCGTGAAATCACCGAAGTTAAACGCTGTCGGGCGTGGTCGGCACTTGGATGGGTGACCATCCAGGCCGCCATGCGCTGTTGCCATTTTCCGGGGTGCACTCTGCCTCATGATGCCAATTGAGGAGCTACTCGACCGAATAGTAGCGTCTTCGGTCAAGAACACCATCATAACGACCGGGAGAGCGGTGTGCTGACCCCATGTCCCTCCTAGCCGCATCCTCCTCTGAGGATGACACGGCGGTGGGATGGTTCCGATGGGCCTGTAGACGGAGTGGTTTTTTTATGACGAATGTGCGGAGACTTTTTAGACTACTGTTGTGTATGGAACGACATTAGTGGAGACAGGAATGGCCTCACATAGTGTTTTCGGACGAATTCAGGTTGTGTTTGTTTGAAATTTATGGCCGCATTTTGGTTCGCCACAGATAGTGGGAGCGGCATCACAGTGACTGCATTCGCACAAAACATACAGTGCCAATTAAACGCCTTATGGTGTGCGGTGATACTGGGTACAAGAACAAATCACAGTTGCCTCTTGTCCAAGGCACCGTGACCAGTGTTCTCTACGTGAATGACATCCTGTGACCCGTAGCCATACCCTTTCTTCACAACACCCCAGACGCCATTTTTCAGCACGACAATGCACGACCACATGTTGCTTCACGAACACGTGCCTTCTTGGTGTCACACGATGTCAGCCTTTGATCCTGGCCCCCATGTCACCAGACTTGCCGCAAATCGAAAATGTGTGGGAAATGGTAAAAACCGGTGCAGTGCTGTGACCCAATGCCAACGATCAGCTTTGGAACAAGTGAATGCAGCATGGACGGCTACACCACAGGACGCCATTCGCGCCATATACGTGTCGATGAGATAACGCATGGCACAAGTTATCAGGGGCCATGATGGACTCTGTGCCTACTAGGCAACAGGACACACGCTGAACCGAGGTGAGTGAAATGCTAATCTTTTCTGTTGAACATACTAATGTACATGTCCTGTAAATAGGAACGCCCTATCTCTAGTCGTTCAAGGTGTGTGAAGTACATTATGAAAGTTGCATAATACAAAGTGAAACGTCTGAGCTGAAATATCCACGAAAACAAAATACTGCTCTACTCAAAAGAAAATATCTGTTTGAGATTACCTACACTGTTCGCAGTAAATTAAAATTTAGCACAACACCTGAAAATTTTGACTGTATGCTGTTTCCTCCTAAAATGCAAAGTGAGATCTGTTCTGAAATAAAAGTAAATTACCTCATACTCAGCATACTGTTTTGTATCTGTTGTACTGACGTTCTGGAAAGCAAACTGAAATCAGCAAATGCAGCAGCTAAAGAAAAACAATCTACTCATTACAATGTGAGACCTTAACTTTTCCCGGCGAATCGAATGTTCAAATAACTTACGGGTTTGCTGCCGGGTGACGTCGTCGAACACCGCCGATATTTCGACAGGAGCACACCCTGCCATTCTCAAGGCACAAATGCAAGGAAGAAAAAATGTGCAAGCTGCTTGCAATCCGGCTCTGTCTCTCATCAAAAAACAGAGGGACAGAATTAGTGCTACCTCACCTGTTGATTAATAGTAACTATCGATATTTGTGATGTTGGTTATCTTTAGTTGTGTTGACACTTGTTCTGTGTGTGGCGTCTTCCTTGTTTCTCCTCTGTGAACCGAGGTATTAAATTTGCTTGCACATTTTTTCTTCCTTGCATTTGTGCCTTGAGAATGGCAGGGTGTGCTCCTGTCGAAATATCGGCGGTGTTTGACGACGTCACCCGGCAGCAAACCCGTAAGTTATTTGAATACTCATTACAATGTTTATTTGTTTGCTTGTCATAAACAATCTGTGGTTTCGTGTGGCGTGAAGTGCAATGCACACACGACAAAATATTCAAAACTTTACTAACAGTGATGGAGGAAGTCCTTCTTGAACAATTAAACTCTGATTATTGTCGAAAAAGACTGTACAACGTAATAAGACCCTAACAATTACAAAATTCACTCATTACTAAGAAAATTACAGACTTTTAAAATAATTGCTCTACTTGTGAAGTAATGGAAATGGAGAGAACAAATTAACACTAATCAAGAATGTCATTAGTCATCTGAGGGACAAAGATTTCCTTAAATTAATAGATCTGACAAACAAACATTCCTTTTTTGCGCATGAATTTGTTACCTGAAAAATTCCTCCAAGGAAAATCTTCTCCCTCAATAAAATGAATAACATATGCTTACAAACATGTTTTCATCTCTATAATTAACTGTTCTAGATAATTTCTCTGTCATTCACAAATATCACATCCACTTCTCTAAAAACTCATGTGGTCGCTACTATGCCTCAGATAAGAATGCCCCAGCGCTGCTTAACTGACTAGCTAGCTAGTGAACCAGAGGTAACACAGAGTCAAGGATCTTATTCATTACTCGTGCAGCGCGTTCATTCATCTTTGTCCCACCGCAGTGAAGGTAAATTACTTACAATGGCAGAAAACATATGAAAACCTCACATCGACTCGAGGTGCCGTACCGGGGAACGATAAACTACGGTCTCGATACGCCAAGACCAATTCTGGCAGGTGCTCCTTACAGAATACGATGTTCCCTAAACACACGACGTTCAAAGTCGAATTGTGTATGAGAAACCCGCTGTATAATCTTCCCCTGTATACAAAATGTACATACACTGCCTGAGAAGAAAAGAGAGGGAACTCTCACGATTTGGAAGGACGTGTGACGTTGTTTCAGTGATCACAAAATCGAGTGAATTTTACAAATACGCTGATGAGCTAAAGAAACTGGTACACCCGTCTAATAGTGTGTATGGGCCCCGCGAGCTCGCAGAAGTGCCGCAACACGACGTGGCACATACTCGACTAACGTCTGGTGTAGTGCTGCCGGTGTGGCCGAGCGGTTCTAGGCGCTTCAGTCTGGAACCGCGCGACCACTACGGTCGCAGGTTCGAATCCTGCTTCGGTCATGGATGTGTGTGATGTCTTTAGGTTAGTTAGGTTTAAGTAGTTCTAGTTCTAAGTTTTAGGGGACTGATGACCTCAGATGCTAAGTCCCATAGTGCTCAGAGACATTTGAACATTTTTTTTTTTTTTTTAAGTAGTGCTGGAGGGAATTGACACCATGCATCCTGCAGGGCTGTCAATAAATCCGTAAGGTACGAGGGGTTGGAGATCTCTTCTGAACAGCACGTTGCAAGGCGTCACAGATAACCTCAATAGCGTTCATGTCTGAGGGGTTTGGGGGCCAGTGGAAGTTTTTAGATTCGGAAGTGTTCCTGGAGCCGCTACATAGCAATTCTGGACGTGTGGGGTGTCGCATTGCCCTGCTGGAATTGCCCAAGTCCGCCGGAATGCACAATGGACATGAATAGATGCAGGTGATCAGACAGGATGCTTACGTACGTGTCACACTCCTGTCAGAGTCGCATCTAGACGTATCAGGGGTCCCACATCCCTCCAACTCCACACGCCCCAACATTACAGACCCTTCACCAGCTTAAACAGTCTCCTGCTCACATGCAGGGTCCATGGATTCATGAGGTTGTCTCCATACCCGTACACGTCCGTCCGCTCGATACAATTTTAGACGAGACTCGTCCTTCCAGCTACTTGTTTCCAGTCATCAGTCCAATGTTGGTTTTGACGGGCCCAGGCGAGGCGTAAAGCTTTGCGTCGTGCAGTCATCAAGGGTACATGAGTGGGCCTTCGGCTCCGAAAGCCGATATCGATGATGTTTCGTTGAACGGTTCACTCTGTTGGAGCTTGTTGATGGCCCAGAAATCAAATCTGCAGCACCTTGCGGAAGCGTTGCACTCCTGTCACTTTCAGCGATTCGCTTCAGTCGTAGTTGGTCCCGTTCTTGCAGGATCTTTTTCCGCTCGCAGCGATGTCGGAGATTTTATGTTTTACCGGCTACCTGATATTAACGGTACACTCGTGAAATGGTCATATGGGAAATTCCCCACTTCATCGCTACCTCGGAGATGCTGTGTCCCATCGCTCGTGCGCCGCCTATATACCATGTTCTTACTCAATTAAATCTTGATAACCTGCCATTGTAGCAGCAGTAACCGATCTAACAACTGTGCCAGACACTTGTCTCATATAGGCGTTGCCGACCGTAGCGCCGTATTCTGCCTGTCTACACATGTCTATATTTGAATACTCATATCTATACCAGTTTCTTTGGCTCTTCAGTGTAATTTGGCAGTATGAGCCAAATTCTCAGTATGGCGTTGCACCCCCTCTGGCCTGGATGCGGGCTCTGATTCTGTTGAGAAGGCTGTCGTAAAGTCGTTGCATCCATTCCTTAAGCAAGCTGGCTCACAGCTGTTGTAACTGGCCTTTGATATCATGGATACTGGCTATGGGACAGAGTTGGCGCCCCAGCAAGTTTCACATATTTTCTACTGAGGACAAACCTGGGGATCTTGCTGACCATGGGAGTACCTCAACAGTTCATAGGGACAGGTACCTTTTGCGGACGCGTATTGTCATGTTGAAAATTGTCACCACGGCTCTGCTGCTTGAGTGGTAAGTCATGAAGACAATGGATGTCCGTGTCATAGTGCTGTGCTGTCACAGTACCCTCAGTCACTATCCTCCATGACCTGAAGTCAGACATAATAGCTGCACACACCATGATGCCAGGAATAGCACGGTCATGCCTCTCCAAACATTGTAGAAATGTATCCTCTCCACAAGTTACTGCCATACGCCTGATGATGGTTATCTGGAGTAGTGCAGAGCTGCAGTTCGTCACAGAGCACAGTGCGATGCCATTCATCAGCAGTTCATGTTTCCCTGTCACAGCACCAATCCAAAAACAGCCGTTTCCGTTAATGGCAGTCTACACATTGGACGGTAATTCCCTGGTCTGGCTTCTAGTAGTCTTCGATCAGTTGTGCGGGATGACACAGAATGTTGAAGGGAGTCCATTACTTGTTCTTGGACGGCAGGCAGAGATGTGAAAGGGCTACAGTGCGCTCAGTGCACAATAGGGCGAGTCCCCATGGTCAGATGTGGTTGACCGGAAAGTTGACAAGGAGTGTACCTACCCTCAGAGTCCCATGCAGTCTGACACCAGGTCAGCGTCATATCTGAACGCTCCACAAATCTGTATGTTGCAGGATTTGACCAGCTAGTCTAAAGGAGACCGACAACGACACCTCTTTCAAACAGTTACTGATTACGCTCTCTGAAGTGTGCACATGGGCTCTCAGCCTTCTTCACATTGATCAGTCAACATCTGACATTTTTCACGCTCTTTTGTGCTGGCGTAAGCTGTCGCCAGCACACCAGTCGGTAATGATGAAGCGCGAAGATCGATTACTAGGCGCTGGATCAAGCACAACTACCACGAGAGGGGCCAGGGGCACACCCACAAGCAACACGCCCCCAACGCCCTCTTGACAGCAGGTATTTAGGCCTCACTCACTCCCTCAGCCGGCCAGGGTGGCCGAGCGGTTCTAGGCGCTACAGTCTGGAACCGCGCGACCGCTACGGTCGGAGGTTCGAATCCTGCCTTGGGCATGGATGTGTGTGATGTCCTTAGGTTAGTTAGGATTAAGTAGTTCTAAGTTCTAGGGGACTGATGACCTGAGAAGTGAAGTCCGATAGCGTTCAGAGCCATTTGAACCATCACTCACTCAATCAATCAGTCATCCAACTTGGCATCTGTCAGTTTACCTGCAGAGTGGGTAGTTCGTCACAGGCTATGGCAGTAAATAGCAACCACATTAGTGAGTATAGCTTGACTGTTACTGAAAACATTGTACCACAAACATGGGCTCTATTCAAGTTAAGTAAATATTCCAGTTCATGTAAATAAAGAAACCTATTAATCCACATGTGAGTTTGTGTTGTAGAAAGCTGATACCGGTCAAGCATAACAACATCCTCTCCCTTGCCTCTTTGCAGTACAAGACTCTACATCTATACTTACCCTACTAGTCCTGCTAGCAACATTAAACACGAGCAACACTAATGCACTCTGGTGGCTGTTTTAGCTGTCACAGAGAACTGCAACTCTAGTTATTCACATACCTGCCGATGGTGTATACTTGTACGAAGTTACATTGACATCCTTCTATGTCTTCCGGATGCTTCACATTTTCTGTCAGGCAGTGTAGATGACATTAGTCCTAAAATGCTAATCATTTGCATCTCCGGGCATCTACTACGTTTCCTGCAAATTTGATGTCTGACGCAGGCCGCCTTCGTGGTCTTACAGCTTTAATGACCACCAGTGTACACAGGTTCAATTAGAACTCCACCAATAAACTTTTGGAGAGCGCAGTGCAGATCACCACAAGAAAAGAGCGTGTAGTACACCTGGGATCCAAAATGCGTACCTTAAGAGCTATGAAAACTTGTTTTTGTTCGCTCTTATGAAATACATCTCTTTTACAATTTTAAACACGACTAGAGGCATCAAAAGTACAAGAATATAATAGGTATCAAACAGCCAACCAATTGCAACCAAATTTTACTTTTACCCGTTTTCGATGTCTTCATTATAAAATCCTCAGCTGCCTAAAAAGATTGCAAATAAACATTAACATAGAAAAAAAGTAAGGTGTCTCAATAGTAACTAAATGACTACAGAAAATTAGAAGATAACAATAGCCTAAAATCAGTGGCAACACGCTAACATGTGAACAACTTTGATTCCGTCAGGAACCATTGTGCACAGCAACCGTAGAGTGTAAAGGTCAGGCACACAGCAGCCAGTCGCAGTCCCATTAGTTTTCATTATACCTGCAATTCTAGATTTCGGCTATAAATAGCCATCTTCAGTGCATTTTCGTTACAATTCAACCATATGTTCTTACAGGGGTATAGGCAGGACATCACTCCTTCTGCCTATACTCCTGTAAGAACATGCGGTGACATGAACTGCCGCCAGCCTATTGAATTGCAACGAAAATGCACTGAAGATGGCTATTTAATGGGACTGCGACTGACTGCTGTGTGCCTGTCCTTCCTAACATACGAACAGGAAGACAGGAACATCGTGTACATGCACATGGATTATAGAGGACGGGTTTCAGAAATTATTGCTAGACAATTTCGCAGTATCAGTTTGCGTAAAGGATTTAAGACTAACGATATTTTCACTTCTGACTGAGGAATCGTGTGAATAGAAAAGCCTCGAAATCCGTGGCAACAGTTGCATAAAAAGTGTGGAAATGTCCAGAAGGTAGAACGTTTTAAATACGCATCAAACAGCACGCTTTAGTTCACAACAATAAAACAGCGTTTGGTGAGCATCTTTTAACATCGGAGCATGATGTTGGAACTACTGACAGCCATTTGGAAGTGTTGCACAATGAACCTAAGGGACACCTGCTGACAATTTTGGAACAAACTGAGATTTTTATACACCATCTGTAACAGCCCAGCAACGCATTAAATCGGCAGAACGATTTTGATAATAGTGCTTCTCTTAGAAACTTCAGTGGCCTCTTGCCGCGGAATACGAGGTGCGACAATAAAGTAATGAGACTGACTTTCTTTGCAAGATGTGGCAACCCTGCGGGTTTGCCTAGGCACAATATCTTTGACCTTGGTCTATAAGCTGCTTCTAGTCCAAGCGGCACATCGATGCAACTGCTAAGTCGTGAGTTGTGCTGTAATAAGTTAACCCGTGTTTGTGTCTCTCGTCACGGAAATGGAACCGTTTAATATTGGGCAACGGTATGCTATTTCTTTTTGTGTTAAATTGGGTGAAAATGCAACGACAACTTACAGTAAGCTTCAGAAGGCTTTTAGAGAGGAGGTTATGTCAAGATCTCAAGTTTTTCGTTGTCATAAAATGTTTAGTGAAGGCAGGACGAATGTTGAAGATGAAGACTGCAGTGGACGACCATCAATCTCATGGTCAGATGTCAATTTGGCCAGGGTGCGTGAACTCGTACGATCTGATTGAAGATTATCCATGAAAATGATTGCAGAAGAACTGAACATCAATCGAGAAACGGTTCGTCTGATAATAACTGAAGATCTTGGTATGAGAAATATTTGTGCAAAAATGGTCCCAAAAAATCTCACACCACAACAGCGAGAAACACGGAAAAATATGGCAGTCGATCTGTTAGAGCAAACGGAAATCAATCCAGAATTGTTGAGCCGTGTTATCACTGATGAAGAAAGTTGGTTTTTTCAGTACACTCCAGAGACAAAATGCCAAAGTTCACAATGGTGCTCAAAGGGATCACCCAGACCAAAAAAACTCGCATGTCAAAGTGAAAAGTGAAATGCATGCTTGTGTGCTTCTTTGATACCAAGGGAATTGTTCATAAAGAGTGGGTGCCTCTGGACGAACAGCTAACCAATATTACTACAAAGAAATTTTAGAAAGACTTCGTAAAAGAGTTCTTCGTGTCTGTGCCAATATTACTGATACTTGGATTCTGCATCACGATAATGCGCCATCCCATATTGCTCTGTCAGTACAGCAATCTTTAACCTCAAAACAAATTTCAGTACTACCACAGCCACCTTATTCCCCAGACATCGCTCCGTGCGACTTTTTTCTGTTTCCAAGAGTCAAAACGGCGGTCAAGAGACACCATTTTCAAATAACGCAAAATGTCCAGAAAGCTGTGACGAGGGTCTTGGAAGATATTGCAGAAGATGAGTTCCAGAAATGTTACCATCAATGGCAGAAGCGCTGAAAAAAGTGTGTGCAACCAGAAGGGCACTGCCGGCCGGAGCGGCCGAGCGCTTCTAGGCGCTTCAGTCTGGAACCGCGCGACCGCTACGGTCGCAGGTTCGAATCCTGCCTCGGGCATGGATGTGTGTGATGTCCTTAGGTTAGTTAGGTTTAAGTAGTTCTACGTTCTAGGGGACTGATGACCTCAGATGTTATGTCCCATAGTGCTCAGAGACATTTTTCGTATGTCCTGTACCGGCGCTTCTGTTTGGCGTCATCCCCAGTTTGGCTACTGGTGCATATTTGTCTGCCTCTTGCAACTTGGCTTGTTCGTCCCACATTTCGTGCCTTTTGCCTGCACAGTCAATAAATACGCGGTGCTGGTCCAGGAAGTCTCTTCCCGCTAACCCATCAAAGGGCAAATCTCTACTTGCCCAGATGACCTGAAAGTACACATTCTGTCCCCTGCAATGTATACTAGACTATTTCCGCTCTCCCTTAAGTTCGGATCTCCTCACTTACAGTACTCCGAATGGTGACAGCTTGTATGGCATATTAAGCTCTACTAGTCAGCTGCCATCGATCTCGCGAACCCGAGTCTATCTTCTCAGTAATGCTGCCCTCTGGACATTCTAGAATTAATCTAAGCTCGGAGGTTGGCAGCGTCCGACACAGGGCTAGCGTGCCAGACGACTGCAGAACAGCCTTCCTCTCTTCAGCTAGTACCCTCTTTACAATGCCCACCAACTTTGAAGGCGATTCCCTGCGGCGTACGTAGCGGTCACGTGTGAAAACATTACCATTTTTGTGGCAGATAACGGGGCGCAGCCGGCCGCGGTGGTCTCGCGGTTCTATGCGCTCAGTCCGGAACCGCGCGACTGCTACGGTCGCAGGTTCGAATCCTGGCTCGGGCATGGATGTGTGTGATGTCCTTAGGTTAGTTAGGTTTAAGTAGTTCTAAGTTATAGGGGACTGATGACCACAGATGTTAAGTCCCATAGTGCTCAGAGCCATTTGAACCATTTTTGAACGGGGCGCATACGCCAGTGTCACGCGCTCGGTATGGGACCCGAGCCGCGCACTCACTGGACGCTGCCCTCTCCGTGTGTGCATAGCCTGGTGCCAACATAGCGCTGTTTGGGTAAACGATTGCGCAAATGCTTCCGCCGCCTTCAGAAAACGGGTTCAAAAATGGTTCAAATGGCTCTGAGCACTATGGGACTTAACATCTGAGGTTATCATTTCCCTAGAACTTAGATCTACTTGTACCTAACTAACCTAAGGACATCACACACATCCATGCCCGAGGCAGGATTCGAACCTGCGACCGTAGCGGTCGCGCGGTTCCAGACTGATGCGCCTAGAACCGCTCGGCCACACCGACCGGCCAGGACATACAAGATATGATATGAGGAACAGGGGTTCGCCATCTAGCAAGAGTGCACCGCAAGGTATCGTGACCCCAGAGGTACACAAGCCCAGAAGCGATAACTCAGAAACCGGCAGCTGTACACTCGATGAAGACAAGTTTTTCCAAATGGTTCAAATGGCTCTGAGCACTATGGGACTTAACATCTGAGGTTATCAGTTCCCTAGAACTTAGATCTACTTGTACCTAACTAACCTAAGGACATCACACACATCCATGCCCGAGGCAGGATTCGAACCTGCAACCGTAGCAGTCGCGCGGTTCCGGACTGAGCGCCTAGAACCGCTAGACCACCGCGGCCGGCCAAGTTTTTCCAGTCAAGGACGTACAAGAGGGACTAGAGATAGGGGCCCCAGAAGAGGCAACCGACCTGAACGTTAGCAAAAGCTGCGCATGACCAGCCAAATGCAATCAGCATAACAAACGGAAGAGAGTCACGGGAAAGAATTCCCCGAGAAATAATCTCGAGAGGTCGCAGCGGATAAAAATGCAATCAACTCGGCCAGACGCCACCAAAATTGGCAGCAAGAAGTCAAAATGGAAACGTGGCTAGCACTACGAGAAGAACGTGTTGTGGTAGTACGACTAAGAAGATTTAAAGCAGGGGCTCACCGCACAGTTCTCAGACCAACACCCCAAGCTACCTGAGTGCGAGGAGGGAGAAGAGGAGAAAACTGCGAACACATCCCATTTCAGTGGCAGTGGAGTCGCACTGCATACGACTTGGTATTAGATTACACGTTTCTCAGCAATGTAGATCACAAAGATAATACGTTTTCAGCATTAATTAATTATTTTTGGCGCGCTGGAGACGTAACTTCTACCTGGTGCAAACTGTCGGCATACGGACAGACGCAATCAATTTCACAGAATATCGCACTCAAGGTGTCACGTAATCGTGACTCATTTATTTCCGTAATCGAAAAAGATATTTCATACAAATATGTCATAAAATGGTTCAAATGGCTCTGAGCACTATGGGACTTAACATCTATGGGCATCAGTCCCCTAGAACTTACAACTACTTAAACCTAACTAACCTAAGGACATCACACAACACCCAGTTATCACGAAGCAGAGAAAATCCCTGACCCCGCCGGGAATCGAACCCGGGAACCCAGGCGCGGGAAGCGAGAACGCTACCGCACGACCACGAGCTGCGGACACAAATATGTCGCCGGAATATTGTAGCACTTTTGCAATCTCATTATGGAGACTTGGAAAAATCTACCCGAGGGCCGGCCTTGGTGGGCGAGCGGTTCTAGGCACTTCAGTCCGGAACCGCGCGACTGCTACAGTCGCAGGTTCGAATCCTGCCTCGGGCATGGATGTGTGTGATGTCCTTAGATTAGTTAGGTTTAAGTAGGTCTAAGTTCTAGGGGACCGATGACCTCAGATGTTAAGTCCCATAGTACTCAGAGCCATTTGCACCATTTTTTTCTACCTGAGGATAGCAATGTAGACGACCTGGACAGTTTTAACGTAAATAGAACTATCATTAAAACTAGATCTGTCTTGCAGGTCAAACAGTTACATCTCTTATATGCTTAGGAGCGCTTTGAACTGAAATGGCAAAAGGTCTAGAAAACAGCTCGAAAAAAAGGTGTAAGATTGACAGTGCTCTCAAAACTTTTATAGACCTATCCTTGCAATTCTTGCAAGCTCACAATGAATTGTTCAAACATCGCGCCTTCTTTAACGCCAGAGAGCTTAGGGAAATGGACAGTCTTTGTAACAATGTGTCCCTTCTGCAACGCGATTTTCTTTTTAAATGCATCCTCTGCAAATCAGATAGAAGTTACCTCGAAATGTCTTACTGTGCAGTCAGGCCTACCTAAGATGTGAAGTCTGCAATCCATTCGAGATGATCTAATTTTCGTTCCTGTACTCTTTTCTCCTTCATAAATTCAACAATAACGAGTTTTACAAGGAAAAATCGTTCCAGGCATGCCCTTTGACTTAATAAACGTACTTTTCAGTAATATATGAAGTGTCCACACTCTTCATCCCTTTCCACTGAAAACTGTTGCAACTGACCGTGGAATGATGGGTGCCACTTTAGAAATATTACTGTTGGTACCACCAACTTCTTCAAGCGTTGCGTGCCTGCAAATTTAGTACAAAGTGTTTGTTGATGTACAGAACAATGAATCCTGTCCGCCGTTCGATGCACTTTCTGCTCTTTCATTCTCACGTAAATGTTTAAATTCTCTCTGCACGGTACTGTAGCGTCGTTTCGTAGCAAATAAGCAGTACCCGTCGCTTAAGCGAATTCAAAATTCTCAGCCCTCTCTTTCGTCATTCCCATTCATTTCAATTGATTGTGATGATATATCGCTAGACTGCCTCTTTTTGTCCGAACAGTCACTGGACCTGTGCACATCCTTCATATCAGGAACAAATAGCGAACAGTAAACAATGCTGACACCACGATTCCGTCGAATTCAGTGAGCTGCGCCGAGCGAAAAATGCCGCACCGCACCGCAATGCTAAATGAAATGTCGCGCCGTTCCGGATACTTCTGACAAGGGAACCTCCCCATCGCACCCCCCTCAGTTTTAGTTCTAAGTTGGCACAGTGGACAGGCCTTGAAAAACTGAACACAGATCAATCGAGAAAACAGGAAGAAGTTGTGTAGAACTATGAAAAAACTAAGCAAAATATACGAACTGAGTAGTCCAAGATAGGCAACAGAACAGCCTATTCTGAGCCCTGGAGCGCCGTGGTCCCGTGGTTAGCGTGAACAACTGCGGTACGAGAGGTTCTTCGTTCGAGTGAAATTTTTTTATTTTCATACAATTATCAAAGTTCAGACACTCACACATATTCAACTTCGCACTCCAAAATTCCAGGACATGTTCAGATTTGCTTGGACACATGCAGGATTTGACGGTCTACGCGCGGAAAAATTTGAAAACGTTAAAAACATATGTTTTGACAGAACACAGGGAAAACTGTGCGACTATGAAACTGTTGCATTCATTTGTTCCAGTTTACGTGACAAACTCTTATGTTTTCATCACTTTTTTGGGAGTGACTATCACATCCACAAGAAAACCTAAATCGGGCAAGGTAGAAGAATCTTTTACCCATTCGCCAAGTGTACAAGTTAGGTGGGTCGACAACATATTCCTGTCATGTGACGCACATGCCGTCACCAGTGTCGTATAGAATATATCAGACGTGTTTTCCTGTGGAGGAATCGTTGACCTATGACCTTGCGATCAAATGTTTTCGGTTCCCATTGGAGAGGCACGTCCTTTCGTCTACTAATCGCACGGTTTTGCGGTGCGGTCGCAAAACACAGGCACTAAACTCATTACAGTGAACAGAGACGTCAATGAACAAACGGACAGATCATAACTTTGCGAAAATAAAGAAAGAAAAATATTTCACTCGAGAGGAGATTTGAACCAAGGACCTCTCGTACCGCAGTTGCTCACGCTATCCACGGGACCACGGACCTTCTCAACTCACCCTCTTCTTGATATTACCTATCTTGTGCATGGACTACTCAGTTTGTATATTTTGCTTATTTTTTTCATAGTTCTACACAACTTCTTCCTGTTTTCTTGATTGATCTGTGTTCAGTGTTTCAAGGCCTATCCACTGTGCCAACATATAACGAAATCTGAGGGGGGTGCGATGGGGAGGTTCCCTTGTGAGAAGCACTGAGCAAAAACGAGTGACAGGCCGGGCCGTGGTCCCCACGTGACCAGCACACGCTGCACACGTGAAGTTTGGTACACCGTGGCCAGCCCTGTGTTAAAGGGACTGAGGCTGTTATTCCGAGACAAGCGATACGAGTGGATGTATTCATCCCAGAAGCAATAGCGACAGTGAAGGATGGAGTATGTGTTCATGGCCGTGATAAAGACTCGCGAGGAATAATTGTGGACACCAACGTCTGAGATACTTGCAGAGCCTGTGTCTCCACCAAACCGAAGTGGCGGAGCGGTTCTAGGCGCTTCAGTCTGGAACCGCGCGACCGCTACGATTGCAGGTTCGAATCCTGCCTCGGGCATGGATGTATCTGATGTCCTTAGGTTAGTTAGGTTTAAGTAGTTCTAAGTTCTAGGGGATTGATACCTCAGATGTTAAGTCCCATAGTGCTCAGAGCCATTTGAACCATCCTCCAAACCAGAAAAAATGAGACACGTATGGAAAGATCCAACTACTCCAGTTAAATCCAGAAAGAGCCATTTGCTAGAGAATACGTGAGTAGATCACTTCAGCAAAGAGAGAAACAATCGACGAAGAATTGTGCCTCGGCTACAACGACGTGTTCCATGAACTGGGTGATGAACTGACACAAATGACAGCAGTAAATCTCCAGACACCGGTAATTTCAGAAGCAGAAGGCATCATTATCGATCAACAGTCGTACAGTATCCCGCACGCCGAGGGAGAGCCTTAGAACAAGAGGCTGACAGATTGTTAGCGGATGGAATAATATCGCCTAAAACACCGAGCGAGGTGGCGCAATGATCAGCATATTGTGTAACACCGAAACTGTGGATAAAATAGCTTCTGCACCACCCAAATTTTTCGCCGTTGAATATCCGTTTATTATTTGTAGTGTACTGCTAATTCTGAATCTGTAAGCTTTATTACAGAAACTATAGTCAACATGTACTGGATGTACACTACTGGCCATTAAAATTGCTACACCACTAAGATGACGTGCTACAGACGCGAAATTTAACCGACAGGAAGAAGATGCTGTGATAAGCAGATGATTAGCTTTTCAGAGCATTCACACAAGGTTGGCGCCGGTGGCGACACCTACAACGTGCTGTCATGAGGAAAGTTTCCAACCGATTTCTCATACACAGCACTTGACCGGCGTTGCCTGGTGAAACGTTGTTGCGATGCCTCGTGTAAGGAGGAGAAATGCCTACCATCACGTTTCCGACTTTGATAAAGGTCTGATTGTAGCCTATCGCGATTGCGGTTTATCGTATCGCGACATTGCTACTCTCGTTGGTCGAGATCCAATGACTGTTAGCAGAATATGGAATCGGTGGGTTCAGGAGGGTAATACGGAACGCCGTGCTGGATCCCAACGGCCTTGTATCACTAGCATTCGAGATGACGGGTATCTTATCCGCATGGCTGTAACGGATCGTGCAGCCACGTCTCGATCCCTGAGTCAACAGATGGGGACGTTTGCAAGACAACAACCATCTGCACGAAAAGTTCGACGACGTTTGCAGCAGCATGGACTATCAGCTTGGAGCCCATGCGCGGTTACTCTTGACGCTGCATCACAGACAGGAGCGCCTGCGATGGTGTACTCAACGACGAACATGGGTTCAGGAATGGCAAAACGTCATTTTTTCGGATGAATCCAGGTTCTGTTTACAGCATCGTGATGGTCGCATCCGTGTTTGGCGACATCGCGGTCAACGCACATTGGAAGCGTGTATTCGTCATCGCCATACTGGCGTATCACCCGGCGTGATGGTATGGGCTGCCATTGGTTACACGTCTCGGTCACCTCTTGTTCGCATTGACGGCACTGTGAACAGTGGACGTTACATTTCAGATCTGTTACGACCCGTGGCTCTACCCTTCATTCGATGCCTGCGAAACCCTACATTTCAGCAGGATAATGCACGACCGCATGTTGCAGGTCCTGTACGGGCCTTTCTGGATACAGAAAATGTTCGACTTCTGCCCTGGCCAGCACATTCTCCAGATCTCTCACCAATTGAAAACGTCTGGTCAATGGTGGCCGAGCAACTGGCTCGTCACAATACCCCAGTCATTTCTCTTGATGATCTGTGGTATCGTGTTGAAGCTGCATGGGCAGCTGTAACTGTACCCGCCACCCAAGCTCTGTTTGACTCAATGCCCAGGCGTATCATGGCCGTTATTACGGCCAGAGGTGGTTGTTCTGGGTATTGATTTCTCAGGATCTATGCACCCAAATTGCATGAAAATGTAATGACATGTCAGTTCTAGTATAATATATTTGTCCAATGAATACCCGTTTATCATCTGCATTTCGTTTTGGTGTAGCAATTTTAATTTCCAGTAGTGTAATAGTGTGTTTATTTCAGACTGTATATAACTGGCCGTAGGTATAATGTAAATATTGTAAATTGCTGGGTATACCCAAGGGAACTTTATTTGAATGTATCGATACCAACAACGAAGTGGCAGTAGCTGTGCCGTTGTTTATCTTTGTGCAAGGAGAGTCCCTGTCGCGTTGCGAGCAGAGAGGAAGCAGAGCAGCTTAAGTGATGAAAGAGTGCGGAAGTGTTTGTTGGGCGCTCCCGTAGGCGCGGTGTGCAGCTATGATCGCCCAGTGTAGGCGCGCCTACTTCCTTAAACCGCAAGTATTGAGAGCACGGTAGGAGTGGACAGGCGGAGGAAGCTGCAGTTCCATCTATTGCCTGTCCCATAATTATCCGTGGCTCTGGAGAGCACTCCGGGTTCTCATCGAACAGCAGCAGCTGCAGCAACAACGGCAGCTCAGCATTGTCATCGGCTACAGTCTTCGTCGTCCGTACAGCTGCAACATCGTAAGACTACTAAGCGAAATTTTATAAACTCACGTTGGCGTTGCCCAGCAACATTTCTTTCACAAATTATGAATAACTTGAATAATAGCTTTCAATAGTTAAAACTTGTACGGCACCCGTGTTGTCACTGTCCTCAGATATTGTTACAAAGCAGAGTCCGTTGCCTTTCCATTCAGTCACCGAGTGTAGTAAAAAATACGAAAATTGATTAACTATTTACTGTCAGTTTTGTTTGCTTGCTAATGACCAATTTCAGTCTAAATTTTGCTGCCTCAGTAACTATTCATTCTTGTATTACATAACAGAGGCTTAACGAATTCGCAATTTTGAGAATTAACTTCATTTCACTGACAATACTAACAAGTAAAGATACAGCACAAATAAACACTTTGAGGACTGAGCGCGAGTGTGGACGCTCAACCGGCTGGTACTGAGCGATTTCGCAGTTCTTCTGAATTTTCTACAGCAGATTTATACCACAGAAAATAGATTGCTCTTTTGCATTTAAAAACTACGTTCATTCCCTTCAGAGTACTGCAAAGAAATAAACATTTACGTTAGTGACAAGGGTTGTATATTAATTTGAGAGTATGCTGTTTTCACAGTGAAAAAAAAATTTTTTAGGTTTTAGGACCTCTAAGGGACATAGGATTGAAGTTGTTAGCTTTAAATGAATAACTGTTGAAATATTAATAATCACACAGGTACATTGGCTTTTGTATGAAATATTTCGAAACATTTTGGAAAACAAAGCCCCAGGTCACAGGTTTCACAATAATATAGCGTGTCTTTCCTTGAAACTTTACTATATCTGGCCTTCCTTGTTTCTGCGCATACTTTGCACCTTCTCTGAGGCCACTTAGATAATTTTGTGGGTGGAATTAATTTTGGAAAATGTCTTCCGCTTAGTCTGTTGATGGGTGAACTATTCTGAGAAGTGCATGAGTCTAAGAGGCCACCTTTGTGAACGATGTTCTCTACCAACTCTGTAATGTATTAAACCAGATGTTAGCTTGTATTTCGCGACGTTTTGTACAAAATGTATGAATTTACAGTCATGAGCATGAAAACGTGAAAGAAAACTTTTTTCGACCACTTTATTTGTTTTCGTTCAAAAGGGTAGTACGCTATTAGCTGGTCGCTATGATCCACACCAGCTTCTTTACTATTGTAGTCCAAAACACAGTCTGGCTTCATTTTTTCCACCATTCCAAATTTAGTTTTTACACTGATATTTGTTGCCGTCATTTTATGCTTTGTTGTCAAAAGAAAAACGTCTCTGTTGTCCTTCCATTTTACAAACAGATAAGAGATCTCGTCTGCGAAACGAAAGTTCATTTTTTTTTTAATTTCTGGCCAACAAGATCCCTTGGTAGTCCTTTTCTATTTTTCTGCACAGTACCAACTGCCTCAGTTCTTTTCCCCCACAAATAATCCAGTAAATCAGGGCTGGTGTAAAATCGGGCCATGTATAATGTGTGACCTTTATTATGAAACGAAAGACACAATCTGTCTACAATGTGTAAAATGCTGTTATCGGCATTAGACTGATTCCCAGAATAAATTTCACAGTTCAGAACGTAACCACTTTCACATAGCACAAAAAATTTTACGCCATATTTATGAGGCTTAATTTTCATATACACTCTAAAACTCAGCCTGCCACGAAAAGGACAAATTCCTTCATCCATGGTAATATTTTCGCCTGGCTTGTAAGCCTTTCCACTTTGGGTCACGCGTCTGTCGAATATAGGTCTTACCTTAAGAATAGGATCGAGACCTACCTGGTTTTTGGGAATATATGTTGCGTTATCTACGAGATGTAACATTCGTAGAATTGACAAAAATCTATCTCTTGGCAGACACTTTGCCGCAAATGAGGACTGCAACACGGGATTTGTTGACCAGTAGTCAGACAGTTTTGGTTTCTTGACTAGGCACATATGCAAAATAATACCAAAAAATTCATACAGTTCACTGAGTTTCACTGTTGTCCACTTACGCCACACTGACTGAGGCTTCAGTTTTCCTGTAGCACTTAGTGTCTCTATTGTCATTCTAGCGTATCGGTTTGTCTCTCGTTTGATCAGTCTCACCAGTTCTTCATCGAGAAAGTACGTGAAACAATCAAACACTGAAGAACGTTGGCCAATCCCATCTTGAATTCCACAAGATTCAGAAAAAAACGAGATTGTATCGTCATCTGTCCTGTGACCGGAAGAATATGGCAAATTGCAATGACCAGTTGTGTTTGTTGTGACAACAGCCTCATCTTCAGGTCTTCCTGACGGTTCACCGTCCGAGGGATCGTTTTCATCTATAAGAAAATTCATAAAAATTATTTTTTTTCTGACCGTAAATCAAACCACAGAATTACAGAAAATTCGGACAAAAAATAGCTTACCATCACTAATGTCAAAATCTGCAATTTCTTCATCTAATACTGAACCACTGTTGTTCAATAAAAACTCTATTTCTTCATCTCGCAAGGCCATGATGAAAATAAAGCGCAAAGCTATCAGCCGACAAAAATCTAAAGTTTCCAACTGCCGCGCGCCTGTTGTTCCCCAAGTCGAGCGTGAGCAAAGCAAATGACTCAAAATATACTCCTGTACCACCTCCAACAGTGACATATTCTGCCATCTATAAATTTTCTCGGTACTAGGATAACCCGAGAGTACTTTTAAACGTACATAATATGAAAGTCATGCGCTGGGAGTCGTTAACATCGCTGATAAACGGCCGACGTAGGAGCTACGTCGATCGTCTTTTTGGGGTACTGTCGGACCGACGTAGGAGCTACGTCGCTCGTCTCGAAAGTGTTAAGAGTAAGCAATTTCATTTATTTTATAATTAGCTTAGCGAGTGACTTCTGCTGGCTCGGTAAGTACCTCATTGCTCTTATGTTAAAAGTAAATTCAGTTGCTCATTTGCTTAAAGCAAATTCAATTCAATCTCTCAATAATTAAAAGAAAATTACTTGCCCTTTTCCAAATTTTCCATTACGTTTAACGCTGAGGTTATTGACACTCTTTTCTTAGCGTAACAGAGTTTCAACTACAGCCAGTCATTTATCTAACCAGTAACTTCATTTAACTTTGCTTTCAAAATTTAATATTTCTGATTAAGTGACTGCAAACTGAGGGCTTCCCGATTCATAGCTGGCCATTGTGGCCGAACGGTTCTAGGCGCTTCAGTGTGGAAGCGCGCGACCACTACGGTCGCAGGTTCGAATCCTGCCTCGGGCGTGGCTGTGTGTGATGTTCTAAGGTTAGTTAGGTTTAAGTAGTCCTAGGGGACCGTTGACCTCAGATGTTGAGTCCCATAGTGCTCAGGGCCATTTGAACCTGATTCATTTATTTCCCTTTGAACTGTTGCGTTGTGGAAAAGCGTGACAACCTCTGTCGCCACACCAGTGATTATTTGTTTAATTTTCTTTGCCTTTACCTTTCTTAAGATTCTGGACATTCATTGCTCTGGTGGGCTGCCGACCGTTTAGTTATTCCTTTTTTGCTAATCAGTGTTTTTTGTATTATCAGTATGTCTTGTATTAAAATATTACATGGTACCTTTTTCCGCCCTTTGTGGTTCGTGAGCAATTGGACTATATTTTACACATGTCAAAATTATTATCAGTATTTAGATTAGATTTAGAATAGATTCTACCTTCAGAAGGGTCTGTTGTACACTTCCCTCCTACCAACCGCTATTATTTCCCTTCGGTAAAGATGGCCTTACTCACTGTAAAATTTCATTAGGCACACGCGATTACGGTCAATTATATCGCAGTCCAGTAGGCCGATTAGAAAGAGGAAGGTTACAGCTGGACTCTCATTCGGGAGGACGACGGTTCAAACCCGCGTCCATCCATCCTGATTTACGGTTTCCGTAATTGCCCTAAATTGCTTAAGGCAAATGCCGGGATGGTTTCTCTGAAAGGGCAGCACCGACTTCCTTGTGTAATCCGAAGGGCCGATGATCTCACTGTTTGGTCCCCTCCCCCCAATCAGCCAGTCAACCAACCAATATCGCCTAGTTCGAGAAGCTGGAATTTTAAGTTAATAATGTTGCCAAAGAAATTAGATGCCAGCGGACAACAGGAACATAGAGTGGTGGCAGATTACAGAAAACTAAATGAAATATCTCTCAACATAGTGTACCCTCTTCCCCATATAGACGAAATACTAGACAGATTAGGAAAACCAAGGTACTTTTTAATGTTGATCCTAGCTAAGGGGTACTAACAAGTGATTATAGATGAAAGAGATCAAGAGGAAACAGTGTTTAACAAGCCCAAGGGGCATTTCAAATACAATACAATGAACGGATGAAGGCACCGCCATACATGTTCCAAAGATTGATGAATACAGTATTGACCGGAATCCAGCATGAAGAGGTCTTTATGTACTTAGATGATGTGGTTGTAGGGAGGAACTTTTCTCGAGGTGCATAGCACAAGACTAGAAGCAGTGTTGGAATGGCTGAGACAAAACATTCTAAAGCTTCAAATAGACAAGTGTGAATTTTTGAGGAAAGCAGTCACATTTTTGGGTCATGTGTTTACAGCCAAGGGACTGCCGTCAGATCCATCCAAAGAAGAAGCCATCAGGAAATATCCTCAACCGCAACCGACACAACTAAAAGCGTACTTAGGCCTTGTCGGATACTACAGACGATTTTTGAACAACTTCAGTAAGATTGCCATACCCTTGTATGAAATATTGTGAAAGGGAGTTCCTTATAACTGCGGGACGCAACAGGAAGAAGCTCTCCATCATGTAAAAGAGAAGACAATCAGTTTGCCAGTATTACAATACCCAGACTTTGAACAAGAGTTCATAGTAACCACAGATGCTAGCCAGTATGCTCTAGGTTCGGTTCTGAGATAAGGACCAGTGGACGGGGATCTAGCAGTAGCCTTTATATCCCAAACACTCATTAAAACAGAACAAAATTACAGCACAGTGGAGTGGAAACTAGTTACAATAGTGTGGGACATTAAGTACACGAGTACTTCAGATCTGATGTGTTTGGAAGACACTTCAAGATGTTAAAAGACCACAAACCATTCACGTAGATAGGTAGTATTTCAGATTCGTCTTCCCGACTGATGAAGTTCAGGTTAAAGTTAGGGGAATAAGATTACCAGATTTATGTGAGAAGGAAAAGCACAATAATGCGACAGATGCTTTGTCCCACATTCGGAATGCATCTGAAGTTACAAGTGATCCAGAGAATAGCGCAAGAGGAAGTGCAGTGAGTGTGGAAGGTAATGCTGTGGACACAGGCAGCACAACTGATGCATAGCCGAGGCCAGATAATGTGAAGAGACAACAAGACACTCTCAATACCAGAAGAGCCATCGGAAGGGCCGCCTAAGGAAGTGAATAATGCCGAGTTAAGTAACAAATAGACGTTAGCAATTCTGAACCAAACGCACATGTCTCTGACTGGAGGACGTCACGCTATAGGCAGAACATACAAAAGAGTAAAGCAATAATGTAGCTGGCCGGGAGTGAAGACAAACGTGGAAAAGTTTATTTGCAAGTACGAGAGTTACCAGAAAAATAAGATTACCCAGGCTAAAACCAAACAGCCATTAGAGGTTACGCCTACTCCAGAATTTATATCCACGAGCTGTGAGGCAGACATTGTAAGTCCATTACCGCAGTCATACACCGATAACAAATACCTTTTGACTTTCTATAATTCGCTGATGAAATTCGTGGTGGCAGAGCCAGTGGACGGGCAGGATACAAATACCATGACGCGGAAGTACACTGAAATTTAGTCTACCGACATCACTGCTGAGCGATATACGTAGAAATTTTGTGAGTGACACGATGAAATGTGTACGTAAACTGTTAAGCACTGAAAAGCTGCAAACTACCAGTTACCACCCACAAGCAAATGGTAAACTGGAGAGAATTTAGAGAACATTAATGGAAATGCTGAGACATTATGTAGATCGAGACCAAACTGACTGGGATACGTGAGTGCCTTTTGCAACCTTCGAGTACAATGCGACCTCCTATAGTTCAAAAGTGTGTACACTATTTGAATTATTGTTTGTCAGAAAATACAACCTACTGGGACTTCTGTCAAGGATGCCAGCGAATGTTATTTATAACTACAAAGATTACATCACGGAGACATGCCAGGGTATGCAATTGTTACACCAAGAGGCCATAGCTGCCATGCAGCAAAGCAAGGCAAGGAATATAGTTCAGTATGACAGAACGCAAAATCCCAAGATTTTTAAAGTGAACGAACGATCGAGTGCTGTTATAGGATGAGAGTGTAAGGACTGGTAAATTGAGGGAATTAGGCAGCCAGTGGAGAGTCGTAGTTGTTGTTGAAGGACCAAACGTGGTAATTAGGATAAAAGGACAGGATTGTATAAAGGTACATGTAAAGAGGCTGAAGGAATTCTTTTAAAACTATTAGACTTGCTAAGAATTGCTAAGAATCAACAGTGTGCCGACCAGCACAAAGATACACCGAAGAAATATGGTTACAACGATTCCAATCGGTCCTGGGAATTTATTATGACAATCAAGGAACGGTTACATTATACAGCACTGCTTGGCGTACAGTACGTTATTTCAATTTCAGGGAACTGCATGATAAGTTTGACGAAACCCACCAAAAAACGAACCAAGGTGTGTTGCACTGCATCGAGATTACATACAAACGCGAATACACACAGCAAGCCATAACATGGTACACAAAATAGATAAGTAGAGCTAACGATCTTATAGGGCCATTAACAAGACATGAACCTGTCAGGCAGAAAAGGGGAATTTAGAATTCGATAGGGGAAACGAGTACAATTTTCCGATTATCACGAGTGGTCGCCTTACTATTAAGCTATCTGGACATGACTCGGTTGATAAGAGGTCACCTCTCTCTAACTATAGTTTAGATCAGTTTGGCGAGCTGGGGTATATCTTAACAGTCTTCTTGGATCGCATTCATTCACAACATTATTTGTCACACACATTCGACACAACATCTGAACTCGCTACTTGACAGTTGTGCTGCCTGTGTCCACAGCATTATCTTCCACCCTCACTGCACTTCCTCTTGCGCTATTCTCTGGATCACTTGTAACTTCAGATGCATTCCGAATGTGGGACAAAGCATCTGTCGCATTATTGTGCTTTTCCTTCTCATATAAATCTGGTAATCTTATTCCCCTAACTAGATGAGGAAGATGCATTGGTTTTCAGAGCTAAGATAGATGTTATTAAGACTATCCAATGACCAAGTGACTATAGTGAAGGCTTGCCTAATGAGTTTTCATCACAGGATCACTGTAGTTACGAAGAATAAAAATACAATTGTTGAAGGAATTTGGAAGTTAAGCAGGCGCTTGGAAAAGTATGAAAACAGTATGAATAAGAAATTACTGCGAGCAGTGACTGATAACGGTAACCGAACAGTTGGTGCAATTAATGACAATGTTGACTCAATTAGAAAGGGAACATAATTTGCTAATTATGGTCATATTGAATGCACAGAAAGGGTTGTTGGAGCCTTACTTAACAAACCTGGTGCAGGTAGTGTGGTACTTAGAGTAAATGAAAGTTGGTATGAAAGATAAATGGTTTCTGATCGAACTCAGTGAAGACCAGAGCTACAAATTACTATGTATTATAGAGTTAGATGTATTCTTAGCTGGCAGTATTTTAAGTCATGTTCTAAATGCAACACTACCGTATATCAGTGAGAATAATATACATATAAGATGTGACTATCATGAGAAGAAGTTAATACAACTAAGAGAATGTCAACCTATATTGCTCTTAAAACAGCTTTCTTACTAATCAATGAAGCCAGGAGACAGTATGTGCAACTGACCCTTGAACAATTAAAGTGTAAGGTTAAGCATCAGATATGTAAACAGAATCTTTTGCTGATGTCTACCTATGATAATGAGCGATGTGAAGCACGAATGCTGCAGCCAGTTAGAGTGGTACCTAAAGATTGCTATCTAATGTGTATTGTGTTGAACGAAAGTATCTGTACACTGATTTGGGAGAGCGAATAGTTGTTCGTAGCTCCCGAGGACGAGGGATTAGCATTTCCATGTATTGAGCTAGCATCGACTGATATCAGTATGTGGTACTGGCAAGTTGGTACTTCTGGGAAAATGGAAGGGTTGTGGAGCTCACATGATGTTACAATCAGAACATATGATACATACCAACAATAGTACTTTAGATATAGTGGCTGCTTTAAATACAGAAACAGACTATTGTATTACAGAAGACAAGACGCTAAAAATCTGTAACGTCATCTTTAGAACACATAGTTCGCCAGCTGGACGACTTAAAAGCCACTTGGTATTCAATCGATGAACTGCAAGTGGATTTAGGTTACCAACAAAGACTGATCTACAAAGGATGGTCTATGGGCGAGTATTCCACAGGGGGAGATTCGTGATCCTCTATTTTATGTCTGTTAACAATCTTGTGTTGCCTATGTATTTAAATACTGTTGAAACTGCGGTAAAAAAAGTGTCAAGTAGCGAGTTCAGATGTTGTGTCGAATGCGTGTGGCAAATAATGTTGTGAATGAATGCGATCCAAGAAGACTGTTAAGATATACCCCAGCTCGCCAAACTGATCTAAACTATAGTTAGAGAGAGGTGACCTCTTATCAACCGAGTCATGTCCAGATAGCTTAATAGTAAGGCGACCACTCGTGATAATCGGAAAATTCTGGCTCGAGTCCCAGTTCAGCACAAATTTTCACTGTTGTCATTCCATTACACAGCTGCTGGTTGTCCACAGTCGCAACTGTAAATACATTCAATGTATTTCTATTGTTTTTCAGTGTGTATAACACCATATTAGATGGTTAACATTATGGTCTTTTTCATTTTGTAAAAACAAAATTGTACAAAGACCAAACCTTTCTCCATTCCACGTAGTCTTTTCAAGGCCTTGGTATTAGATCATCCCATTACTTGTAATGTGTCCATCTTTCTCACATCTTGGTTTAACAAATGGTTCAAATGGCTCTGAGCACTATGCAACTCAACTTCTGAGGTCATCAGTCGCCTAGAACTTAGAACTAATTAAACCTAACTAACCTAAGGACATCACACACATCCATACCCGAGGCAGGATTCAAACCTGCGACCGTAGCGGTCACTCGGTTCCAGACTGCAGCGCCTAGAACCGCACGACCACGCCGGCCGGCTCTTGGCTTAACAGAATGTTCTTTTACATCACTGTAATGTGAGTTACAAAAATCATTACTGATTACTTTGTGGTTATGTTGCCAGTTATATGTAGGTAAATGGGTTTCGGGTTTAAATACCCTGGGTTAACTTAATTTATGTGAGGAATAGTTAAATGTGAGTTCTTTCTCTTAGTAAGACAAACTACCAGAAAAATAGGTCAAAGTCGAATATAATATAAATATTTATGAAATCCTTAAGACAGGAATCAAAAAATAAAGCTATAATACCACTGTTCAAACACATAAATTGAAATGTTACTAAAATTTGAGACACCAAAATGTCATCTATTTCTCTATCAAAAACATTAATAATCAATTTTTCTTATGGTCAGACTCGTTTTATTTTTTTGCTGTCGACAATTGGTCAGCAACATTCTGCTATTACAAATCTTTCTTCATATTCGATCCTTCTGCTATTTCCCAGGTTACCTTTTTCATTATAATAACTATTTAGAACTATTTTCAGTTCTTCTTCTTTCAATTATCAGTACCATAGTAATGAAATATTGCTCTTTTTGTGCATGGACTTTGCCATAGGCAAACATGACACCATAACACAGAATAAAGTTCCAAAAACGTTATGCCAACTTTTTATCAATATGTCCTAAATATTAACATCATCAATACAACATCATAACATCTCTTCAATATCTCACAAAGACTGCACATCAATATATCATATCAACGTATTCTTAAACCCACCGATTTTATATAACAGATCTTTTGTACACTCTGTATTCATAGTGCATATATTTCACTCAAATATTCCTTCAGAAAATAGCAGAATTATTATCAACGTGTTTCTCATTTATGTGTTCTGAAAATCAGTTCCTTTGTTTTCATAGTATCTGTTATGTAATATCATTGGGACAATAATTTCAAAATGATGTCATACATCAGATCTCATCCCAAAAGTTTACTTCATAAGGAGATTTTAGTTCTTCTATCATAATACAGGTGCTGAGTGTGATGACACTATCTTCAGACTGACAAAATAGGTTTCCTATGACAGTACACATATAATTTTACCTACACAAATATCTTTCAACCAGCTAGGAGAAAATACCTCTTAAATGGATTCTGTTAAATGGCAAATGTGACATCAGTCATAAAATATTAGATTTACTTTCAAAGAGAAGATCATTTAACTCAATGCAGTCATGTAATTTTGCAATGAATTATTTGCAGAAGAAACACCACACTCATTTGCAAAGGAAACAAGGGATAAGTATAATTTGTTCTGTTTACCTTATATACATAAATGATAAATTCTCAGCAACTGATTTTGAAACTGTATTAAAAATTGTTTTTGTATGCAAGATGTTACAGACATAATTGAATTACTGGTAAAATTCAGCACATAACGAAATAATTTACTAGACCAAAAATGTGCATATCAAAATCATTGTTCATTAAAATGGAAGAGAGATAGTATGGATAGAGAGAGATTACACTGATAGATTAGAGATAGCAAACAGGATGTAGCACAGAAAACAAGGAGGAAACAGTGCTATGACAGCTCTTTGTCTGTGTCAGATGTCACTGGTGAAGTGCTAATGCTTGAACTTTCCTCTTTCATTTGCAGGTGGATCTTTTGTTCTGCGGTACCTGGTACCTGGCATCAACAGAGGAGTGCTCCAAAATGGAGTCTAATGTGGAAGCACGTATACAACAGCGATGTGTGAGACTGAAATCCGTCGACACTTGCTAAAGGGTATGGAGACGATGCAATAGACGTGATCAGTGTGAGGCGATGGGTATGGCATTTTCCAGGTAGTGAAAAGGGTGTGCATGACAAGCCACAGCCTGGTCGACTCTGCACAGCTGTCGTCTCTTGCAATGAAGAGAGTCTTGATCAACTCATCCGTGCTGATTGGTGGATAACGACCAGAGAATCCTGTACAAAGGTGAATGTCGGTTGTAATACCTTGGAAACAATGTTGGAACATGTTGGTTATCGCAAATTCTGTACGAGATGGGGCGCATGGATGCCTACAGAAGAACAAAACACTTACCGAATGGAAATTCCTTCAGACCTGCTGGACCAGTATGAAGCTGAAGGTAACAATTTTCTGAATAGCACCGCCGCTCGAGATGAGACATGGTGTCACCACTACGAGCTCGAATCCAAAAGGCATGGCTTGACGACAGTCGAATTCTCCATCAAAGAGGAAATTCAGGACACAGCCATCTGCAGGCAAAGTGATGTGCACAGTCCTCTGGGGTAGGCAAGATTTTTTTTTTAATATTATGGAGCCTGGGAAACTGTCAATTCATAATGTTACAAGACGACACTGACTAAACTGAAAGCCAGAATTTCCAGGGTACCGCCAGAGAAGAAGACCAACTTTCACCTGCAATGTGATAACGCCAGGTTACACACCAGTTTTGCAACCACTCAACTCATTGTGAAATTCGGCTGGACTGTCTCACCACATCCACTGTACAGTCCCGATTGAGCGCCTTCAGACTTCCATCGCTTTGGGCCTCTGAAAGATGGACTACATGGCGAACATTTTCAAGACACGGATGCTGTTGTCAAAGCTGTAAGGAAGTGGTTAGCCTCAGCTGGTTCCGATTTTTACAAGTGCAGCATGCAGGCTCTGTTTCATCGTTGGTAAAAGTGCATAAGGAACTATAGTGATGATCTGGAAAAATGACTGTCCACAGCAGAAATATTGCTCTATATAGCTGTGCTGTTGTGATTTACGTATCTCCTGTAGTTTCCATGAATAAAAATAGGAGGCATTACTTTCGGAACGACCCTCGTATTTCTCTGGGGTGGGGGGATTCATCTTACACAAAATTGACATACTGCAGGCGAACTAATGAAAATAATAGTAGTTACATATATGTACATAAATCTGTTAAATAGCAAAGCAATTTTCAACATTTGATGACTAAAAGGAAACATTCAGTTCTTTCTATTTTTCTTTCACCTTTACAATTCTTTGAGATTTTCTCTATCCTTTTCACTTTTTAAATGATCAGACTTGTCTTATCAAACAGTTGGTCAAAAATATGGGTCAGCAGACGTCATTCTATTACAGTAATTCTCCATGATTTCTGTATATTTACTATCCCATCACATGGTTTTACCTTCAAAATTAATGCAGTTGGTATTTTAGTTATCAGAGCTACAGTAAGTACATTATTAATTTCACATCATTCCCTACACTGTAAATCGTAATATAGTTCCCTAACTTCAATTTTATCATAGTCACAAAACATATATCTCTTATTAACCCCAATACATCATCTGCACCACACTATCTTAATCACTTCATTTCTCAATATACATAGCTACTTTACAACAATAACCTCCTCCACAATTCAAAAATAAATGAGAATATTCTGACCACACCATGTACATTATTCACCATGCAGTATCTGCTTCAGACCTTTCCTGTCTTCCATCTTGTGTATAGTTTCCTGATAGTATGTATGTGGTCTGAAGAACAATCCTCTCTTTCTAAGAACGCATTTTGCACGTAGACATAGCTGGGATTCCATAGAAAGCTATTTAGCGTGAGCTCATGTTAATGTACTACACACTTATAGCAAAATACTTTCTGTTGATTAAGTTTTTTCATAACAACCACGTTTAAATGCTGCCACCAAGTGGTAAAGAACAAGTTTTACATAAAATATTTTTCCAAATGTATCCAAAGACATGCATAAACAGTTCTGTGAAACAGAACAACAAAGAAATCCAAATTACACTAAATAACATTAATTCCCAGAAAGTATTTCCGACATAGATAATAACGTTTGAAGTAATCTTAGATTTCATTTACCAGTATTTTTCTACAATATAAAACATGACAATTTTAAACCACATCTAACAAAAAAAATTCAGTAGAGTTTCCCATCAATACAGTAAATTGCATATTCTAGTGTATGATCAGCATAATATTGTTTATAACTAATGACAATAGTTTATTCTTCAAAGCTTTCTCACAGTCTAGACAGAATAAAGAGATATGGCACAATGTAATTAATTACTTTATGGAAATCACTGGAAATCATAGTTTGCTTCATTTTCTACTACTGATCATACTACAACGTAGTTCAAATCATAAATAGCAGACATAATTAAAGCAAAAGCATTAAATAATAAATTTACAGTACCAACACTACTATTATGTAGATTCAAATGTAAAATGTTCTGTGTGTGCCATTAGTTCATTTACAGAGTATAACTTAATAGGACCAGAAATTTTCTTTTCATCATCACTTTTGTTCATTCATAAATTATTCTTATCTGGTGGCCCCCTGATCTTTCTCAGCAAGACATCTTCTGGTGACTTCCATTATGAAGTTAACTTCAAAAATAATTGTATTGTTACGTTTTCCAAACTATCTCTCTACTAATGTAAGAGGCACATCATGCCTATGTAGTTGTTTAAAAAGCATATGCATAACTTTACGTCCATGTATCTCAGTATTCATTTCCTTTAGTTTTACTGCAAAGTTTTATTCAAATATTCTTTCAGCAAACTGAAAGACTCTAAATGTGACATCACAGCATACTTCATTAATATTAAATTCTTTCCAGTTAAGGTCAAATTGTCACAAAATATTTTCAAGTACTCCTCCAGCCAATAAAGCTTTAATGTTTCACAGAGTTTTGAAAACCTTTTCCAAACAGTCTTTTTGTTGCTAAATTTATGTTCTGCAAGACTTTCTGCATCTAATGTTGAAATTTCGTTTTCTACTACAAGAAAACAATCTGCCTTAATAACAAGGTCATCTATGGTATTTTCGGGAAAATTGTCTACTTCCCCCAAAATCACACCATCTTCTACACAATTGTCGTTTAAGGTTCACTAATTTACTGAATTCTTTTCGACACTACTGCTTGATTCTACAATTAAGGCCACTGGTGCAACAAAAAATTTTTGTTTGTAAGTTCATTAATTTCACTGATTGTTGTTCTTATTTCTTCATTCAGATTTGTTAATGATGTGTATTTCCTTTGAGATGTTGACTTTGTCCAACCGATTAGTCAACTATTTTCAAGGCATTCCTTGTTTCTTAATTTTCAACCTAAATGTCTTTTAAAGTATTCCTCATTTCCTGACTAGAGTGGTTAACTGAGTAAGTAAATTCTTTTATCATTCTTTTTAATTCTGAATATGCCTGTTCCACTGATTCAGACGATTCATCTTCCCTTTTGATTGTTGCAACCAAGTCTGCAATATCTGACATCTCTTCACTCCAACTTTGGCTCTAATATTGTCATTTTTACAAAATGTGCTTCACATACATACACACACACACACACACACACACACACACACACACACACACACACACACACACAAGATAAATGAAAAGGAAAAGAAAAATTACTACCTAAGTTCACATCTGCATTGCCAATGTTGGTTAGGTCAGTTCCTTTATTGTCCCTCATAATTTCTCTCTTTCATTTGGAAAAACTTTCATTTTGCTTGTTACCAATATGTCAGTTTTCCGTAATTTCCTGCTAATACACAACATTTCAGTCCATATGTATGTTTATTTCTATCCTGGTCATAGAGACCCCAAGTTCTGACCCACCCAAGAAACTTCATAATCTACTAACTATGCACGAATTTGTGTGATAATTGCTAGTTGGTATGAGCAAGTGGATGCTGAACAATAATAGTTCGCTTTTATTTTCTTAACTCTGTGCTCAATGATGTTGAAATCCTTGTTTAGTTGTTCATCTAAACGTCAGATCCTACTTGTTGTGAGGTAGGTGGATTGTTGCTTGAACATATGTACACTGAAATAATATTATGAAGCAGATTACTTTCTTCCTGACAACTTTCTATGGATATCAAATTCTTCACTGCAAAACAGTCCAAATATTTGTTCACAATTTAATAAAATAATTTTTAAAGTCAATGTACAGTCCAGAACCTCATGTCTACTTCCATATCACTACTTGGCAACATAGAGACTCCAACTATATATTACTGTATAACTGCCCAGTGTACATTACACAGACACCAAATAAATATTGTGTTACTCCACTAGTACACAACTGCCTCTATTATTGTAAAGTGTACAGTGTAACCTGCTTGTTTACAAATCCAAAGATATATAAAGATATGCACATACAGTCGATGCTTCTTAACCAAAAATATACATACAATATTTCATAAATGAAAGCATTTAAACCAGTTTTATCTTTTTGAATGATTGTGAAAAACAGTAAGTGTAATTATAATGCTGAATCATAATTTCCATAACTTTAAATAATTATGTATCATGTTCTTCAATATTTCACGAAGAAAAGAGGAGGCATGATGAGCAGTTCCACTACAGTATCCAGAATAACACTCATGGATGAATCATCAAAGTGGTGATACTCTGTTATTATAAACTCAGAAACAACCACAGGCATAATAGCAGAAGTCAGATACCAAGAACAGACTGAATCAGTTACAAAACAAAGATGAAATACAACATCAAAGAAACTACTAACTCTAAGGCTACTTCACACAGTCGAAATTATTCAGGTGCAAAATCGCCACAGAGGACTGCTTCAGTGCAAACCACCAGTGATCATCCTGTTGTTTACATGTCACATCACTGTCGTGTCACTCCATATGCACTTGACTCCCTTTGGCAACACACTTCCACCTTGGGCTGCAACCATCTAGCTATTGCTACCTCAAAATTGTAGCAATGCAGCTGTTGTAGGAGAGCAAAAATTGTATCACCATCACGAAAAATCATGGAAGCCTATATTTGTGGAGACAATTTACTTAACCACACAGTCTGAAGTGTGTCATTTGGCATGAGCACTGGATCTCTTAACTCGCATCAGTATCCCCAGAACTGGGGAAGTGTTCTCCCATTCAGATTCTCTGAATAAGAAACCTGCTATATGTATTGTCCATGCATTTTGGACAATTGTTGGAGCAAACCAGCCTTTGCTGCACCAAATTTGTCGCTGAGTGGAGGTGATTAAACACATCACCAGTGGTGTACCCGTAGTCACCACCACTGGTTAATGAGGTGGAAAACTTAAAAGCATCTTTTACAATATCATAGCTAGCCAAAATAGTCTAAGCAATTAAAAATGATGTGCGTGGGTGGTCTGGTTGAAAAGGAGGCAGTTTAGGGATGGGATGTCATGTCACAGGAACATCATAGTATATGTACATTCAATGTATTTGCAGTTGTGAGTAAGGACACCCATCAGCTGTAGAATGGAATGATGACGACAATGAAAATTTGTGCCAAAACAGGACTCGAACCCGGAAATCCCGCTTATCACGAGCAGTCGCCTTCTTATCTGGAGCTCCATGCACGACTCACAGTCAGACCGAAACCTCTATATGTTGTTAACCTAGCCCTACGACGTGTACTCGCCACTTCCATTACGTATATTCCTGTACAAGTTAGACATTATATTTGAAAGTCACCTGCCTGGTTTTGGCAGAGGAATATGATTTTGCAGTACCTTTGTTACTCTGATACGATGCAAAATGCCTTTGGACATGCGAGCATGCCCAAAGGACCTTTGCATTTGTCATTAGAATAACCCAGGCACTACAATATCGTATTTCTCTGTCAATACCGGGAATGTGACTCTAAGTATGATGTGGATGTGCGAGTACAGTTCATTGACAACTGTAATTGTGACAACAAGTTTAACCATTCGTTTTTTTCTTCCTTTTTGGCCAAGAATATCTCCGCTGGTGTTCAGGTTGTGGGTTATGAGGTACATCATAGAATATTTCTTCAAAGGGGTCTAGGCATTCTATCCATTTGTTTTCTTTGTTTGATGTGTATAAATCCATAGAATTTTGTAAATAACCTACCTGTGAGGCTACTTTATAGATGACACTTGGATATTGAAATTCGTTTTATTCAATTTTCCTCTAGAAAGTTTTCCTTTTTTTACCTGTGAAATTAGATGCATTCTCAGATAAAAGAGCTAGCAGCTTGCCAAATGGCTGAATGTAGTTGCTTGAAATTCTTTTAATAATGGATGCAGCTGTCACTGACTTCATGCATAAATTATGACATATTTAGGAAACAGACGCTACATGGGTATGAAGTACTTGACTGTTTCCCTAGCCAATGGTAAAGGGCCTGCAACCTCAATCGATATGGTTTCTAATGGTTCTCCTGTAAGAATAGCATGTAATTCGCTTTCTTACTTTCGTTTGGTGGCTTTGTTTTCGGGCAGGTCAGACAAGTTCGCATAATCTGTTGTATTTTCCAGCACATATCTCAAAAATAAGAGTGTTACCTATCTTGTATGGACATTTTGAAGCTCCAAAATGCCCCCAAGCATAGTGTATATACCATATCAAATTTTCCTGTCATTCTGCTGGAGAACGTACAGGCCTTAGAACACTAGTACGACTGTGCATGTGATATAGAAGATTGTGATTTTAGCTGTAATGGGCCAGTTTTAATGAAGCGTTTTGCACTAGTTCTTGCTTTATTCTGAGCCTTCCAGGTAGTTTGCTTGAATGCCTCCTATATTATGACACATGTCTTAATAATGATGTTTGTGTTTCGCATTTGTAATTATGTACAACATAAAATTTGGTTCCTGTTCCATTATCTCTGAAAACTCTGGCAGATCTTCGAATAATCTAGACGAAGCATCGACTATAATGTTATCCTTGGCACTTATGTGTAATATTTTAAAGTCACATTACTGCAACAATAGCCAAAAAATGTTCAAATGTGTGTGAAATCTCATGGGACTTAACTGCTAAGGTCATCAGTCCCTAAGCTTACACACTACTTAACTAAATTATCCTGAGGACAAACACACACACCCATGTCCAAGGGGGGACTCGAACCTCCGCCGAAACCAGCCAACAATAGGTATCATCTGACTAAAGGTAATAGTAACAATTTACAGCTCCAAAGAAAGGTTTAAGTCTTGTGATCACAATACACATTTACGTGTTTTCCATATATGTAATAATGAAATTTTCTAAAAGCCCAGACCACAGCCTGAGCCTATAATTACATTGCTGAATATTACCTTTCAGACTCTGTTAACACCCTGCTGGTAAAACCTATTATGTGTAACTTGGATTTTCTATTTTCTTCTACATTTTGAAATAATATGATCCAGGACCCAAATATGTAGCGTCTGCAGCAATGTAAAAATGCTTACACATGACCAGAAGGTGTAATGTTTTTGAATTGACTAACACATCTTTAATTTTATTCAGTGTTACCTGTCATTCCTCTATCCAGTACCATGGAGCATTATTCCTTAATAACTTCAATAAACTATCGCTGTTCAATAATTGCTGTGACAGTAATCTTCTAAAGAAAAAGGTGAAATCGAGAAAAGCTTTCAATTGTTTCAGTGTTGTGGTGATGGAAAATTTCTAATGGCTTTCATCTACATTGAGTGTTACTTTGTCCAGCAGCTCTGGTCCCACTACTGTGACCAGTGCTGTAATAACAACTCTGGCCCTGATGTTTAGGGAAAACGGAATTGGCCTAAGTTGATGATAATTTTTGCTCCATAAAGAAAAACTGTATGTTTACTGGTATTCTCTGATAAAAGGTTCTGTCAGGATAACACCCTCAGATTGAGACTAGTTACAGACCGAACGCCATAAAATTTTGGGATTTGCTGCTTGAGTACCTCATGTGTTGTTTGTACAAGTACAGTTATTTCTCATGTATACAAAACCAAGTGCACTTGCCCATTTGGCTTTCTAACTGCTAGCAAATGGCTACAATAAGGTAAAAGAGATGTTTCAATTACCCTCGAATCTAGTATTTTTCTACTTTCCCTCCTTATGGCTTTATGTTTTGTCCATAGGATGGAGTAAGTGGATCTTGTGAGGGACTACCTCCATGTTGTATTGATAGCCCATACAGATCCCTGGTTTTTCAGAAAAGGTACTAATGTATTTAATGTAAAGAAAGATTTTGATATGAAGGTTTTATTGTGTTGATCGCGTATATGTACACTGGATTACTGGTTTTCACACAACTAAGCTGCCATCTTCAGATCCACAGAGTACAGATTATGAAATCATACTGTGTGGTAAACTGTATGTTTGTTTTCAAACCATCAAAACAGAATCATAATTTTTAAAAATTTCACCCAGCATGTTTTCATAATCTGTACTCAGTGGACCTGAAGATGAGAGCTTAGTCCTGTAGAAACTAGTAATACAGTGTACATAAATGAAATCAAGGCAATAAAAACTTTCTATCAGAAGCTTTCTCTACATTGAATTAATTGATCACTCTCCAGCTGTCAATATCAGGTATTTATATTGACGTACTTCATTAATAGATTGACCAATTGAGCTTCTGTATAGCATATTAGCTGATGAGTCCTGATCAATTTTGCAATGGGTGCAATCGTCTCCAGCATCATCACTGGTGGGTCACTTGAGGGAGCATGCTCTGTGGTGAGGAAAAGGCTATTAAATAGTGTGCTGGATGAAAGGCGTTAGCTAGAGTGGGAGGTTGGTGAGCAGGCTCCGAGGTGGAGCAGAAAACTTTGCCAGCAGCAACTCTGTGTGTGTCAGTCACGAGAGACCAGTGTGGACGACGGGAGTGAACGAGCACCACAGGCTGGATTAGATGTCTTGTTGTGATGAGATACAATGTCTGGACATTGTGTGAGGCGTTCAATAGCAAAATTGGACAGCTGTTTATATGGTGAGCTGGAATGCTGGTGTCGCATCTCATTAGACATACTATACAGTGCCTTCCCTGCAGTTACTGGATTTTGAATTTATGTCCTTGTGGGCACTTCAAGGGTTTAACTCTAGTTTTAATCTTACCCCACACTCTGTTCGAGCAGCTGCTCGCATATTTCTTCTCTGGAAGTTGAAACTGCGAAAGAAGCTATTTTGGAAGAGCTGACATATTCCATCACCAAGTATGACATTTGTTACAGAACCATTTTGAACTGCTGTGTTTTGTCGATTGTGCACTTTGCAGTTGCTAACTGGGCACATGTATTGATGTGTATGGTATTTGAGTTAGCTAATTTCAGTTCTCTGTTTGTTGTAGAAGCATGATACTACAGTGAGTACTAGTTTCTGTGCTACCCAGGGACTCTTCTGTAATTGCAGTCGGCCTTCAGCAGATTTTTGCGCTCTTGACCAGCGAACGAGATGGTATATATTCTGGCTCTGATGCTGTAATTTTTAAATGAGCTGGATGCCCTGAGATGATGGTACAAGAATTTTCCTGGCTTAAGTTTTCGACGATATTTTACGTCTTTGCTCTTACTTAGCTTTATTGTAACCAACTGCCTATGATCAGTAGGCGTTTGTTTATGACAGCGTATTGTTCTTAGATTGAAAGTTATGTGGTTTTGTTTGCTCCCATAATGTACTACTAAAAATGTGGTTAAAGCTGACTTTAAGCATTCATCTATTAGTATTTGTTAATTATAAAAATTTCCTGTAAATACTTTCCTTCAATAACATCATATTATGGGCAAGAATCTATCGAGATTTGTTTTAGTGTTGTAATGTCGTATATTGTTTGATGTACAAGCAGTTGAAAGAAATTATCCTCATTTAAACATAACTGTAGGTTAGTAGTCTGTTTGGTAGTGTCATTCTGTTCTTACATTAATGTTATTTCTGCTGGGACTTGGTCTGTGCGTTGTGGTTTTTGGAGAATAACATATTTACTGATTAATTGAGTTGAAGGTTTATCAATGTATATCTTTTGAGTACCAAGAAACGAAAGCTTCTACTGTAATAAAATCTGCGTCTTGAAGTCTACGATTGTGAGTGAATGTTCAGCAGTTTTTCACTGAAGGAACCATGTTTCCTAGCCAAGCCGTTCAATTGGTGTAAAATCTTAATAGAGAGCATCATGATTTTGCCACTTTACTCTGAATGTGGTTCAAATTAGATTCCACTTCCTTGTTATTAGCCTATAATAATTTTGATTCATCAACGCAGTGAGACTGTATTTGTTGGTTTTGTGTCATGGGTTGAACTGGTGATCGTTTCTCCTCTTTCTGTTGAAATCGGATTCACGATTTTGGTGCTGTGTTTACACCCACAGGTCCACTGTGTAGCTGCCCACCATTACCGCAACATCCAACAGTCTTCATGTATTAAGTCCAGCTAATCAAGAATGGACATAAATTGCTCTAAATTCACCCCCTCACACGGATTAGTTTTTCGTCATGTGCACTATAAACTTCGATTTTAACAGTTTTGTAATTTGCTTGCCAGACATGGGTTCGTCCCACTATCTTGTTTTGTTTTTGGATAATGTTTGAAGTACTTCCTTAAACTGCCCTGTTTCAAGTTATAGGGCTTTCTCCTGTAGCGATACTGACCAAAATTTATTTAAGAAAGCTCTTTCAAATTCTTCGTAAGTTTAGCATTTTTTGGCTTTTTCTGTAGCCCAAAGCACACGTATGTAAGCTGCAACAAACTTTTTTTATCATTTCATGTCTGGGTAATATGGCCCTAATACCTCTTATGAATACAATATGATATGGCGACTTCTCTGAAAAAAACACCATAAATTCCTTGTGTTTTAGAAGGCTCTCTTCTAGTAGCACTACAGTAACGTTGGTCCTGCGCCCACTTGACTGAGTGCACTGTCTGTGTTGGGACTAACCGAACCATCTCCTCTTTGTACTGTCAGTCACATAACAGTGCATTTCCAAAAACATCACCTACGCATATGCTTGTGTATTATGTATGTATTGAACCGGGGACCTAGAAACGACAGAGAGGCTTCGTCCCACCATAGCCCTCAGTGGTTCACAACCCAACAACAGGTCACAGCAGTCCACCCACCCCACCGTTGCCCCACACCGAACCCAGGGTTATTGTGCGGTTCGGCCCCCAGTGGACCCCCCTGGGAACGTCTCATACCAGACGAGTGTAACCCCAAACGTTTGTGTGGCAGAATAATTATGGTGTACGCGTACGTGAAGACAGTGTTTGTGCAGCAATCGCCAACGTTGTGTAACTGAGGAGGAATAAGGGGAACCAGCCACATTCACTGAACGAGATGTAAAACCTCCTTAAAAACAATCCACAGGGTGGCCAGCACACCGGACCTCAACACTGATCTGCTGGGCGGATTCATGCCAGGGACCGGCATGCCTTCCAATTCGTGAAGCAGCGTGTTAGACCGCGCAGCTATCCGTTGGGTCACAAATGCTTACTGGTGATAGATCGTGCACGGCACCTTTCACTGCTGCTATCTCTTGCCATAGGATGTTGACCTGGATTAGCACACTGGACTCGCATTCAGGAGGACGACGGTTCAATCCCGCGTCCGACCATCCTGATTTAGGTCTTCCGTGATTTCCCTAAATCGCTCCAGGCAAATGCCGGGATGGTTCCTTCGAAAGGGCACGGCCGATGTCCTTTCACATCCTTCCCTAATCCGATGAGACCAATGACCTCGCTGTTTGGTCTCCTTCCCCAAAACAACGCTACCAGAGCCACTTGTTGACCTCAACATTTACCTGTTCAGCCCACCACACGGTATTTCGCACTTTAACCCGGTCTTTATCTGTATCAATACTTTCTTTCGATCTCATTAGAGATGCTACACTCGTACCCCACTTCTTGACTCACACTTTGTACACCAGCACGTAATTCGGTGTTGAGCGATTCATTAATCTGAGTCTCTCGCATTCTTAACTACGACGAAAATTCGTTCGCTAATTCTAGTGTTGCTTGACAAAACTCCGTTTGATCTTACCCCGTTGCTCCACAACTAAATTCTAAAACTGAGCTGTCACGAATTGTACCGATATTTCCGCTGTAGTTTGCACTATTTTTAGCGAACTCACGTCGTTCGATAATTGCTGTATCATGTCAGTATATCCTGATATACATCTTTTAATTATGTAACTTCAGAACGCATTTCCATGAAATTCACGTTAATGTGATTGAATTGTTCCTTTGGTATCGGATCGAGCGTTGTTTTGATTTGATCAAATTGTTACTTACGTAACTTATCTAACGTCGCTTTAATTTGGTCTCATTGTTCCTTAGATATCTGATGTAATGTTGTTCTAATGTTGCCTGATTGTTCCTTAACAACTTTATTAAAACTGTCTTCCTTCTGTGCATCTAAACTTTTCTTTGAAGATTCGAAATTAGTTTTCGTTTGACATTCTTGTCTCTGGGCTTGCTCATTTAATTTCACATCGAGACCTTGTGCAATGTGATTAAAAATGTTCTCAAACTGTTTTGACTGTTTCTCCGCAATATTGCTTAATTTAGCACTCATCATAGTTACTAATTTCTGATATAAACATCACAAACGGATCTGCTACTGAAGAGGTTTGTTGAACTGTTGTGTTGGAAGTAGATGTACTAACACTTCTGTCTCAGAGGCAGCCATCTCTCTGTTTTTGATGTTCAGTTCCACCAGATTGTCATATTCCCACTTCCTTGACTTTGTATTCCTTCTACGAGATCCATATTTCCTTCCTTGTTGATTTTACTCATAACACAGATAATAATTTCCAAAAATGTATTACTCACTTCACTTAGGTTTGCATGCATATAAACAGTGCAGTTATCAACATTGAAATCCCTCCTGAACTTCTGAGAAGAGGCACACGACATTAAAACACAAAGGAACGTCATGCCAACATTTTAACTATGTGGAATGCAATAGTGGCCATCTTAAAACCATGATCCCTCATAACCTAACAATTATTGTAATGAAATGAAAATGAAATGATCGTATGGCATTTATTGGCCGGGATATCCCCATTGGGGATCGGCCGTCGTATTGCAAGTCTTTTTAAGTTGACAACACTTTGGCGACTTGCGTGTCAGTGATGATGAAAATGATGAGGAAGGACACTCAGCACCCTGTCCCCTGCCAGGAATTAAAAATCTGCAAATAAAAAAGCTGCAAATAAAAAAAATAGTGATAGTATATGGTACAACCACTGTGGAACCAGAATATTCATGACATCTGATAGCAAGGGATAAAACAATGATGTCTTTTCCTGGTATTTTTGTTGTGTTGACCAGAGTAATTTGTAATATAATTTTGTTCGTTTCCAAATAAATGGAAATGGGTGTCGCCCATTTTATGTCTTCTTCCTCCTATTGGTTATTCATACATGAGGCCTATTCAGAAAGTATCTGATCTCTTTTTTTATTGTTGAAACAAGCAAAGGTATCAAGGCTCACGCGCTCTCTATGTTTGAGGGCACAGTGCACATGATCGATTTTTCTCATGACTGTGGAAGGGACCAGTCACTGGCTAGCCGTTGAGAAATGAACACGTGTAAGTAGTAGTTGTCAGATATTGTATAGTTGGCAAAATTACGGAAAAAGCGGAACAGTGTTATTGAAACAAGTTTTATTTTAAGACTGGTGATTCTCAAGTTGAAAAAAAAGGCAAGATTCGACAAACATTTGGGGCAAAGCAATGAGTACCACAAAGATAGAGGAATGGTATGACCACTTCATAGATGGCCACTGATTAATGAAGAGAGAAGCACATTCAGGTTGACACCAACATCTGCAAATGAGATTTTTAATGATTATGTAAGGACCCTGGTGATGCAGAGAACTTGGAGATCAGGTTAAAATTAGTATGGGATCGATTCATTCCATTTTAATCTGATATTTGAACCTCAGGATGATCTCAGCAAAATTTGTCTCTGTTTTGAACCTTTAGGCCATTGCTGTTTTGTTCTTTTGATATATCAGACACTGGTGGTTTTTAGCATCATCGCTTTTTTAAGGCTCATTGACCATAAAATACTATTGTTACTGAAAAGTAATAAGTGGATGAGCTTCATAAAAATGGATCTGCAGGTTTGACTTGTGGAGAACAGAATATTTAAATGACACAATGTAATAAACAATTGGGCACTTTGCCTTCAAACAATGTGAGCACAATTTCCTGCTACAGCTACTTGAAAAATATAAAGTAATTAAACGAAATTCAGTATGGTGATATTAACAGGTTCATTACAGTAACTGAGGGTACAGACATATCTGAAAGAAAATATTATCATTAAAAAAACTATAACACAAGGATTTTGACAACATACCTCTTAGCACATCGAATGTTAAAATAGAATTACAAGAGGAGATAGTCTCTGTTTCCTACCAAAGTCATTTGTTTATTTAGATAAACGAATGTAGGTTTAGTACAGTGATTTCCTTCCTATACTTCACAGATATAGTTGAATTTTTCGCTAACATCCGTTAGTTAATTGTTGACATTATAGATATTACTCATGACACAAGAGATTTTTTTCAATTTAAAAATTTCTTTGTAAAAGAGAAAGATAGCGAGAAAAGAAAGTGGAAAAAAATGATTTTTGTAAGGTACACTTTAGAATTCACTAAGAAGATAACTGTCTTGGTAAAATGGTCCGAGTAAAACTTGTTCGTTGGCACAATCCATTGTTTCATGGCGCACTGCATTGCACATTACAGATATAACCGAAAAAATGAGCATACTTGTCACAGCTGACTCCCAAAGTGAACCCGTGTGAATGGGTATCCAGAATAACTTTCATGGATGGATAATTGAAACTGTGATACTTTATTACTATAAACATTGGCCACAAATATAGACACATTATCAGAAGTCAGATACAAAGAACAGTCTGAGTCCCAGTTACTTAGTGAAGATGAAACAGAGCCCCAAAGAAACTTGTAACTCTAGGGTCACTATGCTTTATCTGTACTGTCAGCGTTGTTTGGGAGCCAGTGGCAATTCGTGTCTAAAATGGATTGGGGGCGGGTCACTACTTTTACTGCATTATGCAGTTTACTATCTCAAAAAATTTAATTTTCTAAATTACTTAGAATATTACAGTAGCTCTAAAATTACCATAAAATGATCCAAATGACATTTATGGGGTTGAATCTCCTGTAGAGGTGTTTTTATAGAGAAAGTCCATCCTCCTTTTCTTTTTTGTGGTGAATCTGTCCATGAGTCTCTAGTTGAAATCTGGAAGCCTATGGAAAATTTTCTTTTCAGCACATAACGTGAGAAGAGCAGGCATCCTGTTTTGATACATTGTACGTGTAAGAAATGTTTTAATTCACAAAAATGTATAGAAACACCTCTCTGTTTCACACATTGTCGCTGGGATAGTAGCCACTTATTTCAACAATTTCACAATGTCACCAAAAGATTCTTACAGGTTACTTTTAAATTAGCAATAACGTAATGGCTATTGCACCTTTCATTTCTTGAAAATCATTTTGAGAATAAGTGATCTGTAGTTTTGTTTTTTACTTAGCTTTGTGTAAAAATGGATAGGACTGCACAATAGCAGAAAGAATTTTTTCGGGAAATTTGTTATTCAGTGAAGGGAAGACGTGCTGGTCAAGTAAACAGAGGCCAATAAGTGGCTAGAGAATTCAAACCTCTATATGTTCTGCTGAATTTGTCCATCACATACTTGATGCTACATTCCTTCTTGTTTAGAGGTTCTCACATCTTCGTTCTACTACATTTTGGTCACACTATATTATATTATTGCCTCTAATTTTTAAAATTTCATTTGGAATGGTGCTGTTGCTTGCTTTATTGAGACATGATTAATGGTACCCTTTTGTAATTGGCTATGTAAGTGGGGCATTGTTTTATAAAATACCTCTTACTAAAAAGAAAATTTTGGCTGTTACAGTTTCAACCTTATGCCACACGGCTGATTCACAGTTGTCGCCTGGATGCTGGTATCTTCAATGTGTTGGAGACATTCTAGAGTGGTCTCTTTAGTCTCATGAACTGTAGGGACTGTTCTCGACTTAAGTTCCATCTTAAGGCTGATCAATGAGGGACTCTTCATCTCGCACTTGCATCTAGAGCAGCCACTCTTTGAGATGAATAAGAGAAGAATGTTGGTGCCTCTGCAAGAGCACTGAAACACAGTTTTATTTGTTTATTTTGACTTCTACCTTGGGAAAGAATTAAGTTCAGTTGTTGTGCATAACAATGCACTAATACATGAAAAAATACACTTCTCTTACAATTGTCTGGAGCCCTGCATATTGGTTGCACATGACGCAAGAACTGTTATAACTTCGAGAAGTTATTTTTTTCTCCCTGTTCTTGGACAACATTTGTGAGGGCATTTTTAAGCGTCGTTTCCAGATGGATTTAAAAGTGTTCAAAATTTTTCATCAGGCCCTCCAGTAGATAACAGATAATGAAATACTACAACCAATTCAAATTTAGGAGATGCATCAAAAATTTCGTATGCTATCACAGACACAAAAGCTGCCTTAGCTATTTCTGCATTAATTTCCTTTTCACACAGGTGTAAGAAAAACTCCAGTAAATATTTTTGTATGTTGTTGGATATTTCCTTAAGGAGTGTTGCATTGTTAATGTGCTATTTTACAAATGCACCTAAGGCTGCTGAAGTGAAATTTATTAGCTCCCTGAATCTTTCTAGATTATCAGATTCTGCTGTTTCATCATTCATACATAAGGCAAGTTCGAGCACACTGCAGAACTTAATACAGTCAGTTATTTTGGACGAACACAATGTTTTATCCTTACTTTGTTACCATGTCGTTCTGTATTGTGCGAAAGCTGAGCTACACTGTTGCCAAATTTCTCTTTCTCCAAGGACCAATAAATCTAAATAAGTATTTTTATGTTTGATAAATTCCTTGTGCTTCTTAAGCTTATGTATTAGATGAGTTAGAATCATCTTAATCAAGTCTGAATCTCCTCTTGACGTTTTTCGTGATTGCTATTCAAAATTTGGATTGTTTTGAAAATCAGCCTTATGCAGTCATTATAAAAAGAAATAAATAGTAACTACAAATGGCGGATTTTCGAAATTAATTTTGGATGACTTTGATCTGACATGCCAGTGCATGTCCAGCTTGTCTCTTTACCCTTTGCCAACAGTAAACCCGGAAAATCAAATAGTCTGTTTATAGAAATGCAGCCACAAATCAAACTCTTTTTTCCTACATGAGGTGTGATTAAAACGTAACGGGAATTTTTGTTTTTCGTAACGAATTTTTATTTATTCATCAAAACCAACTTTGTCCTCTTCAATGTAATCCCCCTCAGTTAAAACACCCTTGTGTCAGCGCTTTTTCCCCTCTTGGAAACATTTACGGAACTCACTTTTCGTTATGATGTTCAGCTGCTTCAGACATTCTCTTTTTTCCCCATCAATCGTGCCAAAGCGATGTTCTCTTTTAGTTCTCTTCAGCTTCAGGAATAGAAAAAAGTCGCAGGGGGCCACGTCCGGCAAATAAGCTGGTTATGGCAGCATAACGGTTTTGTTTTTTTGCCAAAAAAACATGAACAAGCATTGATATCTGAGCAGGACCATTATCGTGATGCAATTTCCAAGAGTGGTTTTGTCATAATTCTGGTCTTCTTCGGATTGTTTCTCACAAACGGCGAGTAACTTGCAGATAGTATTCCTTATCGGCTGTGCGACCATAAGGCAGGAACTTATTAAGCACTATCCCACTGTAATCGAAGAAAAAGTGAGAAGAACCTTCAGTCATGTGATCGGACTTGTCCAATTTTTTTCCGTCTTGGCTCTTCAGACAGTTTCGATTGGGACGATTCGGTCTTGGTTTCGACGTTATACTCATATACCCATGTTTCGTCACCTGTTATAACCTTCTTCAGAAGTTCTGAATCGTTGTCGACTTCATTCAGCAATTCCTGAGCAATGTTTACTCGACGTCTTCAGCGTCTTCTCGACCCTCTTTGAAACGTTTATATCACTCGTAAACTCGTGTCTTACTCATAGTAGATTTGCCAAAAACCACAGTCAACATTTTGAATGCGGTGCTGCAGTTTACTCCAATTTACAAGTAAAATTTAATGCAAATTCTTTGATCCATCGTTTTCGAAAGTAAAAATTCGCCGAGCACTCGAAAACTCGTATAATGTGCTTTAGATTTCACATGCATGTTCATCTGAACAATGAGCCGTTTTCAATAATTTTAGAAACAAAATTCTCAACGATAAACGTGAAAGAGAAGTTGAAATAAAGAATAATGGTAGGCCGATGCCTCAGTCTGAATTTAAAACTAGCACAATGAATGCAAGACTGTTGCACGTCTTTCAATGTAAAAATATAGGAGGCTTGGCCAGACAGTAGCGGCAATTTTTTTATTTCTCAGGCTTTATACATCCGATTTTCTTTTTAAAAAAAATCTTGTTCTGACACATGTCCTTGATGTATGTTTGCATTTTCGGGTGGTTTGAATATTTAGTTTACTGTCAACAGTCGAAAAGTATACCCCTTCTGTGTCTGCGATTCCAAATGGCATCATTAAGTATTCCTGGCTTTTTTGAGCTTCCCAATGCTTCAGTGATGCCGTTTGGCATCGCTTTGTATAGTTCCAAGTTTGGCCAACAGATCGCAGTGGCTTTTTCTTTCGTGATTCGCCATTTGTTTGAAGTGCAGAACAAAGAAGCGTTGTGAGTTGTGCTACTGCATTTGTGAGTGAACAACGATTGTTGTGTTTAGTTTTATTCTGTGTATACTGAAATTCTTGGTTATTGAACCAACTTTACCTAGTTCCTCAAGGGCAAGGGAAAGAAATACAGTAAGTTTACAGTACAGTTATGTATACATTTTTGAGTAATTATTATGTAATTTCTAATGACATCATTTGGAGTCATTGATGTATTAGTATGTATGAGGTATTCAAAATGAATTTGTATCATAAGAATGAATTGTGTTTGTTCTTGTATATTTCGTAGTTTTCATTCTTGCATCGTATTTTCTTTATAGGTTAAGTGTGGAAAACATGAAGCTCTATGGGATGATGAAATTCTTCTTCTGCACGGCGATGATTCTGAAATATCAGATGCCGAAATTGTATCACATGATGAAAGTGACGACGATCCATCAGTACTACAGACAGAACCTGAGCTGGACAGTTTAGAAGAAGCTCTTACTGATGATGAAACTCCCCTATCTGTTTGGCTTGAAACTTTAGGAGCAGGAAATGCAAAGTGCCTGAGCTATACATGGACATGCAAGGATCTGCAGGCTTCAGAGTGCTGTGCAGTTTTCAGATCCACCAAGTGAAGAATGTTCTCCCCTTCAATACTTTGAAAGTTTCATTGACGAGACTATAATTGACAATTTAGCTACGTAGACAAATCTACACCTTACTCAAGTTTTAGAACAAAGTATAAACACTAGTGCCATTGAAATAAGACAGTTCATTGACATTCATGTACAAAGTGGTATTGTGAGTGTGCCGAGTTACAATATGTATTGGGTAAATGACACAAGCTATAATCATATAGCTGATGTGATGCCACTCTGTCAGTTTTACAAATTGAGAAGGTATTTGCATGTGAACGACAATGCAGATATGTTACCCAGGGATGGCCATCACCATGACAAGTTGTTTTAGGTCAAACCATTTTTAGATCAACTAAAGAACAATTTTCTAAAAACCGAAGTTGAAGAATACGACAGTATTGAAGAACTTATTATTCCGCTAAAATCACATACATCTCTGCGCCATTCTATAAAATCAAAGCCACACAATGGGGCATTAAAGTATTCGCTCAAGCTGGTGTAAGTGGCTACATTTATCATTCAGAAGTGTATTTTGGGAAGGGAACAAACACTGCAAGTAATCCTGAATTAGGAATGAGTGTCTTTATAGACAACTGGTTTACTTCCCTCAACCTAGCAGTAAAGCTTAGAAATGAAGAAATGTATGTTGTGGGAACCATCAGAAAAAACAGATTGGGTGGATGCCGTCTGAAAAGTGATGCAGAGATGAAAAAAGAAGGCAGAGGAACCTGTGATTACCACATAGATGAAAAAAAATTATAATTTTGAAATGGTATTACAATAAAACTGTCCATCTGATTTCTACTTATAAAGGCAAGGAACCTGTTGAAAATGTGGAATGTTGGAGTAAAAATAACAGATTGTATATAGACATTCCACGTCACAACATTGTGTAGGAGTATAATATGTACATGGGAGGAGTGGACCTCTATGATATGTTGGTCCAAATATACAGAATAAACAAAAACAAGAGGTATTACCTGAGAATTATTTACCATTTCATACACATGGGTTGTGTGAATGCTTGGCTGCTTTGCAGGCGACATTGCACTTAGAAAAATGAGAAATATACACCACTGCTGAAGTTTCGAGCAGAAATATCAAGTGCCTTGCTGAAGAAAGGAATTGGTACACCTGCAAGAAAGAGGATCCGTCCAGCCACAGACTCTCTAAGTCTACCTGCTCCCAAAAGAAAGCCCAAGGCAATTCGCCCAGTTGCTGACATGCACTTTGACCAAATAGGACACTGGCCGGAGCATTTAGAATCAAAATCAAGATGCAGACTTTTTATAAAGACATATTCAAGAGTCAAATGCTCCAAGTGCAAAGTTGCATTGTGTTTTAACAAAAAAAGAACTGTTTCAGAACATTTCATTACAAATAAATAAGTAAAAAATGAATTTTGTAGCACGGTTTTTTGTCAAAAATAAAAGAAAGGTTCAAATAAACATGTTGTTTTATTTCTTAACAAAACAATAAAGAGATTTAACACTTACTAATAAAATAAATAAGAAATTAGTTTATGTATTTATACTGACTATACTTACGGTGAACTTCTGTGACAATGATGCCATTTGGAATCAGTATTTTATTTATTAACCAATAGCTTCAAAAGAACTTTTGCAATGGATATGGCATATGTGCAACATACACAGTACATACTCATCACAAAAAAATTTCCCCAATTTTTTTCTAAATGTAACACACAAAGGCTTAATAGCTGAGAACAGTCACAAGCGATTATAAGAAAATCAATTCATTATATCAAAGACACATGTGCTAACTGTTTTGATTATGGGCTGCAGCCTTTCAGTTCGACTCAGTTCATGCATTTCCATCACAGCCCAACTCACATTTGAGCTGCTCCTTCCTATAGTTTCATAACCTGTGGTTTTCTAACCCCCAAGGAGCTTGCAAAATATTTCAAAGTGTTTGCCAAAAGTCTTTCCCATAATGGCAGGTTTTGAGGTTAGGTCTATTACTGTTTCCTAAGTTTCTACAGAACTGTCATGATAATAATAATAATTATTATTATTGTTATTGTAAAATTAAATTAACCGTATAATTCCCATTTTTACATATGTGTAACACCAGGAAAAGTTAATTAGTGGAAAAGTGATTTAACTGCTTTTGTTTCTGCTGCAAACAGTGACGAAAAAAATGCCCTTGAAGTGTCTTATGGTGTTAGCTACAGAACTGCTAAAACTGCAAAATCTCATTCAGTAGCTGAAGATTTGGAGCAACCATGTATAAATGATTTAGAACAGTGCATGCTTGAAGGATCTTTCACAAAAAAGTCAATATGGCACCACTGTCCAACAATACTATTAACTGTCAGATTAAAGACATCTCAAATTATGTAGCAAATAAACATTTTGGGAAGAGTTCGAGCCAGTCCCCCTTTCGCGATTCAGTTTGACAAATCGTCTGATGTAGGCAACTTGGCCATTTTGTTACTTTCGTTCGTTATATTAAGAGGAGTCTATTGAAGAGGAGCTGCTATTCTCCAGACCCTTGAAGGAGACAACTACGAGAGAAGAGATATTTAAGTTGACCAACAAATACCTTCGTGAAAATTCAATAGACTGGACTCGCTGTGTAGGCATTTGCTCAGATAGTGTGAAATCTATGACAGGATGTCATGCTGAGTTTGTTGCCAAAGAGAAATCGATAGCGCCGAGCGCTTCTTTGACGCATTGTTTCGTTCATAGACAGCCTCTTGTTTATAAACACATGCCCAATGTATTGAAATCTGTGGCGGACAATGCACTGAAAATAATTAATTATATTTAGGCTTTCCCTACAAATTCCTGCTTCTTTGCAGTTTTAGGAAAACTTCCAGACAATATTTCCCTGCTATGTCCAATAATAACAACAGGATTCGAAATCCCTTTGAAGGGCCAACAGTTTTACAATCCACATTAAGTGTAAATGAAAAAGAGCAGGTTGTAGAAATTTTCAGTTACACAAAAGTTATAAATCTTTTTCACTAATTGGTTTTTGATAAAGTTAAGGAGTTCTCAGTGTTAGCGAATACAGTCATAACGGCTGTATTACTCTTTTCATATATATATTTATGCGAAAAGTCATTTTCTTCATATGCTTATTTAAAAAATAAATACAGAAACAGACTTTGTGCTGAAAGTGATTTGTGACTTTATTTAACTTCTGTGATTCCTTACTTCAAAGCTCTGTGCTTTGGAAAGCAGGTGTGACCTTCTCAATTAATTCCAAGGAGGAGGTGAGTAATTACAATGAAAACTTCTATTTATTGTTGCAGCTAGGCCTACACATTGTATAACTATCAGGTGGTAGCTAGAGTAACTTCAGTTTTTAACCATTAAAGGTTAAGTTAATTTAACATTAATAAATCTTTTGCTTGGAATTAAATTTAGCACATGTCTACTGTATGTACACTTACAAGTCAGTAGGTCATCAAACTCAGATCGTTGTAGAAGGGGTTTGCGAGTCGAAATTTGTGGACCGCTGTTCCACCAATGCAAATGTACATATTGGTAGTGACATTTTTTTCTCTTGTCGCTCACTAAAGGAACACCTGTAAGCTTGCTTACAGAGGTTCAGAAGAGAAATTGAACATCGGCAGTGGCTGGGCAAGACTTTGGCACTTGTGCCTGCTATCTGAACACCTTTCATGTATAAAAATACTTTGCAAATGCAGATAGAATGATCTAATGCAAGAAGAAAACCAAGAATGATTGTTTAATATGTACATTTGTAATTTGCATAATCAAGTTGTTTTCTGAGGTTTCGCTGAACGTCTAGTAAAGACTCCACTCGGGGAGTACTGTGAATAATTTTGTGGTACCCCCGTTCATTGATTCACATGTTTTACTTATCACTATGCATACACTTTAATTACACTCAGATTTATGTAGATACAAACATGGAAGCAGTTAGACAACTGAACAAAAGACAAAGATAAAATCCTTCACCAAAGAACAAGGGTGTTATGAAATTAAGTATTATAACCTGTGATAGGAGGAGTTCCCACACAGCCACTCCTCCTCCCCCCCCCCCCCCCCCCCCCTCCACGACCATCCCATTTAGTGCAGGTGTATGCAACTGCGCTAGTCAAGGATGTAATTGCTGAGATGTGGTGGTTTTCAGCCAGTTGCGCCCATGTTGGGATAGTGGGCAGTTCTCCTGTGAAGGGGAGGCCGCAACCAGTGGTGGAAGTGAAGAAGCAGGTGGCGACAGCTCTAATTGTGTCACTGAACAATGACATGCATCCAGAGATGCGTGAGTTATCACGTTATGCTGGTCAGTAATAACACACTTTAAATATTGTAAATGCATTTATTAGGCACAAAGCAAGAAGAACAAAGCATGGCAGTACACAAGTTGCACGCCGAGTAAGACATAGAACAACGCAGTTCAAAGAGATCAGAATCAGAGATAGAGCACTCTGCGCCAGAGATGCCACAGACCTAAGCCACTGTAGAGCATTTTGTCTGATGCTGTATCTGTCTAGTTTATGAAGCAGCATGGAGTGATTCACTGAATCTAACGCCTTTGTGAAGTCACAGACGATACCTGCTACTTTATTGATTTTGTCCAGTGATAAGCTGATTTTTTTCAATGTTTGTTGATTACATTCATGATGCTTTTCCCTTTGTGGAACCCATATGAGTTTTTCAGAATAACATTGTGTTTTGTGATAAAATCTGTTATCTAGATTGCAGCTGTTTTTTCAAATACTTTGGATAGCACTGTGAGGATAACGATAGGATGGTAATTTTCGATATCCTCCCTTAATCCTTTCTTTGTGTAGTGGTTTAACCTCTGCATACTTGACTATATCAGGAAAGTTGGCTTGATCAAATGACTTAGTGATTATTAATGATAGAGGGTTTGCAATTTTATCGTAGACAGATGTAATTATGTTTGTGGGTACTTGATACCACCCTGCAGAGTTTTTGTATTTTAAGGGCAAAATAGCATTTTTTAGATCTTCGGCTGAGACTACTAAATGCCACAAGGAGGTCACTATTCTGATCCAGGCCAAAGAGATGCAACTGTTTTGATAAGTAACCATCTCACCCTTAGATTTTGCTACATTTATGAGAAATTCATTGAAGCATTGAAATATTTGAACAGGATTCAGAACAGTGTTGTTGTTTTGTTTAATTTTTGAAATTTTCTGATGATTAACTGTTGTACCTAATTTGGATTTAGTAGCAGACCATACTGCCTTAGCCTTATTATAATGTCCTAAAATGAACTTGTCATTTGACATTCTTTTGGCAGTTTTGACAACACTCTTAAATACAGCTTTGTAATGCTTCACATAGTTAATAAAGTCAGAATTCTTATTGTATTTCAGCTCCTTAGTAGCTCACAATTTCTAGCACTAGATATTTTTAATCATGGAGTAATCAAATTTACTTTACTTTTGGCTTTTTGGTGGCATATTCTTCATAGGAATGATTCATTGACCATCTCTACAAAATGTCTTTAAAAGTTTACCAGAGTTTTTAGTAGTTGACGTACTATTATCTATAGGCCATTTTACTGCATCTGTCTCATCACAGACCAGGTTCAAGTTATTTTCAGAAAAGTTTATTTTCATAAAACTTTTCTTGACATTTGGTTTAGATATTCCTGTAAGCTGAATAAACAATGCACAATGGTCAGAAATTCATTAAGTCCAAACAGAATTTGTTTTTGCAGTCAAACACATAATCCATTAAGATATTGTCTGGACAAATAGATGAATGAGCGTTTTCTCTAGTGAATACACAAAAATTTAGTTTAAAACCAGATTTCTGAATTAAATCAATAAACTGTTTTGAGCTATAGTCAGGACTTATCGCATTTGCATTAAAATCAGATGCTATGGCAATATTTTTCTTCAGTTCCTTCTTACGTTTATCAAGGGGACACTGGAGTTTATACAAGAAAATTATAGTTATTGTACTCCTGGAATTCTTTAAATTAATATGACTATTGTGTTCATCTCTTTAGCAAAACACAGCAACTTTCAAAAGAGCATTCCTCATTTAAGTAATCAAAATCTGTCTTTATTTCATATGCTAGGCAGTATTGAGAAGTATGCGTGATGCTCCATGGAACTCCTCTTTTCTGCAAAAGCTGCTTGCTACATTGAAATGTTCCAGTTTATTTAAAATTTTTATACTCACTAGTTAACACTCATTTAAATAGACAAATCTGATATTTTTGCTTTCGTTGAGGATTGTTTGCAATTCTTCAATTTTGTTATTATCTGCCTTCAAACCATTGATATTCCAATGCAATAAGTAACTTTTTTCATTGTTTTTTACCCATCTGGCACAACTTTTCATACACTTCTTACCTCAGTGTTTTCTCCTCACCAGTTTCTACAAGAAAAATCCTTCAGATTACAAGGTGGTGGAATTCTTCTCTTGTTAAGGGGATGGGTGGCTCCTATTATTTTTGCCAGTGTTGATGCTGCATTTTCCAATGTTAGTGTTGCTTCTTCCCTTGTTGTCTGGGTTTCTAATAGTAATGATTCTGATTCTGGGGTAGTTGCTGCCACTGGTGATTGCAGCTTTGCTGCTGTTACCAGTGGTTGTTGAGGTTCTGCTGTTGCATGTGGCATTGAAATGATGGAAGATCAATTGTCTCTCTATTGTGGTTCTGCTGTTGTATGTGGCATTGAAATAATGGAAGATCAGTGGTCTCTGTAAAGTCACTCTTCACTTCATAGAACACTGTTAAGAGGATTAGTGCTTTACATGTCAACAGATTGTAGGTGTAGATGCAGATCAAGAGTGAGATCCTCCAGGTTGCAGAACTTGCTAGAAACCATGAACCAGAATACACTATAAGTATTTACAAAGAAAACCAGATATCCTAATGTACCATCCGTAGATCCCAAGTGAAATGGTCCTCATAGATGTGGAATTATTTAAAAAAAATCTTATCCTGATAGATGTGGACTAAGTCAAATAATCTAAAACTGAGGTTTGTGACTGAAGCTGGGTATTAATAGTGATCAATTTGGTACATATTGCCCTCACTGTACTCCATTCATGGGCAAATTCCATGATTTTTTATCCAAAAATACAGAACTACTAACCCAGACAGTCAATACTTTCATCACCTTCATCTAAGGGGGAAATAAAAACTTTTTAGGGGGCAAAATGTCATGAAAACCAAATTATTTTTCAAGTATCACCACAGCCTCTCTGTGTAGGGCAAAATCTTATATATAGAAATCTTCAAGTGATGTGCTAGGGCTATGAATATTTGAACATTTAAAAAATTCTAAAAAATGAAAACTATAGTAAAATTGCGTTATCTTGCTGGGTATGGTTAAAAACTATTAACAGATCTTTTCGTAAGAATGAATAAAACTACTTGTCATAAAACGCTAAACCTAGTTATATTCATAGGAGAGTTTACACAAATAGATGAATGTACCAAAACGTTGTACACGTAGGCCTATAGTAGTAGGAAAAGCGAGAAAATATGTCAGCTTTGGCTAACTTGTTTTAAAAAAGTTATCCTGATGAATGAAATGCAATATTATCCCAAACATGTTTCACTACGACGAGAAATACGATATGAAGTTTTCAGCCTCTTAGTTTTCAAACTTAGATGCTTGAACATCATTGCAGCGGTTTCTGTTACTGCCGGTGTATACCTTTTGTTATTTAGTCGCCGCTATGAAGACTATCTATCTCGAAACCAATCAGAGAAGACCTACGGAATCTATAAAAAAAACTGATCGTGGGTGTTAACTATTACGTCACAGTTTCTACTCCCTATGCTGCGATCATGCGTCGCGATAAGGATAAAGTAGCAAATAAGTACAATGGATGTTGTGTGTTTTTTACACATATAACTTGAAAAGCGGCGAAAGCAACGGCACTTGTTTGGCTAACTAGTCTAGCACTAAATTTTTGTTTTGTAGAGGACGAGCTGAGAGTATTGTGTTCGGGAAAAATGTACTCATTATTACTGCGAATGGATTTTCCCACCTACATGCAAGATAAAAGTAGGATAATTGTCACACGACGTATTGATTCAAGGTCGAAAAACTGTTCATTTCACAAGCCAGTCGTGTGGAGGCAAGCAGTTGTGCAACAACTCTGAGAGTGCGAAAGGGGTTTTTGCAGTGGTAGTTGATAGTTGTTGACCATTATCGAACGGACGACACCGAAATTCACGAAAAATGGCATCGAGGTTAATACAACGAGGCGTCGAGCACCTGAAAAGTAAAGAGTTTCGTGATTATCTTATGAGGTGAGTTACCTAAATCTTAAAAGGATGAAGGTTAAGATCCAGCAAAATTTGTATTAAAAATAATGGTTTCCAGGCTAAGTTATAGAAACAGGAAACACTTGCATTAGACACTCTGTTGTAACTTTATTTTATTGCTTAACCTTGTAGCAAAACGTTTTGAAAAAATGCAAGTGCGTTGGGTGAAATGGATTGACCTTCTGGAGTTTTATTTATGCATGCCACTAAATGACGAAATTAATGTATTTAATAACGAGGTAGATGCAGTTAATTCAACTTGTATTAATGCAAAGTTGTAGGACTCTGCATAATTTTGCCTCGGCGTATTTGGAACAGAAAACTTTGCCACAGTATCACAATTTTGTACAAATTTACTCCCATTTGTATACGTCATCGTAAATGTAATTACAGAACGTACAGCAGTGGATGGTTCACGGATAAAAGATGCAGAAAATGTTCCCTCCACCATGGAGGTTTTTCTTTTTTTTCATAAAATTTAAGATTTAAAACGTGTAACGTTAGCTTACGCCACTGCTGAAAGAAGCTGTAGGACTATGCCATTGCAGGCCCGTTAATGAAAAAAGTAGTGCTAAAATAACGCAACAAAGTAATAATTGTAGAGCTGGTAATATCAACACTTTAATTTCCCTTACCACCATTAGCAAACAATTACATTGCCAGTTAGGCTACTCTTCAGGATTTCTAATCAAAGAGTGCTATTTTCTTCCAATTTGTTTTGAAATTTTAATTGGTCCTGTTAAATTACATTCTGTACGAAGGTTGTAGTGTACTTTAATGAAGGACACAGTACATAATACCATAGCATTTTTTACTCAATTTAATGACGGCATTCCCATAGAGAAATGATAAATAATTGACAAAGACTTCAAAAGCAAGGCCACAAACAAACAAAATCCATAGTATAGTGAAGAACTAACAAATCTGAAAAACCAAGTTATGCTGGTGGACAATGCTTATAAAAGACTGACCATGCCAGATCTGTCTATCTTAAATATAGGAATGAGTATATAAAAGCCATTGCAAAAGCCAAAAAAACACAATTTCAACAGTATTGAGAATTCCACCACCAAGTGCAAAGCAAAATGGAAAATAGTAAATAGTATTGCTAAAAATGAAAGAAACAATAAAATTAACATATGTCCCCAAAAATTCAATGATTATTTTATTAAGTCAGTTGAGGAAGTAGGAATAGGAAATTCTATTACCAGACCTGATATTAGTTGATCAGAGTTTCTTTAAAAAGCCGGCCACTGTGGCTGAGCAGTTCTAGACGCTTCAGTCCGGAACCACGCGGATGCTACGGTCGCAGGTTCAAATCCTGCCTCAGACATGGATGTGTGTGATGTCCTTAGGTTAGTTAGGTTTAAGTAGTTCTAAATCTAGGGGACTGATGACCTCAGATGTTAAGTCCCATAGTGCTTAGAGCCATTTCGTTTGTAACCCACCGGCTAATATTCGCATGTCTGTCTTCTTTCTCCGAGGTCTGTCCTAGTCTCGTCCTAAGAATAAAACGGCTAAATATATATGTGACATATCTTGTAACATACTAAAGAAAGTAATATATTATATTGCGTATCTTTTAACATATCATGTAAACAGGTGCACGGGTGAGGGATAATTTCCTGATTAGCTGAAAGTATCTAGGGTTGTTCCAATACATAAAAAAGGAGATACTGATTCACCTTCAAGTTACAGGCCAATTTCTCTAATCCTGGCTTTTTCTAATGTATTGGAATGTGGAATTTACCAACAATTATATTTTTATTTTGAAAATCTAGGAATAATTAGTGAATCACAGTATGGTTTTAGGAAAAATTTGTCAATGGTTGATGCTATAGGACTCTGTGGCCAAATACGTACATCAAGTGTTTGAGGATAAAGGCTTTTCTCAAGCCACGTTTTGTGATCTATGCAAAGCTTTTGACTGTATAGAGCACATACCACTTCGGGAAAAAAATGAATTTTATTACATTGAATGTAACCTGTTGGCAAGGAAATATCGAGAATAGAAAAAGTTAAGGTAAGTATTCCCCAAGTGTCCGTATTGGGCCCATTCTTGTTCCTCATAATGATCACTGACCTGCCATTATTTATGAAGTCTGGTAAAGTTCTATATGCAGGTGATACAGCCTTGTTTCATTGTGGTATTGATCTCAGCAGCCTTGTAAAAAACAATGGGCCAAGCTTCCAACTGGTTTAAAGCAAATGGCTTGTTATTGAATGACAACAACACACAGCACGTTGTTATTAGTCTGAAAGACAAGCTTCTGTCACATGATCCTAGTTCTGTAAAATTTTTGTGAGTATATTTAGACGATAAATTATCTTGGGGTCAATGTATACAATATATTAGTGGTAAGCTGTCAAGAGTAATTTATCTGTTAAGGTGACTTATGGATTGTGTATCCAAAAAACATGTTAGAACATCCTATTTTTCTTTCTTCCAGGGCGTACTAACATATGGTATTATTTGACGAGGGAACTCTAGTTGTGTGCACAACATCTTAATACTGCAAAAAAAAGTTGTTAGGGCAATTACTGGTTCTTCTTATAAGGCACACTGTAAACCATTCTTTCATGAACAAAATTTCATAATTGTAGTAAACTTATACTATGTTTTAATTTACACGTGAAAGAATGCAGAGAAGAAGGAAATATGCATTGTTACAGCACAAGGGGGAACATATGCATTTATACCCCATACCACAGACTGTCAAAATCACTGAACAGTTATGAACTCATGAGGCACAAGTTAATTAATAAGATTCCACAATTTGTACAAGAATTACGTGTACAAGCATTCAAACAAATACTGGCTAGTTACCCACCCATTCTATGGCATAAATGAATATCTCAACTGTAATATAATGTTGTAAGACTAACAGTCCTGTTGTTTCTTTTCAATTATCAAGTAAATAGAAATGCCGTGTCGCTAGGGCCTCCTGTCGGGTAGACCGTTCGCCTGGTGCAAGTCTTTCAATGTGACATCACGTCATTGACTTGTGTGTCGATGGGGATGAAATGATGATGATAAGGACAACAAAACACCCAGTCCCTGAGCAGAGAAAATGTCCGACCCAGCCGGGAATCGAACCCAGGCCGTTAGGTATGACATTCCATCATGTTGACCACTCAGCTACCAGGGCAGACAATTATCAAGTGTATTGTATAATATGTGTGGCGTTGTCTATTGCTGTAATGGCCAAATGACAATAAAATAATAATAAATTATTATTGTTGTTGTTATTGTTACATTTAGGAGAAGAGTTAAAAAAAATAACTGCACACAGTATACATACAAGGCTTACAGCATTACATAGCAAGCAATATTGTAGTAGCATTTAGCCTATGATATGATATATCTTCAACTTATAGCTCTAGAAATTCATTTAAATTGTATGAAGTATGGTTTATGAGGAATTGTTTAACTTGCCTCTTTGGGATTACGGAAGTGTCAGATTCCACTCGTAGGCTTTGACCCATGGCGTCATCAGTATGGCGGAAATGGCTATTCTGAGTGTCTCCAATATGTCACTACATACACACGGCATCAAACACGAAAATACGTATAAATAAGACAATAACACCTCCCACCAAAAATACAATCAAACTAACGGGATAACTGCGGGAAACTGGGTGTTTTAGGGAGGGGACAAGCAAACTATAACAGTAAAAAAAAAACACACCACGATCCCAAAACAAGCAGAATGACAAACAAACAAAAATACAAAATCTACAGGAATCGGACACTTCCCTTGACCTATATAGGTCATCCGCACCTGACGATACCAAAACAACATTAGCACACTGGACTCGCATTCGGGAGGACGACGGTTCAATCCCGTCTCCAGCCATCCTGATTTAGGTTTTCCGTGATTTCCCTAAATCGTTTCAGGCAAATGCCGGGATGGTTCCTTTGAAAGGGCACGGCCGATTTCCTTCCCAATCCTTACCTAACCCGAGCTTGCGCTCCGTCTCTAATGACCTCATTGTCGACGGAACATTAAACACTAACCACCACCAAAACAACAACGTCTACAGCAACTATGGAAATTGGAATCAGACATTTCCCTTCATCACAGCTGATGATACCAGAACACCAGTACCTACATATAAAACTATGAAAATTGGAATCGGTCATTTCCCTTCACCTATTAGGTCAACCATAACTATTGATACGAAAAAAACAACACCTACAACTACCAAAAACAAAATGAAAACCGCAACACCTAAAAAATTCAAAAATCAAACATCCCTACATAAATTAAGACACATTCAATACCACAATAAATACATAAAACATTACAACTCGAGAGAGAGAGAGAGAGAGAGAGAGAGAGAGAGAGAGAGAGAGAGAGAGAGAGAGAGAGGGGGGGGGGGGACATCAAACACAACAAGATGACATCAACAAACACAACCAACTCAAACTCTGTGCCATAATGACGTCACACACCACAGCACCTTTACGTGATGGGTCAAAGCAGACTGGTGGAATTGGACGCTTCTGTTCACAAGCCTCTTGAATATGTGAGGGTTGTTAATGTCTTTTTTTTTATTCATTGCAAGCTTATTGTAAACCCTTATTCTAACGTCCATAACTATTTTTTGCACTATATTGAGGATTGTTATTGAGTCGTCGTGAAAGTTTCACTTCTTTCTTGTCATTATTGTGAATGTCAGTTCACCTCTTTCTGCAAGTATCATAAATGAGTAAATATAGCCTGCGGACTTGTGAATGTCAGTATCTCAAGGTACTTGAAGAGGCATCTGCAAGTTGTCTGGTTTCTAACATCACAGATCTTTTTGTAGCATAAAAACTTTTTCCACTTTTGCAGCATTTTCCCAGAATATTGTACCATACAATAACAGCGAGAGGAAATGTGTAAAATATGACAACTTTTTTTTTCTCCTGTCAACATAGGTTGCAGTAGATATTAGTGCAAGGCATGCTGAGGTTAATTTCCTGAGCAGATGATCAGTATGTTCATTACACCTTGATTGATTATCCATTTGTATGCCTAGAAATTTTGTATGCAGTTTCATTTTCTGCTGATGGACATCTGATTTAAGAACTTTTAGCATGTTATTTTCTGCGCGAAAATGCATGAGAGTTGTTTCTGAAATGCGCAATGTAAACTTTTGCTCCAAACCATTTGTATACTTGGTGTATTGTTACTTTAGATTTAATCTTCAAGGTGGATTTGAAGCTGTGTTTATGAAAAGTGTCTGGTGGTACTGAAAATTTTCCATGTGAACATCTTCCAAATACCTGTAATACTATTTTCAATCTTTCATTGGCCATTTAAATTAAACTTCCGGGATGTTCTAACCAACATCAATGCAAATAAGTTTCGGGATAAAGTGCTCTTACGATGGCAGGAGCCCTCGCATCCCATCCTGATGCTGGCAGTTTGTTGATATTGGTCAAGAGCCAAATGGGTGATAGTATACTTACGGTAGCCAGTGAGAATTGTTAAATGTAATGACTTTCTTTGGTGGAAGATATGCAATGTGATCAAAAGCATCCCCAAAAAATATATGTTTTTTCATATTAGGTGCATTGTGCTGCCACCTACTGCCAGGTACTCCATATCAGTGACCTTAATAGTCGTTAGACATCGTGAGAGAGCAGAATGGGATGCTCTGTGGAACTCTTGGACTTGGAACATAGTCAGATGATTGGGTGTCACTTGTGTCATGCCTCTGTATGTGAGATTTCCACACTCTTAAACATCCCTAGGTCCACTGTTTCCGATGTGATAGTGAAGTGGAAACATGAAGGGACACGTACAGCACAAAAACGTACAGGCCAACCTCGTCTGTTGACTGACACAGACCGCCGACAGTTGAAGGAGGTCGTAATGTGTAATAGGTAGACATCTATCCAGACCATCACACAGGAATTCCAAACTGCATCAGGATCCACTGCAAGCACTATGACAGTTAGTCAGGAGGCGAGAAAACTTGGATTTCATGGTCAAGTGGCTGCTCATAAGCCACACATCACACCGGTAAATGCCAAACGATGCCTCACTTGGTGTAAGGAGCATAAACATTAGACAATTGAAGAGTGGAAAAATGTGGTGGTGAGTGATGAATCAGAGTACACAATCATGGCAGGGTGTGGGTATGGCGAATGCCTGGTGAACGTCATCTGCCAGCGTGTGTAGTGCCAACAGTAAAATTTGGAGGCAGTGGTTTTATGGTGTGGTCGTGTTTATCATGGAGGGGGCTTGCACACGTTGTTTTGCGTAGCACTATCACAACACAGGCCTACACTGTTGCTTTAAGCACCTACTTGCTTCGCACTGTTGAAGAGCAATTCGGGAATGGCGATTGCATCTTTGAACACTATTGAGCAGCTGTTTGTAATGCATGGCCTGTGGTGGAGTGGTTACATGACAATAACATCTCTGTAATGGACTGGCCTGCATAGAGTCCTGACCTGAATCCTATAGAACACTTTTGGGATGTTTTGGAAAACAGTCTTCGTGCCAGTCCTCAACGACCGACATTGTTACCTCTCCTCAGTGCAGCATGCCGTGAAGAATAGCTGCCATTCCCCAAGAAACTTTCCAGCACCTGATTGACGTATGCCTGCGAGAGTGGAAGCTGTCATCAAGGCTAAGGGTGAGCCAACACCATATTGAATCCCAGCATTACCGATGGAGGACGCCACAAACTTGTAAGCCATTTTCAGCTAGGTGTCTGCATACTTTTGATCACATAGTGTACAAATTAAGGAATACATTTGTTTTCAGTATAGAGAATGCCATAATAACTTTTAGCCATCTGGTTGTTATGAGTTTTAAAGTTGCTTATCGATTTTTGTATTTCTATGGCGACTGGAAAAAATAGGTGTACTGATACCTGACCTGTAGTGGAGCCTGAGGCCTAGGTTAGGGTGAAATGTGACAATTTAATTGTGAGATGACAAAGCCAACTAATGTGAATGGAAGAAAACTAGATGTGCTTACAGAGTGAACCATAGCAGTCAGTGTCAACATGAAAATATGATTTCCGTAACAGACTGATATGTAGAGTACCTGTAGTCAGAGGTGTACATTCATCATTGCAATAACCTACTTGTACGTCTTATTTCTGATTTTGCTGAAAAGTCCAGTCACATTGTTCATTTCTAACCTAATACAACAAAACACTAGCTATGTTTATGAACCATGATTCTTTGTGCAAACTGCACCAGTAACAGCAGACAATGGAAAAGCTGCCAACACAATAAGTGCTCTTTTAATCATAGTTTGTTTTCTGTGTGTGTATCAATATCATCATGGTGACATGGTTCTAAATAAATACAGTAGGCTTACACTTATACTTGGATTAATTTTAAGGGGAGACGGTGGCAGTGTTGCACAGATAACTGTGTAAATCCATGTCTGTCATTTTTTTGTTCAATCTCACTGAAATTTTGCACATTTATGTATAGGGATCCGATATGCTTTAAATAAGTTTTACAGAATTTTTAATAATATTTTAATAATGTGAGATAATTTTGAATTTTTTGTTACATTACTATTTCAAGGTACACTTTTTCATTATTTCCAGGAAAATTTGGCAAATTTTTTCTATGATACAGTAATCTACATTAATAAATGTACAATTAAGTGCAGTAACTTTTTTGATAAATTATTTCTATTATTTTCTGTGGTATTTTGGATTTGAACCTTTTTTTTTAACAGACAAATTTTTCATATGTTATCAACCATAAAACTGGTTTTAATGTCTAGTTTGAAATTTTGTTCTGCTTAAACATTACTTCCATGTACAAGAATAGATGTGCCAAATTTCATCGAAATCTTCAAATAGTTTGATATATGTGTTCCTGAAGGAGAGAAAACCGTAAGAAAAATCATTTTTAAAGTTGGGATGAAATGTTTTAAAAAATTTTTAAATGATACCTTAGCTAAAACTGCCTATATCCATATTCCACTTCATCATACTCCGCTCCTCTGCCTAGCAATTTTTTCTGTATTCTGTACTGAAGTCTCCTTTGTGATTCGTTGCTCATTGATGATCTGCAGTATTTACTCAGTGAAGAATTCAGGTGTAAAGCCTAACTTGGTGAGGATGTGAAGTCTTGCCGCATTTCCTTCATTAAACACTGCTGCAGCTTACAAAGGAGAAATCTTCACTAGCATATTGGAAACAAACACAGTCTTTGGACATCTCTTTCAAATATGAGCCTTGAAACTTTCATTCGGTTTCTGCATTTTGCCATGTGGACATTTTTCTAGCAGTTCTGGTGAAGCCAGTGCTCAAAAAGTTGGTTTAGTGGCCATTGCAACCTCATAAGTAAGGTTATCTTTATGGCTGTAAGCTTCCCCACTTTCCTTGCTTTTCACAAATTTGCACCATTCATTAGAACATACACCATGTTGAGATGTAGTTTGTTGATAAGTAATGGGAAACCAGATGCCCCATACAGCCTTCCTCATGCTATCAAAACGTGTGAGGTTATTTCTGTTTGCAGCACTGTAATAGACTTACAGGCTGTCAGTTCTCTTCTTTGTTAGTTACTTGCCCTACTCCTCCAGTGGCTTCTCATCCTCTAACAGTTTGCCTTTATTGTCTGCAACAAGTCTTCCGAGTCGTCCACCCATCCTCTTCGGAATACAGCCTAAGTACTCGAGCTTTTCAATAGTGCAGTCTTTTCCATATGGCTGACTTTCAACTACATTATTGAAAGCACTGGAGTCGAGTACTTGGCCAGAAAAGTTTAAAAAAGCCTGCACATGAACTGTCAGTAGGTTCTTGTATAAAGCAAAATCAAGGGAACTAGAGATTTCCCTCAGTTCCTGGTTGTTATCTGGATTGATGAAGGGTGCTTTCCACCTGGTAAACCTGTGTTCTTTATAGCTAATATTGAAAAAGTATTTCAAAAAATGTCTTCTGTCAGTAAACTTCTAAGTAGTTCTGTCATAATTAAAACAATGACTCCTATTCAGCCTCAAGTTTCATTTTCTCACAAGAAGCATGGTGACATATCTGTCATTATCACATTCTGGTACATGCCTTTATTTGTCACTGGAACTTAATACTGCAAGTGGATGAGAAATCAAGCAAAAACTTGGAGAAACAAGGGTTTCACTTTGTATGTTGGGTATTTTGAGCCCTACTGGGCAGCAAAGTTGACACTGGAGCCTTGATCCTCACTTTAAAACTGGAGTTACTTCCTGACATAGTTAAAATCGTGATATGAAACTGTATTTCCCACCCCTGGTGCAATGATTTAAATGCTAACACTTAGGACCTGCGTGCTCTCATAGTGTCGACAGTCCAGTTTGTGGAGACTCCTGCCAGTTGCTTCATGAAAATTCTTCATGTGAGTAACCACCACTGTGTCAGTTTTGGAGCTGATCACCCTCCCTAATCCTCAGAGTGTGCTACCTTAATTAAAGAAAAGAAAATCTTGGAATTTAAAGTCTGTCAGGTCATCAGCAGTATCTCAGCTACTTGCTCCCTCAATTCCCATACTGTCAATCACTGGTAGTAGCACAAGTAAATTAGCCCATGGAGGAAATGCTGCCCACCCTGTCTCCATTCTCGTGGTTCCTGTGGCACTATCTTCAAGAACCTCATTTCCCTGCACATGACTGGCAAAACAGCATCCTCCTTTGGTTTCTACTCATGGCAGGGCTCCCTTCAGGAAACCCTCTCCCTGGAGCTTTATAGGTCAGCATTTTGGCACCAGCCAGTGGCTGAAGTATACACAGACTTCAGGTCCCAGGGCTAACTGCCCCTCATCGGTTCCTACCTCCACAGCAGGTAAGTCCTCACTTGTAGGTGATCCTGGAGGCATCAGATACCCTCTTTCCATTGGATACAGAACTTATGTTTGTCCAAGTTTTTCCACTCCTATCTGTAACAGACATGATCCTGAAGATCTCAGCACAGGTGAGCCTGGGTGGGGGAGCCTCGTCTGCTCACTGGCATCAGTATTGCTTCCTGTGCCGAGATTTTACATCTCCTCCACACTATCATTTTTCAGTCAGATTGCTGGCTGACATCACTAATTCCAGGAAACTAATGGCCTCACTCTTTAGCCCCTTAGACAGCCAACCACCCACCAATGTCCCCATATGGCTCATAGAGCAGTAGTAAAAATCGCAGACCTGAAGTTCGTATTCACCTCTCCCCAAGAAATATCCACACGTTTGGATCACTCGGACACATACTGGATAAGGAGTTCTCTTCTGATGAAGAGGTAAACAACATGCTGCACTCCAGAAAATATGTTACCTACCGGAATTCACACATTGTACCAGTTGACATTGAGCATGAGGGCTGTTCATATCAAATTGTGATACTGCTTTGTGCTGTGTATGCACAATAAATAGCATTTAAAATATATTTACGATTTTTATTTCACTTACCCATGTAATATTGCTAGACAGATTATAACTTGGAATATGAGTAGGTGCTTATTTACTTCTTCTCAAAGAAATAAATACAAGACAGGAGGAATAAGTTTGGTGAATTGGTTGCAGCACACACTTCTGGGGACCTGTTGCCAACTGGGGAATACCTATAGCAGCAATAGCAGATACACAGAAGAGCCCTGAAATCATCAGTGGAAAGATGACGATTGGTAAGTTAAGCAGTTGTAGTATCTTGTGAGAAGAGAGTCATCTATGTCACAACTCACAGTAGTTGCCCAATTAATGTGAGTGGTAGTCTCAATATGTCTCTTCATTCATTTAAGTTTTCTTCCACATGCAAGAGTCTTGTTTGCAATGCTATGTGTGCTGTGTTTGACCTTGTTTACTGGCAAACTTGGAAGGGAAAGGGTATGACACGTGTCTTTATGTTGGTCTCATTTCTTCATAGACTGCACAGAATCTCTGTGTTTGCTCATATTTGACATTAGTGGTTGTTCTAGGTATTTGTTTCTGAGTCAGAGTGCAGTAAAATTAAGTTTTTCAACATTCTGCAGCTTTTATGGTACTATCTATTTGGTAAAATCAAAGTTTGCTGATTCACAGCTTCCCGTAGATTTAGGCAGAGGGGAAGATGTACTTTCATCCACAGTTGCTTTTGGCATCCTTAGTGCAACCTCATTTCACCATATTGCTAAGTACTGATATGTGGAGTAGGTTAACTTCTACTTGCTCAGTACACTACACTCAGTTGCTCTGTCACAAGAACTCATTATTCTACGTTATCTCCTAATTTTACTCGGGAACATTTGTTGGACAGCATAATCATATCATTCAAACTGATACAACAGTTTTCAGTATGATTTAAGAACCAAAACTAGGGTTTGTATTATTTCCTTTACGTCTTTGAGCCTTACCGTAAGCAATTAGTTAAGTAGAATGGCTCAAGGCTTACGTTAACTGATAGTAGTAAATCTCAGAAAATTAATTCTGTTCATTTCATTACCTATTAACTATCATCAAACTGCTATATTGTATTGATTGTTGCAAATTAGTAGGAGAATAAGAAGAAGTTGCCGCTTTTTTAGTGGTACAAAACAGAGAGTCTGTATATACTGTTGCTTGCTTGACATTAACATATCCATAAACAAGAAGTTAATGGCAATTAATTATATGGGGCATTCAAATAAAAATTGGGCAGGTAGGGAAAAAAGTAAGTACACCGTTTATTATTTCAAAAATAATTGCCATATCTGTTAGTACATTTGTCCCACTGCGAGATAAAATGGTCACTGCCTTTGTGGAAAAATGTTTGTGGTTGCCCACAGAAACTGCGAGAGTATGGGACAGGAAACAATATTCATGGTGATAGTTTCAGATGCTGCAGTGGTGTAACTTCCTGTTCAACTTCTGGTCATCTGACAGGCTAGGGGGAACCCACTTTGCACAGACTTCCCAGAACATTAAATGCTGTGTCATGATGACATGAGCAGTATCATGACTGATGTCCAACATGAACGAAATGCCTTCCATTGTATGTCACCAGTCATTTCTGATGGCAGCATCCACCACAGCAATGACAGAAGGGGTAGTGACATGATGGCCTGTCGTGGCTGACTGCTGTGTTTCAGTTACACCAACCTTCTCTGAATTGTTTCTTCCATACAAACAAACACACACGTGACATACTATGTTTGCTATACTCAGCAGTCATTTGGGCATAAATTTCACTTCCGGATACTCTTCCGCAATCAAAAACCCCACTACACCTCTTTCCCAGCATCCTTAGTGCAGTTGGATGCACACTTGACTCGCTGACCTCATGTCGAGCATGTCGAACAGACAAATGGCAAAGCGGTGAACATTTGTGCTGTCCCTTCGTTATTCCCAATGTAGGGCACTTCCATACATACACCTACCTGTGTCAGCAACATTCGCACTATGCTTGTTGTATAGGCACCTGAATACAGTGAAAATTGTTACTTTCATGCTGCTAGCAGATATTTAAATTTCAGAAGTTGGACAGTTTGTAGAAGAAGTGGCAAATAAGTAACAGTTATCGTTTTCTTTTGAATTTGCAAGACTTCTCTATTTCTTCATTAATGTATGGTCGCTGCTAGTCAAATACCTTTTTACCAGAAGACAATATCACTGTGAACACGAGACATAAAGCCAGTTGGTCGATAAAATTTTGGGCATGCAGCCACATAAATTCGACTTCTTCTTCTAATACTTCAGCTAAATACCATCCAGCCATCTTCAGAGTCAGCCGAGGTGACTGACGCTCCAACACTTGCTCTGTCCTTTTAAACCCATGGACCGCACCACTGTGCATGCGGCCACAGATATACAAGGCACCAGAGACATCAATCGGTGACAAAGAGGTATGGCATATGCATGGAAATAGACCTATGGCTGCGCAGTCAATCCACATGGTGATATCTCTGTATTACTGCAAGCTGCACTGTTATGATGTCTTTGTGATTTTATTACAGAAATTGCCGGATTCCATGATTTGTCCAAGCTAAAGTTGCTATCTCTAGTAATTAAATTCATCACCAACAGTATTTCAGTTGCTTCCTTCACTACTGAGTCCCAGAAAGATGAAGTCAATGGTAAAATTTCAACATTATCGTACACCATAGAGCGCCCAGTGTCAATACAGTTCTCTGCCACCATAGAGTTATTAGTTTGTAAGAGCCAGGTGTACCTGCAGTGCTCTGTGCATCTCTCGCAGACAGTACATGTCATCTGTCCGATGTGTGAACGGCCACATTCACAGGGGATCTTGTAAACCCCAGGCTTCCGAAGCACCAAATCATCATTAACGGAACCCGGGAGTGCTGCTGTGTCTTTTGTGGAGGGCGAAAAATCACTTTCTCTTTGTGCTTACTGAGAATCCATCCTATTTTTGACAATAGGCTTCCCGCGTATGGCAGATTCTAAAAAAAATATTTAATAGACCTCTTCCTCGATTATATCATTCAGTCAACAAAGACCGTGCCAGGACATCCAGTCACCTTCAGCTAGAGTGCAGTAACCCTAATAAAGGCTTCCTTGCAGAGATACTATTTTATTGAGTGTAAATATGGTACTGGCAAGTTCTGGCAGAATGTACACAATTTAGGAATAAAGGTTACTGCTCATCACATAGTAGAGGCACTGACCAATCCTACGTCACACCCACTTCCAACCTCTTGTCATATGAGTGCAGTAGAATACCCAGTTGCAAGAGCTATCCGATTCACCCACCCAACACTTCCTACTCCAGGCTTGCGGCAGGCTAACCCTATCCCATCGGAGGCAGGGCCACCTCTGAAAGCAGCCATGCCATACACTAGCTTTGCTACAGTTTGTGCACCACATTCTATGTAAGCAAGACCATCAACCAACTGCCCACGCAAGTGAATGGTTGCTACTAAACTGCGACCGGGAGCAGCATTGACCACCCAGTGGTAGAACATGCTGCCAAGCGCAGTTTGCTAGACATATTATTGACTCATATAAAAATGACTGTTGTAGGGCATCTTCTTTATCCCACACTAAAAGAACACACATTCTTTTTATATAATCTGTAAATAACGTTTAGATAACCAATATCTGCAAAAAAGTCTTGCCTATTTGAGTAGTAAATTTTTTAGGTCTGTTTGAGGGTCTTATCTATCATTCTATCTCAGACCATTCAGACGTACGGTATGTACAATAGCTGGGCAGTGTGCCTGCCAGGGGCAGCTCTGTCTCGGTGTGAAGCCTTTTAAAGCTAGTATATGTAAGGAGTGTAATATTAGCTTGTTCCCGTAGGTAATTCATTAACATTTCAAAAGTTGTTGGCTATTTGTCCCTAAACACATTAATACTTCTTCATGCAATTTTAACCTTTTGTGTTTAACTATTGCTTATGCTGTAAGTTAATCATAAATATCAGTGGTTTTCCTACATAATATGTTGCTTTGTTGTGGTGGTGGTCTTCAGTCTGAAGGCTGATTTGATGCTGCTCTACATACAACTCTATCCTGTGCAGGCCTCTTCATCTCTGAATAACTACTGCAACTTACATCCTTCTGAATCTGGTTTTTTGTATTCATCTCTTGGTCACCTTCCACATCCCCCCCGCCACCCAACCCCGCTCCACGACGAAACTGATGATCCTATAATGTGTCTCACAAGGAACCCCCTTGGCTGTGAGGTCACAAGTTCAGTCTGTAGTAAGGCTCATTTGAAAGTGTTGTGTTAAAAGGCCGACAGAAAATAAGTATCCAAGAGATGCAGAGATCAACCTAATATTCAATGTATGTATTACACTTCGCAAAATGGACATTGTCCACATTCAAGAAATGTTTAAAACAAACCATTAATTTACATCAGGATCGAAGGCAAACTCCTTGGGAGTTACAAACCGTGGAAGACGTTCAGCTAACTATCCACTCTTAAACACTGCATGTAGAATCATATTGGTGTAACGGGGTGATGAGGACTGACAGTCTGTTATGACATGCAATCAAATGCAAAATACTCTGTTGTGGAGCTTATCATGAAACTAGTATCCTGTAATGTGTAGCTACAGATAGTATGATGATGTGTTTTACAGGCACACAAAAAACAAACATCCAGAGAATTAATTTGTCCAGTGGTTCCAGGTGGTATGCACTGCAACGTCACACACTTTCCAGCATGAATAATTTGCTCTAAAGGAGTACGATTTCTATATGCAGACCAGGAATCAAGCAAAAGCTGTTGGCCAAAAGCAGTGCTCGTACCATAGTTGTAGTTCTCTTATGCCCACTCTTCCTTGCTGTGGCGTAAATGTTCCCTACTTCCTTTGCAAGATTATACAACAAGAAAAGGGGGGGGGGGGGGGGCGGGCAGAGCGCCTCCAACTTCTCACAGCCCAATAAATAACTTTCCAGCCAATTTATCATCCAGATTAATATTTGACATATTTGTATATGAATCCATTAAGGCATTGATGATGTTAGTTGATCTTAATACAACTCTCTTGGTACTTCTAATTTCCAGGCTTCCTTTCATATGCACCTCCTTGTAAAGTCCTGATTGGTTGGAGTTGAAAACATATTCCTTGCTGAACAATGGGATAAGTTTGCTTATCTCATCTATGAGTTTTTGAGCTGATTCCGCAGTTTGCAGTGCATCGTAAAGTTGACACTTTGTTTGGAATTTCGTTATGTCTTCCAATTATATAGCACTGTTTGAAGCTATGCAGCCATCCATTTCTTCCCTTGAAATCACTGTCACCTATGTCACCCGTGGTTTGATGTGCACAATGTAGTAGGTCACTGCCATGCACATCCTGTAAATTGCATCTAGCATCCTTGAAACATGCCAACACCATTTTCTGCAACAGTGAAAATAATCAATTTTTGATGATATAATTTGTTATATAGATAAAAAAAATCTACTATAATTTGTTATATAGATAAAAAAAATCTACTCGCCAAGCAGTGGCAGGAGAACACACATAAAAGCCTCTTCTTTTGTGTGTGTGTGTGTGTGTGTGTGTGTGTGTGTGTGTGTTTGGTTTTGCTCCTGCCACGGCTTGGTCAATAGATTTTTTTTATCTTCAATACACCAGTTTCTGTAACAAGTGCACCTTGTCCTCCGTTGAATATCCATAGTTTCACTTATGCACTTCACAGCCATAGTGCTGCAGACTTACACGAAATCTCTTCATAAATTTTTTCTGCAGATGATCTTCATGTACATAATTATGTTTCATACCCGCTCCTTGGACAACGATTGTTCTTTACTACATTTCACCGGAGACAGGACTTCTAGCCCTCTGTCCAACAAGGATGATGAACTAGGTGGCTTGAAACCTGTTTCAGTATCACTTTCTTATTAAGCATGTATCGTTGTCATTGTACTCCTGATGTATATTGTCTGCACATTCGGGTGTATATGACACTGCACATTCCACAGACTCATCTTGAAGAAATGCTCATATTTAATCCTCCACTTCTTTTGCGCTCTGTGAATTTCCTTGGGTTGCTTTGTGACGAAATGTCAACTTCGGCAACTGTAGTTGAAGATATAATGCAATGTTTGCTTTGCTTATTGCTGCCATTGCTCTGTTTTGTTTCAGCACCACTAGCATTGTAGCAGTGTTGTGAGTTGCTTGTCGACTAAGCTGTTCAACCGAGCTCTGTAGCCTCATGCTGTGCTTAGCATTGGATACCTCCAGCCCCACACCCCTGTTGCCATTAGCAGCCAATATTGTGATTGCGTGGTTGACAATAAGTGGGGAATAGAATGCCATAAATATCATTGGCTGTTTGTGACCTCACACTCAAGGGGCTCCTTGTAAGAATGTGTCCTATCGACTGATCCCTTCTTCTGGTCAGGATGTGTGACAAATTTCTTTTCTTCCCAGTTGTATTCAATTCCATCTCCATCAGTTACTTGATCTATCCACCCAACACATTTCAAAACATCGTGTCTAAATTATTTATCCATATATGGATGCACTCCGTACAAATACTTTCAGAAAAGACTTCCTAACAATGAAATTTGTATCAGATGTTAGCAAATTTCTCTTCTTCACAAATGCTTGTCGTGCCATTGCCAGTCTACATTTTATAGTTTTTACTTTGGCCATCAGCAGTGATTTTGAATCCCAGACTGCAAAACTTGTCTACTACTTTTAGGGTCTTGTTTCCTAATCTAGTTTGCTCAGCTCACCTAATTTAATTTGACTACATTCCATTACTCCTGTTTTGCTGTTGTTGATTTTCATCTTATAGCTTCATTTCAAGCCTCTGTCTGTTCCACTCAGCTGCTCCTCCAATTCTCTGACAGAATTGCAATGTCATTGACAAACCTCAAAGTCTTTATTTCTTCTCTCTGAACTTTAATTCCTACTCCAAATTTTTCTTTGGTTTCCTTAATTGCTTTACACAATAATGTGCTGATGACTTTTTTTTCATTTGATGATTGTTCACCACTTATGCAATTGTTGGCATGATGGTTAATTTCAAATCAATTTCATTGTGAAAAAGAAACAGTCTTTAATGTGCAGAAGTATTCATTTTTTTCTGTTTTTAAGTTATGGCATTTTCTTTGAGACAAACAAGTGTGTATATATTGAATTTGTTTTTTCTGTTTCAGCACTTACGTTGTATTCATGTATGTTCATGCGATTTGCATGGCGTGTTCAGCCTAGGAACATGTTACTGTTTGCCTGTCACTTTACCAACACAACTGCACAACTGGTGCAGGGTACACGATTTGTTAATTACCACTATCTCTCAGGTCCAAAGCCTGCTGCTGAGAAGAAATAGTACATCAGATTTTCCGGACAAGAGCCTTAGAGAAGGTACAAATTATCAGCAATAGCTTTAGTGTAAGTATGTTTTATTCTGTATGTTGTATCCACATTGTGTTATTTACTTGTGGAAGCTCTCAGTTTATGCATACAATTTACATTCTTTGTACAATTGGACCTATCTTTTTTATATGGGATTACTGAAAAAGAAATACACGTTGTTGAGACTAGTGGTACTTGGGAAGAGGACAGGGGTCGAACATAGTGTATACCAACTGTGAGTAGTGCAGTTTTAATTTTCCTAGCTGCCATTAAGTGGAACTTCAGTCCATTCAAAATTTTGATTTATCAACAGCTACCCGAGTGCAGTAGTTGTATCCACCACAGGGCATTTTGCAAAATAACATTGTGTTGAAAGTGGATGATTAGACACATTTACATGTGGATGGTCCTGCCAAACACACAAAAACAGTCATGTATTGCCTGTGGAGAATCCAAGAGAATTACATCAGGGATATCACCATGTTGTACAGGCATAACTTCAAATATTACTAGTCACAATGAAAGAAATGTGATTCTTACAAGTAACTATCAATCCAACATTGTCTGTGATTTCTTCATGCCTTGCCACCTGAAATCTGGAGTCGACCTCATAAGCTAGATAAGCTTGAAGTTACCACTCGTGAAGATGTACAGCTGTACTAAAGGAAACGTTAGCAAGTGAAATGCAAAACTTTGATGAGAGGCACCAGTTATGTGTAGATAAAGAAAGACATCACGTTACTAACATAATCTGCTGTTTTCATGGTGTTTTGGTTTGAATCTGTTATTAGCACTAAAAGTAAATAATTACATTTGTTGGGGAAATGTGTGACAATTTTTCACTGCTTACTTTATAAATAATGATAACACAATGTATGCTTTAAAATATCACACTACTGTTGGTCAGTTGGGTGGAGAAATTTGGTACCAGAAATCTTGCTTGTAATTGAGGAATACACCAAGGTAATTTCTGTTAAATTGTCTGTCTCCTTTAGAGTACTGCCTTGAAATATTGTACATTCATATTGTCATTGTGTCTTAAATAAAATTGTGAAGTAATGAGTAATGCACTTTCCAAACTCTTGTATCATTTCAACACTTTCACTAACTTGACAGGCTTGGGTAGTATATTTAACAGATTTATTGTTACAGGTTTTGGTGAAACCACTTCCATATTTTGAGAGACGAAATTTATTGAGTGTTCCCAGTATCGCCCTTCATCATATTATTAAATATGGTAGTTTTGGATTGTTGGACACTTTTAAACATATATTAATCTGCCACAAACTGTATTCTCACACTAGTATGTATAAATTAATTTACTTTCAGATTATGATTTTATGAATGTATGAAAGTGGTGAATAGTTCTTGAGGTAGAAGCCTGGATGAATTGCAAGCTTAAGGTTTCAGCTAATGTTGTATGAATGCCATAGGATTAGAATGACTTTGAAACATCGCTATTTATAAGTGGTATTACTTCACAGGAGTCCTGAGGACTGTTCACTAGCTAATTTTATGCTTTCAGATATGGCTTACTTTATGGGGGTTAATTTGAAAAGTTATAATCACAAAAATAAGTATGAAAACTCTGTGATATGTTGAATATGGTAATGGCTTACTGCTGGACTGCAGGCAGCATGACTTTATTGTCTGAGGTATCTGTTCCTTCTAAGTATTAGCTCATCAGACTGAACAACTACAACAAACAACTTGCTATTTTAAGGGCCATTAAAAAGATCTGTACTGTTGGCTTCAGTGATGCTCATAATGAGTTTCCATGTAAAATGGTATGAACATTGTACATTGTGGCAACTATGTGGTGTATCTTGTCTGCGTCTCCTCTTGCAACCTGGTTGTGCATTCTCCATTGTTAGAAATAACTCTTGAGAATTAACATCAGTTTAAATTTGAGCACAAAATATTCAGAAGGCGTAGTCTTAAACTACATAATTTCTAATGCAAGCATATAAGTGCAATACCGTGTGTGTGTGTGTGTGTGTGTGTGTGTGTGTGTGTGTGTGTGTGTGTGTGTGTGTGAGAGAGAGAGAGAGAGAGAGAGAGAGAGAGAGAGAGAGAGAGAGAGATGGACACCTGCTTCTGAAAAAGAACTTCTGTTTAATTCACATTTACAGACAGTGTACTGGTGTGAATCACATCTGTAAATTGCACAGGCCATTACATTCAACATAGAATATTATGATAATTGAAAACATCTCGTTTTCCTTGTATCTTGTAAATCATAGATAAACATGTTTCAGTAAACATAAAAAAAACCTATAAATCTTATTGCCAGACATAATACACACAAAATTTAAAAAAAATTATGTAAGAAATACAAATTTATGTGTGTCTTGTAATTCAGTAAATGTAAATTTTTTCATCTTCTATCTCATCTCAGCTAATATTGCCACCTGGTTTACATATTTGCTGCATGCAGTGGCATTTGCTGCAGCTCCTTGTTTGTACTGTATTTTAATTTTCGAAAAGTTTTTATTTTCCAGTTCTGTTGCTGTGTCTGTGTACTGCACTTTTGGTTATGATTTCAGAGAGACTCAAATAATTCTTAAATCTTCCGTGTATCACTGCATGTGGAAAAAATGAAGTATTTCATAGATCTGATGACATAGTAGTACTTGTATATGTGCCTGTGAGTTGACGAAAGTTTTTTTTTTTTCCCCGAGATTGACGTGAGTTATTTTGTACACAGATATTTATTTTTAATGCTTCCATTTTGTAAATGGAACAGGTTTGTGATAAGTGATGGAGTGTACAAAAATTATTGTTGAAGTATTTAATAAATTATTGTTATTGCTCAACTTTTCTCTTGCCATTAAGGTTTTAGAGAAGATTTCATACTGTAAAATAGTTTTTATTGTACATAGTTTGTTATGTACATATTCAAGTACAGTCTGAACACCAAACGGTGTCTCACAAGCTTTCATGTTTGTATGCCTTGTGGTTGCTGTTACAGTCTCATTAATAAAATGTATATTTAGTAATTAACTGTGTCAATTATTAAGTTACATTAAATGTGCTTACAGCTGATATTACACATTCAAAACTCATAGTTGCAGATGCAAAATCATCATTATTTTTGAATCTATTGGAATGTACTGCTGTTTGAATTGTCCAGTGACTCTAAAATGTAGCAAAGTGGGTTACTCAGTTTGCTACATTATTAAGCTTTTTTTCCAGCCTTCCGTTGTACAAGTAATGCATGTAGCATATGTGCCAAAAAATTGGCAGATTATTACTTATGGAGGGTTTTACATAACCTTATTATTCACATTTTATTCTACTGTTTCCAATGGTATTTTCAGTTTTCTGTGAAACATTTTCATTAGGATAAATCAGTAATTGAAGTTGTTTCATGAGCAGGTAATTGTCAAAATCCTGTGAGCTTACAACAGTTTATTCATAAAGTTTTGCCACACTCAGAAATATTTTCAAATGAAGGGAAGATGGAATAACGACAGCATTATGAAAAGAATAGATACATACCCAGCATTCAGAGATGTTGAGTCACTGAAAGGCAAACAAGTTTGTGCTTGCATGAATGTATGTATGTTATCTACTTGAGAGGAAGGCTTTTTGGCTGAAAACTCTCATGTTATGCCTGTCTGTGTTTCTCAATATGGTGAGTAGCAATCAAAAATACTTCCCTTCGGCTTATTTATGTTCCAGGTTTGACACTATGCGTTTGTTACCCTAATTCCTGTGACCCATATACTGCATTTTTTTTACCCAGATAATTTGTTAATTAAGAGTCAGGCTAAATTAAACAAATTATTTGCCAGAAAATTTTACATGGAATTAATTATAACACGACTTAGGTGTACAATGTATCAGTCAAGTAGTACCTCGAACCTTAACACTTTTCTAAATATATAGCATTCAGTTAAACAAAATTATCACATGAACGAATAGAATGACATTCCTACTCATTTGACCCTTATATTATTACAAACTATAATATAGTTGCCTTATGAATTTTTCTCGAGTACTAAGGCAGTGGTGTCCTCCAGAAGATGCATTACTTCTGCAAGCCGACTTCTTGCCATTTTCATGTGTTCCACACAAGTGACTGTCTTTCCCTGCACACCAGGTTTATATCCCCCTGCAGCTTCTAGCAGGGTGCAGACCTGGTGCATTGATGGGATAAGCACATCGCCAGGGCCCGGTCCCATGTCTTCAGTCCCACTGCCAGCAGCGCCAGAAGCAGGCCTCTGCCGATGCAGTGACCCAGACCGTGCTTAATTGAAAACTGCTCTCTTTATTTATTAGTTCATCTTGTAGCCAGATCTCTATAACTTATTTTAGTGTAGAATCCTAGGTGTCAACCTGTTAAAACAGAAGGGCGCCATTGTAATTTGTGACATACGTGGAAGATCCAGTGTTCTGCCACAACAGAATTTGTCAGCTGTTCGTTGTCTGTGTGGTATTTGTGCTTTGTCAGGGTGTATACGACCCGGGACAGCCGGAAGATCTGGGAAAAACCCGGGAATTTTTTCATCCGGGAGAAAACTGGGAAAACCCCGGGGAATTTTTCATTGTTTTAGTTTTCAGTTAAATTTTTGTAATTTTGACTGGTAAGAACCGATACTCTAACAAAGGATATTACTGTATCCCGCTCCTGCAGAATAATACTTCAACAATAAAACATGAATGAGAGAAAAAAAACGAAAATAACTTAAATTGCAAAGGAAATGCGCCATATACAACAACGACAAACAGTGCTCGTGCGAGCGTCTTCCAACAGTAACGTGTGTCAAAGGCTTTAAGAAGACTATGCAATGCTTCATAACTACAAATTGCCTCCGATGAGCGTGAAGTCTCAACTGTTTGCATTTGATTCGTTTTAGCAGTTACGAGCGGGCTCGTACACATGCGCAGTTGAGTTTGTTCACAAAGCGCCTAACATCCAGCGCACGTTTGTCTATCGATTCATATGATTTTAAAACGCTTCCCTGTTGGGTTTTGAACATTTTTAAATACATTTTATGTTGATTTCTGAATGAATCATAAGTTGATTTTTAGTGCATGCATAGTGTACGTGATGTCTCTGTCAGGAGAATCCTCGTCGCATCTAGAAATAAACTTTCTGGAGACAAAAGGGGACGGAGCTATATGAGCTGAGCGGAATAAAGCCGAACCGATGAATGCCAGTCGCTGTCTGATTATGTGGTTGATTGGGTTTGCGAATGATCAGCGTTGTTATAATTACAAGCGAAATCCATAGATTCAGACTACCAGAATGGAAATAAACGACTGACAGGAATAACAGGTGAGAAAGATGTATCCAAGAAAATGAAACTTTGACAGAAATTTTTTGGCCAGATCGCTTCACTAGTAAGGACCAGTTGTTCAGTCCCCGGCTAGCAGCCGCTTAAGTTCTATTCTTGCAGTAACGCAGAAAACGTGTTATACGAACACGTAATAACGTCTAACCGGAAAATAATAGCGGGATAACTAAACCTGTGATTCTGGCAGGGTTAGTGTAGTTAATCAACGAACAAATTTTGACAATGGCAGGAATAGCTACAGAATTGGTGATGACAATATTGTTTGTTAGAACGAGGAAGGAGAAGAAACGGGGACATCACACAAATTATGGAAGAATAAGACGATTCCAAATTTATATAAAAATTTCGTAATACTACTTTTCGATCTCATGCTTGAGAAACTGGTGCGTATGAATGAAATGTGAAACTATTTCCTAACATAAAGCTTTTTGCTTGTAGTAGGCCTAATAGGCGTTTGATATTGGTACTTCGTGAATTATATTCTGTCGTGTTATAAAAATGGCCATTTGTGCCAAAACAATCTTGTTTATTTGGTGTGTGTTACAAAATTGCTGCAATATTAGAAAGGCCTATTTTAAAAATAAACTCTCTGATGATGAGCCATTTAGAAGAATTTCAAACCCTGAAGATCAGACATTTATGTCATTATTAAAAATTTTACTGGCACATTTGTGTGATATATCTTAAAGTGTAACGCGCAAAAAAGACCAACATTATATGTGAAAGCTTAGTTTCTCTTGCAGCTTATTAACCTTAGAGACCAATATTATATGTGAACGCTTTGCTTTCCATGTAGCAACACTATATATATTAATTTAAACTATTAACTTTACCTGTTTGTGTTTTCATGGTACTTGACAGTGATGTTGCTGTTGGCTGACTACATCACGTGTCCTATGCTCTGAATATCTGCTGTCATCGACTGACGAGTTCACGTGACATGAGCTATGACTGGCTTACAAAAGTGCTTTGCAATCTTGATTTCAATGATTTGGAAAGTAACATGCGGTGTTTGGTGGAATTCCAATGTATACTTTCATAATACGCAGCATACATGTTGCTGCACATGAAATATATTTCCAAAACGTGTCTTTTTCCCTGAGTTTTGTTTTCTGAAGTGCTGGGAAATTCTACGCCCATGTATAAAACCGTAACCATTCAAAGGATTCATAAGAGAAAATTCACTGTCACTTAACACGGAAAAAGCGTGTTTTCACCCGGGAGAAAGTGTATTTTTAACCGGGAAAATCCAGGAATTTTTTTTCCTTGTCCGCATATACACCCTGTTTGTGCATTTCCTCTGTACTGGCCAGATAGTCTAGCCTACATACATTTTCCCCACACTAGCAGGGGATGCTGTAGACTCCCGATTTCTGGAATCTTAAGTCATTCTTGATTGACCCCAACAGAGCTTTTATCTTGGCTGGTGGGCAGTGCACACACCTGACGTTATCGTCAGTTATGAAAAGGATAGACTGCTACTCACTGTAAAAATGACACATCAAGTTACAGACAGGTGCAATGAAAAGACCATTACACATCAAGCTTTTGGCCAAATCCTTATTCAGAAAAGATACATGCACATAACTCACATAACTGCTGTTCGGCTGCTTTAGGACATCATGTTTCTGGAGTATTCTGATTTTCACTTATGTATTCCCAATGTAAGAGATAATCCCAATCACAAAAGTTTTCTCTTCCTCCTCCGCAGGCTTGATCGATCTTATGACACATTATTTCTGAAAGTTGCAAAGAACAGCATGTAGGTTCTGCAGTTCAGCATCTACACTGTTTAGGTCTGAGATGTCACATGCTCTGTGCATTAGTGTGGTTAGGACACCTTGTGAAATAACACTCTCACAAGATTACGAATAAAAAAATATAACACTTTTAGTGTTAAACATTATTTTTGCAAATAAGATTAACTTTTCTCTTGAAGAGTTTTATCACAAAGAGCAATTATCTTTAAATTTGGCTTAAATGTCTGAGGCATTGTTTCATTCAACATCTTGACCATTTATAGTTAATGTCCAGATCTTTAAGATTAATAGGCAGAGTACTCAAATGATTCTTCTCTTTATTGCTTATTGACTTTTCAATAAAGTATACAAACTTCACCAAAACTGCATCCAAAGCACTTCATCTTTACTACTATTTATAATGTGTATGTCAGACAAAACATTCTGGATAGCTGTACTATCACTACAGTGGTTTTACTATGGTTTTCATAAAGGTGCAAATTTAAGCAAGAAACACATTTTCACATGTGGAAAAATCCAAGTAGTAGTACATCAACAAGTTTGACAATTTATTGAAGCACTATCTGGAATTCTCTTCCAAGTGTTGGAGAACAAGTGTTTCAGTTTTGGAGATGGGGTGTGTGTCGTCAGGATTGCACAGTAATGGTATTTTGCAGAGGGAGCAGTGCCTTCGCAGACAGGCTCTACAGCCCCATACCTAGTCCACAAACAGATTTCCCATGTGATGTCCTAAGAAGACCTTAATCCGCTGACTATCCCCAAGGACTGCCACTCTCTTTACCCAGTATGAACCTGGACTGGAACAACTGAATCACATCTTTCACCAGGCCTTTGATTATTACTATCATGCCCTGAAACGCGAAACATCCTACCCCAGATTATGAAATAGACTTTAATAATGCAATGTTGCTCGTTTTTATTTCTTGTTATGAAGCATTTCAGGATTATCCCATCATCCGAATACCTGATAAATAAACAAAATTTCTTTTTACATACGGTATATGTTACAAGACTGTTCCCCACCCCTCCAAAAATGGTATTCTGTCACCAAGCCAACCTACACAACATCCTAGTCCATCCTTATGCTACTTCCACTCCCAACCCCTTCCCACAGAGATAATATCACTGTAAAGCTGCTGCTGTTCAGTGAGTGGTCACCTTAACTCCTCAAGTATGTACATTCCACCACAACGTTCCTACAATATTTTCCCAACAGTATAAAATCTTTGCCAGAATATGTTTTTTTCATTTAAATAAAGTCTTTCGTCAATTTCCCAATAACAGCAATCATTTTTGCTTTTGCTTCATCCCTCCAATTTCAATTACCCCATTCACTTTTATGCTCAATTTCACATTAATTTTGCCTCAAATGTGTCAGACAGTTGTTTGAAAAATTGTAATCAGATGGCACTTGCTTATAATCAGCTAAAACATTTTGTTCCACATTTCACATAGTCAGTCATTTTAATTTTCTCATCTCAATAACACGTCATTATCACAAAGCAATCAACTGAAATTCAAATACATCATGCACACCAGAGCCTCAGCAAGCACATTATTAAAACAGTAAAGATTTGACGGACCAAAAACCCACAAAATTGTCATACTCTTTTTTATCAAAAATCTATACCACATGAGATGAACACAAGTCCCTCACGATGCCGTAATCTTCATCAACATTATTTATTCAGAATCATCATCTGTATTATGATTACCTCAAAAATTAAGTGCATCATTGTACTTCACATAAAATCTAAATATATCATCACAAAACACAAAGAAAATTTAAAATTATAACATTAAATTATCCAAAGAAAACCTCAGCAGTACTCTACAAACTTCAAAACAACATCTAACAATGAAGACTCAAGATTGGAATATGAACAGTATAAGGAAAAAGATTGATTGCTAGTCACTGCAAAGATGACATTAAGTTGCTGACAGGCACAAAGAAAAATCTGTTATACATTTAGCTTTCGGCTGAAGCCTTATTCAGAAAAGGATATACCTACACCGACTCATTCACACAAGCAAGCACACCTTACACAAACAACCGCCTTTCCGGTAGCTCAGACCGGAATGCAACTGTTAGGTGAATGAAAGCAGCAATCTGGAGGGGGCAGAGGAGGGGAAGGGATAGCAGGGTACAGGTGGGGGGAGAGTGAGTGCTGTCTGGCAGAGCTTAGTGGGGCTGGAGGGAGGCATGGTAAGACTGCCACTAGGCACAGCATCAAGGGCTGTGGGGCTGGGAGGGGAAGGAAAGGATCAGGAAAGGGGAAAGAAGGGTGGGTGCATTGGCGGAGGGCGGCACACAATGAGGGAGAGGGGTTGTGAACATGGAGGAAGTGACAGTGTAGGGAAGCAGTCTACTCACGCCATATAAAATTCATATGCTTTCCATTGTGTGCCAGCCTAGTCCGCTGTAACTAGCTATGACATCACGAATGTTGTGCAATACCTTAAAAATAAAGTAAATAGTCTGAAAAGTTGATAGCATGTCAGGAATAATGCTAAAATAATAATGTGTTAAGTTTCAATTTGGTAACTTAAACAGTTTTTGAAATTTGGTCGTTTCATGTAAAAATCATTGGCTCATCAGGAAGGAGCTAGAAACTTCAAAATTTATATTCAGATTCCTTTTTCATTGTAATTTAATGGAAACAGCATGCTGGATCTCACAAAGTAATATTTTGGTTGAAATTAATGATTTTCTGTTTTTGTGTCCTAAAAGTTCAGAAGCAAGATAGATTAAGCAAGTGGATAAAGCTAGGATGTTTAGATTTAGGTAGAATGGAGATACGCTTTTATAACAAAGATGTGAGAAGTTTCAAAAAGGTAGCTATAAAACTATAGCTGTAGCATCTCTCCAAATGTCAAGTTCAGAGCTCATCTATAGCGTGCAGTACAACTAAAATAATTCTCTCGCCAATAGTATTTAACCTAGCCACATTAGAATTTTATTATAGAAACTTGCCTGTGTGCTGCTTGCACAATTAAATCAAGAGCTTCATTGGCCTTCAGTGAATGAAGCAATTAATTATTTAGTAGCTTGAAGTGGTGTTTTGTAGCACAGCGGCTAGCCAGGAAGGCAAATGATGTTGGCTGCACCTTCGGCGGTCTGCACTGCGGCTGTGTAAATAAGAGCATGTGAGCTAGAGTAAGGCCCCAGTTCTCCTCTAGATTCGTATCAGTGCGCACTCTGTGTCGGAAGTCGCGTTGCGTTTTGGCAGTTGCAAGGAACAGCCTTGGATGCCGTATTACGTAACTCAATATGCACTTAACAATGAGTTCGCTTTTGGTAAAGTGTTAATTGCAAAACGACTCCAGTGATTTAGTCTCAGTTTGCATATGTCGTATTTTCATGTGTCGCCGCAGGACAGACATTCTACCATTACTAGCATGATGTTTGACGAATATTAACATCAAATTTTGGCGAGCATTCACTTTGAACATTTACATTGATAACGATTATTGAACAGTTTCGTTATCTAGGGATAATAGGATCCAAGCAATAGACTCTGAACAGCTCTGATAGTACAATAGCTGATATGGGTAATCATTTGTCTGGAGTTTTACGCTTTATCGTTTTCAGAATATAGTGTAAATTGTTATAGTAAACTGCATTTTCTATGAATCCCAGACATCATCCTAAATCCTCAGAGTAATGAACTTCAATAATCAATAACTCTAATTCTCTATCAGAGTGGGCACAGTGAACTTTAATTGCAGGCATCACGTTTTTGCTAATCACTTTCTGGTTGCCAACACTGTAGTTAGAGAGACTGTGTTGAGAATGGCAACATACAAATAATAATAACTTATTTTCCACCCGCCGCCCCACAACAGGACGGGGGGGGGGGGGGGGGGGAACCTTGGGTGGAGGGTGTGCAAACAATGGGTTACCATTGGTTGAGACTGTAATAACTGCGGGAGTGGAGAATGTGTTGTGCAGTTCAGGAAAGCTGGTGGTGGAGGGGAGGATCTAGATGGCTCCGATAGTAAAGCAACCATTGAAATCAAGCATGTTATGTTCAGCTGCATGTTGTGCCACAGGGTGATCCATTTTGCTCTTGGCCACAGTTTGGCGGTGGCCATTTATCCTGATGGACAGCTGGTTGGTAGTCTTACCTATATAAAAAGCTGTGCAATGATTGCAGCAGAGCTGGTATGTGACATGGCTGCTTTCATAGGCAGCCTGGCCTCTGATGATGTAGGATAAGACTGGAATAGTAAGTGCTGGGTGGGTGGATTGTGCAAGTCTTGCACCAGGGTCTTCCACAGGGGTTGATTCCACTTTAGGAGGGGTGGGAAGGATCTTGGGTAGGATGTCCTTTGTATCATGGTGGAAGGTAATCAGAGCCCTGACAAAGGATGTGGTTCAGTTGTTTCAGTCCATGGTGGTACTAGATGATGAAAGGCACACTCCTTTGTAGCTGTTTCTTGGGGTTAGTGGGAGTTTGGGGCGGGGGGGGGGGGGGGGGGTAATTCCACAAGAGATCTGTTTGTGGACTAGGTCTGGGGGTAGTGCCTGTCTGTGATGGCACTGGTGAGACCCTCAGCACACTGGGCGAAGAAGTTCTTGTCACTGCAGATATGCCTTGCCCAGGTGGCTACCGGTAGGCTGTGTCAAAGGGATGATAGCTGTTCAAAAACAGGTTCTGTTGGTTGTTGGTGCGTTTAACACTGGCAGAGGTGGGGATGGAGCTACCGGAGAGGAGGAGGTCGTCCAGGAAGGTGGCCAAAATTTTTTCACAGGACATAATTGTGTTCAGAAAGGACAGATTAAATAACAGTAGGTAGTGGAGTGTTTATTGCTGTCAGAAGTAATTTACCTTGTAGTGAAATTGAAGTAGGTAGTTACTGTGAGTTAGTATGGGTAGAGGTTACACTTGACAACTAGAATAAATTAATAATTGGTTCGTTTTACTGACCACCTGACTCAGATGATGCAGTTACTGAACATTTCAAAGAAAACTTGAATGTTGTTTCAAGTAGGTACCCCACACATACAACTATAGTTGTACGGCACTGCAGCAGCGCTACTAAACACGGTTTTCCGAAACTCATTCACGAATTAGGAGACGAAGTTAATACTCCAGAATTTGACTCTAGAACAACTGCTAACGTGGGTAACTTAGAAGTAGATATTCTGGGTGCAGTGAAGTAGCTTACATCATTTAATAAAGGCAAGGCTTCTGTTCGCTTCTGTTCCAGGTTGTATACCAGTGAGGTTCCTTTCTGAGTATTCTGATACAAAGCTCCATACCCAACAATGATATACAATCGCTCACTCATCAGCATCTTCTGATCAAATTGTGTGCCTTTGGCGTATCGTCTGAGTTGTGTGACTGGATTCGTGAGTTCCTGTCAGGTAGGTCACAATTTGTAGTAATTGACAGAGAGTCATCAAGTAAAACAGAAGAGATATCTAGCTTTCACCAAGGAAGTGTTATAGGCCCTCTGCTGTTCCTGATCCACATAAATGACAGGAGACAATCTGAGTAGCCCTCTTACATTGTTTGCAGATAATGCTTTCATTTACCAACTTGTAAAGTCATCGTATGATCAAAACCAGTTGCAAAATGATTTGGATAAGATATCTATATGGTGAAAAAAGTGGCAGTTGACTAAATAGTGAAACATGGGAAGTTATCTACATGAGCACCAAAAGAAATCTGCTAAATTTCGGTTACACAATAAATCACACAAATCTAAATGCTTAGGGATTACAATTATGAATAACTTAAATTGGAACGATCACATAGATAATGTTGTTGGTAAAGCAAACAAAAGACAGTGATTTATTGGTAGAACACTTAGAAAGTGCAACAAACAGGTCTACTAAAGAGACTGCTTACACCACCCTTGTCCGCTCTCTTCTGGAGTATTTCTGTGGGGTATGAGATCCGCATCAGATGGGACTGACGAAGGACATCTAAAAAGTTCAAAGAAGGGCAGCTCGTATTGTATTATCCAGAAATAGGGGAGAGAGTGCAAGGACATGATGCGTGAATTAGGGTGGCAATCATTAAAACAAAGGTGTTTCGTTGCGGCAGTATCTTCTCATGAAATTTCAATTGGCAACTTTCTTCCCCAAATGAAAAAAATATGCTGTTGGCTCCCACCTGCATAGCAAGAAATGATTATCATGGTAAAATAAGAGAAATCAGAAGTGGCATAGAGAAATAGCTTGAAGATGGTTTGATGAACCCTCTGCCACTCACTAATTGTGAATTGCAGAGTAATGATGTAGATGTAGAGGTTGTGAAGGAATGAGGATAGGGTACCTGAGTCCAAATCATCATGTTATAATCAGTGAACCCAAGCCAGCCTAGGGGGTTTGGTGTTTTGTGAGACTAGGAAGATTTCTTCTAGTTGGCCTATAAAAAGGTTGGCAGAGAAAGGTGCCATGCTGGTGCCCATGGCTGTGCTGCTGATTTGTTTTTATATCTTCCCTTCAGAGGAAAAGTAGTAGTGAGTTAGGATAAATTTAGTATGGTGTATGAGGAATGAGGTAGTGGGTCTGGAGACTGTAGGACGCTGGATAAGGAAGTTTTCAATAGCGACAAATCTGTGGACATGAGGGCTGTTGGTGTATAGGAAAATGGCATCAGTAGTAATGAGTAGGCATCCAGGAGGTAAAGGTGTGGGGATAGTGGAGAGTTGATGAAGGAAATGGTTGGTATCTTTGACATGGGAGGCTAGATTATGAGCAGCTGGCTGGAGGTAGTAATGGTCCATGAGGGTCAAAATTCTTTCAGTGGGGACACAATAACCTGCTACTTTGGGACATCCAGGATTGTTGGATTTGTGGATTTTGGAGAGCATGTAGAAGGTGGGTGTGCGGGGTGTCATGGGGATGAGGAGGGAATTGGATTCAGGGGTGAGGAGGCTCTGGGGAGCGCCTATCTGATCATTGTACATTGCTCATTGAGCTGCCACAGACAGACATGTTTCAGGTGTGAAAATGCATATTAGAAGGAACTTAAGCAAAGAAAACATGTTAATATTTAGTAATAAGCTGAAAGAGAAAAAAATGGCCTTTTGATCACTATAACTTAAGTGATGAAAACTTTGAAAATTTCCTAAGTAGTTTTCATGGTAATTTATTAATTGGTTTTATTTTATGATTTAGCATCAAGCATCTAAATGTAAGCCACGTAATTACATACACAAGAATATTACAAATAGAAATTTTATCTCAGGGATTTATCACAGATGAAAAGCATGAGAAATTAATTATCATGGAGTCGTGTTGTGAATATTGTATGCAACTGTTAATAATTCCTTTGCTTAGTGTTCTTTCTCTTTAATTCTTCAAAAGCTATTAATAAAACATCGATCGAGAAGCGGCTTAAAGAAATCACTGAACTGTAGTCTTGGTTGAATTTCTCAATATTTTTAAAACCATTGTTATTGCTGTATTTGAAATTTATTTCCAGAGTGCATATATGAAGTACTCACAGCCTTATCTCGTGCAGGACGCTGTAAAGGAATTTTTTATTAACTGTGGCGCTTAATGGCTGCCAACAATGCTGCTGATCTTGCAGCACTTAACTCAGCTCAGCTTTCTGAAAACTTATAAAAATGTTTTGCTTTGATAGGATGGGTAGACTAAATACAAAAGTAAAAACAATTTTACACTAGATAACATGAAATTAGCGTAAAGTTATTACCAAAGTTTACACTTACATAGACAATGGCTGATCATGCGTGCTATTCAGACAAGAGTACAAGAGAGAGAGAGAGAGAGAGAGAGAGAGAGAGTCATAGTTATTATCTGTGAATAACATTGTGCTGTGAACTGTTTAAATAATATCCTTTGCTTCAAAGAATATACATTTTTATATACAGATTCGCTGCCGCATTTTCTCGACAATGTAATTACAGAATGTCTTTTTACATTTTTATTATTATTTTTAGTTATTGATCTTTATTTAAACCAATTGTCTTTTATTAATTGACATTCCCAGGAGCACATGGTACAGTAATTTTAATTAAAAACATTTCTACCTAGACTCTGCAGCAATAAAGTGACAAATAAATTAAAGTGGATCAACCAGGGAATAAAGAATTCCTAAGGAACATGCAACCACACAGAATATTAAAAGTAAAATTATATTTAAAAGAGTTGTCAAGGCAGCAAAACAACTGGGAAATACAGACAAATTTGAAACAAAAAAGAAATAACAGAAAGGCTGTGTGGTCACTCATTAAATATGAGTTAGATGTTAAAGCCGAGAAATTTCAAAAATTAACTGGAAAAACTATTGTTAAGTCCAACTCAAATACCAGAGCACTTCAATTAATTCTTTATAAATGTAGCAAAGTTTGATGTAAATGTAATAGACTATCACAACAAAGTAAATCCCTTTGGCCTTAGTGAAAACACTGAACACCTTAAAATTGCTGGCCATGGTGGCCGAGTGGTTCTAGGTGGTTCAGTCTGGAACCGCGCGACCGCTACGGTCGCAAGTTCGAATCCTGCCTCAGACATGGATGTGTGTGATGTCCTTAGGTTAGTTAGGATTGGATTGGATTGTTTGGGGGAAGAGACCAAACTGCGAGGTCATCGGTCTCATCAGATTAGGGAAGGACGGGGAAGGAAGCCGGCCGTGCCCTTTCAAAGGAACCATCCCGGCATTTGCCTGGAGCGATTTAGGGAAATCACGGCAAACCTAAATCAGGACGGTCAGACGCAGGATTGAACCATCGTCCTCCCGAATGCGGTGCTTTGGCACCAATGCTGACATCAAACAAGCCATTCAACACTCCTTCCGTATGCAGCACCCTGATTTTTTCCTGGAAGGCTTTTTGAAGCTTATAAAGTGGTATGACAAATGTCTCAATGTACTTGGAAATTATGTAGAAAAATAAAGATGTGTCTTATCTTTAATGTCTCATGCTCTCTCACACACAACTCTGACCACAGTCGACAGGGAAACTTATTTTCCAGCTCTCCTCGTAATACAGATGAATTTACGTCCACTTAAAAGAAAGCTGCACGAGGCACTGACTCTGAACTGTTATTAGTCAGTGGATGTATTCAAGCAGGATGCACTGGAAATTTGAGCTGGATACAATGTGTTACATATCCCAAGAAAAATCATTTTAGTTTAATTATTTATTTTAGAGTTATTAATTTTTAGTGTAAAAGCCATTGTCACTGTATTATAAATTTTTGACGTCTCATGTATATAGACCAAATGGACTCCAAATGTACGTTATGAGATGAATAAACCACAGTACCACCCATGCATGCACCTCTTCTTCTTTAGCAAATCAGTAGCCACAAAAATCTTCCTTCAGGGCTCCAATAAATTGAAACCACTTGGGGAGAGATTGAGACTGATGGAGGTAGCATAAGGGCTTCCCACCAAAACTTATGTAGCATAGTTGAAACAACAGACACACCAGCTCCAGGAAAGTCATGATTAGCTTTTCCTTTGCGTGCACTTTTGCTCATTGACTTCCTGGAACACAGCACCACAATTAACACACAACAGTATGTGAACACGTTGCACAAATCAAAATGCACCAGCAAGTTCAAATGCCCAGGAATGATGATGGACAGCATCATCCTGTTGCAGAGTAATACCCGCCCACATGTTGTCGAGGTTGTTTTAACTACACTGCAGAAGTTTTTCTGAGAAGCTATTACACATCCTCCACACAGTCCCAATCCTTCCCCTTGTGATTTCCATATTTCTGGAACCTGAAGAAAGACATTCGTGGCTGGCGATTTGCTTCAGACGAAGAGGTGCTTGCCTGTGTGTGATCATGATTCTGTAGGCAACTACAAACATTTTTCCCTGAAGGCACCGACTATCTTGACTTACAGCTGGATAAATATGTTATTAGTTATGGTGATAACTTTTGAAATGAGAAACAGTATGCTTACTTTTTTCCATATCTCTTGTTTTCATTTGACTGCCCATTGTATAAAACTATTCTGACCATAGGAAATTAAAATCATGGACATTTGGTACGTATTCAAAACAAGTAAATTTTCACATTTTAAGTTTTTTCAATTTACTAAAAAGTACTCCTACATCTCCTCACTAATTTGGGTTCATATTTAGATTTTCATCTAATGAATATTCAAATTAAACTAATGCAGGGACAAAAAAGGAGTTGACACAATTTTGCTGAAATACAGCCCCAAAGATCATTTTCAACAAGATTTCTTACTAATGTTTCAGACGTTTCCATAAGAATCGTATTTCCCAGTGGACTATAATAATAATAATAATAATAATAATACAGCAAAGACTGCATCATGTCTGGCTTCTTAACTAGCAAAAATCCGAATTATCATGAAGCATACACTATAGATCTCAAAAAACGGTCAGAATTCATATCCGCCTACTTTTATGTGTCACAACAGAACATAAATACAAAATACTTACGTTTTCATTTAATAATCCTGAGCAGATACAAATTTTATTTAGAAAGAGCATAATAGTTTCCCCACATGTAACCAAATTTTACCCATATAAATTTAAAATCCAGGCAGGGCAAAAATACAAAGTGTAACAAATGTTATTCAATACACACAGAGTTTTCAGTCACAAATAGTAACATATACTTTTACTTTCTGTACCCCAGAAAAATCTTCGCGCTAAACAGTCAAAAATGAAAATCAATTTTTTCTAACACTCTGCCATGACACTTGAAATCTGCACAATCTGTAAACAGTTTTTACCTAATAAGAAAAGACAGATTGATAGTAGAAGGATAACTTGAGAAGATGGACAGATGAGTTGGAAAAAATATGCATCATGGAAGAATGGTGATTTCAGAAGTACTGGTGTATGGGCTGGGCACCTGAGTTTACCAGGTTCATTCCATAAGAGTTTACAGTCCACTAAAGTCACAAACAAAAATATAAACCACACCTTCACTCACCTTATCACCTACCTCTATTGTCCACAAAAGCGACTGTTCATTAGAGACAATGGTATCGCCAGGAATGCCTTAGGGAAGTGTGATAGGACTCTTTTGTTCTTTATGTACATAAATAATAATAATAATATTTATTCAACATCGAATAATCAAATACAATCCCTAGAAATAATACAGTTTCAGGACATCATACAGATTATTCTTCTGAATACGTCAGTTTATAAATTACAAACTAAAGATTTATTTGTATTAATAAATTTTACATTTTGATGGATTTTACATTTGGTAGTATACAATCACGATATTACAAATACTGTTTTTATCAACATTATATTAGTTGTAGGTTACTTAAAACTATGAGCTTGGCATACTTATGAAGCACTTTTCATATGGATATAATACTCGTCCAGGGAATAAAAAGGGTTTTCAATTAGAATTCTTTTTAGATGATCTTTTAATTTGTTAGTAGGAAGGGCTGTGAGACTTTTTGGTAGGGCATTGGCTAGCTTCAGCCCAGCATGAAGTGCATTTTTTTCATATAAAGCTGTTCTGTGGCTATTTACATGGTATCTGAACTTTTGCCTTGTATCATACTGGTGCAGGTCACAGTTGAAATTTGGATTTATTGTTTTCACAAGCAATATAACTTTCAATATATATATACACCTATGATGGTAAGCACACCTAATTTTGGGAACAGCTTCCGACATGATTCTCGAGGTTTGGCACCACAAATAATTCTGATAACTTTTTTCTGTAGTATTAATAATGTACTCAGGTTGGCTTGAGTTGTTGCACCCCATATTTCTACAGCATAGTTTTAAGTTTGATGAGAATAGGGCATGATAAGTAGTTTTTAGTACACACGTCCTTACAATATTTGCTAATCATATTTATAGCAAACACATTCTTCGACAGCTTACATGCTAAGGACTCAATATGCATGTCCCATTTGAGGCTGTCCTGGATTGTAATTCCCAAGAACTTTGTCCATTTTTCCTTTTTTACAATGTCATTTCCTATGGATAATTTCATGTTAAATTCCATCATTGCAGTCTTTGAAGCACTTACATTTAGATGGCTTTCATTAAAATACTTGACTATTTCATTAGTTACACTGTTGCACTGTACCTCCAGACTCTCATAGTCTTTGTGTTTACACACTATTGATGTGTCATCTGCATACAATATTTTTGTACAGTTAAGAGAACATTACTGTATATCATTAACATAAATCGAGAAAAGAAGGGGTCCCAAGACAGAACCTTGAGGCACTCCATATTTGATATCAGTAATTTTAGATTTGTAAGACCCACTGTTTGTTTTAAGCAAGACAAATTGTTTTCTATTGCTCATATACGATTTTATTAGCTCATAGCCAGTTCCTCTGATACCCAGGTTCCACAGCTTGTCAAGTAATATGGTGGTGTTGACACAATCAAAAGCTTTTTCTAGATCAAGGAACACTCCAGTTACATGCTCCTTGTTCTCTATGGCCATTATTATTTTGTCTATTAATTGTGCTGCTGCTACTGATGTTGACTTGTGTTTCGTAAAGCCATTCTGATTTTCAAATATTAAATTGTGTTGACTCAGGAATGTCATTAGTCTAGTATAAATAACTTTCTCAACAACCTTAGAAAATGCAGGTAAGATTGAGATGGGGCGGTAGTTTTCAATTTTAGATTTATCACCTTTCTTGTGAATCGGGGTTACTTGTGCTGTCTTTAGACTATCTGGGAAACAACCTGATGCCATTACATCATTTACTGCTGTGGCCGCGGCATCAGATATGTTGTCTATGCATCTTTTCAGTGTACTGATAGACAATCCATCATAGCCTGCTGATTTTGTATTTTTTAATGACATTACTATGTTTTTGACTTCCTTGTTATTGATTGGGGCCAAGTATATGGTTTGTTTGATCGGAATGCCCCTATATCTATGCTGAAGATTCTTAAAATGGTCATTGACAGATTTTCCAACAGAAGAAAAGTACTCATTAAAAACATTTGCAATCTGACATTGACATTTCATGATATGCCCTATATGGTTTATAGTAAAATCACTTGTTGATCTGTCCTTACAATCCCTAAAGCTATTTATTACTTTCCAAACAGCTAAACCTGTGTTAGTAGAGTTTCTTAACATTGTGGCTACATATTTACTTTTAGTTTCTAGCAGAAGATCTTTATAGTAATCCTGATAGTTCTTAAATTCTACCTTTAGTCTATTATTATTGTTAATATTTATCATTGCATATTGGAAAAGTCTAAGTTTCTCTCTTGCTGTTTTTACTTCTTGATTTATCCAGTTATTTTTTTGTATCTTTTTGCAGTCATTTACTGTAAAGGTCATTTTTGGACATGAGACATTGAAGCAATAATAAAAATCTGATGAAAACTCACTGAAAGTAATGCTGTTTTTTTTTTTTTTTTTCACCCCATTGTAGGCTTTTTAGCAAACTGTTGAAATCTTTAACATTGTCATCATTGGTCATTCTTTTTGTCACATATTGTTTCTCTTTTCTATTGACATGAAGATTTTCAGCTTCTATCAATACCTGTACTGCGTGGTGGTCAGAAATGGCAAGCTTCAGAACTGATGCACTGCATGTAAAGTGGGACATGTTAGTTATAATGTTGTCAATGCATGATTTTACACTATTGACCTCTCTAGTGGGCTCGTTTATCAGAAATGCTAAGTTAAATTGAGCTAGTATTAGCATTAGTTTTTTAGACACAGAGTCATTGGACAGGAAGTCAATGTTTATATCTCCAGTTAGTATTATATTAACCCAGCCATTTTTATTGCAGTGTTTACTGTCAATGTCAACAAGCAGGTCATTAAGAACATCAAAGAAACTATATAGGCTACCAGATGGGGTCTGTATAGGCCTATAATAATTAAGTTCTCTTTCCCCCACTTATAATTAATTGCTGCTAGTTCTATTACACCCTCAATGCTGAAAGCACTTACATCTATACACTATAATTACTACCACTGGCTGCAAAGATAGCTACCCCACCACCACGTTTCTCTTTTCTACTGAAGGCAGAGCAAAAGATCATGGAAAGTGGCTTACATACACTAATTAGCTCATCTGTGTGTACCAGTGTTCGCTTATAACTAAAACATCAGGGTTATCAATTGCTGCAATGGTATCCAACTCGTTGTGCTTATTGCCAAGACTTTGAAAGTTCTGCTGAATTAATTTGAAAGTGAGCTTGGATTGTTGAACGCTTGATGGACATGTCACCCTACCAGAACCACTTATACATTTATCCCTAAAAAAGAAATATCAGTTGACAGAGTGGGTTTGGTATTTTTCACTATCCATTGATTCAAGTTGGTCTGTTTCCATGTACGGGGAGCCTGGGAAGAATCAGCTTAACCTGGTGTTTTCTGCAGCCATTTGTCCAATATCGTCTGTCTGTACCCATTGCTGCAGTCTTCTTGTGTTGTGGAGCACTCATTCTTCGAATGTGTGTGTTTTGAGTATACGTTGTTCCTAGCATTTACGACGATTTCACAAATAATGGACGCTAAGTGACTTTTTCCGCGCCGATTGAGGTGAAGGCGTGAGTGGTGTAAAGATCTCTACTAAAATGTTGTACGTTAACCATTTGTATATTTGCGTAACGGTTGCAAATTTCTGCATATTGACTGTTTGTATATGCTATTGCCCTGTTTACACACGAGAATTGAGGCAAGTCATACCTGTGTGGAATATTGAGAACAATGACGTTTGAGTCATTTAGATGGTTTAGAGCAGATTTTAGGGCATTAACAGCATGCAAACCATTGTTGTGTGTGACGTCATTCGCACCACCACATATTACAATGAAGTCTTCCTTCATTGTCTTTCGAGAGATATTGTTTACAGTTGAAAGCACTTGGTCAAGACGAGCGCCAGTTTTAATAATACCTGAAGCATTCACTTCACTGTTTACGCTTTTTATTTCGTGTGCAAGGCCTCTAAGATGACTATCACCCATTAAACATACGTTTATCCTTCTTGCTGCATTTGTGGTGTTAGTTAAATTAACTGTCGTCTTGAATCTTGAATATACCTTGCTTCTGTTTACGAGTCATGGTTTTGGCTGGCGAGGTTCCACATTTTGCTTAATAACAGGCTTTTTTTCAGATGGTGCTCTATTTGATCTTTTGTAGGTAGGCCTACCGTTTTTTGGAGCACGGCAGGAGAATTTATTACTAAAGACGACGAAATGATTGTGCTATGGTTAGCGTTACCGGTACACACAGAATGTGTTGGAAAACTTGAAATGGCGACGGAATCTTCGGTCACTGTGTACACTTTATTTCTGTCGAATTCACTTACGCCCTGCACGGCGGTTTTTAGTTTTCTATGATCATTTTCAAGACATTTGAGTCTATTAGCTAACACTTTGTTTTCTGCCAAGGATCTGCGCACAATTTCGTGCAACGAATTAATAGTTTCAACTAGTTTTGCTTTGTCAGGATGGACTCCACATGTTACACACTTACATTTTGATCTGGATGATTTTTCACTGCAAGTTTTTTGCGTGGCACTAGACTTGAAACTTTGCGAAGCACTTTTGTTGATCATCTTATTGCTATTGATGCCGGATAACATTTGAAAATTCGAAATAACTGGAGGCACAAATTCACTAAACTTCTTGAGGGAATATGGTATAGTTGTGGGTAAACAACTAGAATTCTCTCATATACAGATTTATTCACACTTAGCGTCTACACAGATACAGCCCGGTACCTCGACGGTGAAGTCAGCAAGCGACGCCGGCGGCTGAAGACGACGTCCCGTCCTGGAGTGAAGGTGTAGCACTTCGTCAGCCGGCAGGCGGAGAATCACCTTGCCAGAAGGCGTAACAAAGGCACGCAAATTGCCACACGCAGCACTTCTGCTCAATTTAAAGCGGCGCACCACACGGGATTCTGCACTTCCTCCCTCAATATTGTCACACGCGAGTACCACACACACTGTATCGCCATCTACGACAACAGATAATTTATGTATGTCATCAGGGTGCACATGTGTTGTGAATTCTTGGATGGCACCTGTACGAGCAATGGTAGGGAGGCAGGGAGGTGTGGGAAAGCCATGGCAGGGGGAAGCATCTGCTAAGAGGGGGGTGGCAGGTGCACTAGACTGTGCAGGAGACAACCTCGGGCGATCAGCTGACAGACGAGGGAGCGTGACCGAAGGCAACGAGGAGCCAGCGTGTGTTGAACGGCGTGACAAAGAGCTGTCACACAAAGATGGTAACACAATGGTAGAATCCGAGTGGTTGGCAGTTCGACTGCGAGGGCTGTGAGGAGTGAAGCCCCGAAAAGATTGGCCACTCGAATTAGATGAACGCGGAGAAGGAGCAGTGCTCGGCAGAGAAACACGCTGTGGAAAATCAATACCCAAATGCATGGTGTGGGAAGATGGATGGCCGCTCGAAGCAGGAGTGGGAGAAATAGGGGCAGAATCAGGGAGGTTCACCTGAGGCTCAATGAAAGCTGGTTTCACTCGGTTGAGTGAGACCGTGGTTACAGAGTCTTTTATGAGGAGATCCATGTTATTCTCAGAGCGTTTGACGACCTTGTAAGGACCTGTGTAGGGTGACTGAAGCGGGGCTTTGACTGAGTCATCTCTGAGAAACACGTACTCACAAGAGTCTAGCGTGCGCGGTACGTACACGCGCGGAGGTGTATAAGCAGCTGGAGGTGGTGGCTGAATTTTGCTGCAGTGCAAGCGCACCCGCTCGAGAAGTGAAGGGAGTTCAGAGGGCCGTGGAAGTGGGGTCGGAGTGACTAATTCTCCAGGCAAATCCAGAGGTTGGCCATATACAAACTCGGCTATGGACCCCTTGAGGTCTTCCTTGAAAGTCGCACGAAGGCCAAGAAGCACGAAAGGCAGTGCCTCTGTCCATAGTGAGTCATGGCAACGCAGGGCAGACTTCAGGGTGCGATGCCATCGCTCGACAAGCCCATTGCTTTGGGGGTGGTATGCAGAAGTATGAATTTTGACAATACCACACATTTTACATGAGTCAGAGAAAACTGAAGACTCGAATTGTCGCCCCTGGTCAGTGGTGAGGTAAACAGGTGAGCCAAATCTAGAGATCCACGAATCTAAGAATGCTCGACTTACTGTCTCAGAGGTAATGTTCGGAATAGGCACAGCCTCAGCCCACCGAGTCATCCTGTCAATAGCTGTAAACAAGTAACGGAAACCCTCGGAGGGGGGCAAAGGGCCTACGAGGTCGACATGAACATGGTGAAACTGGCCTGGAGGTTGGGCAAAACAGCCAAAGGGTGGAGAAGTGTGCCTGGAAACTTTGTTCTGTTGACACACCATGCATGCCCTTGCCCAAGACTGACAGTCACGGCGCATGTTTCTCCAGACAAACCGTTCAGCTACCAGACGGGTGGAGGCTTTGACACCGGGTGTGCTAATGTGTGTAGTTTGTCAAAGACCTGGCGTTGAAGGGGCTTAGGAATGAATGGCCACAACATACCAGTCGATTCATCACACCACACTAAGTCAGATATGCCAGGGAAAGTAGATCGTACCAGTTGGAGAGAGGAGCTGTGGTCTGAAATTAACCGCATGGTATGGGGTCTGCCAATTGCAACCGAGGTAGGTCCGTTAAGTCAATTAAGGTTGTGACAGCACCAACACGCGAGAGAAAATCAGCGACCACATTGTCCGCTCCTCGGATGTAGCGAATGTCATTTGTAAATTGCAAGATGTAATCGATGTGACGAAAGCGTCGTGGGGGCGGATCAGCCGCAGGATTTTTTATGGCAGGAACCAACGGCTTGTGATCAGTGAGCACATAGAAATCTCGTCCCTCAACACCAGTTCTGAAGTGTCTTATGGTCTCGTAAACTACCAGTAGTAGTTCTCTGTCAAATGCTGAGTATTTCTTCTGCGCGTTGTTTAGCTTTTTTGAGAAAAACTGCAGGGGGGTCGTAACATCGTTGTATGTCTGACTCAGTACTGCGCTGATAGCATTGTCACTAGCGTCAGTAGTGATAAACATTGTGGCGTCCGCCCGTGGGTGAGCAATAGTGACAGCGGAGGCCAACAGCTGTTTGAGTTCATTAAATGGCTTGTCCATGTCTGGTGTCCATGGTACCTGGCGGGTGCCAGAAGTTTGTGGGCCAGCGAGAGCATCTGTGAGAGGAGCCTGCACCGCAGAAGCGGCTGGCAGATGTTTCCGGTAATAATTAACTGTTCCAATGAACCTGCATAATTCCCTGTAGGTCTGAGGGCGTAGCATCTCGAGAACAGGCTTGATCTTGTCCTGTAGTGGTGTCAGACCGTCCGATGACACAACATAACTTAGGAATGTGACAGATGACTGGTGCAATTGAGTCTTTTTATTGTTCAGTTCAATACCAGCGGCTGCTAAAATATCTGTCACGACTTGAACACGCTCCTCACTCTGTTCTAAAGTAGAAGCAAAAACCAATATGTCGTCCATATATACGAAACAAAAGTCTAGGTGGGATAAAGTTTGATTGATGAAACGCTGCCGTGTTTGGGGTGCATTTTTCAACCCAAATGGCATAAATTTGTACTGGAACAGCCCGAAGGGAATGGTTATGGTAGTCTTTTCAATGTCCTCCGGAGCCATAGGAATCTGATGAAATGCGTGCTTACAGTCCAAAACAGAGAAGTACTTTGCATCTGCAAGCGCATGATTGAAATCTGCGATGTGTGGGACCGGATATTTATCAATGATGGTGCGGGCATTTAAACGCCTATAGCCTCCGACCATACGCCAAGTACCGTCTTTCTTTTGGTCAAACAGGATAGCACTAGCCCAGCAACCGGAAGAAGGTTCAATTATTCCCTTTTGTAACAGATCGTCCAATTGTTCTTTTGCAATTTTCATAAATTCCGGCTTGAGGCGGCGTGGACGTTGCGATATGGGCGGCCCATCGGTTAGACATAACCGATGAACTGTGCCGTTAGTGACTACTGCAATACGTGGCGCGGCACGATAGTCAGATGTCCGTGAAGCGGAGCAGGCAGTGGCGGACGGGCCAAGCTGTGGCGCTGAGGGCACGGAAGTACAGGTGTGCCACCCGCTCGTAGGCTGCGTAAAAGCCGCACACGTGTTAACATGGGCGAGGATGGTACACTGGTTCTTGGTAGCGGGCCGTGCCGCTACGAGTGCTGTAGGCATGAGTGGGCGTGGCCGGACAGCAGATGGCCGTAGTTCATTGCCACAAGCTTGGCAAGTTAATTTTCCATTCGGAACGCAAGGAGCATGAGCACTCGGGCATACCCTATCATTACAAAAGGGGGTGCTGCCACAGTTTACAGAGTTCACAACATTGTCGTTAACGTGCGCGGGCACGGGAACACCAGATTGGCACGGACTGACCTTGTCTGTAGCCGACGAGTTGTCTGCTTGTAGTGCCGCGAGGCGTTGTTGTGTGGAGGCCAACTCATGGTGTATGTCGCGGAGATTGAACAACTGTTGACTAGCCGGCGCGGAAGGATACGCACGTGGCGGGAACTGATTCGAGTTTGAATTTACTACTGGATTTTCCAAAGTAGCAAAACCTCGCTCGACGCCTCGAACTGTATTGAATTGTGTGTTCGACACAGGAGTAGAAATGTTCCGACCAACACTCTGTGGAGAACACATGGGAAGGTCCAGGCTAACAAAGCCAGAGTCCACGACCGTTGGCGGTTGGAAGAAACTGGTGGCACTCGATGAATTCCACTGCATGTTCTGGCTGAAGGATTCTGAAGATTCTTGCGGCATGTCCACTACGACGGCAGGAGTGCTGGAGAGATGTTGCTGGAATCCGGGCGGCGGTGAATGCTGAAAGGCCATTGTCTGGAGCTGAACAGAGACCCTCGCGATCGCGGAGAAACCCGATGCAGTAGGCGCGTAAATAACCTTCAGGCGGTAACTCTGACGCGTATTACACAAAAACGTGGTCACCAGTGAGGGAATATGGTATAGTTGTAGGTAAACAACTAGAATTCTCTCATATACAGATTTATTCACACTTAGCGTCTACACAGATACAAGTCCAGAGGCTAACTGCCGTTAGCGTCCAACATGCTCTCCAAAGCCCTCTCCTCAAAGATAGCACACTTACGCACAGAACAAATATCGATTTTTATGGCGCTCTACGCCGCATTCTCAATCGCGCCATCTTGCTTTCTGATCTGACCCTCCTCAGGATGAACAGCAATCTGCGACTCTGCTGATGACTCGTCAGTGTACATGAAAGAATTGCCATTGAGTGATTGTAGAAGGATACAGGGTGGCTTATACAGAATTTCTGTTTGGTGCAATGAATACCATATTAGTGGTGTGCTACTTGACATAATCATATGGACCAAGTATCCAGACGTAGCTGTGCAGAGCAGTATGAAATTGAACGCACGTAAGGATGATAGTACAGAAGGTGAATGGTAGACTTCGCTTTACTGGGCGAGTTTTAGGAAAGTGTAGCGCATCTACAAAGTAAACCATGTAGAGGTCATTTGTGCAACCCATCCTTGAGGTAGGTTCAATTAGCATATCAGTGTTTTGGAGACCCTGTGTAATGCCTGGAGGGAAGGCTACATTCTTTTCATGAAACACTGTTGACAAAGTTCAGAGAGCAGGCACCTGCAGAACAATTCTACTGCTACCTTTCATGTAAGGACTGCTAAGATGAAATAAGAGAAATTAGGATTTGTGTGTAGGCAAATAGACTTTCTTTTTCTCGCTTTGTTTGAGAGTGGAATGGGTAAGAAAATGACTGATAATGGTGTAATGGTACATGGTAGCCTCTGGCATGGACAATACAGTGGCTTGCAGAGTATGTGTGTAAAGGTAGATGTAGATTACCGATGAATCTGGTCTCATTTAGTAACTTCAGTACTGTGTAAGACAAAAAGAAAATACTGAACAGAAACAACATTAATTTTCATTTTGACAATCCTCATAATAAATTTGTACATGCACATATTATTAACAACATTGTCTTTACACACCTCCTCCTACAGAAAAGTCTCATCAATTTTCAAACATTTGTTAAAGTAGGAATTTTGAAAGACGGTTGACTTCGCTTTACTGGGAGAGTTTTAGGAAAGTGTAGCTCATCTACAAAGTAAACCATGTAGAGGTCATTTGTGCAACCCATCCTAGATCTAGATCTAGTCAAAAACAAGATACTATCAATAGTAGCTCTGCCAGCCTTTCACTTTATTTTTATCTTAATAGTTGATTATTTTGTACAATAAGTAGTCTACATTATGTAGCCCTACAGCTGTTCAAAATTTTGTTATGATGACTATCAGAAAAAACGTTCTTTTCATACAAGCAAGTTATTATCTTCTTCATTATGGTCTTTTCCTTTTACAGAACTGTCCACTGTAATCCCTAAACTATTGGGTTCAGTTCTCACACATGTTTTAAGTTGTGCTATCTTTTTAATATTAACTTCAAGGTTACCTTCCACCATTGAAACCAAGCGAGGTGGTGCAGTGGTTAGCACACTGGACTTACATTTGGGAGGATGACAGTTCAAAACCAGTGTCTGGCCATCCTGATTTAGGTTTTCAGTGATTTCCCTAAATCGTTTCAGGCAAATGCTGGGATGGTTCCTTTGAAAGAGTACGGCCAACTTCCTTCGCCATTCTTCCCTAGTCCAATGGGTCCAATGACTTCACTGTTTGGTCCCCTCCTCTAAATCAACCAACCAGTCTACCCTTGAAAGAAATTTATTGCTGTTTTTCATTATTTTCAATTATAGTATAATGATGTACTGTTGAAAAATATAATGATATTAACTAATTCTGTAATCTTTAACACATTGAGTGCCATGAGGTCAGCAGAAGAGCCACTGCTGTGGTCCTCACTGCCACACGACAGTTGTTGTGTTAAATCCCAGCTGATGCCCACATGTATAATAATCTCAAAGGACTCTGTATAAAACACACATAAATTGTCAGCAGGCACTTTTAGTGTTAAAGACTATTTTTTCATGCAAAATTATCTTTTCTTGTAAAGAGTGTTATCACAGAAAGAGCACTTAACTTTAAATATGGCATCAGTGTCCAAAGTCCTGTTTCATTCAGCATCTTGAATACTTATAGTTAATGTCCACATCTTCATGATAAATCGACAGAGTACTCAAATGATTCTTCTTTTCTTTATTTATTGACTTTTCATCAAAAGTATATGAACAGTGGGAGGTTTGGGAGTAAGTGTTCTGCCAATAAAACACAGTCTTTGTGTAGCAGTTCCACCTGCTTTTATTTCTTCGTTTGTTGTCCTTGGTGTCATCATACTGCGTTGCTACACTGGCTGAAAAATGGGATTTGTAATTTTTACTCTGACTACTGTAAATAATCTAGCCAACATATGCACAGTTGCATTGCACAGTCTTTTACTTTCACTGTTTACACAACCCCCAATAATACACAGTTATATATGTATGGCCAGTGCACTATTGTTTAAACTTTCCATAAGCCTCATTAATAGTTTGCAGGTGAACCTCCACATACTGCTGCAATAGTTTTCTGTTGATCATCTACGAGCAGTACAAACATGTCCACAAAGTTCACAGTTCTTAAAGAATAATGAGGTATGTATGGAGCAGACACTGTCAGTGTTTTAACACATGGCCTAATTGTTTAACACTTATTCCTCAGTTGAGTTGAAGCATTGTTGTTGTTCTAACCAACACACGTTCCTTGTCTGAAACTCGGCCGTGGTCTGACTGACTAGTAACTAAAAATTGGTCCCTTATATATCATCACAATAATAGGCGCTGAAACTACACATTGTTTAAAGTTAAATTTACAGAAATTACAATTAAAATTTAACTTATTAAATTAACTGAATACATCGAAACATTTGTTCTTTTTAACAGTTTCTTCTGCTGCAAGAGTTAGGACGAATTATTTGTTTAAATGGTGAACTTAACAAATAAAGTCACACAAACAATACTTTTGACAAAACTGTTAATTACTTTGGAATTAATGTAGGTTGATTATTACAAAGAAAAAGACAGCAACCAGCCACTATTAATACGGCTATTTGTTTAAGTAAATAGCGTCATAACCAGTTCTGAACTGACATGTTCATCATCATATAGCTGTTCTCAAGATTTACAAGATGCACTTTACATAATTGTCAGTTTTTGATTTTTATTCTTCCACTGTAGTGAAATATTCTTGGTGTGTTGGTGCCCTATGGTAGAAAACAGTGTTAGAAGTGCCCCATGTGAACATAACTAACCTACAAACAATGAAATACAGAGTAAACAGATATCTGAGATTAATAGGTTGTAGTAGTTACATCGAAAATTGCACGCAGTTTTGTTGCGAAGTTGCAGGATTGTATTTTTGAAATATTGCAAAATATATGCAGCATTTAAAAAGTATTTGCTACATGTGAAGTTGACACAAAGATTGCAGTTTTTCAAATACAACAGTGCCAGAGATGTTCTCTCTCAGAGATATTACAATATACAGACTGCTTTGATTTCACAGTATGACTGTTTTTAAAGAAGGTTCATTTGAACAGTTGCCAGACAGCGCCAGACAACAGGCTGTACTGCGCATGCGCAGCTACGATGACGTAGGCAGCCCATGCTTGGTGCTTGCTCTGCTCATACGCTTTTCGTCGCATTTCTGTGTGGAATTTCGTGCGAGGTGGAGCATCATGTGACCACGTGCAGCCCTGTGGCATGTTGTTGAGAGGACCTAGGGAGTTGTACCTGGAGCAATTGTTTTATCAATTCTATCCAGATAGGGAATGCAAATAAGGGAGCAGTTCTTGGCGTATTATTCATTTCAAAACTGCAGGACAGTGCTCTAGCACGTACACTGCAAGCTGTTACTGATTTGTTTGACTGATGGGGCTGCTATGTGCTATACCACCCACTGCACTCCCCTGACTTAAGCACTCGTGAGTTCAACTTGATTTCTAAACTGAAGGAAACACTTCACAGCGTTCTCTTCAAAACTGCTACAAATTCATCAGGCAATAGACCGCGCTACTTGAACTGTCAACACAACTGGCACTGCTAAGAGTGTCCTACGACTTCCACATCGCTGGCAATGGGTTATACACAATGCTGGTGATTACTTTGAAGGTCAGTAAAACTTTGAAACACATATCTATTTTGTACGAGCTGTAAATAAATAATTGCCACCATTAAAGTTCCAACCCTCATATACAAACAGGAGGATCATTCAAGGCATCCAGTACAGAACAAACAGAAAAACTTCAGAAAGCGTACAAACTCACATGGATGCTCTACAATAAAAGACGCTTTTCAAGACAGGTGAAACTCAGGGACTACAATACCTTTGTACTACCGGAAGCCCTCTACATGTCAGAAACAACCAGAATCGGGGCATCAGGCATCACAGACAAAAGATAGAACATAAAATCTTTCCAAAAATTTTTGGAGCAATACATAGAGAGGGTATATGGATGAAGAGGCCAACCAAAGAACTTATAGGAACACACAAACAGACTCACAGACACAATCAGAAAACATCGATTAATATTCTTTGGGCACAAACAAAGAATGAACAACACCAGACTCACAAAGAGGATTTTTGATGTAGTTAATAGCTCAATCAAAACTGGTCTCATGAAATAGAAGAAGACCTAAAACAAGCAAGAATCAATACAGAAATGATAGATGAAAGAGAGAAATTCAGGAACAAAATTATGAACACGAAATTTTGAAATAAAAGAAAGGAAGAGACTAGGGAAAATATGGACAGAACAAAGGAAACACGAACACTGTCAAAGAATGAACAGGTTTTGGGAAGAGAAAAAGAAGAAGAAAACATAGGAAAAAAGGGGAAATTTGAATAATCATGTAACATTCAAGTTCAATCACTGTCTTAAGGGCAAAAATGTATAATAATGATAATGTCATATTCATGATGTTCAAATGTCTGTGAAATCCTATGTGACCAAACTGCTGAGGTCATCGGTCCCTAGACTTACACACTACTTAAACTAACTTACGCTAAAGACAACACACACACATCCATACTCGAGGGAGGACTCGAACCTCCAGTGGGAGCATATTCATGATCTATGGACCAAGTACTAATGTAATGTAATGTACTATCACCCCAGTTACAAGTGATAAATATACAGAATTCAACTTTGCTGAAAGACAGGTCTTGCAGCTCTATAAACAGGCCACTATTGTATCATTCATTACAAAAAGAAATATTTCTCAAGCTACACAAAAATATTGCACAGATGATCTGCATACTTTATTGGTACACATAATGTTGTGAATCCCTGTTGTGGAACAAGAAATGTGTGGACCAGGGCTTGGCACATGAACTGTTCATGACACTGGCCAGGGGCACCACACCATGCAGCAATGATGTGCGCACAATTCACATTATCTTATGAATGGGACTGAAGTGCCAATAATACACAATTGGCAGCTGATGCTCCAGTTTCTAATCGATTCTGTATTCTTTGCATTGTTGTAATTATTATAGTATGGCAATGCAATGCATAATTACAATACAATACATCATTTGTGTTGTATTTGACCAATCATGGCAAGAGCTGCATCTGCTGCATTCAATGAAAGCAACGGAAGTGCCATCGCATGAAAAAGTAATAATAGCTTTTAACAATTCTGTAATGATGAAAAGCAAATGAATTTATGCTAGCGTGAATGCATTTATGGGTCATCTTATCACATAAGGCTTTGCACATCAGTTATTAGGTTGTAAAAGAGCCATATTGGTTTCGTTTGTTTGCCTGTGAGTGAAATTTTAGTTTTGACTTTTTTCCCCTGTGCAACCAGCATGTACTTCATGTTCCACTTTCTTCTGAGCATGATTGTATCAGTCCATCTTCATTTGGAAAACTAAAGGCAGGTGATATTCGCACAAACAAGGCTGACAATTGGCATAATAGCTTATGGGAGTTAACGTAAATGAGAATTGCCTTTATGGTCACTCCCATTAGCCACCGCGCCGAATGTCAATGTTGTTACACACATTCAGAAGACACTTGCAGACGACAGCGAATTGACTGACCAACTGCAATTTGATATAGGCACAATACAGAGACAAAAAATAAATAAAGAATAATCTTTTCACTATGTAAAGTCGTAATTCACTGCTATGTAAAGTCAGACAACTAAGACAATCAAAAAGAAGCCTAGAGAAAATCCCAGTGTGTCCCAGAGACCATCCCAGAGTGACCCAGAGAGCATCCCAGAGTGCCCCTGAGAGCTAAAACATTAAGAAGAATCGCTTCTCGGCTTTTGGCAAGATCCATGTGTAGTATTGTTCAATATAGAATTCACTGCATAGCCTGACAGCAATTATAAGCAATACAAAATGTTCCTAATTCTGTCATTGAGTTCAGTACAGAACAGGATGCAGAGGAGGGGGATATACAGGGATTAAGAAAAAGATAATAAAATACTAAATTTACTGGCCACAAATACAGTACAACGCAGACACAAAGTAATAAGACAAGAACACGTGTTTTTTATTATACATCTATAAACTACATCTACATGTAATCTTACTGGGAAGTCCTAAGTTCTATTTTCACCTTGTTTCTTTTCAAAGCAACAACAACAGACTTTTGACCATTCATTGCAGGAGCTCCACCTCCCGCAATCAATGAAAGTTTTGCCCAAATATGACGTCAGCAATAGCTGTATCATGAATTGGCACTAAACCAAGGAGTTCCTCCATCAAGCTGGACTCAACATCAATATCTCTCACAAATACTGCAATATGAGCAACATCTGTCACACCCTCCTTTCATTCAAAATCAAAAGAAAGAGACAAGATCTTTAGTCTTATCTTTCAGTACGTTTCCACGTTGTTTGCTATTTCTTCGATGCATCTGCAAACTGTTCCCTGTGAAAGAGGAACTGCTTCAGAACCGGAAGAGTTTCTGGACACAATATTATTGCAACAGCAACAAGAAACAAATTCTCCAGTGCTGGAAGGACACACTGTTTCAGCTATTTTAAGAGCTATATGATAGCTGACTCTCAATGCACCATCATTGTGGACAACATGTGCCTCTTCCTGTAGAAGCATTACAAAGAAGTGGTGAAGTCAATGGCAAAGCCATATAACACTTTATAACTAATAGTAACATCTTCCACACCAATAAAGTAGCATTACAAAACAGATGCTTAGCGCCAGTTTGTGTTTCAATAAAAAGAGTAATCCTCCTACTGTGGGCTGAAGCATTCAGTAAGTCGTATTGGTACTCACGGTCAGCCTCGCCTGCCATTCCACATTTGCTCTGCCCATCTCTGGTATAGACAGTTCAGTTCTTAAGGAAGCAACTATGAAGAACATTATCTGCATTGACAAAGCAAACATGTTGACACCTGATAGTACTGATATGGTATCAAAGAGAAAACATCAAATTTCAGAAGTCCACTATTACATGCTCCTGATAGCGTTATTTCCTAAGTATAATCTTTATTTCTTATTCCTTTAAGATAGCACTGAAATGTTTGCTCTTTTGGCTAGGATCAAATACTTAACTTCAGCTATCTGATTTGTATAGTTGACTTGCTGTTGTTGCTGTAGAAAAGAAATAAGTTGAAGTCCTGGTATAATAAAGATTGGCCAAGTAGGTAGTATTACCCAAATTAATTATTGCCACATGTTATGTTGGGTTTCAATGTAGTTTATTTCTTTGTTGAAGTCATTCCAGCAATAAGAGAATCCATGGTACAACTGTACAATGTTGGCTCAGTGTGTGCCTTTAAGGATCTATTACATATTTACAAATCAGATTGGCACAGAGGCCACCTTGAAAATTTGAGCAAAACTGGGGGGCCACAGTGGTTCCGCATGGGCCTTATACATTTTGCTACAATGACATGATTGTTAAAAACAGAAAATTAAAGAAATACATTGAAAACACAATGAAGCAGAACGGTAAATGACATTGTATGAATAGTAAAATAAAATTACAGTATCCAGTATATGAACCTTGTTACACATCAGTCTTATTCACAATGAAAATAGTCAGATATGTAAATATAACACTACTTTTTACATTTTAGTGGATTATTTGTAAAATATTGACTATAATTTCTGCCTAACATGTTTCCTAGCTTTAATAAAATTGTACTTAATTTCAGTAATAAGAGTCTTTCAAAAATGAGCCTGGCAGACACGATAATGCTTTGCAGTTACATAGTAAGACTCATATTTGAATTTGATTCTGTTCTTTACTTTTAGAGAGTGTCAGGTTTAAAATATGTGTCATAGACAATGATCATACTTGTATTTTAATGATTTTAAGAAAATAGTATGGTTTCAAACAATCCTGCCATTTACAATATCTACTTGAGGCATAAGGATCACGTTTTGCAGGTTTATTTCATCTTAACAGTTCCCAAAGTATAGTATTACTTATATTGCCCTTATTTGGCTATGCTTAGGATTGCTGTTGACATGTTATTAATTAATGTGAGTGAGAATCTGCTGGCAACATACTTTAAAGAAGCTTAAAGTTTCACCAATACACTCTTCAAACATTCTGCTGGCCATTATTTGAGCCACAGCATGTGCAGTTGGCAGCTCTCAAAGGCATAGTTATGTTACTCATTATGGCTGTTTACTGTGAGCCTGGAGAATCCTGCCTTTGGAGCATGCATGTTGCAACAGCCTAATTTATAAATGTGGTAGATAAATGAGAGAGTTACATGCCCCTCATTCCCTATTTCAAAATATTCACTACAACATTCCCTATTTCTTGTTGGTATACTTTTTTAAGGAATCATCCTTTATATTGCAGAATAGTTTGAGGGAAAATAAAACTCTTAAAAAGATAACAGAAGACGCAAAGAAAAGCATGAGGAAGTGAAAAATGGAGCAACATAGGTGGCAGTGAAATGGCTCGCCTTCTGAACGGTCATTCCATTGTACAAACAATCGCTTACATAAAGCCTGGTGCTTCTATGTCAGAAGTTTGCAATCATGTACGATCCACAGACATTGCTGACTTATCCTCTGAAGACTTTGTTGTGCTAATTGGTGGGTCAAATGGCGTATATAAAAACGAAACACACAAAGCAAAACAAGAACTAAAAAGATGCTTACGACAGTTGACACACACAAATGATTTAGTGCTGAACATCCCATATCGGCATGACTTGCTGTCTTGGTCATGCGTAAATAAAGAAATAATCAATGCCAACCAACAAATTTCATTACTTTGCAAACATTTCAGAAATGTAGAAAACGTAAATGTTAACATTATTTGGCGCAGATTCCACACATTACATGGATTGCACGTTACAACATGGGGAAAAAACTGTTCATCAGAAAAATTGAAGAAATTATCATCAAGAGGCATCAAACATTCAAAAGTAAAATCATGCTGGATTGGCCCCTCAAATATTCAAAGGAAACAACGCCAGCAAGACCTCACTCACCAACATCAACAACAAACGAAGGAACAAGGTGCCTCCAATATTCAGGCACAGCAACAACAATGAGTGCAGTAACAGCTCTACTAATTGCAGACCCAGCTCTAACACCAGCAGCAATATTATCAACAGTAGGATCAGCAGCTGAACACCAGGGGAGCCAGATACAGAAGAAAGTTCTGCTGCAGATGATAATAGAAGATTAGGTGCAGTCGGGAAAAGAAAAGCTGTACTTCCAGCACACCTGAATGATTTTTTTATTGACAAGGTAAAGGTAAGTGATCAATTAAATATGCCAAAGTCTAAGAATATGCCAAAGCCTAACAAATCCTTTAATTTCATCCTGATTTATCAAAATGTCCAATCATTGCTAAACAAATTAAGTGAAGTTGAAATTTTATGTACTGATGAGCTAAAACATGCTTCTGTAATGTGTATAACTGAACACTGGCTGCCTAAAGATGCAATGTCAGTCACAAAACTTGCAGACTTCAATCTTTCATCATCATGTTCTAGAATTACATCCAGTCATGGAGGGTCATGTATATTTGTTAAAAGTGGCATTGACTATTGTAAACATAAAACCCATTGAACTGTTAGCTGAAGAGAAAGTTTTTGAAGTATCTGCAGTTGAACTCTTTGCTGTAAAATTAATAATCATCTGTGTATATAGGAGCCCTGATGGGAACTTAAATGATTTCTGTCATCAACTAGAAGCAGCTTTAAATACTATAAAAAACTTCAACAAAACAGTGATCATATGTGGAGATTTTAATATTGATTTTCAAGAATTCTCAAAAGACCAGCAAAGCTTGATGACCCTACTGGAAACATATAACATAAAAGCCACCATAGACTCTCCTACAAGAGTTAAACCAACAACTAGCTCAACAATTGATCAGATATTAATAAACACAAATGTAAATCACAATTTCTGTGTCGGAAATCTTAATACTGGCTTCAGTGATCACTATGCACAGTTTATTGCTTTGCACACCCCAAGTGAAACAACGGAGAAAGAGGAACTTGTAAAAGAAGCAAGGAAATTCACTAACACACAAATAAACCTTTTTGTACAGAGACGAAGTCAAGAAACTTGGTATGAAGTGTATACTTGTGAAAATACTAACAAAAAGTTTGAAAAATTCATGGAAATCTTCATGTCATACTTTGAAGCTGCATTTCCATAAAAAAAAAGTCAATCTAACTTCAAAAAGAACAAATGGATTACAACAGGTATTAGAATCTCTTGTGCAGAGAAAAGAAGATTACATGATATAGCAAAGTCACAGAACATGCCTCACGAATTTCATTTGTACCTGAAGAATTACAAGAGGATCCTCAAAAATGTTGTAAGGAAAGCTAAAACAATGGCAAATGACAAATACATTGAAAATTCAAAAAACAAATCTAAAGCTACATGGGAAGTTATAAAAAATCAAACAAGTGAAACTAAACAATATAAAAATATGAACTTATGTTATGAATGACAAATGATTTCTTGCCCAACAGAAATTGCAGGGACCTTCAACAAATATTTTGCAAACATAAGTGAACAGTTGGTGAGTGGACTGGAAGAACACAACAAAATATCACCTCCATCATCCAATAGTGTGAGAAATGTGTCTACATCTTTGTTCCTTTCACCCACAAATACTGAAGAAATTTTATCAGTTACAAAAACCTTGAAAACAGGGTACTCATGTGGAATTGATGGAATACCAGATGCAATTATTAAAAAATGCTGTCTTGCCTTAGCTGAACACTTGACACACTTGTGCAACAGCTCACTGGCATCAGGAACCTTCCCTTCGTGCTTAAAAACAGCAAAACTCAAACCACTGTTCAAAAAAGGAAATCTAGAATGTGTTTCAAAGTATAGACCAATAGCCCTACTGTCTGTATTTTCAAAAATTTTAGAAAAAGTTTTTTATAAGAGATTGTGTGATTTCCTAAATAAAAATAAAATTCTCTCTCCTTCACAGCATGGCTTCAGGAAAGGCTATTCAACTAAAAGTGTAATATTTGAATTTCTTAATGAAATCTATACTAAACTGGATGCAAGTGAGTTTGTGACAGGCATATGTCTTGATTTATCTAAAGCTTTTGACATCATTGACCATAATGCCCTACTGCAGAAGCTTGACCAATTAGGAATTAGAGGTATATCCAATGAGTGGCTCAAGACATACCTATGTGGTCGCAAACAAGTGGTTGAAATGCAATATACTGACCAAAACAAAATCAGCAACTACTATTCAGGATATGAAAATGTGAAATATGGCGTCCCTCAAGAATCAGTATTAGGACCCATTCTGTTTCTCCTGTATGTCAATGATCTTATGTACAACAAGTATTGCCAAACTACCCTCCAATTTGCAGATGATACAAGCTTCCTTATTAGTGGTAAAACAGAAGAAAAACTTAAAGACTCCGCTATCCAAACAATGAACAGTGTAGAACAGTGGTTCAGCTACAACAAGCTAATTATAAACCAAGAAAAGACAGTAGCACTGAACTTTTAAAATGTAAAAGGAAGACACCACCCAAACATAGAAATAGAACTTAAGGACAGAGTTCTTGAAAGTGCTGACAGCACTAAATTTCTGGGACTCTGGCTCCAGAACAACACAAAATGGGAGGTACACATCGAATATTTGCAAAGAAAACTAAGCAAAACCTGTTACATGATACGGATCTTAAAAACTTGTTGCAGCAAAGCCAGCCTGTTAAATGTATACTACTCCTATGTGCATTCTGTAATTAAATATGGCATAATCTTCTGGGCAGTACAACAACAAATATTAAACTTTTCAGGATGCAAAAGAGAATACTAAGAATTATTGAAGGGGTAAACAATACGAAATCTTGCAGACCCATATTCCAAAAACTGTCAGTTCTTCCTCTTCCTTTCATTTTTATCTACGACACATCAGTTTTCATCAAACAATATATCGATAGACACCCAGATATCTTATTAAAAAATGAAGATATACATGCACACAATACAAGGCGAAAATCTGACCTTCATGTGAAACAGGTGAGAACATCATTGTGCCAAAAAGGCACAATACATACTGGGATAAAGATTTTCAATAATCTACCTAACCATATTAAATCAATAGGTAAACTCTGTAGTTTTAAGGCTGAAGTAAAGGCATATTTAATTGATCATTGCTTTTACAGTCTGACAGAATATATAAAAGCCAAACAACAAAAATAAAGATGCATTATTAATATTTTGCTTTGTATGTTGCCTGTAATGTTTGTTGTATGTATGAATCTAAATTACTTCAATATCTAGTCCTTAGGATTGCAATACAAACTGTATTTTATCTTGTAAATACCTAACCATGTCCAATATCCTTGTATATATTCTATACATATAGGATTTGAAGGAGTAAATAAATAAATAAACATATTAGAAATTATGTCACTGCTTGTACACTAATATTTTAATCTGTAGTTCAATTTTGTATTGCAAGTGTGTATTCTCCAGTTGCCTTTCTAACTGCATCAGTAAATGATAAAACCATTTGTCAAAATAACTGACATGACCACCAGTTGAATTCTTTCAGCAGAGTATTAAAGAAAGTCACTGACAATCATCTGAAATTTTGTTGCAGAATCCCAGAATTTTGTTTACTACCAAATATCTAAAAATATCACAGCTTTTATGTATACCTCTTCATGAAAATTTGATAGGAGTGTTATGCACACTGTTGCACAAATAGACATAAAAATTGCTACTGTATGATAACAGCTTCCTATTTGTTCATATGCTGTGCCATTAGAGAAAACCCATTACTGAGCAGCACTACTGCAGATGATACATATGTAACAATTTTTTATTTATTTATTCATCCAGTAAATTTCTACAGCTTTGCATCACACAGACATACAGGTTAAAAACAACTTCAACATTTATTTTAATAGTACACTAAAATCATTATATTTGATCTTGCTTCAGCAGCATAGCAGTTTTTGCGTATTCTTGCTTCATGTCTTCGTGTACTTCACATGGTTTAAGAATCCTGCCACTGAACAGAAGCACTGATCTAATAAGAATGCCTTCATGGATTTATGAAACAGAGAAAATAAAGAAATAAGTTTAACTATGTGTTACAAATGTGACTTAATACTTTGCGGATACTTGGCACATATGTGGCAACATTTACTATTTATTGCTTAGGAGGGTCAGATTTTACTGCAAAGGAGTGTCATCTTTGGAAGACGCTAGATTCAAGTTTTAATCTAAATGCTTGGTAATTTATGGTTTCTTGGATGTTTCCATGCATATGCTGATATAGATTTGCAGAAATATTCACAGGTAATTCTTCTCTTCATCTATGTACATCTCTTATTCTCATGTTACTGAGAGTGTGTTAAATCAAAATTAAGAAACGAAATAAATGTGAAAAAGATTTGTAGGAAATGGACTATCATCAAAGAGTAAAACAAACTTGTGACTTGGAAAAACAGTAGATGGCTAACTCAATAAAATTTTCTAAACACATTTTCAGTCAGAGGTTGTAATCTTGCTACTCTAACATGAATGGGGTTATCTCATGATGCAGTTCCCAGGTTAGACAAACAAGCTTTAATTTCAAAACATTGTTTCTTAAGAGTGAGCTTTTAAATCATTCAGATACCAGTTAGAACTGGTTACAAAAATTTCCATGGAGTGTTCCTGTTGTAAAAATTGCTGCAGGTTAAATTTATCTTGCTAAGGTAAACACAACTCTAAATCAGCCTTGTGTTCCTAAGATTACATAAACAGTTTGGTGGCTCATGGTCTTGCACACTGCAGGAATTTCGTTTTTTTCACAGTTCTTGGTCAAAAAGTCTTTTGTGCAATGTTTATGAAAAATATTTGAATGCAGCTTCTCTTCACCACAAACTTTACTGTATACCAGTACTCAAACATATTAAGTAATATTTAAAACTGTTTTTGGTGTTTCTTAACTAAGGAAATGCAGTTATGTTGTTCAGATGTAATCCTCACACAGGTTAATGCACTTAACAAACATTTTTCCATTTATTATATTTGATCCACAAAGTGTGACTCAAGACTGGCTATCACAGCTCAAAATGTTTTCTATTCACAAATTCTCTTAGTTATGGAAAAATGTGGATGTCTGTAAATAAAGCAGATATTCTAAAAATTATTATTTAAAATTTCTCAGTTTTCCATAGCTAAAACATCTGTAAGTACGTGCAATGTTTTGATGAAAGATTATTTACTTCCATTTGCAATGTATACTCATTCCTGATAGATCTGACTAGCATGGAGACCTGCATCAAAAAAGTCTTCAGACTGGTGGTAATAATAACGATAAGTTTTCTCTGGGCATTTTTTAAATCTCATTCACACACAAGAGTAGTACAGTATTCTCTTGCATTTTTTACCTTTCCAGTATAGTCGTGCCTAAGAAATCACAGATTATAACCTTTCTGCTAAATTCAACTTCACATTTTCACTATATAATCAGTAGATATATGCACTTCAGTTCAGACATCCATCACCACACCTGGACACAGAAAGGAAAGCAGTGCAAGAGGAAGCATCACGAATCAGAAGACAGCCAACTTGGTCTAGACATCCACTAATGCAGTAAGAGGATTTTTTGCAGCCTCAGATCAATTTCAGTCATAATTACTCTAAAAAAATAAGCAACAAGTAAACATCAGAAGTAAAGGTATGAAATCAAGTAAATAAGCCAACGTGAAATTCATTGTGTTTCACTAAAATGTACAGCCCCTAACGAACAAAGTTAGGAAGACGTAATCACTGCTATCAGATGGTTTAAAGAAGTATCAGTAACTGGTTAAGAAAAGATGTGTCAGCACTTACGAGAACAAGATTTCACCCCATTTTCAATTTTTTGTACAAAAACCGCTACTCATGGAGGAACATGTATTTACATAAGGAAAGACATCAAACACTGTTACTTAAAGTTGATTGAAAAGCTAAGTTAAAACAACACTTTCAAAATTTCGATTGTAGAACCTACTGAGTCTTAACCCGTGGGAATCAAGGGAGAGGATGTTGTTTGGTGGCCGGTATCTTCTTTCTACAACACAACTGCACAATTAACAGGTTTCTTTGTTTACTAAGAGTCCATGTGTTGTGGCACAAGTTCTTCACTAATAGTCCACATTAGCCTCACTGCTGGTGAAGTACAAGTTCTGCTATGCGATGATGGACAGCCACCAAACAAGGATGTGAGTTAGTGCGTCAGTGACTGAGACTGAGTGACTGAGACTGAGCCCTCTGGTCAGCGGAGGCGATCTAACTACTTGTGATCGAGAGGGCATTGGTGGTGTGTTGCTTGTGAGTCTGTCTTTGACCCCTCTCCTGATAGGCGCATTTGATCCAGTGCCTACTATCAATCTTCTTGCTGCATCTTTGCCAACCGGTGTGCTGGTGACAGCTTACACCAGCACAGAACCCCTTAAGGGGAGTTGTAATGCCCTATCCTGAGAATGTTAAATTTAGTGACATGCCTTCCCTGTATTTCAGGAACCACTTAGCCATTGACATGAAACTTTTACAGGACATTAAACTGTGTGTTCTGAGTCTGCTGAACTACAATAATTGCATTTCAGCCACTGCTTTCGGAGATGCAATTTTTTTAATTACATGATTAAAATTGTGTGTATTTTTTTTACTTTATCATAAATAACTTTAATTATACACAACATTATGTTCTTTTAGTACGGTAAACTCAGGATATGTATGTTATTACTACCTGAAAATTTGAATACTCTACTCGAAGTGGTTTCTGAGATTTAGGAAAAAATGCAACAGAAAATGTAAATTTTCAGGAATGGCTTCTAAAGCTTCAAAAGACTGTAACTAACTTAATTTTTTTTATTTTTAGTTACTCAGAAGCACCGTGCACCATACTGTTTATCATCCTCTTGATCTTTTTCCAAGTTTTTTCTTCTTTCCTTCTTTCTGGGCTTCTTAGTGGCCAACTGCACTGCATACTCTGCTTTATCAATGCGATGCTTGTCCATCCGTTCAAGTTCTCTGATGCAGTTTGCTCCAGGATTAATTCCCATATGCTGCAGCACTTTCACCCTACTAATGTTTCCATCAGTAAAAGCAATAACAGCACCAATGCCCCCCCCCCCCTCCCCCCCCCCCCCCCCCCCCCCCAAATTTAGTGTCTTCATTTCAACAAAAACATTTTTGGTAAGCGAGTCCATGTAAGATTATTGAACGACTCATGGGGATTTTGAGTCTGGCCATGCAGGCACTTCTTCAGTAATTCAGGATTTGCCAGGTCTCTGTAAATAGGATTTATGATATCCATGACTGCTGCTGGGATGGAATGTTTTTGGCAGTATGAACTGTTTGAGTATTGGCCATTGCCATAATTGCACCATGAATCAGGTCCAGGAGGACAAAGGTGGTGTACTGGTTTTTCATCAATTTGACAGCCTGTGGAAGAAGGTAGCCCATACTGCCTGCTTCATTTTCAACAAATCCTCAGTATTATTTCTAATGGCCATCCCGTAAAACTGCCGCAGTTCATCAATCATTTTGTCTGTCAGCCTGCCTCTTATGGTTTTACCGTCAGAAACTTTCTTGCCTCTCAAACTTTGTTTCAATTTCCTCAACCCGGTGCCAATCCTCTTCTGGACATGACCTTTGTAACACAGCAATCCACAGCCTTCTATATAATAAATTACCAATTTTATTAGATCTTGAAGTAATGCACGTAAAATTTTTAACATTTTCAACCGGTGTAGATTATATTTAAAAAAAAAAAAATAAATAAAAAATTTCCAATGTGAGTTTATATGTGATATACATATCATTTTATTCGGAAAAGAGCAAATATTACAGCCAGATAAAAATCCGAAAATGTGAAAAAAAATTCCATTCTAACACCCCTTAACATAAAAATAATTGTTAATTGTACATATAAAATCCCAGACAGAAGTTAATCACTTTTCTTAAAAATCTTGAGAATATTCTTAATGGTCTAAAAGTATATAGTATGACTATTATAATGTGTGATGACTTTAATACAGATTTCAATAAAACCATAAAACATTGTCTAAACATTAAAGCATTATTAGCAACTGAAACTTAAAGCAATACTTCAGACAATATCAGTTCTGCATCTGATTATTTTACTCTGAAAATGGTGTGGATACTAAAACGCATAAAAATAGCAACCTAGGAAATCTGAGTGAGTAGAAGTGTAAGACAAGGAATAAAGAATAAACCTATTTGTTCCTGTCGAAGCAATTATTTGTGGTCTGAGCATCTACAGCTCTTTGCAATGAATAAAAATCCAAACAGTGATAGGTGAAGATGCAAGATAAGTGTATCGCCCACTGAATAAACAACACAAAAATTAAAGTGCTGTGATGTTGAGGAGGTTAACGGCGGTTCTTGTCAGAAAAGGAGTCTTACAAGTTAGCTTCATCCAGTGAACAGTGTCAAATGCTGTGAAATCACTAGTCACACACATCTTCAGAGCATTCACTAAGTAGTGTTTGTGGCAACACGGTGAAATTCAAACTGTGGGTCACTCGCTGTGGTGGCTATAACTCCATTGTTGTCGGTGTACTACTTCAGATGATTGCATTCTTTAAGTTCCACAGACAAATAAGAAACAACTCACAGAGATACTGTATATTGTGCCTGTGTTTACTTATTTTTAGACAGGTCAGTGACTAATCAAGACAAGTTAGAAAGTGCCTTGTGGTATTCGATTAATAAACTGTTCTAAAGCAAAGACTGTCATAATCATAACATATTTCAGCCTCAAATTTTTTTTTAAATAAAGGCATATGCAAGTAATAATGATCATAATTAGAACAAGAAAAAATAAATTAACTGTATTCTAATATATTCTTCTTGTCACACATGCAGGTATTTCATGTATGCAGCTATCCTAATACGGGCCTACCTATTTTTTCATGTAATCAGAATATGTGGACGTCTTTGCAATCTCTTGGAACAATGTCCTGAACAGTCTCTACACATTCTGTCCATTACTTCCGAAAAACCTTCCTGGATGGTTCTAACTTCTGATGGTGGGTCCTGAGATATCACACCATCTCATCTGCAGTCCTATACATCTGGTCCATCATCTGCAATGCACATGTCACCAGCTCATTCCAGTTGGACCTCCCATTTAAAATTCATCTGAATGTTATAACTAATCAATTTTTATCCAAACCTTTTAAAGAAAGACAAAAACAGTAACCAAGTCATTTCTGTTTTGGTATTGTGTGTTGAATGTTTAAAAGAACTAGGTAAATAAATTGTACAACTATTACTTATGGTGATTCTGTGACTGATTTGACTCTTGAAAATTTTAAAACAACTGAACCAGTTAATAACTCAACCTAATGAAGAGCAATATTATCTTTTATCTGTATGATTTGTACAGCGCATGGGTCTGATAAAGAAAATAGTGAAATACTTTATTTCGGTCCACGAATAAACCCATATTTGAACTTTTTGTCTATTTAAGATACTAAATATTTATAATTTCAGGACATTCGGAGTTAGTGAAAGACTTTCGAGTTCAATTTCATCAAGTAAATATGACCATTTCGATACCTCAATCAAAGGGGGCAGTATAACGACATTTAGTAGTTTTCTCTTTCTTTTCCATTTGAGTAGAATTACTTTTTTAAGAGTAAAAATAATAGTCTGACTATCAAGTGTCCTCTGTATGATATAGAAAACACTCATGTGTATAAAACACAAGGTCTTATGTTTAATCAGTTAAGTAACTAAGTTATCTTTGTAAAGTCTTTTCGCCATATAGCAGAGATCCTGAGTTGCAGATAGGTGCAACAAAAAGATTCACACAGTTATAGCTTTCAGCCATTAAGGCCTTTGTCAGCAATAGACACAAATACACATATGTACACACACACACACACACACACACACACACACACACACACACACACACACACACACACACACATGATGGGAGTGGCGACTGGGATGGTAGCGCAGAGTCTGAGGGGCAGTTGCAAGATGCATAGGGACTACCTAAAACCACATTGGAATTTTACTGTAGCAGATAGGTTCGAGAAAGGTGACTTGTTTCGTGATATGAGAGAGTCAGAAATAAGATTCACTAGTGGCTGTAATCATTAAAGGACTTCTCCATAGGATCCAACGCAGGTATGTGGTTGAATGATTCAAAATCCCAGACACCATTTCTACCGAAATCGTACCACTAGATATCTGAAAAAACTAGTGTACATTTCTTACGACCTCAATCCGCACATCATCTACTACTATTTGTGATCCTTCTCAATCAACCATCGCCGTCAATCTCTGACATGGCATCAAGACAGAATTCTGGAGAAATATCTAGCTACAGCGGGGAGAGGGAGTTGCAAATACTAGTTTCATACCATGCTCAGCTGAATCACTTTCAAAGTTTGGTAATTATATTACGAGGTTGCACCGTCGGCGATGTGTGACCCCACTGTTGGTCTGATACTATACACTCTGGTGATCACTGTCTATATTCAGCGTGCGAGGTGCCGGGGCTAGCAGTGTACTTAACACTAAATTCTTCTAGAAACTTCATATGAAAATGATGCTTTCAGCCCCCTTTTCTAACTCTGACTTTTGCTGTTGCACATGGATTAAGAAGAAACACGAACTGACTGTAATCGACCCTGCAAGTGAAGTAGAAAAGAGTTTGGCAAAAGAGTTTGGCAAAAGAGTTTGGCACCTACAATAATTTAATTTGATAGAAATTAATTTGACGAAGGAAAGTTTCATTAATGTAGTGAGAAAGGAAAGGGTTGCTCTACCGATCAACAGAATGAAAGTTCCGTCCAAAATAACAATTTGATTTATTATGACTAAACTCAAGTAATAAACAAAACACATGAAACATTTACAATACGTCAAATTGGATACTCAAATAAATTCTGCGAAGGTGAAGTTGTCCATAAACTAGATTGTGACATTTATGACTAAGTGGTATGTGGAGCCAATTCCTTGCAACTCATATCTTCAGAAAAACACCCAGCCAACCCAACATTAATTGCTGCTATTGTAGTGAGAACTTAGACAATGAACACCCACGACAGAACCACGTTAGAAAAGATGGGAACAGGCGCGCTCTGCTGAGCTCTGATTGTCACATAGCTAAATTCCCAAATCTGCTGGTGTTGCGGACATACATTACCAAGCTGTTTTCTTAAATGCAAGGACACAATCTGGCATACCAGAGGCGATGGCTGATTGCTTCGACATCCCGTTGTAGTGATGATAATGTCGCAAATATAGCCCGAAACAAATTATCCTGGTCTGGTTGTTTGTTCCAGACTAAAGACTTCATACCAACACAAATGCGCCTCTGAGGGAGACGAAGAAGGCTTGCTACACAATCACTGATGGTACAGTGATTGATTTTAACAATCAAAGTCACACAGTAACTCCGATACAGTCAACGTTAGCCAAAACTGTTCAAGACGGACAACATAGGCCACTTGTATGCAGAACGCTCAATTGCCGACTGTACTCGGAAAGTTACGTTGAAGTCGAAACTTCAGCAACTTCGTCAAACAGTTACAATTAAATGAAAGTATATTAGACAGCCAACACAAGGCAGGCTGTCCAGAGCAGCGAGAGCTCTGTCTTGTAACCTACGCCGACCAAAAAGCGAGAGCCGACTCTCTCAAGAACACCCGTACAAGCCGAACACAGAACATTTCCGCCCCCACAACAGTGGCCGTGGTTAAAACATACCAATCAGCAACTCGAAAACTGGCAGAAAATTCCACTTTATTGCCGAAGCACTATTATTCCACCAATGGAGATACTTGGCGCCTATTTCTTCACTGATTTTGCTGCATCATGGAGCTATCCCCTGAGCAAGCCAATCACAGATATGATTTTGCAGAAAATGCGGGAATTTGCCCGCCAAGACTGCCTGTGAACACAAGTCATTCCCACGCCTTGCTGGTAGCCTGTCAGAAAGTGTTTTCACTAAGTTTCTGCGAAGTAACGGAATCTCCAGGCCCAGCCGCTCCTTCAGGTCTCTGTGGGCATGTTGCCCCCGCTCTTATGAAAATGTCAGCGTCTGGAAAGCATCCACTCGACTCCCTCATACCCATCGGCTTAACCCTTTCAAGATCAGCAGAACCCGCCTGTTACCAGACCACCCGGGTGACGAGAGACGCTGCATGGGAAGTCCGCGTGTGAAGCAATAGCAACTTTTCACCACAAGCAATTAGAGAGGAAAATATTCATATCTTTTGAGATATCAATACTAGCCTTGTAATGGCAATACTTGGCCATACTTCCCCAAATCGAATTACTCAGAGTAAGATATAAACAGGAGAGGAAGCGAGTCACTGTGTGCATCTAAAGGCATGCCACCTCTCATAGTCGCTGCGCCATTTTAGATTGTAACTGGTAAGTGGTTGGCTCACTTAGGTGCAAAGTAGTGAGTCAATCACCCATGAACAATCATGCTAACTGACTCCACATGCTGCACTCTATAAAAAAAACTACTGCAACAGAAGATGCAGCTCATAGAGGGAGGATTGATTATGACTTAGCCAACTTCACCTTCTTAATATGGAAGTCTAACACTCACATCACACATCTATACCCAGGGAGTCCCTTCCAAACACCAATTCACACAGACATTCACATTCTAAATATGGCCCGGGCATGAGGGGGCTGGTCTATTCAGTCATAGCCGGCCGCAGTGGTCTCGCGGTTCTAGGCGCACAGTCCGGAACCGCACAACTGCTACGGTCGCAGGTTTGAATCCTGCCTCGGGCATGGATGTGTGTGATGTCCTTAGGTTAGTTAGGTTTAAGTAGCTCTAAGTCTAGGGGACTGATGACCGCAGATGTTAAGTCCCATAGTGCTCAGAGCCATTTGAACAATTTTTTTTTTATTGAGTCATATGCATTGATGTACGTGGTTCCATGTCTTGAGCATCGGAGGGGGCTTTTGGGATGGGGCCACTGTACTGACATCACATAGTGCTAAATGTCAGGTGTTGTTGCTACGTTGTTGTCACAGCAACAGGGTGTGCTGGAGCATCTGCAGTACACTGTTGAGATTACAGCAAGACCCACGCATATGATCACGGCAGTACGGTAGGAAGACATAGTGATAGGCTCTCCTCATGTCGATTAATTGTCTTTGAGGTCTAGTAGTTGGGATGCATCACTAGTCCAGATCTCTTCTCTCCCTGGACATTACTTTACGTTTACCAATATTGCAGTTCGACGAGGGATGATGGCACGTGGAGTGACTCCACAAGAGTGTGAGGACATCCATACAGGATCGAACTAGGAGTGACGATTGCTACAGCTGCTCTCTAACTGAGCGGGGAAGTTAGAAATGAGACAATTCATTTGTTAGAGTTTGTGGCACAATACTGCTTTGTGTATGCAGATCGGCCAATGCTAGTGAATTGTAAAAACTCAAACAGGTGAGTATATAGTGTCCCTTTCTGTCCTGAGGCACGTGAGGCGCAGGTTCCAACACCATACATGATCTTCTTCCATGTTGTGGTCAAATCCAATTGGTGACCGTGATAAGGCGTCTGCAATAATGTTCTGACTGCCAGGGATATGTTCTACCGAAAAATTGTACTGCTGCAGGTATGATGCCCACCTAATGAGCCGCCTGTGATTAAGCTTTGCAATCATCAGGAACTTGAGTACCTTGTGGTCTGTGTAGACCCTCGTCTTGCGACCAAATAGAAGGTACCTGAATTTTTCAAACGCCCATACAATAGTCAGCGCTTCTAACTCAATTACCAAGTAATTCCTCTCACTCTTGGCTAGTACTCTGCTACCAAACGCAATTATCTTCCACACCCTGTTCCCTTCATGTACATAGTCTTGGAACACTATGACACCCAGACCTGAGTATTGACTGTCCGTTACTATGCAAAGCTCTTCTGGTAAATTAGGGTGTGAGAGGATGGGTGCTTGTGTAATGCGAATTTTAATGCTTTCCATTCAGATTCGGCAGCCTCATCCCATTCCCAAGGAATCTTCTTTCCTGTAAGTTGGTGCAACCTAGGACTGCTCTGAGTTTTGACATGTATGAAGCGGTTGTAAAAATTTATGATCCCTAAGAACCCCCTTAACTGCTTCTTTGTCGTAGGAATGGGAAACTTTACAATCACTTCGATCTTTTCGTGATTTGGCGCAATGCCCTCACCCGTGATGATATGTCCTAGAAATTTGACAGAGGACGTCCCAAAATTCAATTTTTCGATATTGATAGTCACTCCGTATTCCTTGAATGTCGCTAGGAGTTCACCGAGGACCGCATTGTGCTCTCCCCAAAATTTCTTTACGATCAGCAAATCGTCCACGTAGCTGGTGACATGACGTTTCAAATTATCGCTTAGTATGCCGTCCAGCTCCCGAATGAATGCAGCAGACGAAATGTTCAAACCAAATGGTAGACGACGAAACCGGTAACATCTTCCAAATGCTAAAAAGGCTGTGTACTGTCTGCAATTTGGGTGGAGCTCAATTTGCCAGAAACTCGATTTTGGATCACTGATGAGAATATTGATATTCCATGGAAGTTTTGCAAGAGTTCCTCTAATCTTTCCGATCTGTCTGTTTCGCGTTCTATTATGGTATTAATTTGTCGTGAGTCCAAGACTAAACGAATACTACCATTTGCCTTCTCACCGACTCTTAACGGGTTATTCTAGGCTGAAGCCATAGGTTCTATTATTCCTTCACTCAGCATTCGCGTAATTTCAGCTGCTACTTTCTGTTGATATGCCAAGGGGATTGGGTAGGGTGGCACATGAAACTGGTTGTGCGGACGTACACGGAATTCATATTGGAAGTTCTTTATTGATCCTGTCTTGGGAATAAAAATCTCCGCATGTTCTACTAGTAATTTATGAAGTTCTTTGCGCTGGTCGGACCTTATATTATTTATTGCTTCCACTTTCTCCTTTATTTCTCTCATTATTACGACTTCATTCTCATCTGTGTCCTCCCCCCTAGCCCCAACGTCGACCTGTTCTTCCTTTCTGTCTTTCTGACATGTATAGTTTATCTGTACACAGTTAGACGGTAGTTGAGCTGGGACCAGCTGGTCGTCGAACTTAATGTGGACGGGATTCCCTTTCCTCAAAACCACTTCACCTTGTCCTAGATCAACTACCGCTTAATGCTTATTTAGGAAGTCCGTTCCTATTATCACATCGGTCGCCAGATTTGGCACAATCCAGAAGTTAGACTCTATTTTGTGTCCTTGGCAGGAGAATTCCAGTCTTGTTTGTTGGGTGACCCCCATACACTTACTCGATAATGCTCCTTTAATTTTGGTTTTCTTAACCGATAGGACAGGCCAGTCCACCTCCTGAGAGCACCTCTTGTACGTTGCCTCAGATATTGCCGTTATGTAGCTTCCACTATTTATTATCGCATTCATACTCATTTCAGCTTCTGCTACTGTGATAAGAGGCTGCCGATCCTGTCGAAGAGTTGTTTTATGTTCTTCGAGCAGGATTTCTGATAAATCTTCATAATTTATCTTCCGTAGTTGGCCAGGTCCGAGATTACGTGCGAAATTCCGGCGGCCTGTGTTCGCACTAGTCTGGCGTCAATCCCTTGTTAAGCTCTCCCTCCTCTGACGTGCATTAGGATTTGCGGGTTTAGTTTCAATCTCCTGGCTCCACTGTTGTCCTTGGTTTCGCTCTCTCCAATTACGGTCGCTTTACCATTCGTTACTCCTCCTGTCCCAGATTCCTTGTTTAGCTTGACCCTGTTCCCTGACGTTCTGGTTTCCGTGTCTCTGGTTTCCATAATCTAGAATAGCGTAACCTTGATTTCCATAACCCTGGTTTCCTAACTGACCAGTGCGATTATGCAATCTGTTATCGTCTTCCCTTGCTGGCCGTGGTATTTGTTACTTTGCCCCTTCTTCCTGTCCTTTGCGTCTTGTTTATCAAAGACTACTTCGGGTTCGCGCAATAGACTCTAGAATGCTTCTATGTCAGGTCCACACTTCCCGACAAGTGTCTGTTGGTACCTAACTGGCAATTTAGAAAAGCAAAATTTAATGATTTCTTTGTTGCTGTATAGACAATCTAAAAAATGATTCTTCTTGAGTAAATCATCAAAAAATTTGGTTGCGCTCCTTTGCCCAGACACTTCCATTACAGGACAAAATATTATTTCCTCTTTAATCCTGTCTTGCGTTTCCTTTGCCTAGTAGGTCCGCAGGAATGCACCAACAAATTTCTGACAAGTCCGACACGTCGCTGCCACGCCCCGCATTTTTTCTGCAGCTTGGCCTTCGTTGTGTCCAAACATGAATTCTAATTTTGCCTGGGTTGTCCATGATGACAGTAATGAATTTGTAAACTGCATCACCCAGCTCTTCGGATGCATCGACCCTCCATTATCTTTGAACTTCTGGAATTTTAGTATCGACAGGAAGTGTTTGTGATCAAAATCCTGTCCGATCCTCACACTGGCGTTGTCACTCGTTTCCGATACTTCCACGTCTGCTGAGTGTCCTGATCTCTCTTGCTGATACCTGTGATGTGGTACCCCTGTATCACAGTGGAAGTGGCACTCAGAATTCACTCTCCTAAGTGGGCTGCAATTATTGGAGCTATTACTCGCTGTTTCTGCGTGTGCATTGTTAGTTCCACACTCTGTCATTGGGCTAGAGCACGGCGGGCTTTTCCTCGGAGACACAATTCTGTGTACTCCATCATTGGTATCTGAATGCGCTGTGCTCGTGTGCCCGTTTCACTCTAGTTTTGCTATTTGACTCTCTACTTCTTCCATTCGTTTCGTGGTGTTCGCAACCGCGATATTACCTTGGGTTTTTAAGAACGCCAGGGATTTTGAGTGGGCTTGTGTTGTACATCGCAAGCGCCCTGCGAGTTTAGAAGTCGCTTCCGTGACTTTCATTGCCCCTATTGCTGCCGTTTTGGCCAGGCCTGCTACTTTTTGTGCAGCCATTGACATTTGTTTTACTTCTCCACATTCTTTCTTTATAGTTAGTAATTCCCACGAATTTCCCCCATATGCGAAATTATTGCCTGAGTGTCCTTCTTACGCTGTTCGTCAGCTTCTCCCTTCTCCTTCTTACGCTGTTTCCATCTTCTTCCTTCTCCTTCTTATGTTGTTTCTCATCTTCTTCCTTCTCCTTCTTACACTGTTTCTCATCTTCTTCCTTCTCCTTCTTACGTTGTTCGTCAGCTTCTTCTTTCACTGATCGTAGGAAGCTCAGTATTGGGTTAATGTCATCTTTCTGATCCTCGCACACATGGGCGATGTAATTCTGGATGCCTGGGCGCTAGAGCTCTGACGTAACCGAGCTGGCCTCTGTTTGCTGTCGTTCGTTTGACTATAAACTTCCGCTACCGTCTCGACCTGTGTGCTTGTCTCTGTTTCATCCTCTACCTCTCTATCAGAATCACGGCCGCGACGTTGCTCTAAGATCGAGTCCAAATCACCTTCCTCATCAATGACCCTGTTGTCCTGTCCTGCAAAAATGTGCCCATCTCATCTCCGAACCTATCCCCATCAGTAACCTGCCCCTTATCCATTATGCTATCCTCTTTTGTTTTAGCTTCGCTCGCTAATAGTCGTGCCTTACTTCTTGTGATCATTCATGAAAAACAAATTTATCTAAAATGCACAATAAAAATAATCTACTCCCTATATTTTTACACATAGACATAAAATTACAACAACGCCGTTCCAACAATGTAATTACATGCACGATTTGTTGTGGTACAGAAACCGCACACAAACCGGACAAAGTGTGATGTGGTAAGGACACCACATCAAAGAAACACAAAAAACAATGAACAAACAAAAAATATATACACTGAAAACAAAAACTGTAATCATGCGCCGCTACTTAAAAACTAATCGTGGAACTACCAGAAAAAGAACGTGGGTATTAATCACTAAAAAAGTAAAGAAAAAAAATTTGAATGTTCCTACTGAGAATACTGTTTGCTTATCAGTGATTCACAGGTAAGATCCGATGCTAATGGTCGCCATTATATGCAAGGTGCCGGGGCTAGCAGTGTACTTAACACTAAATTCTTCTAGAATCTTCATATGGAAATGATGCTTTAAGCACCCCTTTTCTAACTCCGACTTTTGCTGTTGCACATCGATTAAGAAGAAACGCGAACTGACTATAATCGACCCTGCAAGTGAAGTAGAAAAGACTTTGGGACCTACAATAATTTAATTTGATAGAAATTAATTTGATGAAGGAAAGTTTCATTAACGTAGTGAGAAAGGAAAGGGTTGCTCTACCGATCAACAGAATGAAAGTTCTGTCCAAGAGGCGATGTCTGGTTGCTTCGACGTCCCATCATAGTGATGATAATGTCGCGAATATAGCCCAAAACAAATTATCCTGGTCTGGTTGTCCCAGACTAAAGACTTCATACCAACACAAATGCACCTCTGAGGGAGACGAAGAAGGCTCGCTACACAATCACTGATGGTACAGTGATTGATTTTAACAATCAAAGTCACACAGTAACTCCGATACAGTCAACTTTAGCCAAAACTGTTCAAGACGGACAACATTGGCCGCTTGTATGCAGAATGCTCAATTGCCAACTGTACTCGGATAGTTACGTTGAAGTTGAAACTTCAGCGACTTCATCAAACAGTTACAATTAAATGAAAGTATATTAGATAGCCAACGCAGGGAAGGCTGTCCAGAGCAGCGAGAGCTCAGTCTTGTAACCTACTCCGACCGAAAGGCGAGAGCTGACTCTCTCAAGAGCACCCGTACAAGCCGAACACAGACCATTCCCGCCCCCACAACAGTGGCCGTGGTTAAAACGTGCCAATCAGCAACTCGAAAACTGGCGGAAAATTCCACTCTATTGACGAAGCACTACTATTCCACCAATGGAGATACTTGGCGCCAATTTCTGCGCCGATTTTGCTACGTGACGGAGCTATCCCCTGAGCAAGCCAATCACAGTCACGATTCTGCAGAAAACGCGGGAATTTGCCCGCCAACACCGCCTGGGAGCACAAGTCATTCCCATGCCTTGCTGGTAGCCTGTCAGAAAGTGTTTTCACTAAGTTTCTGCGAAGTAACGGAATCTCTAGGCCCAGCCGCTCCTTCAGGCGCCTGGGGGTGTGTCGCCCCCACTCTTATGACAATGTCGGTGTCTGGAAAGCATCCACTCGACTCCCTCACACCCGTCGGCATAACCTTTCAAGATCAGCAGAACCCGCCTGTCACCAGACCACCCAGGTGACGAGAGACACTGCATGGGAAGTCCGCGTGTGAAGCAATAGCAACTTTTCACCACATGCAACTAGAGAGGAAAATATTCGTATCTTCTGAGCTCTCAATACTAGCCTTGTAATGACAATACTCGGCCATACTTCCCCAAATAGAATTACTCAGAGTAAGATATAAATATGAGACGGGGCAAATAACTGTGTGCATCTAAAGGCATGCCACCTCTCAAGTGTCACAGTATTTATCTGGAAAAAAACTACTTCAGTCAGAGGTAATGCCATACATAGATTTAAAAGCCAATATAGCTTTTAACATGGATACTTGTATGCACCTGTAGAACCAAGTAATATGTTTGTGTTTTTTAACATCTGGCTGTTTGTAAGGCGATTAAGCTTCTCTTTCTAAGACACAGTAGTACTACTAGGCAGAAAACCTATGAGACATGTCCACCCATCGTTGATTTACGTTCAGTATTATTTCGTATCACCAATTTCACCTTGAGCATCCGGCTTATAAAGTATTAGTTTGTGTCTCAAAATGTGCAAGGGAAATAAATATGTCCAGCCATAAGGAAGGTATGGATTTGACGTGGAATACTGTGGTAACAAAGGGGAGCGTATGTCAAATCATAAGAATGGTACAGATATTTCTATTTCCAAAGCCACAGCTGTCAAAAGGGTGTATTTCCGATACTTCGCTCATTGTCGAATGTCGTTCAACTGAGACCGCAATCGTAACGTTTAATTGTAAGTATAGTGATCAAATGTTTATGTGACCATATTCCTAAGATACTAGGATATTAGGAGATACTAAAAGGTATCAGATAGATTATATAATGGTAAGACAGAGATTTAGGAACCAGGTTTTAAATTGTAAGACATTTCCAGGGGCAGATGTGGACTCTGACCACAATCTATTGGTTATGACCTGTAGATTAAAACCGAAGAAACTGCAAAAGGGTCGGAATTTGAGGAGATGGGACCTGGATAAACTGAAAGAACCAGAGGTTGTACAGAGTTTCAGGGAGAGCGTAAGGGAACAATTGACAGGAATGGGGGAAAGAAATACAGTAGAAGAAGAATGGGTAGCTTTGAGGGATGAAATAGTGAAGGCAGCAGAGGATCAAGTAGGTAAAAAGAAGTGGTCTAGTAGAAATCCTTGGGTAAAAGAAGAGATACTGAATTTAATTGATGAAAGGAGAAAATACAAAAGTGCGGTAAATGAAGCAGGCAAAAAGGAATACAAACGTCTCAAAAATGAGATCGACAGGAAGTGCAAAATGGCTAAGCAGGGATGGCTAGCGGACAAATGTAAGGATGTGGAGGCTTATCTCACTAGGGGTAAGATAGATACTGCCTACAGGAAAATTAAAGAGACCTTTGGAGATAAGAGAACGACTTGTATGAATATCAAGAGCTCAGATGGAAACCCAGTTCTAAGCAAAGAAGGGAAAGCAGAAAGGTGGAAGCAGTATATAGAGGGTCTATACAAGGGCGATGTACTTGAGGACAATATTATGGAAATGGAAGAGGATGTAGATGAAGATGAAATGGGAGATACGATACTGCGTGAAGAGTTTGACAGAGCTCTGAAAGACATGAGTCCAAACAAGGCCCAGGGAGTAGACAACATTCCACTGGAACTACTGACGGCCTTGGGAGAGCCAGTCCTGACAAAACTCTACCATCTGGTGAGCAAGATGTATGAAACAGGCGAAATACCCTCAGACTTCAAGAAGAATATAATAATTCCAATCCCAAAGAAAGCAGGTGTTGACAGATGTGAAAATTACCGAACTATCAGTTTAATAAGCCACAGCTGCAAAATACTAACACGAATTCTTTACAGACGAATGGAAGAACTAGTAGAAGCCGACCTCGGGGAAGATCAGTTTGGATTCCGCAGAAACACTGGAACACGTGAGGCAATACTGACCTTACGACTTATCTTAGAAGAAAGATTAAGGAAAGGCAAACCTACGTTTCTAGCATTTGTAGACTTAGAGAAAGCTTTTGACAATGTTGACTGGAATACTCTTTTTCAAACTCTAAAGGTGGCAGGGGTAAAATACAGGAGCGGCAGGCTATTTACAATTTGTACAGAAACCAGATGGCAGTTATAAGAGTCGAGGGACATGAAAGGGAAGCTGTGGTTGGGAAGGGAGTAAGACAGGGTTGTAACCTCTCCCCGATGTTATTCAATCTGTATATTGAGCAAGCAGTAAAGGAAACAAAAGAAAAATTCGGAGTAGGTATTAAAATCCATGGAGAAGAAATAAAAACTTTGAGGTTCGCCGATGACATTGTGATTCTGTCAGAGACAGCAAAGGACTTAGAAGAGCAGTTGAATGGAATGGACAGTGTCTTGAAAGGAGGATATAAGATGAACATCTACAAAAGCAAAACGAGGATAATGGAATGTAGTCTAATTAAGTCGGGTGATGCTGAGAGAATTAGATTAGGAAACGAGACACTTAAAGTAGTAAAGGAGTTTTGCTATTTGGGGAGCAAAATAACTGATGATGGTCGAAGTAGAGAGGATATAAAATGTAGACTGGCAATGGCAAGGAAAGCGTTTCTGAAGAAGAGAAATTTGTTAACATCGAGTATAGATTTAAGTGTCAGGAAGTCGTTTCTGAAAGTATTTGTATGGAGTGTAGCCATGTATGGAAGTGAAACATGGACGATAAATAGTTTGGACAAGTAGAGAATAGAAGCTTTCGAAATGTGGTGCTACAGAAGAATGCTGAAGATTAGGTGGGTAGATCACGTAACAAATGAGGAGGTATTGAATAGGATTGGGGAGAAGAGAAGTTTGTGGCACAACTTGACTAGAAGAAGGGATCGGTTGGTAGGACATGTTCTGAGGCATCAAGGGATCACCAATTTAGTATTGGAGGGCAGCATGGAGGGTAAAAATCGTAGAGGGAGGCCAAGAGATGAATACACTAAGCAGATTCAGAAGGATGTAGGTTGCAGTAGGTACTGGGAGATGAAGAGGCTTGCACAGGATAGAGTAGCATGGAGAGCTGCATCAAACCAGTCTCAGGACTGAAGACCACAACAACAACTACATTCCTAGGATGACGATTCTGCCTTTACGTGCTTGCATGCATCGCCAATGGCCTGTGGCAGGAATGATTCACGTTTCCCATAAATGGCAGGAGACGTCTGAATGGAAAGGCCTGTTGGGGTGTGGTATGAATAGTTAACTAAATCGTTCGTCCTCTAGATGGCCGAATAGCGAACTAATACTTACAAGGGAACCTCCCCATCACACTCCCCTCAGATTTAGTTATAAGTTGGCACACTGGAGAGGACTTGAAATACTGAACACAGATCAATCGAGAAAACAGGAAGAAGTTGTGTGGAACTACGAAAAAAATAAGCAAAATATACAAACTGAGAAGTCCATGTGCAAGATAAGCAACATCTAGGATCATTTGAACCCAGGAGCGGCGTAGTTCCGTTGCTAGTGTGAGTAGCTGCGGAACGAGAGGTCCTGGGTTCAAGTATTCCCTTGAGTGAAAAGTTTACTTTCTTTATTTTCGCAAAGTTATGATCTGTCTGTTCGTTCATTGACGTCTCTGTTCACTGTAATAAGTTTAGTGTCTGTCTTTTGCGACCGCACTGCAAAACTGTGCGATTAGTAGATGAAAGGACGTGCCTCTCCGATGGGAACCGAAAACATTTGATCGCAAGGTCATAGGTCAACCGATTCCTCCACAGGAAAACACGTCTGATATATTCCATACGACACTGGTGACGGCATGTGCGTCACATGACATGAATATGTTGTCAAATGGTTGAAATGGCTCTGAGCACTATGGGACTTAACATCTGAGGTCATCAGTCCCCTAGGACTTAGAACTACTTAAACCTAACTAACCTAAGGACACCACACACATCCATGCCCGAGGCAGGATTCGAACCTGCGACCGTAGCAGTCCCGAGGTTCCACACTGTAGCGCTTAGAAACGCACGGCCACACCGGCCGGCCCGAATATGTTGTCGACCCACCTAACTTGCACACTTGCCGAATGGGTAAAAAGATTCTTCTACCTTGCCCGATTTAGGTTTTCTTGTGGCTGTGATAATCACTCCCAAAAAAGTGATGAAAACATAAGAGTTTGTCGCATAAACTGAAAATAAAAAATTAAAATTTTCACTCGAGGGAAGACTTGAACAAAGGACCTCTCGTTCCGCAACTGCTCACGCTAACCACGGGACCACGGCGCTCCCAAACTCAGACGATCCTAGATGTTGCATATGTAATTTTGTATATTTTACTAATTTTTTTCATAATTCCACACAACTTCTTCCTGTTTTCTCGATTGATCTGTGTTCAGTTTTTCAAGGCCTATCCACTGTGCCAACTTATAACTAAATCTGAGGGGGTTGCGATGGGGAGGTTCCCTTGTTAGTATGAGCTGGGCAGCTTTCGTGATCGCATGGAAATTGGAGAAGATTCAATATGGATTTATGTTTGCGCTAGACCATTATTTGCCCGGTTTGTCTGGTTGACTGTTTCTGCACATTTCGCACTTGTATTTAGTTGAGGGAACATCGATTGTGGTGTGTCCATCTAGCAGGTGAAAGACAGGTGGAAGACTCTACGCATGGGATGATCTGTAATCTGTTACATCACCAAGATCGGTATTCGCGAGTGGAAATATCAGTTTTCTTCTTTTTTTCCGAGTTTTGATGTAAAGGTCTTCGCAGATGGGATAAATTTCTAGTTACTCAGCGGCTTAAAGCACGCTCCACCTCGCTAAAGTTTTGGGTTTCCAGATAAATAATTTCCAATTTATATCTTCGGAATTATGTTGCATGAGCGATCAGTAGAATACTGCTATGTGTTTGCTTGATATCGAGAAGTATCGGGTAAATGGTGTAATATTCTGGCAAACCATGTGAAGATACATGTGTTCTTGTAATCCCAGAGCCTGAAGATGTGTATAGGAAAGTAAGCAAGCAAGCAGGTCGGGACCAGATTCAGAAACGTGTTTGTGCAGAGGGGAGCTGACCCCAAATTTGTAGAACTGTTCTGAGGGTGACTTCGAACCAGTGAGAGGGCTATGGTCACGCGTCGGGAGTGTATGAACACCCGACGTTGTGGGAAATATCTAGTGCAGTGAGATGTATACCTACGGTGCATGTGCTTATGCTGTATGTCTACATCTACATCCATACTCCGCAAGCCACCTGACGGTGTGTGGCGGATGGTACTTTGAGTACCTCTATCAGTTCTCCCTTCTATTCCAGTCTCGTATTGTTCGTGGAAAGAAAGATTTTGGTATGCCTCTGTGTGGGCTCTAATCTCTGATTTTATCCTCATCGTCTCTTCGCGAGATATATGTAGGAGGGAGCAATATACTGCTTGACTCCTCGGTGAAGGTATGTTCTCGAAACTTCAACAAAAGCCCGTACCGAGCTACTGAGCGTCTCTCCTGCAGAGTCTTCCACTGGAGTTTATCTATCATCTCCGTAATGCTTTCGCGATTACTAAATGATCCTGTAATGAAGTGCGCTGCTCTCCGTTGGATCTTCTATATCTCTTCTATCAACCCTATCTGGTAAGGATCCCACGCTGGTGAGCAATATTCAAGCAGTGGGGAAACAAGTGTACTGTAACCTACTTCCTTTGTTTTCGGATTGCATTTCCTTAGGATTCCTCCAATGAATCTCAGTCTGGCATCTGCTTTACTGATGATCAACTTTATATGATCATTCCATTTTAAATCACTCCTAATGCCTACTCCCAGATAATTTATGGTGTTAACTGCTTCCAGCTGCTGACCTGCTATATTGTAGCTAAATGATAAAGGATCTTTCTTTCTATGCACTCGCAGCACATTACACTTGTCTACATTGAGATTCAATTGCCATTCCCTGCACCATGGGTCAATTTGTTGCAGATCCTCCTGCATTTCAGTACAATCTTCGCAGTATATGTACGAGATTCTGGCAGTCGATAACTATAAGCATGATGCAAAAGGGGCAATTTTGTATGGCACAGGATACGAATTGTATGTTTACTACATCGACATGGTATGCAGTGATGTATTGTCGGATTGGAGATCAGTTTCACACTCTAATATTCAAGTTTCCGTCTTCAGTGGCAGAGCATTGTAATTGAGTAAGAGTCTTTCCTTATTTGACGATCTGTAGGCCACTTTTCAGGGTTTAATTGTCAGGGCAATATGGCACAAAATAGTTTTTGCCACTGAAAGTCTCGTCTGCAGAAAGAAAAAAAAGGCGAACAGTGCTTCCACACTGGCAGCATCCATAATTTGGAGGGTAAATTCAATAAGGGCCAATCAGAATGCTCCATTCATTCACAAGACGTCCGTTGTGCTGGGTCACAGGAGCATCTACAAACTGATTGTAACAAGATGGAGGCAAGGTATCTACAGAAAGTTCTGAGAAAACTAATGTTCAAAGATAAGTTGAAGCAGACCATCCATCTCTGTTGTGATGCTGTCCCTCATCCGACATTGTGGTATTAGGACATCTCCAGACCAGTAGCTGTATGTTGTTGTTATTGTGGTCTTCAGTCCTGAGACTAGTTTGGTGCAGCTCTCCATGCTACTCTATCCTGTGCAAGCTTCTTCATCTCCCAGTACCTACTGCAACCTACATCCTTCTGAATCTGCTTAGTGTATTCATCTCTTGGTCTCCCTCTACGATTTTTACCCTCCATGCTGCCCTCCAATGCTAAATTTGTGATCCCTTGATGCCTCAAAACATGTCCTACCAACCGATCCCTTCTTCTAGTCAAGTTGTGCCACAAACTTCTCTTCTCCCCAATCCTATTCAATACCTCCTCATTTGTTACGTGATCTACCCACCTAATCTTCAGCATTCTTCTGTAGCACCACATTTCGAAAGCTTCTATTCTCTTCTTGTCCAAACTATTTATCGTCCATGTTTCACTTCCATACATGGCTACACTCCATACAAATACTTTCAGAAACGACTTCCTGACACTTAAATCTATACTCGATGTTAACAAATTTCTCTTCTTCAGAAACGCTTTCCTTGCCATTGCCAGTCTACATTTTATATCCTCTCTACTTCGACCATCATCAGTTATTTTGCTCCCCAAATAGCAAAACTCCTTTACTACTTTAAGTGTCTCATTTCCTAATCTAATTCTCTCAGCATCACCCGACTTAATTAGACTACATTCCATTATCCTCGTTTTGCTTTTGTAGATGTTCATCTTATATCCTCCTTTCAAGACACTGTCCATTCCATTCAACTGCTCTTCCAAGTCGTTTGCTGTCTCTGACAGAATCACAATGTCATCGGCGAACCTCAAAGTTTTTACTTCCTCTCCATGAATTTTAATACCTACTCCGATTTTTCTTTTGTTTCCTTTACTGCTTGCTCAATATACAGATTGAATAACATTGGGGAGAGGCTACAACCTTGTCTCACTCCTTTCCCAACCACTGCTTCCCTTTCATGCCCCTCGACTCTTATAACTGCCATCTGGTTTCTGTACAAATTGTAAATAGCCTTTCGCTCCCTGTATTTTATACCAGCCACCTTCAGAATTTGAAAAAGAGTGTTCCAGTTAACATTGTCGAAAGCTTTCTCTAAGTCTACAAATGCTAGAAACGTATGTTTGCCTTTTCTTAATCTTTCTTCTAAGATTAGTCGTAAGGTTAGTATTGCCTCACGTGTTCCAACATTTCTACGGAATCCTAACTGATCTTCCCCGAGGTCCACTTCTACCAGTTTTTCCATTCGTCTGTAAAGAATTCGTGTTAGTATTTTGCAGCTGTGACTTATTAAACTGATAGTTCGGTAATTTTCACATCTGTCAACACCTGCTTTCTTTGGGATTGGAATTATTATAGTCTGAGGGTATTTCGCCTGTTTCATACATCTTGCTCACCAGATGGTAGAGTTTTGTCATGACTGGCTCTCCCAAGGCCATCAGTAGTTCTAATGGAATGTTGTCTACTCCCGGGGCCTTGTTTCGACTCAGGTCTTTCAGAGCTCTGTCAAACTCTTCATGCAGTATCTTATCTCCCATTTCGTCTTCATCTACATCCTCTTCCATTTCCATAATATTGTCCTCAAGTACATCGCCCTTGCATAAACCCTCTATATACTCCTTCCACATTTCTGCCTTCCCTTCTTTGGTTTGAACTGGGTTGCCATCTGAGCTCTTGATATTCATACAAGTGGTTCTCTTCTCTCCAAAGGTCTCTTTAATTTTTCTGTAGGCAGTATCTATCTTACCCCTAGTGAGACAAGCCTCTACATCCTTACATTTGTCCTCTAGCCATCCCTGCTTAGCCATTTTGCACTTCCTGTCGATCTCATTTTTGAGACGTTTGTATTCCTTTTTGCCTGCTTCATTTACTGCATTTTTATATTTTCTCCTTTCATCACTTAAATTCAATATTTCTTCTGTTACCCAAGGATTTCTATTAGCCCTCGCCTTTTTACCTACTTGATCGTCTGCTGCCTTCACTACTTCACCTCTCAGAGCTACCAATTCTTCTTCTACTGTATTTCTTCCCCCCATTCCTGTAAATTTCAAGAATTTCAAGAATTTCAAGAATTTTATTCACCATAGATCATTTTACAATGATATTGGCTTCGTAATACTAGATGTACTAGTACATACAGAATAACAAAATAAACTTCTGTCCATACATTATAAATACATTTGAAGCACGGCAGTGTACCAAATTACAAAGGATAGCTTTTAAAAGCTAACGCAACAAGCTATCTTATAATCTAATATAATAAGGTATTTTATTGTTTATAGTATAAACTTTGTAATTACACACGATTAACTACAGCACAAAATAATATGTTTAACTACAGACAACTTTTAAATGCTTATATTCTCCTCAGGCATCTCAAAGAATTCTTTAATGTCATAGAATGGATGATCTGACAGCCAGCTGTACCACTTAATTTTAAAAGAATTTGTTTCCATAGACTGAACATGAATTGGCAGTTTATTGAACATTTTGAGTGGGTTAACTTTGTGGGAATTTCCTGTTCTCGCTAATCTGTGGCGCGGTATGTCTAAATTACCGTTCGCCCTGGTGTTGTGTTCGTGTATTTCCTTTCTGGCAATAAATTCTGAAATATTATTTTTAATATAGAGTACAGACACATAGATGTATAAGTTTATAATTGTAAGTATCCTGAGTCTGGAGAAAAGAGGACGACGGTGCTCCCTATGACCTCTTTTACATATTATACGTATGACTTTTTTTTTGTAATTTCAATACGTTTTCGATGTGAGGGGAGTGCCCCCATATAATAAGACCATATGAAATATGTGACTGGAATAGCCCAAAGTATGTCACCCTGAGGTACTCCAAGCTCACTACCTCCCTTAGTTTCAAGAGAAGATATGCCACCCGAGGTATTTTTTCACATACATGATTGACATGTTCCTCCCAATATAGTTTTGAGTCAATGTGAATACCTAAGAGTTTTACTGACTTATTGCCTACTTCATTTGATGTTCCCATTAAAAGTTGTTGTGTTTTGTCAGGTTTGCATAGGAGCTTATTGGCTGCAAACCAGTCCAGGGCCTTATCTAGTGTTTCTTTTGTTAGGTTATTCAGATCTGAAATGTTCTGATGTGTGGTAAGTAGTGTTGTATCGTCAGCATAACACACAACAGGGTGAGCTATATTTTTAGGTAAATCATTAATAGCGACAACGAAGAAGAAGGGTCCAAGGATAGACCCTTGTGGTACACCTGTGCTGATTTCCATGATGGAAGAATTTAAATTTCTGACTGAAACGAATTGTTTTCGGTTACTTAAATAAGAATTTATCACAGATAAAGTGCTCCCTCTCACCCCATAAAACTCTAGTTTCCCCAGTAGTATGTCAACAGGAATGCAATCGAAAGCTTTGCTTAGGTCACATAATACCAGTGATACCATGTTATTATTTTCAAAAGCTGTTAAGGTTTGGTCAATGATTTCCAAGATGGCCCCTGTTGTGTTCTTCCCCTTTCGAAAGCCAAACTGATTGTTACATAGGATACTGTGTTTTTCAAAGAAGTTGCTTATTTGTGTGTGTATCAGCGCCTCAAATACCTTTGAGAATATTGGAACAATGGAGACTGGTCTGTAGCTTTGGGGGAGATGTTTGTCTCCGTTTTTAAAAACTGGGACAACTTTTGATACCTTGAGTGCATGCGGAAAAACTCCAAATTCTACACATTTATTAAAAATATAAGCTAATGGTTTGGCGATTGAGTGTATTGTCTTTTTAATTATGTTATTTGATAACCAATAACAGTCCATACTGTTAGAACCTGAAAATTTAGATACAGCTTTTACAACATCAGCAGGTGTGACAGCCCTCCATTGAAATGCCAGGTTAACAGGCAGTGGTGTTCCAACAAGGTCCATTGCAGATGAATTTGTTGCTTTGATACTGTTACTTATTTCTTTAACTGAGTTTAAAAAGTACTCGTTTAATTGTTCCCTTATGCCCTCCCTGAAACTCTCTACAACCTCTGGTTCTTTCAGTTCATCCAGGTCCCTTCTCCTTAGATTCCCACCTTTTTGCAGTTTCTTCAGTTTCAATCTGCAGTTAATAACCAATAGATTGTGGTCAGAATCCACATCTGCCCCTGGAAATGTCTTACAATTTAAAACCTGGTTCCTAAATCTCTGTCTTACCATTATATAATCTATCTGATACCTTTTAGTATCTCCAGGATTCTTCCATTTATACAACCATCTTTTATGATTCTTGAACCAAGTGTTAGCTATGATTAAGTTATGCTCTGTGCAAAATTCTACAAGGCGGCTTCCTCTTTCATTTCTTCCCCCCAATCCATATTCACCTACTATGTTTCCTTCTCTCCCTTTTACTACTGACGAATTCCAGTCACCCATGACTATTAAATTTTCGTCTCCCTTCACTACCTGAATAATTTCTTTTATCTCGTCATACATTTCATCAATTTCTTCATCATCTGCAGAGCTAATTGGCATATAAACTTGTACTACTGTAGTAGGCATGGGCTTTGTGTCTATCTTGGCCACAATAATGCGTTCACTATGCTGTTTGTAGTAGCTAACCCGCTATTCATTATTAAACCTACTCCTGCATTACCCCTATTTGATTTTGTATTTATAACCCTGTAATCACCTGACCAAAAGTCTTGTTCCTCCTGCCACCGAACTTCACTAATTCCCACTACATCTAACTTTAACCTATCCATTTCCCTTTTTAAATTTTCTAACCTACCTGCCCGATTAAGGGATCTGACATTCCACGCTCCGATCCGTTGAACGCCAGTTTTCTTTCTCCTGATAACGACGTCCTCTTGAGTAGTCCCCGCCCGGAGATCCGAATGGGGGACTATTTTACCTCCGTAATATTTTACCCAAGAGGACGCCATCATCATTTAATCATACAGTAAAGCTGCATGTCCTCGGGAAAAGTTACGGCTGTAGTTTCCCCTGCTTTCAGCCGTTCGCAGTACCAGCACAGCAAGGCCGTTTTGGTTAATGTTACAAGGCCAGATCAGTCAATCATCCAGACTGTTGCCCCTGCAACTACTGAAAAGGCTGCTGCCCCTCTTCAGGAACCACACGTTTGTCTGGCCTCTCAACAGATACCCCTCCGTTGTGGTTGCACCTACGATACGGCTATCTGTATCGCTGAGGCACGCAAGCCTCCCCACCAACGGCAAGGTCCATGGTTCATGGGGGGGGGGGGGGGGGGAACCGAAAATTGTAGCAACGCTATGCACACATCTTTTGGCAATGTTTCAGCCTCACTGGGCAAGTAAACATATGTGTGCAGCCAACGTATCTCGCGTGTCCCATTAGGATCACTAGGAACAATGCATTGCAGCTCTGCATCATTGTGCCAGCCACCTTCCCATTTTCTCTGTTACTGTGAACAGTCTGCCAGAAGCGATATGACATTAGTTGTGTATCTTAAGATGGTCATCATTACTCCTAGGTGAACACGTATTTCGACAGGAATTTCTCAGGTGTCAGGTATGTAATGGATACGGAAGCCTCATGTCTGTGGGACCTAAATGGACACCTGTGCATGGCTTTGCAGCTGACAGTTGCATCATCACTTCGCAGGGCTGCCAGTGTAGCCCAACCCCTGAAGGCGCATGCGGAGTCATCAGCGTTGGGTGGCGGGTGTGTTTTTTACTAGCGATCTTTTGTTTAAACTATATTCCATCTATTTCACCAACCAATAGGATGCTACAAATTAAAAAAACTACCCCATACATATGAAGAATATCGATTTAATTAATTTGCATAAACTTTTTATTTCAGTGTGGTTTTAGCAGTACAATAGTTGGGGGGTGGGGTTGTTTGCTTGAGTGGGTGACATGGAGCATATAGCAGGTTAAGTGCAGAACACTGGGTTTATTTGCATAATTTTTATGTAAAATGCAGTACAATAGTTTAAGGAGTGCGTGACAAAAAAGAATGCACCAGAAATTGCGGTCAAAAGCATGTGAAATTCGAAAAGTGTACCAGAAAATGGTGGGAGGACATGACTAATTACTTAATTTAGTATCAAAGGCGGTACAATAGTTCAAGGAAATGGGGGTGACGTGGAAAAACACTTAACAGAACAATAGGTTAAGTGCCAACAAAGCGCCGAACATTAGGTTAAGACACCCAGAGTATAGTGCCGTACATTGGGTTATGCAACATGTTTGCCCCACGTAATTACTTCTTACAAGACCTACATGTTTCCAAACAGCAGAGAATGATGAGCAAGAGAAATCCAACCCCCACAAACTGAATTTTTTATAAATAAACAATATACCCTTGAATTTCCTGTGATGAGATCCTTCCTCTCCGCCAAAGAGCCACCAATTTCCATATATTCCATACACTGCCTTGAATATTCTAAATTGTTTAAATAAACAATATCCTACACATTGTATAAATTGTTTAAACACTATTCCATAAACAGCAGTCGATTTACTGACAAAGTCTTTAACTAAATAAATAAACTATATTCCATACACTGCCATAAATAATTAAAGAATATTCCACACACTGCAACCAAATTCCTTCCAAATGACCGATCAACTGAGTCTTTTCCCGCCAGTTTCTGGGAGGGATGGTGGGAGGGGAGGGGATTTACCAGAGGGTGATAGGTTAATTAATTGATCAATTTAATTAAGAAGTTAATCAAATTGATAAGAGTGAGAGGGGCTATTCCAATAACTCAGACCTGAAAGCGACCCTGTAGCAGCGAGTGGAGAGGTTTCCTGAGGGGGGAGGGGGGGGGGGGACAATAGGTTAAGTGCCAGTCAATCAAAAGGAAGGATCTTTTTAGCAGACCAATAGGTTAAGTACCTGTTAATTAACGGAGAACAATAGGTTAAGTACACATCAATCAAAGGAGAACACTAGGTTAAGTACCTGTCAATCAAAGGAGAACAATAGGTCTGTCCGTGAGTGCATACCTGCCTCTGATGTAGGCAACCCACACTAACAAAATGGACCAGAACATAGTGTGCTTTTCTTGAGGCAGTGTAACTGATGGCATGCAATTTCCCAGGCTTTATTCATCCAATAACTGAGAATGAGTGCACTTTGCGACTTCCAATAAATTTTATACATACTTCATATCTTTCCGAAATTTCTCTCTGTCTTCCCCTCCGCCGCATCCCCCTCAGTAAAATGATGAAAGCTAAAATGTTCGTTATTACATTTTTACTGTTCATGCAGTAAAACTTCAGCATCAGACATGACGTATTTAATTACTCCTTTACAACTAACTCTAATTGCAACTCATTGTGCAGACAGTATTCACATATACCACTCAATGTATCTGCAAAAGTATATCATTCTATGACACATAGTTAAGGGTGGGGCCCACGAGAAATAAAGGCCACACAACAAATTCATGATTGTCTGCCACACTACGCGAACCCTTGGCTCTCTATGGAGACCATGGCAATCACTGAAAAGGTACCCACTTAAGGTATTAACTTTCTCGAGTACTATAGAGAGGTTGCATGCATTTAAGTGCGCAGTCAAGAATTATGAAACTCTGAAATAGTTACTTGCTGGAGACGCTGCTGGCATGCGGATGATCTATCTGTCTCGTGGATTTTGGTTACGGATATATGATGTCACAGACATTTAGACGCATTATAATTAGCTTCTGTTTGAAATGGCGCGCAGTAAATCTTCAAAATTATGAATGACATTTTATTACTTGTTTATTGCTAACTCCTTCCGCAACACACTTTGATGAAAGTATCTACATACTGATCACTGGATGTACCTGCAAAATTATATCATTGTGTGACGAATAGTTCCAGTGCCAATTCTACCATAAGGCAAGACTAGGATGCCTAGGGTGGCCAGATTATAGTGGCAGCAAAGGGAGGAACAAATTATGTTCAAATCTGACAGCAAAAAAATTAACTGGAAAAAAATTAAAACACTGAAATGTTTTCAAAAGCACATGGAAATAAGTTATGAGTCTTTACTTACTATGGCGAAAGTAGATGCTGAAAAAGATTAGATATACTCCTCATTCTAAAAATATTTCAATTACAACAGAAATGAAATGACACCACGATTATCCAGATGACCTAGTCTGATGATTCGGCATGTCTACCTTCAGTATAGCACAATGTCTAAATTCAAGGAAAACTTCATTTGCACTGGAAAATAGTTCCACACCTTCATTAGCACACTCTCTTGCAATTAAGTAAGTAACTGATGCAAAATTTATGCCCTGATTTATTAAGTTGAGGTCTAGTTTAAAATGTTCATCACATTCCTCCTATTTCAGTTGTTTTGAGAAATTTGAAAAATTAAGGGCAAATAAATGTTGTTGTACTCAATCAGTTTTTACAGGAATTGAGGGCAAATCACGAAAATTGAGGACTATCCCCAGAAAAAGGGGACATCTGGTCTCCTAATTGTAATGATTTAAACAGTGAGGGCTGCTATGTAAGAGCACAAGATCGCATGAACACGCCAACTTTTGACAGGTTGCGGATTTATTAGCTATATGTTATTCTTTGAATGCTGTTAAACGTAATGTAGATGCGGCAGTCTGAAATACACAGCACTAACTGTGCTAAATATTGGTCCACTAGGCTCGGTGAAACTTGGTTTCAGGGTCTTGAGCAGTCCTTCACTTGTGCTCTTGTTAAGGAGCTTCTGCGCACTAGCAACTGACGTGACGTTTTACGGCCTAAATACAAACGGATTTGATACTGTGTATATGTAATACTGAGAGAAACGCCTATTTTATGGGATTCTGAATGAGATGTGCTACGAAATGTTTTGGATTTTATCAGAGAGTAACCCATTTAAGACGCTGAGAACCATAAAGCACATCATCGTCGATTGTGAGACTATAGCATTTATTCCTGCCTCTTGCATCTGTTGATCTTATGTAGGCCCACATCTATTTGAACATTCAAGAAAAGCGCCTCACTTGTTTATTTGGAGTTGGTTGTCTAATGTGCAGGAAACGGCTTTTCTGTTGAACCTGTATTAAGTGCTAACAGAAAAGGAAATTACCAGGAAAAGTTAACCGCAAAGAAACTAAGGCATTGTCCACTTACACAAAAATGCGAAATGGAGAGCAGCGAAAGCTTAAACATTATTTCGTTCAGTCGTAAATTATACTTAATTATGCACAAAACTACAAAATGCCACAAAAGCAAGTCTTCCTTTTTCAGACAAGTTATACATTATTATCATTATTATTATTATTATTATTGACAGTGGCTGAAGTTGTTACAGCTATTAATTTCGCACTCTCATATTTTTCTGAATTTAAAAATCTGTGAACACACAGAAAGTATATCTATGAGCCTCCACTGGATTGAAAATACTGAATAATAAGAGATTTGCACTGCTGTGCTATTGGTAACGGTAGAGGGGTGACTCGAAGGCAAGAAAAAAGAGGGCCGTTATTTTTCAGTTCTCGCCAGGGGCATAGCAACGGCCCTGCACTGTTCGAGGAATACATCGTAAACATTGAGATGCATGAAGAGCTTGCTTTTGCTTACGATGGAGCGCAAATGTGATTCACAATGAGAGCACTTAGAGACTAAATCTTCAACACAATAGCCTAATTCATTTGAACTCTGACGTTTGAGGTAGTTTTATACATGGGAGTGCGATTCTTTAACGATTCGGGAGTTTACTGGTATTTCACCAAGCAGAGGAACGTGGTATGTAGAAAGGCCTGGAGACGTATTGCAGCAGTTGTTCATATCGCCGAGAGGCGAGGACAGTGGTGGCTGGCTCACTTCGTAACAGTTCCTCTTGAAATCATCGAAGAACGTGCTCAGGTCTTGCCAAGGCTCCCAGTTTTCAATTCCCACCAATGAGAGGGCCAGTGAGGCAAAAAGTACAAAATAAACTACTTGCCCTCTTTTCAATAAAGTGCGTCCCACTCTTCATTTGGGCAACCTGCCCTCTATCAGAGAAAAATCAAAGTGAATCACACATTAAAATATAAAATAAATATGGTCATCGCACAGTCAGAGAACCCTTAAAAGTTACGCTCCACTCCCAAAACAGGTGCGTTGAAAATCACTTTGGCCAGAGTAATTCTATAAATGTAAGATCAATACTGTAGAGACCAATAAAAGGAAACGGACATTTCATTAAAATATTAGTGAATGCTTGACTTTCCGTAGACTTATATATAATAGAACATAAGTCACAGGTTGTTGTCACGAGCAAATCTTTCTACACACACCAAAAAAAGTTTGGCATCACCCCAGTTCCCAGAACTGAATATAGACGTTGACTGTGGATATTGTATCACAGACACAGTCCCTTTGACTGTTCAGAGATGTCACTAAACCCGCCCAAAGATGTAAACAACCAACACCTATTACACAGAGGGGGTCTGACAGCCGATCAGTTCCAGTCATTCCTCCAGGAAGGAGGAACACTGCTCGAGTTGTCTGTAGTTCAAACATGCATAGACGGTCAATACCGCGGTTCGACCGCGACCGCATTGTTACTTTGTACCAGAAAGGGCTCTCAACAAAGGAAGTGTCCAGGTGTCTTGGAGTGAAACAAAGCGATGTTGTTCGGACATAGAGGAGATACAGAGAGAGACAGGAACTATCGATGACATGCCTCGTTCAGGCCGTCGAAGGCTACTACTGCAGTGGATGACCGCTACCTACTGATTATGGCTCGGAGGAACCCTGACAGCAACGCCACCCTGTTGAGTAATGCTTTTCGTGCAGCCACAGAACGTCGTGTTACGACTCAAACTGTGCGCCATAGGCTGCATGATGCGCAACTTCACTCCCGACGTCAATGGTGAGGTCCATCTCTGCAACCACGACACCATACTGTGTGTTACAGATGGGCCCTACAACATGCCGAATAGACTGCTCAGTATTGTTCACTTTACCTTTTCACTTTACCAATGAGTGCCGCATATGACTTCAATCAGACAATCGTCGCAGAAGTGTTTGGAGGCAACACAATCAGGCTGAACGCCTTAGACACACTGTCCAGCGACTGCAGCAAGGTGGAGGTTCCCTTCTGCTTTGGGATGGCATTATGTGGGGCCGACATACGCCCCTGGTGGTCATGGAAGGCGCCATAACGGTTGTACGATATGTGAATGCCATCCTCCAACCAATAGTGCAACCATACCGGCAACATATTGGCGAGACATTCGTCTTCACGGACGACAATTCGCGCCCCCAACGTGCACATCTTGTGAATGACTTCCTTCAGAATAACGACATCGCTCCACTACAGTAGCCAGCATGTTCTCCAGACATGAACCCTATCGAACATGCCTGGGATGGATTGAAAAAGGCTGTTTATGGACGACGTGACCCACCAACCACTATGAGGGATCTACTGCGAATCGCCGTTGAGGAGTGGGGCAATCTGGACCAACAATGCCTTGATGAACTTGTGGATCGTATCCCACGACGAATACAGTCATGCACCAATGCAAGAAGACGTGCTACTGGGTATCAGAGGTACCGGTGTGTGCTGCAATCTGGACCACCACCTCTGAAAGTCTCACTGTGTGGTGGTACAATATGCAATGTGTGGTTTTCATGAGATATAAAAAGGGTGGAAATGGTGTTTATGTTGATATCTATCCCATTTTATGTGCAGGTTCCGGAACTCTCGGAACTGAGGTCATGAAAAACTTTTTTTGATGTTTGTATTGTGCTGCTAGAGCTATTAGTTGATGTTCAAAACAGGGCTTAGACTGTAACCTGTGCATTGTGAGACAGAGAAGATCTCAACTGTGAATGCGACAAGAGGCCGCTACTAATTACATACATTTATTTATCTTGTGAATATTCCCCAAAGAACTGGAGTGTTCCACAAGATCTCTCCAAACTTTACTTGCTTTACTCGTCAATCCGAACGCAATTTACTCCACCCAGAAGATATCCGTAGGTTTCTGATTAACAAACGTTGCTATGCGATGACACGCGCCAACTCGGTCAATATTTCATTGTTGAGAGCGCTTTTCTTTAAGCGATTGTTATACAGTTCCTCCTGCACCTATAGACTGGCCCAATAGTTTTGCTGGTGATTTGTTAAAAGCTTTTCTCTTTCGTAACGCTCTCGAATGGTAATAAAAACAATAAAAGTAATGCATGAATTAGGGAAAAGTATATGTTCTTTTTCAAAATAAATTAGGGTCAAATTTAAATGCTGTGTGCCAAATCTGTTATTTTCGTCAACAATTTTACATTTATAAACATTTAAAGTAAGTTGCCAACCTTTGCACCATGTTGAAATCTTATCAAGACTTGACTGAGTACTTACGTAGCTTCTTTTAGACAGTACTTCATTACAGATAACTGCGTTATCTGCGAGAAGTCTGAGGTTACTACTAATGTTGCCCGCAAGATCATTAATATACAGCATGAACTGCAAGGGAACCAACAGCAACACGCTTTCCTGGGGCACACACGAAGTTACTACTACATCTGTGGATGACTGCGTCCTCCCTACCTAAAAATCCTAAATCCAGACAAAATTTCGCCTGATCGTACTTTGATAATATGCTTTGATGCGGTACTGAGTCAAGTGCTTTTTGGAAATCGAGAAATACTACATCTACTTGACTGCCTTCATCCAATACTTTCAGCATGTCATGCGAAAAAAGTGCGAGTTGGGTTTCACATGCTCGACGTTTTCGAAGCCAGTGCTGGTTCGTATAGGGGAGCTCATTCTGTTCGAGATACCTCATCATGTTTGAGCTCAAAATATGTTATAAAACTCTATAACAAATCGATGTCAGGGATATTGGGTAGTAGTTTCGTGGTTCACTTCTGTTACCCTTCTTGTAGATGGCTGTAACCTGTACTTTCTTCTAACTACTGGGCACTGTTTATATTCAAGAGATGTACAACAGACTACATTTGAAAGAGGGGCTAACTCCGCTGCAAATTCAGTATAAAATACGATAGGGATTCCTTTTGGCACTGAAGCTTTCTTCAAAGTTTACAGTTTTGCAGGAGGTATGCCACGCCGCTACCCTCTTCAGCGTTTGTGGAATTTGTATAAAATGCAGGTTTGACCATCAGCTGCTTTTGTTTGAAATCCAAATATCGATCGGTTTCAGTCATGGACCATCTTCACGGATAAGGGTTAAAATTGTTTAAGCGACAACATTACTTTTGTCATTACTTAAATAATTTGTAGAACATGTCATGAATATCGATATACAATGCAGGATGTTTAGAAGCAGACATACTAATACCAAGTATATGCAGAGCAGTACCAAAGAGAAGATCTTATCTTGATGCTACATGACTGAAACCGATCGATATTTGGGTTTAAAATAAAAGCAACTGGTGGTCAATATGTATTTTATACATTTCTTGACAGCTGTTGATAGTCACCTTCCAAAAATATTTGTGGAAGGTGTTTTCTATATAAAACAATGGCAAATCTTCCAAAATCAAATAAATTTTCTGCTATTATCTTTGAGAAACATAAATGTTCCAAAACTAATTTAAAAGCAACCAAGAGTACATTTGTTTCATAAGTCCTTGGATAGGATAGGGGATAACAAGTAACACATCAGACTCGATATACTAGCACAATGCTTTTACTAGAACACAAACCAATACATTCTATGCACTGTGTAATACAAGGGTTTAGCCAAATGGAGTGTTCACCCCCACCCCCAAAAATCACTGAAATGAGATTACACACTAACCAGCCGCCGTGTAGTAAAACTGAAAAATATGCTCTGCATTGGAGGTGGACCGTGCACCTCTTTAGAGACTCCCAGCCCTAAAAGCCTTGTGATAAATAAACAATAATCCAAATTATCCTCATTTAGGCTCAGGCATTTGTCTGTTGGGACTAATGCAGAAAATGATCTTTCTTATATTCAAGAAGTGAGAGATGCTTGCATAAATGAGAAAATGTGGCAAAATGTAAGGCTGATTAATTCTGCAACACCAACAATGCATTTAAACTTTCTACACATCTACAGTACTATCAGCTATCGCCAATCCCTATTTTAGTCAAGAGCAATTGTTACTCTTGTTTGAGCTCAGTTGGTCTTTTGGTAATCAGTTCTGTTCTTATTTGCAGTTGAATTTAATGTAAGTGCTATCGATTATTGTTTTTATGCTGTTATGATAGTTTCTAACTATAGATAATTTTGTAACAAGAAAGAGGAGAAAAATCGATTTTGATTCATCCGCTAGCGTTATGGCAATTAAAAATGTGTACACACTGCTGCAATAGCATAATTACCTGTCTATAGCAGTTTAATACTAGCACTGGATTCGTTGTTTGGAGGCTCGTAGAACTTTGAGGTTGTAATATTCCAGTATTTCACAAGGCAAAGGAGTGGTAAATATCATTACAAATAACATTAAATTAAATTAAATTAAGATTAGAATAATATCAGTTCATAAAAATACACTAGGTTTCATCTGTGTCGCCCAAAAATCGCGTTTATCAACAAACATATCGCCCAACCGGCGATGGTTGCATTTCTTCAGAAAATTTGGTCAATATACTATCATTGGTAGCCCAAATGTCAAAATATCGCCCAATCTGGACACCTGGGCGGTACTCAATTATGGAAACCAGGTCCGACACTGAACGGTGGGGAGGAATTTGTGAAGAGTAGAAGCGTACGTCATGACAGAACATTCTATAGTTCGTTAGTTTCTAAAAGATTTTTTCAATGGAATACTTGAATTAGTCCGAGCCAACTGTGCTCTGCATCTAACCCTCCCCCTTGCATGCAAAAGCTATTCATGCTCTTGTAATGTTGTAATAACTGAAGCCAGTAATTCCGCCCACAACTATATCTTAAAAGATGCATGCATTCATGCACCATAAAATGACTAAATATATACAGTTAATAGAAAGACAGGCACTGTCAGGTTCAGTATTTTGTTGTGATGTACTTTTTTATTTTTTTTAAAGCAAAGTACAACAACCAGTTTTTCCAAATAATCCACCGACTTGGGGTAGTTTTGTGTGTTGGGCAGCTGAGCTTATAATCTCTGGATTTGGGAAGTGAGGTGGTTTGAATCCATCTGCGAGTAACCTTGAAAATGGTCTCCTGTGGTTTCCCAATTTCAGTTCAGGCAAAAGTCAGGCTTGGTCCCTTACAATAGGCCAAAGCCAATTCCTTCTGAACACCTTTCTTTCCTGAAAGATTACAATTCCCTTAAAGATGCAGTCCCTCTGCTTAACTGAAAAGAGCTGCATTGGAAGTGGACCGTGCACCTCTTTGGAGACTCCCAGCACTAAAAGCCTTATGATAAATAAATAATACCGGTAATCCAAATTATCCTCATTTAGGCTCATGCTTTTGTCTGTTGGGACAAATGCAGAAAATGATCTTATAATCAAGAAGTGAGAGATGCTAGCATAAATGAGAAAATATGGAAAATGTAAGGCTGATTAATTCTGTCTTCTTTGCATTTTCGCCATCAAAAATTGTTCCAACTTCTCTGTCGACCAGAGCTCTCTTTATCTCAAAAGCACTGTCAGTAATTATCACGATGTCCCAAAAAATTAGCACTCATATGTTTCTGATTACTTCCTCAGCTCAAATCCAAACTGAAACAAGAAAAGTGGGGTGGGGGTGAAAGGAGAATGGAGCATGACTGCTTCTTAGTCATTTGACAAAATACAGTACAGCTAAGTAAGGAGATTATATGGCCACTTGGTGAAAACTCCGAGATCATTGTTGAATTGTTGAATAAAATGGTTTGTCGTTATTTATGGAAATTTTCAGAATAAATGAAAAACATGAGTCTTTTTAAGGAACATTTAACAAATCGAACAATCCTTTTGACAAAATCGTGGCTATGTTCTTATGCAACATGCTCTTGAGACAACTGCCTGTTCCAGTCACACATATTCCACACTTGCATGTGGGAACACTGGTCAGTGACCCTATTTGTTGTGGAGTCCCTACAGAGCTTCACCCTCCCCCCCCCCTCCCCCCTAGTGTCGAGAACTGATGAGTGAACTATGAGGGCGAAGTTACTGATTGGTGAGCGCTGCTGATACCTGTTGCCTGAACCTTGAGTACAGAAGGTACAGCACGAGTCATGGTGGAAGCTAATGGGGCTAGCCACAGCGTGAGGGATGGGGAGCTGGAAGTGTGATTCTGCATCTCCCTTCGATGGCAGTGGCAGCAGTGAGAGGCACAGGGAGTTAGCCAGAAGGGTGACAGTCTGCTTGTCTGACAAAGAAAGCCAAGAGCACAAAACAGCGAAATCCATAGTTGGTGGTGGGTGGAAGGTATTGATAAGTCAGGTAGCAATTGGCGTAGATAGGGTGTCCAGATTAACATGACTAGCTTCAACCCAAAGTGCAGTGTCCGCCAGTCTGACTGTGACTTTTTATGTTCGAAAGTCGTGGACATCGACATCGACTGGACTGTGGGTCACAAGGCTGATGGGAGCGAGTCATCACAGGAATTGGCTCGTCCGAGAAAGATAGGATCCATGCTGGTTTCGGCCTGTTGGTGGGCAATGAGATCAAGGTGGCGAAATTGTAGTGGATTGACAGTTGTCAACAGATGGTGTGTGGCTTCCGCTGGTGATTTGTGGTCACTGTAAATGACGATGTGACAACCCTCAGTATCCTCCTGGAAGTATTGCACAGTCTTGTATACAGCAAACAACTCATGGTCAAATGCCAACTATTTGTTTCAGAGGCTGTGAGTTTCTTGAAAAGGAAACGGAGAGGCTGCATATCACCTGCCACCTCTTGCTGCAGGGTCACTGCAATGGTTAAATCACTTTTGCCCATGGTGGTAGTAAGGTGAATATCTGGTATAGGGCATGCCAGAGAAATAATGGCTGCAAGACACACCTTGGAGTGGTTGAACACTATTTTCATTTCCGTAGTCCACACAAGTTTCCATTTCCATTGTGTGTGTGTGTCCACAAAAGTATCAGTAAGAGGTGCTTGAATCTCCACAGTGTGTGGTAAGTGTCAATGGTAGAAACAGAGGATTCCCAGAAACTGGAGAAGATTATGATAGGTTTGAGGTGGTGAGGTGGCCAACGAGTTCAGCATTGTCTGGTGTTGGTTTGATCTCAGTCTGGAACCGCGTGACCGCTACGGTGCCTTGGGCATGGATGTTTGTGATATCCTTATGTTAGTTAGGTTAAGTTCCAGGGGGCTGATGACCTCAGGAGTTAAGTCCCATAGTGCTTAGAGCCATTTGAACCACTAACTAGATTGCCTCTCATTTCCGTTTCTGAACTTGTTCCCAGTTCTTGCAACATCAATGTCTCTATTACAGAAGCCAGACTAAATGCAACCATTGGCGAAGCGTGGCATTTTTTGTAGGGTAGGCTGAGAATTACGAATATCGAAAAAAATCTTAAAACAGGAACTTGTAAAATTGGAACTGCGAAATGAACTTGGTTACATATTTCTACTAATATTGAACTAATACAGAAATTGTTATAAATAAATGCATAAAATTATTGAACAGCTACACATTAATAAAAATATAGCACATAGTAACTTACCGTTACACCTTTTTACAAATTAGTTCTATTCTCCTGTCCTTTTTCTGGGCAAGCATCGATATCACGATATGTGAAAACTTAGTTTTTTTGAGGATTTCACACTTCCCTTCTCTGAAGCGAAAATCGCCAAACTTGACAGTCTGTCATTTGTCATTGTATTGCGAAAGTACGTTTTATCACGTTTTAATGTTGTCATGCTTCTTTCCCAAGATGCGGTGGTTGCTGCAATTGCAAGAACCACACAGTTTCACACATCAGAGAACACGTTTTTTAATCTATTGTTTATAATCGATTTAAAGAGGTTCTGAAGCTGTAGACGTTTATCTTCACTGCTGTAAATCATGGAGGTAAGAATTCTTACTTCCATGCTGCAAATAAACGTAAGTTCTCTTTTCAATTTTTCACTGTCATAGAAAGGAGATATTTTAAGCGGTTTTTCAACTTGACATATTGGGATATTGTTTAGCCTAATGTAACCTGAGAATTTTTTCTCGTTTTCAAGTTCTGTAAAATCTGTTTCGCCAAAGTCCTGGAATGTAGTTTCCATGTTTTTGTTTTTTTCGGAATCGCTTGCAAGCGATATGTATCGAGCGCGCGACTATCGTGGAGCAAGATATCGATTTTGTTTACAGAGATCGGAATTACGACGACAGAAGATGAACGATATTGATTTTCAGTTTTCGCGTTGGTAACGACAAAAACAATACATGAAAATTGTCCAGTAACGACATTAAATGTAATTTCACTTACCTTACTCGCCATAGATATCGTCATCGTGGACAATGTCGCGTGATGTGTATACTGCTGGTAGAAATCCCTTTTTTCCATAGCAAGGATACACTCCAGCAATACGGTATCTCTTAAGAAAAATGTCAATTTCCTAACAGAAATCTAAACAATTTCAAGTCGTATTCAACTTGGAATCAAAACGCGCCATGTTAGACTAATACTACTGGAAACTTTAGCTGCTTCGGTCATCTCTACGAGACTACTGAAAATAAATATCCTTTACCACTTATAATGTGTCAATTCTGTTGCTCAAAGCGAAATGCTTTCCTGCAGATAACGTGTCATCACTGTAAACCAAATCGGTATGGTCGATACATATCGCTTGCAAGCGTTCTTGATATTATCCATGTTTACTACTACTGTGTCAATTATTTCGACTGCTAACCTTCTCAGTTTCTGAATACTTGCTTCTCTTTCGTTAAAGTTAATTTCAGGCAATTTTGATGAATTTATAAGGCTCTCAGCTTCCACTATGCTTTTCAGTATAATTTCCTCACATCTTAGTCTTTCAACAGCCTAAATGGAGTTTTCAGTTTTGAGTTTACAGCATCTCATGTCCGTGCAGAAATGCGTCCCAGAATGGTTAAAAAGAGGAGCGACTGGCTACATGTTAACTTACTGACAATCAAAGCCATGCACACGAAATATTTCATATTTTTTTCCGACGAGTCCTGCGCCATACCGGCACAACAAGCTATTAATGTTGAAACAAGACAGAATTAAAAAATGGCTCTAAGCACTGTGGGACTTAACATCTGAGGTCATCAGTCCACTAGACTTAGAACTACTTAAACCTAATTAACCTAAGGACATCACACACATCCATGCCCGAGGCAGGATTCGAACCTGCGGCTGTAGCAGCAGCGCGGTTCCGGACTGAAGCGCCTAGAACCGCTCGGTCATATAGGCCGGCCGAGACAGAATAGAGAAGCAAGATACGTTAATGAGGCAATCGCAGTCAACTAGAGATTAGGAACTTTGAGATTTCTGGCGTCATGTAGGTCATCGAAGTCTAGTTCTGTAATACCAGCAAACACAATTACTAAAATTCTGTTGAAACCTGTGAAGTAATTATATCTGTCTGGCAAGGATATGTCTGAGCAACTGGTGTAAAACTTTTTTTTACATTTTGTAATAATTTGCTGATATTGGCATGTATTTTGCAGAACTCTTACCAGTCATTGCACATATATGACGTATTTTTGGAAGTGGAAGCGTTTTTCCGAACTGCTATGTAATTCACTAACCTGTACTATGCTAAAGTGAGCAGAGTCAGGGAATCCTTCGTTGACCATCCTACGTGGTAGAAACAATGATTACCCTTGCCTAGTTCTATTACGATTGAATCTGCGGTATGATATGAACAAAGGTGAATTGAAAACAAACAGCACATACTAATGTCGTGTGGCTGACATGTGAAGCTCTATATAAGTCTGCAGGCTTTCGTGGCCGTTGTCACTGAAGTTAAAATATTCTGGGTTATTAGGCCACGTCATGTTTCTTCTAAAATGAACATTGCTAGAAACGTCAATCATTTTAGAAGAAACATGACGCGGCCTAATAACGCAGAAGATTTTAACTTCATGTGAAGCTCTGTCAACATCTGAATGGAGAATATTGTCAACTCGTCAATACTTGACATCACATGTTCAGTATGTATCGAAAATACTGAGAGTATTTTGAAGACCATCAATAATGCTCATCAATATTTATAGAATTGAAAATACAGCAAATCGCGCCCTCCCACGCTCAATGTATTGACAGTTTGACAATGCTACTGAACGTGTGAGGGCCCTTTTTTGCAACAAAGCATTGGCTATGCTTTGTGCACTCCTGTCTTTGGCTACGTTATAAAACCCTCCGAATCACCCTTGTATTTCTCCTGATTCGCTTTTTCCAAAACGAAAAATTACACTGATTTGACTTCTATTTGATACATCCGTTGTTTTGTCGGCTTGTACTGGCATAAAGGACTTTTTTTAACTTCACTTGAAATTTGTTATTTAACAGCATCTGTAATACAAGTTATTAATCCATTCTGTGTGTCAGAGGAAATGTCTTTCGGATGCCAAATTATCTTTCATATATGGTTCTTCTTCTGCCAGGAAATCCAAAAATTCTAAATAATTTCCTTTAATTACTGACACAGATTGGTCATGAACTGGAAGAGCTAACTCTTGGCATGCTAGAAAGCGGATTGTCGAAACAAGTCTGTTCATTATACTCCTGACCGAGCGAGGTGGCTCAGCGGTTAGACACTGGACTCGCTTTCGGGAGGACGACGGTTCAATCCCGCGTCCGGCCATCCTAATTTAGGTTTTCCGTGATTTCCCTAAATCGCTCTTTCGAAGGGCACGGCCGACTTCCTTCCCCGTCCTTCCCTAATCCGATGAGATCGATGACCTCGCTGTCTTGTCTCCTTCCCCAAAACAACGAACAACCAACCATTATACTTCTGTTTCAATCAACCTTCTCGTTATGTTTCATAGCTTGGAGGCGTGGTGCTTCTGAAAGAGCATGGTCAGCCGATTGTAATTAACAGCTGTTGTGATACGTGAAATGGTACTCCATGCTTTTTAGCCTTTGAAAGGAAATTCTGAAGGCCCTCTTCGCCTACTCCCAGTTTACGCCATTCAAACACGTCATTACCAATTCTAAATTGTAAATAGTAAAAACAAAAAAGTTTTCACCTTACAACTCTGCCACGTAACCGCAGTTGTAAAATGTACCACTGTGACTGAAAATTTCTCACAAATTTTTCACAAGATTTTTTAATAGACAGACTTGCCATCGGCTTTCGTTCACCAGGAATTTATCTTCCACAGGAAGACAAGAGAAGAATGCAAGGTATTCAATTAAAAGAATTCAGTGGCTCTTGTCATGAAATAAACGCGTCCATGACTGTTTGAGGTTGTCAGCAGTACCATGTGTTACAAGACAATACTTTATACATTAGACTATTTACAGTGTTCCTTTCGGCAACACAATGACAAGACAAATGTACGATGACACTTCACTCGTGACAGGGCACACCAAAATATACTTCACCACTTCGTTAATCACTACCAGTACTTACTACATTTTAACTACAAAATTCATGTTCCTGGTTTCACCATAAGCACGTTTAGTACTGTTGGTACGAAAATCTTCAGACACGCTACGAAACTACTGATGCCTGAGATAAGTGAGGATACTAAATTTTAAATCTGAGCAACAATGAAAATACGTAGGCTATTTCCTATCATCCTGCAACGATATCCAATGATCCATTCACATTTATTTTGTAAGAACTATGAATGTTTTCTTGTTGGTTTCTCATTCTCCCCAGCTTGCTGCTAGCGTGCTAGAGGATGCGAAGATAGTGCTCGAAGATAGCTCTCAGGGGAAATGTTTAAACTCAGAAGAATGTTCCTGGAGGCACTGTGTAGCAATTTTGGGCGTGTGAGGTGTCGCATTGTCCTGCTGGAATTTCCCAAGTCAGTCGGAATGCACAATGGACATGAATGGACGCAGGCGATCAGGCAGGATGCTTACATACATGTCACCTGTCACAGTCATACCTAGATGTATCAAGGGTCCCATATCACTCCAACTGCAAACGTCCCACACCATTACAGAGCCTCTACCAGCCTGAACAGTCCGATGCTGACATGCAGAGTCCATGGATTCATGAAGTTGTCTCCATATCTGTACACATACATCTGCTTGATACAATTTGAAATGAGACTCGTCCGACCAGGCAATATGTTTCCAGTCATCAATAGACCAATTTCGGTGTTGACACACCCAGGCAAGTCATAAATCTTTGTGTCGTGCAGTCATCAAGGGTACATGAGTGGGCCTTTGGCTCCAAAAGCCCATATCCATGATGTTTCGTTGAATGGTTTACACACTGACAATTGTTGATGGCCCAGCATGGAAATCTGCAGCAGATTAAGGAAGGGTTGCACTTCTGTCATGTTGCTGATTCTCTTCAGTAATCAGTGGTCCCGTTCTTGCACGGTCTTTTTCCAGCCACAGCGATGTTGGAGATTTGGTGTTTTACTTGATTCCTGATATTTATGGTACACTCGTGAAATGGTCGTACAAGAAAATTCCCACTTTGTAGCTACCACGAAGATTCTATGTCCCATCACTCATGTGCCGCCTATTAAGACTCACTTAAATCTTGATAACCTGCAGTTGTAGCAGCTGTACCCAATCTAACAACTGCGCCAGACAATTATTGTCTTATATAGGTGTTGCCGACTGCCGTGCTCTATTCTGCCTACTTACACCATCTCTGTAGTTAAATATGCATGCCTGTGCCAGTTTCTTTGGCGCTTCAGTGTAGATAACGCTTACATACGGTAGTGGTGCATACATTCATCTTAATATTCTAATTATATTGCATGTTACAATACAGGACAAGTAGATCAGAATTCACTGAGTGAATATAAACATTTATTTACTAAGAAGGCTCTTAACTCCCAATGGAATAGCTTTGGTTCACAAGTTTTCAAAGAATGTGGCAGCTTGTTGAACCATATCTGCCCATTGATTTTAATCTTGTTCTCTACTTGAAGTAATTACCTGTACTACTAGTGTCATAATTATGTGTATCACTGCATTTATTTCTTTTGATTTTACTATTCGGAAAAAATATGACATTTATACAGATACAAGGAATATACTGTTAGATATTTATGTTGGGCAAAGGTTTCATGACAGGACTTTAGTACATGCATTAACTCAATGAACCTTTTCTGTAATACTAATATTCCATTCAGGTGCAGATCTGCTGCACAACCCCACAGCTCTGTTCAAATGGTTCAGATGGCTCTGAGCACTATGGGGCTTAACATCTGAGGTCATCAGGCCCCTAGAACTTAGAACTACTTAAATCTAACTAACCTAAGGACATCACACACATCCATGCCCGAGGCAGGATTCGAATCTGCGACCAGACTGTAGTGCCTAGAACCGCTCGGCCACACCAGCCGGCCCACAGCTCTGTATCATAATTAAGAAAAGGATAAACAGTTCAATTGTAAACAATTTTTAGTGTTTGACTTGGGACTATTTTTGCAGCTGACTTATCAGGTACAAGCTACTGCTGATTTTCTTACACACAGAAGTAATGTGGTTCACCCAATGGAGATTTCTGTCCAAGTGGATGCCAAAAAATTTAATGTTATCTGTTTCTGCTGATGTAATACTACAACCCCATGAGAACCAGTTGTTTAAATGTTAGCATCTGGGATTTAGTAATGGTGTAGAAAATATGTGGTTGCTTCTGTCGCACCCATAGTCGCAGCCGAAATTTGTATGCTAATTAGAAAGCCTTTTTTGACTAGTAATGATGTAGAAAATATGTGGTTGCTTCTGTCACACCCACAGTCGCAGCTGAAATTTGTATGTTAATTAGAAAGCCTTTTTTAACTAATGGTGAATAAATGTTTTTATTCAAGGAAATGAATAATGTTTGAGTAAATATTTTTATTTATCTTTCATGAATAACAATTTTCATCTTTATTCATTATCATTCAAATAAATTTTCTCCAAGTTCATAAGCAACTGACATTAATGTCAAAGGAATGTTGCACTGTTGTATTAAAACAACATCATTTCATGAACAAGAGGTGCAATGTAATAGGCCCAGTTGTAGCAGCACATCTCTAATGAACACCACATAATGTGCCCCCTGCCACATGAGGCGATGGTAAATGAGGTCTTGTTAGTTGATTTTGTAGAACTGGAGCCCACAAAGCAATAGAGAATCATTGCTGGTGATCTGAGACAAGCATAATTCCAGATATGACTACTGCAGCATTAGAAAACGTGGTTGAAGCACAACTAAGATTTGTAAGAATTTGGGCATTGCACACTACTGCACTGCATAACCCATTGAGAGTACTGAGCTCTAGGTTTAAAATCATTTGGCTCCATTGTTTGCATGGGTTGCTATTGGCAAGTATGTAAACTGTTGCTCCACACCAGTGCTTTATGCACAGTATTCTTCAAAATATATGTTTCACAATCAAGTTGATATGTGCTTCTTGATGAATCTGTTCCCACATGATCCAAAACAATCTCGTGAAATTCTGGAATGTGAGTCATTATTCATTGAGAAACACTGTGTCTCATAAAATCTTATTGAACAAACTGCAATTCTATGGCTTTACAGGAAGTGCTCTGGAATTGATAAAATCTTATCTAAGTAATAGAGTGCAGAAGGTGGTTTTTAATGGTGCAGAATCAGATTACTTACCTGTGGGCATGGGTGTCCCACAAGGTTCTGTACTTGGCCCAATTCTATTTATTATTTATACACTCCTGGAAATGGAAAAAAAGAACACATTGACACCGGTGTGTCAGACCCACCATACTTGCTCCAGACACTGCGAGAGGGCTGTACAAGCAATGATCACACGCACGGCACAGCGGACACACCAGGAATCGCGGTGTTGGCCGTCGAATGGCGCTAGCTGCGCAGCATTTGTGCACCGCCCGCCGTCAGTGTCAGCCAGTTTGCCGTGGCATACGGAGCTCCATCGCAGTCTTTAACACTGGTAGCATGCCGCGACAGTGTGGACGTGAACCGTATGTGCAGTTGACGGACTTTGAGCGAGGGCGTATAGTGGGCATGCGGGAGGCCGGGTGGACGTACCGCCAAATTGCTCAACACGTGGGGCGTGAGGTCTCCACAGTACATTGATGTTGTCACCAGTGGTCGGCGGAAGGTGCACGTGCCCGTCGACCTGGGACCGGACCGCAGCGACACACGGATGCACGCCAAGACCGTAGGATCCTACGCAGTGCCGTAGGGGACCGCACCGCCACTTCCCAGCAAATTAGAGGCACTGTTGCTCCTGGGGTATCGGCGAGGACCATTCGCAACCGTCTCCATGAAGCTGGGCTATGGTCCCGCACACCGTTAGGCCGTCTTCCGCCCATGCCCCAACATCGTGCAGCCCGCCTCCAGTGGTGTCGTGACAGGCGTGAATGGAGGGACGAATGGAGACGTGTCGTCTTCAGCGATGAGAGTCGCTTCTGCCTTGGTGCCAATGATGGTCGTATGCGTGTTTGGCGCCGTGCAGGTGAGCGCCACAATCAGGACTGCAAACGACCAAGGCACACAGGGCCAACACCCGGCATCATGGTGTGGGGAGCGATCTCCTACACTGGCCGTACACCACTGGTGATCGTCGAGGGGACACTGAATAGTGCACGGTACATCCAAACCGTCATCGAACCCATCGTTCTACCATTCCTAGACTGGCAAGGGAAATTGCTGTTCCAACAGGACAATGCACGTCCGCATGTATCCCGTGCCACCCAACGTGCTCTAGAAGGTGTAAGTCAACTACCCTGGCCAGCAAGATCTCCGGATCTGTCCCCCATTGAGCATGTTTGGGACTGGATGAAGCGTCGTCTCACGCGGTCTGCACGTCCAGCACGAACGCTGGTCCAACTGAGGCGCCAGGTGGAAATGGCATGGCAAGCCGTTCCACAGGACTACATCCAGCATCTCTACGATCGTCTCCATGGGAGAATAGCAGCCTGCATTGCTGCGAAAGGTGGATATACACTGTACTAGTGCCGACATTGTGCATGCTCTGTTGCCTGTGTCTATGTGCCTGTGGTTCTGTCAGTGTGATCATGTGATGTATCTGACCCCAGGAATGTGTCAATAAAGTTTCCCCTTCCTGGGACAATGAATTCACGGTGTTCTTATTTCAGTTTCCAGGAGTGCATAAATGACTTACCATGTAACATAGTTGGGCCGTCAACTAGGACTTACTTATTTGCAGATGATCTTGGAGTCTGTATAATTGCAGAAACAGCATAGAAGGTGAAATATGAAGAAGACCAGTGCACTGTCAAAGTTGAAAATTGGTGTAAAGCTAATTCCCTTTGTATCAACCGAAAAAAAATACAAGACTTGTATGTATCGTGGAATAATAACACTGAACTTGAGCAGAGCTCAAATGCTGTTAATTTCCTTGGAATCTCAATCGATTCAAAATTATCCTGGGGTAGTGATATAGAAAAAGTGGAAAACAGCATTAGCAAAGGAATATTTGCTCTAAGGAAGCTGCGTCTTTGTCTAAACGTGCCAGTACTTAAAGTGGTTTATTTTGCTTTAATACACAGTCACATTTCCTATGGTACAATACTATGGGGACATCAAAGCAAGGCAGCTAATGTCTTCAAACTACAAAAGATGGCAATAAGACTGATATGTAGCTTGGCACCCAGAGCTCACTGTAGGCCAAGCTTTAAAAAATTACAGATTATGACCCTGCCATCAATATTTATACTACAGTGTGTAATGCATATTAAGGAAAACAAGTTATCAACAGTATGACATGTAACATAATTATAACACAAGAAACAAGGAGGACCTAGTTTCTTTCCGATGTAACTATAAAAAAACACAAAATGCTTCTTATACAAGTCCATAAAATTTTTTAATGCCATACCCCAACATATCAGGGATCTTCCAATTCAACAATTAAAAAAAAAGAAAAAGTAAAAGAATTTCTTATTGAGCTCAGCACTTATGAAACTGATGAATTTTTAAGGGAGGCAAAGAATATGGTATGACTACACTTTGTGATCAGTTTTTATATACTTCTATATATGAGTAAGTCTGTAATTGGCTAAATTTACTATGCAATATCAATTTGTACCAGAAGTTTCTCTGTTTTGTTTTTGTGTGAAGGTACCATAATTATTTGTGTAATATTTATATTGTGTAATATTTTTCTTGTTTTTGTAATTATTTGTGTAACATTTATACTATGTAATATTGACTTTTGTAATGCCTCAGATGATCTATGAGGTCTCTACAACAATAAAAATCAATTAATCAATCAATCAAAACTTGATCAGTTCTCCGCAATCAGAATGACCCAGTTTCTATCCACAGCAAAAAATGACCTCCAATTTGAATGATACAAAACTTTTATCTGTATATTTATTCAGTTATCTTGGCACTACATCCTATTGTACCATACACCAAAAGATGTCTGTTAAGTCCCTGTATTGAGCAATAGCCTGTCTTTGAGAATCAGTCAGGGAATGTAATTTGCACCATGGACACATCACAGGCAATATATCACAGCCGAATTCTATGTGGCACACAGTAGTCTGTCATGAAACGTAAGCAGCTTACTAGCACATACCTCACACACATTACAAATTCAAGACCGTGCACTCTCTGAAATATTAATTTTCAAGCATTAATTTGATGTCTCAAAATGTTCAGTTTATGATCCTCTGTCATTTGTATAATTGTGTTCCTAATAGCTTGAGACACACTGTATGGTGAGGTAATGAAATTTTGGTTGTAAGCCATACCTTGTATGGGGCTATCCATCATCTTATCTAGGAAATATATAAGTGTGACTTCCCAGTCATTAATTTAAAGCTCAGTGTTAGTTGATGTTTGTCAGAACTTCAGTACATTTGAGGTAATCACACATATGCATCAAAGAATTTGAAACTACAGGTATTTTACTGCTTTCTTTGAACTGATAGATGTAAGCAACACATTTTGGAAAAAGTAACAAATTGATGTTTTTTGAAAGGTGGATTTCGATCAGCACACAAGTAAATAAACTTCAATAAATGTATTACTAAAACAACAGTTTCTTTAATCATATTTTTCATATAAACAAATACAAAAATATCAATAAATTCTTTGTAGACATAAATCTCTTTTCAAAAGAGAATACAACAGGCTTACTCATAAGCTGAGAAAAATCTCAGAGAGCATTTAAAGTCATTTAACTAGTACAAAGTTTGTAATAAGATCGCATTACACAGCAAGATGTTACACGGAATCTTTGCTTAGAGAGTGTTTTAATGAGATGAGTAGCCATCTTCCTGGTGACTCATGATGTTCAATATTCCTGTGTTGTTTTAGTATATTTTCTAGTAATTCGGTTGAGAGGCAGTTGTTTTAGATGACAGCTTCTGTTTGGAATGCAAATAATGAGGTCACAAGTGCAACTGTAGCAGTAGCAACAGCTGCAAATCTTCCAAGGCTGGGCTGGAGCTGATCGATCCACAAATCACTAAGTCTGAACCGTGGCACCTGTACTTCAGTGTTTCGTGGAGCCTTTGTCTGTTGCACTTTGTTACTGGATATGAGTCCCTCAGCAGCTAGGATCTGTATCAAAATTGTATTTTTTAAATGTACAACAGTCACAATCAAAGATGACAGTTTTATTGAAAGTGGAAGCCACATTTCAAAGCAGTCTTCTCAATTTTTTGCAGCATCTCAGTATGTCATGACTTGTATATGAAAAAGTTACTAAATACTACAATATTTCCAAATAAACAGCACTGATTATTATAAAAATCAACTGCAATATCCAAAAGATATAAAAGATAACAATAAAGAACATTCCCTGCACTAAATACCATTTACTTATCTTCAATAGCAGTTCATCAGATAGTCAAATATTATATAACCATTTTCATCTAATTTAATTGTGAATTTAAATTATATCCTACATAATTATATCCTTCATAATGTTTTATCAGCCTAATTTACTGGGCCACTGATTTTCATTTCAATAGCCACTGAAAGAAATGGACACACTAAGATAGTTGAGAGCCAGAAAAGATGAGAAAAATTTTCAGTGTCTGAAAACTGGAGACATTTTGTTTGGAAATCTCTTCAAGCATACCAATTACAGGTACCAATTATTTGAACTGTGGAAAATTTTGTATACTGTTTATTTAACATGCTCATATCTTAGTCACTGTTTAAGGATATGTAACACTCATCACAGCCAGTCCCCCTCTCCCTTTTCATCCAATCTCATACAGGTAAGACAACACTTTTTTCTAAGAAAACTTCATTTCTGCTGAATACAGGGTGAATCCATCATGGTATTACAAACTTTATGGGATGATAGAAAAGAGTAAATACATCAATTTGATGTCAGGGGTCCTGGTCTATAAACAACCAACACAAAAGGTATAAGTGAAAATCTGACAGTCAATCTCTTCTATTGCAAGCTATTTACTTTCCATATCTGTGGAGGATATAGTATGGACCAAAACTAGAAAAAAAAGTGTGCAGTAAACATGGGATCTAAAGTACATACCTTAAGAGGTATGGGCACTTGTTCAGTAAAAGAAGTGCTTTCACAGTCGAAAAGATGAACAAATGCTCAAAGCTCTTAAGGGAGGCACTTTAGAGCCATGTCTATTGCACAGTTTTTTCCCTTCTTTCGGTCCATACTATATCCTCCCCAGATATGGAAAGCAAAGAGCTTGCAATAGAATAGACTGACTGACTCAGATTTTCACTTATAACTTCTGAGTTGGTTGTTTCCAGACCAGGACCCCTTACATCAGGTTGATATAATTACCCTTCTCCTACTATTACTAAACATTTCATTAACTTTTATGGGTTTCCTCCAGCCATTGCTTGAAGAGTAGATTTTTTTTTTTTGTCTATCCACTTATATCATATTTTCAGAAAGTGATTATTTTTGTTAACATATTACCCATAAAAGTTTGTAACATCATCACAAGTAAAGGGTGAAGAGGAATTAACTGATGGCTAACCTGAGTAGCAGCACGCTCTCCGGCTTCCACTGCTCCACTCATGTAACCAGTCCATTCAAGGGCTGTTTCTGTCCCAGCAAGAAAAATGCGGGAACCAATTGGTTCTCTAAGTGCAGGGCCATAGCGGGTCAGTGAACCAGGTGGAAAGTAGCAAGTGTAGCAGCCTCCAATGTACTGTTCCTCACTCCACATTTTATCTACATAATGTGCAGGCTGAAACACGCAAATAAAAAAGTCACTTTTTGTTGCAGTGTATTCATATGTATGTGCTGCTGCAAAATACTATACTAGGTAAACTATTACACAAAATATGCTCACTTTTTAATAACACAAGAAAATAATATCCAAGTAATATAATGGTCTTAGTATCTACTAACATTTTATATGAAGCTGTTACTTACATAACTGGTATCAACAAAAATATTCTTGGAAGGAAAATCCTAATAAGCACCATAGAGCTTCTAGTGAAAAAACAAAACTGTACATTCTCCCCACGACCAAATTAGTGAATTAACATTCAGCATGGAGCTAATATTATTAGGCAACATATCTCTTTTCTGTATAATTTTAAAAGAGAAATGCAGTCTTGCAATAGAACTGTAAGTTTTCCATTTTCATCGTCTGTTATGTTTATTTTTGTAGCCATGGCAGAATTGTTTTTACATGCAGAAAGAGAATACAGCTGTTTCAATTGAAGGGATTGACTAAGAATCAGAAACACCAACAAAATGACTTCTTTTATCAAGACATATGTGATATTAAAATATGAACTTACTGTCTGTAATGGAAAACTTGTAGTATGTGATCTTTCAGGCAAAGGGACAGTTTACAAATTTTTGGGGTTTGCAGTTGAGTTGTTATTTTCTTTAAATAATATTTCAACAACTTTCATAGATCCAGTATGAAATTTTCACTTTGCAGCAGAGTGTGCGCTGATATGAAACTTCTTAGCAGATTAACACTGTGTGCCAGACCGAGATTTGCCACGTGCCCTTGAAACACAAAGATCTCACATTCGGATCTCAGTCTGACACAGTTGTAATCCGCCAGGAAGTTACATATCAGCATACACTCTGCTGCAGAGTGAAAATTTCATTCTGGAAACAACCCCCTGGCTGTGGCTAAGCCATGTCTCCGCAGTTCCTTTCTTCCAGGAGTGCTAGTCCCACAAGTTTCGCAGGAGAGCTTCTGTAAAGTTTGGAAGGTAGGAGATGATGTAGTGGTGGAATTAATTATGTAGCTTAGTTGGTAGATCAATGTGAAAGGCAAAGGCCCTGAGTTCAAGTCTCAGTCCGAAAAACAGTTTTAATATGCTGGGAAGTTTCAACTTTGTTATGTGTCTTTCAGAGGTCTTGCAGATTTCGTTTCTCATCATTTAGACTGTAATTAAACTGGGAATGAATCTCACTGTATGTTGCCAAAGTGATTGTCTCCTGGTGCCATTAAAGAATAAAAGTCTCTTACTGCAAATCCATATACTTGTAAAACACCAAGTAACATGCTACAAAATAGAAACCATGTTATGGGTTCAACAAAGGCCAAAAGCCTGTGTGCATACTCATTAAAAATACTGCTAATGAGAGAAAGGTAGATACTGGAAACACGAAAGATTGTGGTGGGCTTCCATTCTGAATGAACTTCACAGAAGCTGTGAAAAGGCAGCATGTATAAACTTCTATTCATGAGCATACACAAACTGAACCGGCAGTGTCAGATATGTGAATAACAGGGGCCTAGTGTCAGTTTCAGATGAGGTAACTTTAAATGATATTGTTGTTAACTGTTACAAAATAACTAAGTAAAAACTTACTATCAGAGCTTCCTCAGATTTGTAAAACTTTGCCAAAGACAAACAGACAGCAGTCTTCCTTCCTTCTAAACTCATTTTAGACAGTTTTATGGCTTGGTCACCATATATGAAGCAAATAAGGCCACACAGAGTAACTCCAGGTTTAATATCTTCCAGGACATGGCTTACTATTTCAATGCCATCACCACAAGTTACAAAGCCACTGTAACCTACAAAAATCAAAGGCATTTCTGAAATAGTGTGATTCATTGATTTGTTCATACAAGACAATGACTTCAGTCATTTGACTTTAATGTAACATGGGTCCATTTTCATTATTAATACAAAAAAACTCATATTTTATAAAATTCTTTTCATACCTTGGTTAATCCAGAACTGTTTTTCATAGAAAACTAAACACTTCATCACCAATCCCATTGGAATCCTCTGCAATAGCCCATTTCTTAATGGTGGCAGTGGTGGATCAAAGTGAATCTTCATCTATAATTTACAACAAGTTTTCATTAACCAGTTTGTGTTACTATCTTCGTAGTGGGGGTGATATTGTTTTTACAGCAAGAACATATCTTAATGTGATTAATAATCATATTACATGTCAAATGTACCTGCACTGATGGTGGTGTGGCAAGTATCACATAGGAACCGACAAATTCCTTGCCCTGTAAGGTCTGTACTTTGACAGTGTTTCCATGGTACTCAACTTTTACAACTGGGCAGTTCAGGTGTATGCAACCTGTAGTGCACAAAAACATTTTACTGTAAAAAAGGAAATCATACGATTAACAAAAAATTCAATTATAGAATGACTTATGAGAGTGCTGCATACCTTCTAGCTTCTGTGCTAGCTTAATGCTAATTTGTTGAGTGCCACCCTGGATCCTGTTCTCCTGAGCACCATCTTTAATGCTCCACAGGCTGTCCATGCCCTTTCCTTGGTGCATGTACCACAAATAATACAACAAGGAGATCTCATAGGCATCAGCTGTGTTGTTAAACTGACATATTGATTCAAGGAATTCAACTGCATCTCTGCAACACAAGTAACTTTATCAATTAACTCTCATTGTGTCTTAATATATACATTTGTAAGATACAGCCTCTTTTCCTATCTCCTACTATTGCAATGTATGTGCATATTTGTTGACTCAGAAATCTTTATTGTTGTTGTTGTTGTCTTCAGTCCTGAGACTGGTTTGATGCAGCTCTCCATGCTACTCTATCCTGTGCAAGCTTCTTCATCTCCCAGTACCTACTGCAACCTACATCCTTCTGAATCTGCTTAGTGTATTCATCTCTTGGTCTCCCTCTACAATTTTTATCCTCCACGCTGCCCTCCAATGCTAAATTTGTGATCCCTTGATGCCTCAGAACATGTCCTATCAACCAATCCCTTCTTCTTGTCAAGTTGTGCCACAAACTCCTCTTCTCCCCAATTCTATTCAAAACCTCCTCATTAGTTATGTGATCTACCCATCTAATCTTCAGCATTCTTCTGTAGCACCACATTTCAAAAGCTTCTATTCTCTTCTTGTCCAAACTATTTATCGTTCATGTTTCACTTCCATACATGGCTACACTCCATACAAATACTTTCAGAAACGACTTCCTTACACTTAAATCTATACTTGATGTTAATAAATTTCTCTTCTTCAGAAACGCTTTCCTTGCCATTGCCAGTCTACATTTTATATCCTCTCTACTTCGACCATCATCAGTTATTTTGCTCCCCAAATAGCAAAACTCCTTTACTACTTTAAGTGTCTCATTTCTTAATCTAATTCCCTCAGCATCACCCGACTTAATTTAACTACATTCCATTATCCTCATTTTGCTTTTGTTGATGTTCATCTTATATTCTCCTTTCCAGACTTTATTAGGTACAAATATTGTTACAAGTACCACAGAAACTATAACAGTTATTACAGCATTACTATACACTTTCCAAACATTAAGAGCCAAGTGATAGTCACTGAGATATTTAATTATGGGCATACATAAGATGTGTGTACTTCACTACAAAAATGTCCTGAAGCAGTAAGACAAACATGAAAGCAGCCGTGTCATTTACCATCTCTGCTGCAGACACTGTACAACTTTTTATGCTGATGTGATGACCAACCAGCTGTCCACAGGGATGAATGGCCACCACCAAATTGTTACCAAGAACAACATGCAGTTCAGCAAAAAATGCTCAGTTTCAATGGCTGTTTCAGAACACTGGTCATTCGGATCCTCCCATCCACCATCAGCTTCTCTGAACTAAACAGATGGGAATTATCCTTGCAACACATCCTTCGCACTGTTATTGTCCTGGCCGCAATCTCCAGTAACCCACTGTCCCCATGCCCTCAACCCAAGATTTTCCCCTTTGTCCATCCTGTCACCCCTTGCAATTCATGTCAGCATGCCACCTTCAAGACGTGTCGCTCCCTACTGGCTGTGACAGCCATGAATCATGTACCTACCTCATGTACCTGCTATCTCTCCCTCCTGGATTTCTAGCCAGCAAACCGGCTGCCTCCCTCAGAACTGCTAACCGCTCAACCCCAAGGCCGCTCCCTACTTCCCACCTTTCTCTCCCTTTACCCATACCTTTCACCTTTAATACCTTTTACCTTTAATACACAACCCCCACCACAACCTAGTCTACCTACTGAAATGCAGCTGTGTGTGTGTGTGTGTGTGTGTGTGTGTGTGTGTGTTTTCTACTTTACCTTGGAAAAGGATTACTCCGAAAGCTAGCAAGTTTTCTTTCTTATGTATGTGCCTATCAACAACTTAAAGCTTCTGCTTTTTGGTGAGTGGTCTCCTTTAATTCAAAAGTAGTTACATTCTACAAGAACTTTCCTACAACCATTTATAGCCACATTTGGTCTTTTCAAACAGCGAATTTGCTTAGAATGTCTTCAATGCTAGCAGGACTCTAAACATTACAGCAAACAATATTGACAATAATAGGCAGTTACAGATACTACTTTGGCAAATTTTCTTATCAGGATGACATCTACAATATCTGCTCCAGCCACTGAACATTTCAGTACTCTGCAAAAACTTGAATGCAAATGTTTTTCGAGCAATGTCTTTCATTTATGGCAGTAGTTTTAATACACGATGACTGCAATGTAGATGCAATTTTGATGCTACATAATTTGAAGCTGTGATATTTGGGAAGTTTCTGGCTATTCTAGGACATTCTTACATCATGATAATCCCATAGGAATGTTTTTGTTATTAGCCTTATCGTGTGTTTCAGTGTTTGTGACCCATGTAATGGAAACTTACAGAAAAGACATGTAGCTAAAGAAACTGACTGGAAATTGTGGTGTTAAAAGGACACCAACATTATACAATGTCATGACAGTAAACATTAGTATATTGCTGAACAAAAATGTTCTCTTCTGCCAAAAGCATAAAGAAAATTGTGTAATGGTGCCCTAATGTTGTCTTGATTATAAGAAGTGGCAGTCAATGTAATTCTCATTAAAAATGAGTATCATGAATTTAAAAATGGGAGATGATAGATAATGCATTTCAGAAATGTTCAAGAATGAGTGTTTCTCAATCTATAGTGGCAAAATGCTCTGATATCTAATGACAGGAGACACCTACTAATTTAAGATTTTTAATTGTTTGAAGAATTACAGAAACCAGCAACTTTTTATGTAGCTTTATTTGTGACAGGGTGTGTTTTGGCTTTTAATCCAATCTTCATCAATGTTATCTTTTTATCAACTGTATTTTCAACATTGCAGCTGTCTTTCAGTTTGTAACTTGTATCTCCTTGTTTTGACATATTTTGAGCTTTAATGATGCACTGACTGTGTGGCTGACTTACAAGCCATGTAGTTACAGTTGCCCAAAATGTTTCTCAGCACAAATAAAGTTATATAAAATTGGCTGGCAGCTGTAATTATTCAAGCTATTTAATCCATGGCCACAGAGCTCAACTATCATCATCATGCATAAATTAATGTATGATTTCTATATTTGAATTTTATTCTAAATTGTGGCATTTTATGATAAGTGGATACAGTTATAACTTGAAAAATTAGCTAGTTCAGGAACAAAGCTTTTATCACAATATTTAATAATTTAGAAATATTATAGACCTTGTCCAGCAGTGCTTGCGAAGATATTCACGCACAGTTATTGCATCCCACTCTTGTGCAAGGGGAGCATTCCAAGGTTTGTCTGTTGGTACTTGGCGACACAATTTGTCCATACGGCGCACCATTCGAACTACATCCCATGCTGCCAAGGGATTACTCTTCCAGAATGTGGGCCATGGTCCATTATATTGGCAGTGCCGGCCCTGAAACAAAAGTCTATATGGTAATTTGCTCTTTGAGAACTAAATAATTTACTTTGACATATCATTGTTCAATGAAATAGCTCAGGTAATATCGTGGCAGTGTGTTTATAATTTAAATTATCCATTTGAAATTCCAGATCTTTATCTTTCTTCATCTTGAAGCAATTAATAGCTTAAGAAACATGAGAAAGTGGAACCACATAATTGGAAAGGGCATCAAATTGCAAAACAGTTTATATATCGTTATATAGTCCATAAAACAATTTATGGATATGCCTTTGATTTTTATTATAAACTTCAACACATCTTTTGATGATTACACCAAGTTAAGGTCTGCAGGAGGTATGTATTTACGAGTCCACTAATATGTGTATTCATGTTTGAGATTTTCTCTGGCTGTGCCAGCTGTAGGACTTCTTGCTAAGTTTCTCCCAGACAATGACATACAAAGAATGTTATTAAAACTAATATCTTAAAAAAAGATTGGATAGCACTAGTGCATGTCTCTAATAAGAATGAAGTTCATAGAAATTCTGAGAAAATATAGGTGAGTAACAACTACCAAGCAGAATGAGGAATTCACTCTACAAAAAGATGTACATTGAAATGTACCTTGTAGGTGGGTCTTTTGCAAGTAACACGCTATGACTGCACCATCTGAGCATGTACTTTGGATTACTCAAAGCTTCAGTCTGCTAGTACCTGTAAAAATCCCGAGAAACTCTCAATAGAGAGGAAGTGCAAAGTAGCAGATAGGCATGTAATCTAAGTATTGGGCAGGAGAATGCCTTTTCTTCATCAAAGTGTACCACACACATGCATGAGTGCACACATGCTCTCTCTCTCTCTCTCTCTCTCACACACACACACACACACACACACACACACACACACACACACACACCCTCTTGATATGGCTGCCTGACTGAGCATTGGTAGTGTGTAGTTGTGTTTATCATTTTTGTGTGCTCTGATGAAGGCTGCAAGTTCCCAAAGCTGAGCTGGTTTTTTCAATAACTTATTCAAGTGTCTCTGTTTCTCACATTGATGGAACTGTCAAATAACATATTCTGAGCCACACTGAAAGGCATGTAAGCTTATAAAGTCTGTGAAAAAGTAGTAGGGATAACTGGGTACCACAAAACAATTTCGCAATAACTCACTAAAATAAATTCATTATAATGCTTATATTCCTCTTTGAAAGAAGATATTTTGCTTAAACATATATTTTAAGTCACTATTATTTAAACATTTCCACATTCCACACCACTTGTAACCCAGTTCATATCAGAAAGGAAGATTAGAGTTTAACAGCCTGTTGATAATGAAGTCATTAGAGACAGAGTTTAACAGATAAGCAAGGGATAACTATGGCCTCAATATTTTTCCCCTGGTGGCAAGCAGATCTACTGTGTGGATTAATGATGATGGCAACCTCTTGGTTAAGTATTTTGGAGGTTCCATTTGGATCTCCGGCAGGGACTACTCAGGAGGATGTTACCTTCAGGGCAAACAAAACTGGCATTCTATGGGTCGACAGTAAGCAGGTTCAAAAGGTTGTAGGTTGTGGTACCTATTCAGAGATGAAGAGTCAGCATAAGAGCTGCATCAAACCAGTCTCCAGACTAAAAAAGAGAACATAATAAAAGAAATATATCTGAATTACTAAAGTAGCATGATATTAAAATTATTGGCTTATAGTACAGAAAAGACAAGGTCAAATCATGGTCATGTTATGGGTTAATTACTTTCCCTGTAACTTCAAATATTGCTCTCATGGCATACAAGGATGTTTCCATAAGGAACATATTCTAAGTTTTTCTCCATTTACTGTTTTAACTTTTTTTTTAAATTCTGCGTCTCCCATTGGGATGCTAAGCCACATATATATTTTTATTCCACACCATCTGTAACCCAGTTCACATAAGTATATAATTTGAACTTGTCTTTTTGTACTATAAGCCAATAATTTAAATACCAAGCTAGTTTATTCACTCAAACATATTTCTTTCATTATGTTCCCTTTTAGACTATCTATGAAAACCATTTTAAAAAAGAAAGAAACATGCTATATCACTGTTGCCTATCTCTAGGAGCATTGTTGAGTGCTGCACAAATGTCACCTACTTCAGTTCAATGAAAGTAAAAAAGCAGGTGTTTTGCTAAAAATTTATGGATATGGCTAGATCTGCTAACAGATAATAATTTCAGCTTTCATGACAACACAGGTTTGAAAGTGTCAACAAGTAATGCAGAAAAAAGGAGAAGACAGCAAAATCTGATGAAGAAGTCAGTTGCCACACTGAACGCAGAAGACCTTCATCTTGTTTCCTGAATAATATGAACACTTCTTCCTGTCTAGTAACAGCCACAAGGTTCTGTCCACATTTACAGCACTGACATTACATTTTCCTCATGTTTCAGGAAACACAATGCTTCCAATTACAATGAATTCCATTTCTATCCCTGTGGGACAAAATATGAATGTGATCACCACAATCAACAAACACTGTTGATCCTTAACACTAACCTTGCTATAATGCACTCTGTCTAGTGCATCAAGACATGGTATTAGCTCACATCCAAGTTCTTTGATCAGTTTCATGATATGTGTTTGTGTTGGGCCAACAAATGATGCTCCAAGATCAGCCCACCCATAGTCCTTGTCACTCCCTTCATGTTCTGTAGAAGGGGTGAGCGTGAATGTTCGGCCACCGACTCTATCTAAAGCTTCCAGAACTGTCACCTCAATTCCTCGTTTATGTAATTCAAGTGCTGCAGCCAGTCCTGTAATGAATATTTTCTTTTTATAAATCATTTTAAAGCGAACTCTATAGGAATAAAGCTTAGCAAAATAACACCAGAAAAAATTCTTAATATGTGACTTCTGAGTTGTAGAGATTTGAGATGTCAAACCAGGAAATTAAAATAAACATTCATGTATCCTCTTTATTTTGTGGTTGTTCTGGTAAACTCCTGAAACAATGGATTTTTTAAAAGATTTGTTAATAATTCCTTACCACTTAGTCCTGCTCCAATAACAACAACGTTAACTTTGTCTGATCTGGCCATTGTACCCTTTCTGCAAGCACCTGTTAACTGAAGTGGCTCTAAATGCTGTTGGTAATACTTTATATAGGTACCTCTGTTTACAAAAGCACAAAATGACAAACATCTTTCTGAAGAAAAACAAAATGTAAATGACAAACATTGTTGACAGGAAAGAATGAGATGAAGGGGAGGGGAAGGGGAGATGGCACATGCGGGGAGAGAGAGAGAGAGAGAGAGAGAGAGAGAGAGAGAGAGAGAGAGAGTGTGTGTGTGAGAGAGTGAGAGAGAGAGAGGGGGAGAGAGAGAGAGAGAGAGAGAGAGAGAGAGAGAGAGAGAGAGAGAGACTATCTTATCAGAAAATAAATATGAACTTGTTGGCACATGTGTTTGCATGCCCCCAGTCAGATTTTGCAAACAATTAGTTTCTTTCATAACAAACACCTTCCTTGTTTTGATGCTCATATATCTCAGAAAGTACATATCAATGTTACTGAAGAAACTATTTTTAATCCCAGAGAAATTGTAATTACAGACCATTAAAAAATTTGGTTAAGATGGAAGCACATTTTGACATTTTAGCTGGATTTACTGCTGTAGACCATTTATCCTTCATATTCTGTAGATCCCAACAAGAAAGAGAACATTTAGGGATTTGGAACAGGTAAAATTATATGTTAATGTAAGTCAAAAAGTTAATCTGTACATTGTAAAACACAAAAACCACTATTATTATGCTAAATACTATTAGGGGGCATATGCTACATTGAATCAAGTAAATTAGAAAGAAAAATGCTATTTCTACTTCCTCAGTTATATTAAACAGCTGCTGTTTATCACCTATTGGTAACTCAACACTTACTTGATTGGAAGAAAACAGTTAGTTAATTTCATGTTTCATGGGTCATTTGCATGATTAATTGTAATGATGTGAAAAGAGTCATTTTACACTCACATCACAAATTAATTTGTAAATATGGCTACATACTGGACATTAATAAGACTTTTTGTTTTCATTTGAATATTATTATTAGTGAATTCTCCCAATAAATGGAAGACATTAAGCAAATGACTCAGTCAGCTTCTTTTTAGGTTCTTCTTGTTGTTCCAATAGGCTTTCATTCTTTCCGAGAAGGCTTGGTTACATTCTTCTGACCTCTTTGGTCTGGACTGTTTTTGTTCGGTTGCTCTGATGTAACTTCTTGTTTGTCTACTTTGCATCTGAATTTCTCTCTGTCGAAAATGTTGGTTGGTCTTATGTTTGCATTGTTGAGATCCTTTTGAATTTTATTCAGCTCATGTGTCAAGTTCTTAAGTGAAGTTTCATAGTTTATTATCCTATTTTTGATTCAGTATTATTATTACTACATTATTATTATTATTATTAAGTATATAGATGTAAGTTAGTAATTCCTACTCTCCAATCATTACAACAATGGAAATTCCGCTATAGAATAGAAGGAGTTCTCAAGGAAAAAATTTTTCCGTTCATTTCCAAATTTTACTTTCCTGTCCGTCATACATTTTATATCACTGGGTAAGTTAAGAAACAACTTCACTGCAGCATTGTGCACTCCTTTCTGTCCTAAAGACAACCTTAATGTGGAGTAGTGAATGTGATTTTTCCTTCTGGTATTGTAATTATGTACATAATTGTTCTTTTTGAACTAGAGTGGATTATCACAACAAAGTTCAGGAGGGAATAAATATAGCGTGATGCAGTAGTCAGGATGCCCAAATCCTTAAACACATGTCTACAAGATGATCATGGGTGAGCATCACATATTTAGGTTTCCCAAATTTTGTGAGACCAGCCCAGGACACGTATCCCTACTAGAATAACTTCATTTATAGGCACACTAATTGATAATACAGGGTGTACATAAAGTCTGGGAACAATTTTAATTATTTATTACACAAGAACCAAACATTGTACAGATATCATACATATGTTATTTTGAAGAGAAACCCTTAAAGTTTTTTTTTCACGTATACCGTCACAGCATAGTCTGGTAATTTGCCAATAGTCATGTGATAGTTACAAACATGGCGAGTTTTCTGTGTGTTGGAGTTCAACAAAAACAAGTGTGCTACAGCTGTTCAATGGATGTTTAGAACAAGTATCATACGAAACCACCAACAAGGAAGGCTATTTACCACTGGCACAACAAATTCATTACAACAGGTTGCTTGTGCCCAGCAAAGAGAAGCGGACATCCCACTGTGAGTGAAGTGAATGTGGCAAGAATTTGATTACCATATTGATGTCTCCTGGGCCACTCATGGTTTGCATATCGAATGTTTGTAAAAAAAAAAAACTTTCAGTGTTTCTCTTCAAAATGCAATATGTATGACATCTGTTTAGTCTTTGTGCAATAAATAATTTAAAGTGTCCCTGGACTTTATGTACACTCTGTATATTTATAGACCAGACCAAAATAGGTGACACAGCTACCAGGCAAATCCTAAAAGGTCTCTCTCACCATGATGGACAAAGACTCACTATTAATGGTGCAAGTATCTATGAGAATGGATGTGGACACCGCTGGAACATAGCTAAGATAATTAATAATGAAACTACAAACTTCTAAAACATATCTGCAAGACATAGATTCGAGACCTGTGTACAGTTTAGATAATGCCAATTCCAAATACAATCTTTTTAGTACTGAAGTGGCATTGATATTTAAAAGTACCTTCCCAAAAAGGATATATAACATAACACCAAAAAGCCCTGGGTAACCGCTGGTAATAAGATTTCATGCAAATGAAAATGAGAGCAGTAGGACTCAAAACATTGTTCTTTCTGAACAACGAAGACAGTGAAGTAAAAAATCAACAGATTGTGGCAAAAATATTTAGTGAACACGTTTTAAGCGTTGCTGAGGAAACAGGACACAATGACTCCCTAGGAAAGGCCATAAAACTACTGAAAGATATTTCCCAGATTTTTTAGATCAGATAGTGATAGCACCTATAACAGTATAGGAAGTAAGAAAAACCATTATTTCTTTAAGAAGTAAAAATTTGTATTCTATACCTTGTTTGTGGACTTTAATGATACAAACATAATAATGAATTAAACGTTTTTAACTCATTTCCACATCCATGTGTTATCAAGCAAAAATGGATCTATGGAATATGTATCATAAAAAATAAAGAAATCCCCATATTTTTTACATCCAGCCGAGGATATTTTTGAAATTGCTTCAAAGTCTTGACAGCTTACCGAAACATTAAACTTTATTTATTCAGTTGACAGACATAACAATAGTAATTATTGTTATGTCTGTCAACAGTTTCAGTTCTAACAGATGAAAATTTTGGGTCTATAACTTTTTAACAACTTGAGGTGTGCAGTCTGGTGTTTTGAAACTGAGCTTGTGTCTAGCAGTGTAGTACGAAAATGCAGCATTTTTGGCAGCACTCTCCAAATCATGGTTGTTCCTGTCCTTTGCTTTAAAAAAGTCTCTTACCTTGGGTGAAGCAATAGCACTAATAACACTCCTATGTTCAGCTGTTTTCACAGGTCTTCAATATCGCTCTTTCCTTTATATACACAGAAAAGTCTTTAGTACATAGTGTGCAATAAACATGTTCATTGTTACTGTCTTTACACAATTTCAAAAATTAAACAGACACTTTCTTTTGCCCAGTGCTACATGATAAAACAAAAAAATGAACAGAGATAAAACAATAAAAAAGGTGTAGGTGTCACACACAAAAACAGACACATTGTCCCTGTCATGTTGCCAAATCACTAAGTGGAAAGTTGTGGTGGAACCAGTAGCCGTGCCTCCCCATCTGTCGCTTGCTCCTAGGTAGGCTGAGAGAGGCATGCCATCAAATAATGTTTAAAAATATGATGTCAAACATATGGATCTTAAATTTAAAAAGTCCTTGCCAGTCATAAAATTCTCAAAATTTGCACATTTTTGCAATGCTGGAAATTACTCAGGACAGCTAAAAAACCAGGAATGTCTGGGCTAATCCCAAATGTATTGCAAGCCTACACATATTATTATTACAGCACGTTTTTAAGCAATGAAGACTCTTAAAGATGAATTACCCCAGAATATTATTCCATAAGACATTATTGAATGAAAATATAAAAAATATGTTAACTTACTGATTTGTCTCTCTGCAAGATTTGCAGTTGTTCTAAGAGCAAATAACGGTGAACTAATTTGTTTTAGGAGTTACAAAATGTGCTTTTTCCAGTCTAAATTCTCATCAAATTGGACACCTAAGAATTTTGAAGTTTCCACTGTATTTATTATTTCCTCATCATCTGTTACACTTAATATGGGTGTAGTACCCCTTGATGTGCAGAACTGAATATGTTATGTCTTTTTAAAATTGGAGAAAAACAGTCCATGAAACTTTTGTTGCTGAATGTATGCTTGGACTAATTACAGTATTTGTGTCATTTGCAAAAAGAGCTAATTCTGCTTCTTGTGTATTAGACAGTTGATCATATACATATAAGAGTAACAATAGCAATAGCAGACTTAAGACTGTCCCTTGGGGAACACCATAGATGATTTCTCTTCAGTCAGAATAATGTCACTGGACTACATTGACTGAATTACTAAGTGCAACTTCCTGATTTCTTTTGGTAATATAGGACATTATCCATTGATTGGGAATAGGATAGTAGGTCAGAAATCAAACCCCCATATACTTAGAGACATTTATTTTGTTGGATTACAGTTGAAAGTAACAGTTCTAAACAAAAACAAAAAATGAAGAATAAACATCTGACTCTCAAAATCAGTTACTCTGTGAAGCAATAAACAATGCACTTCACTGGCTGATCTTTTGTTCCCACACAGCTCCCCCCTTAAAGTGTAGGGCACCTGGGATGTAGGGGTACTTGAATTTGAATTGTCATCCACCTCTTGTATGAACAACAGGTTGTTGTGTTAGTGTTAGCACAGGTGTGACTGATTGTTCTGTAGTCCTCTGGCATCTTGACATTGTCTCTTCAGTTCAACTGGGTGTAGGCTCACTTAACTCTTGATCATTCTGAACTGGGGGGAGTGCTTTCATGCTTCGGTGGCAGTAAGATCCAAGATGGTTTTACTCTTTCAGTGGACACCCTGACAGTTTTTGCATTTTGTGAGATGTCTATAGTATGGGCATTATGTCACAGTACTTGGTAGGACCCAGTATAAAGAGGTTGCAGTGGAACCTGTACAGCATCTATGTGCAGCATGACGTGCGAGCAATCGGCCAATGCTTTGTGCAGGAAGACCAGATGTTCACCATAGTGGGATGCAGTGTACCAGCAGTGGTAGCTCTGTTTCTGGTGGTAATGGTGCTGTTGTGAGATAGTCTGCAGGAATTCTCAAAGGTTCTCCAGAAACCATCTCTGCCACTGATTTGCCTGTATCTGCCTTAAATGCAGACCATAAAATTAGAAGTACTGGTGATACCACCTCTGTCCAAGTCTCTCAGTGACACATGAGGGCCATCTTAAGTGTTCTGTGCCATATTTTTACCATCCCATTGCTCACTAGATGATAACTGGTTGTGTGGTGACACTAGAATCCACACAGCCTAACCAGTTAATTGAACAGATTAGATTCGAAGTGTCGACCCTGATCTGTTGTAATGTGTAGGTGCCATCCGAAACGTGCTAACCAATGTGTAACAAATGCCTTTGCAATTGTCTTGCCTGCTACCTTTGTCACTGGTACAGCCTCGGCCTATCTTGTATATCTGTCTACTGTTGTGAGCAAGTATTTATAGTCCTCCGAGGGCGGAAATGGACCCTCTACATGAAGGTGAAAGTGACCAAACCTTGCCGGTGAACCCAAAAAATTTCCAATCCCTGCATGAACATGTTGTCCTACTTTACAACAATGGCATTGAAGGCATGAGTGACTCCAATTCCTTGCATCCTTTTTAATCAGCAGCCACACAAACTGCTCAGTGATAGTGGTGTTTCCACCTGGGTGTGCTAAGCTGTGAACAATGTCAAAAGCCACTTTGTGGAATCGCTGCATAATGTACAGCCATGGCCTCTCTTGTGATATGTCACACCATATTTTGATCTTGCTCCCTGGCACTTTTATTTGTTCCAATCGCAATCCTGTGTGCCGATCTGTTAGTAAGTCCTGCAACTCTTGAGCTCTCTCGTGCAGTGGCAAGGTCATAATAATTTAAGATGCTGACTAAGCTGAATACTCGAGAAAAATAATCGACGACTATGTTCTCTGCATCTATAATATGTCATATGTCTGTAGTGAACTGACTGACAAACTCTATGTGTCAGAACTGCCGTGGTGAACATTTGTCACTGATGTTGTGAACAGCTGACATGATAGGTTTATGATCCGTGAAAACTGTCACTGGTCGAATGTCAATGTAAGGGTGAAAATGTCTCATGCTCTCACATATCACCAGTAACTCCCTATCATAAGCACTCCATTTTGTGCATCTGTACTGTAGCTTCTTTGGAAAAAAATCTCAAAGGCTGCCAATGTCCATTCCCTTCCTGGTGTAGCGCTGCTCCAGTCACGACCTGGCTGGTGTCTAATACAATATTCAATGGTGCTCCCAGGACAGCGAGCAAACACTGCATCTTCAAGATTGGCTTGTAATTGGCTGAAAGTGTTACTCATTTCTGGTGTCTAATGTAATAGTCGCTTGCCCTTGGCATTCTTATCCACAAGAGGATCTGCTAGTGGTACCTGGGTGGCAGCTGTTACTGCCAAATGATGGCTGTAAAATTTGCCATGCCTAAAAATCATCTAAGCTGCTTATAGTCCATTGTCTTTAGTAGATTACACAATGTGGCAATCTTTTCTGGCAAAGGCTGGATTCCATCAGCTGAGACTTTGTGGCCTAGGAAAGTTACCTCGCTTTTGCGCATGACGCACTTGTCTTCATTTAGTACCACTCCATAGTTACATAACCTCTGCTGCACTTCGTGTATAAGCTTGTCATGAACTTGTGCATCAGCTGTAATATTAGTATGTCATCTCAATATGCAAAGCAAAATGGCAGGCCTTACAACACTTCATCAGTGAATCTCTGCCAGGTATGGGCTGCACTTTTAAGACCAAATGGCATAAACAAAACCTCAAACAAGTCAAAAGTTGTATATCTGCTGTCTTTGCAACATCGGTATGTGGCACTGGGATCCAATTGTAAGCTTTCTAGCAATCCAACACTGAAAAACATTTTGCGCCTGCCAGAAATTGGTGAATTATTGGATATTAGATATCAGGTACTTATCTTAAACTGTTCTTGCATTCAGCCTATGGTAATCGCCACAGGGGCGCCGTGTGTTGTCCTTTTTCCATACTAGGTGTGATGGGGATGACCATGGGCTGTCTGAACTCTGTATAACAACTAGACGGAGCATATCCTCAAATATTGCCTTAGTCTCAGCCAGTCCTTTTGAAGCTATCCTATGGATGTGCTGTGAAACCAGTGGACCTGGTGTTGTGTGTATATGATGCACTGTATTGTGCTCAACACTGCTTGACTGCATCGACGAATGCAGGGTAGACTCTTTACTTGCATCATTAATTACTCCTAATACATTGTCTGCAGAACCTCTCTGAATTACCTTTACCCTGTCACATAATGACCCACTTATAAGGCAGACATTTGTCAGGTCGACAGCCAGTGTGACGGGAATCAGCACCTAATATGGGTTGTGTAATGTCTGCCACCACAAAACTCCTATTGTATAGAGTAGAAAACTAGTGTCCACCGTCATACCTTTGTGCCCATACGTTTTGTTGCTGGAGTTCATCACAGCTAACATCTGTAAGGGCTCCTCCATCATTGTCTTAACTGTGCCCTTGACTCGAAGAGTGCTGACCTCTGAACCAGGGTCTATTAAAAAAATTTTATGTCTGAAATCTTATCAATCACAACGCGATGTCATGCTGTGACTCATCAGAAAAGTAGTAAGAATGCCATCATGGGCTTTACCTTTGCCATGTGTCCATCTGAGTGTTGCTGCAATATGTCAGTATTTACATGAGTGGCACTGTTTGTGAGTGCTGCAGTCCATGGCACCTAATTCAGACTGCCCTTGCCATTTGGGTACTCACATGGTTTCGTGCACTTTGCAGCTCAGGCACCAAACTGTCTGCAGTACCAGCAGATATCATCGGTGGTAGCTTGACTTTGGGTGGTGTCTAACAGCTGTAGGTTGGACGAGCGACACGACCGCGTCCTCTTATTGGAGTCCGTCTGTGACTCCAACTTCTGTAACTGCATTACAATTCTTCCCTTTGTGGTCCATAGCTCTCGGTATTCACCAGTGATATCTGGTGATTGTCAATAAGATGCGACAGCACAATTCGGCATTGGCTCCTCCAAAAACTGTGATGTGTGTTTGTCACCTTCTGTTGTGACATTAGTGTTTGTTACTATTACACTTGTCACAGTGGTTGACGCTAATGTGGCATATGTTCTATCAGTTACTTGTAGTAATTTATCCAGTGGTTGTCCTTCACATGCCATTAATGTAAATTGTACTGTAAATGGAAGCTGTTGTCACCAGATATGCAGCAGCAACTCAATAGATATTACGCTACAGTCCACTATCACTCACAAATGTCTCCAAATTCCGGCAGGTTTCTGTCCCCACGTTTCTCCTGGTAAAACTCTTGTGAAAGCCCCTGCTCAGCTAGCTTTGTGCAATGAGTGATTAGCGAAGTCTTCAGGGCAAGGTATTGTTGATGGGGTGGGTGTAGAATCACATTGGAAACTATTGTTGTCGCTCTCTGGTCCAAATTTTTAATTGCAAGCATAAATTGTTCACAGTCCTCTGTGATCTGTTGTTGTGCGAAAATGCTTTCCAATATTGCAAACCATATGTCCGCTTGTGCAAGCATAGATGGAGGTTCCTGAAATTGTAGGTATGGCACAGTTGGTGCAAATGAATCTACATGCGGGAAATTTTCGGCGCGGGTGTGCTGCAGTTATCACTGGAGTTTGTGATTTCATTGTGTCCATCTTGCTGTCGTTTCTCAGCCCTGACTGCTCTAAAACTCACGTCTCTTGTTGCAGCAGCTGCAGGAACTCATCACCAATGGTTTGTAAAAAATTATTTACGCCTTCCATGTTTAACAGATGTATAAGGGGCGTTCAAAAAGAATCAAGCTGGAGACATAACTAGAGAAACCAGTACCTGTATGTTAGAAGTATTGACCCTGGCTGTTGAGACACTTGTCCCACTGTGACACAAGGTAGTGAATGGCTGTCTCATAAAATTCCTGGGGCTGCGATGTTAACTAGATCCACACGTACAGCTGGATGTTGTCATCTGAGGTGAATCATTTGCCCCTCAGAGCTGACATTCTTCTTTGACCTAGATGGCTCCCTTCTGATTCATTTCCTGCAGCATGGGACAACAATGCTCACAAACCTTGACCACCCTTCACCAAGTGATCAAATTAAAATCACCAGGCAATCTCACCAATGGGGTCATTCTGCTCCACGACAATGTAAAGCCTCATACAGCCAACACAGTCACAGCACTCCTGCAGAAATTCAAATGGGAGGTTCTCAGCCACCCTCCATACAGTCCGAACCTCTCTCCCTGTGATTACGCCATTTTTGGTCCCCTTAAAAAGACCTGAGGGGCAAACAATTCACCTCGGACGACGACGTCCAGTTGTATGTGCGGAACTGGTTAACATTGTAGCCCCGGGAATTTTATGAGACAGCCATTCACTACCTTGTGTCACAGTAGGGCAAGTGTCTCATCAGCCAGGGTCAGTACTTCTAACATACAGGTACTGGTTTCTGTAGTTATGCTTCTGGCTCATTTCTTTTTGAACGTCCCTTATAATCTGAAAAAAATGTTGTTGCAACTTAAACCAATCTTGTTTTTGGGGTCACCAATTATGTAAGTCAGAAATCAATCCCACATATACTTAGAGACATTTATTTAGTTAGATTACAGTAGGAAGTAACAGCTCTAAACAAAAACAAAAAACAAAGAATAAACATCCAACTCTCAAAATCAGTTACTCTTCCAAGGAATAAACAATGCACTTCACTGGTTGCTCTCTTGTTCCAACAGCATCAATCCCATAAAACTTCAGTTTATCTAGGAGAATATTGTGATTCACACAGACAGGGCACAGAAAACACCAACTGGTGCTATTTTATTATTTAATGCTTGTAAAATTTGATGAGTGAACATGTAAATGGCATTCTCGGTAGAGCAACTCTTTTGAAATTCAAACTGTGATCTGCTGAGGGTATTATTGTCAGCAAGGTGACATACTATTCTAGGATACATCACCTTCTCAAAAATTTTGGAACATGATGTTGGTAGTGAAACAGATCAGTAGATATTGACATCTCTCCTATCACCTTTCTTACGCAGAGGTTTAACAGTCCTATATTTCAGATTCTCTGGAAAAATGCCTTAACCTAGTGATACATTATATATTTCAAATAAGACCGAGTTTCTTATATGGGAATGAATCTTTAGCATTCAAACCCAAATGAGCTTTTATTATTGAAAGACTTCATAATTTTCTTAATTTCATAAGGAGAAGTTGGTGAGACAGTCATATGCCTGAATTTTGTTTAAATTGCTACTTCATCACTTTGCTGTAATTTTTTTCTTGAACTGTTTGTCCTTATACTTTCTACTGTAGTTAAAAAATGATTAGTACACACATTTTTTTCCCTGTGGCTCATCATTTATAGCCCTTCCACTCAGTTTAATAGTGATGCTATCCTGTTCTGCGGCTCTCTGTTCTGTTTTCCATTTCACTACTTTCCATATAGCCTTAAGTCTGCAGTAATTATTGATTTCTGACATCAAGTGCATGCTCCTTGATTTTTCCAGAAATTTCTTAGCAATTTTGAGCAGTTTTTGTAGCAGGCAGGTACTGCAAGATCTCTACTTGTTCTTGCCAACAGATACATTTCCCCATTCCTTTCATGAGATACTTTAATCCCTCTAGTGATCCATGGTCTTAAGTCTTTCTGATTAGCTACTTTCAAATGGTGATATGAAGTTATCATGGAAAAAATTAAATTTTATATTAGCATTTGATTCATTATCACTTTCATCCCAGGTCATCTTGTGTAAATATTCTTAAGAACATTTGTCCTGGAGTCATTAATTATTCTAACTGTTTTCCCCTGAGAAATATCAATACTGTATGGCACTATCTTGTTTTTAACTAATCTTGCATCTTGATCAGAAAGAGCATTCATTACTAGATAAACAGTTTTTCTTGCTTTGACCTTTGCCAAAAAACATTATCAATTATGTTCCTACTCTCTTTATCCACCTGCATTGGAAAGTTAATTACTAAGATCCAATTGTAGGATCCAAATAAGATTTACAAATCATTTTTCCTATCAGATTGGTTAGTTGGTTGATTTGAGGGAGGGGACCAAACAGCGAGATCATCGGTCCCATCGTATCAGGGAAGAATGGGGAAGGAAGTTGGCCATGCCCTTTCAAAGGAACCATCCCAGCATTTGCCTGAAGCAATTTAGAGAAATAACTAAAAGCCTAAATCAGGATGGCTGGATGCGGGTTTGAACAGTTGTCCTCCCTAATGCAAGTCCAGTGTGCTAACCACTGCATCATCTCACTCACTTTTCCTATCAGAATCCTTTACAAAGTGTACATTGAAGTCACCAAAGACTATTAACTACTTGCTGCCGTCTGGAAGATAGCATAGTAAGAAATTCAAATTCTTCATGAATAGTTCAAAAAATATTCAGTTGCAACTAAAAGTGAACTGTTTTCCTGTATTAATTCACAATTTCACATTTCTGTGTGCTGATCGCCAAAAAATCTACTTGTCTCAGTGTCCATGAACTAGTGTTCTGTCTTAAAATCTGTGGCAACTCCTCCCATTTTCATATTAGTTCTGCATGAGTATATGCTAGAGTGTGAATCTCTGAAAAAGTAATAACTTTACTGGATTTGACAACATACCTAACGGAGTATTAAAATACTGCTGCAGCCAGTCTAAGTAAAATCCTTTGCCACATTTTCAAAGCATCACTGAATCAAGGAATAGTTCCTGAAAGGCTTGAGTATGCACTTGTAAAATCTCTGTATAAGAAGGTATATGTAGCAGATACTGCAAACTATCACCCAGACTCATTAATGACAAGTTATTCCAAGGTTTTAGAGAAACTAATGTGTGCAGGATTGTTATGCACCTCAGTGAACATAATATCATCACTAAAAGTCAGTTTGGATTTCAGAAAGGATTATCAACTTGGCATTTGCATTTGCTGTAATGTTTTGCAGTCAATCAACTGTAGTATGGAGATGGTTGAAATACTTTGTGACCTAATAAAAGCATATGACTGTGTCAGTTACCAAATAGTTTTGTGTCAACTTGCTACTACACATTCAAGTCCACCAGCCATCTACTGTAGAAGACAATCTCGCACTGTAGCAGATGACACATTGCCTGGCAAAAACCCCCATCGCAAACTGCATGCATCGGAGGACAAGGGTTTTTTCTGCTACATGCCTCTTTGCCACAGCACTTGGCAGTTTTTCTTAAAGCATGCTACAGGAAGCTTCCACAACTCCTGGCACTTCCTACGCCAATGCTGAACTGTTCACATGACAAGTGCAGCGAGTTAATGTTCCTCTGGTTTTAGGTTATGCTCATGTTATATTATTATCAGAACTAAATGGCTTGTCATAGTGCTACAAAACAGGTGCAAAACCCTGAAGACATCAATGGTGGGTCAGTTTTTGTGTGTCTATAAAGTGAACAGCATTGCAGGCTCCCACAACACCTGTGGAGAAGTACTAGGCAAGATTATACCATACTTCAGGGAAACATTCAGCACCCGTCACATGGTCTCACATCATAAACAGGGAGTATCCACTTCATGGAGCCCTTTAAATTATAGCAAGTGCAGCAAGATTTCCCTAATTTTTTCATTTTTAGTCTGCAGTTCCAAACCAATGAATTATGGCCGCCAGTTTCCGTCCCTGGAAATGTCTTATAGTTTAAAATCTGGTTTCTGAATCTTTGTCTTAACATTGTATAACTGATCTGAAACCTTGCAGGTCTCTTCCATGCATACAAACTTCTTACATCATTCTTAAAACAGGCATTGTGAAGATTAAATTATGCTCTGTGAAAAATTCTACTGAGTGGATTCCAGTTTCATTCATGTCCTCTAATTCATGTTCTCCTTCTATTTTTCATTCTTTCTTTTCATTCCAGTATTACGTCACAATTAAATTTTTATCTGCTGTAATTATCTGAATAATTATATTATGAAAACGGTAGTTGCCACTCACCATACAGTAGAGATGCCAAGTCACTAATAGACATAACAAAAAGACTGTCAGAAAGTAAGCTTTCGGCCAACAAGGCCTTTGTTGAAAATAGACAAAACACACACACACACACACACACACACACACACACACATTCTCATGCAAATGTAACTCCCATAGGCACGACCACAAGCTCTGACAGCTGAAACCAGACTGTGAGCAGCAGCACATGATGGGAGAAGCAACCAGGTGATGGGGGTAAGGAGGAGGTTGGAGGGGGGGAAGGGGGAGGGTGAAGGATAGCAGGGTAGTGGTGGCGTACGATGAAGTGCTACTTGTGGAAGCATGCAGTGACGAAATGGAGAGAAGATAGAGGTTAGGACAGTTAGGTGCAGTTGAGGGGTTAGATTGAGGATTGGGGGAGAGGGGGGGGGGGGGGGTGGAGGTTAGTTAGTTGGTTGCGTATTCCATTGATCAAACGCATGGTACGGTAGCTGTTATGATGTGGAACATGTCAAGTGCACAAGAAATGCACATATGAAACAAGATTTTTTAATATATATATATTACAGTACAGAGTTAAAGATTAATATTTCTATTATTTACCCCATTTCCTTAAATGGCACAAAATGCATATACTATATTTATAGATTTATTTATTATATATAAAAACAAAGATGAGGTGACTTACCGAACAAAAGCGCTGGCAGGTCGATAGACACACAAACAAACACAAACATACACACAAAATTCAAGCTTTCGCAACAGACTGTTGCCTCATCAGGAAAGAGGGAAGGAGAGGGGAAGACGAAAGGAAGTGGGTTTTAAGGGAGGGGGTAAGGAGTCATTCCAATGCTTGTGTCTGTATGTGTGGATGGATATGTGCGTGTGTGCGAGTGTATACCTGTCCTTTTTTCCCCCTAAGGTAAGTCTTTCCGCTCCCGGGATTGGAATGACTCCTTACCCCCTCCCTTAAAACCCACTTCCTTTCGTCTTCCCCTCTCCTTCCCTCTTTCCTGATGAGGCAACAGTCTGTTGCGAAAGCTTGAATTTTGTGTGTATGTTTGTGTTTGTTTGTGTGTCTATCGACCTGCCAGCGCTTTTGTTCGGTAAGTCACCTCATCTTTGTTTTTATATATAATTTTTCCCATGTGGAATGTTTCCTTCCATTATATAGATTTATTTATTCCTATTCGAGAATTCATCTATGGTATAGAAGGAGTTGTCAAGGAGATATGATTTAAATTTATTTTTGAAGCTATTACTGCTGTCTGTCAGACATTTTATTTCATCTGGTAATTTGTCAGAAATTTTTATAGCAGCATATTTTACCCCTTTCTGTGCCAAAGATAGGTTGAGTAAAGGGTAGTGTATGTCTTTCTTTTTTCTGGTATTATAATCATGAATGTCAATGTCATTTTTAAACTGGTCCATGTTGTTGAGGTGGGGGTAGTGTTAAAAGAGAGAAATAAAAAGTCATGAAACTTCCCTCCAAAAGCCTTAGGCCTGCAGAAGTATCAGTTCTTTCCAAAGGCCTTACCTTTTGCCCCACTCCCAAATTCAGTCATGCAGGACTTGTTAAAGACCTTCTCTCCTTCTCCTAGTCCCTACAGTGGAAACCATTTTTTGCCACCGCCAACCCTACCAATCAGACTCAACCAAAGACCAAGAGTCTTTCCATTTCCCTCCTTTTCCACTAACTTCCCCTCCCCCTATCCTCCATCTAACCTCCCGACTGCATCTAGCTGCCCTACCCTCTACCTTCTCTTCACCTTGTCTCTGTATACTCTCACAAGCAGCACTTTATAGGCCCCCCCCCCCCCCCCAAGTCTTCTCCTTACAACCACCACTCAGTTGCCTCTCCCATTGTGTTCTGCTGGTTGCAGTTTGACTTCAGCTGCCAGAGATAGTGGTCAAGAGTGTTTCAGTTGCGTTTGCATGAGTGTGTGTGTGTGTGTGTGTGTGTGTGTGTGTGTGTGTTGTCTATTTTCAACAAAGGCTTTGTTGGCCGAAAGCTCACTTTCCAACAGTCGTTTTGTTGTGCCTATCTGCAACTCAGCAACTCTGCTATATGGTGAGTAGCAACTATCCTTTCCATAATATTGTTACATTCCATCCTGGATTTTCCACTGTTTGAATAATTATCATGTCTCATCATATACTGCATTACCCTACCCATTTGGTTTTGATAACCTTGTGCTGACCTGACCAAAAGTCCTATACTTGCTGTTGCTGCTCTTCACTAGTTCCCACTATATCTAGCTTCAACTATACGTTTCTCTTTTTAATGTCTTTAACCTACCTACCTGATAAAAGGAACTAAATTTCCATGTTTAAACCTGTAAAATGTCAAGGCAATATGCTTGTCTGTCCCTTTCTGGAGTACTTCTGCACAGTATGAGATCTGTATGAGACAGGATCGATCGAGGGTATCACAAAAGTTCAAAGGATGGCAGGTCATTTTATATTATTGCAAAACATAGGAGAGAGTGTCAAGTGTCATGGATATGTTACATGAGTTGAGTGGCAATCATAAAAACAAAAGAGACTGTATTTGTGGCAAGATTTTTTCACGAAATTTCAATCACTAACTTTCTCTTTCAAATGAGAAAATATTTTGTTTGCACCCACCCACATAGGAAGAAATGTTCATAATAATATAATAAGAGATATCAGAGCTCACACAGAAGGACTGAACTTACTGTATTTCCTGTATACTGTTTGAGAGTGGAATGATGGCGAAATAGCTTGAAGATGGTTCAATGAACCCTCTTCCAGATACTTAAGTGTGAATTGCAAAGTAGTCATGTAGTTGTAGATGTGTGTTAGAGAATTCCCCATCCAGAGATCTGAATGGGGAATTATTTTACCTGTGGAATATTTTACCCAAGAAGACGCCATCATCGTTTAACCACACAGTAGAGAAGCAAGCCCTTGGGAAAAATTATGGCTGTTGTTTCTCCTTACTTTCAGCCATTCACAGTACCAGCACAGCAAGGCTATGTTGGTTTAACTTACAAGACCAGGTCGGTCAATCATGTAAACTATTGTCCCTAAAACTACTGAAAAGGTAAGCTGCCCCTGTGCAGGAGCCTTGGGTTAGTCTGGTCTCTTCACAGATGTTTCTCCATTGTGGTTGCAACTACAGTACAGTTATCTGTATAGCTTTGTCTGTTAGAGTCATTTGAAAAAAAAAAAAAAAAGAGCCAACGGCTGTAAATTGGAAACTGCTGAAGGGATTATAATGCCATTGCCTACAGCAAAAGGTGGGTCATTATAAGAGCACTGAAGCCTCAAACTCACCGCTAGAGGAACTAGGGTGCACACCCATGTGATGACAGGTTGCTATTGTGCACACTTTGATCACCCACTGCAATCAGTAGTGCTGAAAACAGAGAAATGGAAGCTTCCAAAGTAGAGGAAAGGTGTGTAGTGCATTTCCTGACAGTGGAAGGAGTGTGAGGAACATAAATGCATCAACAAATGTCACAAGTGTACAGAAAGCCCTGAATGTCCCTTGCAATCCTGACACTCAGTCAGGCTTCTGGAGCAATGGGTGCCACAGTAGCTCATTGTTCTTCAATAATGGGAGCATCCATCTGCTGAACAATGGTATCAGCAATGCAGTGTGACATTCCAGATCGTCTGTCATCAGTCAATGACATCTGTTATACCTCGAATTGCATGCGCCACGCCTTGACCACTGCAATGGACGTGCAGTGCACTTCATTCAAATGTACCATTCTTTAACAAATTTCCATTCCCCAAACTCCTTCTGCTGTCAGGCAACTCACTACACCTGTTTCTCTTCTTCTGAAGCCTCCATTTCACTGTTTTCAGCCTTACTGAGTGCAGTGGACAGTCACGTGTGCATGTGCTCACTCTATAATTACATGGTTGTGCATTCTTGTCCCTCCAAAGGCGAGTTTGGGGCCTCAGTGCTCTTACAGGGACTACAGATTCTTCTGTATCAATGGCATTACAATACCACAATCCCAATCCCTTCAGTAGTTTTCATTTTACAGCCTCTGGACTGTTTCTTTTTTAGTGATGCTAATATAAGGGGCAGTGAAAAGAAAATGAGACATATGGGAAAAACTGTAAACTGTTTATTATTTCAAAAGTAATCACTATACTTATTAATACATTTATCCTACTGTGGAACAAGATGGTCAGTGCCTTCATGGGCAAATGTTTGTGGTTGCCTATGGAGCCATGATTGTGTACTCAGCTGTACACGTCTTCATATGAGACAAATCGACAGCAAATATTTTCCCTCAGGGCTCCAAAAATATGGAAATTGCATGAAAAGACTTTGGGACTGTGTGAGGGATGTGTAAGGGCTTCCCAGTGAAACTTCTGCAATGCAATCGAAACAATATTGGCAACATGTGTGACTGTTATACAGTAAACAGTTTTCTTACTTTCTTTCCATTTGTCACACTTTCATTTGACTGCCCCTAATATATACCCCATTTAAATAATACTTTTTAATAGTGTTTAACTTTTATTAAACCTAGCTTAGAAGTTACAAAATGTCCTGAATCTATGTAGGAAAAATTGCAGGAAGTTATTTTTGTGTGTGTGCATGTGTGGGGAGGTGGGATGGGGGAGGGGTGCTGCTTTGGCAGCTCTGCCAATGGTGCAGGACCACCTTGGTATGGCTCTGTTTCCACACTGTTAGCCCCAACCCCCCCCCCCCCCCCCTCCCCAGACGAAACACCACACTGTAGCCAGCCACGCCAAGCAGCTGCTGACATCATGTTACCAGCCCCCCCGCCCCAGCTAGCACTCACCACTCCAAGTTGAATGTGTAGGGCAGCACACCACTCCAACATTCCAGCACTAACAAAGCATCACATTGCAGGGGAAGTTCGATCCCAGCTTACTGTTACTTTCGAGTTCAGCCCCAACTGGTAACCAACTGCCCCCTTCCCCCACTGACCTACAAGCGCATATGGTCAGGTTCCATGCTTTCCTCTGCCACTGCACGCAGCTCACATCACCCCAGTGCACCCCCCCCCCCCCTCCCCAGCCACCCCGTACTGCCATTTTTCAATCCCCACAACTCCCAACTGTGGTATGCTACTGCAGAGGCAATATTTGCAGGCTCCTTGATTACTAGTGACTCAACCCTAAATATTGTGTAGTTTGAGCCTTTGGTTGCCTCAGAGATGCATGACATCATCGTAAGTCTGCAACAGTCCAGCAGATTAGGTGTCCTGAAAGACTAACTGATAGCGTGGCTGGCTGCATCAAATATGCAGTGCACGCATGCCATACTATCATCAGAGGAATGTGCCATCATGTGGCCCTTGCAACTTCTCCAGCATCTCCACATACTTGCCGAGCCCATGATCATTCCCAAAATGCTGTTTCTCACAAAGTGGCCTGTGTGTGTGTCTGCTGCAGTCCTACGGCATCAGCTGTGTGCAACTATATGAATGTTAATGCAGGCTCTTCAAGTCCCTCAGCATTCACATCACCACTGTGCAGTGTTATGATTGCCATGCACACAGTCCCCCACACTTACAACCCATATCAGCACCCAGGCCCTCCACATCCCATGGACCCTCCATAGACATGGTGCAGCTCATAACCCACACAATTGGCGAGATGAACAATCTCATCTCTGCCCTGCAGTGCATGCAGCGTGCGTCCCCACATCATACCCATCACTGCCCCAAATACCTACAACAGCCAGAGCACATGCTCACGCAGGTGCACTCCAGCCCAACCATCTACTGGCACCCGGAGCATTCAAGATGCTAGTGATCTTTTGGCAGGGATGCTGCAAACTACCAGTCACCATTTCCATGGTCCCAAGACACCTGTGCCAGCTGGCAGTAGGTGTTCCCAGCTGCTCCTCTATTTCTCAGTGCCTGTTAGTGCACAATCATTGGAATTCCTCCACCCCAACAGCCTACCTGCTTGACACTGGCTCCAATTTCTTCAACTGTCCCCTGTCACCAGTGGTACATCCTACTGATCCATTCCTTGTAAATCTTGCACTGTCACCCATTTCATCATCAAAGAATTGTCATATTCTGGCCCTGTTGCTGACCTCCTCGCCAAATTTCTTCTCCTCACCCAGCCTTACAGTGACCCCTGGGTGGTACACCATGATACATTGCACTGCATTGCAACCACTCTGTGGAGTGCATCTGCGACTACCTTTCCCTGACTTCCACAAGGCAGCATTCAAACATCTCCATGGCCTGTACCACCCCAGCGTTCATGCATCTGTCACCCGTGGGCAGCAGCATTTCTTCTTGCCTGGTATCCAAGGAGACTGCACTAACTGGGCCTGCACCTGCCTCCTGTTTCAGCATTTCGAGATAGCCCATCAGGTGCATGTGCCTACTGCTTGTGTTTACCCTGGTGGACAGTCGTTTTTCCCATGTTCATACTGAGATTGCAGACCCCCTTCCATCATCAAATACCCACCGGTACATCCTCACCATCATGGACAGGTTCAACTGGTGACTGAATGTTGTGGCACTGGCCAACATCATGGCAGACACTGCGATACTGTGACTAAGGTTTTGTGATCACCTGGGTCTTGCATTTTGGGTTCTCCAGCCATGTGATGACAGACCACAGATGAAAATTCATATTTTGCATGTTTAAAATACTTACTGAAACTTGTAGCACACTAGTCCATTTTATGACTAGTTACCAACCTGCCATTAACAGAATGGTGGAGAGATTCCACATGACCCTAAAGACTATCCTTACTTGTCAATCTGTAACTCGGACTGCCACACTGCCACTAGCTGTCCTAAGGTTGCAGGTGGCCTACAAAACCAACTTGGGTGTGTACAGTGCTGAAGCTGTGCACAAGCAGCTGCTCATCCCAGGCAACTTCATTGAGCCACAGTCCCTGCCGGCTACCACCTTCACCTCAGCCTTCATATAACGGTTGCATGACTGTCTGGTGCACCTGCTTCTGACACACCCACAGTGCCACAGTGAGCACAAGTTCTTCATGCATCGAGACCTCTGCATGTGCATATGTGTTATGCTCCAGGCCATTCATTTCATTTTCCGTGTCTAGATCAAATTTTATTTTTCCAACAGTTAGCCACCGCTACAGCTTTGTCGTTGCCTTGTAGCAGGTCACTAAAACTGCAGGGCTTCTGCAGTAGTCGGCACATGAGCAGATGTGCCTCGTCTTGCACCTCTCCGAATCCGCAAAGAATGTTATCATCATTAGTCAGCAGACCCCACTTGCACAGATTAGTTTTGCATCTGGGTACACCAGCCCTCAGACTATTTAGTGTTCTCCACACTGTATAAGGAAGTTTGTTTCCATTTGCCATTTGCTCTTTTGGTATTATCTGCAGTGCGGTTTGTTCATTCTCCCATTTACGGACTCTATTATCTTCCTGTGAACCGTCAAGGATCTTGGTTCTTGCAATAAAGCTATTTCTAGACTTAAGCCTCCGAGCCTGAGTGACGTGCCCATTCAGTGGGTGTTGAGAATCTGTTTCTTTCTTTGTTCTCTCAGCGTCTGCTGCCACCTGCCTTCTGATCTTGGATGGGGCAATTCCAGCAAGTACGTACAAATTACCCATTGGTGTGGGTCTGAGACAGCCTGTAACAATTCGCATTGTCTCATTTACACTTACATCAACCTATTTAGCATGTGCAGCTGCTTCCCATACTGTCACTGCAGAAACACACAGAGCAAGTGCTGATGTTCTCAGTACTGAAGGTTGAGCTCCCCATTCATAGTTTGTCAGCCAGCGGATGATGTTATTCCTGGACTTTAGCCTTGGTGTTTTGGCAATGCTGCTTGAAGGAAAGCGTTCTGTCAAGTACAACCCCAAGGTATTTAGGTGTTGGACAGTGCTTTAGCTTCTTACCTTGCCATGTAACGTCGAGCTCAACTCCAGCATCTCTATTGCGGAGATGGAAAGCACATACTTGGGTTTTGTCAAGGTTTGGCTTGAGGTGATTGGCATCTTCGTATTGAGCCAGTTCTTCAAGCGCTCTAGAGATATTTCCAGATGTTGCATCAAAATTGGATCCCTGGACCACCACAGCTGTGTCATCAGCATATACAAACAGTCTTGCATCTTTAGGTATAGGTTGGTCATTAGTGTACACATTATAAAGGATGAGAGAGAGTACACTTCCTTGTGGTAAGCCATTCTTCTGCAGTTGCCATCTACTGTTCTTACCATTTAGGGAGACATAAAATCTTCGATTCTGCAGAAGACTACCAATAACCATCATCAACCTACAGTCCCCTGTGAGGTGATATAATTTGCGCAATAGCTTTATGTGGTTTACAGTGTCATATGCAGCAGTAAGATCTATGAAAGTTGCTCCAGTTATTAATTTTTTTTCAAACCCATCTTCTATATGTTGCGTCAGATTAAGTATTTGCCCACAACAAGATCTTCCTGTCTGAAACCGGCTTGTTCCTTTATGAGCTTACCATTTATAGTTTCTGCCGCTCGGTTGAGAATCATCCGCTCCAGTATCTTATAGAAATGGCATAGAAGTGACACTGGTCTGTAACTTTTGGGGTCCTTTATCTCCTTGCCAGGTTTTAGTAAAGCCACCACTCTCGCCTGCCGCCATAGTTTTGGAATATTCAGCTCTTTAATACAGGTGTTCATCATTTGTAGTAACCAGTTTCGAGCTTTGGGCCCAAACTGTTTTATCTGCTCCGTTCTAAGGTCATCAGTTCCAGTGGCCTTATTCAGTTTCATACTCTGAATGGTGTCTTCCAGTTCAGTTGCTGTGAATGAAGCATTGAGGAGTCCGTAATCTTTTTGTTCTTGGGGTATAACTCTTTCCCTTTCTCTTTTCCCTTTGGTTTTCCCATTCTTCAGAAGTTGGCTAGCAATCTGATTTGCTGTTACCCCGTTGTTCCAGGTGGACAACAGCCAGCCACTGCTCTGCCTGCAGTACTCAGGCCTGCAACTTGTACCCAAGTGCAAGGATATCTATACAGTGCTACCACCACAGTATCCAATGATCAACTGGTGTATACGCTCAATGTCCCCAGCCCTTGTGTGCCGCCATTTGATGAAACTGAGGTGACAACAAACGATGAAAGAGTATCCTGGCCAATGCCCACCAACCTGGCGGGCAGCATTTGGGACCCAACAGCTGAGGGCCCCACCCTCCCCCTTCCCCAGTTCACACTACCATCTGCCCCACCACGGCCACCCACAACTTCCACAGCCTTGTGCCTGCCACCAGACCCCCTTCCTCTGGAGTCCCACCTGAGTCACGAGGTGCCAACACCATGCATATGACAATGAGACGCTTGTCACTACCCCCGCAACATTGCAATATGAGGTAAGATAGCATTGGTACGATTGTGTGGTGATAGGATCCTCCAAACTCAGTTGAAATTAAATGGCTATTCATGCAGAAAGTGTAAAAAACGTGCAGTCAAAGGAATTTGGTGCATCAAGTGCAACTTTTGGTTATGCAAGAAGTGCACAAATATGTGCCTGAAATTTATAAATGACGATATTCAGTGGACACGCCTTGGCTGTATAAGTGACAAAATTGTGCAATTAACATCCACATCAAGTTCTAAAGAGGAAATTATTTGTGTTCTTCAATGTGACATTGAAGCTCTGAAAATACAACTGACCCACACAATCGGCAAGATGAACAATCTCACATCTGCCCTGCAGTGCATGCAACCTGCATCCAAACATCATACCCATTACTGACCCATAATGCTTACAACCACCAGAGCACATGCCCATGCAGGTGCACTCCATCCCAACTATCTACTGGTGCCTGGGACATTGAAGCTGCTAGTGATAGTTTGGCAGTGATGCTGCAAACTACCGGGCATCTTTTACATGGTCCCAAAACACCTGTGACAGTTGGCAGTAGGTGTGCCCAGCTGTTCCACTATTTCTCTTAGCACCTGTTAGTGCACAGTAATTGGAATTCCTCCTCCCCAACAGCTTACCTCATTGACACTGGCCCCAGTTTCTTCAACTATCCCCTATTCCCCCCTCTCTCTCTCCTTCTCACCATGGCATATGCACTGCTCCCACATCCAATCCACTGCCCTCAGCCTTGGCAGAGATTTCGAAACCCTATACTTGACACTGACTTCATCATCCACTGCGGCCTTCTCTTCAACCTGGTGAATTGCCATATCACTAATGGCACATCCTGATGTTCAATTCCTTGTAAATCTCACACTGTCACCCATTTCATTATCAAACAATCTTCATATTCTGGCCCCATTGCCGATCTCCTCACCAAATTTCCTCTCCTCACCCAGCCATACAGTGATCCCTGGAGTGTACACCATATTCATTCGTATAAATAAGTACCATATGTGAAGGAAAACTTCTGTGTATATATGTGCTTTCAAGAAACCTACTGTATTTACACTACAGCAAAAGATGAGTTTGAAGCACAAACAGTGCTTGTTGTCAATACTGCAGAACCCTCCAGTTCGACCAGTCAACACCATTAACAGGGAAAAGTTTACAAGCAATACGCTGGAGGCCACAAAGCTTGCATCACCATAGTATGCTGCACTCCCATTGGCTTCAGATGGAAAATACATACCCGTGCATGTTAGATTCCAATGCCTTTCAACGCAACATCACAGTTTTCGGTTTAATTCTCCACGTTCATCAATTTTTGTTTTTCCTGGTGAACACAAGGGAAAGATCTCTCAAAAATACATGATTTGATGTATAACTTGTGGTTGTAGCTTGTTGGAAAATAGCTTGATTACCTTGTACACCGATACCAATTTCAGTTTTTTGATGAGTCTTTACTTGGTGTTACACATCGGTGATTTTTAAGAACTGATGAAATTCATTACCACAAATTATTGTATAAACATTGTGTTATACAGTTAATTTCTGTCATTTATACAGATTTTATACAATATATTGGAGGGGATTATGGTTTTTAATCATATATGCCAGTTACATATATTTGGCTTGTGTTTTGGGGATTTTAATTTTTCCCTTGATCCTGCATTTTCCTCAATTTTAATTTTTTTTAAAACTAGACCACACACAAATGTAAAATAGCGGTTTCACTGTAGCAGTAAGGTAGATACTGGCAACACAGTGATAAACTAATCAAGATGTTCAGTTCAGTTTGTTTTGATCTTCGAAGTATCTCTTATTGTGTTGACCTAAAGATTAAGAGCGTCGGTTTAATTTGAAAATTTTCACTTCCTGTTATCTTATGGACTTATATTCTGGGAGAATGCAATTAAAGTAGATCTTCATTGAGTATTTATCTAGTAGAAGTAGGCTGCAAGAATATTTTATAAAACGGACAACTGTATGTCTTGCAGATCTATATTTGAGGATATTAGAGCTCTTACACTCACTTCTCACTACATTTACATTTTAATGATATTTTATTGCTGACCACAGAAGTCAATCTCAGCTGAATTGTGATCTACACAGTCAAAAAACAAGATACTAAAATTACTTTCATGTGGACTTTGCATCCTTATCTAGGGTTCAGAGTGATGTAAAGCTCTTCAACAACTTCCCATTAACCACAATGTAACATAACAATAATGAAAATTTCTAGTTGGAGGAATACATAAAATAAGAGAAAGGCAACCTGTAACCTATAGTGGATTGATGTGTGGACCACAGTAACACATAACAGGAAACAGAATTCACACTAGCTTTCCGGCACTAGCTCTTTTCCCAGTGCACATATTGACACAAACATACACCCGAACACACAGGTGTTGTGTGAAACTGAATATAATTTGTTTTGCTGTAATTAACAGGATGATAATTAATGTTAAACCAGTTTACAATATGCATAAACTTCAAATTTTTCTTATGAATTATCATTAGGTAGCATAGTGTCATCAGTAAAGATGTTGAATTTACAAAATTGTGTACAATGAAGCAGATCATTAATAAAAATAATAACAACAAGAGGGGCCAGGGGCATTCCACATCTGATGGTACCATATTCTGGTGATGCTGAGACACCTTCTCAACTATCCAGTACATCTTCCTGTTTTGTCTGAAAGATACAACTCAGATCACTTACCTGCTGCACCTCTTATATAACTTTGTGTAAAAGTGTGGGAATTGTGTTCCTCACTGAACACCACAGGTAGGTTTGCTAGGCATGGAGGGTAAAATGGATGAGTAAAGCACTGAAAAATGTAACAAAAGACATACAAATAATAAATAATTCATTTATTGGAATGTTAACAGGCACAATTAATTGCAGAACACATTTACAAATGTGAGTTGCAACAAAAATATCTGTCAACAAAAACTCTCAATTGAGTCAGTCTAGTAAACTCATCAATCATGAAGGTATTATGAATACACATAAGTGGTGCCCAGTGTCCATGTGGGGAATTAGTTGACACAGCTTTTTCAGTACAACATGAGAAACATTGTTAATGTAACTCAGTGAGCCAAGGAAATACAAAATACAAACAAATGAACTTGGAGGTACCGTAAGTGTATTTAGTCTAACACAATGATCAAAGCAAAATACAAGGTACTAAACAGTTGGGAATATTAGTCTAAAACAGTTGGGAGTATCAGTCTTTAACAGCTGCACACATGGTACTGCAGTGGACTGCATACAGTCACAAAAAGAGGTCAGATCTTGCCATGCTTGCTATAAGTTAATGGGCTCTGTAAAGAGGATACTCCACGTTTAGCACATGACATTGCAGTGCAGATGCTGGATAATGTTTCCATGAAGTACGGTATCAACCTCACCAACTAGTACTACATAGGTGTCACAGGACCCTGCAATGATGTTCACCTTATAGACACATGAACCTGACTTGCCACTGATGTCTTCATAGGTAGTGACTTTTTTGTAGCACTACAGCAAGCCATAAAGTTCTGATAATGAAATAACTTGTACATAAACCTAACACCAAAGGAAAATTAAATCACTGTGCTCATCATGTGGACAGCTCAGCACCGATGCAGAAAGTGCCAGGAGATGAGTACGCTTCCTGTAGCATGATTCAGGGTAAAGCGCTATGCGCTGTGCCAAAGAGGTGTGTGACAGAAAAAATTCTTGTCCTCTGATATGTGTCACCACACAGACACCCCCCCCCCCCCCCCCCAAGGCAAGGAGGACAGGACAGGTTGGAGAGGATGCAGTGGACACTCCCAGCATTGATCAGCAGACTACAGCAGGTGGCGGCACAGTGTCTGCGGGGCTGGAGCCGCTTGCGATGATGGAGGCAGTGGTGTGATACATAGCAACCTCTTGGGATGTAACATGGTTAGCTTGGTGGGGGCTAACACTCCGCTGCACCATCAGCTGTGGCGAGGGTGGTTGGCAGCATATTTGGCTGTGGGGGTGGGGCCTGGTGGAGGGCACACTGTCATGCTGATGCTCGGTAGGTCACATATAGTGGGCAGTGCACAGTGCACCACACACAGGTGGCATAATGGCCACTGTCCTGTGCCAATGCTGAAAGCACCTGCTGTTGTCACCTCTTGCTGATAGACTCAGTCATGCATTGCTGTGGAATTATGGTTTATTCATCTCATGACGTACACTTGCAATCCATTTGGTTTGTGTACAGGAGACATGTCAAAAATTTATAATACAGTTACAATGATTTTTACACATATAAATAAGAGGACTAAAATAAATAATAACACTACAATGATATTTCTTGGAATATATAACACATTGTATCCAGCTCAAATTTCCAGTTCATCCTGCATGAATTAACCCATTTAGTAATAACACTTCTGTGTAAGTCCCTCATGTAGCTTTCTTTTAAGTGGATCTAAATTCATCTGCATTAACTTGTTCCCTTTTAATTTATTACAAATTTTCACTCCCATGTATTGAGGTCCCTGGGCATACAGTTTGAGGTGGTTGGTGGGGAGCATTAAATTTCCTTTGTTTCTAGTATCAAGTGAATGAACAAAATAGTTTCCCCTCAGATAATTCATGACCCCCAACTCCCCCCCCCCCCCCCCCAAAAAAAAATAAAAATAAAAAATTGATGAAATGGTGAATTAAATTAAAAACTGTGAAGAAAGGTGAAAAGCATTGGTATCTAACATGCAGGGGTATGTGTTTTCCTTCTGTAGCCAATTTCAGTGCAGCATACTATGGAGATGCAACCGCATTGGCCTCTAGCATATTGCTTGTAAACTTTTCCTTGGTCATTGTGCTGTGTGGTCAAAGTTGAGGGTTCTGCAGTATTGCCAACAAGTGACGTTTGCACTTCAAACCCATCGCTTGCTGTAGTGTAAATGCTGTAGGTTTCTTGAAAGGACATGTATACACAGAAGTTTTCCTTCACATGTGATACTTATTTATACCAATGAATATGAAATAAGTTAAGCCTGCTGTGATTTCAGTGTTTCTCTGTCCCAGCAATCCGTTACATTTATAATAATCTGTTTGCCATCACAACACATTAAACACCACTGAGGACAACAACAAAGATGAACACACCATCACACAAATGTTCACTAAAACATGTCCTGTTAACTGTGGTGCCACACATAGCAAATGAGTAGCCTATGTTGACTGCAGTCAGTAGAGACATCATACATTCTGGATTCTCTCAACAGGCTTTTAGCAGAACTACTGTAAGTAAAATTAATGCATGGTAATGAAGGGCATATGAGGTATAACCAAATAAATTAAACCTAAGTGGAAGCCGCAGTCACTCAATTTGCTATATATCGATCACATCAGCTGTATTTTGGAACAAGTCGCCAAGTAAGCTTGCTGTTTGTCACTCTATATGCTAGAAGCCATTGCATTAGTGTGATGTCACCATGCAAAACAGCGATTGGCTGCAGGTGAAAAACAAACATCCAAGATGTTACAAACATCTGATATTTTGTAATCCAGCAGTTTTCACCATATTTCACAGTTTTTACTTTATTTCAGCATGCAGACTATACATTTTTGCTATTTTTGAGATGAACATTAAATGAAAGGGCCTTCAAAACTACATGTTGTAAGGTATAATTTGTGGCAGTAGAGTCTTGGGAAATGGCTCAATTACCTCATACACGATTAGCAAAAGTGATTGTCTTCCCAGTTACGCACCCTATAGTATTACAAGTGGAGAAGCCCACTTCTTTTCCTAACAGGTCTATTACATGATGTAAAATGTTGAAATTTCTTTCTGGTTTGTTTATGGATTTGTGATTTGGTTATAACAGTTGATGTTATGAGTTTTGGTAAAATTGCTACCTAGGAGGAGAAGAATGAAATTCATGCACTGACTTTGATTTATAGCTTCTGTGTCTGTTTATAATCTGATACTTTAGGAATTTTGAATGTAAACATATTATGTAGTGAGCTAAACAAAGTGGGTTTGGCTGGTACAGAGTGGTGGTAGGGATAAGCACTGTAGTGGCGCTACCGTTTGGGATAAGAAAAGACAGTTTTGGTGCAATATTTCTGAGGGCGCAAGTTACAGACAGGCGTGGGACTGTTTACAGTGAATTACGCTCACCAGCAGTTGCGAAGTAAAATAGAGGCCACAGGGGCATAGAACCACCAGAAAAGTACACGCAGCGGTTTTCATGGTGCAAGTCACAGGCAGAAGGGGCCCACTGGCCAACCTAAGTGTTATGAGGAGCGGCGTGTTTAGCAAAACAGAGATGCACAGCCACATATAAATAGGTGCTGGTTCACTAACAAAGCATTCAAATGTGGCAGCTCTCCTGGAAGGCGGGGCATGTCACACCACCGGCTACACACAGCAGCAGATGGGGCACCAGCATTCCAGTCCCTGGCGCGTCGCTGGTTCGACCCTCTGAGGCAGATGCGGGGTCCATAGCCACCCAGTGACTGGCCACTCCATGGCTCGCTACCGTGGGCAGTTGTTTTGGCTCCCAACATGCACCAGAGACATCCAGGGCGAGGGCCACAGATCAGACGCTGGATCGCGGACGCTCGTTTTTGCTGCAATCTCAGCTATGTTGGTGAGGGAGCACGCCACAGGTCACCTTCCCAACTCATCCTGACGTCGCTGCAACTCCGCTACCGTGAAAGGCCAACACACAGCAGTGCATGCATGGGTCGCTGAGGTAGCCGTTCTGTGCCAAGTCGTTTCGCAGACAGTGAAGTGGTGTCCTCAGCATTGCAGGACCTGGTGGTGCAGACCGAGAGGAATGGGGGCACTGTAGTTGGAAACAATAAATCACTTGGAAAGCTCGGACAACTCTTAATACGGTGCCTTCTACCTCCTCCCACTACATTTGGTGTCAGAATAGCAGATGTCGTCTGTACAGTACGACATTCGAGCCCACCACCTGCACAAAATGTGGTGAGTGTTCAACAATTTTTCTTTTGAGTGTTGGACATTTTGTTTCTTTTTTGTTTCTGTTTTGAGTATGGCTCCTGGCAGGCCATTTTGGATGTTTTGCATAGGCACAGGAAGTAAGGTTATTCTTGTACTTAAATGTTTTGTTTCGGGACTAACTGAGAACAAAAGCAACACAATGGCAGAGTCAGGAACATGAGGTGTGTCAGAACCAGAGGCGGTACAGATTTTGTTGGAAAAGGTACCACAGTTGACAGCAGACAATATGCAGTTGAGGAGTGAATTAACATCTAGAAGTGAGTGGGAAACCACATCGGATCAATCGTTGTTGCCTAGGATGCCACAGCAAGAGATTGATCCAGCTGCCGTGAGTTTGATTATTCTATTTTCTGGCAAGGCACCCGAGGATGTGCATTCGTTTTCAGAGGATTTGGAAATTTTAGTTGTGATGAAGGGGTGATCTGATGAACAGTTGTTACATGTAGCCAAGATTAGATTAATGGGTGAAGCCAAGACATATGTAAGGTGTTCTGAGGCTTTAAGGAAGGCGGGACAGTTTAAGCAGTTGAAGGAGGGGCTTTTACAAAAATACAAGAAACAGAATAGCACTCGGTACTTTAGGGAGAGGTTGAGTACAATGATGAAGAGGCAGGGCGAGATGATAGAGAAATTTGCAGACAGAATAAGAGAAATTAATGAGTACACTTATGAGTTGGGTCAGAGCGATGAAGCGAACAAGGCCGAGCAAAGGGCACTCGATCTATTTTTGAGGGAGTTACCAGCGCATATATCGCATTAAGTGCATGAAGGGGCTCCGAAAGATTTGTATTCAGCCATTCAGCTGGAAATCCAATGTGAGGATATAGACGTGGCAATGGGGGTACGTGATAGACAATCAATGTTTACAGTAGGTATAAAATGTTATAAGTGCGATCATACGGGACATGTGCAGAGACAATGTACAGTTAACGAGGAATATAGGAAGGGGTGAAGATCAGCAGTGTGGAGGATGGAGAAGTGGAGTTAGTAGGGGTGGACAATCGTTAAACGGCAGAGGGGGCCCAAGACCCACATAAGGGAGCTCCCATTTAATTTCAATGCTACAAATACATATGCAGAGGCAGAATGTTCAGTGGTAGGATCCATAGGAACTAAATCATTTAAGATTTTGTCGGACACAGGGGCGCAAGTGTCAGTAGCTACTAAGAGTTTAATGGGATGAAGGAAGTTAGACCCACCACATTACAGGTTGCGTGGAGTAAGGGATAAGGAGGTCACACCTTTGCGGTCAGAGACAGTTGACTTTCGCATAGGGAAAGTCCGATTTGATGCATGCATGGGGGTAATACCATGGGTAAGTGAGGTCTATGACAAGACCCTAGGAGTAGATTTCTTCCATCAACATCATGCCAAAATTGACCTTGGACAATGAACTGTGGAACTTGGTGGCATGTTATTTCAGCTAGGGGAAACTGTTGTCGATACAGAGCTGTTGCGAGGGGTGTTCAACGTAATGAACAAACCAATTGAACCGCGTACATTAGCATTAAGGCTTAATTCACATGAGTGTGTGTCTGGTGGCACCGGGAAGTCGCTTTGAGTAAGTGTGGAGTCAAATCTACCTGTGGGTACAGTATGTGTTATTGAACCATTTCCGGATAATGAAGTTTTGGGTCCATTGGGTTGTTTTATGAAACATAGTATTGTAAGTGTACAGAAGGGGAACGAAGGGTGAGTAGTTCCTGTGAAAGTGGATAATTTTAGTGCTGTAGATGCGAATTTGGGAAAAGGAGTTTTAGTAGCAAATTTGGATGTGCCAGATGACGAAGATTGATGTTCGAGAGGTAGGCGAAGCAACCAACCACTAACTGTCAATAGAACTGTGTTGCGTGACAAAATTAAGCATTTGAAAGGAGGAGAAAGAGAGCATATGGAAGAATTATTGTGGGAATTCAAGGATTTGTTTTTTTCCGCAAGGACCATTGCCAGCAACTCCATTAGTTCAACATAGGATGCCAACAGGGAATGAAGCACATGTTTACCATAAACCATACAGAATACTGAGGTATTTGCAGCTGATTGTGGAGGATTTCATTGATCAACAGCTTGTGGATGGTATTATAGAGCATAGTAATAGTTGCTGAGGAGTGGACATTGTCATTGTGCCTAAAAAATCTATGGATGGAACTAAGAAATACAGGTTCTGTTGTGACTACCGATACCTCAATAGTAAGACAGTAATGGACGCATACCCAATTCCAAACATATTGGAGACTTTGGATCACTTAGGACAGTGCCTGTACTTTTCTACGATGGATTTGACAAGTGGTTATCATTAGTTAGTGGTGGCTCCAGATGATCCTCCAAAAACTGCATTCTCTTCTTCTGGAGGCCATTACCAGTATATCAGAAAGCCATTAGGTTTGAAAAATGCTCCGGCAACGTTTCAGAAGTTGCTGGACAGTGTCTTTAGGGGCTTGAAACCACGGCAGTGTCTTGTCTATTTGGATGACATTATAGTGTTTTCAAGTAGGATAGAGCAACATAGACAGTGGTTAAGGGAAGTCTTTATGAGGTCAAGAGCAGCTGGTTTGACGTTGAGCCTGGAGAAGTGTCATTTTGTATTAGAAGAAGTAAAACATTTGGGTCATATTATCAGTAAGGATGGAGTGTGAACAGATCCGAGGTTGGTACAGGCTGTAAGGGATTTTTGGGAACCGAAAACAGTTAAGGATGTGCAGTCACTCATCGGAATTTGCAATTTCTATCGAAAGTTCATGAAGGGTTTTGCAGACTTAGCACAGCGGTTGACGTGATTTTTAAGGAAGGGTGTGAAATATGAGTGGACAGAAGAGTGTCAGAAAGCGTTTGACAAACTGAAAGAATTGTTAACATCAAGTCCGGTTCTTGTGTTTCCAGATTTTGAAAAGGAGTTTATACTAGCCTGCAATGCATCGAATCAAGCATTAAGGTGCGTTCTTGGTCAGGAAATTGATGGGAAAGAACATCCAGTAGCCTATGCATCTAGGCAGTTGAATGCAGCAGAGAGGAACTACTCAAAAACAGAGAGGAAAATGCTTAGCGTAATTTATGGAATCACATAGTTTAAATGTTATTTATATGGGAGAAGATTTCGGTTAGTGACAGATCATGCTGCATTAAAGTGGTTGTTGGGGTTGAAGGATCCGTCCACTACACTCGCTAGATGGGCTGTGAGGCTTAGTGAATTTGACTATGAGGTGGTGCACAAGCCTGGGAAGAAGCACGGTAATGTGGATGCACTAAGTAGGAAGGTGGTAAAAGTAGAAGCCATAGCGGTATGGCAAGAATTATGGGACGTGGACAACGACTGTAAATTGTATTGGACACAGCCACAATTTAATATGTATGACAGTCTTCTGTGCAGGGAAACAAAGTTAGGGCCAAGGGTAGTAGTGCCAGCGAAGCTGAGGGATGAGGTTTTAAAGGAAGCACATGATCACATGTTATCTGGTCATGGCAGGTGTAAGCGACGAATAGGAGAGTGGCGGAGAGGTAGTGGTGGAGAGATAGGAAAGGAGATGTGGATCAGTATGTCAAGAATTGTATAACATGTGCGCAGAGAGCAGATTTGAGTTGGAAACAGATACAGCTACAATGATTACTGGAAGCAACATGTCCATTTTCTTTGTTGGCGATTGATGTCTTAGGACCTTTCAGGCGAACACCGTCGGGGAACAGATTTGTTCTGACAACAATAGACCATTTTTCGAGGTATGTGGAGATGGTGGTTATGCCAAATCAACAGGCAGCAATGGTTGCGGAAGCATTAGTAAATAACTGGATTTTGAAGTTTGGTGTACCAGAGACAATAGTTACTGACCAAGGGACCAACTTCATGTCGGATTTAATGAAGGAACTGTGTCAATTGTTGAACATAAAGGAGTTGAGGATGAGCGCATTGCATCCACAGGCCAACAAAAGGACAGAACAAGTACACAGAACAATCAGGAAGATGCTGAGTTTTTATGTGGATTCCCAACACCATCAGTGGGACGAGTATTTGAAGCCTACTGTATGCGCATATAATGCAAAAATCCACACAAATACCGATTTGTCTCCATATGAGGTAGTGTACGGGTGAAAAATGCCATCACCGTTTGATTTAGTGAAGTTGCAGAAAGGAAGGACCGGTGAATCAATACGTCAATTCACGAGAACAAATCGGGATGTTTGCAAACAGGTATACAAAAGGCGAATACGAAGGCTTTGGAAAGGCAGGAAGACGCAGTGAAGCAGAAAGGAACTTTACCGCAGTATAGAATAGGGCAATGGGTAATGCTATCCAGCATCTATATGCCAAAAGGGAAAACAAAGAAGTTTGTCACGAGGTATCAAGGGCCATACCAAGTTTCTGAAACCACATCCCCTGTTAATGTTAAGCTTTAGCTGCCAACTAGAACAATGATAGTGCACATTGGGCAGGTACGGCCATTTAAGGGTTGCCCAGATGTGATTCCAGGTGCGTCACAGGAAGGAAAGAGGAAGAAAGAGAGAGTGAAGAGAGGTTCTAAGCACAGAGAAAACCAAGAAGGTACAGTACAGCAGGAAAAACTGTATGATTTGTGATCCAGAAAGTACTGGAGTATTTGTAGATTTTTCTTTGTTTTCTTGTTGAGTATCATTGGATTTGCGTAGATTAAATAGGCATTGTATTTTTGTATATGTTTTTAGAGTATAGCCTGCTGCCGACAGCAGTCATTTGGAAGAGGGAAGGTAACGGTATGTCCAGCCAGGGTGGTAAGCACCAATCAGGACACGTGCACAGTGCAGTTATTTTTAGCCAGGAGGAAAGAAATAGACTGTCCAAGGGACATCGTGGAGCCAAAATTGAGCTTACAACGGGTCGGGATGCATTGGATCTTCTTCACCTATGAAAAATTAATAGCAATAGCAAGTTGTTTTGAGCAGGGAGTATTTGCCAAAGTGAAACATATAGAGCTCAAGAGGGGCAGAATTTTAATCAGTGTAACTAAGTGTAACATAATAGGACCAACCTTCCACCTGCCAGCATCAATTTCAGGAGTAACACAATTGAATGTTACGCAGCCACAGCTATACTGGCCTGAAGCCCCTTTAGAGTTTTTGCCAAGGCAGAATCTGACCTTATTAAATCAAACCCTGGAGTCAGATCTGTTGCGATCCGTAAACCAGTTCATTTTAGAGCAAGAGGGGCACATACCAGCCGAACAGCTTGTGTCGCTCAGTATAGGGAAAGGCAACGGCAAATAACGATCATTTTGAGCACCTCTGTGCCAAGTGTCTTCGCAGCCTTAACTTTGTTATGTGTTGTTTTCATTCTGATCAGGCGGAGAGCTAATTCCAAGAGGCAACCAAGGGTAGTCCAAGTCCCAGTGGATTGGATACCGAGGGCTTGAGACGAGTAGGTAAGGAGTTGATCCCGCAGTGGTCATCCAGTAAGGAATTTTTACGTTTTGTTTCATGTCAAATGTTTTAAGGGGCACTAGACCACATTTAAGTTTTCTAAAAGTAAGGAAATATGTCATAGGTGCTGACCCAAACAAGTTAAGAGATAGTTAAAGGTCGACCCGGGGACCGGGTCTTTCTGAAGGGGGTATAATGTAACAGCACTACCGTTTGGGATAGGAAAAGTCAGTTTTGGTGCAATATTTCTGAGTGCACAAGTTACAGCCAGGCGTGGGCCTGTTTACAGTGAGTTATGCTCACCACCAGTTGCGAAGTAAAATAGAGGCCACAGGGGCATAGAACCGCCGTAAAAGTACATGCAGCGGTTTACATGGCACAGGTCACAGGCAGAAGGGGCCCACTGGCCAACCAAAGTATTTTGAGTATGTGACGTGGAGCAGTGCACTTAGCAAAACAGATGCACACAGTTGCATATAAATAGGTGCCGGTTCACTAACAAAACATTCACGTGTGGCAGCTCTCCTGGACAGGGGGGCATGTCACACCACCGGCTACACACAGCAGCAGATGGGGCACCAGCATTCCAGTCCCCGGTGGGTCGCTGGTTCAACCCTCTGAGGCCGACACTGAGTCCGTAGCCAGCCAGAGATGGGCCACTCCACGGCTCGCTACCGCAGGCAGTCGTCTTGGCTCCCAACAGGCACCAGAGACATCCAAGGCGAGGGCCACAGATTCGGACACTGAGTCACGGGTGCTTGTTGTCACTGCATTCTTAAGCATGTTGTTGAGGGAGTGCACCACGGGTCACCTTGCAGCGGGCGGCGCTGAGGCAGCAAAGGCAAAGGCAAAGGCCACAGAGTCGACTTCTGGTGCATCCTGACGCCGCCGCAACTCCACTGCTGTACAAGGCCAACACACAGCAATGTGTGCACGGGTCACTGAGGCAGCCATTCTGCGCCAAGCCGTTTCGCAGACAGCAAAATGGTGTCCTCAGCATTGCAGGACCTGGTGACGCAGACCAAGAGGAACGGGGGCACTGTAGTTGGAAACAATAAATCACTTGGTAAGCTAGGATGAGTCTTAATGCGGTGCATTCTACCTCTTCCCACTACAGTTGGTGTTGCTGTTACATTTGGTGGCAAAAGTTGCCACTACAGCACTGAGGGGAGGGAAAAAAAAATCTCATACAGGCTAAAAACATATTTCTCATGCAGAAAATTCATGTACACTATCCTACTGGAGACTATAAATTACACAAAATGTCAGCTCTCAGGGCAATTCCAAAAGCACATTTTTCACTTTACATGTGTTCATGTGGTGTAGTGACTGCTCTGGCTGTTGGATGACATACCTGGCTGCCGGGGATTAAGAGCTCACTAGCTGGAAATGGACGACATTTCCTTGATTCTCACTGAGCATATTCTTCAGGACTCAGTGTTTGAATTTAAAAGGTTGACAATTGATATTGTTGCTGAACACAGTACAGTTAAAACACATGCAGAAAGATGGGACTGAGTTATGAGTGGCACAAGAAAAAGTGGTGGCTGGGTACCTTGGCTCAGTCCGGAACACATTCCATTGGTTATCTCGTTTTTCCATTGCTGCTGCAACCTAACAGCAGTTTTATCATAATTGTGAGGAGAAGCTAAACATTGCAAGTTGTGTTGGCAATGTGGATCATGGATTATGTCAGAGTTTCCTCTCACATGTCTCCCCTCTCCACCACCACTCACATTGTGAACCATCGATCTTTAGTGCCATTTATAACTCTTTCAGTCACATCAAATGACAATAGGAAGAAAATGGGATGACGTCAAGCAAGACTTTGAGTAAGAATGCAGAACTGAGGTAAATCTCAATAGGTAGAAATGTAAAATCAGGGAATTTCAAGCATGGATCTTATGGGTTTTCACAAGAGCTATGAATTTATGACATAGAATCACGAAAAATGTAAATTTGGAGAACATAAAATTAAAGTTCCACTGGAATTACCTTCAGGAGTGAAGTGCCAATTGCTCAGGTTACACACATTTTAAAAAAAGGAAAAGAAGAAGAAGAAGAAGAAGAAAACAGCAAAGCCTGCACAGCGAACTGCAACATCTGAGGGAGACATTCTGGAGGAATACCTTCCAGTCACACACAAATTAAGGTGGTAATGCACACAACAATCAATGCCAAAAAACCACAGGAATGGAACAGCTGACTGGTATTTCTGCCCTACATGTTACCACCATGAGCCAAGATCATAAGCACTCTGATGATACCTATGTCAAAACAGTCTTTCAACAGCCACAGAAGATTAAAGATCTAGTTGGAATATCAACAATATTATGAAAAGGATAGATTGCTAAGCATCGTACAGGTGACACACTGAGTTGCAGACAAGCTCAATTAAAGACTGTTACACACTGAGATTTTGGCCAAAGCCTTCTTCAGAAAAGAAAACACGCACACATTCACACAACCAGGCACATCTCACACACACATGATCACTATCTCAGGATCCTGCAGCCATAATGCAACTCTTGCATTAAATGAAAGCAACAAGATCAGGCTGCCAGGTGCACTGCGGGAGGCTGTGGTGGAAGGTGGGAGGGGGTGGGGGAGGGCCGTGAATTGGAAAAGGAAAGGAACCAACAATCCTAGGCACCCCATTGTAGCTGTTTATTGTCCCCCACTGAAAGAATTTTGGCCCTCATTGCCGAACACCTACAACCAATGCCCAAAATCTAGCCTATTACATCAGAGGTACCAACCACTTGCTTCACCAACTCTCCATCATCGCCACCCCTTTACCTCCTGGCTCTATACTCATTACTGCTGACGCCACTTCCCTATACAACAGCATCCCTCACACCCAAAGTCTCTTTCGGTTATTGAACACTACCTCTCCCAAAGTGCTACAGACACTAAAACCACTACATCATTCCTCATACACCTTACTAACTTTATCCTGACACACAATTACTTGTTCTTTGAAGAGAAAGTATACAAACAAATCTGCAGCACAGCCATGCACCCTCCAACGTCAACCTATATATGGTTCATCTAGGGGATACCTAGTCTCCCAAAACTCCAAAACCCTGGTCTGATTCAGGTTCATTGATAAGATATTCATGATCTGCACTCAGGGCCAAGACACCCTATCCTCATTCCTCCACATCTTCTCTCCTATTTGGTTCTCCTGGTCTTCCTCAACACAGCATGCCACCTTCCTAGATGTTGACCTCTTCCTCTCTGAGGGCTCCTTAAACACCTCTGTCCACATTAAAGCACCAATCACCAGCAGTACGTGCATTTTGACAGCTGACATCCCTCCCATACCAAAAAATTCCTCCCAAACAGCTTGACAACCCACAGATGACTTATGTATCAACATGCTCTGAAATGAGGGACAGCCAATGCAATTACTTTCCCACTCCTCCTAATGTCATGTTTCACCCAATCAACTCCACAATACCCTAGTCCATCCCTATGCCATCCTCAATTCCAGCCCCTTGTCACAGGGACCATATCCCTGTGGAAAACACAGGTGTAACACCTGCCCAACCCACTCACCCAGCACTTCCTATTTCAGTCCTGTCACAGGCATATCTTACCACATCAGAGGCCAGGCCACAAGTGAAAGCACCCATGTCATATACCAGCTCTGCTGTAATCACTGCAGCAGCTTTTTATATTGGCATGACTACTAACCAGCTGTTCAAGAGTATGACTGGCCACTTCAAAACTGTGGCCAAGAGCAAAGTCGACCATCCTGTGGCACAACATGCAACTGAACATAACATGCTTGATTTCAATGGCTGCTTCACAACCCAGGTCTAATGTTATGTGATTTAGGTGAGTGATTTGGCCACCTAAAGTTGGTAGAAGGTATGATGAATCTGCTTGAGCGGGTCTGGGGCTCAGGGCACGGTGTGGCCACCTTGGCCAAAATGTTGCGGCTGGGCTAGCCACGGGCCAGCCAGGTACAAAGGCAAGCAGCATCACCAGAAATGGGTAAATCACAAAGCTGAGAATTTGGACGACTGGTGCTCACATGGCCTTTGTGTAGACAACATTACAAGAAATAGCACAGTGTCAGACAAGCTGAAAGATAGATTTTTACAGCTCTTCGAGATTCTATAATAATTTGTAGTCAAATATTAAAGCAAATCTGAAAGCATCTGCAATCACAGAAAAATGAGGCACATCCAATAACAACAGTATTATCAATATCTTTAAAACTACAGAAGTTAATATTTTACAGTGAATAAAAATTTTCATGATGAACCTCTGAACTGACAACTTTTAAACACTTCGTGTGATTTCAACATATGGTCTCTCAGATGACAGCATTGCACTACAGCTATCATCTCTGAAATCTTCACATCCGTATCTGTTTTATTTCTTGATTTATTAAGTTTTTTATATCTTTTCATTATGCAAAAATATGTCCGAATATTGTATCCTCCACAACTATAAAGCAAATGAATACAGCATAAATACCTAATGTTTTGTTATACTTGTATATTTATTTAATGAACAGTTAATTATTTTCCCAGTAACTTTATTAAATATTAACAACAACTGATAATACAAAGTCATGGTAATTTAAGAACTGGTCAATTGCATGTGTTAGCTGACAGCACCTTTGTAGAAGTGTGCCAAAAGATGCTTCTGACAAGCAGGCTGCAATAATTGTTTAAACAATATTAATGATGATCTGTTCAGGGGCAGCTTCCAAGGTAGTACCACTGCGTCATGGCACAACTTATATAAAAAAGAAAGAGAAAGCTATGTGAACTGCACGTAAAACATTGTTTCGGAGTATGTATTTTCTGATTTGAAGAGGCGCAGTTTGGTGCGCATGCTCTTATGGTAGTTTTCTGAAGCTTGGAGCCAACTACAGATTGGCACTATCTGCCCTCATAAGGGCTGTGTGATAGGGTCAGCCATTTGTTTCTACACACTTCTTATGGCGGAGGTAGAGCCATAGCTGGTCTGACTCAGAGCTTCACACTCTTTCCACAAGACAGCAGTAAAGTGCAGAACCTATAAAAGCATGATCTGCTATCTAGTGATCATGTTAGAATACATTCGGGCGCATGTTGTAGCCAACACTTTTCTGGCAGTCGGCCACAAACGTAAAACAAATGAGGAGTTCTGGCTGTCGAGGGGAGAATAACAGAGTGGGGGACAAGCCCCACCTCTATCTCACAGGGTTGGCAGCCTATGTCTGTGTTTTGTGCTCCTGGGAAGGCAGAACAGGATTAATAATGTACATATGGATCACTGATTCCATCTGGTGTTGTGACAGTCATATTTGAACCCTGTGACAGAGAAAGATTGCTCTCTGCACTCATTTCAAAATAAGAAAAAGAAACAACCAGCAAGCACAAGTCAAAACAAAGCAGAGCACATAAATCATTTGGCAACGGCTACAGCACAATTGTTAGCTGAGGTTGGTGGTGTTGTTACACGGTAGTTAAGGCCTGATCTCCACCGGTACCTTAAGCAACTATACATCAAACCACCCCCTGTTTACAAATGCCACATAAAAATGACCGAACATACCCTGTGAGAAGTGAAGAATTGTGCTGTTGATATGTGTGTGCGCATGTGCATTTGTGTGTGTGTGAGAGAGAGAGAGATTTTCGGAGTTAGTGTTACGTTTTATATCTCATGCAGACATGTAAAAATGATAGCTAAAGCAACTTTCTCTCTCTCTCTCTCTCTCTTACAGACACTTGCTATCATGTTGCAAGAATATATCAATCTCTTACTGTGCATAAGAAGGGCACTGTTGTAATAAGGGTTTATTTCTGTTCCTCTATAATATTTTATGAAATATATGAATATATGGGAGACCAAGAGATGAATACACTAAGCAGATTCAGAAGGATGTAGGTTGCAGTAGGTACTGGGAGATGAAGAAGCTTGCACAGGATAGAGTAGCATGGAGAGCTGCATCAAACCAGTCTCAGGACTGAAGACCACAACAACAACACCAACAATGGACTGTCTCAGTGGCCACCACTGGATCTGTTGTCATTTATTGTGATCACACTGCACAAGAATACTAGCTTTCTCATAAGGACAAACCTTTATTTGTATTTATTCTGAAAAGTTTGGGTGTGACTGAATGTTTGTAACATTTATTGTAATATATTAGTTTAGTCCGAAATATGGTCAAGTTCAATCAGATCATGTCTGTAGAATTAAGAATGGTGTATTTTTGGTTGGGGCAGCGTCTAGCTAATGGAAAAGCAGGCAGCAGTGGAACACTACGGGAGTAAATGGAGACTGGGACATTTTGAGTGAAGAGCTCAAGGGAGATATTCTGGGCACTTGGATGTTCATTCTGGAAGAAAGCAGGTCTGCTTGTGGTCTCATTGATATTTGTTCCAGTGGGTGATGGATTCTGGGCAGTGAATGGCCACTATGTCACTTTAACTTTTGATGACACTTTTAAGCAAGTTCTGGAAGGAGGCAGACCTGTCTGAGATAATGTGTGTATTTCAGTCATGTAGTTGATTGATTCTCGGCAGTGAACGGCCACTACCATACTTTATCTTCAGAAGGGGCTTTATGTTTTGAGAGATCTGAATGTGCTCCAGAGTAGGACTCAAACTCTTCCCACTTGTATTATGGATATGAGGATAGACAGAGTATGTCTTACTAGTTTTTGCACTGGGTGTGTCAATCTGTAAATCCTCCTGTTGAACTCTGAGCTATTTTGAGCTGGTGAATATTTTGTGTATTGTGATAAAGAAATGGACTTGGTTTTCATATATCTTTGATTAAAATTTAGTTTGAGGGATTTTGCTACCATTCTTATAAAGCTCCTAACATAAATTTACTGCATTTGATAAGGATATTTTCTATCTTATCTTAAATGAATATTGTAGGACCACTTTGCATTTATTTGAGACATCCTTTCTTAACCAAACATTACGCAACATAACTCTCTGTCATCTACATCAGTTACAGACATCAGAACAGAACTTTGTTACTAAATTATTCATTTAAGTTTTCTTTTGTATTTCTGTCTATTTTATTGACTCACAACTCTAGACAGTACCTAGCCTATTTGACTGCAGGATCACTGCTACAGGTTATTATTTGCAGTGAACTAACTGCAGAGAAGGAAAGCAGCCATGCATGGCTCTACCCAGTGACTACATCAAGCTGTTCTTTTTAAACAGAGCCATACATAGCCCAAGTACCTGAATTACAAGTAACGACAGGCAAAGATGCAGCTGGTTTGCTCATATGGAATGCTGCTTGGAAGAGGAACTACACTCAGCAGTAACCAATAATTACTGTCACACAAGCCATCTGGATACCCCCCCCCCCCCCCCCCCCTCTGCTTTTCTGAACTGCACAGATAGGAGTTATCCCTGCGACACATTTTCCACCCCCAAAATTATCCCAGCCTCAACCTTTAGGCCTAGTGTCCCCACACCCTCTACCCAACACATTCTGCCCCTCTGGCCAATCATCTCCTCCCAATTCACGTCCCCTCATGCTAATTGTGTGCCACTCTCTGCCAAGACACCCACTGATCTTTTCCCCTCCTTTTCTGCTCCTTGTTTTCTGCTCCCTCCCACACAGCCTCCCAGTGCTGCACCTGGCAGCCTTGTCCTACTGCCATGTGGTGTCTGCATGCCCTGCCAGACATCTCACCCAAGATTGCTGCTTTTATTCAACACAAGAGTTGCACTCTGGCTGCGGCAGTCAGAGATAGTAGTCATGTCTGTGTGAGGTGTTCCGGCTTGTGTGAATGTGCATGTGTTTTCTTTTCTGAAGACGGCTTTGGCTGAAAGCTCAATGTGTAACAATCTTTCTGTTGTGCCTGTCTGCAGCTCAATGTGTCATATTTACATTGAGTACCAAGCTATCCTTTTCATAATACTGTTGATATTTCAACCTGCACTTTCCATTGTTTGAAAATCTAGTTCCAGTGGAACTGTGCATGCTTGCATCTACAACATTCAGCGTAAGTGTTGCTGCATTTTATTGGACAGTGTTCTGCAGTGTTGTCAGGTATGTCTGTCTCTGCCTCCTTCAGAAAAATAAATTATTGGTCACTGAACATAGCTTGGATGAAGGTCTTATGTTTGATATGAATGGACAAGATTGCTGTGCAGGGCCACTGGATACTGGAACAGCATAATAAAAGAAGCCACCAAAATTAAGACCAATGGTGGCTTCGTAAACAGAGATAGAGGCTAGAATGAACTTCACTTTAGACCTCTTATTAGCCACAACATGATGTGAGTGTTCCCCTAAGAGAGGTCCAGTTGGCACAAGAGGTGAGACCTGAGTATGGCCCCTTACCTTACCATTCACATACACAGTGGAGTAGTCTGAGGTGGCTGAAAAAGCTACAGTAGTATGAAATCACAATGCTGAAGCAGTATAGCCTCACTATCTACAAAAATATGTGAAGCATTATTCAACAAGGTATAAATAAAAATAGTGATATAGCTGAGATTTATATCCCAGACAAAGACTGTCCACTAAATTTATGGATTCATCAGCAGCATGTGAACTACTAATTAACTATCAGTACTACCCACACAACATGCTCCCTCCCTTCTCTCTCTGTCCATCTCGTCCTCCCCCTCTCTCTCTGTCCATCACCTCATTCTCCTTTCATTTCGCTATCTGTCCATCACATCTTTCCCCCTCTCATTATCCATCTCCTCTCCCCCTTTCTGCTCAGCGATGCCCATCTGGAAATCTAGCCAATGAAAGGCATACAGGTATCACCGCCACAGTATGTCTGTCATGCAGGGTAGCCTACATGTCAAGGGCAGAAAACTGCTTTCTTGCCCTATCTCTTCTCCTGTGGGAGCAGGGGGTTCTAATCCCCACACTGGTAATTCTCCTGTAACAAGCAGCAATGTGTACCAGATATGTTTGAACTCAAACCACTGGTTTAGGAGGAGATGCTGGACATGCTCATACACGTATATCCTGTTTTAACAACAGTATGAAAAAGACAGATTGTCACTCACCACATAAAAATAGGTGTTGAGTTGCAGACAGGCATAATGGAAAGAATGTAAATATTTAAGCTTTAGAGCAAAATGTTCTTCCAAAATAAACCACCCGCCGACACACACACACACACACACACACACACACACAGCTACTGTTTTATATGCATAATGGTTTCATAAAAAAAATAGCATTAATGGCAAACACTAAATGAAATGCTATGTGTCTAACTTCTTATTTCACAACAATTTAACAAACTATATTGATCACGACAGTTTGCCATCATTACATTTAACTGTATCTCACAATTTATTGGCATCCAGATAAGAGTGCTAACTTATTTTCTATACTTTCACTCCTTCGATCTTATGAATTTATCTTCAACAATTATGCAGCTCAAGAAAATAATGTATTTATTCAGCAATGGCAAGCAATAAAAGTATTGTGTATAGAAGGTGACTACATATATTGAAAAGAACTGTGCCTAGACTTTGGTATTCACATTCTTTCTTACACACAAATTATTTGCGGAAACATGATACAGGATTCAAAATTATTTCAATCAAGAATTTGCTTCCGTCTCTAAGATTTACAGTGGGATGCTATATTCTGGTACCTATTTCTTTAGCAAGCTACCGGAAGACATAATGCAATATTTGTGAATTCCTACACACAAGCAGAAATGTCTGCTTGTGTCTGTGTATGTGCGGATGGATATGTGTGTGTGTTCGAATGTATACCTGTCCTTTTTTCCCCATAAGGTAAGTCTTTCTGCTCCCGGGATTGGAATGACTCCTTACCCTCTCCCTTAAAACCCACATCCTTTCGTCTTTCCCTCTCCTTCCCTCTTTCCTGATGAAGCACCGTTGGTTGCGAAAGCTTGAATTTTGTGTGTATGTTTGTGTTTGTTTGTGTGTCTATCAACATGCCAGCACTTTCGTTTGGTAAGTTACATCATCTTTGTTTTTAGATATATTTTTCCCACGTGGAATGTTTCCCTCTATTACATATATGTATATATTTGTTATACTCAGCTTAACTGAATGACTGAATGGCCCAGAGATGTGGCTGGTCTGAATGTTTGGCTATGTTTTTCGTCATAGGGTGCCAGCTCACACCTGTTGTAAACTCAATTTTTAAGTGTAAATAAAATATAACAAAACAATGCAGGCAGGTATTGAGGTGAAATTTAAAATATTGAGTCACTCACATTGATTTATAATTTGAACAGGTAGTTTATTTTTCTTCAGTATATTGAGTAAACACTTAAAATGCAGTCTGAGGGACTTTCATGTAAGTGCAGCCGTTAATAACTGATGCTACAACAGTTCACTATAAAATTCATTTGTCACGATCACGACACTCAACAGTCTGTTCACAGTTCACAAAATACACTGTTGTCTGCAGTCCTAATCCACTATATTGCGCTCCACTTGATCACTTTCAAACTTTGCTACATACATACTTGTCCCCGAACGTGACTACCAACCCACGGCTACCCGCAGATGCGTGGCATGTCCGGCTCTTAGAGTTGCTCAGAAGCAAAGATGGCTGCCCCATCCACCCTCGAAATGACTGACTAACTCAAAACAATGTTTGACAAAAATTACAAATATTCTAAAACTAAACACAAAAATACATGGAAAAATATGGAAAATTTCCAGGCAATAACAATTTAAGGTCCAGTTTTCTGTATCTGTCACTGTTTTTTGCAAATAATGTTATTGTGGCATGGTATTGCTTTTCCCAGATTTTTTATACTAAACATAAATAAACAAATAAAACTATATACTTAATTCTTTGTCTACCTCTTTAAACTTTAGAATGCTGCCGCTAGTTTCATCTCTTTAAATTTATTTATTACCAAAAACACAGTTTCTCTCAGTCGAATCCCATATTCCGACCTCTCATTCAACAATGGTACACACTATGCTAAATCGCCTATGATTGCTTGATGCAGCCCTACTAGCCGCGCCCATAGACACTTTGTTTATATTAATCGGCCAAAGCAGTGCCGAGATATTAGCCTTTGAACTTTCATAAATTTACAATTAAGACGACGATAACTTTTAAACTATTATATATTTTTGTGGTGCATCTAGATAATTTAGCTTTACATATTTTTCTGTCCATGAGTGTGACTTGCATCTTCCTGTCACTCTTAGTTCTGTTTTTATCAATTTTTCCCTGGCATATAAATTTCACCAACTGCACAAACACAGCCATATGTGCCCCTGTCTAGCATCCACTCGGGTTTTTCCAAGGCCACTTAATGCTAGCCACCTGCCACGGGCCCATAGCAACCGCCAGCCACGTGCTCTGCAGCAGGGAAACTGCCGCTCTAATCTCACCCCCCGGCTTGTACACTCACAAACCTGACAAGTTCATTTTCAAGCCTGGTCTACTGAGGCCTGCACTGACAGCACCTGATCTTAATAATAAACATTGAGTAGCAACACATGCTCTACAAATGTTTGCAATGTATATGCCACAATCCACACACGCCTGTTACCAAGTCAAAACCAAATTCACTTGGTAACAGGCATATGTCGATTGTGGCATTCATCTCGCAAACATTTGTAGAACATGTGTTGCTACTCAATGTTTATTATTAAGATCAGGTACTGTCAGTGCAGGCCTCAGTAGATCAGGCTTGAAAATGAACTTGTAAGGCTCAAAATTAGTCATGTAATAAGTACTGCAACTGTTGAGAGAACTATTAATAAACAGTTTAAGGAAAACATCATCAAATTGACTGTGACACTTTTATACAGTGCAGTTTGTGATGGAAAACTGAATTCACTAAGGTACAACAAGTACCTCAAATGTACATAGTGTCATACTGTGGTATTTCTAGATAAGGTGCATGACCATCTGTGAGAACAAAGTTTCATCCTCATGCAATCTCATCACCACATGACTTTTCCCACTCTGTAGTTCAGACTATGGTGTCGAGAAAAACAGCTACTTTAAAAAAGTAACTGCTTCTCCTGTTCTACTTCTCAGCTGCTGTATTTACCTAATACTTCAAACAAACCATTTACATAACTTTACACGTGCCACTATCCATTGTCTGTATAGACTGAGAAAGACAAGGCCCGTTTGATATAGACATTAAAGGTTTATGAATTTACATCCCCAGTCAAAATATTCTGATGTCTGCTGATAATATGTTATAGACTTTTGCATCAGAATATCAAACTCCATTCTCAACCTTAGATAGGTGTGCATAGTCTATATGGAAACTGTTTTTACTCATAGTACTGTGGCTGTGAATTATGCTGTTCTACCTAAATTCATCCTAGCTGTTACCATAAATATCATAAGGAAGTACAAGGTGTCTCGAAAGGTATGGTACAACTTTAATGAGTTATAGCATCCAAACTAATTAAGATATACATATCATGTTTGGTTAGATGACAAACTCATTTAGTGTTGATGCCATTCAATCAATTTCAAGATGTGCACCTTTGGTGCCACACACAGCACCCAGCCTGTATTTAAGCTCTATCCACACTCGGTGCTACATATCTGCATCAACTGTGGCAATGGCAGCAACAATTCGGTTCTTTAAATCACTGAAGTGGTTGACAGGCATTTGATAGACTCTGTCCTTGACATACCCCATACAAAGAAGTCCATCAGTGAACCATCAGGTGACTAGGAGGACAGGAAATTGGACCACTTCTGCCAGTCCACTGATCGGGAAGCACATGGCTTACAATATCTCGTATAGGCTGAGTCCAATGTGTGGTGCACCATCTTGTTGGAAAATGACTGTGCCTTGGCAGTCAGCCAGTTGTGATAACACATACAGCTGAAGAAAATCAAGGTAACTGTTAGATCTTTCTGAGGATAAAATGGTCCTACAATGCAATCAATAACCAAACACTACCACACATTCACTTTTGGTCTAACATGTACCTCTTCTCTCACAGTATGCTAACTGACTGTGTCCCAGATATGAACATTGCTTCATCAGAAAACGCTACGTTGTTTAGAAAATTTCCATCTTCCTCTAATTGGTGAAGAATGTCCATGGCAAACTGCATATGTTGTGGCTTGTCATCTGGTTTCAGTACATGCAAGAGTTGAAATTGGCACAGATACACCTGTAAAACATTTCGAAAGCACCTGGTGCATGGTCGCCAAGGGATTGGCAGCTTCTGCAATGCCCTCCAGACAGACTTGTGCGGTGAATGTAAGAAAGACAACTGTACCCATGCTGCATCATCTTCACTCATTCAATGTCATCCAGTATGATGCTTCACATTGAAAGTTACTGACTGCATAAAATTCATGTACCAATGGTGTATTGATGTCCACAAGGATAGGTGCTTCTTTATACCATGCTTGAAAGTTCCTCTGAACCTGCATGCCTGATATGACTAACCTTTTCTTGGACCGTTGTCATTATGTTTCACTCGCAACAACCTAGAACACAAACAAACAAAACATTGTGTTTGTCTGTCACATAAGCCAAATATGCTGTGAATATCTCAATTAATCTGAGTGCTATAACACATTGAAGTTGTAGTGTGCGCTTTGATGGCACAGGAGTATAAGAATACACAGGCTACCAAGGAGGTTTCTGCAAGATGTCTGGTTTTCAACTTTATGCAGTATTTTTACTGCCTGACTGTAAAATAAATAGTATTCGTATGTTACATATATAGCTCCAGAAGATTATGCCACTGGACAGTAATGAGTGAAAGCATGCTAGTTGCCTTGTCTGCAGGCCATCATACTAAGTGCAAAGCAGGCAGAACAGATTCTGATTTTTGTAAGTTAATCTTTTTTGTTCATTTAACCATATGTCACCCTAGCTTTTTATCAATTTGCATGTCTAGGTTTCATTCAGTCAGTGCCCACTGATCCCCATTTTTGGTAAAAATAAGGCATTTTGATTTCAGAAAGAATCTTTCACTCTGCAGCAGCATGTGCACTGTTTTGAATTGTCCTGGCAAATTAAAACTGTGCTCAAGACTGGAGACTCAAACTCCTTCTACAAGGAGAACTTCTGTAAAGTTTGGAAGGTAGGAGAGAGGTACTGGTGGAAGTGAAGCTCTGAGGCCAGGTTGTGAGTTGTGACTAGGTATCTCAGTTGGTAACAGCGCAGCCCATGAAAGGCATGGTTATGGGCTTGTGCCTTCATCCAGCACACAGTTTTAATTTGACATGAATTTTCTTTTTTGATTTGTTTGAAGTTGCATAATACGAGTCTTTGAATCTTTAAAGTTTAAGCAGTTTGTTGTGAACCAGTTGCCAGATCATTACTCTTGAGGCTGTGGCTGGTATGGATGAGTTTAGGTCTTGTATCAGTATACCAGTCAACTATCGTATCAACAAAAACCACAGTCTGTTATGGTTTCTGCAAATTCCCAGATAAATCGTTTATGTAGGCCATGAGCAAGCGTGGGCCTATCACTGAACCTACTGGAATGCCATATTTAATGTTTGCCCACTCAAAATATAGTCTTATTCCTGTCATTTTATTTGTTTTATGATCCTATGTTTTCTAGTGTTAAATTATCATTACACACATGGAGAATGCCTTTAATGTCAATTGTTTTAGTTTCTCCAGTACAATTTTATGAGTTACATAATTGAGGGAGTTGTAAATATCACAGAAAACAGCAACAGAGTATTTTTTCTTGTTTTTTTATACCTGAACTGAGTTTTTAAGATCATACATCCATTTCTTAGTAGAGACAATGTGATTGTATAGATAAAAAATCTACTCACCAAGCAGTGGCAGAAAACACACATATAAAGGTGTTGATATGTGTAAGCTTTTGGAGCCAGTGGATACTTCTTCTGCCAGATGGGTTGAAGGTGAAGGTGGAGGGATGATGGGAAAGGACTTACCACATGTAGCAAATTTTCTAACTAACATATTGTGTTACATCTAATTTTTCCTTAAGAGGAGTAGCCCTATATATTATCAGCAGTTATTGTAAATTAACTCTTTTTTCGAGTTTTCTAACAAATGTAATTAACCTCAAAATGATTTAGAAAACTAGTAGTTTTACCACAGGTTTTTGTGTTGCCTTAATAGAAATATCGTTTTTGTATTTTCTTCAATTCTTACAGTGAATTAGCAACATTTTAGCTTAGTAGATTAAAAGATAATGAGCAGGGTCAATTTAAAGTAATTTGTTCACTGCCTTATAATACATTGCACCAGGGAAAATGCAGCCCCATTGTGAATGCTGCTCTCGAACATAGAATGAGTTGGTTGATGTTCATAAGCAGCTGGAAATCACCCTGACTACTGTCAAACAATTGGCAGTTACTGCAAATTGGTGAGGTGGAAGAGCTCCCAAAAATTGAATACCTGTGATACCTTTCCAGAGGTACTTCAAGTACAGTCCTCTCCTGTGGATCCTGTCTCCTCTGTAGAAAGACCAGTATCTGTCATTACTCATCCACTCGACTGCGAGAGGTGTGTAATGGTAGATCTAGGCATTCTGTACATGGTGGATGGAGCCCAGGGAAGAAGTAGGGTGTTGTACCGAATCCCCAACCAACAAGTTTAAGGTGCTGTCTTTCACTGAAACTGAGCTGGTTTTGTCTGGTGTCAAGAGAAGGCAAACATGGAAGGATAGGGGCCTATTAATCGTCGGCAGTTCAAACGTATGGTGAATGATGGTACCCCTTAGGGAAACAGCAGCAAGAGACAGGAAAGGACACCAGGTGCACTCAGTATCTATGCCTGGGAGCCTCATTCAACATGTTGAAGAGGCTATTCCAGCAGCCACTGAGGGAACAGGTTGCAACCAGCTGCAGATTCTGGCACATGTTGGAACAAATAATGATGCCTGTTGTCTGGGCTCCAAGTTCATTCTCGGGACATTCCAATGACTACCAGAGAAGACTGTGAAGAGCAGGGGGATTTAATGGAGCTCACAATTTGCTTTGGATCAAGGCAGTTAGGCAGATGCTGTATATCTTGATTCCCAAAAAGCATTTGACTTAGTAAAACACCTACACTTACTGTAAAAAGTATAATCATATGGGGTGTCAAGTGAAATTTGTGACTGGACTGAGGACTTTTTGGTAGGGAGGATGCAACATGTTATCTTGGATGGAGAGTCATTACCAGATGTAGAAGTAAGTTTGGGTGTGCCCCAGGGAAATGTGTTGGGACCCTTGCTATTCATGTTTTATGTTAATAACCTTGCAGACAATATTAATAGTAAAATCAGGCTTTTTGCAGATGATGCAGTTATCTACAATAAAGTACTATCTGAAAGAAGCTGCATAAATATACAGTCAGATCTTGATAAGACTTCAAGGTAGTGCAGAGATTAGCAACTTGCTTTAAATGTTCAGAAATGCAAAATTTTGCACCTCACAAAATGAAAAAAGATAATATCCTACGACTATAATATCAAGCAGCCACTGCACACAAATATCTGGGTGTAAAACTTTGTAGGGATATGAAATGGAATGATCACACAGGTTGAGTTATGGGTAAAGCAAGCGGTAGACTTCAGTTTATTGATTGAATACTATGGAAGTGCTATCAATTTATTTTTTATTTATTTATTTATTTATTCATCCGTAGACAACTTGTGTTGTATGGATGTTGTCAACTGTATACATGGAATGAGTGTATACATAATAGTACTTCTGGTAGTACATATTTCTATGGTGCATCTTAATCGTTTGTACACAAAACAAATACAGACCAATCTTAGTTACAAATAAATATAAATTTACAAATGTATTCTTGCATGGATTACACAAAACAAATACATACCAATCTTAATTAAAGATAAATATAAATTTACAAAGGTACTCTTGCATGAATTGAGGTGAACACATGTCATTTACAGTATTCTTTGACAGTATAGTAACATTTATCTGCTAAATAATTTTTTGCAGCTTTCCTAAAGGCATGTATTCCAGTTTCAGCTTTGATCTCCTCTGGAAGTCTATTATACATTTTTAATCCATTAAATAATAAACTATTTTGGGTTTTTGTTTTGTTTTTTTGTATGAGATGCAAATGGTGGCAGGATCTAGTCCAGTGTTGGTGTATAGATCTGTTTTGTGTGTACTGGTCAATGTGTTTCTTTATATATATCACAGTCTGAAAGATGTATTCACATGGTACTGTCAAGATTCCCATGGTTTTGAATAAATCAGTACAGTGGGCTCTCTTGCTGCTTTTTGTTATTATTCGTACTGGCCTCTTTTGCAGCTTGAAAATTGCTTATATGTTCTGCACATTTGTACCCCAGAAGGTTATGCCATAACTAATTATTGAATGCACATATGCAAAGTATGTCGTCTTAGCACATGAACTATTACATACTGACATAATTATCCAGAGTGCATAGCAAGCAGTAGCAATTTTCTTTTCTAGTGCTGCAATATGGTCAGTCCAGTTAAGCTGTGAGTCAACATGCATTCCTAGGAATTTTGTGTTTGTGACACAATCTATAAGTTCATCTTTAACTCTTAGGCCTATGCTATTATGTTTTTTATTTATGTGGAAATTAATACTGTTTGTTTTTTTAATATTGAGGGTTAATTTGTTGCTTACTACCCACTTGCATACATGATCGAGAGTTTCTTCAGCTTTGTCTCTCAATTTGTCTGGTGACTCGTCACTGATAAGGATGCTGCTATCATCTGCAAATAGTATTGCTTCCCCGTATTTCACACTCTGGGGAAAATCATTGATATATATTAGGAAGAGTATTGGCCCTAACACACTTCCCTGAGGGACTCCTATGTTAATATGTTCTGGTTTGGAAATGTGTTTTGTCAATTGGCTGAACTTCGTTTGTGAGATCTCTACACACTGTACCCTATTTTCCAAGTATGATTGAAACCAATTATTTACTGTTCCCCTTATTCCTAGTGCCTCCATTTTGTTTAGTAGTATTTTGTGGTCTACCGTGTCAAATGCTTTGCTAAGGTCAAGGAATATGCCTGTTACATGTTCACCTTCATCAAGTGCTTCTAAGACAAAGTTTGTGAAGTGAGCTACTGCTGAACCTGTGCTTCTTCCTGGCCTGAAACCAAACTGTTCTTTACACAGTAGGTTGTACTTGTTTAGGAAATCCATTAGTCTCTTTTTCATTATATTTTCTATTACCTTGGAATAGGATGAGAGTAATGAGATGGGCCTATAGTTTTCTATATTTTCTGGATCGCCTTTCTTAAATAGAGGCAGGACTTTCGCACATTTTAAGTATTCTGGGAAGCAGCCTGCAGTGAAAGATTCATTTATGATGTGTGCCAAAGGATGTTGTATGCTGTCAATGCAGTCCTTTAGTAAGCACACTGGCACTTCATCTAAACCTGCTGATGTTTTATTCTTTGGATTCTTCACAACCATCCTTACTTCTTCTGTAGAAGTCGGTAACAGTAACATTGAGTTATCCATATAGTTCAATTATTGTTCAGGCTGTTTTTTGCCAAACTTTTGCTGTAGCTTGGTAGCAACACTGCTGAAGTACTCATTTACAGTATTTACTAGTGTATTTGGGTTATGTATAATAGCACCATTATGTTTAATTTGAATGTTTACTGTTTTTAATTTATTACTGTTTGTTTCCTGTTTGGTAACAGTCCAGGCTGCTTTAATTTTATTTTCTGCCTTTTCTATAATACTGTCATTGTGGGCTTTTTTTGCATCTCGTAATACTCTTCTGTATATACTTTTGTATGTGTGGTAGTAGTTTAGGAAACCAGGATCACTATGGTAGTTTTTTAACCTGTTCAGTTGTTTGAGTGTTGCAGAGGATTTCCTTATTCCTTTGGTCACCCAGGTATTTCTTTTGTGTGAGTGTACTGCAGTTTGCACCTTTGGGAATGCTTCACCAAATCTGAGTTTAAATAGTGACATGAATTTAGAAAATTTCTTATTTACACTAGTTTCAGCATACACTTCTTCCCAAGTTATACTGTTTATTTGCTTGGCAAATTCTGATCTGTTTGGTTTGGAGAAAACCCTTCTGTATGTACAAAAGAGATTGCTTGCAAATCACTCGTACAACCAGTTCCAGAATATTGCTCAAGTGTATAGGACCCGTAGCTGACTGGGAATATTGAATGTATGCAGCGAAGTGCAGCACAAATGGTCTCAGGTTTGTTTTATCCATAGGATAGTGTCACAGAGATATTGAAGGAACTGAACTGGAAGACTCTTGAAGATAGATGTAAACTAAAGTTTACGTAAACAAAGTTTGAAGAACCGGCCTTAAACGACTATTCTAGGAATATATTAAAACCTCCAACGCATTGCTCACAAAGGGATCATGAGGTTACTGTGTACATGAATGGAACAGGAAGAGACCCTAATAACTGGTACAATGGGATGCACCCTCTGCCACACACCTCACAGTGGTTTGCAGAGTACAGATGTAGATGTAATGCACTTAGCTTTCTGGTCTTATTAATGCTTGCATGCCCTTATTAATTCTTGCACTATGTTTTGTCAGTAAGACCTATCTTGCTTATTACCCTATCTTCTACCTTTGAAATTAAACTTAAGGTTTTCAAATCTCATCCAGTGTAGTCCCCAAAAATCAGTCTTCACTTCTCATCCGGTCTGGAAGCTCCCCTACTGATCTGTTCTCGGTAACTTTTCTGCACTCTACACTTTTCTTAAATCTCACCAGCCCTTTTACTTCACATCTCTTCCGACCTCTTCAGTCCTTCTGCCAGAAGAAGGAGCCAATGGCTATAAGAAACTTGCAAATATCAATTCCTTTGTATACTGAAAAGCCAAAGAAACTGGTGTACCTGTCTAATATCGTGTAGGGGCCCCGCGAGCACCAAAAGTGCCGCAACACAATGTGGCACAGACTTCACTAGTGCTGCAGGGAAGTGACATCATAAATCCTGCAGGGCTGTCCATAAATCCGTAAGAGTATGAGGGGTTATGTTGCAAGGCATCCCAGATATGGTCAATATGTCTGGGGAGTTTGGTGGCCAGCAGAAGAGTTTAAACTCAGATGAGTGTTCCGGAGCCACTCTGTAGCAATTCTGGATATGTGGGGTGTCGCATTGTCCTGCTGGAATTTCCCAAGTCCGTCAGAATCCACAATGGATATGAATGGATGCACGTGATCAGACAGGATGCTTACATACGTGTCACCTGACAGTCCCATATCTAGATGTATCAAGGGTCCCATATCACTCCAAATGCACACTCACCACACATTACAGAGCCTCCATCAGCTTGAACAGTCCCCTGCTGACATGCAGTGTCCATGGATTCATAAGGTTGTCTCCATACCTGTACACGTCCATCCACTTGATACAATTTTGAACAAGACTCGTTTCACCAGGCAACATGTTTCCAGTCATCAACAGTCCAACGTCGCTGTTGATGGGCCCAGGCAAGTTGTAAGGCTTTGTGATGTGCAATCATCAAAGGTACACGAGTGAGCCTTCCGCTCCAAAAGCCCATATCGGTGATGTTTCGTTGAATGGTTCGCACGCTGACACTTGTTGATGGCTCAGCACTGAAATTTGCAGAAGGGTTGCATTTCTGTCACATTGAACCATTCTTTTCAGTCATCATTGGTCCCATTCTTGCAGGATCTTTTTCTGGCTGAAATGAATTCACAGTTGTGAAAATGGACAACCATTAGCTGTATAATGGATTGAAGACAATGAAACTTTGTGCTGGACTAGAAGTCGAACCCAGATTTTCCGCTTATCATGAATGTTCGTCTTATCATTAGGCTATCTAAGCACACTTTACGGTCTGACCCAAACTTCCATATGTCATTAACAATGTGTCTACAACCTGCACTCATACATCCATTACGTATATTCCCGTACTGTGTGATAAACCTTTTGCATTTCCTTTATGTTTTCGTCTTCCTTAAAGGCAAAGAGACAAGATGAAGCGGTAGCCCATCATAGAGCCTATGCCTACCGTCATGTTTTTTTTGACTTTCAGTTGTTAATAAAGAGAGGATTTTTTCTGGTACCGGTAGGAGGAAGGGGGGATTCGCGCTCAGCTAGTGAAAGAGTGAGAAGCACGTCAATTTTTTAGCGAGTAATTGTAGACCGCCATTTTGGGGTCGCTATGAATAAGTGAGGAGTGTGGATTTCATATGTGCACCATTTAGAAAAATACAGTATTGTTTTATTAACAGAAAGGTCGTGTGAGTTGTTATTTCAAATAGTACAATAATTACAATAACTGAAGCCCACCTGTGTACTTTGGAAAATTACGAAGATCCGATAAGCTTAATAGGAACACGGTCAAGACTTCAAAGGTGAACGCAGCGACCAAACGTAGTATTATAAAGAATGGTAAGCACAAATCTACAGCGGAGAAAGAAACTACTCCGCCCTGCAAAATAATATGAACTAATACGGACTTATTTCCAGGCATAGCTCAGCTTATTGTGCTTGTCATTCACGCCGAAAAATTAATCTCATTAATTCAATACATTTTAAAAAGCCACGCATTTTATTATCATCTATTCCATTATTTTATTATACTATAACTGGGAAGACATTCTAATTGAAAGTCACTTGCCCGATTTCGGATGATAAATATGATATCGCAATTCCTGTGTTGTTCAGAAGTATGATGCAGCGTTCCTCCAGACATGCAAGTATGTCTGAAGGAACAGGCACTGTGGCGAGTACAGCCATCATGAAATTACACGAAATGCATTCACAGTTGCGTATTGCAACCACCAGCTGTACAATGGAAAGATAACAATGAAAATTTGTGCTGTACTGGGACTCGAACCTGGATTTACTACTTATCATGGGTGGTCACCTTACCATTAGGCTATGGAAGTTCCAATCTGGTTGTGCTAATAATAAGGCGACTACTTGTTATAAGGAGGAAATTTGGGCTAGAGACCTGATGTGGTACAAATTAACATTGTCACCATTCCATCATAGAGCCGATGGCTGTCCATATTTGCAGTTGCAAATACATTTAATGTATTTCATAGCTGCTGCAGTTGTTGTAGTGCCTGTTCCTTCAGACATGCATGTATGTCCGAAGGATAATTGCTTCATACTCCCTGTTCGACTGGTTACAAATGCAATTCTGTGACAGCACGATTTTTAGCCCTTTTGTTGAAACACCACCACAGCCAGAAGAGCTGCTTCTCAGTTATCTATTGATTTTTGTTATGATTTGACAGAACTGATATCTGGTGATAGGAGTACACAATGCCTCCTTAAGTGAGTCTAACTGATCTGCTTTCAATAGCTCTTTTCTTTGTTTACCATGTGCTGTCAGGTACTGTTAGGAAGAAGTCATTGAATTTGTATGATTTGAAATTAATATCAACTGTGTCCCTGCTACTGTCATCAAGGACTTGAATATCATTAACCTTACTGAATAACATTAGCCTTACCAAGTTCATTCATTTCATGCATAATAATGATCCCAATTGCCTTGTATTATACACAATTTTGAAACCTGGCATAAGGTACTCTGATTCCAGATATTAGCCACCTTTTCTCTTTGCTTCCACTGTAATTGTTCTTCACCTGTTGTAAAGTAAAGCTAGATTCATAACACTGTACATATATTTTATGGGGAAAAAATAATTTCTCATTTACTCTTTCACTGGCAAAGTTTTACCCATTGGTAACCTTCTGATTATTTCTTACAATGTAACTGTGTCAGCATTCATGATACTATGAAACTGTACATTTCCTTTTTTAATTAAACCTGACTGATCAGCTCCTTGCCAAACTGGAATTGTATGTAAATGCCTGTATATATGATGTTTTCAGTCTTAAATTATAACACATCAACTTTCTCAATATCCTTGTAAAAGTAATATATGGGCGATTAAAACAACTACTACTTACATTAGTTTCTTAATCTACCCATCTAATCTTCAGCATTCTTCTGTAGCACTATATTCAAAGGGTTCTATTCCCTTCTTGTCTGTACTGCTGATCATCTATATTTTGGTTCCACATAATTCTGCCATCCAGATAAATACTTTGAGAAAATTCTTCCTAATATTTACATTTAATCTGAATGTTAACAAATTTCTCTCAACCAGAAACACTTTTCTTGCTATTGCCACTTTACATTTTAAATCCTCTTTCCTGTGGGCATTTTCAGGTATTCTGATGCCATGTAAAAACGTACCTACGACTTTTAGTGTCTCAGTTTCCAAACTAATTCCCTCAGCATCATCTCACTTAACTCAACTATAGTTCCCCTCCTTGTTTTACTTTTCTTGATGTTCAGCTTGTAATCTTTTCACGATACTGTCCATTCAGTTTAACTGATTTTCCACATTGTTATCTGACAGAATTACAAGGTCATCAGCATATGTTAAAGTTTTTGTTTACCTCCTTGTTTCCTCCCAATTAAATTTTCATCTCCTGTAACAAATAGATTAATTTCTTTTATCTCAACATAGATTGTTTTAATCTCTTTACCATCTGTAGTGCTAGTAGGCACGAACACTTCTACTACTGTGATATGTCACTGTTTTGTGGCTATCTGGACCATGATGATCTCTTTACTTGCTGTTCACAGTAACTTACCTATTTTCTTGCTCATTATTAGACCTACTTCTGCATTACTCCTATTGGATTCTGTGTTGATAACCCTGTGTTCACGTGACTAGAAGTATTAAAATAATTGAAAAGCCACAATCGCTTCAATCTCTCTTTACTCTTAAATTATAATACCTCAACTTTCTCAATATTCTTGTAAAAGTAATATATGGGTGATTAAAACAACTACTACTTACATTAGTTGCTTAATCTTAAATGAAGCGTCGTAGCTTTTCAATTATTTTAAAAACAGAGTGATCGCCCCACGACACACGATGTGTTCACTGCAAAACTAGAAATATTGTTCTTCCTGCCTTTGCACTTCACCATCATCATAATCCATACTGTACAGCTGCATGTCCTTAGAAAATATAATGGCTAAACGCTATCTAATGAAAAATATTTAGACACAGCTATGTAACACAGAATACACCAGTACATGTCATGAGAGGTGGACTCACTAATATCAAAGGAGATGGGGGATAATTGTGTTGTCAGTAGAGAAGCAGTAACAGCTCAGTGGGACAATCAGGAGAGCTCAGTGCCTTTGAACGTGGACTAGTCATTGGATGTCACCTGAATAGCAAATCAATCAGGGACATTTCAAGCTTTCTAAAGCTACCCAAGTCAACTGTTAGTGATGTGATAGTGAAGTGGAAATTTGAAGCACCAATCACAGCTAAACCAAGACCAGCCTTACCTCATGTACCGAGGGACAGGGATGGTCAAGTATTGAAGAAGGTGGTCGTAAAAGAATTACATGAAATCAGCAGAAGGAATCATTCATGAGTTTCAATGTGCTACTAGCTGTCCCGCTAGTAGACCGATTGTGCCTACAGAGCTAAAAAAATGGGATACAATGGTTGAGCAGCTCCTCACAAGCCACAGATTAGATTAGATTAATACTAGTTCCATGGATCATGAATACGATATTTCGTAATGATGTGGAACGAGTCAAATTTTCCAATACATGACATAATTAGGTTAATTTAACAACATAATTAAGTTAATATAACAACTTTTTTATTTTTTAAATTTTTTTATATAATTTTTTTTCCTTAATTTATATCTAAAAATTCCTCTATGGAGTAGAAGGAGTTGTCATTCAGAAATTCTTTTAATTTCTTCTTAAACACTTGTTGGTTATCTGTCAGACTTTTGATATTATTTGGTAAGTGACCAAAGACTTTAGTGGCAGTATAATTCACCCCTTTCTGTGCCAAAGTTAGATTTAATCGTGAATAGTGAAGATCATCCTTTCTCCTAGTATTGTAGCTATGCACACTGCTATTACTTTTGAATTGGGTTTGGCTGTTAATAACAAATTTCATAAGAGAGTATATATACTGAGAAGCTACTGTGAATATCCCTAGATCCTTAAATAAATGTCTGCAGGATTATCTTGGGTGGACTCCAGCTATTATTCTGATTACACGCTTTTGTGCAATAAATACAGGGTTATTACAAATGATCGAAGCGATTTCACAGCTCTACCATAACTTTATTATTTGAGATATTTTCACAATGCCTTGCACACACGTACAAAAACTCAAAAAGTTTTTTTAGGCATTCACAAATGTTCAATATGTGCCCCTTTAGTGATTCGGCAGACATCAAGCCGATAATCAAGTTCCTCCCACACTCGGCGCAGCATGTCCCCATCAATGAGTTCGAAAGCATCGTTGATGCGAGCTCGCAGTTCTGGCACATTTCTTGGTAGAGGAGGTTTAACCCTGCTGTTCTGTTCACTTTTACTTGACATATATACTGTTCGGGTCAATATGACCCGACATATCAAAATGCTTTAGAAACATAAATTTTGGTACAGTTTTAGCTATCGACATTGTTGTTCTATTCCAGTACCTTGTTAGTAATAATAATAATAATAATAATAATAATAATAATGGTAATAATAATAATAATAACAATGCATACAACTTTATTGAGGGATATTTTTCATTTAAATATGCACATAAATTTGAAACAACAGACAGTTTCCATTACAGGCATTCAACTTAGAAAGCACTACAGTTTTTCCATACTTCTATTCTTATTGTTGACAGTTTAGACGTAAGTATTGACATTTTCTAACAACAGACAGTTGTCATTACAGATATTCATCTTAGAGCACACTACAGTACAGAACACACTACAGTTTTTTTATTACATTCCAACATAGAAAGCACTACAACTTTAGAATCCTCTCTTCTTACTGATTGTAGTTTAGGCACAAGTATTCACATAAATTTGAAACAACAGAATTTTCAATACAATCATCTTATAAAATACTACAGTTCTTTTCTTACTGCTTGCACTGTGGACACAAGTAGGTTACATGTTTCTTGCAAATATGTTTACTACATTTTCCACACACCATGTTTGTTTTATTGTCATTACTTGATGGACAGAACTTACAGCGTGCACGTTTTGTAGATTTTCTTGTTGTTACCGATTCTGACACACCACCCACATCATTCGGGTTTTGGATGCTTGTGACCATTCTCAAAGAATCTTCTGTTCTTGGGAAATGCGTTCTTGATGCAATATGTTCTTTTATCAGTGACTTTCCAAGTTCCTCCAAGAATATTCTCCTTCTAGTCAATTTGCTTGCATTCCAATTAGGGTCAACCGAAATCCACAAAACGTATGCATTATAAGCAGAAACATCAAGAATATTGTAGAAAACTATCATTGGCCACCTATTACTTTTTCGTTTGCATGTATATGTACCTAATAACTGATCAAGCGTGTCTACAGCACCTTTGGTTGAATTATAGTCCAAAATCATTTTTGGCTTCTTATCAGCCCTGTCACTGATTTCCGCATCATGGTGGAGAGTGCTCATAAGTACAACATTCTTGTGTCTCTTAGGAATATAATTAACCACAGTAGTGTCATTTGTGAAGTAAAATGAAGAGCTGTGTACCTCCTTGTTGGTCATTTTGTGTGGAAGCTCCGGCTTATTTTTCCGTATAGTTCCCAACATAGTCAATTTCCTTTTCAGAAGCAGCTGCCCCAAATTGTACGACGTAAAAAAGTTGTCACACGTGATATTCTGACCACGTAACTCAGAAGTGAGATCAGATACCACCCTCATTCCCTGATTTCTTTCTGGTGCCGCTCCACTCACCTTTCCTGTATAAATTTGGGCTTTCAGTACGTATGAAGTTTTGCTGTCACACATGGTCCATATTTTGATCCCATATTTTGCCGGTTTACTTGGGATATACTGCTTGAATGGACAGCGACCTCTAAATGCTACTAACTGCTCGTCAACAGTAACATTTTCTCCTGGATTATACAGTTTAGGAAGGACCTCTACCCACTTCTCCCAAATACTACGAATTGCGGCAAGTTTGTCAGTACGTCGTCTTTCCTCTCTAGTAGATTTCTTGTCAAATCGCAGGACACGTGATATCTTACAGAATGTTTCATGAGACATGGTTGCTCGAAATATGTTTCGCCCAGTATCTTTATCCCACAAACTTTTTGTAGACTCCCCATGAGATCGATATACACCCGCTAGGAGTAAGAGTCCTAAGTATGCATGGAAAACAGAACCATCAATATCTGTCCACTGTTCACCATAAACTCGCTGCCCTTCAATATTTGTCATCTCTATTATTTCATTTTGAAGCGCTGTGTGAAATACTGCTTCAAATGAACATTTTACATCAGATATTCTGCTGACTGCATACCTGGTAACTCCTGGGGTACTCTTGATGATGTTCGAAGCTGGTAGGCGACCATGTTGTGCTGGTGGATGCAACTGCCATTCTATATTCCCATTTTTAGAAAGAAAAGTCTCTACACTATTTTGTATGGGCTGTGGACTGTCGTAACTGTCATCGGAACACTCGCTTTCAGATGCATTGCTGATGTGATCTTCAAACTCAGAAAGTGATCCTTCATCTGGTGAGGCATTTACTATTTCTTCCAACTCACGATCATTCAATGGTCTCATCGCCATGGTGTCACAAGTCAAACTGGGCAGAAACAAAGCATTCCAATTATTGAGAACTGCCAATTATTATTTCCTGGGGAAAGCAACAAACAAGCCCATTGTTGTGAACGCATGGAGCTTTAGGTGATTGTTGAGAGTAAGTTGGAATGATGCAGTCACTATTCCCACACAACACAACAAAAATAATTTTCGCCATTTCCAGATTTTAGAAATAAATACGAGTTACACTAAACATATTTGTGTCGGGTCATTATGACCCGAACATTACATATGCAACTATTACAGTTGAAGCCCAAACTTCTTAAACTTTTTTAAAACCTTTTAAAACACATGCTGCTCATCCATTTTCAGACAAAGTCACAAAGTTTCATAAATATATATTGGTATTTACATAATGTAAAATAACGTTCATATTCGTTTCGGGTCATATAGACCCGAACAGAACAGCAGGGTTAAACACTGAATCTTTCACATAACCCCACAGAAAGAAATCGCATGGGGTTAAGTCGGGAGACCGTGGAGGCCATGACATGAATTGCTGATCATGATCTCCACCACGACCGATCCATCAGTTTTCCAATCTCCTGTTTAAGAAATGCCGAACATCATGATGGAAGTGCGGTGGAGCACCACCCTGTTGAAAGATGAAGTCGGCGCTGTCGGTCTCCAGTTGTGGCATGAGCCAATTTTCCAGCATGTCCAGATACACGTGTCCTGTAAAGTTTTTTTCGCAGAAGAAAAAGGGGCCGTAAACTTTAAACCGTGAGATTGCACAAAACACGTTAACTTTTGGTGAATTGCGAATTTGCTGCACAAATGCGTGAGGATTCTCTACCGCCCAGATTCGCACATTGTGTCTGTTCACTTCACCATTAGGGAAAAATGTTGCTTCATCACTGAAAACAAGTTTCGTACTGAATGCATCCTCTTCCATGAGCTGTTGCAACTGCGCCGAAAATTCAAAGCATTTGACTTTGTCATCGGGTGTCAGGGCTTGTAGCAATTGTAAACAGTAAGGCTTCTGCTTTAGCCTTTTCCGTAAGATTTTCCAAACCGTCAGCTGTGGTACGTTTAGCTCCCTGCTTGCTTTATTCGTTGACTTCCGCGGGCTACGCGTCAAACTTGCCCGCACGCGTTCAACAGTTTCTTCACTCACTGCAGGCCGACCCATTGATTTCCCCTTACAGAGGCATCCAGAAGCTTTAAACTGCGCATACCATCGCCGAATGGAGTTAGCAGTTGGTGGATCTTTGTTGAACTTCGTCCTGAAGTGTCGTTGCACTGTTATGACTGACTGATGTGGGTGCATACGCTTTCTCGGCTCCTGTCGCCATTTTGTCTCACTGCGCTCTTGAGCGCTCTGGCGGCAGAAACCTGAAGTGCGGCTTCAGCCGAACAAAACTTTATGAGTTTTTCTACGTATCTGTAGTGTGTCATGACCATATGTCAACGAATGGAGCTACAGTGAATTTATGAAATCGCTTCAATCATTTGTAATAGCCCTGTACTTTATTCCTCAGTGATGAATTACCCCAAAATATGATGCCATATGCAAGCAATGAGTGAAAATAGGCATAGTAAGCTAATTTACTAAGATGTTTATCAGCAAAATTTGCAATGACCCTTATTGCATAAGTAGCTGAACTCAAACGTTTCAGCAGATCATCAATGTGTTTCTTCCAATTTAATCTCTCATCAATGGACACACCTAAAAATTTTGAATATTCTACCTTAGCTATATGCTTCTGATTAAGGTCTATATTTACACTCCTGGAAATTGAAATAAGAACACCGTGAATTCATTGTCCCAGGAAGGGGAAACTTTATTGACACATTCCTGGGGTCAGATACATCACATGATCACACTGACAGAACCACAGGCACATAGACACAGGCAACAGAGCATGCACAATGTCGGCACTAGTAAAGTGTATATCCACCTTTCGCAGCAATGCAGGCTGCTATTCTCCCATGGAGACGATCGTAGAGATGCTGGATGTAGTCCTGTGGAATGGCTTGCCATGCCATTTCCACCTGGCACCTCAGTTGGACCAGCATTCGTGCTGGACGTGCAGACCGCGTGTGACGACGCTTCATCCAGTCCCAAACATGCTCAATGGGGGACAGATCCGGAGATCTTGCTGGCCAGGGTAGTTGACTTACACCTTCTAGAGCACGTTGGGTGGCACGAGATACATGTGGACGTGCATTGTCCTGTTGGAACAGCAATTTCCCTTGCCGGTCTAGGAATGGTAGAACGATGGGTTCGATGACGGTTTGGATGTACCGTGCACTATTCAGTGTCCCCTCGACGATCACCAGTGGTGTACGGCCAGTGTAGGAGATCGCTCCCCACACCATGATGCCGGGTGTTGGCCCTGTGTGCCTCGGTCGTATGCAGTCCTGATTGTGGCGCTCACCTGCACGGCGCCAAACACGCATACGACCATCATTGGCACCAAGGCAGAAGCGACTCTCATCGCTGAAGACGACACGTCTCCATTCGTCCCTCCATTCACGCCTGTCGCGACACCACTGGAGGCGGGCTGCACGATGTTGGGGCGTGAGTGGAAGACGGCCTAATGGTGTGCGGGACCGTAGCCCAGCTTCATGGAGACGGTTGCGAATGGTCCTCGCCGATACCCCAGGAGCAACAGTGTCCCTAATTTGCTGGGAAGTGGCGGTGCGGTCCCCTACGGCACTGCGTATGATCCTACGGTCTTGGCGTGCATCCGTGCGTCGCTGCGGTCCGGTCCCAGGTCGACGGGCACGTGCAACTTCCGCCGACCACTGGCGACAACATCGATGTACTGTGGAGACCTCACGCCCCACGTGTTGAGCAATTCGGCGGTACGTCCACCCGGCCTCCCGCATGCCCACTATACGCCCTCGCTCAAAGTCCGTCAACTGCACATACGGTTCACGTCCACGCTGTCACGGCATGCTACCAGTGTTAAAGACTGCGATGGAGCTCCGTATGCCACGGCAAACTGACTGACACTGACGGCGGCGGTGCACAAATGCTGCGCAGCTAGCGCCATTCGACGGCCAACACCGCGGTTCCTGGTGTGTCCGCTGTGCCGTGCGTGTGATCATTGCTTGTACAGCCCTCTCGCAGTGTCCAGAGCAAGTATGGTGGGTCTGACACACCGGTGTCAATGTGTTCTTTTTTCCATTTCCAGGAGTGTATTAATGGTGTCATACCATTTACTGTACGGAACTGTATGTACTGTGTATTATCAAAATTCGGTGAGAGTCCGTTTACAAGGAACCACTTAGTAATTTTCTGAAAGACATTATTGACAATTTCATCAGTTAATTCTTGTTTCTCAGGTGTGATTACTATACTTGTATCATCAGCAAAGAGAACTAACTTTGCCTCTTCATGAATATAGAATGGAACGTCATTAATATATATTAAGAACAACAAAGGACCCAAGACCCACCCTTGTGGAACCCCATTCTTGGTAGTTCCCCAGTTTAAGGAATGTGCTGATCTTTGCATATTATGAGAACTGCTTATTTCAACTTTCTGCATTCTTCCAGTTAGGTACGAATTAAACCATTTGTGCACTGTCCCACTCATGCCACAATACTTGAGCTTGTCTAGCAGAATTTCATGATTTACACAATCAAAAAGCCTTTGAGAGATCACAAAAAATCCCAATGGCTGGTATTTGGCTATTCAGATCATTCAAAATTTGATTGGTGAAAGCATATATGGCATTTTCTGTTGAAAAACCTTTCTGGAAACCAAACTGACATTTTGTTAGTACTTCATTTTACAGATATGTAAAGCTACTCTTGAATACATTACTTTCTCAAAAATTTTGGATAAAGCTGTTAGAAGGGAGACTGGATGGTAATTGTTGACATCAGATCTATCCCCTTTTTTATGCAAAGGTATAACAATAGCATATTTCAGTCTATCAGGGAAAATGCCCTGTTCCAGAGAGCTATTACACAGGTGGCTGAGAATCTTACTTATCTGTTGAGAACAAGCTTTTAGTATTTTGCTGGAAATGCCATCAATTTCATGTGAGTTTTTGCTTTTAAGCAAGTTTATTATTTTCCTAATTTCAGAGGGAGAAGTGGGTGAGATTTCAATTGTATCAAATTGCATAGGTATGGCCTCTTCCATTAACAGCCTAGCATCTTCTAATGAACACCTGGATCCTACTATATACACAACATTTAGAAAATGATTATTAAAAATATTTTCAACTTCTGACTTTTTGTTCATAAAGTTTTCATTCAATCTGATGGTAATGCTGTCTTCCTGTGCTCTTGGTTGACCTGTTTCTCTTTTAATAACATTCCAAATTGTTTTAATTTTATTATCAGAGTTGCCGATTTCAGACATGATACACATACTTCTGGATTTTTTAATAACTTTTCTCAATATAGCACAGTAGTTTTTATAATGTTTGATAGTTTCTGGGTCACTACTCTTTCTTGCTGTCAGATACATTTCCCTTTTCCGGTTACAAGATATTTTTATACCCTTAGTAAGCCATGGTTTGTTACATGGTTTCTTATGAGTATATTTAACTATTTTCTTGGGGGAAGCAGTTTTCAAATGCATTTACAAAAGTGTCAGGAAATAAATTATATTTTAAATTGGCATCAGGTTCACAGTACACCTCATCCCAGTCTAACTGCTGTAGGCTTTCCCTGACATTTGCAATTGTTAAATCATTGACTGAACGTACTACTTTGGAGGACTGTTTAGTACTGCTGAATGGAGCTATGTCATATATTGTAACTAGCTGTGCACCATGATCAGAAAGACCATTCTCAACAGGCTGAGCATTTATCTGGTTAAACTCATCTTGGTCTATAAAGAAGTTATCTATCAGTGAGCTGCTATCCTTTATCACCCGAGTAGGAAAGTCAATAATGGGTGTCAAATTGAAAGAACCAAGTAATACTTCAAGGTCATTTTTCCTATTACCCTCTTTCAGAGAATCTACATTGAAGTCCGCACAAATAATAATTTGCTTCCCCCTGTCTGACAGATAGCACAACAAGGAGTCCACATTTTTCAGAAATAGATGAAAATTTCCTGATGAGGACCTACACTTCTGGAAATTGAAATAAGAACACCGTGAATTCATTGTCCCAGGAAGGGGAAACTTTATTGACACATTCCTGGGGTCAGATACATCACATGATCACACTGACAGAACCACAGGCACATAGACACAGGCAACAGAGCATGCACAATGTCGGCACTAGTACAGTGTATATCCACCTTTCGCAGCAATGCAGGCTGCTATTCTCCCATGGAGACGATCGTAGAGATGCTGGATGTAGTCCTGTGGAACGGCTTGCCATGCCATTTCCACCTGGCGCCTCAGTTGGACCAGCGTTCATGATGGACGTGCGGACCGCGTGAGATGACGCTTCATCCAGTCCCAAACATGTTCAATGGGGGACAGACCCGGAGATCTTGCTGGCCAGGGTAGTTGACTTACACCTTCTAGAGCACGTTGGGTGGCACGGGATACATGCGGACGTGCATTGTCCTGTTGGAACAGCAATTTCCCTTGCCGGTCTAGGAATGGTAGAACGATGGGTTCGATGACGGTTTGGATGTACCGTGCACTATTCAGTGTCTCCTCGATGATCACCAATGGTGTACGGCCAGTGTAGGAGATCGCTCCCCACACCATGATGCCGGGTGTTGGCCCTGTGTGCCTCGGTCGTATGCAGTCCTGATTGTGGCGCTCACCTGCACGGCGCCAAACACACATACGACCATCATTGGCACCAAGGCAGAAGCGACTCTCATCGCTGAAGACGACATGTCTCCATTCGTCCCTCCATTCACGCCTGTCGCGACACCACTGGAGGCGGGCTGCACGATGTTGGGGCGTGAGCGGAAGACGGCCTAATGGTGTGCGGGACCGTAGCCCAGCTTCATGGAGACGGTTGCGAATGGTCCTCGCCGATACCCCAGGAGCAACAGTGTCCCTAATTTGCTGGGAAGTGGCGGTGCGGTCCCCTACGGCACTGCGTATGATCCTACAGTCTTGGCGTGCATCCGTGCGTCGCTGTGGTCCGGTCCCAGGTCGATGGGCACGTGCACCTTCCGCCGACCACTGGCGACAACATCGATGTACTGTGGAGACCTCACGCCCCATGTGTTGAGCAATTCGGCGGTACGTCCACCCGGCCTCCCGCATGCCCACTATACGCCCTCGCTCAAAGTCCGTCAACTGCACATATGGTTCACGTCCACGCTGTCGCGGCATGCTACCAGTGTTAAAGACTGCGATGGAGCTCCGTATGCCACGGCAAACTGGCTGACACTGACGGCGGCGGTGCACAAATGCTGCGCAGCTAGCGCCATTCGACGGCCAACACCGCGGTTCCTGGTGTGTCCGCTGTGCCGTGCATGTGATCATTGCTTGTACAGCCCTCTCGCAGTGTCCGGAGCAAGTACGGTGGGTCTGACACACCGGTGTCAATGTGTTCTTTTTTCTATTTCCAGGAGTGTATATACAGTTACAATTATAAATGTGCCTTTATTTAATTGAAGCTCACAGGCACATGCTTCTATATGTTTCTCTACACAAAACTTTTTTGTTTCTATACTTTCTATAGTCGATGTTAAGCGATGTTGGAGATGGTGTAATGAGTGACGCCACTGGACAGTGGAAATTCTTTATTGTATGCTTGTGGGGAACATTATTTTCCATCATGTGTAGTAATAGCAGTAGCTTTATTCATCTGTAGATCCCTTTTTACAAGGATATAGGACATGTCAAAATATTTACAATTTTAGACCATTTAAAATAAGCTAATTTGTATACACATACATTTGCAGACTTCTAGTTAGAGACAATCATTACATTTACTCCTGGTATACAATGCTTTTTGTTACAAATTACTTATTAAATAATGTAATGCCACACTGTTAACTCATATCTCACTATAAGTCACTGCACACACTATATACACATTGTTTCATAACACTTCACTCACTACACACACACACACACACACACACACACACACACACTGGTGACCTCTGGGCCATTTTTGTACTGCAACTTCCCATTTGCTACCCTGAAAAACTGAGCCAGCATCCCTCCATAATGAGTGAAGTGTTGAGCTCAGAAAGAGGAAGAGGTGTTAGTGTTGTGCTATGCATAGCTTGGGGGTAAGATTAGATTAGATTAGATTAATACTAGTTCCATGGATCATGAATACGATATTTCGTAATGATGTGGAATGAGTCAAATTTTCCAATACATGACATAATTAAGTTAATATAACAACTTTTTTTATCATAAATTTTTGTTTGGATTTTTTTCTTTTTTTTCTTAATTTATATCTAAAAATTCCTCTACGGAGTAGAAGGAGTTATCATTCAGAAATTCTTTTAATTTCTTCTTAAATACTTGTTGGTTATCTGTCAGACTTTTGATACTATTAGGTAAGTGGCCAAAGACTTTAGTGGCAGTATAATTCACCCCTTTCTGTGCAAATCCCAATGGGTGGTGTTCGATTATTCAGATCATTCAAAATTTGATTGGTGAAAGCATATATGGCATTTTCTGTTGAAAAACCTTTCTGGAAACCAAACTGACATTTTGTTAGTACTTCATTTTTACAGATATGTGAAGCTACTCTTGAATACATTATTTCTAGAAAGAAAAAAAGATAAAGTGAAGGTGTTATGTGGAATGTTGGATGTTTTTAATCATCATTATTATTAATTTGTATAACATTTTTTTATCATACCCCTACTCTGTTTTATCTAAGTAATCCTTCAATGTATAAAATGTATTGCATAATGGGTACTTTTTAGCTGCCTTTTTAAATAAGTGTATTTTTGCAATTTATTTAATCTGAATTGGTAATTTATTGTACAGTTTTATTCCTTGGTAGAATATGTGGTTTTGAGTTTTATGTTTATTTTTTCTTGGTAAATGTAAGTTGAGTCTAGCTCTTTTCGATGCTCATGGACAGCGCTGTTTGTGCAGTAATTACCAAAGATATTTTTGATGTGTATAACTAACAAGGAGCAGTTAAAATCCTCGGAGTTTTGAACAGATCTTCACAATGAGCTCGACTACTATTTTTGGTTATTATTCTTATGATTCTTTTCTGGAGTTTGAAAATTGTGTTCATATTTTGCGCATTTGTTCCCCAAAAAAGAATGCCATAGGTAAGAATTAAGTGTACATATGAATAGTATGTAACTAAAAGACACTGCACATTACACACTGATGATAGGATTCTAAGGGCATAAGATACTGATGACATTCTGTTTGCAAGTCCTTTGTGTGTTCACACCACTTCAACTGAGAATCATTATTCATTCCTAGAAGTTTTGCATTTGTTACACAGTCTATAGAGGTCCCATCTACATTTAACATTGTCATTTTCCCTCTTCAAATTGAAATTTATGGCAATAGTTTTCTTTATGTTCAATGTCACTTTATTGCTTATTGACCAATTGTAAACTTCCTTCAGAGTTTCATTTGCTTTCTCTGCAAATATTGCTGTCATCAGCGAAGAGATTGTTTTTCACCATGAGTAACACTACCGGGAAAGTCATTATGTGTATCAGGAGTAGTAATGGTCCTAATATGCTACCTTGTGGAACCCCTATATTAATGTATTTTGGTTCTGATAAGTGTTTCACTAAATGTACTATTTGAAGTATGTGTTATCTCTACTCTTTGTACCCTATCTGCTAGGTATGATTGAAACCAGTCATTAGCTACCCCTTTTATTCCTAATGCTTCTAATATATTTAATAGAACCTTGTGGTCACTTGTATCAAAGGCCTTACAAAGATCCAACAATATGCCTGTGACACACTCATCTTTGTCAAGAGCATGGAGTACAACTTTTGTGAATTCTACTATGGCTGTCTCCGTATTACTGCCACTTTGGAAACAAAACTGTGATTCGCGTAAAAGATTGTACTTATTCAAGTAATTCATATATCTGTCTTTCATAACTGTTTCTATTATTTTTGAGAATGGTGACAGCAAGGAAAAGGGCCAGTAATTTTCTACGTGTTCTGCATTACCTTTCTTAAGCAAAGGCGCAACTCTTGCCTTTTTTTAACTGCTCTGGAAATGTCCCTGATGTGAAGGATTCATTTACTATATTTGTTAGGGGGCCTTGTACAAGTTCTATGCATTGTTTCAGTACACGCAGTGGTACTTCATCTAAGCCTACTGACTTCTTATTTTTTTTTAGTTTTTGAACACTTTTATTGACTTCATTCTCTGTGGTTGGAAGTAACATCATTGTATTTAGTGCAACATTATTTACAGGTGTTACATTTCTTTTGGGGAATTTTTGCTGTAACTTCTCTGCAATACTTGAAAAATGCTCATTTACATAGTTTGCTAAGTGTTGTGGATCATTTATTACTTTATTCCCTTAGCAGTATGTTATTCTGCGTTTTGTTTGCCTCTCCACATTTCCTTTTTTACACTACTGGCCATTAAAATTGCTACACCAAGAAGAAATGCAGATGATAAACTGGTATTCATTGGACAAATATATTATACTAGAACTGACACGTGATTACATTTTCACGCAATTTGGGTGCATAGATCCTGAGAAATTAGTACCCAGAACAACCACCTCTGGCCGTAATAACGGCCTTGATACAAGGTTGGATGGCATGTACAGGTACAGCTGCCCATGCAGCTTCAACATGATATCACAGTTCATCAAGAGTAGTGACTGGCGTATTGTGACGAGCCAGTTGCTCAGCCACCATTGACCAGACGTTTTCAATTGTTGAGAGATCTGGAGAATGTGCTGGCCAGGGCAGCAGTCAAACACTTCCTGTATCCAGCAAGGCCATTACAGGACCTGCAACATGCGGTCATGCATTATCCTGCTGAAATGTAGGGTTTCGCAGGGATTGAATGAAGGGTAGAGCCACCAGTTGTAACACATCTGAAATGTAAAGTCCACTGTTCAAAGTGCCATCAATGCGAACAAGAGGTGACTGAGACGTGTAACCGACGGCACCCCATACCATCACGCCGGGAGATACACCAGTATGGCGATGACGAATACACGCTTCCAACGTGCGTTCACCGCAATGTCGCCAAACACAGATGCAACCATCATGATGCTGTAAACAGAACCTGGATTCATCTGAAAAAATGACGTTTTGCCATTCGTGCATCCAGGTTTGTCGTTGAGTACACCATCGCAGGTGCTCCTGTCTGTGAAGCAGCTTCATGGGTAACCACAGGCATGGTCTCCGAGTTGATAGTCCATGCTGCTGCAAACATCATCGAACTGTTCGTGCATCTGGTTGTTGTCTTGCAAACGTCCCCATCTGTTGACTCAGGGATCGAGATGTGGCTGCATGATCCATTACAGCCGTGTGGATAAGATGCCTGTCATCTCGACTGCTAGTGATACGAGACCATTGGGATCCAGCACGGCGTTCCATATTACCCTCTTGAATCCACCAATTCCATATTCTGCTAACGGTCATTGGATCTCGACCAACGCTAGCAGCACGTTGCGATACAATAAACCGCAATCACGATAGGCTACAATCCGACCTTTATCAAAGTCGGAAACATGATGGTATGGATTTCTCCTCCTTACACAAGGCATCACAACAACGTTTCACCAGGCAACGCCGGTCAACTGCTGTTTGTGTATGAGAAATCGGTTGGAAACTTTCCTAATGTCAGTACGTTGTAGGTGTCGCCACCGGCGCCAACCTTGTGTGAATGCTCTGAAAAGCTAATCATTTGCATATCACAGCATCTTCTTCCTGTCAGTTAAATTTCACGTCTGTAGCACGTCATCTTCGTGGTGTAGCAATTTTAATGGCCAGTAGTGTATAACATCCCAGACTGCTTTGCTTTTATTCTCTGCATTATATATAATTTTGTCATTAAATGACTTTTTTGAAGCAATCAGCACCTTCCTACGGCTCTTTTTGTATCTAAGATAGAAATTTAAGAATTCTGAATCATTGTGTAGTGCCAACAGTGTAGTACAAAGAATGTGGTGTTACATTATGGGATGTTTTTCATGGTAAAGGTGCAGTCACTTTACTGCACTTAAGAAAATTCTAAATGTAGATGGATATGAACACACTTTATAGTATTGTGTACAGCATACAATAGAGGAACAGTCTGGAGATGATCTATTGACCTTACTCAAAAGAAGACTCCAAGAGCTGAGAAGCTCAAATGTGAACATCATCTCTGTTTCACAGTATCACAACTTACCAAGGTGGTCATGTGTAAAGAGAGAGGTGCATAATGCAGATAAAGAGATGTAAAATATATGTACAACATTTGAAAATGTAAAGTTCGTCGATATAAGTTGCATAGCAAGAAAATTACACACAACCCCCGGTCCACACCTCAACAGATTAGGAAATAATAATGTGGATCTAAAAAATAGTAAGCAATAAACTGAACATGCAATACTGTGCTACAAAGGCTGTATCCCTCAACAACAAAATCATGAACCCTCGGGAAAAATAACCGCAAAATGCCAGGTCAGTGAAACAGACCACCAGCAGGACAAGAGCAATGTTTGTTTAGGTCAATAAATCTCTCCACCAATGTTACATCACTCAGTGACAGTGTATGTGATTCAAATAGGTCTTTGCCTCACACAATTTTAAATATGCCCATGAGAACTATCTACAATTTTCACAATGTTATGTACAAGGTTTAGGAAATGAAATAGCTGGTTTTGATTAATTATTCACAGCAGATGAAATAAAACAAAATTTCAATTGCGTTCTAAATTTAGCTCATCACAATCACCAGTTGCTGCCACACAAAATTTATGAATTCAGTCTTCTCCTTACAGATGACTGGAGAGATGTTTCAGTTCTATGCATATATGGACATTGGGAGTGCAGTGGCTATTTACAAAATCTAAAAACTTAGAACTTTAAACTTACAAGCTCCTTTTGCAGAACTCCATCAAAACACATAGGAAGTTGTATTTATGTTGAACAAAACCTAGGTTATAAGACACTACACTCTTTGTAATACTGCAAAAGAGAAGGTGTTTGGGGTTACAGCCATAGAATTAACCTTAGTGAAAGCAATAATTCTGTGCAGTTGTAGATCATCAGACAGCAATATAAATGATTTTTAAGTACCTTGATCCTGCTGTAAATAAACTCAAAAGTTATGAAAGGACTGTGCTATTATGTGGTGATTTTAATATCACTTTTTAAGTAGTAGTACGGAAAGAGAGAACTTTTGTCACCAAAGATCATAACCTCCATATAACACTAAATTCCCCAACCCATGTTACAAAAATAATGCCACTCTAACTGACTAAGCTTGAGTAAATGTAGATTGGCACTCAGCTCAGACAATCAACATGGGATATAATGATCTTTGGGCACCACTACTTACTGTGCCTCCTAGCTGCCTTCCATCTATGGATGAATCTATTGTATACAAGAAGATTTTCAGCAAGCAAAATACAGAATATTTTCTGCAGTTGCTATCTAATGAATCGTGGGATAATGCTCTTAATAAATCTAATACAAATGATAAGTTCTACCACTTCATAATAAAATTCAGTGAATATTTTCAGTATGCCTTCCCAAAAAAGAAATTCAAGTGCAAAAACACAATGAAACAAAAAACTGGATTATAGCAGGGATTAGAGTCACCTGTAACAGTAACAGAGCTTTATTTAAACTTTCAAAAATGAACAGTGATCCAGAATTACTAAGCTACCTAAAAAAACATAAATCAGTTTTGAAGCAGGTCACAAAAGAAGCTAAATTAACTAAATTAATAGAAAATGACCAATATATCAAGGAATCATCAAACAAGACTAAGGCATTATGGAAAACTGTGCAGGAACTTACTGGGAAGAAGGAAACTCATACAAATATCCCATAATCCCATAATGACAGCCTTATTATTGATCCAAAGTTAGTTGCAGATCCGTTCAATTTTTTATTTTACTATAATTGTGAATGATGTAGTGACCAAAATATTTGGTGTATTAGATGTGAAGGACTGCCAGGCACTTACAAAACTCAATACCAACAAAAAAAGAACATTCCTCAGTTCTGCTAGTCAAGATGAGCTAGGAGAAATCATGCACTCATTAAAAAAATAGCAGTTCATCAGGTGTTGATAAGATCCATAATCATATAATGAAAATGTCAACCAACTTTATTCTTGCACCATTATTAGACATACACAATCCTTGACTCACAGGCATTTTCCAAGATCTGCTAAAAACTGCTAAAGTCATACCTCTTTATAAGAAAGATACTCCCAGAAATTATCAAATTATAGACCTGTAACGTTGCTATCTGGCCCTTCAAATATTATAGAACAACTCTTCCTAGCTTGGCTAGCAAAATTTTTCAGTCAGAATAAAATGCTATCAGTATACCAGCAAGGTTTCAGGGCACAACATTCTACTAAGATTGCTACCTTTCATCTTGTCAACTATATCTTACATGCAACAGACCATGACTCCAAAATTTCATTTCTTTTCTTAGGTTTAATAAAGACTTTTGATATTATAGCTCATTCAATTCTCATTAAAAAAAAAAAAATAACCAACTTGATTGTTATGGTTTGCGACAAGTGTCAAATGAGTGGCTGAAATCCTACTGATGTCATGTTACACTAGTTCAGCACAGACATGCTAACACTACACAGAACTATCTTTCAGTTTCGTCCTCACTGACACATGCTGTACCACAGGACTATTTCTTTTTCCAGTATACATTAATAACCTGCCCCCATGTATTAACGATCTCCCCTCATGTATAAAGAATACACAAGCAGTACTATTAGCAGATGATACCAGTCTACTTACTGAAGTGATCTTATCACTGCTGCAGGAGCCATCACAGATAAAGTTTCATAATGGCTCTATACAAACAGGCTTGTTTTAAACCCACAAAAGATGGTTACTCTACATCTTCAGCCCCAGTAAAATAAATATACTGAAAGCCAGCAGTTCACACGAACAACCATGAAATTCAGAATGTCACTGTGACAAAGTTTCTAGGCCTTTTCCTACAAGAAAATCTTAAGTGGAGCTCTCACACAACATCCTTAAACTCACAACTCTCTACACTAACATATGGAATCAGAGTACTATCCTGCAGCGCAACTGTTGGCAACTGTATTTTCTCGGATACTCGGATATACCTGCCATTAAGGTGTGGTGTTATCTTTTGGGAAAATTCTCCTCCTGCCAAAACAACCTCCTGGAAGGAAAAAGAGAATAATCCAGATAGTTACTGTACGCCCTATTTTTATAGAGATTTAAGTATTCCCCCTCTTTCCTCTATTTATAGCCTAGAAATGATGAAGAAAGAGGATCTCTTCATCCAAAATACTGCTGTGCAGGAGCACCTTACTAGATTACAGGAAAATATCAATTACATTATTCCAGCACAAGTCTATCCCAAAAGGGTGTTTATCACTCTGGTGTGGAATTCTACATAAAGCTGCCAGGAATGATTAAGAATACAATATATGAAGGCATTCAAAAAAGCTGTTACAACCTTTTCAGTAAAGAATTTTTTTTCCAGTTTGTCAGATTATATGTATAACAAAGCAGAATAGTCACCTAATACTATTCTACTGTAAAATACATCCAAGATCCATAATACATTGTAAATATATAAAATTTACTGCACCAATAAAGAAATAATAATAAATTGTTTGTATCAGCATGACAATGCACTCTAGTCATAAAGCAGAACAATAATATTCCTCAAATGGGCTGACCTGTCATACATGCGAAGGGTGGACATGCCCCATATTAATGTCCACTAATCGGTGACAGGATACTTTTGATCAGATGTAGTTTTCCTTGCTTTCAGCTGTTCATAGCACCAGCACAGCAAGGCAATGTTACAAGGCCTGACAAGTCTAACACCAAAGCTGCTGCTCCTCTGCAGGAAATGTGTCAATCTGACATCTCCATAGATACCCTTCCAATGTGGTTCCATGTACAATATGCTGAGGCACACAGGCCTTTCCCACCATGCCAAGATCCACGATTCCTGGTGGCTCAAAATAATAATCCCATATAATATGGTACAGGGTCACATTGCCATTTAAAACATCCTTAGTCCCCTTGTAGATCAATGCATGTAATTCCCATATTGTGGTGAATGGGTTTTTGCACCATTGCAGTAGTTGCAGATTGCTCACTGTTGTCTCAGATGCACCAGCTCCATGAACACAGACAGTCTACCCTAACTTATAGGCTGTGAGGTTTAAAACAGCAATAGATTGACATAACACTACATCAATAATAGATGAGGTAGAGGTTCAGATCATGGCACAGAGGATAAACTGTAACACAAGTTGGCGAGAGAAGTCAATATCACTGAATTATGGATAAACCACATAATAAACTCCACAAAGAAGGTGTTTCTGCCTGGATTTTGTTATTATTTTAATGTTACATCCATATTTCTTCAAGTTATCAGCAATATAGGAAAAGATCTGTTGAGAGGCCAGACAAACATGTGGTTCCTGAAGAGGGGCAGCAGCCTTTCCAGTAGTTGCAGGGGCAACAGTCTGGATGATTGACTGATCTGGCCTTGTAACATTAACCAAAATGGCCTTGCTGTGCTAGTACTGCGAATGGCTGAAAGCAAGGGGAAACTACAGCTGTAATTTTTCCCGAGGGCATGCAGATTTACTTTATGGTTAAATGATAATGGTGTCCTCTTGGATAAAATATTCCGGAGATAAAATAGTGCCCCATTCCGATCTCCATCATTATCAAGAGAGTCAAAACTGGCATTCTACGGATCGGAGCATGGAATGTCAGGTCCCTTCACAACTTGACTAGAAGAAGGGGTCAGTTGGTAAGACATGTTCTGAGGCATCAAGGGATCATCACTTCAGTATTGGAGGGCAGCGTAGAGGGTAAAAATCGTAGAGGGAGACCAAGAGATGAATACGCTGAGCAGATTCAGAAGGATGTAGGGTGCAGTTGTTACTTGGAAATGAAGACGCTTGCACAGGATAGCGTAGCATGGAGAGCTGCATCAAACCAGTCTCTGGATCGAAGACCACAATAATAACAACAGGAGGAAAAGACAGCTACTTACCACAAAGATGACATGTTAAGTTGCAGACAGGCACAATTAAAAGATAGTTAAACAAAGCTTTCAGCTACAGCCTTTGTCAGAAAAACAGAAACGCACATCATTCATTCACACAGACAAGTACACCTCAATGTTTCTTCGGTTTATGTTTCATTCAAAATTTACTAGTTCTTTGACATTTCAAGTCCATTAGAAATGAAATAAAAACTTTCATGCCAGCAAATTATATGTCCTTTTCTACTAGTAATGAAGTTGTTAATCATAGCTTGGTCGCAGCTGCTTTTAACTGTTTATTTATGACACTCCCATCATCTGCTTCATAAAGGATAGATTTATTCCAATAAAATTTTCAGTATCACTGAATATCATAACTTCACACATAATTCTAATGAAAGAAATGTTTCTTGTAAGAGAAAGTGACGTGTAATTGCTTACTACCATTCACTCTTAACATACATAAGCCATTTAAACTCGTGCATGAATCTAGCGTAGAATTCTCAACGTAGTCAGTTAGAATGTTTGATCCATGTGAAAAATATCATTATGCACAAGTAAGATTATAAGCATACAGTGAACAAAGAAAACGCCTTTACAAAACACATGCTTGAGCCATCTAAATGCATAAACTGAGTCAGTTATATGAACTGAGTCACAGAGTTTGCAGGAACCAAAGACTTTAAAAAATACCTCATTTGAAATTAGATTGGAAACAAAGAGAAGCAGTTCTAAAAATGCCTGTCACTAGAATAATAAAAAATATAAATGAAGACAACATTTATAATTTCTTTCTCCCATATATGTTCCAAACAAAAGCATCTCAATTTATATATTATTATACGACAGCTTTTTTTCCTGTAATACTATTTAACAAATAGAGTGAACAGCTGCCTTTAATAATCTCTAATGCAAGATATTAGAGAAAGACTACAATTTGTAATAGTTCTGTACCATGTCTAATCTTTCTGCCTGCAATATATTACATCTGGGCAAGTAAGAAATGACAAGAAATGTAATCACAAGAGTTTGACTGAATGACTGCAACTATTCTTTAGTGGAGGTACATGTGTAATCTTGTATCATTATTCATTGCCCCCGTAAGAGCTAAAGGATTTTCATGAAAAATGGGAAGAAAGTAAACCAAGCAGCATGCAGTACAGTAAGCCAGAAATCTGTTTACATAATCTTAAGCCAAACAAGGTTGATTTAGAGACTGTTTGTCTTTGCTAAACTAAACTGAACTGTTATAATCCCAGCAATAATGTCGCTTCTTGGAAAATTTTTAGTCAAGTTTTAAAATGTACCAGAGATAATTTAGGATCATGTTATTAGAAACTGCTTTATGACATTAAAATCTGGAAGTAAGGCACGAACTGATGATACCGGACTGAATTGTTCCCATTTTTATTTCTCTGGAACTAAAAGTACAAGTTTTAAAGAAAAAAGAAAATGCTTTTTCACTTAAACCTACTGCCTACCACAGTAAAAGAATTAGCTTTTCATTTAAAAAATTCTCTTGCATTATTGGACTACTACTAATTGGCAAATTTTATAAATGTTTTCATCAACACAGATTTATTTCTGTTAAGTCTAAAACCACAAGAGTAAGAAAGGTGTATATAGATAGCCCTATTAATTATTCAGTGTTTTATTTTATGGTAGTAGTATATAAAATTGTTATATAGTTAGAATCTTAAGAGAGATACAAGCACACTGTTCACTTAGCATACATTATTTAGTGGTTGCTTGTATTACAGGAAACGCTAATTCATTAATGTGTAACTGGGGTTAAAACTTTTGCTTCTCATCTAAGTGCCTGTTTCTTTGCTACAAGAGGTGGTTGATGTTGCTGGCTGGTCCTATTTGTTCACAAACTTCATGTATTAGGCTGCTGTATGAGGTGTATAAGTGTATTGAAATTTTGGAAACTTTGAAGTTATTATTTTATCTTTAAGTAGTATGTTGTCAGTGTATTATTCTAGCAATTAACATGTCCAGTCTGACATTACTAGCAATTTAGAAAGAGTTGGTATTTTAAAGGTTTTATATGGGCTATTTTGTACATGATGATGTTTGGAATATATGTATTACCTACAGATTTTGTAGCTATTCTGGAGATTTCTCTCCCTGAGTTGAATATTCTTTTTGTTTGGTTTGAGTTAGCTATCCTGACAGGCATTGCATATTTGAGAATTTGCGTAATGAAGGTCTTGTATCAATCAACTAACATTTAATTTGAAGTTCTTTTGAGATGCATCCATCACTCTTTTAAAACTGTTGGCCCATCATCTTTCTTCTGCTATGATGCCACCTATGTGAGATATCCATGATAACACAGTATCCATAATCAGTCCGGGATATTTAACTTTCATGTTTTTGTTATTTCTTGGCTCTGAAGCTGTAACTTTATGTCCTCTGGTGTTTGCTTTTTATTCCTTGGACAGTTTTTATGCCAAAAGCTAAGAAATTAACTATTTTGAGTATTAGATTTTATAAACCACTTCTGTAGTTTTCCAATGTATTGCATTTTTGTTTGTTTCCATGAGCTGAGCAAAGTATAATTGAAACTGTATATACTATATTAGTGGTGGAGATAAGGTGGCTCCCTGTGGTATTCCAGCTTCTGGGATAAAAATTGCAGAATGTTTATCATATACTGTGCTGGTTGTGGTCCTGTCCTCTAGGGCTGAGGTCAGTAAGTTGTGCAGTTTGGGTGAGAATTTCGAAAGTGATTAGTTTGTAGTTTAGTCCAGAATGTAAAATTCTGTCAAATGCCTTTACTATTGCTAAGTATAGAGCTGACACAGAGTTTGTAATGTTTATTGCTTTTGTGATGTTGCTGCAGATCCGTAGTATAGGGTCACTGGTAAAACCAGCTTGTGTATCAGTAATCTTGTTTCTCAGCAAAAAAGTTTAGGTGCACACAAGACTGCTTTGAAACATTTTCCTATTACAGGTAGTTAAGTGACTGTCTACAAGTTACAGATATTCAAGGGTTTGCCACACTGTGGTAACATTTCCATTAAGTTGGAATTTGTTTAAATTTCAAGGCTGCAATGAACAGAGAGTATAATGTACTTGTTACTTGTTTTCTTGGAAGTGTAAATAGTGAGATTGAAAGAGGCTATCAATACAATGAGTAGACTTTTTCCCTTCATGCATTGGAATTTCTATTTATTTTCTTGGTACATTTGGAAGGAAGAAAGTTTGTTGTTTCCTTAAACTTCTGGTGTTGTTACCAATATTTCTTATTTGTGTATTTGTCAAAGAGAATCTCATCAGAAATTGCTTGTCTCTCTGTAACACTTTCTCAGAAAATTTGTGCTTTCATTTTACTATCTGTGACAATGTTTCCTTTGTGTGGAAGTGGATGTTCTCAGTTTACTTTAAAGCTGGCTACACACTTCCAAAATTGAGTCGATGACCTATGGTCTGTTTCACAGGTTTGCGACTACCTATGTGAGTGAAACAGCTTGTCTTTTTGACTAAACTGCTGAGTGTGACACTCGTTTCTGTGCTCATCACCCTGTATTCATTTCATTAGGAAGTATGTTCAGCATTTTTGTTTGATAGTACATATGCTGCAATTATCGTCAAACCCAGATTAATTTATATTTTTGGAGCATTTTCTAATTCTACATGTTTAATTGCTGTTATTACATTTTCATTATATTGACTGAGTTGTTCAACTGATATTATATGTTCTGGTTCTGGAAGATATTTTCTGATAACAAATTCTTTAGATTATAGATTGCTTTGGTTGTTTTGTGTAGGTTGCTGTCGTAAGTGGTACTGGCAGATGATGTTGCTTGTGCTGTTCCTGATCCAGTGAACTGTTGTAAAGTTTTCTGCATATGCACTAAAAACAGGCACTGACAATCTTCTGCAATTAATTAAAGTGGTGCTCCATTGTCGACTCTTGGGAGATTTGGTTTATGACAAAATTTTCTAATACAGGGTGTATCAAAAAGACTCATCCAATTTGGCACGTCTACATTTCTGAAACTAATAAAAATACACAATGAATTTTGTTTTTTGATGAATGGGAAACTTAAAAAGTTTTTTTTTCATATGGTTTCAATATGCGCCCCTTGAGATGCATGGCATATGTCAATCTAGTATTCAAATTGTTCCCGCATTGCAGCAAGCAAGTCTTGAGTTACAGCTTCCACAGCTGCTGTTATGCGATGTCTCAGTTCATCCATGTTGTTGGTAACGGAGGCACATAAGCAGTTTTTTTTATAAACCCCCACAAGAAATAATCACATAGTCCAGTGACCTTGGAGGCCAGTAAAGTAAGGCTGAATCATTTGATCGAGTGCAAACAATCCATCATTCAGTAATCCCTTCATTTAAAAATTCCTGCACTTCCAGATGCCAGTGTGGTGGTACCCCATCTTGCTGGTAAATGAAGTCGTTCAAATCAGTCTCCAACTGTGGGGAAAAGAAAGTTCTCAAGCATATTGAGATATGTGCTTCGTTCTCAGCAAATAAAAATTGACCATACACCTTTTCCCGTGAAACTGCACAAAACATAATAAATTTTGGAGAGTCCCTCTCATGTTGTAGAACTGCATGTGGTTGTTCTGTACCCCATATTCTCACATTATGACGGTTCACCTTTCCATTTAACTGGAATGTTGCCTCGTCACTAAAAAAAGAAAACTGTCATCCTCCATCTTGCCAAGAATGAAATTACAGAGATCCACACATTGCTGTTCATCGCCTTCATGAAGAGCTTGTGGTAGCTGACTTTTGTATGGTTTCATGTGCAAACATCGACACAATACATGCCAGACAGCCATCGGGGGCATGTTGACCTGCATGGTGAACGGATTTCTGTGGATTCCTAATGAAACTATTGTGGATGCACTCGACATCTGTGTGAGACACTCAGGGATGACCAAGCAATTTGCCTTTACACAAACAACCCATTTCTCATAATTGTGCATGCCATCATCTAATGCTCTGTGCTGTAGGAGGATCCACACTATACCTAATATGAAAGTCATGGTGAACATTTATTATCACTGACTTGCACTGTGTAAAATATAGAACACAAAACGTTTTCTGTTGTCCACACACCATTTCTACTAGAACTGAAGTGGCCGCACACTGCTGCTAACTAGCGGGAACCCTGTGAAACTCTACAGTGTGCTCTTTCCAACAGTACATTGTTCACGCACATTTCTCAAGTAACATAATAGTCATGATTTTTTTAAAGTCGGATGATTCTTTTTGATGCACCTTTCCCATTTATGTTTGTTACATACCCGTCTCCAAAACTGGTCCATCGGATGTTCAAGTCACCCATGATTATGCAACCTGTTCTACAAGATGTATTTATTTCCTGTTGCTGGCCGAATTGTACACTTTTGCTATGTGCACAACCTTTCATGGTATTGTTTTGCATTTTTAATATGACGACTTGCAGTCGATTCTTCCAGTATTGGCTGTACCTCGTCTATTACAGATACAGTCTTTAATTATAAATAGGTGGATTGGATGCCCTCATTTTATTGTTCTTATTAGGTATGTTTCCAGATTCTATTAAATGCTCCAATAAATCTGTTTTTGCTCTTAATCCATTACCATTAATGAAAGCAATAGTTACTTCATTGTTATTAGCTATTATCCACTTACTAATAAAAGTGCTAGCACCTTCATTGTTATTTCTGTTAATACCCTTTATGGGTTATTATTTCTTTGGCAATTGCTTTGTGACACCCTGTATCATGGCAACTGCAACTGAGGTGAATGATAAGGAAGTTCTGGAGCAATGACAGTTTCCTCTCAGACATTATGTGTGTGGATTTGGAGAAAGTCGAGCATTGTGTTGTGATAAACCTTTGATTGAGAAATTTTTTGACATAATTTATGGCAGGTTCTATTTTGTTTCCTATCTGGAAAAATGTTAATTAAGGGTCTGATTAGATCATGGCAGGAGATATTTGCCATCACATATATTGTCTTCTTTTGTGGCAGGAGTGTCAACATAGTGGACTTTGGCTGTGATAGACAGTGAGGTAAGTTCTTTAGGTCTCCCTGGGCACTTGATGTCATTTGCCACATGATCTTCACTTCAGACCTGGCATTTTGAACAGGTGTCTTTTGTTGTGCAACTGCTAGCATGGTGTTGACCTGCAGATTTGCTCTATGGTGGAGGTCTTTCATAGGCGTCTGTAATGTGTTCACAGAATAAGGTGCTGTGCCACTATTTACCGTAAACTGGGGTAAAGTGATAAAATGAGATGTACTAAGACAAAATTCAGTGTTTGTTATAGTATGTTGGCAATTCAAAGTACATGCGAGCAACAATGTTGTTTCCCTGGCCATGTAAGTCAGTTCAAAAGCCTGTGACATTCAGCTGTTTTATCCTGCCAATTTTGCTACTCACTTGTACTGTTTTCTTTGAGAGTTTATGATGTGCTTTTTTTTTCAGGTACTGGAAAATTTACTCACCAAAGACATGTCCTATATTTGAATAATGCTGAATTCATCATAAAAGGTAAGGAATATATCTATGATCGATAACTTGTCATTGTTATTACAAATTTAAGAAATTTTCTTTTAAAGTTAAAAATAAAAGTTGGTTCTACACTAGGTGAAGTGATGCATGTATTGCTTCAGCCCACTGATCCTAAACTCCACTGAATTCATTTTTTCATAATTTTTTTGTCTAGAACAAGATGCCTAGGTTTTGCAAGAGGGCCCCTGGGACCAGAATCAGAAGATGATTTACAAATACCTCATGCTAGCAATGAAGAATACTTATGGAAGCTTCAGAAGAAAGTGAGAAAGAACCTCAAGTAGTTAAGCCAATCCCAGAAGTTGTTTACATGACCATCAATGTAGGAAACGTTCCGGTTTTAAAAGACTCGTGTGTCAGAAACCAGCAGTAGTTGTAATAGGGCCACAGAAGAAAGTTTTCTAAATTGGTTCAGATGCCATAGACACTGTTATGTGGCCATAAATCAAGGAGTCAAACATTGTATACCCTCATGACATTACCGTTTGTCTTCCAAAGTCAGTGACTCTTTGCTACATTTCCCTTCAGTTTCCAAAGTGTTTTATAATTTTTTTGGTGAATAAACGGATTTTTAAACTACAGTGTGTCTCAGTTCACTTCATTTTGTTAGAACATAATACATCAGGCATTTCATATGTTGTATCACATCGCTCACTTATACGGCTTTGAATGATATGCCGGTGTTTACTAAAATTTTTTTTAAAGAAAATAAACATGTTTATATGGATAGATATTGCTTAGATCGATCTGACCGACCTATGGTATAAAGCCATTAAAAATTATATGAATTAATATGTTTTTAATCGACAACCTGTTATCACTACAGCCCATTTTACAGTAGCAGCTAAGTCCAACTCCCGGTGCCCATTACGCCCTTTGATACTCATTAATTTTTTCAGAGCCTACACTGTTAGTCCATGAAAGACTCATTCTCTCAGCATCTCTCAGCTCTGGTGGTCGACACAACGAGCGAGAGTGTCAGACCCAAGTCTTGCTTAAAATTTAATCTCCAACTCAGTTTATTAACTTTTCAAACATCTTTATGTTGGTAAACTACTAAATTAAATTGCCCCAGAAACTATGTATTTGCACAGTGACATTGATACTATCATTTTTCTTTTCACTGTGAAAGTGTAGGCAGTGTTCAGTGACAGCTGATTCGCTCAGCTGTGTTTCTGATTTTCTTTGGACGTTTCCTTGATTGTTATAATAGTTTGCTGCATGCAAAACAAGCCGCATTGTCACGGATTGTGATAGAAACGTGGATTTCAGATACCTAGAACGTCTTTAATATTACAAAGTACACTTTCTATCTTTTTTAAGCAAACACATGGTGTATACGTGGACAAGGAAAAAAAATTCCGGGATCTCCCGGTTAAAAATGCATTTTTCTCCCGGGTGGTAAACACTTTCTCGCGGATGAAAATACACTTTTTTCCGTGTTAAGTGAAACTATACGTTCCCTCGGAACTGTAAAATTTATCAGTCATTTGAATGGTTATGGTTTTATACAGCAGCTTAGAATTTCCTGGCACATTAGAAAACGAAACTCAGGGGAAAAAACCACTTTTTGGAAAGTTCTCTGATGTGCAGCAACATATATGTCGCATATTTTTGTATTACGAAAGTATAAATTCGAATTGCACCAAAAACCGCATGTTACTTTCCGATCACGAGATCTCGCCAGCCGATGACTGCAGATATTCATAGCATAGGACACGTGATGTAGTCAGCCAATAGCAACATCACTTACGTCCGCCCCGGTAGCTGCTACATGTTCCTTTTAACAGAGTGATCTTTACGGAAAAAAAAAAAAAAAGTGGTCAGCGTGACAGACTGTCAATCCTAAGGGCCCGGGTTCGATTCCCGGCTGGGTCGGAAATTTTCTCCGCTCACGGACTGGGTGTTGTGTTGTCCTAATCATCATCATTTCATCCCCATCGACGCGCAGGTCGCCGAAGTGGCGTCAAATCGAAAGACCTGCACCAGGCGAACGGTCTACCCGACGGGAGGCCCTAGCCACACGACATTTCCATTTCCAACATCACTTACGTAGCGGAAACATACAAACAGGAAAATTTAATGGTTTAAATTAATATATATAGTGTTAATACAGGAAAAGCAAACTTTTCATATATAATATTTGTCGCGAAGATTAATAAGTTACAAGTGAAACCAAGCTTTCACATTTAATGTTGATCTTTTTTGCGCGTTTTACACTTCAAAACTCATCACAAAAATGTGCCAGTAAAATGTTTAATACCAAAATAAATCTCTGATCTTCTGGGCTCAAAATTCTTCTAGATGGCTTGTCATCAAAGAATTGATTTTTAAATGAGAGTCAAATGTTCTGTGATTTAAGAAATTCATCGTACATTCTCGCACATAGTTCATCTTGCGCAAAAGGAAATTTACTCTGAAAATAACGCTTTTCAAACCACAATTCGCAATATTTTCCCGAGATCTGTTGCAAATAGATTTGTCCCAGCATTTGCCAGAGGGTGCCACGTAAGAGGCGTCCCCGCGCTTGCGCAGCTACGATGACGTAGAAAGCTCTTATGTTTGTATGTGAGAAACATTAAAAGATCTTACATTATGTCATAAAAGAAACAAGACATCAGAGGATACTCTAAGAGAGTCGGAATTTCTTGAACCACACTGAAATGAATAATTCGCGTTAAAGTGCACATTCATATGTCCAGATTCCCAGCGAAGTAGGCCTCGATCTAATATTAAGCTTTTCATTGTGATTTTCGGTATGTAAATTTTCTTGGAGTACCAGTACTGTATTATCTCATGTTTGCTTCTTTATTATTGCATAATAAAGATAAAAACGTGCACTTGAAATGCAGTGAATAGTTGAAACTAGCCAATAGTGTGGAATTAAACACTTCATTTGAAACAAACTGGCTGCCTCAGCGGAAAAGATAAATAAAAAGCTAATTTTTTTTTGCAAAGCGACAAAAATAACTTCATTGTTCTACAAGGCGATTACTGCTTGACTGTCAGAAAGGTGGAAATAAAACAAGATATGGAACTAACAACATATTGTAGCCTTCCATAATCATGTGAATGTATTTTAATTCACTTGATAGCTCCCAGCCTCAGAAATTACTTTTTTTCGTGTGATGTGAGAGCTGTAAACGAAGAGGCAACAGCAAAATCACTAAATGTAAACCCCCCACTAAAACTCTGACTGCTCTGCACATCAGTCCTGGATCTACGATATTTCGAACCGGTGCAATACTAGATGATGGCGCCGCCCCCCTCTCGAACATTTGAGATAGGACGAAAAATTTAAAAAAAAAAGACTTTTTCAAAAATATGTTCATTTTGTAGCGCACATCTTTCTGAAGAGTCTGATGCATAAAACTTCGAGGAAATGTAAGAAGTGTTATTTGGTCTTAAGTGTGCCAAAGTGCAGTGCCACTCCTCTTCACACAGCATTCTTCTAACTCATGTCACTGTACTTCATTGTGGAACTCAAATGTGTATATTTTGTAATGGATGCCATCAAACTACATTCAGGACAGCGGAAATTAAAAAAATGTCCTGCGGTGCTTCTCCTGCTTCCAGTCGGCCGGTTTGACATAATGCCCCTCTTTTTTTTATATAAAAAACCCTCGCAGTTAATACTGGATGGGATTATTTGTAACCGGGAGAACAACAACTCTTCAGAACATTTGGACTCTTTATTGCCTGTTAGCTAATAACTTACCGTTCTATGTGGCATAAAACGAAATACAGGGTTGGGTTGTTTTGGGGGAGGAGACCAAACTGCGAGGTCATCGGTCTCATCGGATTAGGGAAGGATGGGTAAGGAAGTCGACCGTGCCCTTTTCAAAGGAAACATCCCGGACTTTGCCTGAAGAGATTTAGGAAAATAATGGAAAAACCTAAATCAGGATGGCCGGACGCGGGATTGAACTGTCGTCCTCCCAAATGCGAATCCAGTGTGCGTACCACTGCGGCACCTCGCTCTGTGAAATACAGGACACACAAAACCAGGTACGACAAGGGACAAGCAAGACAGTACACATTTCTTCAATCCTTAAGTCTTGGCGGTTTTTTTTCTCTCACTCTAATCTTGGTACAGCTTTACATGATGTGCTTTCCTTTCTGCGAAAGAATCTATTACCTCATCAAAGTTCGTCAAACGTTTTGCTACATGAAAATTCTAAATGTCGTTGTCTAATACTGAAAAAGCTGTTAATGCAAATAGTACCCAAGACTGGTGTGGTTTCTCGATCTGATTACGTCTATTTTTTCACTGTCTGCTAGACAAAAGAAAACAGGTCTTTCTAATATCGCAGCAACTGTAACACACACCAAATAAGCGAGACTGTTTTGGTAATAATTGTCATTTTTATAATATGACAGAATATAATTCGCGAAGTACCAATATGAAATACCTATTTGGCGTACTACAAGCGAAAAGCTTTATTTTAGGAAATAGTTTCACAATTCGTTCATACGCTCCAGTTTTTGAAGCACGAGATCGAAAAGTAGTAGTACGAAATTTTTGTATAAATTTGGAATCGTCATATTCCATAATCTGTGCGATGTCCCCGTTTCTTCTCCTTCCTCATTCTAACAAACTATCTTCTCATCACTAATTCTGTAACTATTCCTATCATTGTCAAAGCTCATTCATTCTCCGGTTAACTCTACTAACCCTGCCAGAATCAACGGTTTAGTTATCCAGCGATTATTCTCCGGTTAGGCGTTAATACGTGTTCGTTAGGCGTTATTACGTGTTCGTACAACGCGTTTTCCGCGCTTCTCCCAGAAGAGAACTTAAGGGGCTGCTAGCCAGGAAATGTACAACTTGCCCTTTCTATTGTAGCGATCTGGTCAAAAATCTTCTGTCAAAATTTCATTTTCTTGGATGCACCGAGAAGATAACGTAATCTTTCTTACCTGTCAGTCGTTTATTTCCACTCTGGTAGTCTGAATCTATGGACTTCGCTAGTAGTTATAATAACGCTGATTATTCACATACCCAATCAATCACATAAACAAACGGCTTTCACCCGTTCTACTTTATTCCGCTCAGCTCTTATAGCCCAATCCCCTTCTGTCTGCAGGGAAGTTTATTTCTATATGCGACGAGGATTCCCCTGGCATGGACATCACGTACACTATGCAAGCATTCAAAAATCAACTGATGATTCATTCAGAAATCAACCTAGAATGTGTTCCAAAAGCAACAGGGAGCATTTCAAAATCATTTGAATAATCGATAGACTAACGTCGCTAGCTGCTTGGCGCTTTGTGAAACAAGGTTTTTTTTCCTCAACAATACGAATTTGCCCCCCTCACCACCGAAATTGCCGCCCGGTTCAGATACCCCGGTTTGTTGCGTACACAACCAACAGCAACATTTCTGTAGCCAGAAGCAGGAGGTGGTACTACTCATACGCGACTCAACTACGCATGCGCATGATCCCGCTCGTATGCACAAATCTAATGTAAACAGTTGTGACGTCACGCTCATCGGAGGTAATTCGCTGTCCCGAATCATTGCATAGTCTTCCAAAACCTTTTGACAAATTTTGCTGTTGGCAAATTGTTGTATGAGCACTGTTTTTTTTATGGCGTTTTTCCTATGCAATTTAAGTTTCATTCTCTCGTTCATATTTTGTTGCTGCAGTATTATTCTGCAGTAGCGGGATACAGTAATATCCTTTGTTAGAGTATCGGCTCTTACCAGTCAAAATTACAAAAAATTAACTGAAAACTAAAACAATGAAAAAAAAAACGGAATTCTAAAAAATTCCCAGGTTTTTCCCGGTTTTCTCCCAGATGAAAAAATTCCAGGGTATTTCCCGGATCGTATACACCCTGAAACAGAACAAACTTGCAATGCCAGTGACATGCAATCATAATGTTCCCTCCTTTCTAGAATGTTCTCCACAACTGTAAAGTGATTCTACTTGTGACCCTCAGCTCATGCCGGTTATGGGGAGTCTAACCTGTCCATGTTTAGCCAAATGTGTTTGTTGTACAATCCTGTGCGCTTAAGACTTGAATACAAGACGTCAAATGCATACAACACTCAAGCTTAATCTTTATGGCAAGTACAATCTGTCCTTTAATTGTTGACATCCAAGAGCCAGGTATCGAAGTACACATGTATTCAACAGCTTACACAGCCACATTAAATTTCTTGTCGATTATGTGGTTGATTTTAAGATTGATTTACAGAACTTTCTGTTGGGCAATTACTTCTACTCCACCAAAGACAATCTTCGCATAAAGTCTTAAAATCTATGTATTAGGATATAATATTAATTAATATGAGCACTTCAATATCGTAATGTTCCATAATGTTAAGGTTCCTACTGCCATATGGAGGATACTTGGAAAGGCAAGTTACAAGCTGTCTTCTTATGTTTTCTTAGAACGTATTTCTTAAATTTCTTCTCTGTTTAACAGGTTTATTCTAACGTTTTTGTAACTGTAAAGTCCTGTCAGGCAGCCTGTCATGCAATTTTCATTTCTGCTGAATAGGCAGCTTCAAAGCTCTTATGGCATCAGCCTCCATTGGCGACACATCAGGAGGTTAGCAAGTTGCACAGGCTTCTGTCTATACTTTTATAGTCAGTTTTTATGTTAGTAATAGTGGGATGGGGTAGGATATGTGGACGCTGTATGTGGACACAGGAGGAGCTGGACACAATTCACAAACAGCTGAATGCCCTTTTGGCTATGGTTAGTCATCTTCAGGCTGTTGCCTTGGGATGTAGCAGTGGCAGAGAATCTCGCATGTCACACAGGACACTTCCAGTGTCACTCGTTTTGCTCAGGCTCTGCTTCCGAGGCACCTCCTAGCGTGCCCAATACAATGGATCCGCCCTCACAGCAGAGTGAACGGTGGGAGGTAATGTGTTCATATCATTCGAGGTGAAAGGCTGAAGTGGAGACTAGTCATCTAGCCTTGCCAATTCATCTTGTGAGTTGACAGGTGGCTACTTCAGCAGGGTCCAAACAGCCACAAGAGGGAGGGCTTTACTTGTTATCAGGAGCTCTAAGATTAGTTGTGTTATGGAGCCCTTGGGCAGATGGCATTCAGGGCTACAAAGAAAGCGAGGTGTCCTCATCCAAGATGTGGAAAAGGCGTCGGCTATCGATCATGCAGGGTGCAATCACCTGCAAGTTGTGGCTCACATCGCCATCAACAATGCCTGCCACTAGGTTCTGAGGCCATCTTCAGTTCATATAGGCAGCTAGCAGAGATGGTGAAGGTTGCTGCTCTCGTGACCGTGGTGTTAAGTGGAGCTCGCAATTTGCACCATAGTCTCCAGAGTCGGTTGGGGTCCTTTGGTTTGGAGCATTGTGGAAAGTCTCAACCAAAGGCTTCATCAACTCTGTGACAATCATGGCTGCAGATTTCTGGACCTGCATTATTGAGTGGGATTGTAGGACTCCCCTTGGCAGGTCAAGGATGCACTACACAAAGAAAGCAGATACTCGGGTAGCACAGTACTCAGCACCAGTATAAGAGACAGGATTAGTGAACATGATGTCATCCTAGTGACAATGGTTACTGAAGTTAATAAATCAATCAAGAAGGCTAGATGAGTCTTGCTCCTAGAAAGAGCAGACAGACAGTCGTTACCTTCCTATTTGACAATGAATTGACATAATTTAGTTCCAGTATGATGGATGTCGAGGAATCACGCTCAAAATTTAAACAGTTTGTATATCACACAATGGAGACGTATGTGCCGATTAAGTGGTTTAAGGATGGAAAAAATCCATAGTGGTTTAACAACGAAATTCGAAAAAAGGCTGAGGAAGGAAAGGCTGTTGCACTCTTGGTTCAAAAGACAATGCGCAAATGACAACAAGCAAAAGTTAATAGAAATTCATGCAACTGTAAAAATATTGATGTGTGAGGCATACAATAACTATGATTGTCATAGCTTAGCAACATCTCATGCTGAGAACCCGAGAATATTCTGGTACCATGTAAAACTGCTATGTGGGTCTAAGGCTTCAATCCAGTCATTCGTTGATCAATCTGATGTGGCACAGAAGACAGTAAAAGTAAAGCCGAGTTTTAAATTTTGCATTTAAGAACTCAGTCACGCAGGAGTACAGTACACACATACTGTCATATGGCCATTGCACAGACTCCTGTGTGGAAGGCATAATGATAAGCATTGCTCGTGTACAGAAACAGCTGAAAGAGTTGAAAGCAAATAAGTTGCCAGGTTCTGAAGGAATCTCAATTTTGTTTTACAAAGAGTACTCTACAGCATTCGCTGCTTTCTTAGCTTGCATTTATCGCAAATGTCTCGCCCAGTGTAAAGCCCCAAGTGACTGGAAAAAAGTGCTGGTGATTACTGTATATAAGAAGGGTAAAAGAAAGGACTCGCAAAATTACAGAGCGATATCTTTGACGCCGGTTTGCTCCAGAATCCTTGAACATATTCTCAGTTTGAATATAATAAGTTTTCTTGAGACTGAGAAGCTTATGTCCACAAATCAGCCTGGTTTTAGAAAGCATCGCTTGTGTGAAACTCAGCTTGCCCTATTCCCACATGATATACTGCGAACTATGGATGAAGGGCAACAAGCAGGTTACATATTCTTAGATTTCTGTAAAGCATCTGACATGGTGCCTCACTGTCAACTGTTATCAAAGGTAAAAGCATACAGGGTGGGTTATCAGGTATATGTGTGGCTTGAAAACTTCTCAATTAGCACAACCCAGTAGCTGTCCTCGATGGTGAGAATTCATCAGGGACAAGGTCATCACCAGGAGTGCCACAGGAAAGTGTGATAGCACTGCTGCAGCTGTTCGCTGATGATGCTGTGGGGTATGAGAAGGTGTCACTGTTGAATGACTGTATGAGGATACCAGATTACTTACACAAAATTTCTAGATGGTGTAATGAATGGAATGTGGTTCATCTGAAAGGGAGTGGTCTCCTTTGCGGACCACATATAGGACACTAGTGCAACCCACTGTTGAGTACTGTTCGAGTGTTTGGGATCTGCACCAGGTCAAATTGAAGGAAGACATCAAAGCAATTCATAGATGGCCAAGCAATTCATAGATGGCCTGCTACATTTGAACAACAAGCAAGTATTACGCAAATGTTTCCGGAATTCAAGTGGAAATCACTCGACGGAAGGCGACATTCTTTTCAAGGAGTGCTATTGAGAAAATTTAGAGAACCGCCACTTGAGTCTGACTGCAGAATGATTCCACTGCAGCTAACATACATTTCGCATATGGACAATGAAAATGAGATACAAGAAATTAAGACTCATACAGAGGCATACCGAAAGTCTTCTTCCCTCGCTCTGCGAATGGAACAGGAAAGGAAATGATTAGTAGTGGCAACGGTTATTCTCTGCCATGCAACATACGGTAGGTTATGGAGTATGTATGTATGTGTAGATAATATTTTTTATAGTGGTTCCAAGGTTGGGACATACGAGACTTTGGTGCTCATATGAGTTGACTGCAAACAGCATCTGTTCCTTCTCACATATAAGGAGTATGGTATCGCCTATAGCAAAGGGCTTGCTGTTGCAGAATATTTCTCTTTCATAAAGTGACCTTTAACATTTAAATAAAGTGGGCAATGACAGTTTACTCTTCAGACAAACCAATTCCACTAATTTATAGTGTATTGTAAAATTTTGTCAAATTCTTCAATGAAGATTAATATTCAAGTATTGAACTATAAACTTACCTTGCCCACCGTTGGTCTGAAGTGCATCTAGAGCTCAATTCACTCTCCTAGGGTGAGCTATTTTCTAGTTAAAAGAATCACTGTGGATGACATCAGCATTTCAACAATTGATCAGTATTTGGCTGCTTTCAGAAGACATGCACTGACTGCTTGTGTCTTGATGTGTCAGAGATACTGTAATGAATAAATACGAAGGCTCTAACTAAAAAAGGTTATTCCAATTGCCTGTCTCAGCTCAGCAGCAACTGAATATCAAATATAGTAAGTTAATTATTAAGCTTCTGAATTTTGGTATGAAGTTACCTACAGTTTAAACTTAGGATTCAGCAAAAGTTAAAAATTTCTGACTTTGGCACAAAGATGGCATTTATTTGGTGGCAAAATCAAAGTTAAGGGATTCTATCTATACCCAACATTCCCTGTGAGAGCTGCTCAGTTACGGTGCATGTTTTCCTGCTTACTGTTAGTGCATAGTCTACTATTTTCTACAAACAATAAATATACCGGTAATAGAATTTCTAACATCAGTTGTAGAGTATCTGCTCGGTTTAGTATTACTAGGGAAATCTTTCCTACACGCCCAAAAAGATGTCTTCTGATTCCAGACAGGATAGCACTTGTCACATCAGTTTGGAAAAAAATGCTGATATAGCATTAATTAACTGCAGAAACAAAATCCTGGAACTAGTTCCACTTATAAACAGTAACAATGCCCACATAATACTAGAGACAGGAAGTTTTCTGAAATCATGTCAATAGCAACAAAATTCTAAATTCTGACTGGAACGTATATCGCAAAGATCAGTTGAACGCTGATGGAGACTGCAAGTTTATAGCCATAAAAATAAGATAATGCAAGAGGCGATCAAAAAGTTTCCATTCAAGAGTGTGCAGTGTATGTGCAACATACAGGAACTCCAATGCAGGTACATAACCACCACCAACATGTAGACACAGGATTAGTGTGACATTGATGTCTTTCCCATATGCATGTGGTATATGCAAAAACATGAACTATGGTGACTTATTACTAAATGCACCCAACTGGACCAACATCTGTAGACATCCATAGGACAATGAAGAATGTGTATGGAGCAGCATGTCAAAAACCACCAATGTGGAATGGTGCGCCAAGAGGCACTGGTGCTTCATGACAACACATGTCCTCGTACTGCAAAGCAGAAGTTATGCCAACTCAAGTGAGGGTCACTTGTGCATCTGCCCCCTATAGTCCCAATTTCTCTCCTCATGCGACTATCAAGCCGTCAGTCCATTAAAAAAGACCTTCAAGTGTCGACGGTTCCTGTCGGGCAAGGATGTGCAGCAGGCAGTTATGGACTTCTTCACACAGCAGGACAAGGTGTTTTACCAAATGGATGCCTTTAACCTGTTGCACTGGTGGGCTGAACATCTTTGATCTGGTGAGACTAGTATAGATTCTGATCACAAAATAATTTGGGTGAAGACAATTGTTAAATGTAGAGCAAACATAGTCATTGGATGCTTTTATAGACCTCCTTATTGAGTAGCAGTGGTGGTGGAGCGTTTTAGAAGAGACTTGGAGAATATTTCAAGTAAATTTCCTGGCCTTTTTGTAGTATTAGGTGGAGGTTTCAACTTACCAGTTATACACTGGGAGACTCAAGTGATTAAGGCAGGTAGTAGGGACAGGAAATTGTGTGAAATTGCTTTAATGCCTTATCTGAAAGTTAACTTTAGAAGTTAATCAGAGAACTGGATCACGAAAATAACATCTTTGATCTGCTAGTGATAAGCAGAACCGAACATTTTAACTCAGCATCAAACAGGGAACCAGTGCTCATAAAAACGTTACAGCGTAACTGAATACAGCTGCACATAGTAACACAAAGATCAAAGCTATCTTTCAGATTAGCATGAGCTAGAAGAAACAAATTTCAGATTAACTGAGTGGTCATGATGAAAAGTTCATCTCCAGCACTAAAAGTTTTGATTATCAATGAACAAAGCTCAAGAGCATTGTACAATACACTCTACACAGGTATGTGCCGAGCAGAGTTGTGATGGACTGAAAAACCCACTGTGCTTTTCAACAGCCATGTTAGAAAGTTGTTATGAAAACGAAGAGAGCTTCACTGCAAATTTAAATGTAGCCAAAGTCTCACAGACCAACGAAAATTAAAGAAACTCAAAATCAGCATAAGGAGAGCCACCCGTGAAGCATTCAATGAACTTGAAAGTAAAATTCTGTTTACTGACTTGACAGAAAATCCTAACAAATTTTGTTCTAGGGTTAAATTAGTAAATGGATCAAATCTGACCAGACACTCTGTAACCATAACGGCACTGAATCAGAGAATGACACAGGAAAAGCCGAAATACTACACATCTTTTTCCAACATTGTTTCACAGAGGCTGATTACACTGTAGTAACTCCATTAAATCCTCACACACATTAAAAAATTGCTGTTACAGAAATACATGATCATGGGGAAGAAAAAGAAACTGAAAATGCTCAACAAACGATAGGTCACTGTATATAATGGGATACAAATTCGAATCTACAGAGTGTATGCGAAAGAACCTGCCCCTCTTCTAGCAGCAGTGTACTGTAGGTCTCTGGAGGAGCGAAGCATCCCAAATGACTGGGAAAAAGGATGTCATTCACGTATTCAAAAAGGATATCGAACAGAGGCACGAACTATAGGGCTATTATCTCTGACATTGGTTTGTTATAGAATTTTCGACCACGTTTTATGCTCATGCATTATATCATTTCCGGAGACCAGAAACCTTCTCTTTGGGAAACAATACGGGTTTTGAAGATGACGACTGTGTGAAGCCCATCTCGCTCGGTTCGTCCACGAGACCCAGAAAGCTGTAGATACTGGTGCCCAGGCAGATGCCGCGTTCTTTGACATCCGGTTGCCATCGATATAGCTCTGCACTGTTGCCTAATGAACAAAATACAAGCATACACAATATCAGATAAGCCGTGTGATTTAAGAGCTTCTAGCAAACAGAACACAGCATGTCATTCCACAACATACAGAAGTCTTCAAATGTGGAAGTAATTTTGGATGTGCCCCTAGGGAGTGTTATAGGGCTATGGAAGTGACAGTGGTACACAAAGCACCTCTGCCACACACCTCAAGGTTCTTGAGGAGTATAGCTGTACATCTACATATACTTATTTAGCCAGGTGGGATGCCCATCAACCAAGATAAAATACTGCATCAATTCCTTTATAATCTCTGCAAAGTTCTTTGCTGGCTTAACGGCACAGAATTCAGTGACAGTAATTACAATATTGAGACAATAATTATTTATTATTTTGATTTACATGCCACAATCTACTATGAACTACACTTCACTCTTTTCATCCAGTGTATAAAGGTTTCTTGCTCTCTCTCATTTTTGTGTAAAATCATGAAGATGCGTCTTGCACAGCTATTGTCCTCATTTATGTCTAGGTTAGGCGCAAAAGTGACAATCACATAGTGAGATGGAAAAAGCCAATGAATCTGATGTCACGAGAATAATTGTTATTCTCATTATGAACATATTTTATGCATGCAGGATTTTGTGACGTTGTATCTCTTCCAATTTGACATCTCATTGGTCAAAGCAAATGGGTGGCATGGGTAGGTTCAATATTTTCATGCAACAAACCCTACAATATTGTTCAGGCATACAGGGCCTGCATGAAATATGATTAACAGAAGACATTGAATGTATACAATGAAGAGCAGCACAAATGGTCATAGGTTTTTTTAAATTTCGGGGAATCTTCTTGTTTTGTGTATTTGCTTCAATTCTAATAGGGAATTAGCAACTTTTAAGCTCAACTGTTTCAAAGATAATCAGCGGGCGTAATATAAAGTTATTTGTTCGCTGTCATTGTAATACATTGCACCAATCAAAATGCAGCCCCACAGTGTGTTGTTCTCGAACACGGGATAAGTTGGTTCACATTCGTAAGCAGCTGGAAATTACCCTGACTAGTGTCAAATGACTCGCAGTTGCTAAGAATCGGTGTTCTAGAAGAGAGTCATGTAACTGTGATACCTCTACCAGAGGTACCTAGAGTACTATCCTCTCATACCGATCCAGTCTTCTCTGTAGAAAGAACAGTATCTGTCATTATTCATCCACTTGACTGTGAGTGGTGTGTTAATGGTAGATCTAGGCGTCCTGTACAGGGTAGATGGGGCCCAGGGAGGAATCAGGGTGTTGTGCCAAATCTCCAACCAACAAGTTTAAGATGCTGTATTTCACTGAAACTGAGCTGCTTTTGTCTGGTGTCAAGAGAAGGCAAACATGGAAGGGTAGGGACCTATTACTCATCAGCAGTTCAAATGTATGGTGAATGATGGTACCCCTTAGGGAAATGGCAGCAAAGGACAGGAAAGAACACTAGATGCACTCAGTGTCTATGCTTAGGGGCCTCATTCAACATGTTGAAGAGGCTATTCCAAGAGCCACTGAGAAACACGGTGCAACCAACTGCAGATTGTGGCACACTTTGGAACAAATAATGTTGCCTGTTGTCTGGGCTCCAAAGTCATACTTGGGAGCCACTGCCAGAGAAGACTGCGAAGACCAGCCAAGTGAGTGGAGTTTTAATGAAGATCACAATTTGCAGCATTGTCTCCAGAACTGATCGTGGCCCTTTCATTCTGAGTTCCTTTCATTCTGAATTGAGTGCAAGGGCTGAACCAGACACTTTGAAAGTTCTGTGACAAGCTGGGCTGCGAATTCTTGGACTTGGGCCATAGGGTTGTGAAATGTTGGGTCCCTCTGAATGGGTCAGATGTGTACTACACATCAGAGGCTGCTACTCAGGTACCTAGCTAACAATGTGTGGGGTGAACAAAAGGATTTTGTGGATTAGGCACCTCTCCATCCAGTCCAGATAAGCACAGATGTAGGAAACCCAGAAGTGTCAGAGTAAGAGCGAAAGAAATGCGTCCCAAATGTGGACAGTACTAAAATCCTAATGGTAAAGTGCTGAACCATTCACAACAAACTGCCAGAATTTGAAGCACCCATGAAAAGCAGTGAAGCTCACATAATACTAAGTACAGAAAGCTGGTTGAAACCTGAAACTAACAGCAGTGAGATTTTAGGCGAAAACTCAAGTGTATATCAAAAGCACAGGCAAACAGGAAATGGTGGTGGTGTATTTGTTGCAGTACACAAGAAACTCAAATCCGCCAAGGTGAAAACTGAAGCTGCATGTGAGATGGTTTGGGCAAGACTCAGCATCAGGGGTGTGGGCGTAAAATGATATCTGGGCCCTCCTATCGCCCACCAAACTCATCTCCTGATGAGAAAACATCAATTCACTTGTATGTAAGTTTCACAATCGTACGGTAATCGTCAGTGGATGCTTTAATCATCCGACAATTGACTATGAAAATCATGGTTTTGTTACTGGTGGGAATGATAAGACATCCTATGAAACTTTACTAAATGCCTTCTCTAAAAAGTACCTATAACAGATAGTTAGGAACCCCATTCATGACGGAAATATATTGGATCTAATGGCAACAGAGAGCCCTGACTTCTTTGAGGATGTACACACTGAAACTGCATGAATGTTTTAGTTGGTTCACTTTTTTCGCTTGGTGACAGATGGCACTGTAATAGTCACAAACATATGGCTCACAATTTCAGACAAACAGTTGGTAACACATAGGTTTTTTAAATTAAAATACAGAACTTAAGTACGGTTGAACATTTTATTTCGGTTGTTCCAATGTGATACATGTACCTTTGTGAACTTATCATTTCTGAGAATGCATGCTGTTACAGCGTGATTACCTGTAAATACCACATTAATGCAATAAATGCTCAAAATGATGTTCGTCAACCTCAATGCATTTGGCAATACGTGTAACGACATTCCTCTCAACAGCGAGTAGTTCGCCTTCCGTCATGTTCGCACAAGTATTGACAATGCGCTGACGCATGTTGTCAGGTGTTGTCGGTCGATCACGATAGCAAATATCCTTCAACTTTTCCCACAGAAAGAAATCCGGGGACGTCAGATCCGGTGAACGTGCGGGCCATGGTATGGTGCTTCGACGACCAATCCATGTGTCATGAAATATGCTATTCAATACCGCTTCAACCGCATGCAAGCTATGTGCCAGACATCCATCATGTTGGAAGTACATCGCCATTCTGTCATGCAGTGAAACATCATCTAGTAACATCGGTAGAACATTACGTACGAAATCAGCATGCATTGCACCATTTACACTGCCGTCAATAAAATGGAGGCCAATTATCCTTCCTTCCATAATGCCGCACCATACATTTAAACCGCCAAAGTCGCTGATGTTCCACTTGTCGCAGCCACCGTAGATTTTCCGTTGCCCAATAGTGCATATTATGCCGGTTAATGTCACCGTTTTTGGTAAATGACGCTTTGTCGCTAAATAAAATGCGTGAAAAAAATCTGTCATCGTCCCCATGCAATTCCTGGTGCATAGAAATATGGTACGGGTGCAATGTTGATGTAGCATTCTCAACACCAACGTTTTTGAGATTCCCGATTCTCACACAATTTTTCTGCTACTGATGTGCAGATTAGCTGCGACAGCGGCTAAAACACCTACTTGGGCATCATCATTTGTTGCAGGTCTTGGTTGATGTTTCACACATGGCTGAACACTTCCTGTTTCCTTAAATAACGTAACTATCTGGCAACAGTCCGGACACTTGGGTGATGTCGTCCAGGATACCAAGCAGCATACATAGCACACACCCGTTGGGCATTTTGATCACAATAGCCATACATAAACACGATATCGACCTTTTCCGCAATTGGCAAACGGTCCATTTTAACACGGGTAATGTATCATGAAGCAAATACCGTCCGCACTGGTGGGATGTTATGCGATACCATGTACTTATACGTTTGTGACTATTACAGCGCCATCTATCACAACTAAAACATTCATATTTCTTTAAGTACCACACGAATATGTAATAAAAAATGGGAGTTCCTATTTAAAAAAAAAAACGCAGTTGATATCCGTTTTACCTATGGCAGCGCCATCTAACGAGCCAACCATAGCGCCATCTGGTTTCCCTCTTCAAGCTAGACGAGTTTCGTTCTTTGTAGATTTTTCATTTGACATTAATTTACTGAGATATTTGGCCCAGTCACTATCAATGGACCACCCTGTATACAGGGTGGAGAGAAATTGTGTCGTGAAATTAACCTTGTATAGTTGATGCCAGTAGGAACCAAAATTACTAATGTTGTGTAGGTCGACAACACACCATTTTTAAACTACGGAAACTTGGTGCCACACGCTCCAATTGGCCGTGGGATTGCTCTATTGTCTTTCGTCGGTTGATGGGCAGTGCTATAGTTGTCAATTCACACATAAAAATGTCCCTCGATCCATCAGTGCCCCAGCGTGATATGTAAGTGTCGAATATCGGGACACAATTTTTCTCTACCCTGTGTGTGTGCGTGTGTGAACTATATGGTAATCTCCTGCATGGGTGATACTGTTGTTTCACAATATTTACAACAGTGAAGCAGTAGTTAATCCATGTTTGGACATCTAAGGCACCTGCACTTTGTTTATGGCAGCAATACAACTTTCTGGTGAATGTTCAAGTATTTTTGTGATGTGCCAGCCAGGGTACACATTGATGAAAAAAAAGGTCACAGAGCCCACTGAATGCATTCACCTGATGCAGTAAGGAAAGTATATAAGTGGGGCAGACACAAGTGGGTAATCATTCTAGCCAATAAACCGTCATAAAATGGGGAAACATTCACGTAAGTGACTTTTACAAAAGGCAGATTGTTATGGCTTGGCACCTGGGAGTGAGCATCTTGAAAATGGCAAGGCTGGTTGGTTGCTTATGTGCTACTGTCTTGAGCATTTATGGGAAGTTGTTGAAGGATGACAACAGCACAAGTAGACAAAAAGTTCGCCAAAGGATCTGGAGGACAAAGTACATTGCCAGTGCAGGCACAAGTGTTTCAGAGCATACTGTTGAACATGGGCCTCCGCAGCAGATGACTGCTATGTATTCCCATGCACTCAATTACATCATCACTATGACTGCAGACAGCACAAAATCATTGATACTGGATTGTGGATCAATGGAAATGTGTCATCTGGCCAGATGAACCATGTTTCTTATTACATCAAGTCGACAGTCAGGTGTCTGAATATGCTGACGTCCATGGAAACGGCTGCTCGAAATATATGCCCCACCACATACACATGCTGGTGTGTGTAGTTCAAGGGCGAGAGTGAAAATTTTTGGGCTGCTTTGCTTATAAAAAAGAAATTTGTTTATATTTGACAGCTACTTCCTAATGTTTTGGAAGTTAATTGCCACATATTTGCTCTAATATTTTGTTAATTATCATCATTTAATGATTATGTGTGGACCAAATAATGAGTTGACTAGAGAACACGTTAAGGCTATGATTTTTTCCAGTTTTGAATCATCACTAACACCTAAGCAATGCAAAGATTAGCTGCATTTAGTGATGACACTACTTTTAAAGTAACAACCTATAATCATTAACAGAACTCAATAGAGATTTTAGTATTTTTCTTAGCAATGAATTTCATGAAGATGTCCAAGAACTGCTACTGATAAAATTATTGCTTCTGTTTGACCGATGCTTGAAGAGATCGATGGACATAATCTGAATTTATTCAAGCGACACTGAGCTTTAGGCTGAGTCAAATCCAGAACATTTTACATCAATAATTAAACATGAGAAAACTTTATTGCCAATGGATATCACAAAAACTGACTCCCAAAAAAGAACAACAACAGTGTTGAAAAACTTTGGAAAATTTCCAAGGTGCCACTTCAAATTTTGTTTGGGATATCATTACTATTGATGAATATTAGATTCACTGTTATGATCCTCAAAAGAAAAGTCAATAAGCCCAATATGTCTTTTGAACAGAACCTATGCCTCCAAGAGTCCAACAAATTTGCAGTGCTGGGAAGGACACAGTTGCTAATTTTTTTTTCCTTCCTAAATTGAGCCATATTGCTATTGTAGCATTTGAAGAAAGACATACTGTTACTACTGAATGGTACATAAATGTCTGTTAACCACAAATTATTAAAAAAGTTTGGGGAAAAATAACTTATTAAATAAATAAGGATTTTCCACAATGTCAATGCATCATCATATACAGCAGACCTAACAACTGAGTGTTTTGACATCCTTAAGCCCAGCATCTTGGATCCTCCAACATTCAATCCTGACTTAGCATCTTGTAAAAAAAGAAGCACAGAATCACATTTTCGTCATCCGATGAAGCAGCAGAATGTGGGATTGTTGAAAACCCTGAATTGGCAGATACTTGAAGGTACATACCAGTTATTCTGCAAAAGATTCATTACAAAGTTTCAAGAACCAGTATTAAGTGAAGAATTATGAGGTATTCATCCTCCTACACATTGCTGCCATAGCCACTGTGAAGACAAGATTATGTTAATCACAACACGTACAGACATCTCAGCAGTCATTCTTCCTGCATTCCCTACATTATTAGAATCAGAAAAAATCCAAACACATGGCATCACGCTAAGTTTCTTCTACCATGAACTTCACAGTCATTTGTAGGGTATATACCCAGCTCTGATGAGTTACGGAAAGATCGTACCTGAAGATGTAATGTGTATTGACAAGGAAACTACAAATCCAAAATCTCTCAACTGAATTCAAGGTTCCACACGATCTTTGATAGACTTCCAAATAGAAATGATTTGACAGTTTCTTGAAAGTCTCTGACTCTCCCTCTCTTAGTACCAATTTTTTTCTGATTTTCAGTGCAGGTACTGTGTATTTTCAAACTGGAGTGGCCTCCATGGCACATTTTCTTAAGGCCCATTAAAAGTTAAATTAATGACAATTTTATAATGTGAAATATCAAGGTCTCTTTTTGGACCCCCCCCCCCCCCAAACTGTTATAGTGGTGTACTTGCAAGAAGGTGGGAGGGTGGGGAGGGCAATAAATAGCACCAATGAGTGGTGTATCACATGACAGTCATTCCAATAGTGTGATTCTGTCCATATGACGCACGTTTCGGGTGGGGGTAGAACATTCAGTACTGAGTTTCATGTTAATTTAGCTATAGTGAAGGCACTTAGTGATTAGTGAATGTAGCGTTCATTGTTGGTGAAATAAAGAAAACATGAAAGTGTTACATTAACAAGTGACAGTGATAATTTTCTTGAGGTGTATAAATGTATCCTGGGAGCGTTTGAAGCAGAAACAATGGCTCAATGTGTCATTTCGAGCAGCACTGTCATGTGCTGAATGCAGTGAGCAGCACCCTTTTTATTTGCATACCACTATAGTGATTTACACAGTCTGTCCAAGTAAACACACAGATTCTTGAACGAGCCAAATACAACTGATAATTCAGCAGAAGCCCACAAGTTAGTTTGCTAATGACTGTTTTACATCAATAGCCATTCTCTTTCTTGGGGCATATCACACCTTGTGGGTTATGTGTTGTTTTTACAGATGTTTGTATGATGCTCCCAATCCAGGCAATTAAGCCAAAGTATCCTCTCTCCGAAGCAATGTTCTATGATAGATACCAAAGCATGCCAAGAGTACACAATAAGAGAGGACTGAAAGTGCTAGTTGGTTCGTAGCCCAGGAATTTATGTTACCGTAACAGAACATAGCAGTTGATGGCTGAACCTTCAGAGGTACACATCATTTAGCACAATGCAGCGGCCACGTGTAGGTTAGCATTCTCTTGCACTTAGTTCAAATGAGGAAATATGTGAAGGTTGATAATTTTGCAACTGATATGAGGATGATCCAGGAAGTAATAAGATACGTACTAACAAAATTCAAGAAACACAGTTTACTATTTTAAGAGTTTCTGTGCTTCAGATGGCTGTCACTATTCCATTAATTCAACTGTTTACAGCATTCCCTATCTTGGCATCATTTCAAAACTGTTTCCCGCACAGAAACTATTTAAACTTTACTGCTAGGTGTCTTGTATGGTGATTCTTCAAATCACTTGTTATAAGTAACAGACATATGGGCTGAATATCATCATGCACATCTCTTTGTCCATTGTTTTACTCTTCGCACCATTCTCACATTTCTTTAACCCTTAGATGCGTGATGGGGGCTTTTCAGGCCCAGGAGTGAATTAATAACTCATTTAATTATATTAAAATCACATATAATCAGACCTTACTTTACGTAATCCTTAAAAATATGTTTATGATTAAGAAGCACAATAAAGTTGTATTTAATGTCACAAAGCTTTTATGAAATCAGAGTTTTCTTAATGCTACGTGCATAATGCATGAAGGGGGCCTTTTAGGCCCGATGTAATGTAATGCTTTAGTGAGTGCTTTTCTCTCGGTTTATGAATGTTAGTACCTGGGATATTTTTACATTGGCAATTGCTGCATGGGTCAGAATCCAATGGCAACAATAATGGACTTACTACTAATTGTAGAAGTTGACCTCAGACCTGAAAGAAGTAGCTCTCGTAGCTGATAGAAGTAATTGTGTTTGTTATTCTCTCCGTTTTCCTTTCTTCTCTCTTTCTCTGACAAAGTAATTATTTAGACTCTCTTTCTAACCAAGAACTGTTCATTTCTTACAGTAGGGAATCATCCAGTACATCTCGAAAGAGAGGACCTAATTCTGCTGTAAATGCAGGTGATCTAAATGCTTCAATGATTATTTCTGAATGGTTGGACGAATGTGAATCTAGGTTTGCTTCCGAAGATGAAACTGATCCTGCATATACACTTTTGTCCAACAGCTCAGAATCTGAAGAAAGTAGTAATGAATATTCCAATGTAAATGAAGTAAGCTTACCAACGAAAGTCTGGCCTGATAATAGACAACTGCCAGCAAATTCAAATAATGTAGCAAGTACACAATAGCCTGAAAACTTTTTTAATGGGGCGCGATGAGACTCAGTGGAGCAAACCACCACCTCCTTCTTGCAGAATGCTTACACATAATACAATGAAAATTTCTCCAGGTCTTGTTAAGGGGAGTCATACACAAATACCAAAAGATGGTTGGAGTTACTTCATCACAAATAATATTGTGGATGAAATAGTTCATTGCACAAATCTGGAAGGAAGATGCTCGGCAGGTCAAACATGACATAATGTCACAGACAAGGAAATGAATGCATATTTTGGAATTCTCCTATTTTATAAGGGAATTATTTCACAGCTCTTCTGACAACCCTGTTTATATGGCAACAATTTCTACAGTTTATTCCAAGCAAACCAGGAAAGTATGGAATAAAGATATTCTGGCACTGTAACTCTTTGACATCATACGATATAGATCGCCCTCGTGAAGGTAGTTGCAGCTCATGTGCTAGAGACTCTGGCAAAGACACTCGGAGGAAGCTCAACCAACATCATGATGGACACCTATTTTAACCAGTGTTTCCCTGTTTCAAGATTTATTGAAGGATAAAATTACAGCAGTTTACACTCTTCGCCATAACAAACCACAAATTCCACCTGAAATGAAACCATGTAAGACAACAAAGGTTTTATCTTCAACATTTGGATTCAGAGATTATTTGACTATTGTGAGCTACATACCAAAGAAGAGTAAGAGTGTGGTGCTACTATGTGCCATGCATCACGACGCCAAAGTTGATGAGATTCATAAAAAGGAGAAACCAGGAATGATTTTATTTTATAACAAAACAAAATCAGGTGTAGATTCTCTTGATCAAATGGTATGTACATACACTTACAAAAGACAGCCCAGAAGATGATGCTTTTTGTGCCCAAGTGAACTGGAAAGGAAAATTGCTCAGTGTTGTTCAAAATGTTCTAACAATGTATGCAATCAACATATTGTGCTTGTTTGTGAAGATCGTTTCCAGTAATGTGTAAAACTTAGTGACACGCAGCCTAATCTTTATTTGTGTAATATGCTGTGTATCTCAATTTTGCTGTGTCCATGTTATATGCAGCTTAGCCATTGTCTTTCTTTCTATTTTGTATTTGGATGCTTTATGCATACTGATTTGCATTGTACCTCTCCAATGTACAATTCATAGTTTATTTGAATATTAATAAAAGTTACTGTATACAATAATAATAATAAAATTAGTGTTCATTAAACTAAAACTTATTCAATTGAAATTATTGCCCACACCTTTTCTTTCATATTTTTCTAATTAAACTAGCTACAGACATGTTTTATAACAGTAAGATTACATAATAAATAATGTAACAAAGCTGAGAAATAATAATATTTATGCAATTTTCAATGGGGGCTTCTGAGGCCTCCATCATGCGTTAACATCAGTCCGACCACTCATGCATCCAAGAGGTAATCAACTGTAGTTGATGGTTAAGTTTCTGTAGGTTTCAACAGCAAGGTATTCAAAAATTGAATAACACCTTTGAAGTCCAAGTAGATGGGGCTTTGTATCACACAGCTCATTTTAAACAATCAATCATAGAATACACAATAACACTGTATTTTGATCGACACTTCTGCAAAAGTGAGACAGAATGTTGAGGAATGCATTTAATCTTTGATAAAAACCCAATATTAATCTGCACAGTTTAATGGGTAATTACTTCTTGGATTACCCCTGTACACGAAAACACTTATAAATCATTCGTTTACACATGAACTTCACTGACGGTGTCAATCTGTCAGTTATCATTAGAGTCGCACACCATATATTCCAAGTACAGATGAAAACATGAGACACTATCGTACTGTTTAGTTCTCTAACATTTGTTCAGTACTAATATACTACGAAAATGACTGGACAAACCTTAAAGTACTACAGATCTAAACAGAGTATGCACACAAAATAAGAGGGAGGTGACCACTCACCTATAGCACAAAAACACCTAAAAGAAAACAGCATTCACACTATGTTTTAAGCAATAGCTCTTTTTCTAGCTCAAGTACACAAATTCACACACACACAACCACACAGACGACTGAAAGCACACTCCCTTGGCCAGAGCAAGATTGATTCAATGTGGGTTATAAAACAGAAGTTTGTCAATTGAATTCCAGATACTTCCATAAATTACCTGCCACCGTCCACTTTTCAACTGAGCAGTCATTTTGCAAACATGCTACTTACAGCAGGAACAGCAGAAATGGCAACATGTGATGCACCTGGGGTAAGCTGTGAACTGAACGTCACAAAGAAATAGCTGAATATTCATCACAAAGTCGTTTCCTCTATGTTCCTTTCCCATAGCAGGAATAGCTATTGATTAACACATTAGATTATTAATGCCATTGGCACATCATCATCATGTTTAAAGACTGTTTTAAAATATGTAGATTCAAATTTAGTCATAGCTCAAGAATATGAATGAAAAGAATACAATTAATGTGTAGCTATCAGATATACTGCAATTATGGAAAGGAAGTGTAACAATCTTTTCACTGTGCCTGTCTGCGACTCAAGGTGTCATCTTTATGGTGAGTAGCAATCTGTCCTGTCCATCATTGTTGATATTCCAACCTGAGCTTTCCACTGCTAAAAATACTGCAACACATTTCTATAAAATGAGCTTTCAAGATTTCTATATGTGTGCATGTAATAACGTTCTCACACGTAATAGAAAGGTGGTTGTTGTACAGGTCCACAGGACTAAACACCAACAACTAGCAACAATTACCTGCACTTGTTTAAGCTAATATAACATGTGTTAAAACTATCCTGAGCTAGGATTCCTTTGTTCTGGACAGGCAGATGTCGGTTCACTTTGGGTTGCTATCATCTTCTGTCCATGTGTACCATAACTGTTACGAAATGATTGTTGTGCCATGCAAACCAATAAGCAAATGTGCAAAGTAACGGTATGCATAGCTTGCTTCTTCAGCTCCATGCACCACTCTCATAACGCTTTCAGGACTTTGTGAACACACTATGTACGATGATCGTGACAATGTATATTAGTGAGTACTCTACTTTTCAACTTTATATTAGAAATGTGGATTTATCTTGTCCCATTTTGTTGTGTTTCATTTCTCTTTGCTTGTGGTCTTGATAGACATTATATTTATGGTAGTCTCAGGAAAAATACAAGTAATCTTTTGTTTTCTTTAACATAAAAAAAAAAAAATAGAGGAAGAAAGTGAATAACACTTTTCTAAAATAATCACCCCAGCATTTGTCTGAAATAATCAACAAAAAGATCCATTAACACTCCAACAACGAACAGGTGACCAGAGATGCAGCATGTGCCAGATTGGAGAGACTGGGGAACGAAACTGACTATGCCTATTCATTTAAATCTGTTTGGGAAAAATTAAAATAAAATCTAAATCGGAGTTGGCTGCCTTGTGCATCAGCATCTTGTTCAGTGGAATGACTAACACGGAAATTAAACTTTAATTCTTCTGGTTGTTTCACCTGACGATTGGTGCATCATCATCCTCATTGTTGCCTTCTTCAGAAACAGTACTGAACGGAAATATACAGAGTGCTGTATAAGTGCTCTACTTTGCATTTAATTCATATTCCCCAAGAAACAGCTGTGTATTACTTTACAACAGTTATATTTATATGGCTATTGTAAAGTAGTTATAAGTACTCGAAAATAAATGAGAAAAAAGTGACGACCCAGAAGGGAAGAAGGAAATGAGATGAAATTTCACAGGTTGAGAGGGTATCTGATGTTATTTTAGTGATTACAAAATTTAGACCGAACTTGCCATTGCGAGCCCCACTCTGGCCTGGATGCATGCACGGCGTCAGTTGTAAAGAGTGTCATTAAGCTGTTATACCTTTTCCTGAGGCAAGTTGGCCAACAACTATTGCATCTAGTCTTTGATATTCTGGATACTGGCACTGGGGTGGAGTTGACATCTGATCTGGTCCCAAATATGCTGTATCAGGTGTTTCTGGATATCTGGCTGGTGATGAGATCCCTCAACATCACACATGCACACTGTTCACGGACACACATCTCGTGTGGACGAGATTTTCTTGTTGAAAAATGGCACCACAATACTGATGCATGAGCAATAGCACATAAGGATGCAGGATGTCCGTGATGAACCACTGTGTTGTCAGAGTTCCCTCACTCACTACCACACGTGACCTGAAGTAATGCATGATGGCTCCTCACACCGTGACGCCAGAAGTAACAACGCTGTGCCTCTCCAAAACATCAGAAGAATGGCACTTCCTCTCAGGCCGCTGCCATACTCACTGATGGTGGTCATCCAGCAAAGTGCAGAACCATAATTCATCAATAAATGCGATGCAACACCATTCACCAAGCAGTCTATGCTTCCCTGTCATGGCATTCCAAATGCAGTTGTTTGTATCGTGTTAACAATAGCATATGCAAGGTACAGCAATGCCCAAGCCTGGATACTGCTAGTCTCTGAACAACGAAGTAAGATGACACAGACTGTTACAAGGTGTCCATTACTTGTTCTCAGATAGCAGGCGCAGATGTGAAAGGGTTTGATGTGCTTAGTGCTCAATATGGTGATCCTCCCTTGTGGTGGTCATACGGCGAGAACCTTAACAACAAGTATGCCTGCCCTCGTGTACTGCACAGACCAACATTGGCCACTGTCACATTCGAAAGCCCCAAAACTCGTTACTGTATGATTCGACCAGCCAGTCAATTGGGGACTCACAATAAGATCCATTTCAAACCCTGTCCGGTGTTGACAATGCTGTCTGAAGCATGTACATGCCTTTTGCAATCTGATTGCCATTCTACTCTAAATATTTGCGTAATTGATGATAGCATGTACATGTACGAAGTTACATTGACCTCTGACCTAGTATTCTGGGTTCTTCCCTTTTTCGACAGGCAGTGTGAAGTGAATATTTTGTAGATTTCCTTCAATGTTCTCTCATTCTGAGTCGACTGATGTCGTATACCTATACTTATCAGTATTTCACAACCATTTTTGTTAAGGAGTGAGCTCTCACAGTTAAGATATTGTACATTACTAAGAAAATCTTAAAATAATTGTATGTCAAAGCACACAGCTTTTGTTGTATTACATTAACTTACCTGTTGAAGGCACTGAAATAAATGTTTGGAAAATAAAGGTATTCAGAAAGAACACATGCACACCTTTGCATACAGAGGAGTGTGTGCTTTTTACCAATGCATTGAGTTATGTGTAAACAAAAAAATAATCTATCAATTGTCATGTCTTTTCCATGTTTTCATGATGCAATAAAACTAATCCAATAAATTTTGGGAGTGCAGCCGCAAAAGCTCTATTTCTCCTTCTTCTGTACTGGCCGTATACCTTTTGGCCATCCTCAGATTGAAGCTGCAGTACTCACTCTATTGCTTTAAGCGACAGATACACAAGTTCAAGGGATGTTAATCAGTAGTGAAGAAGAAGAAATAAGCATTTATGTGGCTGCATGGGAAATTTAACAGATAAAATTTATGAACTGTTCAGAATGAGGATCAAACACGGGATCAAGCTTTTGGTACAACACATATACAAACACACATCTAGCTATGAAATGATCTCCAGAAATTCTATTTAATCTGAGGTCACATACAGCATAATGGTATTTTAACTAAATGTAAAATGATACACATCTATCACTTAGGCATCTGTTCTTTACGAGAAACACCTTCAAGCACTAATTAAGAATAAAAAATATAATAATGCTTGCAGAATGTGGGACTATGATTCCATAAGAAGACATCACTACTGATAAATTTTTACAGTGTGTCTTCCTCACACAATATTGGCATTATAATCCTACATTGTGATATTTTCAGTGTAGTTTAAGTACAAAGTATAAACAACACAATCTACAAAAAAAAAAAAAAAAAAAAAAAATCTATTTAGCTGACCTGGAAGCCACATTTCATATGATATTCTTCAAAAATTAATATTCATACAGCACTAAATAATGTTAAGACATATTTACATTGTGCATCCCAATGACTTCCAATATAACTAATTCACCTAAATCAACATTCTTGTCAGCTTGGTGTTTAAATAGCACTGATAAAAATGACAATAGATTAGTGTATGGCTGTCTGAGTAGTGCAGATAATGTTCCAGTACAATAATGTTCAAGATCAAAATGTTCATCACTCTTCTCATTTGTCTAAATGATACCATTTACTAAATGTTCTGATTACGCTGTACAGTATTTAGTGTTATTGCATCCCTGAGAACACAATATAAAATTAACTCACTAACACACAGGCACCACAGCTTGCTTGTTCATTAAAACACATCCCTTCAACATGATAAACTGTGCGAAGCACATAGTCTTGCACAACTGGCATCATATTATCTGCAGAGTTATGTAGAATAAGCCACCATTACTAATTTATTTAAGAGGCTCACAACTGATGTACATTGTGGACTAGTTATGTGTACAGACTAGCAGCAGTCTATGGAACACACATTCCTAATTTCATAGTCCATAGAACATATGTAACTGTATTTTAACAAGTAAGTAATTTGTTATGCATTGTTAAAGTTTTTGATATTACAGTCACCGCACTTGTATATTTATACTGGATTCAGTGATAAGACACAACACTCTTCAAGATTTGGCAAGAACTAAGTTTCAGATTATTATTTGAAATGTATTACAAAGGGTCTTAAGTTATAATGCAAGAAGGAAAAAGGAGGTACTAGTTTACAAAAACAATACTTTTTATGAAGATAACAATTTATCAAAGTACCAATATCATCTCTCAAGCTTCAACAACATACCTGTTCTCAATAATACCCCCAGTTAGGAGTGTCATAAGACTAACGAGCCCAGCACACACACACACACACACACACACACACACACACACACACACAATAAAACATAAATCTCAGGCAGCAAGGAAGCAATAATAGCAGTTACTCTTAAAAGTTAAAAAGAAGACTGTTACATTTTATCACTGCTTATAAAAAGGGCACCTGGTTACCACCGGATACGGACTCCCATGAGATCTGTTACTCCCTCTGTCATCCCGACCTGTCTGATACAGTTATTACAATCTCTATCTTTTGGACTTCATTCAATGGATCAAAAATACTCAGATTTATTACTATCGTTTATGCAGTTGTCAACCTTTCCACGGTGCTCTGCAGACATCTCACTAAAGCTAATAAACTCTGAAGTTAGGAATCTTCACAGGAGCATTGAATCTCAAAGGTTTTCATCCATATAAAAATTTCAGTTCTAGCAAAAATAAAGTAAAATAAAAAAACTAACATTTTGTGTAAACTGATAACAATAAGCAAGATGTAGTTCTGAAACTTGGTATACAGAGAGACAAATTTTTCAAAGTGGCGGAAATATCCAGTTGCTGTAAACATGTCTGTGGAGGAGAGGAAATATTACATAACATTTAGCAGCTTACATCACAAACTTATCAACAAGAATAATGTAATTCCATATGCTGTATACAAGTATGCTGCACAAATTATTTGTGAAAATTAAAATAGCAACAATACTGATTACAGTTCATTATCTGAAATGACAACACTGCACTGTGTCATGAAGCATGTGATTTGTCTCTTTGTTATCATCATCTAAAATTGTAACATTGTAAATCCTTTGTAGGTTACAACTTCCAACAGTAAATTATGCTTTGGTAGCAATATTGGCAACAGCCAGCAAGTTTCTCTAAATAAATTTAAGAAATCATAATAAAACTTATTAAAGTAGTATTAAGTAATGGGGGGTATGAATTATTCAATCAAGAAATTTTATTTTCTAACACTTCAATAATAAAACATTGAAAAGATAAATGTCTGTATTAAGACTCAACAAAAACCCCTAGGATGAGGATCTCAAGGCAATGCCACTCATTCAATAATGCTAACATGGTTGGTTTGAACACCAAGTGCCTCATTAGGAAAGATCCCATCACAGAATTTTTGCCCATGCCTCCCTCTGACCTGAGAAACACCTCAAACAGCCGCACATAAGGGGGGGGGGGGGGGGGGGGTAAGTCACAGTTTATGAGACATCTCAATTACGATGAAACTCGTTTTTACGTAACAGAGCACTGTCAGGAGAACGTACCAAATTCATGACAGAGAAATCATAGGACCTTCTCAAGGCTCAAACCCAGTACTTTTGGATTTCTTGACTGATACTTTTTAGCCACAAAATCAGGAGATATGACAGCTGAAAACAAGGATTAATCACAAACTGAAGGGCTGCATTTGCATAATTTATAGTAATTAAAAAATGTGGTTGGCCCAAGAGCAAACACATTTAAATATGAGAACTACCAAAGAGTGAAGCAATTTTATTAGGCCAGCTATGTATCTATAGCACAGTAAACAATGAAATAAATAATAGAACTGTGAGCATCGCATGCTGAAAAAACATAGCAAGATATTAGGCAAAACATATCAAAACCCAAAACAGAAAGAATCGGCACCATCACTACAATTAAACTGATCTCTGTTATTTTCCATGGTGTGTGTGAGTGTGTGTGTGTGTGTGTGTGTGTGTGTGTGTGTGTGTGTGAGCATACTTGGCAGGGAAGTTCAAATCAGTGCAAGATAGCACTGAAATTACATTTGATCTTGGAAAAGGAGGGGCATGGAGGACAGGCGAGAAGAAGAAGAATAGGCAGACATTCTGAGTTCATTTTCACAAAATATGAGAAACAAAGTGAAAAAAAGTACACATTATCAAAGAGAATATTAAAATTGTTTAGCAAAACTCAAAAATTTTTTACACTGCTGCTAAAAAACTTGTAAAAGACAGAGATGAATTTCAAATAATGGAAAGTCCAGAACAGACTAACAATAATATTATAAAAGGGATATATTGCTATTATCATATACAGGAGACCTTTTGTTGTGTCCACCTAGATCTCAGTCTCTCCTCTATATGGTGAGTAGCAGTCTATCATTTAGATGAATTTCATTTATAATACATTCGCCATGGTTTATGAACTGAGTAAAAAGTGAGATTATATAAACAGAAAAACAAAGATTTCATTCCAGTACTGAATTTGTAGATGCACGCTAATAAAAGGTTAGCTGTGATCGGTAAGAGAGAGAAATGTAAGATTTGCTCTTGGTCATCAAACAGGCCATTAAAAACCTGTTCTTAATTGCTAAATACACCTGCTGAATTTCTGCGTTGTTCTGAAACAAACATGGGTTGGAATTTTGGAAGAAAACATCTATAAATGGGGAAATAATAATAATAATAATAATAAAACCTATATGAGACAAAGAAGAACTATGGATGAGTGGAAAGAAATAAGAATACAAAATCATCATAAAAGCCATGAGGAAAAATAATAACAAATGAGACACTGCTGAAAATTTTATTTACCACGACTCTTTCACAGGATCTACCTCTCTCAGACGAAGTTTTAATTCATATGAGTCTATTTGTATTGTTTAGCAATCAAAACATGGTATTCATTTCATTTATTAGCATTGCCACTGTGTTCTCCTTACAGATGCAACTACATGACATATCCTAACAATTGTAACTTTCTGAAAAGAGAATCCCGTCTGAAATTTCTAAACACATTTCATGCACAGCGTTTAGTTCCTGTAAGACGGTCCTCTTTGCTGAAATAATGATTCTGAAATAAAAAATTAAATGTTATGAACTTACAGCAGCAACAGCAAAACCCGAGAGGAAACACAATGTAGTTACTTAGCAAAAGAGGTTACTTTAAAAAATAAATTTAAAAAAGCTCATACCCAGCAATATTCAAGAAAACAAATGTATTATAGACTACACCAAAAAAAACATTAAAAATTATTCATCAGCAATAAATAGTCAATTGAAGGAATAAAGAATGTGTGACAAAACTTCTATTACCAAGAAATTTGAAAATGATAATTTATGTATAAAATGTTCACTATATTGTTAGGAAGACAGCTAATAGCAGGCGGATAAAAACAGTTCTTTAATAAAAGGGAAAACTCGTTCAAAAAATATGGATATCATCAAGTAAATGTAAATTGCTGTGGAATTAGGTTTTGCAGAACTGATGATCAATTCTTGTAAATATTTGTGAATATTCAAATGTATACAGTAAATAAGGTACAGCAAATGAACATACAGAGCTGTGCAGACTTTTTTTTATAATCTACAAGTAGAGAAACTAAAACTTGTATTATAGTTAGACAAAATTAAATAATATAATTAAAGAGTGGTAATAAAAAGCATGTCAACAGTGAGATAAAGAATAATTTGCACAGTCTTTAAAACTAAGAAAACCTATAAAACATGGAAAACCTAACAAACGAATTCTGTGTCAAAGAACACCAAACATCAATATATACCAGTATATCTCTCAAAAGAGTGGATCAGAGCTAATTTCTTACACTACGATGACAGATATGTTCACAGAAGTGAGAATTTGCACAGGTGGTAAATACTATGTAACACTCCTGTGGCAGCATTCCCATCTTGACTATTGCAATATAAATATAACTGACTAACAAAAGCAAGCGGAGAAAATTGTAGAAGCTTTTGTCACTGAGTTACTGGTTACAGAAGACTGTAAGCTGATAATGTGGAGCATCTTAAGTACATCCTCCTGCCATAACCTCTGGAAAAATGAGCTAAAGCTTCACAAAGAACATTGTGTGCACTTTTTGCAAAGAGTATTCACACATCTCAGCACTGATCATTCACAGGTCTTCACATACTGTTCTTTTTTTACATACTATACATGGAGACATAAAGATCTCTGTTTATCAGAATGTAAAAGAAGTATGGAAAGCCACTGCACACTTCAAGTGATACCTACATTATTTGCATACTATAGCTCATACAATGTTATGATATCTATTATTGAAAGAATAAGTTATTTAACCAGTCTTTATCCCTCATCCCTCTTCCATTTCCTTTGATCTGTCTGCCAGAAGAAGGAGCCAATGGTTACAAAAGCTTGCACATTTTGAAATCTTTTGTATGTGTTTTCTTCTGCCTTCACTTCATGACCATATTTTTTTCCGCTATCTGTTATATTTTCAACTGCTGATTACTTTTCCATTTCCTGAATTCTGAGTCCAATGTGGCAATCAATGCACCATCTCATTCGGTCAGTTTTAGAATGTTGGCATGAGTCATTTACTTGCTATGTTTATATAGCTCATTATTTAAATCTCTACCACTACTCACTCTCTTAGCCAACAAGAATCCAAACTGTTCACTGCTGAGAACTAGATAACCTGTCACCTACCACCCATTGCTTCCACTGCTATAGGTATCAGCAAGATAATTTTTTCGAGTGTTTCCCACATAGCTACATACATTACTGAACAGTGTAGTCATTGATGGGTAAGATCATGCTCCAACAAATATGCACTGCCTTTGGGAACAATGTCTGCATATTCAGTTTTTGTCAAAAATTTTATAGATGAACAGCGAAAGGAAGGAAGAAAGATTAGATTTTAATACCATGTCAATGACAAGGCCAAAAGAGGAATTTGGGAAAGAAATCAGCTATGTCATTTTCAAAAAACCATTCTGTCGAAACCAAGTCACTTCTTAACCACTGCACCATCTCACTCTGTAATATCAGGAAACTACAGTGCTGAAGATGAGATAAAAGAGATGGTCAATAATGAATTAGGTTAACACAAAACCTAAAATTTACGACATTGTACACCGTTAATGTGACATATTAAATAAGCACTATGATTACTGTCTGACATTGTTAGAATTTTTTTTCTGTCTTTGTAAGCCCTTCAACTTTTCAAGAAGTCCTAAATCAGTAACCTGTTCAGATTGCCTCTTTCGTGCATAAAAAAAAATTGAAATATCACAGATGCTACTCCTAGTGACATTTGTAGAACATTGTGTTTGAGAAAGTTAAAGTGCCTTAATTATGTAAAGATGACACTATAAAAGAGTTGTAAAGTGTTAGTATCAAACATCTGTGTCCCTTACTAAAATTATTTCTAACCATGCACTATGTATCAAATTGCAGTATAAAAGAAAGCAAAATCTTACGAACCATGCAAAATCCTTAAACAAAATAAACAACACTATCAATAAATGGACATGATTTTTTTTTATGTATATTCCAATGTAACTGAAAGAAGAAAACTATTTTTGTTGAGATTAAAAAGTGAGAATGTCTGAACCAGTGCCCATAACAGCTCACAGAGATGACCAGGTAACCCATTAAAACATTGGGCACATCAACAGAATTGCCATCCCAGGTTGTCACTCATAATTACATGTTCTAACAAGTGATTCAAAATATATGAGACTGTCTTTGTGTCTCAGTTATGTGTCTTCTTTGCCTTGTTAGTGGTCTTTTCACCTTCCAGTTGTTTCTCAATTTGCTCATCGACACAATAAGCTCCTACCCCATACCTGATCACCGTGGTCCTTAAACTGTTCCATATTTACAGCCAACCACTTCCCCAATATCACATTTCAAAAGGTTGGATTCCGACATGATTTCAATCTGTTATGTTAAGGGTCTAATAACCATATTCTAATTTGACAATATTGTTACTATCTTATAAAATTTTGTTAAATTATCTTTCCTAACTTACTATCACCACAACTTCAATGGCATAATTTAATCTTTGTAGTTTCTTTGTTCTCATCTGACACTCAAACAACTTTGTCTGAGACCAATCCATATTCACTGTTTGCATGACTAAGTTTCGGAGTTGAAATCTAACCAGAAATATAACCACATTTATTCAATAGGGGTGATTGGTTCAGATTTCAACTGTCAGCAGAATTATTGAAACTGCCATTAGAACTACAACTTTTTATGACAATTACAATGACAAACTCCTCTAGTTATGCTTCGTACATGCGATATATGTCCAGTTACACTTTTGTGTTTTAGGCCAAATCACAAATTTTCTCCCACTCACTTGCCTACAAGGATGGCTGAACTGGTTCTTTAGGTGAAGGAAGGCAAAGGCTCACTGCATACTATGGGACAATGCCTAAACAGCAACCAGGTGTTCAAGCAGAATTGCCATCCCAGGTTGTCACTCCCTTATTATCTAGTTATGCTTCGTACATGTGATAGATGTCCAGTTACACTTTTGTGTTTTAGGCCAAATCACAAATTTTCTCCCACTCACTTGCCTACAAGGATGGCTGATCTGGATCTTTAGGTGAAGGAATGCAAAGGCTCACTGCATACTATGGGACAATGCCTAAACAGCAACCAGGTGTTCAAGCAAATCTTGAGGTTTCTATGTTGCATGTTATAGGAGAATAACAAGCACTACAACTTGTCACTTTCGAACTTATAGTATGGATTCAGTGTGTCACTACCAGAAAAAGAAAAGTCAAACATAACATAAGTATTAAACAAAGTAAAAGTGCACTTTACTCAAATCCACAGAGACAGATAGATAGATAGATAGATAGATGAGAGAGAGAGAGAGAGAGAGAGAGAGAGAGAGAGAGAGAGGGGGGGGGGGGGATAAGAAAAAGTGTAGGAAGACAGGTACAAGTAAGTGACCCACAGTAAAGAAAACGGAGAAAGATTTGACTCTTCACACTCCCCCCCCCCCCCCCCAAAAAAAAAAAAGTATGAAACAATTCTTATTTTTCATTAATGTTTGAAGCACCTGGTTTAGGCTAACATAATACAAAATCTCATGGTCTTATGTAGAATTACTATCCACACAACCACTAATGAAAGGCCAAAAGGAGTACGGTGGACTTAAGGACATGAAAGTCCTACAAATTAAAAATGTGTCTTCTTGTATTGTCTTAGTCAACTTATCTGGAAAATATTATTATAAATATTAACAGATAGTCTTCATCCACTTAAAATAATGGCATAAAATGACATTAAAACAATTCATAGTAGGAATGCAGTTCAATATTTTATTTCATACATCTAGTACTTTTGCAAGCCTAACGTCACAATATTTATATTTTTTTGATGCCAATATACAAGCAATGCTTCTAAATTGAATTATACTTACCAGATATTGCATTTTCTTTATTACTGCTGTGAACAGAGAACTGAACTATACAAATTATGATGTGAATACATCAATGAATGGAATCACACATGACAATACTAGAAAGTTAAAGTGACTACATATATATTAACAAATGAGTGGTATAAGCATTTCCTCATATTTTTGAAGACATTAACAGTTAAACTCTTATCAATATTACATTCCTATCTAACACACTTGCTCCAAATGTTTGTCCTCCGGTCCCGCAGCTTTCAACACTGTTCCCTTATTTCACCTCTCAATTTTTTTTTTCCCTAAATACTTGAAATTTAATATTTACTTCTGGAAGAAACAGGGCAATATTATCATTCTGATGACTAAATGTTTCAAAAAAATGTATATCTACAGTCATCCTTTATGATCTATACTCTTTTATATCCTCACTACAAAGTAAGAACAGCACACAGAGTCTTTGTAACAGGTATGATATACTTGTAAGATTACATTAAAATGGTGGCTTACATGGAGCACAACAATTCATCTCTTCAATGACTTTCTAAATGCTGCAGAAATACAAAATAATAAATAATACCTCATTCCACAATCAGAGTTTGAAGTGTCTGCCAGAAGATTTTGTATGAACTGTCCACTTGCAACAAGATCACGACTTCTAAAAATTAAATTTGCATACCTGCTGAAACTGTTATCGTGCCTGGTTAACAACTTGAGAAATTTTTCAAACACAGTAATAATAATTTATAAAAACTGATGCTAAGATTCTTACCTACAGCACTTCTTCTACACTAATATCACAACTTAACAAAAGAATGGCCCACATGACATTGAAATAAATGTTAAAACACGTATCCAAAAGAGCTTCCTTTCTTTCCTTCCATTATTATTATTATTATTATTAAAGCATAGCAGACAAAAGTTGGAATGAATGGGAACTGTTGGACGTAAGACAATGCTCTAACACAAATGTCATGACCCGGTCTATGGTAATTGAGACTATTTTGATTACAGCTAACATACACATACAATGAAAATTAGCAACCAGTTTCAATCTGTGGCAACTGATGATGAAGATATAATGTTAGTTGGGAACAATATACTAAATATGGATACTCAAGTCATGAAAAATGGATGTTAGCTTTGTTGTGATGATTAGGCTTACTAAATATTGTTTTTAGTAATCAAATAAGATTTTAGTTTGTCATGTGAAAGAAACATTTGCAGTTGCTGTAGTGAGTCTGATTTTGAAATGGATCCTTCACAAGGAACCACATTTGCAGAACAAAACTATAATACCTTTTTAAAATTATCTGTATAGAAAGTAATAGGTATATAATTGTGAGTCAATTTTATAGACTAGAAATAAATCTTTTTAAGTAAAAATCTTTTAAGTAAACAAATAATCAGATCAGTATATGTGACTAACAACAATTGTATTCTTCCTACTAACCAATATCAAGAATTTATGTCTTTTACAAACTTCGAAGGCAAACTTACAGTAGTACAAGGAAGATTTTTCTTCGTAATGTCAACTGTAGTAGTCAAAAACAAAATAATAAAATTCTGATGAATCTTGAACGATTATTCAAAATTTTAAGAAGCCAAAGTGGAACTGGAATATCTGAACTCAATTGTTTATACTGACAACAATCACACTTCACAAAACTATTGTTACACATACCTGGAACAATTTTAGTATCTCTCTCGCATAAACACAATACGTTCCGTTGATCGTTTAATATATTTAGTTGAAAAAGCAAATAAATAGTATGAATATTTCACAATGGTGGTTTATAGGCTACACAGAAAGCAACAGTAAAAGTGCTAGTTAACTCTGTGCAAAATATTATTTTGCACCAAGAGGTCAGATTATTGGTGGGGAAAAGTTTTTTTTTTTTTCTAAATTTGTGTGGAATGATACCACATGGAGTTACCTTCTGATTTAAACTATCTCAGCAGCACAATTTAGACTCAATTTTTTTTCACTGCTTCTTTGAATAAATATGTCAAGTGCAGTGGACCTCATTTACAACAGTCTGGTAGCCTGCATGCTTCTTGACAGGCAAATAAAAAGATAACATAAGGTAGTACTGGCTATTGTTAAACTGCAATATGAGGAACATGTGCTGTCATTAAACATCAATTACAGAGAATCGATATGGTAATTCTAAAGAATGTTGTTAGCAGGGGAAGGAAAAGTCTGCTAAATATCATAGATGATAACGGAGAACAGTCACATGCTGTAATGGAATAGTACTTTCTTAATTATGCAGACATAGCTTGTGCCATGACCTGCATTTTTAAAATATTTTTGCATTACCTCATATAATATTAATACACAGCTGAGTTACTGAACACAATAAGTAAAAGAGAACATTAATAAAACTGAAACTTGTGCAAGTTATAGAAACAAGACACTAATGGACATACCATTTCAGGTAAAGCATTTCACTTAAACTGAAAATGGTGTGATTGTAAACCAAAGTGTTTAGGTTTATTGTAAATCAAAGTATTTAGGTTTATTATTGTCTTGGAAAGAAGACTACCTTTAGGAATGCATACACAAACTCAGTTTTGACATAGATGTGTAGCAACACAAGATATTCTCAAAAAATACCAACGTTTTCTACATTAGCTTAATTTAATAAAATCATAAATTTTACAACACTTCTCCTGTGTGTGTGTGTGGCACGCGTGTGTGTGTGTGTGTGTGTGTGTGTGTGTGTGTGTGTGTGTGTGAAGATGAGGCGGAACTAAAAAGCTGATTAGCTTATTTCTCTGCAAGTAAGTGCATGCCTAGCTTAACTTTTGCATATTGTTCACTTTTGAAATATCATTACTGTGACATTTTATCTAAATTAAAAAAAAGTTAAGATTACTTTCCTGTGCCCATGACTTTCAATATTAAGACAACATAAATAAGTTAACTCTATTCGAAGGTGTTGCATCATCCAAAGTTATGAACAATAATATCTGACTAATACGCAGAGAGTTCAATCCGTATTTCAAGACAGCTCAGATTTAGCAAAGAGTATACTCACATGAAGTATTCCATTTGAAAACATTTTCAGACAATGTTTCATATGGAAAATATAACTAAAGAAATTATTAAGATTATCTCTTCCCCCTTCTCTTTTCTCTGTTTCAACCAGCACTGGTTTTCTACAATGAACTTATGATACAAACATTCACTACTGCACTGGCAATGGGATTAAAGAGGAAAAAGGAGACTTAGGGAAGGAATTGTGAGGGCAGGTGAAAATCACATATAATATTTATTTAGCTGGTCACCTGACTAGACTGGAAGGTATACATTAAAAAGAATTTAAGTTATGCAAACTGAAATTTCACCACTGCATGTCACTGCTTGGAACTACTTAAATTACTAATATCAAACTCATGTGTTATTACAGCAATAGCTTTTCAATTTGATACAAATTTTCAGCCATGGCAAAATAACTGCTAGTATTATGTATTTAAATCCCACAATAGCTTGTGCAACCATTGATAGGTTTCAAGTATGCAAGTGTGTCTAGTAAGTGTACATATAAGCTCAAAGATGTCACAAGTATGAATAAACTATCTAGAATAAATCTTTCTGTTTGTGGTGGATAGTGTTCTGTTGTGTAATTGAGTGTTGGATTGTATCCTTGCCGTTTCAAGACCAGCTGAGCTATCTACACAAGAATCGTGATCTACATTCACAGCTCCAATTCTGCCAGCACGTACCTCCTGTTTTCCATACTTCACAGAAGTTCTCCAACATACCTCACATTAACTATATAATAATAATAATAATAATAATAATAAGAAGAAGAAGAAGAAGAAGAAGAAGAAACTATCACAAAAGAAGTTTATTTGAACATTATTTGAAGCCATGGATGGAAACAACGATAGTTGAAAGTCCATAAGCTTTTCAGCAAGAAGGTGAACTTAATCACACAAGCTGTTTGCTACAAAACTGGACATCAGACAATTTGGATGTGTTTTGGTCTAAGGAGTAGTGGCCTCCCAACATTTCGAATTTAAAACCCTTTGGTTACTGTGTATGGAATGTAGCTGAAAAGGTCTCCAATAAATCTTGATATCCCATGGCATCATTAAGAGCCTCTAATGAGACAGCATTTGTCTACATCGAATAAATTCTGAATGGAGTTTTTGGGACATTTGCAACCCTCCATACCCCCCCCCCCCCCCCAAAAAAAAAAAAAAAAAAAAAAAAAAAAAAAAAAAAAAAAAAAAAAAAAAAAAAAAACCTCAAGCTTCTGCAACTTCCTACATCATTATCACTATGAAATTTCAGTAGGTCATTTGGTACATCACTTTGTTGCCCAATTTATTTCAATGAGATATCACCAAGGCACCAAACTTTCATATGCTATCACAGATTGTCAATGTCTATAACTGCACAACACTGGTGGTGCTGCTTTCATTAGAAGGTGGATGACCCAGCTAATTTCTCTGTTGCCTCTCAGCATCTGCTGTTGTCGTACACACCCCATGCATAAACATACAATTATGTTTGATGAAACAGGAATATTGTCTTGTGCATCTACTTACTGAGATTTGTAGTGTTTTGGGATATTTGTAAACATCCCAACACCATTGGAAAGCCATCGACAAGAGATGCTCTTGAGTAAATTGAATAAGAATAAATGTAGTGGGAAAGGGAAACTGTTTTCCTTTCTTGTATGAAGTGAATGTGGAGCAGTGGTGGAGCCAGCGAGAAGGGGACCATTAAAAATGGTATTACAACCACTGGTCGTCTGGGAGTCATTTGCGCCATGGTGAAGCCAGTGCCTGAAACTGAGTTATATCACAGAAATCAATTGCTCAAGAAGCCTAGCTGGAAAAACATGTCAATAAATCTTCTGCTGAATCCTGTCAATTAAAAACAGAACAAACAATTTAGGAATACAATGCAATATTTACTTGTTGAGAGTAAAATGCTAATACTCTTCAAACTCACAGTACAAATAAGAAGATTATTTGTGAGCCTTACAGTTAAGAGAAAACTGATGACAGAAATATGATACTTTACAAATGGAATATGGAGCAGATGAACAAATGATAAGGTGGTTGTTATCTTTCGTGTTTTACACATGCACTGAACTGAACCATACCTTACTTCAGCATATCACGTTGTTTAAATAATAATAATAATAATAATAAAAAGAAGAATATCTAGTTCAATCATGACAGCAGCACGATGAACACGCACAACAGAACTGAATGCATGTATTTAGCCACATGACTATTTTTCACCTCTTATACAAGTATGTGTAGTCAAATTACAGTTTTAAAATTTTCATCAAAGCTGTAAAGTACATTTAGTGAGCAGTTACAGTGACATTTATTGTTAACAGATATTTGCAGAAATATCGTTGTATTTTAGCAAAACTTCTCAACATATGATAGAGGACTGGAGACAGAAGAGAAGGAAAAAGAAAGAAAAGAGAAATGAAACTAATCACGATGTTTAAAAAGGCCTATTTATCTACTATGTTTCAATTGTTCAGCAACTGGTTTGAGAAAAATGATGAACAACAGGAACTTGTATTCACATTTTATTATGTTTGTATTAAAATGTTATAATTACACAATAAATGATTCATGATATATTCAATCTCAAATACAAAGAAAATTTATTTTAAAATACTAGATATGCGATGTCTGTAATCAGATTATCAGGAACAACTGCAAAATTATCACACAGGTCAAATAAGGTTTTCTTCTTTTCACAACATGTTATCAACGAATCACCCAATGCAGGACATATATGTACATAAAAATATAAAACAGAACTGACACATGTTACCACAAATTTTCTCTACATCACATGATCATATTCAAGGGAATTTAATTTGGTTCACTAAAGATTCTAAGACTTAGACAAACTGATTTTACAACATTATCCAATGCTTATTAAATGAAAAACTTTTAACAGAACCAAGTGAAGTAATATTTTATGACAAAAATCATCAAATTACAAAGATTAGCAATTACTGAGGGAGTTTCACTAGTTTGGCAGTTCCCTTATTTTAGTTTTTGTTGATGGTCTGGAAGAAAATTTGGTAGGGCAAAAAAGACAAAACATGAAGCCAATAAGTGTGAGTACAAAGGTGGAAAGAGGACAGTACAGAAATATGAATATCTTACTGAAACTTTCATTTGTACAATTTTCAGTTTCTATATGAAAATAATAACGGAGGGCAATCCAAAATGAGGTAGCTATGACTAACATGATGTTCCTCCAAAGGCAGGAAAAAATAAGATACCTTAGAGAGGAAACATGGTAAGACAGCTGGTAAGTACGAGACAGAAGAAAAATTCCTTAAAATCTGGAATTAAACCTTGAGTTAGACCGAAGCAATGATGTTTTAACAGAAACGATTAATGAAGCTGCTGGTAGATGACACTGCCAATAATTTAATAGACTGATCCAAAACTGCCTTTAACAATGCAAGAGCAATGCATTATTTTTATAGAAATAACATACTTGTTCCTAACGGTAAATTTAAATGGTTTTGCAGCAGTAAATCTGTTATTCCATAGACTAGCTGTCCATTCATCCCTAATATATTATAAAATTAATAGTAGTCAGTTCATGGCAGTATTAATGAAATGAAGGCAGTGTATGAAACAGTCATACTTGATTACATCAAAACCAAAAAATATTATTGTTGTGAAATAATGTTTCTTCACAATGGTCAGAGGAAATGTCAAATACTTGTAAAATTTAATAGAAAAAATACCATGATCAGATACAACAATGGTGTTCATGAGAAAGCGCAATGCATTTTAATCCCTGAAGACTGATCTTCAGCTGCTCAATATATTATTTTAACATTATGTGTACATGATAATCCTCAGCATGCCACCTGGTATAATAGGGCCAGTGGATTTACCATTAGTAAACTGTAACAAAATAATAACTTCCGCACCTTAACCTTCAAGATTCAAAATTCATCGGAATTTTTCACAAGAGTCATGACCATGATTGAAGCTGGATGTGTTTCCTCTGAATTTTATGAATATAAATGGATCAACACTCCAACAATAGCCATGCAGATATGTCAAATACCACAAATGAGAAGTTATTCTAATATAGGGAGCTATTTAAATTACAAACCACTGTGTAAATTTATTAGTCACAGGTAGAATTCAACTCTGTAGCTCTTTTGTGGAACGAAAAGTTTATGGGCAAAGAATAATAGCATGAAGCTTATTTTCTTACAGAATGGTACTTTTAAACAGCTTAAACAAAAGTGACTTCTAATGCTTGAGAAGAAGAAGGGATAGACTACCTGTATTTAATTTTACAAAGAACCTCACTCTGGAACAAACAGAAAACTGCCAGCAACTTAAAATATGCTCAACAACGTATGGCAACTGAGATTTGCTTTCCTCTTGCAATGAATTGGAGGGGTAACATACACTGGCAAATACAAAAATGGACAACAAATACTAGATGGAACTTCTGTGCTATCTAAAGTGAAAAATATTTTAAAAACTGCTGTCAATTATGCCATTGTTGTTATTTGTAAGCACCCTTTTTGCTGCTCTCTCTCTCTCTCTCTCTCTCTCTCAAACACACACTGATTTAAGGTACTTTTTTATATTAATAATGCAATGACTGTTTTTTTCCCCTTTAGCTGCCATCTAAAAGCTTTAAAACCTACAGTATCACAACTAGAGTAAAGATCTCCTAAGGTCTAAAGCTTCTCAAAAATACCATGCTTTATACAAAATATTTATCAGAATGCTGACGTGCAAACATCTACACAAAGGCATTTTATAATTATTGCGATCAGAAACTGAATCACTTGATATGCCACACCTAATAAGCAACATGCACACATATTGTGCAAATGAACAATGTTTAGTCGTATTTTAAATATGCTGTAATGTGAGATGCAAAAAATAATACTTATTCAATAACAAGAAAAAATTAGGATGATTAATTTGTACCATGAAAAAGAACCTTCCTTTAAAAATTTGTCCTGGACAATCATGAAGATAAAGTTCCAGTTCTCAGACTTTTACTGTGAATCCATAGCAGTGATATTTACTGTCGACACCATTATTTTAATAACTATCTGAGGTCTACTCTGAAGTAAGATTTTAAGACTTCTATTAGAATACCATAATTAACTTCAACGTAATGTCCAGCAATGTACATGAAAAGCACTTCAAGTTGGAAAGAAACCAACTTTTAATATATAAGTGAACAGTAAGGGGATTTAAGTTAGTTTAAAATCTAACATTTTTAACCAATGCTTGATCAAAAGCTGGTGCTTTCAAAAATCTGATGTGACTATGGAAAGAAATATTCTGGTCCCAAGTGAATGAAATATACACTGTTCTATAATGCATCACCCATTTGTTCTATCACATTTTTTTGGTGTGTGTCCAATCCTTTAGTGATAATTACACAATTATAAAAATTTCAAATTCTTGATTCAGAAACAAAGAATTCCTTACACTAAAAGGGGCTCAGATCTTAACTTCACAGTAGTTGATCAAATCTAAGCTCACAAAGCATCATGAAGAAACAAAGTACTGACATGTAATGAACATGCACATGTAAATTTTGAAACAATATGTAGCACAGGCGAGTCACAAACCAACACTATTCTTTTCAAATTGTGAGTCATGATTGAAATTTCTGAAGCATTTAAGTTTGGCGGACTAAATTTCAAATTACAAATAAGAAGAACAAACTCACTTAACAGATGCTGAACTGAGGCTCTGTCAATTATAAAAATTACACAATAGTACACAATTTGCTGTTTCTTGCTTCAATCTAAAAAAATTGTTTTTCCTACTTACTGAGTATTAAAAAATTCAAATAATTACATGATTATGCAAACATATTAAAAGTTACCTGTGTAATGTCTGAATTAATGCTGGTTGTAGAAGAAATCTGAAAATATTGGCAGATATGGCACATAGCATTAAATTAGAAGACTGAAAATATTATACTCATTGGACTCAGGAACAATTAACAACTGCAAGCAGTTTATTACTGGATTCAGTACGTGGCTAGGACAGCATTTTGTGTCGGTACAACAACTGCGGAATGAGGTGGTCCTGGAAGTGGGGGAGGCTGTTGTTGCTGTGGTGGTGGCGGTGGTGGTTGTGGTTGTGGTTGTGGTGCTTGTGGTGGTGGAGGTTGTTGGGTCTGTGCCTGCTGCTGCTGCTGCTGCTGCTGCGCCTGTTGCTGCTGCTGTTGATGAGATGGGGGTTGCTGTGATGACTGTGGCTGTGACTGTGGTTGTGGCTGTGGAGGATGCTGGATAGCAGCTTGTGGGTGGGCAGGAGGAGGAGCTGTGGGAGGAAGCGTGGGAGGATGATGTGCCAAATGCTGAACGACAACGCCATGGTGGTGTGGTACTAGAGACAGTTGTTGACCGACTGCTGAATGCTTGCGCAAGTGCCGGAGCATATTTCCCTTCTCCACAAAAGTTTTCCCACAGTCCGGACATGAGTGTGGCCGATCGCCAGAATGACTACGGCGGTGGGAGACCAGGTGCCCTTTACATACAAAGTCCTTAGGGCAGAGATCACAGCGGAAAGGTCTTTCGGCAGCTGCACCTTTGTTGTGTGACCGCTGGTGGAACAGTAGGTTACCCTTAAGGGGAAAGGATTTTCCACATTCAGCGCAGCCGAAAGGCCGCTCGCCCGTGTGGCTGCGCATGTGGTTCACGAGATGCTCCTTGCGGGTGAACGGTTTGGAGCAGACGTGGCAGCAGTGAGGGGTCTCGCCGGTGTGGCACCGCAGGTGGTTGGTCAGGTGCTCCTTCCGGGTGAATGTCTTGGCGCAGAACTCGCAACGGTGCGGAGACTCGCCTGTGTGGATACGCACGTGATTAGTCAAGTGTTCCTTTCGGGTAAAAGACTTGGAGCAGTACTGACAGCGGTGGGGAGACTCGCCTGTGTGCTGCCTTACGTGGTTGGTGAGGTGCTCTTTACGGGTAAAACATTTCGTACAGAAGTGGCACTTGTGTGGCGATTCGCCCGTGTGCTGGCGGACGTGGTTCGCCAGGTGGTCCTTGCGGGCGAAGGCCTTGGGACAGTACCCGCAGTGGAAGGGTGTCTCACCTGTGTGCTGGCGGACGTGGTTCACCAGGTGCTCCTTGCGCGTGAACGACTTGGAGCAGAAGTTGCAGCGGTGCGGAGATTCCCCGGTGTGCTGGCGCACGTGGTTCAGCAGGTGCTCCTTTCGTGTGAACGTCTTTGAGCAGAAGTCGCACCGGTGAGGCGTCTCACCCGTGTGCCACATGATGTGGTTCGTGAAGTGCTCCTTCCGCGTGAACGATTTGCCGCACATCTCGCAGCGGAATGGCGTGTCGTTGGTGTGCGACCGCACGTGGTTGGCCAGGTGCTCCTTCCGCGTGTACTTCTTCCCGCAGATCTGGCAGGCGTGAGGTGTCTCGCCTGTGTGCCACATTATGTGGTTCGTGAAGTGTTCCTTTCGTGTGAAAGACTTCTTGCAGATGTCGCAGCGGTGAGGCGTCTCACCTGTGTGCTTCCTGATGTGGTTGACCATGTGTTCCTTGCGCGTGAACGTCTTGGTGCAGTACTGGCAGCGGTAAGGCGTCTCTCCAGTGTGGCAGCGGGTGTGGTTGTCTAGGTGCTCTTTGCGTGCGAACGTCTTGCCGCACACCGAACAGGCGTATGGTTTGTCTGCTGAGTGCCGCTTCTCGTGGCGTTCCAAACTGGCAGCGTTTGCGAAGACGTGGAAGCAGATTGAGCAAGTCAGCATGCTCCCACCGAGATGAGCTTTGCCATGCCTCGTTAAGTCGGCAGCACTAGAGAATGCCTTCCCACACACCTGTACACACACACAAAAAAAAGAAAAATGATCAAGTGGCGTACATTGAACATAAACTCCACATACTAAAAATGAATCAGCAATTAAGAATGGGTTATACTTAAATTCCATTAATTAGAAACTATCAAAATCTTTAAATGATTGCAACAATGTAACACACTGCATATGGTACAGGCTTTTAAAAATAAACTTTTGGCATTTATCAATTACACAAAAACTTCCTATCACTTATTTCAGAAACATTTTGTTAAAAATTAAATAACACAATCTACTTTTCAGTAGCGATTGTGCATTTCCACACGACTGACTAATATTGTCAACATATTTTTTGTCTTTCACTCTGCTTCATGTACATATTCAACACATTTGATGCTAGTGCTAAGAAGTTTCTAAAGCAACAAGACCAAAAAAGGTCATTAGGTGCTGCTTGCAGCTATAAACACAATTATGAATACAGTTTGTGTAATTATACTCCTGCACAACATAATGAGGACGGGGTCTAGCGGTGGGAGTGAACAGGACAATATGGGTGACTAATATTCATTTTGCCTACTATTGTAGCATGCACTATAGAAGAATATGTTAGGAAAGATTACAACACACTTCACAAAGGGGGGGGGGGGGGGGGGGGGGGGACACCAACACACTGGCCTATTGTGGCATAAGCTCAATGAAATGAATATGATTCAATACCTTTCTGCAACCTACGAGAGTTAGAAAAAGAAGAGTAAAATGCATAGAAAAACAGATGCTGAAGACAATCTAATGAAATGCTGCTTTAATATGTTTCATTTTGTCCTTTAACAACAAAAAGCCCCCTACTTTTTTGGAGTCTCTAGAATATACCGGTATTATTTGAGTCACATGAAATCACCTCTCTGGTTCGCAACTCATTACGCAAACTCTACATTATTAAAAACAGTATGTGCAACAACTGCATGGAAACATTAATAGAACTTGACAACCAAAGACATAAACAGTAAGTTGGACCATCTTCACTTAAAGGCGGGCACGGAAAAAGGCTGAGCTGACTTCGCAACAAAGTACAATACAAATAATCCCTTCTGAAATTGAAATCTGATAAATTGTATACCAGGAATTCTGACTACAAGTGAGAATGAAAGAAAACCAGCAAAAACAAAAGAGGCACAACTTCTTAATTTCTCTTACACCCCACAGAATCACAAGGCTTGAGCAAATACACCAACCATGATATCATTCACTGGAAAATAGAAATGATTTTGGAGAATATCTCAAGGGATCAAATGCTGACAGAACAATTATGAATGCCCTAGCATCACCAACTTGTCAACAACTTTGGACTACAAGTTTCAAGCAAAAAATCCAAAAAATCCTGCAAGGGAAGGGGTAAAAATTAGGATTATGAGGTGCTGCATAGTTATATCTATAACGTTTTGTAATGCTGCTATTCCATTTTGTAACAAATGTACTCACCAAGTGACGGCAGGAGAAAACACACACAAAGATACTGAAATCTGCAAGCTTTCGGAGCCAGTGGCTCCTTCTTCTGGCAGAATTGCTGAAGGGGAAGGAAGAGAGGTGAGGTATAGGAAATGGGGATAGTACCAAAAGGTCGCTTAGAAACAAAGGTCAGAGGACATTTACAGGATTGGATGAGAAGGAAAGAATGATAGTTGGGGACTGTGCTGGACGAGATTTGAAGCCTGATAGCTAAAGGGTGGAAGTTAGCGTAATACAAAAGGCAGAGAGCACTGACTACAAATCGTGCAAGAGTTAATAAGCCCAGCAAGATAAGTGCATTGTATGTAGTAAATGTGAGATGGAGGTGGGGGGGGGGGGGGGGGGGGGAGGAAAAAGTGAAAGGTCAGAGCATTAAAGATACGGAAAACTAAAAGGGAGTGAAGAAAGCAGTAGTTACTGAGAAGAAATGCTGAGATCAGAGTCTTGATGGAAGTAAGCCAGAAGAAGCTGAAAAATCACATCGTATACCTCTACAGGGAGGAGATGTATCACAACATGAAAAGCCTTGATAAGCTGCACCACTGGAGAACCCGTTTGTTGAGTGCATTTACATTTCATATGAGATGCCATGAAGAACGTTTAGTACTGAATTTCATCAAAGTGAAGTATCATATCAACTCAGCGACTGCCGGAAGAATCAAGAAATATGCCTGCCTAGCCGTGGAATATGAGAGAGTCCACTTTACTCACTGGTGCCTGGACTCGACCAACAAAGATCTTTACAAATTACATCTGTAGCTCCCCAACCAGTTCAGTTCTTGGATGTAGGGCTGGATTCATGGTGTCACATGGGCCACAGCAGACTCTGTCCAAAGAAAGGCCACCGGATGCCAAATACTGAAGTTCAAGTGTATATCTGAGAGGAAACCTCATGATGTTGCCTACAAGACTATTATCAATCCCACAGAAAAGCAACTGGATGAGGATGCAGGATCACTTCTTAAGAAAGGACCGAATCCGCACCTGTCATGGATATCATCAGTTCAGTTGAATAGATAGCAACAAGAATGCCCCCTGAAGCAGCCGAAGTATGTTGTGAAACCTTTTCTGCTCTCACGCAACAAAAAAACCTATAAAACCAAATGTCTCTAGCATGGAGAGGGCAGCTATAAAGAAAAGACCTGACATTGCGGTCTTTCCAGCCAACAAGAGCAACACAACTGTGGTCCTATCTCACCAGAATTACTTCGAGAAAATGCTGGGCCTGTTAGAAGACAGTGTACACCCGAAAACTGATACTGACCCTACCAAAAGTGTGGAGAAGAAGATCATGGTTCTTCTCAAAGACTCCGGCTTGCCCGATGAGGTTATTAAGGAGATAAGACAGAGAGCATCAGTTCCTCAAAGACTTTACGCACAGCTGAAGGGTCGCAAGGATGCGGTTCCATATGTTCTATTGTCAGCAACATTGGTGCTCTGACATACTCACTTGCTAAGTACCTAAAGGATTTGCTTAGCTGTTACATGGGGAAATCTTCACATCAAATCTGCAACTCTGTGGATTTTGTTGGACACCTTAACAACTTCAAGCTTAAAGATAATGACATCCTTGTAAGTTTCGATGTTTTTTCTCTTTTTACCAGACTGCCTTTACAAGAATCCTTAGAACTTATTGGCCACAAATTTGATGTAGGGACAACCAACCTCATTAGACACATCTTGTCATCGACATACTTTCTTTTCTATGGTACCCACTACGAGCGGATGGAAGGAGGAGCTCTGGGCAGTCTGCTTTCACCAGTTGTCGCCAATATGTACGTGAAATATTTCAAGGAGGAAGTCCTGAAATTAGCACACTGGAAACCTATCTGTTTCTTCCGGTATGTACATGACACTTTCAGCATATGACCACATGGGAGAGACACGCTGAATGACGAGGCTTACACATCCTACTTCCATACACCAGGACATCAGATTCATCATGGAGGTTGAGGTGGACAGCGTGCTACCCTTTCTGGATGTCCTGGTTACAAAAGGAGAGGACATGTCCTGGTTACAAAAGGAGTGGACAGTATGGTGGGCCACAGAGTATTCTGGAAGAAAACACACACTGACCTATACTTATATGCTGAGGGTGACATCAGCTGGCTCAGAGAAATGGTATGCTCAAAACATTGGTACACAGGGCTCACACTATCTCTGACAATGAAAGTATCAATGAAGAACTCGAACATCTGAGGGCGGTTTTCCAGAAGAATGGCTACAAGGTGTAGGCAAATTTGGAAAGCCTTATGTCCTACACTCTCTGTACAACCAATGGAACCAGATGAGTGTTCTCATGAGGAAACTGCCACTGCAGTCATTCCTTTTTGTGGTGCGTTATATGGAAGGATAGGACAAATTCTTCGTAAACCCCAAGTGAAGACAGTTTTCCACCACCAGCCAAAACACAGGCACTACTTGACAGTGTGAAAGATGACCATGGACTACAGAATCCGGGGTCTATCAGATACCCTGGCAATGTGGTAAGACTTACATAGACCAGATGGTGTGTACTGTCAAAGATTGTTGCCAAGAACAACATCACCATATCAGATTGTGGCAGCTTAACAATCCGGCAGTTGCAGAACATTCCCTGATGGAACTGCTTGGAACTGACTGTAATCACACCAAGGTTCTGACACAGACATCCAAATTCTGAGACCATGCCATTAAGGAATCTACTGAGGTTTGAGTAATAAAATCACTGATAAATTGTGATAGCGTATTTGTACTTAGCAAGGCATTGGACCCAGCTATTAGAATGGTCAAGAAGCGGAATGAAATACTAGACAATGAACTGACCTCTGGGGAAGATGGAGGAACAGCAGAGGTGCCACCAGCACACGCAGCACCTGGGTGTGAACCTGGGACAGAACACTGGGCTGATGGTAACAATGGGGCTAGGGGTGCTGGGTGTGGACGGATGATGGAGTAGCTCATCAGAGGGAGGGGGGCAGGAGGTTAAAGTGTGGTGCCAGAACCCCATCAGTCAGTTCATCAGTGCACCTGATGGCAATGTCGTCTGCCAAAATATTGTGCCCCTTGGATACCAACATCCAGCAGGTCACCCGTGAACTATTTCAACACAAAGTACGCCAGGAGAAGTTGAAGAATCACAGGATATTGTGGGTTGGAATCATACAACCTCTGCCTATGCCCAAGCATCATAACTGGGACCTTGGCTGTTCTCATGCCAATGTAAAAAGCCAGTTTTTTCACAGATGGCTCACCCTTTGATTGTATATGTTTTGCCTGTTATAGGGATAGTATTGGTGGTAGTAAGAGGGTGAAAGGGGCAATTCTTATAGTTTGGATGGTCACAGGAGTAGAAGTCATTGGGTAGAGAAACAGGTGCAGAAGGAAAATCTGGTTCGACAAAGGTATCATGGAGATTGGGAGGGTGACGAAAAGTTGTTCTAGTTGTGGTGGGCAAAATGCCGGACACAATCGACCTCCTTGATGTATGTATTGTAGAAATTTATTTTATTTTATTAACTTCTATGTGCTACCAGTTTCGGCATTACACTGATGCCATCTATGGTTCTATATCTCCAGACATCCACACACATTTTCATACATCATCGCGATGAAAAACACTTTGTCACATAAAGCCTGGTCACAGGAAGCACCACTACATCATTTTCTTTAGTGGACCCAACTTTGGGCAATGGATTACACTGTCTATATGAAAATTTATATAAACAACAAGAGAAAAGATCAATCACAATAGTCCAGTAAACAGATGAGTTTGTTGGATGTGAGTGGCAAGAAAATTCACCTTAAACTTTGCAGTGCCTGCTGCTCTCCCTATAAATCAAAACCTTGGAGTATACCGAACCCCCCCCCTCCCCCCCCAATATCCTCTGTCATTTCTATCCATTTTCTACTTTTACCCTAAATAACGAAATGTGTGAGATTATCCACATAAGTGCTAAAAGGAATTCGTTAAACTTCGGTTACATGATAAATCAGTCAAATCTAAAGGCCATAAATTCAACTAAATACCTAGAAATTACAATTAAGAAAAACTTAAATTGGAAGGAACACAGAAAATGTTGTGGGGGAGGCTAACCAAAGACTGAGTTTTACTGACAGGACACTTAGAAAATGTAACAGATCTACTAAGGAGACTGCCTACACTACGCTTGTCCGTCCTCTTTTAGAATACTGCTACGTGGTGTGGGATCCTTACCAGATAGGACTGACGGAGTACATCGAAAAAGTTCAAAGAAGGGCAGCACGTTTTATATTATTGCAAAATATGGGGGAGAGTGTCACTGAAATTATATAGGATCTGGGCTGGACATCATTAAAAGAAAGGCTTTTTCATTGCTGTGGAATCTTCTCATGAAATTCCACACCAACTCTCTCCTCCGAATGCGAAAATATTTTGTCGACACCGACCTAAATAGGGAGAAACGATCACCACAATAAAATAAGGGAAATCAGAGCACCTACAGAAACATATATGTGTCCATTCTTTCCGCGAGCAATACGAGATTGTAATAATAGAAAATTGTGAAGGTGGTTCAATGAACCCTCTCTGCCAGGCACTTAAATATGATTTGCAGAGTATCCATGTAGATGCAGATGTAGACATCACATTTTCCTTCTGACACTGGATCAACAAGTAGAAGCCTAGTTCCTAAACTCAATTTCTCTCCCCCCCCCCCCCCCCCCCCCCCCTCCTATGTGCTATACTCCCAATATAAATAAGTATTAGTTTCTCTACCTAACTCTGTACTGTCAAAAAACTATTTACATCATATTCCTGTAAACTGAACAAAAATTATAGTTTAAAAATGGGTAAGATTTATTATGAATTTCATAACACTCTCATGTACTTCATGCTATGATTCATGCAAAACTGGTGGTTGTGCAATCAACTGATATCAACATAAAACATCTCTGAAATATTGCCTGGCCAAGTTCTAGATAGTCCAATTAAAATTAGAGGAAAACGGCAAATTAATGGATTTATTTTGCACATTGGTACCAGAGTATCACAATAAGAAATGCAGAAAATTTCCATAATCATCATCATTTCATGCACTTTATGGTAGCACATATGCTCCTGCACAATCCACTGACTTTTGCACCTCAATTTCTTATTTTGATCAAGTATTTTTCTGTACCATCATATTCTCTCATTAGTTTCTTGCAATAGTTTTTCCACTTTCTTAGTTGGTAACAACAGCTTCCATAACCGTGTGTGTCAATTCCTTTCTTTCCAGAAAAGGGGAAAAGAATGTAAATAGCACTTAAAATTTATGACTGTGCACATCCTCCTCCTCACAAAAGCATAGTTACAAAGCTGGAAAAAATTCAGGCATCACAATAACAATAAAAACTAATAATAATGGGCTGTTGCTTCTGCCAAATGAAAGATAGAGGAAAGGGGAGTGTTCATAGATTAAAGAGGAAAACTGTCTGGAATTTCATGTCAATGTAGAAACCTTATGATAGTACAATAATGGGAAGTCAGAAACTTTTAAACTTGAATTTAAGTGGAAAAAAGGGTGAATGGGCTTGGAAACAACACAGGAAACCACACTGACGAACTTTTAGTGTACATTAAATCCCAGGTCAACGATGTTAACCAAACAAGCTACAACTGAAGTCCCTATCTGCAGAGTTCTGAAAGAGTCGTAAAGCAGATGAAAACTTCATAATGACTCTGCAGTTAGATATTGTGCTTTATCAGTGTATACTCTTTGGGATCTTTTATTCTCACTTAACATGTCATTGGCTGAAGTGTCAACACAGAAACCAGAGCAGTCATTGCTCATCAACTGGTATACCGCATATCCTGGGTTTCAAGAGGTGGTTGTGTTGGTTATTTTGTATGTACACACATGGTCACATGTAAATGAAATCTGGTGACTGATGTTTTTAACACCATTACTTTCAAGAATACTACCCAAATAACACAATTACACAACAGTCTATAACACATACAAATGAAAAGTGAACATCCTTAAGTAAAGGCGCCACCTGTATGCATCTGTATTTACATATCGCACAGGTTGTACACTGTATGTGGTCCAATCACAGAATGGACACCTACTGGCAGATTGTTTCCTACCATTTCATTATCTTGAATAGCAGCCACCTCTAGCCACAATTACGTCATGCATCATTCAATGAGATATGTAATTGCAGGAGAACTATTACATGCTGCTACCACAAGTAGTCATCACAGAATGTTGCCAATGATGAAAACTGGACCACACTCCATCCTATCATGACTTACAAATGCTCAATGAGAGTCAAGCCTGCAAACTGAACAGGCTACAGCATTGACAGACCTCTCAGAGAGCTTGCTGAATAACTCAAGAAGTCTTTACATACAAACTGTCCTGATGGAGTCACTTTACGCAGTGGCTGTCCACAACATACGCTGAGTGGTACTGTGTGTCGTTACGCGATACACCCTTCTCATTGCTGCTCTCTGAGTTCACTCTGAACTTGCAAATGACCATCACTAATGCCACGCCCTACTTGCTCTCATCAGAAAATGTGGTTCTGTACTATTCAACTCTCCAGTTAACTTTTGTTAAACTAATGGGATTGGGCATCACAGTGCTGAAAAAGCCTTCCAAGGGTAAAACAACTGCCATAAACTGATTCCTGACAATTGTAACTGACACTCTGGATGCAATAGAATCATAATTTCATATAAAGGGTCATGTGGTCAGTAATGATTGTTCAGCTGATGCAGTGTTCTACACATCAATTTGTACACCACTGCTGTCCGGAACAAGCATGATGAACATGTGCACTTCCCTAGACCTCTCCCTACCAATACTGGCATACAGCGTATGTCTCATGTTACATGGGATGGGCAATTCTTCAGAACGCATGCAGGTCCACAATATTGCTTTGCTGAAATTCAGTTTGAGCACTAATCGAGTGCCTCAATGGAAAGTTTATGATGTTTACTTTCACTATTATGCATCCAAACAATGGCACAATCTACCTATTGTTGAATACAGTGTTACAGGCTCAACATCTTGATGTTCAATGTTCAGTACAAGGTACACGGAGGGGGGGGGGGGGACAGGTTCGATTTCAAGGGACGCAGTTGTGCCCAGCAAAAGCATTTATTTCAAGCAGCAAGCAGCAGTCAGTCTCAAATAATGTTTATTGTACATCCAGATTTTGGACACTGTGTGGCCATTTTCAGTACAAGTACATAGCCCCAACAGGATTACAGGCATACATAAGCATTTTTAATGTTACAACCTACATTTACTACACTGAAGATGGCCACACTGTCAGCAAAAACTAGATAGACAATAAACATTACTTATGACTGATTGCAGTATCGTTTACTAGGAGGGGGTGGGGGCACTTTAATCAGACAAATGAACAAGCTATGGTTAGAAATGGTTATAGCATAACAGACAATTTGCAAGTCACAAGCAAAATTATAGAACAGAGCAATGAGTATGAATTACCACACTGTTTGGAGAGCATCCACAGAGAAAGCTTTTGACTCTGTTTCAACAAAATCTGCACAACAGCTCTTGAGAAACAAACTGATCAACATATGTATACTTCAAGGCTGTAGTTTCCATTAGAATTCATCAAGATAGAATGAAATTCAGAATTGATAGAGAAGTCGTGCAAGAAGGTTCCACACAAACAGAAGCAATCTCAAAGAGTCCCAGAGGAAGTTTTTACGATCATTAAAATGGGAAACCAAGAAAGAAATGTGTGCAAATTCATTTTGTTAGTGACCCTGTACTGTTTGCCTCTAGTGCAGATAAACTTTAACAACAAATGAATAAACTTAAGATAGCAAGCTTGAAACTAAGATTCAAATAGTGTGTTTTCTGGTTTTGATTTAATGCAGACACCCGTGGAACTTTAATACAAAAAACCATTGAAAAGCTGAGAGTTGCTCAGGAAGCAGTTGAGGTTTGAATGCTGGAACTTATTATGAGGTAGAGAAAAATAAACAAATGGATCAGTGGGCAGACTAGAACGGAACTCATAATTCTGAATGAAAATGATACAGAGGTGTGTGGATCATGAATTTGGGTAAATGGTTGGTTGACAAACCAAAGAATTTCTTTTCTGGATTCCCAAGAGATAATAGAAAACTGAGATGATCTAACAGAAGGTGAATAGATGACATGAAACGCTCTTGCAGTTGCAAATATGGAAACCATCAGCCATGCAATGGGATGACAACAATGAAAATTTGTGTCAGACCCAGATTAGAACCTGGATTTCCCACTTATCGCATGTGGCTGCCTTACCATTAGGCTATGGAAGTTTGTGTCTGGCTGCAAAGTGTGTTCGGATAGTCTAATCGTAAGACTCTGCAATATCATATATATTTGCTGATACCGGGCAATGACTTTCAATTAAAATTTCCTGTATGGGAATTACACAATGTGTATTCAAGTACAGGTTGTAATGCAGTAATGACAACATAAGGAAGTTTAGGCGTGGCTGTGAGTTGTGCAAGGCTAGCTACTGCAGTTAAGGTGAGTGCTCATGTATAAAGCGGGAAATCTGGGATTGCGTCCTGGTCCAGCACAAATTTTCATTGTCATCATTCCATTATACAGCTCACGGTTGTCCATATTTGCAACTGTGAACACATTTCATGTATTTCATAAAGGCTCTAGTCACCACAGTGCCCATTCCTTTAGACATGGAGGCTTCTATCAGACAGCAGACATCAAATAGATGACGGCAATGAGTGACACACTCGCTACTCTGTGCACAACATGGAATGGCAAAAAACTTTGAACTGATGCCCCTACTGCACTCTACCAGTTGCCATGCAAGTAGGGTAATTTCACATAATTTTTGGCTGATTTATTTTATTTTGGTTTTATGTTTCACTTTTGAGCAATAATGGTTACATTTTTTAGCTTCATTACAAAGAGAGACTGTTTGGTTTATAAATGGAAGTGTGACTGAGTACACTAAATGCTATCACATACTTTCAAATTAGACCATGTTTCTCAGTAATATACACTGCCTAATAATAAATATATAATAAACAACAGAGAGTTCTCAGAAGGGGAGGATACGAAATGAAATCCACTAGCTGAGAGGCTATGTGATGCTATTTAAGTAATTACAATATTAAGTCAAATTTACAAAGAACTTGGAAGTGTGAGCCCATTTATCAGAATGAAGTTGCACCCCCTCTGGCTTAGATCCATACAGTGATTCGGTTGGGACGGAAGTCAGAAACCCAATGTATCCTCCAAAAGGCATGCTGGCCCACAACTGTTGTAACTGGTCCTTGACAACCTGAACACTGGCACTGGGATGGAGTTAACAATGCAAGCTGGTTCTACTAGCCCTACTACGTACAGATCTGTAGATGTAACTGGCCACAGGAATGCCTCAACATCACAGACAGTTCACAGAGACATGTGCCACACGTCACGACCGAGCAAGGTGATGCAGGGGTTACCACAATGGACTCACATTCGGCAGGGCAATGCTTCAAACCTGCATCTGGCCATCCCGATTTAGGTTTTCCGTGATTTCTCTAAATCGCTTCAGGCAAATGCAGAGGTGGTTCCTTTGAAAGGGCAGAGCCAACTTCCTTTCCCATCCTTCCCTAATCCGACTGGACTGGTGACCTCGTCATTTGTCACATGTGAAGTTAACACGTGAGGATGCAAAGTGTCTGTGACATACCGTTGTGCCAGCTGTCACCTGAAGTTATACACCATTGCTCCTTACACTGTGAGGCCAGGAGTAACACTACTGTGCCTCTCAAACACATTGGAAGAATGGGGCCTCTCCCCGGGGTGCCGCCATATTTGCCGACAATTGTCTTCCAGAGTAGTGCAGAACTGCAATTCAATGCTGAACACAATGTGACACCATTCATCAGCAGTCCACACTTCCCATCAAAAGCAGCAGTTTGGGTTGTGGTGTTAGTAGCAGACAACACATAGTACGGTAATTTCCTAATCTGGCTGCTGCAAGTCTCTGATGAATTGTTCAGGATGATAACTGTCGTGCAGCGGAGCCACTACTTGTTCTCAGACAGCAGGCGCAGATGTGAAAGGGTTCTGAAGCACCTGGTGCTCAATACGGAGATACCCCCTTGTGGTGGTCAGACGAGACCAACTAAAACCTTGATGACAAGTATGCCTGTCCTCATGTTCCCATCCAATCCAACATTGGGCCACTGTCATATCCAAATGCCCCACAAATCTGAACATTACATGATTCAACCAGCCAGCTGAATGGAAACCCACAATGAGATCCCATTCAAAATCTGTGAAGTGTTGATAACGCTGTCTCATGAGCATGCATAATCTCCTTGTCCTCCACTGTAATCACTCAACACCTGAAGCCGTTCAAGCTCCTTGTATTGCCTATCAGGTCTGGTAACGACATTAAACAAGAAAAATACTAATACACTCCACTGGCAGTTCTACTTGCCACAGAGAATTGCAGTTATATACCCACTAATTATGTGTATGTGTACAAAGTTACATTGACACCTGACAATGTCTTCTGAGCACTTCATGGTTTTTAGCAGGTAGTGTATTATGGGAGAATAAAATTTTTGATTACTTTTTCTTCCTTCACTAATCAAATCCACACATTATACACTTTTACTTTAGGTGCATTTTATTCCACGCATTGCTGGTAAAAATATGCAGAAAGCACTACTTGTGGGCACATCTGCAATGTTATCTCCAAAAGCTAATCACAACTAGGAAATAAAGAAAAGTCAAGAGATGACCAACCATTGCAAATATCAGTCAAGATTTTGCACAAATTGGAATTATTATATCTGTACAGGAAAGAAGATCTCCCTGCTTTAAATAGGCACTTGATTCATATATACAGTGCAGTCAACCCATAAAGCCTATTACATTTCTGCACTCTCATTAAAATATGGTACATTCACGGTGACATTTACATCGTAATGCCACAATGACACCATGCGGACCGCTTTTGTTGGGCAGAATTCTTGAACACATTTAACTGTGATTTCTAGGCTTTATGCATCCATCCAAGACGCAAGCAATGTTTTTTGTAGGTGAGCAAAAGTTTGCCCGCATCTCGTGGTCGTGCGGTAGCGTTCTCGCTTCCCACGCCCGGGTTCCCGGGTTCGATTCCCGGCGGGGTCAGGGATTTTCTCTGCCTCGTGATGGCTGGGTGTTGTGTGATGTCCTTAGGTTAGTTAGGTTTAAGTAGTTCTAAGTTCTAGGGGACTGATGACCATAGATGTTAAGTCCCATAGTGCTCAGAGCCAGCCAGAGCAAAAGTTTCACCATAAACAGCCACTTGAAGGCAGGGACTACATGATGAAATCTAGCAATGTCGGAAAGACAGGTTTCTCTGAGTTTACAGCTGCTTCTTTATGAACTCTGTACTTGGGTTTATAGTTGCCTCCAGAGTTACAGTTTCCTGAAAAATTGGATATTAGAGGCTCAGAGCAGTGGTTAATGTGTCAGACATACAACCCCACTCTTGACAGGGTACAGATGGGCCAGTTTGGAGTGGGGTCAGCAACATAGAGATTGGATCAAGAATGAATGGAGGTGTGTGCTCTTCACTGATGAACCTTGTAATAGTTTCCAGTATTACTCTTGTCAGACATTCATCTCATAGAAAACTGACAGCTAGTGTAACAACACAGTGGAAGATACCAGTCTGATGGTTATGCAAGGAGGTACCATTTCATTGAAGGATGAAACAATACTATTAATCTGATTAGGCCCGTGAGGTTCTACAGCAATATGAGCAACTTTTCAGAGTTGCAGACTTCCTCTTTTTTGGCTATAAATCCACTCTCTATGGTGTATAAATTTCAGACAGGTGAATATAGCCATCTGATGGATTATTCAGCCAGGTCCTTGGCTCTGAATCCTGTACAGCACAAGTGGAATGCACAAAAAAGACTAACTACAAGGAAGGTTGAAAGGAATGTTTAACATTCTGTTGATGAGAAGGTCAAGAACAAAATGGGACTAAACAAGGATGACAAAGGAAACTACCCACGTCATTTTCAAAGGGCTCCATCATGTCATTTGTGTTAAGAGATGCAGGTGGAGAGGGGGAGGGGGGAGAAAAAAAGAAAAAGCTTACAAGAATATAAGGAGTTTACAATTTGTTTTTAACATCCATACAAAAGAAAACATTAGCATCAACTGAAACAGTATTAGTTATTCTGAAATCTTCCACATAAACATGAAAATCTGTGTGAAGAGAAATTAAAACTGTACCATATAAGGGACTTTTTCTCTGAGTGTATTGGCAGAGATAAATTAAAATTCATCTTCCACCACTGCACAGATGGGAAGAAATGAAAAACACAGATTAAGCAAACAGATATTTTAGAGAACACAGCACAAGAGAAAAATAGTTCCTAATTAAGTCTCCGGAAATATATAATACCAGTGATATTTACTAACATTATAGCCACGTGACAAGTGTGTGTGTGTGTGTGTGTGTAACGGGGGGCGGAGGCAGGGAATCGCTGTGGCACTCATACTTGGAGCCGTTTCTTTGTATAACTGCCAAAAGATTGGCAACTTGCTTTAAATGTTCCAAAATGTAAAGCTGTGCACTTCAAAAAACAAATGAGTCACTGTTGCAACTGGTCAACTTATACAAATACCTAAGTGTTAGACTTTGTAGAAATATGAAATGGAATGATCACATGGGTTCAGTCATGGGTAAAGCATGTGGCAGACTTTGGTTTACTGGTAGAATAGCAGGGAAGTGCAATCAGTCTACAAAGGAGATTGCTTACAAATTATTTGTGTGACCAGTTCTATATTGATCAAGTGTGTGGGACAAGTATTGTACCAAATAGCACTAACAGGGGATACTGAATGTGTACAGAGAAGGGCAGCATGAATTCAAATGGTTCAAATGGCTCTAAGCACTATGGGACTTAACATCTGAGGTCATCAGTCCCCTAGACTTAGAACTACTTAAACCTAACTAACCTAAGGACATCACACACATCCACGCCTGAAGCAGGATTCGAACCTGCGACCGTAGTAGCAGCGCAGTTCCAGACTGAAGCGCCTAGAACCGTTCGGCCACAGTGGCCGGCGGCAACATGAATGGTCACAGGTTTTTTTTACCTGTGGGAAGGTGCCACAAAGATACTGAAAAAACTCAACTGGCAGACTACTGAAGATGTGAACTGTCATGACAAAGTGTACTGATGAAGTTTCAAGAATCGGCTTTAAATGGTGACTAGGAATATACTCCAACTACCTACATATCACTCACCTAGAGATCATGAGGATAAGATTAGAATAATAACAGCATGCAGATGCATTCTTCCTGCACTCCATCATGAATGGAACAGGAAGAAATCCTAATAACTGGTACAATGGAACACACCCTCTGCCATACACTTCATGGTGGTCTGCAGAGTATGAATGTAAATGTAGATAGTTTTGATGAGTGAAGGGAGTACACAAAATTGTTTGGGAATCTAACGTAAGAGTTGCAGTATTCAAATGGCTCTGAGCACTATGGGACTTAACATCTATGGTCATCAGTCCCCTAGAACTTAGAACTACTTAAACCTAACTAACCTAAGGACATCACACAACACCCAGTCATCACGAGGCAGAGAAAATCCCTGACCCCGCCGGGAATCGAACCCGGGAACGTTGCAGTATTATCTGCAGTAAGTTGCCACGGTGATCAGGATGAATTTCAAACTTAGAAGGAACTTGACAAAATTTAAGACAACCAAACATGTTAAGAATAACACCTAGACAATTGTCTGGTGATACAAAGTTGTTTTTTTTTTCTTTAGCTCACAGCAGAAAATGACATGAATATACCAACAATATGTTGATACTGGTGTAGACTGGCTGCTCTGTAAGAGTGCTTGTTTCCTCACACTGTTCCTCTCCCCTCTGGTGGTCATAATTCTGGTTTGTTTATCTCGCAGGCAACTGCCAGTTTATAGTGTCTGCTCTCGGCACTATAGTGCAACTAAAACAAAACCTGTTAATGTATTTCTACCACACCGAAAATCTTCCCCCAACGTGTGAATAGAGTTATTCACTCTTCTATTTCAATGTTAGGTAACATGTCGGTTGCACAGCTATGAAACCCACGAAAGTTGAAAATCAATATCTGATCATGTTGGATAGGAAACGTAAAATGCTGAGAAACACCTTAAATCAGAGACGTGAAAATGGAACTGCTTCTTGATGTAAACAATTATCTGTTGAAAGTTTAAACATAACAAAATGAAGAAAACAAGCAATGATTTTTTAGGGAGAAAACTACTGAATTTTTGCAAAAGCAAAATTCCTGTCAAAAACCTTGCAAATCATCTGACAACTTATTTGCTGAGTTATATGACATTTGGTGAGAAAGCTATAAGTCTGCAAAGTTTGGAAATTGTGTGACATTTATATGCTTCTGTCTCAACATAATGACTATAATTCTGCTTCTAACCCAGATAAACCAATGAAACTGGTATCACTGAAAAGCTAATTACACTCATGCTCATAAATTAAGGATAATGTTGATACATGGTGAAACAACGCTCTGGTGGGGGGTTTGCGGGTTTAAATCACCTCAGGGTATGACCATGCGGAGCATTTTACCTATGGTTGTCGCACAGTGGCGCTGGCAGTAGTCCACATATGCAGAGATGTGTTGGTGCAAGTCAGAGTATGGTGCAGCAAGTGTACAGATGTTTCCAGACATGCTAATGGTGACTGTATGTTGAAAATGGCTCAAAGATCACATATTGATGACTTTATTAAGGGTAGAACACTAGGGCAACTAGAGGCTGGTCAAACACAGCAGGTCGTAGCACGGGCCCTCCGTGTGCCACAAAGTGTGATCTCAAGATTATGGCAATGATTCCAGCAGACAGGAAACATGTCCAGGCGCTACAATACGGGACGTCCACAGTGTACATCACCACCAGAAGACCGATATCTCACCATCAGTGCCTGCAGATGGCCACGGAGTACTGCAGGTAGCCTTGCTCTGGACCTTACCGCAGCCACTGGAACAGTTGTCTCCAGACACACAGTCTACAGACGACTGAACAGACATGGTTTATTTGCCCGGAGACCTGCAAGGTGCATTCCACTGACCCCTGGTCACAGGAGAGCTCATAAAGCCTGGTGTCAAGAACACAGTACATGGTCACTGGAACAGTGGTCCTAGGTTATGTTAACGGATGAGTCCAGGTATAGTCTGAACAGTGATTCTCACCAGGAACCAGATACCAACCCAGTAATGTCCTTGAAAGGGACCTGCATGGAGGTCGTGTTTTGATGGTGTGGGGTGGGATTATGATTAGTGCACGTACACTCCTGCATGTCTTTACATTGGAACTGTAACAGGTCAGGTATATTGGGACGTCATTTTGCACCAGTATGTCCTCCTTTTCAGGGGTGCAGTGGGCCCCATCTTCCTCCTGATGGATGTTAACGCATGGCCCCACCGAGCTGCCATGATGGAGGAGTACCTTGAAACTGTAGATATCAGGCAAATGGAGTGGCCTGCCTGTTCTATAGACCTAAACCCCATCGAGCACATCTGGGTTGCTCTTGGTCGACGTATCACTGCGTGTCTTCAAACCCCTAGGTCACTTCAGGAGCTCAGACAGGCACTGGTGCAAGAATGGGAGGCTATACCCCAGCAGCTGCTCTACCACCTCATCCAAAGTATGCCAACCCATTGTGCGGCCTGTGTACGTGTGCACGGTAATCATATCCTGTATTGATGTCGGGGTACATGTGCAGGAAACAGTGGCATTTTGTAGCACATGTGTTTCGGGACGGTTTTCTCAACCTATCACCAATACTGTGGACTTACATATCTGTGTCGTGTGTGTTCCCTATGTGCCTATGCTATTAGCACCAGTTTTGTGTAGTGCCACGTTGTGTGACACCACATTCTGCAATTATCCTTAATTTATGAGCATGAGTGTAGTACAGCTTTACACTGACATGCAATGTGACAGGTTTCTAAGAATTTTCATGCTCAAGGTCATGGACCATAACCTTTGACCTTGTGTATCTCAAAACACTCCACCTTCAATTTTTTTGAGAACAATATATTATATTGCTCCAATAAGTTACTATAAACATGGTAAATATCAAGATGGCACATCAAAGGCATCGTGTACAAAATTTATTTCATCTATATCATTACACTAACAAAACGCAATAATAAGCAGTCATGTACCTGTTTCTTTCCTGAACAGCCAATAACAGTCAAAATTATTTTGACCAATCAGTGAACCTTTATTGCTGTGCGCAGCCAATCAGAGAGATTTTTATTTCAACGAATCAGCATTGGCATGTTTCATGGGTGTACTCAACCTGTAGAGCACAGTTGCTGCAGTGGGCCCTGTTTAGTAGTAGTTTGTAAAAAAACAGATTTCAAGTAAAAACTGTAGTGTTGCAATCCACTTAAAGGAGGAGGACACACAAGCATACAGAAGAATTTGAGGAATGTTCAGGAGTGGATGGTAAGAAAGTGTCTTAATGTATTGTTATGTGGAAAAAATTGCAGCAAACGTACAAAGAAAATGTCAAATGCGTCAATCACTGCAGATGTTGCTTCAGCAGTGCTAGGTACCTCCAAAGAAAATTCAAGTGAAGATGAAATAGCATAGGATATGGCAGCTGACCCTCTAAATATTAGCCTTCAATATTTAGGTGACTTTCCTGTGAAGAAAAAGAGGCTTCACAGTGAGATAAAGAAAAAATTGAAAAAGGCTGTCCCAGTGTTGGAACATTCTTACGTGCCATAACTGGAAAAAGAAGAGAGTGACAGAAATGGAGGAACTAATTTTCACAATTCAGACTGTATGTGTGACACAATAGAAATTTTGACAGTATTTCCAAAGAGCTTGAGAATAAGGAATATCATGAAAGAATTTTCTTCAGATTACATGATTTGAAGAGCTTTCCAAAGAGCTTGAGAATAAGGAACACCATGAAAGAATTTTCTTCAGATTACGTGATTTGAAGAACAAAACTGTTTGTAGCAGAACATGGTATACCACTGACACCAAATTCAAAGCCAGCTATGACACTGTGTGAGGAAACCATTCAATATGTACATGATTCTTCCTTTGATCATAATGCGAAATGTGTGATGCCAGAAAGACAAGACTGTGTGTGTCTCCGAAAGAAAATAAAGTTCGAATACACAAGCAGGAGCAGCTAGTGTTGCGCAATCTTAAAGAGTTATATGCTTATTTCAAAGCTACATACCTAGATGTAAATATTGTACTCTCAAAAATTTGTGAGTTGTGGCAACAGTGCTGTGTTCTTGCCAATGCCAATGGGGTCCATGCTGTTTGTCTGTGTGTTTCATACCAGAATTTTAAGTTAATGGTCAAAGGGTGTAAATTGAAAGAACTAACAAAGTGTGAAGAACACACATTACCACCATAGAAGTAGTGTGTAGCATTTGTTACACACAATCCTGGACTTCCAACATGTTTCTTAAGTGCATGTCGCTATTGTCCAAGTGTGACAAGACTGACATAATTTGTTTGAACTATTTACTATGAACTGCACTGACGAAATTACATGTAAGTGTTGGTTAATAACAGGCAGTGTAGTTCTAGAGATTGTGACAAAATCAGTAGATGATTTCATTGACGTGTTTGCATCAAATTGACAACAGCTCCTACCACACTCATTTATCACTTAGAAGCAGTGTTTGCATCAAGTTTACAACAGCTCCTACCATACTTATTTATCTTCCAGCAGCAGTCACAGTTCTTTAAAATGACTAAAGAAGAACTCAAAGTATGTGCATATCTTGTTATTTGTGATTTTGCAGAAAATTAACCCTTCACTATTCAGGATAAAGTACAGGGATTTAATGAGAAATTTGTTGCTTGCTAAAGAGACACAAATGCTAGTGAAATACACGATGTGTCAAATGCAGAAATCTCTGAATACCTTCAGCATGATTCAGTGTGTGCATATTCTTTCCAGGATAATATCATCAATTTCTTAACATATCACTTTCCAGTCTCAAAGCACATTTATTACTTTTTGGATGGATGTGCTGCCAAATACAAAAACAGAAAATTTCAAAACTCAATCACACCATCAAGGAAGATTTTGATAATTCAGCAGAATGACACTTTTTTTGTTACAAAACATGGTAAAGGACGTTATACCAAAATCCATATTTTGACATAACAATGGTTGTTATAGTGGTGCAAAGAAAATGTTCTTTCATTTGTCTTCCACTATACCATGGCTTCCCATTATGATGAAGACATTACCAAGCTGAAGTAACGTTTCAAAAATATATGGACCATTCCAGGTAACCAGAAGTTTCATTGAGTAATAACTATTAACAAAGGCATAGTAAAAACAAAGACATTTTCTGCTCTTTAGCAAGTAGAGAAGAGTCAGAAATTGCTGTTGTGAATGAAGTGCTGCTAATAGACATACATCAATTTGTTGCCTCAATGTATGACAGTTATTGTTGGGATGCATTTGAGGTGCAAACTTGTGTAGGAAATGATGAAGTACAGATCAATTTCTTCCATCCACATGGACCATCTCCATCATTTGTGTTTCCTGCCAAACCTGACACTTATCTTATCAGAAGATGTGACACCGTCACAAGTCTGGATCCAGTGACATGAAGGGGAAGGACGTGTAGCTTCCCTGCATCGGATCTGGTGAACATAATAATTTAACTGGAGGCTTGTGAGACAATATTTTACTATGTTTTATTAACTTTTCATTCATCCTACACTGTGAATGGTTCATAATACCACTAAATAATATAAACTCTATGTTTGTATGAACATATGAACTACACTTTTTAATAATTTGTGTTTCATATTTATGTGCTACCTTCTGCATTTTGATAATACACTGATGTTGGCAAAGTAAATATTTGGGCATGATACCTTTAGTGTGACATTTGATTTTTACCACATTTATAACAACACATTGGAGCAATATAATGTACTAGCAGGGGTATCTGGCTTTGGTCAAGGGGTTGATATGAGATTGTGTGGTAGCTGCAATTAAAGGATAAACTTTAAAGAATAAGAGGTATTTTTATTGAAAACACATTGTAACTATTTGCAATAATTGTTAATGAACAATATTTTTCATTTTGTTACCCGAGATATATATATGTACAAATTTTTCGAATTTCCTACTCGAGAGCAAGAGACGTGTGTAGTTGACCCTGAGAGAAGAATGAGTCATCGTGGTTGATGCCGCAATATTTTCAAGTCTGTCCTTGCAATTTGTTAATTGTAAAACTGTATGCTAATTTAATTGTAAACTGCAGTCTTTGAAATTGGAATGGTAGTTTAATGGAGATCAGTGGTATTCTGGGGATAAATAGTGTGTGTCCTTTGTACTTTCCAGTCATAAGTTTGGCTTCAATGATGATATTCGAAAGCTGTTTGACAGTCATCCTTGTTCCATTCCATAGTTTTGGTGAGTTGAAATTTCTGAGTGGTGTGATCTGAGATCCAATTGTAGAATTGTAGGTTGAAGGCAGTAAAATGGCATTCCCAGTACTTGGAAAAGGGTTTAGAAATTCTGTAGGGAAGTTAACACTTCCTTCCACATTTACCATTGTGCTGATCAATTTGTGTATTCTCTCTTCACCAGGAGTTTTCTTTTGAATATTAAAGTTGATGTCATTGACAATATTACTTTTAAGTGCCAAAATTGCCCTTTCAAACAGCCAGTCTGAATTGATACAGTTTGGATAAATTTGGTCAAAGAGTTCATTTTCTGCAGTGGCTGCATTGCAGAAATCGGTGTTGAGTTTAATGAGGCCAGTTGTCTGGTCAGTACGATACATGCCTTTGCCTATTTGTAAAAGTTGTTGAGCAAAATGTGCCGTTGTTTCATCTTTCGATAGGTCAGCTCTCACATTTTTTGTTAGTCGCAGTATTTACATGTGTGGACAGAGACGTGTGGTTTTTTTTTCGTCTGTTGGTGCTGACTTGGGGATAACTGAATCATTCTTCAAAAATCTCCTGAGAGTATGAGTAGAGTTCCTCCCATCATTTCAGAGTTTTCTCAGAAGTCTTGTAATGTGCTGTCCACGGCTTCGAGCGATTTTTTTATGTGCCTTTGTACATTTGTCCCAGAAAATAATTTTAGCTTGCTTTACAACTTCACTCAGTCCACATTCTCTTAAGATTTTACATACCGGGAATTGTTCTTCGGCTACATTCAACGGTAGTTGTAGGGCAGAATGCGCAGTTCGTCCTCCTCCCTAATTGTGGCTGCAATGCCAGATGATACCAATGCAAGTGTGATGGGTTGTTTAGCACATATTTCAGCCAGCAACATATTGATTATAAATGTTTTCTTGGTGCTGCCTGGTGCATCCAAGTAAATAATTCTGTCAGTGTTGTTGTCAATCTGGTTCACAATAATGCTGTAAATTTCCATTTGATGGTCAATGAGGAGGGGTTTATTATGAGCAATGTATTGAAGTAGTTTGTTGATGTAGCTTTTTTCCAGTTGTAATTTTGAAGTTTAGCACACCGGTGGTATCTTTTCTTGGTGCCTGCATCCCAAGTTGTACTTAGGTCTGGTTGTTTGCTACTAAACATTTATCTTCTACGTGAATGAATGTTTCATTGAAAAGGTCATTGTAAAATTCGATGGTCAGTTCAGAATTAGACTCTCGGATTTGTACAGTATGTCATCACTCATACTCTCTTTGAAGGAGTCCCATAGCTGTTTTGGATTCAATAGATTACATGTTGTTAGAATTATGGTGAATAAGTCTCTCATTTGTTCATCTTAGGCTGTGAGTGAAGCTTTTAGTAGTGTTTATTACCAGTGATTGTCGTTTTCCAGTAGTCCTAAGCGTTGGCACTCTTCTCTGTATGTCTTGCAAAAGTAACTGTCAACAGTCTTGAGATCTGTGAAACTTGTTGGTCCCTATATTTCGTGTAGCAACATCTGGAGATAGAAACATTCACCGTTGTTCAGACATACAGTGTACACTCAGTCTAGTGCGTCAGTTTCCACGATTCCTGGATGATGCTCTACTGGAATTCCTTCTTTTTGTCAATGAAAGATTTTTCTTGTTGTGTGTCAACATATAGTAATGAGCTAGTGAATGGATCTGTTTGGGACAATAGGTAAAAAGCTGTTAATATTGTGTTCTGAGGTGGTTCACTTGCAATTTTTCTGGCTGTGTCTTTTGTGAAGTAAACACTCTGTCCATTCTCCAAATGTACTGCTAGATGTTGCACAGCTGATTTGCCTTTGTTTATGGGAAAACTGAAAATTCCCCACACTGCTTCATTACTGTCGATGTATCTTCCCATTGGGTACATGAGGATCTCATCATTTCTGTTCTGTTGTTCACTGTTTGTCTTTTGCTATTTGAAATACAGGCATGTCACTACATTTTTTTCACACACTTACAGACATATTTGATGAATTTCATTGAATTGCAGTATTCTACATTTATGTGAGCTTAGAACATTTTGGAAAGCGATGTGTTGTGCGGTACTACCCACTGATTATCTATTTCCAGTTCATTGCTGCCTTGATTCGTATTTTTGCTGTGAAGCCACCTTTCTGGGTAACCATCATATGTATTTTGGACAGCCATCAACTCTGGTTTGGGTGTCGACCAAGTACATTATCCATCACTCATACATGGAAAACTGGGATTTAACGCCCGCATTGTCCATAAATCACGTTTTTCACTATTATGTCAAACAGTTCTGGATCTTTTTGTGGAGTAGGAAATTTAGCTTGGATGATTTGGTCAATATCTATGGGACAAAGTTTGTCATGTTGTCATACCAGATTGTTTGAGTGAGGGATCCTCGTCTTTTGCCATTCGACTGTGTTCATCCAACATCTAACTGTTCCAAAGATGTGGTATTTTGTGGTGACTTCAATAAGTCTGATTTGTTTTTGTTGGAAAACTCAGGCTATTATGTTGTGCCAAAGGATGGAGGCTTGTCTGTATCTCTCTTGTTCTTTGATTTCTGGCCGTGAGTTGCATGTAAATGTTATGAAGAGGTCAGGTCATCCATATTTTCTTTTGTAGGTTATGGCATCTTGGTGTATTCATGCATGTAGGTTATGGCATCGTGAGTGTATTCATGCATGTGTCTCAGACTACCTATGTTTGATGCCAGTAAGATTACCATTGTTCCAATGTTGTCAACGTTTCTGTCGTTTATGATTGCATCTCGAAGGTGGATGTATTCTACCATGCGTAGTTTCTTCTGCTCCAGTCTTATGTAATGCATTTGTTCTGCTTTTAATTTTGCATACATACCAGGAATTGTTGGAATAAACAGTGAGTGTTGAGAACATGCTTGTATGTTTCATTGTCTCTGATCATTAAGCAGTAAGCACAGAACTCCCATAAAGTGATTCTTTGTTTATACACCTGTTTCAGGTTGGATTTGTTTCACATTAAAATTATATCCGTGAATGAGGTGTCTCTGCACGCCATTGTAATTCCTTGTCTTCTTCATTGTTCAGTTATGTCATGGCTTGTGTTTCTATTGTCCACAATTACAAAGGTGACTACATCTATTTGAGGTACACTAAATCAACATTTGTATTCTCCAAGTGGTCTTCTGTCGGCTCAAATTATAACTTTACAGTCACCAGAAATCATTTGGTCTAGTGCTGTCCTGAATATGTGAATCAGCTGATTGTATTTGTGTAAGATCCTCTGTACACCCTGGACTACTAGTCGTTCCAATCCACTGATATTTGTGGATTGTTGATCAATTGCCGCAAGATAAAGGCGTCCAAAAATGACACTGTGAACACCATTTTGGAGGTGTGAATTTAAGAAATTTTTTTAAAATGCTGTATCTCTGTAACAGTTTCAGATATTTTGTTAGAGTTTTTTTTTATCTGAAAGATAACTGCTTTATGATTACAATGGTATCCTTTGTTTGGACATATCTGTCAAATTTTTCTTACTGTCATGTTTTGAATTTTTTTAATAATTTAGTTTTTTTCTTCCAAAAACCCTAATCGAGAGAAGTTAGATTTTTTTCTGTTGATTAGTACCATGTAGTGCTACATTCTCTGAAAAGGAGAACTTCCACTTTCAAGTTGAACAGGTTTTATTTAAAAAAATAATTTTTTGAACTTTAAAGGGTAATGTATGTCTTCACTGAAGTTGTTTCTTACTAACTTCTTTGTTACAATGTTTATTTCTATTGTCTTTGTTGTAGTTATTTCTTTTCACTTTCATTGTTGCACATATTTATTACACTTTGTTGTAATTTCCTGTCAGTTTCTTTGTCATGGTTGTTCACTGGATGTTTCTGAATTGTAGATGTTCAGTGCTAATTTGTTTACTGAAGAGGCTTCTAAGAAATCTGAGACCATCCAGCGAGTTCTGTGTCTTCATGAGGAATTTGCCAGTTGCAGTTGCGGTGTGTTTTGAGAAAAGTACTGTTTGATATGTCTTCTGACTGGGGCCACAGGATGGTGAAGTGTGCTGACTATTTGCATTTAAAAAAAGGGGAAAAAAAGACCACCACCAGACTTTGTTCAGGTTGGGAACAAGGGTTCCCATTTGAAGACTCTGTTTCAAAGTGGAGAATTACATACATACTACAGAGGTAGTTGTTAGTCCTGTTGAGAAACAGTGGTCAGTGAAGTCGAGTCATAAGCTCTATGCATCATGGAAGCACAGAGAAATTACTAAAGCTATGGATGAATACACTACAGCGAAACTGACCACACTCTTCAAAGTAAAAGAAAATGAACCAAAGCACTCTTGCACCTCTTGGCAGGAATTTTTCATAAATGTCAATTCAGCTGTTGAATATAGTGCATCGTACCATGAAAAGGTGAAAGTTTTAACTATTATTCCAGAGACATTTTCAGAGAAAACAATTCTGAATCATGTTCCAAGTCTTTGGAAGACCACATCCCTATTATGGTCATCCTGTGGAAGCAGCTCAAGTTCAAATAGTGGAGTCATTTTATCTGGAAGATAAATGGGACTGTTCTTGCCAGAGTGCCAACAAAAATAATACTATAACTGTAACAACTGAAGGTCAAAAAGTTGTGAAAGTGAAAAGGTAAATGACTGACAGTATTAAAGAAACTTTTGCAACTTACAAGAGCAACTATACAACTTCACATATTGGAAGATCAAAATTTTACGCAGCATTTTGATCCAAGTGGGTAATTGCACACCCACCTAGAGATGTCTGTTTATGTGTGTACTGCGCGAATTTTGAACTTCGTGTGATAACTTTGAACAGCTTACTGGAGCACATGACATACGATACCTTGGCTGGGCGTGTGAAGCCATTAGTAGTCTGTGACATAATGCGAGAGACTTGTTTGTTTCATGAATGTGGTGACTGCCCTGGGAAAAGGAGGACTGTCTTTACAGACACTTGGCCTGATAGACGTAGCAGATAACTCTGCAGAAATTACATTTGCGACATGAGAGGAAAATAAAATAATTAAGAAAACTGTTGCCTTTGACAGTTTCATTGATGAACTTGGTAAATGGCCAGTGAAAGCAGTAAAACACCAGTATCTGAAGAAATTGCAGCAAAAAAAAAAAAAAAAAAAAAAAAAAAAAAAAAAAAAAAAACAACACCAACATTGCAGAAGTAAAAGGGTGCATACAGTCTGAAATGTGTTTAGTGCTTCACTGTAATTTTCTGAGAACTGGTCTGTCATTCTCCCACAAGAAGTACAAGGGTATCATTGAAGCAACGACCAGGTTTAAATTTTTACAGGAGTGACATATTTTCAAGACAAGACCACAAGTGTTGCAGTTATAAGTGATGACACAGGACATCACTCAGCACATGTAAATGAAATTGTAGTGAACTTTATGCTACCACATGGACCAGCTGCTAGATATAGGTTTCCAGCTGAAGGACAGCAACAACACCATCAGTGCTCACTTCCTGTTCACAATGTTTTGAAGATTGTAAGTGATCCAGTTCCTATTCGTTCAACAGGAAGGCATCACTCTGTATCAAAGGAAGATACTGAAGCAGTGGAACATGTTTTTAGTTCATTGACTGGCTAATTTCAGTACAAAACAGTGTGCACAGAAGTTGTATAAATTGAAACCTTTAAGTCTTTGGACCTTTCACATACATTTTGGAACCATTTAAAATGATTGAAAAATGAGTCTTTTACTCATCTTTCCAAACTAAAATGATGTTAAATAAGGCTAGGTTTTGATTTTGATGAACCTGTTACATGATAATGTGGCAAAGAAACAGGTTTTATGTATGGAAAGGATTTAAATTGTTTATAAAACCTGTTCAATCTAAAAGTGGAAGCTCTCCTTTTCAGGGAATATAGAACTGTATGGTAATAACCAACAGAAAAAAAATCAAAATTTTATGGATTACATTTCTGAAAAAATTAAAAAAATAAAATAAAATAAATCCATAAATTATAAAAAAAAGTCCAAATGGAGGATTTCTTTGTAATCATAAAGCAAATATCTTTCAAATAATAATAATAAAAATAATATCTCTATAGCTGTTCCAGAGATAAAGCATTTTAAATTTTTTTCCAAAATTTGAATCTTCAAAATGGTATGCACAGTGTCACCTTTGGAGGGCTGTATCTTCAAGCAGAATTTTTTTGGGAGGAAAATAAATAAATTATAATAATAATAATTTATGTGTGTTCCTTATTCAGTCCTTCGTTTTAACACATGGTAAATTCAATAACATCCAAGATTATGAAGGTAAGATTTTTTCCTGGCCTGCCTGAATTGGTATGGACTATGCCACTTGCAGAAATTTATGGTCTTTATTGGGTAGTGGTAGTAATGATCCCATATTGTGATAGATTTGTCATTGGATGGAAAAAAACATAATCGATTTCACCTCTGCTGGTGTCTATCAAAGCGACACCGAGAGGTCATTTGGAAGCTGGCATTGTACACTTTTATATTTTGAAGAAAGTGATTTAATTCTGGGGTTTTCCTGGTCATGTCATGTAAAAAAACCAGTGATGGTGATAATTGAATTGTTCCATTCATGCAACAGAATCCTGGTGTTTCTCTACCGAATTTTTTCACATTGCAAAATTGGTGGATGTTATTTATTTTTCTGATTACATTGTGTTTGTGTTTCTTACATTCTTTTGTAGGGTCATAGTGGAATGCTTCATTCGTTAGGCTGTACTGTTCACTTGTCTTCATCCTTCCATCTCATACTGTGACATTTTCATGGCTGGCTTGAGTTCACAGTCTTTTATTATAAGGTTGTGTCGCAAATCTTGATTCCTCAATCATTTCACTGTTCTTCAGTTTCTCTGCTTCTCACAGTTGTTACTGTCATTCGCTGGGAAGTTAAACATGCTTCGCACTCTTTGTCTGTTTCGTTTTTGTTGTTCTTTTTGTTTTCACTGTTTTGCTTTGGAACTGGCAAGATCTCTTCCTCTTTTGTGTTTGGGCATTGTCTAAAATATAGATCAAACCAATTTTTTCTATCAACAAATACACTAAGTACACTTTACAAGCTTTTCACACTTTATTTTCGATTTATATTCTAAGTCACTGTTTCAATTTGACATCTGATACTTCAATGTTTGTTTTGTGGCGCCCAGTACAGATCACGTATGCAATGTGTGCAATCAGCTGATCACCAATGTCAGTCAGAGAGGTTCACACATTTGTTGCACAGAGTGCTGCCTGCGCACTTATTCTGTGCTGCAAAGAGCATCACAGTGAAACTCTGATTTATATTGTAGTCACTTACTCTCTTGTTATCGGACTTGATGGTAAGTCATTAATGCATCAGTTCTCCACAATAAATGTTCTTGTTCCCTTTATGCCATTGTTTCTTGTGTAGATGGGAGTAAGAAGAATTTCTACAGCAAAATAAGTTGCCAGCACTCTTCTCTGTTATCGCAACACGCATTTAATTTGTGGCCTACTTACAGCAGTGCAAGACTACCCTCAGGGGTGACCCCAAAGTGATCATGTTCAAATGATCATGATAACAATAAAGAATATTTCCTGGCTGTGTGAGCATTGTTTGCGCAAGTGGAGGCAAACTTTCAATGATCTGGAGTGAACATGGATTCCATGAAGTTTGCACTTGTAGTGAGCCAATTGGAACATCAATTTGTAGCAGAAGTCCAAAACATTATTACATGCTCACTGGAGGTTGGTGCGTATGCCAAATTGAAAACTGAGCTCATGCACCGGGTGTCTGCTTCACAAGACAAAAGAGTATGCCAAGTACTCGCGCACGATCACATTTGCGATAAAAAAAGCCTTCGCAGTTCTTACGCTAACTGCGAACTAAAGCGGTTGTGAATACAGTTACTGACATGTTGTTGCATACCTTGTGGAGCAGCATACTGCCAACACAAGTCAAAGCCATAACAGCGAGGCAGAAGGATATGTCCTTGGGTGATGTAGCTGTCCTAGCAGACCATATCCAAGGCGCTATCGTGCCTGCCTCCGACTCTCCCTCAGCAGTAATGTGTGGCAGTACCTCAGCAGATGTGCAACCCAACTATGACAGACTATACTGTAAATTTTTGATAGACACTGGCTCTGATTGGAGTATTGTGCCAAGGCATAAGACGCACAAATATTGCCTGGGCACTGCCTTCAAGCTGTCAGCGGCCAATAATTAAGACATTCTGACTTATGGTATGCATTACATGGAATTGGGTCCGGGGTTATGCCCCGCAGTAGTCTGGAAATTTATTGTAGCAGACATCACGAAACCAATTATCGGTGTGGATCTGCTCACCCACTATCACCTGCTACCTGACATCGCCAATACCTGTCTCTGAGGCGCAGTCACCAGGGTGTCAGCGACAGGTTACCAATGCCATGCAGCCAGGTCTAATGTCAAACTTATCTAGACAACGGCATACAAGTAAGCCAGACTGCTCGATCGGTTTCCTGTACTCCCGAGGCCCCTGATCAGGTGTATCATGACACCATTCATTATATCAATACCACAGCAGACCCCATGGTTTCATATAGACCTAGATGCTTAGCTCCAGGCAGATACGCTATCGCCAAATCTGAATTTGATGCTATGCTCGCAGAACGCCTTATACGTCCATCCAGCAGTCCCTGGCCTATCCCCGCTGCACCTCGTTTCCCCCCCCCTCCCCCAAAAAAATGTGGTGATTACTGTGCCCTGAGTGATTGTACCATCCCCAACCAATACCCGGTTCTGCATCTCAAAGATCATAATCATGCTCCGAGTAGAAAGTGAGTGTTTAATGTCCTTGAGTGCGCTAAAGCATACACACGGATTCTGAGAGTGGAGGAAGACAAGCCAAAACAGCAATAATCACACCTTTCAGTCTGTTTGAGAGCCCGTTTATGACCTTTGGCATCCGTAATACTGCCCAAATGCAGCAAATGTTTATTGACTCTGTTATACATGGCATGCCACACTGTTTTGCGTTTCTTGACGACATTCTCGTCTACTCCAGAACTCCGGAATTTCACCAGCAACATCTGACCAAGGTACTAGAGTGCCTCAGTGCATATGGTATTGCCCTGAAGGTGTGAAAGTATGTGTTTGGATGACCGGAAGTGACCTTTTTGGGCCATTGTATTTCAGTGGAAGGGTCGCATTCAAGACTAGATAAATTAGAGGGTGTGTTTAATATTCCTCATATAGCGGCAGCAAAAGAGGTGCACAGGTTTCTTGGCACATGAATTTCTACAGATGCCACCTGCAGCACACCGCCACTTTGTAGGAAACCCCACCGCTGTGCTAGCCAGTCCTAATGTAAAAGGTAAAGCATTGTTACAGTCTACTTCAACAATGACGGATGCATTTCAAATGGTCAAGAAGTCCCTGGGGTGAAGCTGTGCTACTCATGCACCTGAAATTAGATGTCCCCCTGGTACTTGTAGTCAATGCCAGTCAGAAAATGATTGAAGCAGCACTGCAACAATGTGTCAATGGGAATTGGCAACCTCTCGTTTTCTTCTTCCATAAGTTAATGCTGGTGCAACAGCAATGGAGTGCGTATGATCATGAACTGATGGCTATCTATGCAGCAGTCAAATACTTCCAAAACCACCTAGAGGCAATAATGTTCACTATATTCACTGACCATACGTCACTAACATTCGTATACTAGAAAAACAACAATAACTGTTCTCCCAGACAAACTGACTCAGCTGGTGTACATTGCACAATTTACTACTGAGTTACGACACATCTCCGTCCTCAATAATGTAGTAGCCAACTGCTTGTCTCCCGTTAGTGAAGTTACTGAGGCAGTTGATTTTACTCACCCACAAATGGACGATGAACTACGCAACATGATGCACAATACCCAGACTGGATTGCAGCTTGAACTTGTTGACATATAAAGTGCCAAGTTTCAGCTATACTGTGACACTCCTACAGACAGAAACTGCCCACACTTAGCTGTGAGCTTGCGCAGATGTATCTTTCAGGCCACCCCAGCATCGGAGCATCTGTGAAATTTGATGCCTAGCATTATGTTTGGCCAGGACTTCAAAACAACTGCCGACAGTGGGCATTGCTTGCCAACACAGTGAAGTCAACTGGCATGTCCATGCAGCCATTGGCAATTTACCAGACACCAATGAAAGGTTTGCACATGTCCATGTGGATGTCATGGGGTCTTTGCTGCCAGCGGACGGGCAACTTTAATTGCTGGCAATCATGGACCCAATCACATGCTGGCCAATGTGATCGCTCTAAGCTTTTGGTTATAGCTTGATACCAGTGCCTACCAATTTTAATTGTATATTACAGCACTGAGGATGGTCACTAAGTGACCGAAAATCGATTTTGCTGACAATAAAACAACAAAATACGGCCATTGCCGATTTTACTTCCAATTCTATCCACTATTTGGTCGTGGTGCACACAACACGCCATGGAGTAGCCAATCAACAAAATTCTGTGGCGTCAACACCACTATTGAAGCACTATCAGCTTGCGAGCAAATGGTATGGTGTAACTACGTCACCGCTCACTCAAAGCAACACTGATGTGTTACTGATGTTAAGCAGACCACAGCATTGCCTCTCATGTTGCTCGGCTTATGATAAGTAAAAAAAGTGGATATTGACATGTCACCTGCAGAGTTTGTTTACAGAGAGGTGTTCCAGCTACCAGCAGAATTTGTAGGGTCGAGCACTCCATCAGGGGCATGTTCCAGCAGTCAGATTTTATAACATAACTCACAGACCACATCGCTCAATTTTTATGCTGACCGGCGTTACACCACAGCACATATCCATCCTTCATGTACAAGCAACTGATAGACAGCTCCCATGTCATGCTCTGTCAGGATGGTGTGAAACCAGCCCTCATGCCACCTTACACCAGACCCCACTGCATTCTCTCACGCACTGACAAATACCTTAGAAATCCTGCTCAATAATAAATGCAGCACAGTATCTATTGATTGGGTCAAACCGGTTTCCTGTTTAAGGCAGTAACGCCACCCAGCAGCCTTCCAGCTCACCCAGGCTGCAGACGCAGTCAGACTGGCACATCCACTGCCCTTCACGATTCCTGGACAGTGTCGAGGCTGGTGGGCGCGAATGACAACGATGCTCTGCTTCTGCGTGGGGGGCTGATGTGACGACTGGTAAAGATTGCGTATCCAGTAAAGATTCTGTATGCAATGGGCATGATCAGCTGATCACCAGTGTCAGTGAGACAGGTTTGCGCATTTGCTGTGCAGAGTGCTGCCTGCACTTATTCCATGCTGCAAAGAGCATTGCGCGAAACTATGTGATTTTTATTGCAGCCAATTGCTCTATTTTGATCGGGCTTGACAATAAGTCATTAGTGTATCAGTTCTCTACAATAAATCTTCTTGTACCCTTTATGCCACTGTTCCTTGTGTAGATGGGAGTAAGAAGAATTCCTACAACAAAATAATTTGCCAGCACTCTTTTCTGTTATTGCACACACAAGTAAGAGACATTTAGTTTGCAGCAGACTTGTAGCAGTGCAAGACTTGCCTCAGTGGCACTCACTGCACTGCTACTTCGGTTCCTCCCATCATCATTGATAAGAAATTGATGTTCGAACCTACAATGGATCTTGCTTTATATACCCCTACCAATGGGCAGCCCCACCATTGGCGAATTCCAGATCATACCAAAACCGCTTCAAATGGTCCACAATGTTCGAGAACATTCCACAACATTCGAGTGAGTTTTGGAATGTTCCACAATGACCTGGGATATTCCTCAACATTCTGGAATCTTCCCGAATGTTCCAGACTATTCTCAAACATTCCAGAACATCTCGGATCATTGTGAAACATTCCGGAATGTTGTGGAATGCTCTTGATACTCTCAAATGTTCTGGAAATTTCTAGACAGGTAAATTTCCTAGCCTTTATATCTTCAAAAGCACACCCTTCAGGTAAAAACAGGAACCTTCTTCATGGATGGAGGATAGAGGGCTACCACATAATATAACTCCCTTGATTGTACCGGGACTAGTTTCTGAGCTTTATGTGCATGCTCATTGTACACTTGCTTTTATAATACATGTCTTTTTTTTCCAAAAAAAATTGAAGATGGGATGTTTTGAGGTATTCAAGGCCAATGAGCTTGAATGTGAAAATTCTTCATTTTGCATATTAGTGTAAAGCTTTACTCATTAGCTTTTCAATAATACAAGTTCCATTGCTGTATCTCAATTACAACCAGAATTATAGTCATTTATACTGAGACAGATGCATGGAAATTACACAAAATTTCCAAACTTTGCAGACCTGTAATTTTGTTCACAATTGTGGTATACCTCTGTAAACTGGTACTTCTCTGGATCACTGAATGGCCTAAATTTGAAAGAAATCTGAGATGGTCAGGTTGAAAATGTCACTTTTCTGCACTGAACTGATTTGGAATTATTCAGAGGAGGTCAAGGAAAAAATTCCTTTTAATTTGCTGTTTGCTGGTGACTTTTGCAGCACACAAATATCTACCACTGAAAACAAATAAGTTTATTTAAAAGGGTGTTTATAAGTAAAAAGCAGATAAGAATTCTATTCAATCCCTGACATGTGAATATTAAATTTTTTAACAGTATTAATCTCACTACTACACACAGCTCACTGCACGTCTTGGTAACAAATACTGCCCCCAAAAGAGATATGACGACTGATATATCTATTACTCACCTGCCTCTTCCTGAATTCTGAAACACAGTATGGTAATAAAGTAAAGGGTGACCCAAATTGTTCAAAATGTTTAAATTGTATAATATTTTCACTCTTTAAGGCTGTCAGATTGACTGTAACCTGTACGCTTTTGCTGATAATAGCCATGAAGTGCTACAGGACTCTAAAGCATGACACTGATGTGAAAACAAATTACAAGTGAAAGGATGGCATACAGAGGTACCTCACAGACTGCGTAGAATTGAGGTTGAGATAATGCACTTTATACACCTACAGTACAGACAGTAATAAATAAGTTTGAGAATAAATGTTTGATTGTGAACATTCATCCTTACAAGCATCCTCACCCCCATCAACCTGTTGAAATCATAATAATTTACAAAGAGACGAATCTTTCAGCATTCTCAAAATCAGACAAAAGCAGCATGCACAAACTGCAAAAGAATACTAGTGATTGCATGCTTGTTCAACTGATCTCAACTATTCACTTTAGTGTGCAAGGAGTTTATCTATTGGATGTTCGAGAAACTTGAGTACAGATAACAATCTCATGACAGAACTCACCTTTCATTAACCAAGTACAATTTTATAGAATATTTTACCACAAAATAAAATTCTTGGAACGTTCTCGCTTGCTAAGGTCACTATAATGCACTGATTTAGATTTAATGGCATCAATGGACACTATTGATTTCAGTAAGACAGTAAAGCACGAACAATGAATAGAAAGGGGGTTTTGTTCAAGTTACTTGTTCAGAAGAACGCGTGCAACCGGCTTCTAATTTAGGGAAACAATGTTTTTGTTACCGGAGGTGTATCTTTGCTGGGTGGTAACTCATACTGCAAATTTAACAGGACATTAAGGTCTTGTGGTTAGAGCCTTATATGGTTACACTCAAGAAATAACTATAAAATGCACAGCAGGAGTTACTTTTGAATTAAATATAAGGGTTCTGTCTTGTTTCATCATTGAATGAAGCATAGTAAGAATAATTACTCATTTTGTTCAATGTGCTGTTATTTATCTATTTTATGTTCATAGTCTCTATGTTACAACTATTGTCACAAAAACTATGAATTCAATTCGCTCACAATCACAGAGAAGAACGTTTAGGGTGATATTAGTACAACCGGATTTCCAATATGGAGACCTGCTATTGAACACCGAAATTTGATGGCTGAGTAGATGGATGGTTCTAAACAGATAGCGATAAAGTCTTTTGTATCTGAAAGAGAAGATGATTACTGACAACTGTATCATTTGAGCTGCCTGTTGGATCCGGCATTTGGAACTGATACGACAGTTAAAACTAAATGAGTTAAACAAAGAACTTCAAGGAAAAAACCTAACTGCCGTAACTCTTATGTCTACTATAAAATGTTTCACATAAAAACTTGACCTTTGCATAGTGCAGTTACAGAAATTAAATGTGAGACACTCTTCTCAAATATAGTTGGATCAATAAATATGACTGAATCAAGAAGCTGCAAAGAAGTGTACGGCCAACTTGACAGCACGGAAGACAGAGTCTGGAAACCAATTTTCAGATTTCATGGCAATGGCTTTCATAGCTCAATTTTCCCCAAAAGTCGATGTAGTAAGACTGAACATGAAGAAGAAATAATTTGATGACATTTCCTTAAAGTCGGAATGCAACTTGTGGAAATTTGTGAATGTAAAAACCTGTCCTAACGTTGTAAAAGTAGCATCATATGTTTCATCATTTTTTGGATCTATGTAAGGCAGTGTTTTAAACATGAACACAGTGAAAATAATCTACATCTAGAAATAAACTGATTGTTCCTCATCTTTCACAATGCGTTAATGCTGGCTCTCAAAAATTATTCACCAGATTATAACAAACTTGCCAGTGATATGCAAAGCCAAGTACCTCACTAAATTTTTTCAACATGTATTATGGCTTATATTTTAATTTTTCACATGTGTAATATCTTGAAAACTGAGTAGTAGGCCTACAACTTTTAATGGAGATTAAATTACCTTCTACGTATTTTGTGTAATTAAAATGGTTAATTTTTGCTACAGTTTGCACTTATTGCAATATCAATTCTTACATCAGTATATTTCTAAATGGACTAAATTGCATGTAGTAAATCTGAAGCCTAAAAAGATTGAGCATCCCTGTGTTACAGGGTTTACATTTACACCTACACATTAAGCTTTCTTCCCATTCCATTCACATATGGAGCCTGGAAAGAACGATTGTTTGAATGCCTCTGTGGGTATAGTAATTTTCTAATCTTATCCTCACAATTCCTACGTGAGTGATACATAGGAGGTTGTAGTATATTCTGAGAGTCATAATTTAAAGTCAGTTTTTGAAACTTTGTTAACAGACTTTCTCGGGATATTTTACATCTATCTTGAAGAGTCTTCCAGTTCATTCAGTAACTCAGTGACATTCTCCCACCGATCACACAAACCTATGATGATTCGTGCTGCCCTTCTCTGTATACATTCAATATTCTCTGTTGGTTTCAAGACAGTACAGAAAGTGCTTCCATGACACAGAGTACAGGGTGAACGCAGGACAAGGGTAGACCTAGCAACAATCTGTATTATAGTTGTAGATTGCTGTGGATGTAATGGGAAAGAACCAGATCTCCAAGTGCTTAACAGAAAGCTCTGAAGCTCAAATTGTTATAGGTACAGAAAGCTGGCTGAAGCCAGTGATAAATTCAAGCAAAATTTTTACAAAGGCCTAAAAGTGTTCAGAAAGGATAGACTAAATACAGTTGGTGGAGGCATGTTTGTTGCAGTTAGTTGTAGTTTCTTTCTTGATGTGAAACTGAAGTATGTAATTCCTATGAGTTAGTATGGGTAGAGCTTATACTTGAGAGCCAGAATAAATTTACAATTAAACTTCCTGGCAGATTAAAACTGTGTGATAGACTGAGACTCAAACTCGGGAGTTCGAGTCTTTGTCCGGCACACAATTTTAAGCTGCCAGGAAGTTTCATATCAGAGCACACTCCACTGCAGAGTGAAAACCTCATTCTGGAAATTTATAATTGGTTCCTTTTACTGATCCCCAGATTGAAATGATGCAGTTATTAAACAGCTCAAAGTGAACTTAATTCTCATTTCAAATAGGTACCCCACTCACACAATTATAGTTTGTAGTGACTTCAATCTACCCTCGATGTATCTAATTTCAAATAGGTACTCCACTCACATAATTATACTTTGTGGCCACTTCAATCTATCCTAGATATTTTGGCTTCACAAAGTCAAGAGGTAGGCATATCATCCGAAATCACACTCAATGCCTTCTCTGAAAATTATTTTGAACAATTACTTCAGAAGCTCATTCAAAGTGTAAATGGTTGCGAAAACATACTCGACATCTTAGCAAAAAATAATCCTGACTCTAGAAAGCATCATGATAGATAAAAGGATTAGTGACAACTAGGTTGTTGTAGTGAGACATCCAAATTCACCAAAAATAAATGCAAAATTTATTTGTTTAAAAAAGCAGGAAAAATTATCTCATTTCTTCCTAAGAGACAGTCTCCACTTCTTCCAAAGCAACTATGTAAGTATGATGATATTTAACTTCAAAGAGATAGTATCAATGACAACCATATATCAAATGACTTCATCTTACAAGAACTCAGAACCGCAATTCAGAAATGCAAAAATGGTAAAGCGCCTGGTCTAGACGACCTAATGATTGAGCAAATTAAACATTTTGGTCCCATCACGGAAAGATGGCTTCTGCAATTCTATAATGGTTGTCTGAAGCGGAAACAGATCCCTGCCATCTGGAGGAAAACTAAAGTTATTCCCTTACTAAAACCTGGAAAGGGTGCAGCTGATCCCAAGAACTACCGACCGATTTCGCTCCTTTGCCATTTGTATAAAATCTATGAAAGAATGTTGCTAAATAGACTCACTCCCATTGTTGAAAAACAACTCATACCTCAACAAGCAGGTTTCCGACCTGGAAAGAATTGTACAGCACAAGTCCTTAATCTGACTGAACATATTGAAGAGGGATATGAGAAAGGATACATTTCCGGGGCTGTCTTCGTGGATCTCACAGCAGCATATGACACCATTCAACATCGACAATTATTGCACAAAGTCTACTACATCACTAGAGACATTAATTTCACCAGAACTGTGCAGACACTTTTGGAAAACCGGCGATTCTATGTGGAGTTCCAAGGAAGAAAGAGTAGATGGAGAAGTCAAAGGAATGGCTTGCCTCAGGGTAGTGTCCTTTCCCCCATATTGTTCAACATATTTACAAATGACCAGCCTCAACCTTCTCTTACAAAGAGTTTCATCTATGCAGATGATCTTGCCTTAGTCACACAAGCCAGAGATTTTGACACAGTAGAAAACCAGCTTACTGTTGCTCTCAAGGACCTATCTGAGTACTACAGAGTCAATAACTTAAGACCGAACCCTGCTAAAACTCAAGTTTGTGCTTTCCACCTACGCAATCGAGAGGCCTATAGAAAACTTACAGTGTTTTGGGAAGATCAAGAGCTTGAACATTGTTTCTACCCCAAATATCTGGGTGTCACCTTAGATCGAACGTTGACCTACAGAAAACACTGCACTAACACCAAGCAGAAAGTTGCTGCTCGTAACAACATCCTGCGGAAGCTCACTGGCAGCGTTTGGGGTGCAGATCCCAAACTACTAAGAACATCAGCCTTGGCCTTGTGTTATTCCGCAGCTGAATACGCATGTCCTGTATGGTACAAGTCATCTCATGCAAAGCAGGTTGATGTGGCCCTGAACGAAACCTGCAGGACAGTAACGGGATGCCTCAAAGCTACACCTATTGATAAACTCCATAAACTAGCAGGTATTGCTCCTCCAGACATAAGGCGTGAAGTCGCAGCCAAACTTGAGAGACATAAAGCAGATCATAACACCGATCACCTGCTACATGGATACCAGCTACCAATTAGTAGACTCAAATCTAGGAGGAGCTTCATGAGAACTACTACACCCCTCACCGGTCGGACTGGAGCAGCCAGACTATCTCAGTGGACAGCAAAATCTGACAGTAACGATTGGATGACTCCTTCTGAGACCCTTCCTCCTGGTGGAAATCAAGTCTGGACAGTGTGGAAGTCTCTAAATCGGCTCAGGAGTGGCGTCGGACGAACTAAGGACAATCTGTTTAAATGGGGCTTCATGAAGGAATCTTCCACCTTGTGTGACTGCGGAGAAGAACAGACAACCAAACATTTAATTAACTGTCCTAGATGTCCTGTATCATGTTCCACACAAGAGCTTGTTGATGTTTCAGACAATGCTGCTGCCGTTGCACAATTTTGGGCTAATACCGTTTAGTTTGTTCTTTTATGATTTGACCTGATTTGTTATATTGTATATATTGTAAATATTGTTGTAATGTTTTTGACTCGAAATAAATAAATAAATGACAGCTGACAGATTTATACCAAATGAATCAGTAAGAGATGGAACTGATCCCCCACAATACACAAAACAGATCAGATCACTGTTACAAAAGCAATGGAAACAATGCCAAATTTAAAAGAATGAAAATCTCAAAGATCGGCAATGTTTTACAGAAGCTCAAAATTTAATCCAGAATTCAATGCGAGATACTTTTATTAGTCCACAATGAAACACTATCTTGAAACCTAGCAGAAAATTAGGGATTCTGTTTGTATCATAAGTACACCAACAGCAAGATGAAATTAATACCTTCACTGTGTGATAGCAACACTACTGATGACAGTGCACACTTAAGTGGATTTACTAAAGACAGTTTTCTGAATTCCTTTACCAAAGAAGATGAAGTGAAAACAAAATCATCGTGTGGCACTGTTGACCGGAGACCCCATCTGGGGAAGTTCTGCCACCGGGTGCATGTCTTATTTCAGGTGACACCCCACTGGGCGACTTCTGCATTGGTGGTGGTGATATGATGAGGACAACACAACATCCAGTCCATGGGTAGAGAATATCTCCAACCCGAATATCTCCAACCCGACTGGGAATTGAACTCAGGCCCACTGTACGGTTGGCAAACAAGTCACTTTTCAGCTAAGCAGGCAGACAGAAGATGAGGTAAATATTACCGAATATGAATCAAGAAGAGTTGCAACATGAGTAACTTAAAAGTAGATATCCCTGTATCCTCAGTAAAGTGAAGTACCTTAAATCACTTAATAAAGGAATATATAGCAATTAGGTTCCTTTGTGCGTATGCTGATACAACAGATTCATACTTAGGCAATTATATACAACTGCTTGTCCGATGAAAGACATGTACCTAAAGATTTGAAAGTTGCACAGGGCACCAATACTCAAGAAAGGAAACAGGAGTAATCTGCTGATTGGCAGAACCATGTTACTGATGTTGATATACTGTATAATTTTGGAGCATATACTAAGCTTGAACATTAAGAATTACTTCAAAAGAAACCAGCAACTGACACTTGGCACGGCTTCAGAAAATAAAGTTCTAATGAAACACAATTAGCTCTATACTATTACAAAAAGGGGAGAGAGAGAGAGAGAGAGAGAGAGAGAGAGAGAGAGAGAGAGAGAGAGAGAGAGATTGTCAGGGAATCTCAAACTGATTCCATATTTCTTGATTTCCAGAAGGTTTTTGCACCACATCTCACAAACAACTTCTAAGCAAATTACGTGCATATGGAGTATCATCTCCAGTGTGTGACTAGATTTGTGATTTCCTCTCAGAAAGGTCACAGTGTCAAAACCACTTGCAACATGATGTAGACAAGATATCTTTATGGTGTTAAAAGTAGAAACTGACCTCAATTAATGAAAAGTGTGATGTCATTACCATGAGTATGAAAAAGAATCCCTCAGATTTCGGAACTATGATAAATCACACAAATCTAATTCAGCTAAATACCTGGGGATTACAATTACAAACAACTTAAATTGGAATGATCACATAGATAATGCTGTGGAAAAAGTGAAGCAAAGACTGCAATTTATTCATAGAACACTTAAAAGATGTAACAGGTCTATTAAAGAGACTACCTGCACAGCACTTTGCCATCCTCTTCGGAGTATTGCTGAATGCTACGGGTCGTGTAACAAATAGGATTGATGGAGGACATCAAAAAGTTTCAAAGAAGGGTAGTGTGTTTCATATTATTACAAAACATGTGAGAGAGTGTCATGGATATGAAATGTGAGTTGGGCTGGCAATCATTAGCGCAAAGTGTTTTTCACTCCAGTGGGACCTGGTTCACGAAATTTCAATCACCAGCTTTTTCCTCAGAATGTGAAACCATTTTGTTAACGCCAACCTATACAGGGAGAAATGATTATCGTAAGCGAGATCAGAGATTGCAAGGAAAAATTTAAGCATTTATTTTTCCCATGCACTGTTCGTCAGTGGAATATTAGAAAAATAGTCTGAATATGGTTTGAAGAAGCCTCTGCCAGGCAGAGGAGTCATGTGGATGCAGATTTCTGGCAATGCTTGATGACTGAAAAACACGTCAGGTGAGGAATATCCCAGTGTGTATCAGATGCCACATATAAGTTTAGGTATACTTTTGTGGAACTTATTTAGAACATTACCACACCTCATGGAGAAGTGCAGTGTATTAAATCACGTGCTCCAAGCCCTGTACACTCTCAAGAATGGTGTTAAGCATCCATTATTTACACTCTGCATAGTACTCTTTACTGCTCACACTGAAAATTACTTCCGGGTCTGTTGATGACTTTTCCAGCATCACATGCTGCACTCTGACTGTCGAGTAGTTTTCAATGTAAACCAACAAATCAGTTAATACCAGGGCAGATGAAAGATAGACATTGAAGCAATTCAGTGGCAGGCCACAATATTTGTTACCAGTAAGTTCGAACAACAAGCAAGTACTATGGAGTTCCTTCAGGATCTCAAATGGGAATCCCTGAAGGGAAGATGACATTCTTTCTGAGGAACACAATGGAAAAAAATTAGGGAATCAGCATTTGAAGCTGACTGCAGAATGATTCTACTGGTGTCAACATACATTTTGTGTAAGGTCCATGAAGATAATGATATGAGAAATTAGGGCTCATATGGAGGCAAATAGACAATTGTTTTATCCCTCGATATATCTGCAAGTGGAACAGCAGAAAATTATTTGAGGTTGTACAGGGTACCCTCCATTAGTACGTAGATGATGATGATGATGATGATGTAGATTTGCAAATCCAAGGAGGTATCAAAGCAAATCCAAGAAGCCATCCAAGTATTTTCTTCACCAGGTATCAGTGCATCACCCAATTTAAAGATTTATTACCAGGTATCAGTGTATCACCCAATTAAAGGATTTATGGAAGTCTAGAGACACCAAATTTGCATGGTAAACTCTATCAATGTCTCCTAGGATATCATGCATGAACACAGCATGCAGAGTTTTGGCAAATCAGCATTTTCAGTAATAAAATGAAAGGATCTGGGGTAATTCGGCCACCTGGTGCAAATCTTTTTATTTGATGCCACTTTAGCAACTTGTGCATTGATGGTGATGGTGGTAATGATGATGATGATGATGATGATGACAACACAACACCCAGTCCCCAAATGTTATAACCTGCAACCCGGCCGAGAATTGAATCCGAGCCCCCTGCAGGGAAGTGAGCTGCACTATGGAGACAGACCTTATTTGCAGTGTCCATACTTGTTTCCATGGAGATGCTCAGTTTGTTCCAGATATGTAATTATGCTTGAACCCAAAACAAGTTTCAGTAACCTGCCACAGATGAATTTGAGTTTTGTGATGTCCTTTAAGTTATCTGAGGCATCACATCTACGACAACAAATCATTTAGTCCTGAGCTGAAGACCCATATTCGACTTGTCAATGTTGAAACACAGCACTTACGCACCAAAGACATGGAAAATTATTTTGAGAAAGGACTGCATGCAATGAAGAGACCATGCAAGATTCCAAAGTCAACTAGGCCTATAAGGAGAGTGCTCTATATCAACCAATAAGTGAAGTAGGTAACTAGGGAGTAGGTTACCCCTGATTTCTTGAAGACAGTAATACAGCAACTATTGTTCAAGAAGCCATAGCAACTATATACAATTATTTAACTACAAAACTAATTGAGACTCAATCTGATACAATTTCTAAGAATAAAAATTCATGTGATTTTCCGTTACAACATGAGCAAAAGACTTCTTATAAATATAATTGTGTTGATGTAAAGGGTTTGTGGAAAACAAGATAAAATGAGCCATACAACAGCTTTAAGTTTCTAATCACTATACTGCAGATGGAGCCACAAGATATTAAATATCTGTGAATGACACTACTTATAAAAATTCATGTGCCTTTTTATTTTGTAACATTAAAATAAGAAAAGCCTCTCTCTCCACGTATCTTTGATGAAGTGATGTGATTTACCAACAATAAATAACACAGCAAGTCACAATCAAATTAAATCAGAAAGGACAATCATGCTTCATATAGAAACTGCTGAGTGACAGACAGACGTTTACATTGAAAAGTTTTACTTATCCCATGGAACATGCAACCCCCCCCCCCCCCCCCCCCACAAACACAAAGAGAGAGAGGGGGGGGGAGGGAGGGGGGGGGGAGAGAGAGAGAGAGAGAGAGAGAGAGAGAGAGAGAGAGAGAGAGAGAGAGAGAGATTTCTGCAGGATAAGAATTTATGATTTTAAAGTAAGACTAAATGCAAATCAGAGTTTAGAATGTTTGCAGCAGGATTTTGACAACCCTTTGTGCCCCACAGCAACAAATTAGTTTTACGAGTTAAGACACAATGAAACACTTGTGAAAACACTTAAGTTCCCAAGATAAATGGCATTAGCTGCTACAGAACAAAACAGGCACTGGGTCCAGATGATAATCAGCGAGGATCCTTGTTGCACTTCTAAACAATTTGGGTGAGCTACTGGGGCTATATGGGTTTATAAGATGCATAAAAATCTTTGGGTTAAAAGTATTTGAATTGTTGGTACCACATCTTCTAGCACCTAAACAAAAATTACCTGTTGTACTCCGCTGCAAAAATTAGATTCTAGGTGATCAAAACGAATATTTAATATAATAACAGATGATGAAACATGACTTCCCAAACCAGTCATGAAACTCATAAGCAGTCATGCATTTGGGTATTTTTAGATGAGGTCCTTAAATAACAGTGAGGAAAAATATTGTTGCCGAGTGCAGGGAACAGAGTGGTGAGCACATTATTTGCAGCAAGTGGCCACGCTGAAGTGGCTGCTGTAGATTAAGGCAACACAGTAGCTTAACAGTGATATTTGGTGTTTCCCTGCCCAGACTCTTCAAATAATTCCAGTAAAAACATCAAAAAAATGGTTTGTTTGAGATCTTGCTCTATCAAAACACTGTGACAGCTCAACTGATGATGAAAATCAAATTTCTGCTTAAGGAATTTTGGGTAAATTCTTACATTCTTTAGTCATGATATTGTTCTTCGAGATGTCTTCCAAGTTTCCTAACGAACAGAAAATGTTTCCTTATAGAAGCAGCCATTTCTGCATACGATCGATATCCGAAGGACCACTCAGAAGTAATGAAGCCTTCTCTAAGTGCTTGTAGCAAATACATCAGTCCATAGAACATCAGGGAGAGTACTCTGAAACGATATCTTCAAATGATATTTGCACCATATCAGTGCTGGTCTTACATTATATATATATATATATATATATATATATATATATATATATATGATGCTTATTGTATGTATATTTGCACCATATCACACACACACACACACACACACACACACACACACACACATTCATTGTAAAATTCAATAAAAGAGAAACACATTCTACTTTAATATCTTCTGTCAAAGGTTACTTGAGTTTCATATGAAGAAATGGTAGCTACACAAGGAGAGCATCTTTACCTGTTAAATGCTTCATTTACAGAGTATGAGAAGCAATTTAAATGGTTCAAATGGCTCTGAGCACTATGGGACTTAACAGCTGAGGTCATCAGTCCCCTAGAACTTAAAACTACTTAAACCTAACTAACCTAAGGACACCACACACATCCATGCCCGAGGCAGGATTCGAACCTGCGACCGTAGCGGTTGCGCGGTTCCAGACTGGAGCGCCTAGAAGCAATTGAATGAACTCAAAAATGTATGTAGGAGTGAGAGACCAAAATGATATACACAAGGAAGGAAGTGAAGTGAAAGAGAGTGTGATTCCACAAGTGTAATTCTTGTATTATTTCAGAGAAGGAAGATCAGTGTTTCATATACTGTTGACATCGAGGTCATTAGAGACTGAGCACAAACTCTGACTTTTGCAAGGATGGGTGGAAGGAAATTGGCCATACCCTTGGAAGTTGGCCATACCCATTCAAAGGAAGCATCCCAGCTTTTTGCCTGGAAGCTAAATCTGGATGGCTGGATGTGGATTTGGAATACCATCCTCTGGTATGCAAATGAGTGTGCTAACCACTGTGCTATCTCGCTCAGTATATTATTTCATAAGACATTGGGTGAAAATTGTGGAGAGGTCATACTCTACTCATATCTTCAGCAGTTGTTGAGGGCACTGACTAACTGATTTATGTAACTCAAAGGATCAACTAATTAATCTTTGTGCAAATAAGTCACCAAAAAGCTAACTTTAAATATTACTTTGGATACACACCCTGTTCAGACCCTGACGATCATGAAGACCAAAGCAATTTCTGTAAAACAGTACTGCAAGAGTTCAATAAAGTTTCCATCTACGTCAAAACCCTGTAGTTAGAAGTGCCGAAGCTCTACTTAGTTTATCATGCACGAAAAATGAGTGTATATTATTTTCATGCAAATATTTTTCTGTGCAAAGAAAATCAATAATTACAATTCTCTATGCAAAATTTTGCTTAAAACACACAACAAAGCATATTTTTGTGAATGCCAAAGAAATCTGATACTAGAGGAAGGCGCACTGCTGATATTTTGAAAAATGGAGATTAAGCGACAAATGCACTTTGTCGTTTTAAATATTTGATTGGCAAGCCCAAGATTATTTTAAGAAAAATACTAACAGCTGCTTTTGACAATTTCATCAATGTAGATGATGTGCACTGTGCTGGCTCCATCAGGAAACTGAAATGATAAACCTTTTTACAACTGTATTGTTTCTCAAAGAAAAAGAAGAGAGAGAGAGAGAGAGAGAGAGAGAGAGAGAGAGAGAGAGAGAGAGAGAGAGACGAACCCAACAATTAATATCCGACATGCACAAACATAGCTGCTACTGCAGAACAAATAATTTACCAGTCTACTCAATACACTGACATTCTGGCAATCCAAAACTTGGCTCTAACTAAAGCCCTCGATGAATTTCAGCCTCAAAATATGTTTTATCACGAGGACACTGGGGTTCGGTGTCACTAATTATATACATAAAAATATTTTTTCGCTGGGAATTCTTTCACTGCAATCAATTGCGCATGCTGTTACAACTACACTCACTCTCCAATCGTACAATATGAAGGATGAACAATATGATATAGGAAGCTTCATAAGCAAACCAAAAGCTGTCCTTCGCAGCAGGCTTTCAGAACAGATGACGAGGAAAGTATCAGGCTTTCCACTCGGCCCTTATAAAAAGTAATACGACAGAAAATGGGTGAATTAGGCGTGTCTGATAGGATGAAGTGGGCACCTGACACGTGAAGGGCTTCCGCTCAGTATGGTAGCGTCGATGCACAATCAGCTGATAACGGTACGGGAAGATTTTGCCGCAGACCTCGCAGGGATGTGTGCCAGGAGTATTAAGGATGGCAGAAGCCTGGGCAGCCACAGCACTCACACTCCCCTCTCCACAAGACTTTCCAGCGGACAGCATTGCACCCTGTGCACTGTTTGCAACCATCTCACTTTGTAGTTTGCCAAATACTTCATGGTACGCTAACAACTGGTTGAATTCCTCTACATTCACCTGCAAGAAAGGCAACTTTGGTAAATGACTGTGTAAACCAATAACACAAATTCAAAAATTACACATCTGATTTAAATTAACTACCAGTTACAGACGTACAAAGACAAAAAAAGTGATTGTAAACACTATTCAAATTTATAACAAACTAATGACACAGTACAACATGGCAAGCAAAGTGAGCTGATTGACTAGTTCATTCGTAATTTTCAGTTTCTTTTGTTTTTGTTAATTTGAGTAAATTGTTTTCAAATATAAAATTATACAGAAACAAAACTTTTGCTGACATATTACACAAAAGTGTATGGTATATCTATATTTTGCTGTATTTGCATGAAATAAAAACTGAAAATCATCAGAGAAATATAAATTATGTTAATGCCTCTTTCTACATTTGAGAGTTCTCTGCAGATTTTTACATTTACCCAAAAGTCTTTATCCAAGATAACTTCCTGGTCAGATCACATTCTGACACATATAAATGTACAAATATGTACAGTACTATCACCCACATTAAGAGCTTCTACTAATACAGGATGCTGTAGAAACAATCTACCATTTTATTCTAGGCCCTACAGGAATACTACATACAGTGTGTAAAGGACAAGAGTGGTAAATGATAAGTAACGTAACACCATTTTATGACAAAATAGCCCTAGTCATGTTGTTCTTTCATCATGTCTGTAAGATAACCACCAACCCTTGTGAGGCACTGACAGAGTCAATGAACAAGTCTGTACATTATTTTCACTGACATTTCAAATTGAACTGTGGAATTTCTGTGGATTCCTCTTACTCTAGTATTGCAGAATTTGCTTGATGACACTGTGTCAGTTCAAAGTGTGCCCATCCAAGAATCAAATTAGGAAGAATGTCCTTATCCTCATCTAACAGGGCAATTTTGTCATGAAACCCTAAGAAGTTTCACTATTAGGTAAAATCAATAAGCAGTTCCAAATCATCTATTCAGTCACTTGTTGATCATAAAGCCACCAAAAGGGAAAATGACAGAGAGAAGGCCAAAATACTGAATTTGGTATTTTTAACTGGTTTCACCACAGTAGATCATAATACGATCCATTCTTTTAATCATCGTTTGAAATCTGAAATGGCAGATATTTAGATAGCTAATCACAGAATCGAAAAACAACTGGAATCGCTTTGTAGTAGAAAGGCATAAGGACCAGATGAGATTCCTGTAAGATTCTACACAGATTATGCGAAGGTACTCGCTATCCTTCTGCAGTAGTTTATCATAGGCGACTGAAGCAACAAAGGGTATCTAACCGATTGGAAAATACAACGGCGGTTTCCATTTTCAAGTAGGGTTGTAGGACAGATGCACATAATAATGGAGCTGTATCGTTTACCTCATTCTGTTGTAGAATTATGGAACATGTTTCATGCTCATATATTACGATTTTATTTCTCTGTAAAAATCAATGTGGTTTCTGCACACAGAGATCTTTCAAAACAGGTTATTCTGTTCCTCCACAACATCCACAGCTCTGTAGGCATCAGTGCTCAGGTTGATGCCATGTTCCTCAACTTCAGGACAGCATTTGAAAAATGCCCCACACTGTTTATTAGTGAAAAAGTGAGCTTACCAAGTATCAGAACAGATTTGTGACTGGATTCAAGATTTCCTTCCTGAAGGAACTCAACATGTCGCTCGTAACGAACAAAATCGACAGATGTACTCAAAGACTACCCCCAGGAAGTGTGATGATGTTATTGTTTACAATGTATATGAATGATCTAGTAGAATGTGTTCAAGCTCTTTAAGGCTGTTTGCAGATGATGCCATTGTCAATAGCAAAAGCAAAAGACAGTAACAATTTGCAGAAGGACCTAGAGCGCATTCATTAATGGTGTAGATATTGGTAGTTAACCCTGAATGTAAATAAATGTAACACACCGCGCTTACGTAGGAAAAGAGATTCACTACTGTACAACTACACTATCTGGGTTGGCCTTAAAGTGGAATGACCACATAAAAGAAATAACAGGAAATGCAGATGCCAGAGAGAGATTCATACAAAGAATTTTGAGGACATGTACTTCATTCACTAAAGAAGTGGCTTACAAAGTGCTTATTCAACTGATTCTTGATATTGTCCATCAATAGGGGACCCATAGCAGGTAGGGCCGAGAGAAGAGGTAGAGAAGATCCAAAGAAGAGGGGCGTGTTTCATCACAGGATCATTTGGTTTGCATTCGAGAGTTACAAAGGTGTTCAAAAACCTCCTCCAATGGCACATGCTACAAGTGAGGCATTGCACGTCACACAGAGGTTTACTACCGAAATTTTGAGAAAGTACTTTCCAGGAAGTCAGACAACATATTACTTCCTCTCACATACACCTCACAAAATGACCATAATGAGACAATTTGACAAATTAGAGGCTTACCAACAATCATTTTTCCCACATGCCATTTGCAATTGGAAAAGGGAAGGGAGGATTTTAGTGGTACCAGAAGCACCCTCTGACACACACTGTCATCTGGCTTGCAGAGTATAGGTGTGGATGTAGATAAAGTATGTACTGAATTGCTTCTAGGAGGCATAGTTGTGCTCAAATAACTCATGGGTCACCCGATTTTCTCGAATCTGCATTGCGCACAGCTTTCCCACTGATTTCTTATTTGTGGCACTTGCAGCACCACAAAACCGATCGACCCATCTCCGAATTGTGTGCTGTTCTTGTACACTCTCCTGTTTGCCAATGCTGAATTGTTGCTGCTGCGTAGCTACCAGAGTTACAACTTTTAACATGCGTTTGAATCACAAAAGCATGATGCTTCAAGTTCCAGCAACCCACTGTAACTGAAATGGCATCCTTCCTGCTACACTCTAACCTGCTCAGTTTTATCCTCACTGCTGGTCTGACCCTGCTCAATTTAATCCCCACTGTGGGACTGTGCAAGCTACCAACCATGGAAAGTAGTACACTGTTTCTGCCAAACCCTGTACAATAAATATTTTCCTAATTTTATTTTCATCTGTTATTGTGTTAAGATTAAAAGACCACCAGATAGTAAAACATTTACATTGAAATACTTGTACAGTGCCTACTATTAGTAACAGGTATCATGTACCAACTGTCCTTATGTTGGTTGTATGAACAGTACAGCAACATAAGACACAAAAGAGACACACACATATAATTTGAGACAGGAACAAATGTAACAAGCAATACAATTCCATTAAAAGAAACAATATACATTGAGTCATAACTTCAACCTCAAATTTTCAATCAAATTTCAGTTCTTTGTTCTCAAATGTCACCAATCAACTGCCTTCATCTCACATAAACACTGGAATATAAATTTCATTTTTTGTACCTACAGTTACTGCCATTTCCTTCGCGGCTACCTTTTTCTTGCCTAATGCAGGTTTTTGAATGGCTTTCAGTCCTGTTCTTTACCTATATTTTCAGTTACTATCACTGATATGTCCTCCCTACTGGTGTCAGTATGAATTCTTAATTTTGAAAATTCAGAATTAAATTTATTCCTCTGCTTGTCATACCTATTGCAGTATCTCCTGTTTCACATTTCATGGTCAGTCTCATTTGTCTTCCGTAATTTAATCCAGCATATTTCTGTTTCACATTTTTTATGAAACAATATTAATAATATGTTCATACTAGGCTAGTTTGTGTGTGTGTGTGTGTGTGTGTGTGTGTGTGTGTGTGTGTGTGTGTGTGTGTGCCCATATTCTATCAATTACCTAATGTCTCCACTACATGGTCACGTGTTGCTTGTATTCATCCCACTGAGAGAGGAGGTGTGACGCTGTAATGCCATTGAAAAGAAATCAAAATCTGTAGCTACAAAGAGAGCCCTAAATTGACGTTCAACTTTGTAAATTATGTTGTGTAAGTTTCACCCTGAGTAGTAGTAGTAGTAGTAGTAGTAGTAGCTTTATTCATCCTTAGTGAAGTGTAGTCAAGCATCTGGTTTTTCTCTGCGATGTAATCCAATGGGAGTGGAGAGAACTAAAAACTGAGCCAAAGAATGGGCTAAATACCTGCTTGTTTAGTTACAAATGAAGATACCACTACTACAAAACTTTCAAGAGTGGGGCAGTAACTGCAGTTTAGTATTCTGGAATACAACTTTCATTGGGTATGAAAAACAACAGCCAAAACCCTGCTTTCGTGATATGGTCTCTACATCAATGACAAACATGATACAGAGCAGTGAAAACTCAAGCAAAACATTCATAAACCCCTCACTTCCAAATGCTCTTTACAACCACATCTGCATCTATCTAAAGTGAAAAAAGGAAAAAAAAATCATTTCTGGAGAACAGCTGTTTAGTGTGTTCCTGAAGTGCACTGATAAGGATGAATTAAAGAATCATTGTAAACTCCCAACGTCCACCCGAAACACCAACTCCTGATGTTTTACCAGCATATTAAAGTTTCTTTGCATTCTTTGGAATGCATATGACCGTCACTATTTTATTGGGCCTGGGTTTTGTCTGAAGAGTCCAGCCCTTTCAACGCAAGTCATGTACTAACAAGTCGAATGCACACAAAGGTGAAACAGCCACGTATATATGAAAATGATGCTACACCTAAATTATGATAATTCTTGATTAAATGTAATACAATGATCAATGAAGTTGCTTTGAAACTCTAGTTTGACCAATTTTTAGTACTATTCATATCAGTCTGAAATCCTTAACAAGCAGGATTAATGAAAGAGAGAGAGAGAGAGAGAGAGAGAGAGAGAGAGAGAGAGAGATATGTGTGATTAATTTTTAAGTCAATATGATAAAACAATAATAATCTGATCAAACAGTCCAAATGTCATAGGTGTATAGACAGTTCATAGTGTCCAATGGACCAAGTATTTCAGTGATCAGACATAGTCAGGTGTGCACATAAACTGACCTGGTAGCACATGGCCAACTTATATTTCTCTCACCCCTCCCCCACCCCTGTGAGCACTTCTCTATGTAGTCCACACCAGAGGACACGCGTCAGCGGACAATGTGCAAATACAAAGTAATAAATAAAAATGTAAACACAAAACTGCGTTAAATTGCTCTAGTTCTAGTTTTATCATTGCAGTTTTTTGCATGATATCTTCCACAGTGTTTACTGCACAGTACACACATGCAGTCCTTATCTGGCTAGTGGAATCTCTTGTTTCGGCAGAACTTGTGGTGAAAACCATGTGTTGCTTATCATGTTATTACATGTTGGAGTTCACTGTTTGCCAGTTTCCATTCTTCCATCATCATGTCATTGGCTGATTACAAGTCGTTCCAGACAGGACTAATTGAAGTATGCTTTTGAAGGTCTTGGTGTTTGGCACAGCATATGCATTCTGATATCTTCTCTGAAGAAGGTTACTTTCATTAAGACATCAGCCAGTCTTGAAAGTGCTATCTTCCCAATGCCCAAGATTCGTTTTATATAGCGGGATTTGACTTTATCTAATGTTATGAGGCCACTGAATTTTAGTTTGCCCCAGATTATGTGAATATTGTAAGTTGCTATTGGTGCAAATAGTGTCAGTGTTATTTTTATTGAGAGTTTTTGAGGCTGTTAGATGTTGTAAATAGCTTTTATTTCTGCTGCCGCTCTTTTTTCCGCATGGGTGTTGAATGATGTTGGCATTGTATGCAGAGTAACTCCATATTTGTATTTTTGTGCCACTTCCAGTGATTTCTTTTAAAGGGCCCACTGGTCTTTTGGTGGGAGGTTACCACCTCTTATGAAAATCATCTGTTTTATTTTGCTGCTGTTTACATGTAGGTCATTTTCCAGAGCCCGTGACATGAGTCCGTTTAGCAACTTTCGTAGCTCTTATTTGTCTTCCTGAACCTATTACCGCATCATCAGCATAAAGTAAGTGTTGCTGAGCTGTCCAAAATAATCTTTGTGATGTCTGCTGTCAAGACGTTGTACAGTGTCATACTGATTGGGACTCCTTGTTGTATTCCATTTTTTTGGGTTATATTCTTGGACATGGTGATATCATTGGATATTTGGATGTGGTTATACCTTAAGAAGTCTGAAAGTAGTCCTGTTATTTGGAGCATGTTACTAATCAACAGGCTGAATTTTCAGATGATGTTTTTCTCTTAATACTGTCGAAGGTATTGCTATAGTCTATAAAAAACGACAGGCAGGCAAAAGGCAGTATTTACACAAACCTTCTTCAGTACATATGTGCATCTTTTATCCAGATAGCACACTGGTACATGGTAAAAACAAAGTGGTCGCCTCTTTGTTCATGACTTTGTGCGTCCCCACAGGTTGTCCTGTCAAAGAGGGTGCAGAAGGTGTGTAATATTCTATTTAAAGTAAATCCCCTAGCCCCAAGAACACATTTCCGAAATGGGACAGTGTCACCAACTGGGACTGCAACTATAATGTAAGCAAGACTTGGGAACCAGCACTGGGTCTAATTGAAAAGACACTGAGCAAACACAATGTTCTGGTGGCCTGGACAGACAGAGTTCCTACATCCACGCCACGGCACCCGTGGTACTCTGTCGGCCACAGATACCGATGCCATCGCATGTTCTGTTGCTGACACACGCTCTCAGGCATGGACAGTGCAGGAGGAGGAGCTATATCTCAGCTACGCACCCTCAGGAGGTCAGTTCATCAGCATACCAGACGATGGCGACATATCTGATCGCTGAAATACTGTGCCTGTTAGACACTGTGAACTGACAGTATACCCATAGATTATTCAGTCAACAAATACACTGGGAGAGACTCAAGTATCACAATAAGAATCTGTAAAACGATATACTACAGGAAATACTGTTTCAATGTAAGGGCTAACTCTTAAAAATTTGTATAGCTAATGTCAGGTGATGGACCAATGTACCAACATCTTTCTTCTTGCATAAAATATGTGAACGTAACATGGGGGAAAATTATACTGCTATATTTACTACATAAAATTACATATGCAGGGAAGGAACAAAAATCATCAATGCTCATAAGGAACTATGAACAAGAAATCAAGAAGCAAAACTGGATATCTCAGGTAATTCTGAAGAGTCTAACACACACACACACACACACACACACACACACACACACACACACACACACACACACATTCCGAATTACTTTATTAAAGTAAATCATTAGCCGTAAAAACAAAAATAGGAACTGGAAGAGAGATCTAAGCGAAGGTAAATGAGTATTACACTACATACATAACAAAATGTTTTAAGAGAAATTGTTAGTAGAAAATGAACATGGGGAGATAGTGAAGAAAATACTTACAGGCCTGAGTTTATGCGAATGGTTAACAATTATAGACAAAATTCTCTGGAGCTGAATTTTAATTCAATTCTGTCGCAAAAACTTGCAATCAAATCATATTAACTGCACAGCAAGAGTAGCTGCATCTACATACACACCCTGCCAGTCACCATACAGTGCATGCCAGAGGGTACATTGTACCACTACTACTCATTCCCTTTCCTCTTCCATTCGCAAATGAAGCGAGGCAAAAATGACTGTCTATATGCCTCTATAGAAGCACTAATTCTCTTACATTGTCTTTGCAGTCTTTACGTGAGGTGTACAGTGGGGCAGTACAATCGTTCTGCAGTAAGCTGCAAATGCCAGTTCTCTATATTTCCTCAACAGTGTTCTGTGAAAAAAGGTCATCTTCCTTCCAACAATTCCCACTTGACTTCATGGAGCATTTCCTTAATATTCATGTGCTGATTGAAACTATCGGTAAGAAATCTAGCAGCACACTTCAGAATTTGATGTCTCCCATTAATATGATATGCTGACGATACCAAACACTTGGAGCAATACTCAAGAATAGGTTTACCAGTATCTTACACGCACTCTGCTTTATAGAGTAGCAGCATTTACACAGAATTATCTAGATATAAAAAAGTCAACCATACGTATTTCCTAATAGTAAACTTACTTGCTCATCCATTTCATATCACTTTGCAACATTATGCTTACATATTTTATCGATGTGACTGTCAGGCAGCACGACTACCGTATTTACTCGAATCTAAGCCGCACTTTTTTTCCAGTTTTTGTAATCCAAAAAACCGCCTGCAGCTTAGAATTGAGTGCAAAGCAAGCAGAAGTTCTGAAAAATGTTGGTGGGTGTTGCCACGACTAACTTCTGCCGTCGAATATATGTAGTGCTACACAGGCACGGTTTGTAGACACAAAGATAAATACTGGCACCAAAACCTCTGCGTCAGTAAATGAATTAAAAAAAAAAAAGGTGGAAGACGAGCTTTCAATTTCCGTATTGTTCATCTTCGAATGTAGCAGCACTGCATTTTGGTACATTATCCAACGAAGCAAATACAAATTCCGTATTGTTCATCTTCGAATGTAGCAGCATTTCATTTCAATGTACTACGAAAATCCGACTGGCAAGACTGTTTGGGATGTTTGTCAATACGGCCAACTTTACGTTCTGAATTTTTTCCTACCTGTGAGAAGAGATGGGCTAATAGGAACTTTTATGAATTGTGAATCACATGCAGTATTCACTTCACCATAAGAATAATACGAATATAAACATTTTGTCATATATTGTTTCGTGTTTGCTGCTATCTCATTTAAATCCTGTCTGCCTAATAAACTACGAAACTAGAGTGAGACAACAGCAAACGCAGAAGAATATACATATCATGTGATGTTTATATTCGTATTATTCTTATGCCTAGTAGTGATACAGTCAGAAATGAAGCACGGCAATTTACTAGATTTTTAAATCTAAGATGACTAATTTCTGTGCAGAATGTAATGAACTAAAGAGGCGCCTGCAAAGATTTTCAAACGGAGAAAAATTTTCGCTAAACTTTCGTTCAGAACATCATCTATCATACGCAGTCTATTATTTGGTTCTTGTTGATCATTATCAAAGAAAGCAGTAGTGTAAGTAACAACAAATAGCAGTGTCTTGCCATTGTTTCGTTAACGAGACGATTCCTCTCCTTTTTTTAATTGTAAGCGGCGGTAGCGCGCACAAAAGCAAGCCTTGCCGCAAGCGGCGACAGGCCGTAAACACACACTATCAGAATGCGACAAACAATGCATGACACAGTACAGTAACGCATTTTCAGCTTAGAGTGACGTAAACACCTATAACAAAGAAAACGGCGCTTATCAGATCAAAGAAAAATAAGCAATCAATTCAAACCAGACGAAGCACGTGAAAAAGGAAGGGTACACGTATAAATACGGACGGAGCGCCTGACGCATAGCAATGGCTACCTGGTAAACCTTAACTGCTAAGCTTACGACTCGAACCAAACTACTGTAGCTGTATCATTATTCATTCAAGCTAAATTGTGTCTAATATTACAATAGACCAACTTTGTTTCGATTTGGAGATGGCCTTAAACTTTTCTCTCCCCTTGAATTTCGAGTCTCAAATTTCAGGTGCGGCTTAGATTAGGGAAAAATTTTTTTCCTTGATTTCGAGACTCATTTTTCAGGTGCGGCTTAGATTCGAGTAAATACGGTACTACTTTGTTAGAAAATTATAGGATAGTGTTTCCTACTCACCTGCATCAGCCTACATTTTTATATATTTACAGCAAGCTTTAATTCATCACATCAAGGAAAAATTCTGTCCAAGCCATCTTTTATCCCTCTAAAGTCATTTGACTAAGTGAGTTTCCCACGCACTACAGTATCGGCAAACAGTTGCAAATAATTCCTCAACCCATTTGTCAGATCATTTATGTCTATACAAAACAATAGCTGCCCTATCACACTTCCCTTAGGCATTCACGATGATACTTGCCTCTGACAAACACGTGCCATCCAGAATGATGTACTGGGTTGTATTGGTTAAGAAGTCTTCAAGCCACTTACACATCTGAGAACCTATTCCGTATGTTTGGACATTCATGAACAGTTTTCTGTGGGGCACCATGTGAAATACTTTCTGGAAATCTAGGACTATGGAATTTGTCTTTTGTCCTTTTTCCACGGTTCACAGGGTATCATAGAAGAAGGGGAAAGCCGAGTTTGATTCACGCGATGCTTTCTAAATTTGTGCTGAGGGCAGAATCAGAGATTATTCGAACTTTGATACTCAAATATTCTGCAACAAACTGACGTTAATGATGTTGGTCCATAATTCTGCGGGTCCCTTCTTTTAGCCTTCTTATGCACACCGTCACCAGCTTCCTTCCAATCGCTTGGAGCTTTGTAGTGTGTGAGAGATTTGTGATAAACATTAGCTAAATATGGGGCCATTGCTGCGGAGTACCATGTAAAACCAAAATAGTAGTCCACCTGGACCTGGCGACTCTTTCAGTTGCTACTCAATTGACCGAAATGCCTATGTCTATACGCTTAATGGCAAGTGAGATGGCAAATGATGGTATGTCTGTAATATACCCTCCTGGGTGAATGACTTTGTGAACACGAAATTTAAAAATTCAGTTTTTCTTTTAATGTCTTTTACTGCCAAAACAGATTGTCTGACGAGTAACTCAATGGAAGTCTTTGATTTGCTTAACAATTTTATGTAGGACCAGAATTTTCTCGCGTTCTCAGCGAAATCGTTAGCTAACATATTACATTGGAAGTAGTTGAATTCTTTGCCCATCAATCTTTTTATAGATGCACGAATATCTACCAACTTTTGTCTGCTGAAATTTCTGTGGTATTTTTTGAATCAGGTTGCAATAAACTTTTTTATCAGCATTTTTGAAATTTTGTTACTGAACCATGGGCAATCTTTTCTGCCCTTCATCCACTTACTCGGGACTTACTTATTCACAGCATGATTAATAACCAGGTTAAAATTTGCCCATAATTCCTGTAGTTCCATGATACTGGAACTTAATGTTATCCTTTCATTGTCTTGCTATGATGGTAATATCAGCTTATCTGCTCTTTCCACTATAAAAACTCTTCTAGCTTTCTATTGGTATGACAACTACCTCAAACCAAAAGATCACGAGATCGAATCCCAGATAGACCATAGATTTTTCAGTCTGCCTTTAACCCACCTTTCATCTCTCAACGATGTGAAGATTTGCTAAAGATGCAGAAGATGGTAAAATGGTGACCAATTGAAAGACTCGCACCATACCACTGAGTCACATGAAATAATAATAATAATAATAATAATAATAATAATAATAATAATAACTTCATCATCATCATCATCACAATCATAATCTTCACCATCACCTGGTTAAGACTGTCTACTGCTAAAAAGTTTGCACGCTTTTTAACTGGATAGTATGCAAGTGCCCCTACACTTGGTTCATAACATTAATTAATGTCTTGTGCAATGGAAAAAGTGGAATAATAACATTGCAAAAACTAGACAGTCAACTGATAACTTTTGTGAATTACGAGTCAAGAGTTTCAAATCTTATCTGGGAAGAAAAAAGAAAGATAGTATTTATTCTAAGAAGTATTTTTTCTTTGCTTATTATAGTTAAATATTGCACCAGCACAAATTTTGGAAGATAATTCGACAAAGTAAACAACTGTGACATTTTATGCTTATACAATGCAGATGTGACAGGGTATAATTTATGGAAACCAGGGAAAAACTTCATTATTCGTAAAGGTTGTACCATGATTAGACCTGCAAAGCCCATATTTCACACAAAGAAGTATCAGGCAAAACAACTAACTCCAATTCAATAAGAACGTTACTACTACGTAAAATAGAAGTGTTCATTTACCAAGTGCTGGCATAAAGATACTTGTAGCAGAGAGGCAAGATAACAAAAAAGAATAAAATATAACCTTTATTTTATTTCATAGTTTACAAAAAAATTGCTTCAACCAGACAACAATTGTGGGTAAGGAATCAGTGTAAAAATGATTATGATAGTTGAGATTAAAGACATAGGGGTTGATGAAAAGGAATGCATTAAAAACAATCAGATGATTTGTTAAAGCAGCAAAGGAAAAAAACTTTGCATCAACTTTGAGACTGTAACGAGTGTTTGGTGTTCACACTTTTTATTGAGGTTATCAATACCATTACATAAATATTGCAAGGCAGATTTTAAACAGTTGCAATAAAGTACTAAAATGGTAAGTTCAGTTCTGAACAGTGAACAAAAGCTACTTTCACCCCCCACCCCCAAAGAAAACAAAATGGTAAAATAACACAGCAGATTTCTGTAGTTAATTGTTTTTTTTACGGCCAGGAAAGGATGCATACACATTCTCTGGGGACATTATGACTAGTGATGCAACAGACCTCTGCTTCCGCTTCCAGAACTGTGGGAGTTCAACACATCTTTTCACATCCAGTTCCACATTCGGTTCTGCATTTTTATATCTGAAGTTTATCCCAACTTTTAACAATGTGAGATTATCTATGCATGCGCTTATTGACCCAATGTGCCAGCTGCTGCGCAGACATGAGTTTGTTGGGTGGGGCGTGTAGCAAACGTGCCCGTAGTGACTGTTGCATTTATTGGGTTATTATGCAGTCATCTCTGTTCATTGCTGTGAAAGTACAGCTTTTCTCACTCGTCAATCTACTTTGTGTTACTATACAATATTACTATATTGTAAAGAGTGTTTTTTTTTTTTTTTTTTTTTTTTTTAGTCCACAGTTTTGTGGTGAAATGTTAGTTAAGAGTGCAATAATGAATGGAAAAGCAAACCTTATGTAGAGCTATTTCACTGAGATTAATGATCGGGGTACCAAATGCAAAATATGTGACAAAGTAGATTCATGAAAAGGGTGGATGAACACTGCATTGAAGAGTCATCTTAAATCGTTACATGTTGAGAAATTTGCAGAGGTTGAGAAGTTAGATGAAACTATTAAACTTTCAGTGAGGTGGAAAAACAAAAGATTGGTCAATATTTATATAATAATGTAGTCGGTACTAATAATATAGTTTCATTATTATAAGGTAAGCTCAGTCTGTTGCTGGTGCAAAACTGCTTTATCCGAATGATTCACAATATGGTAACATTTTAAAGAGCTCACCCCATGCTTAGTTCCAGTTGTGTTGTGTTGGTAGAAGTTGATAGATAAATGTGACTTTTCTCTTTAATGATATGAATATAATAGAGGGAAACATTCCACGTGGGAAAAATATATCTAAAAAGAAAGATGATGAAACTTACCAAACAAAAGCGCTGGCAGGTCGATAGACACACAAACAAACACAAACATACACACAAAATTCTAGCTTTCGCAACCAATGGTTGCCTCGTCAGGAAAGAGGGAAGGAGAAGGAAAGACAAACACTCGCGCACACACACACATATCCATCCACACATACCATATCTAAAAAGAAAGATGATGAAACTTACCAAACAAAAGCGCTGGCAGGTCGATAGACACACAAACAAACACAAACATACACACAAAATTCTAGCTTTCGCAACCAATGGTTGCCTCGTCAGGAAAGAGGGAAGGATGTGTGGATGGATATGTGTGTGTGTGTGCGAGTGTTTGTCTTTCCTTCTCCTTCCCTCTTTCCTGACGAGGCAACCATTGGTTGCGAAAGCTAGAATTTTGTGTGTATGTTTGTGTTTGTTTGTGTGTCTATCGACCTGCCAGCGCTTTTGTTTGGTAAGTTTCATCATCTTTCTTTTTAGATATATTTGACTTTTCTCTTTGCTGCATATAACAGTCTTTGGCACCAAATGAATACACCACTGTAATACGTGAGATGCACATGAGCGTAAGTTGGCAGCACTGCAGGAAATTTAAACTGGTGTGATGTCCCTGCCCTCATCCAATTTGAGGTGAGCACTTTATAAAATTATCTCACTATATATAAAAATGTTTCTACGAATTTTATCTTCCATTTACTTATACAAGAGTGATTGTACTCATGTAACTGTTTATAATTTGAAACAATACCACTCATGTTGCATTTATTCATTAGACTGTTACATTTATTTATTGCTTACCAAGTGTTGGTAACATCTTTACCCTCCTAAGTTCTAAAATAAACACTAATGATGGTAAACAAGTTACTGAAACCTAGTACGGAGTATGAAGAATAAAATCAATATTTATAAATTAACATCCTACAGGGAAATAAATATTTAATTTCTTGGGATATTTTACTATTTTTACAGTGCCGTCATCATAGGTATCTTTGACTCCAGCCAAAGATGCTAAACAGCAACTTACATTGCAATAAAGTCTGCAAGTAAATGCTTATTGGGATTCCTCACACCTAAAGTCTCAACAAATGGATCGTGTGATTGATGAAAAGGTTGCCTTCCAGAACTTATCATATAATTTTATCAAGGGATCTGGCTTACACAGAATAATGAATGCTGCTCTTCCAAAGTATAAGTTGAGAGGTCATGATTTTTTTACTTAGTATTTGTGCAATAACTTGTACAATAAGCTGGCAAGACAAATCAAAAATTTACTTGGAGAATTTGAAAAATATCTTTCACAACTGACACATGGTCTGCTATACATTCCAGAACTTCCTTACTTGGTTTAACTTATCTTGGTATTTCAAAGGATTTTTAGAAGATGTCTATAATTTTGAAATGTGATGTCATAACTGGGCACTGTACAAGTGATGTAATATCAACAAAATTTGAAATGATACTTCAAGAATGAGGCATAAATCACCAAGCAGTGTATTTTATTGTTTGCGGTTGTGGATGTAACATGATTAACGCATTGCAGTTGCCTGGCTTTGATGATGTGAATTGTGCAATACACCACATATAAATTTGTAATCAAGCTGCTGTGGGATCACAGGAGTGGCTCCTACAACTTACCGCTAAACTGAAAGGAATTGCCACCCATTTCAATCATTCCTCGGTCACACAAAATGAGCTGGCAAAAATACGAAGGTAACACCTTAATCAACCAGCTTTATCTGTCATTCAGAATTGTCCAACAAGTAAATATTGTTAAATATTCATAAATGAATTTATAAATGAACTTTAATTTTATAGTATATCTTTAGTGTAAGTATTGTTTGCTTTGTTTTTTTGAAAATCCTACCAGTTAATTTAATTTCTACTAGTTCCAGCTGGAATAACACGCTCTATATAATGGAACACTTATCAGAGCTCAAGGATTCGCTTGTAATTATGTTCAAATCCAATCACAACCATCTCCACTGAACACTGGCTAAATGTTCAGAAATTTGCAGAAGTAATGAAATCTTTCGAAGAAACTACTAGAAACTCCGGCACTTCTCAGAAGCATTTCATCAGTCATAACAGTAATTCAAATTCTTGCAACTACTTTACAGCAAGAAGAAAATACTTCAGAACAATTCCAAAAGCTACATGATGAATTGGATTCAGGCATGAGATCTGGAGAACTGACCAAAAATTTTAAGTACATAACTATGATGTATTTAAATATGTGATACAAATCAAAATTTTTCAAAGGCATTGTCAAGAGCAAATTGAGTCCTTACACTTAATTTGATGATGATGAAAACCAGAGGTCCAAACTCACTCATCTCAAGATGACTGCATAGCTACTAGCTCTACAAGATGCCAATTTCAAATTGAAAATCAACCTTCAACAATTGTGGCTCAGCCAGAGAATCTCAATTATAAACACTGTACAAACATTAGCAATCCTGTAAAATATGAATGAAAATCAGCATGACTCAACTACAACTAACGAAAATGACAATCTGCTTTTGTTGCTACAATCAAACTTACTGGAATACAAAAAGGAAAAAGACTTTCTCTAAAAGATGATCCACTAACGTGTGGTGGAAATCAAATGGACACACATACCGCTATATATTGCCACTTGCTCTTCAGTATTTGTCAGCTCCTCCCAGTAGCATTGGCAGTGAACTTTATTCAGTGGAGCTGGCCTCATATATGAAGAACATCAAACTACGACAGCAGTGAGAGAAAGCGGCAAAATGACTTTTTGTTAAATATAACCTGCCACTGATAAATTTTGGGTATTAATACAATTAAAAAATTGTGTTTGATACAGAATTGTTACTTTTTTCGTAATATACACAATTCCACTTCCATATCCGCTAGAATTGGCTTTTGACATCTGCTTCTGCTTTTGTTATCACACTTCCATTGTGTCACTGTTTACGACACATCTCACTGCATTGCACAAGAGAATGTGTGGTGTGAGTGTTATGTTGGATTTGTTGAGTGTACCTTATTGCCCCTCACTTTTAAACACTTTTGCTTTCACTGTATCTACAGCTCCTTGCTTTAACAGTGGACGTACAGTGCACAGTGTGACGCTATACTCTGCTACAGTACACAGTCATGCCTCTAGAAATACCTTTGGCTACAGAATCTACAGCTCATTTTTCAGATTTCTTTTCTGCCTTATGATACATCCCTTTGCACAACTGTCATTACTGAAAAAAGTATTTCTGACATTAAAACTGTGTGCTGTATGTTGCTAGATCTCTGTCTTTTACTAAATGAGCAATAGGAGCACTCCATGTGATTTGACTCCGAAGTTTCACTCTGCTAGAACCTATAAAACCTCCTCTTCCTTGTTACACAAAAGTTCTTATGAGTACTTTACAGAACAAACACTCTTATGTCAAAAAATAAGATAAGAGACTGGTTTAGCCATGGCCTAAAAGTTGATTCTCAACAAAAATTTCAGTTTGCACTTGATTGCATGGTGTGCTGGTACTTCCAGACAGAATAAAGCAGGGTACCAGACAAGGAACTGAACCCACAACTTTGCCATATGGGGATAATGGTCTTACCAACCGAGGTGACTCAAAGCTTTGTTGACACCGGAAAACAGGAAAGTTTCTGTGGAAATTGAGATTGTAGCAGGAAGGAAGATTTGCCGTAACACGCTGTTATCAGTTGAATCATTCAAGATGGAGCATGTGCTAAGGATGGGGAAGGAAGTCAGCTGAGTCCTTCACTGCCTCAACCACATCAGAATCTGGATTGGTAGATCGAGTTTTGAACTGCTATCCTCCTGAATGTGAGTTCAGTGTCATGCCTCTGTGCCACCTTACTTGTTTGGAAAAGGAGGAGGCACTGGGATCCAGCAAAGTTAAATTAACAGGGACTGATAATACAGAGCTACTATAAATTTGCAAGTGTCTTAATTGTGCTTGTCTGCAACTTAACATGTCATCTTTATGGAAAGTAGCAATCTATTTTTTCCTACACTGCTGATATTCCAATCTGCAGTTTGCAGTGTTTGATAAATAATTTATTCATTTTCAAAGCTATGTATTTTCCAAAGTATTATAAATACGTACAAATATGATTGATGCATAAATAGAACTGTAAACTCGCCAAGTTTTCACTTTGTCCTCTACAAATGTTCTATGAATGCTCCTCTAGTTACATGAAACGTATGCAAGCAGTAGTGTGGCAATGTCTGGTCGATGGTCATCACAGCAGCACTGGTGTACAGTCTCTGAGCTGTTCTAGTGTTCTTGGTAGTGTGGGTAGGTGAACATGGTCCTTAATGTTCCCCATAAGGAAAAAGATCTTTGTCACTACATCTAATCCAGCGATATGAAAGTTTGTTGTTTAGATAATGACGAACATCATAGTTCCAATGAGGAGGTGACCCATTTTACTGCAAGCTGAAATTCTCAGAATCAGTAGTCAGTTGTGGAAACAACCACAACTGCAACACAACAGGGTGAGAGGCACGCATCAGTGTCTTCTCAAAGAAAAAAAAAGGCCCATCCAACTTCAGCTGTGATACTGTACAGAAAATATTAAATTCAGTGAATCTTGTTCATGTGTCACAGTATCATGGAAATTTTCAGTAACCCACACTATCACATTGTGACAATTAACATTTCCAGAAATTGGAAAGGACATATAAATATCTTGCATATTCCAACTCACAAAAACTCTTCTCACTTTGTCGCCATTTTGTCAAGAAAATGCACTCAGTACCGCCACTGGGGGATGCAATGCAAACTTGGGGAGTTCACAGTTCTATTCAGGCAGTCAATCACATTTGTACATGTAATATTTCGGAAAACATAGAACTATGAAAATCAATGAACCATTTATGGAGCCCTGTACAATAAATCCAATTCAAGAAACTAGGCAGCTCAAATCCAAACTGATAAAAATCTTTCTTCAAAGTTTGTAGCTGCAATAAAACGGTAACTATACAAATGAGCAACAGAATTACAGATATTGTTGGACAGAAAACACCTCTCCAAATACGATAATTGGAACAGTTCAGTAGATACCTAACTACAGTGTTGTCAAGACATCGTAATGGCCATCAGAGTGAAAAAATTAGTGGCAGATGGGCAAAACTCATGATACTAGTGAATCTGATCACAGCCAGATCACAAATGCCCACTGCGAGGCACAGTCCATTTCCTACTTGCGCAGTCAATAGCCTTAACGCTTGCCACAAAATCAAGGGTGCCGTCGACTTTCACAGACCGTAACATTACACGGTCAGACCACAGCACAAAAATCACTTACTAATTCACCATCATCATCATTTAAGACTGATTATGCCTTTCAGCATTCAGTCTGGAGCATAGTGCCCCGTATAAAATTCCTCCATGATCCCCTATTCAGTGCTAACATTGGTGCCTCTTCTGATGTTAAGCCTATTACTTCAAAATCATTCTTAACCGAATCCAGATACCTTCTCCTTGGTCTGCCCCGACTCCTCCTACCCTCTACATGAGTCTCTTGAGTAACCTTGCTTCTCCCATGCGTGTAACATGACCCCACCATCTAAGCCTGTTCGCACTGACTGCTACATCTATAGAGTTCATTCCCAGTTTTTCTTTGATTTCCTCATTGTGGACACCCTCCTGCATTTGTTCCCATCTACTAGTACCTGCAATCATCCTAGCTACTTTCATATCCGTAACCTCAACCTTGTTGATAAGGTAACCTGAATCCACCCAGCTTTCGCTCCCATACAACAAAGTTAGTCGAAAGATTGAACGGTGCACAGATAACTTAGTCTTGGTACTGACTTCCTTCTTGCAGAAGAAAGTAGATCGTAGCTGAGTGCTCACTGCATTAGCTTTGCTACACCTCGCTTCCAGTTCTTCCACTATGTTGCCATCCTGTGAGAATATGCATCCTAAGTACTTGAAACAGTCCACCTGTTCTAACTTTGTTCCTCCTATTTGGCACTCAATCCGTTTATATCTCTTTCCCACTGCCATTACTTTCGTTTTGGAGATGCTAATCTTCATACCATAGTCCTTACATTTCTGATCTAGCTCTGAAATATTACTTTGCAAACTTTCGATCGAATCTGCCATCACAACTAAGTCAAACGCATATGCAAGACTGCTTATTTTGTGTTCACATATCTTAATCTCACCCAGCCAGTCTATTGTTTTCAACATATGATCCATAAATAATATGAACAACAGTGGAGACAGGTTGCAGCCTTGTCTTACCCCTGAAACTACTCTGAACCATGAACTCAGTTTACCGTCAACTCTAACTGCTGCCTGACTATCCATGTAAAGACCTTTAATTGCTTGCAAAAGTTTGCCTCCTATTCCATAATCTTGTAGAACAGACAATAACTTCCTCCTACGAACCCGGTCATATGCCTTTTCTAGATCTATAAAGCATAGATACAATTCCCTGTTTCACTCGTAACACTTCTCCATTATTTGCCGTAAGCTAAAGATCTGGTCCTGACAACCTCTAAGAGGCCTAAACCGACACTGATTTTCATCCAATTGGTCCTCAACTAATACTCGCACTTTCCTTTCAACAATACCTGAGAAGACCCTCTCAGGGGACACCGCCTTATAGTAGGCACCTTCAGTGCCGGGCGGGAGGGTTTGCATGCTTCGGTGAAGTCAAGAGCTATGCCGGCGGTAGCATAGCTACTGGCAGGGTCTCCCAAGCTGGACTGGTCCCGACAGAGGAGCCAGACAAAGTGTGTCCCACAACATAGGGCAGGGAGGGCTCTAGAGGCGTAGTGAAGCCAGCTTCCCTAGAGGAGTAAACCTCATACAAATCCTGGTCCTCCAGGTTGGGGGTTGGGCATGGGGCTAATAACCCCATACTGTAAAAAAAAGAATAGTACGGAAATTCAACAGAAGCCTCAGAAACTGGATGGAAAGCATGTATCACGACCCCGGCAAAGGAAACGGATAAAGGATCTAACAGTAGCATCATGGAATGTGAGGACAATGCTTCAGCCTGGAAAGATGAAAGAAATAGCCAATGAAATTTTAAAATTCAAATAAGATATTGTAGGACTACAGGAAATAAGATGGCAGGGGAATGGGCAGATAGATAAACCTGAGTACTCATTAGTATATAGTGGACCAGAAGAAAGAACAGGCCAACTTGGAACAGGGTTTATAATAACTAGGAAGTTAGGAAAAGCCTTCTAGAATTTGAACCCATAAATGAAAGGATGTGCAGACTCAGACTAAAAGGTAAATTTAGGAATATATCAATAGTTAATGCACATGCACCAACAGAGGAAAAAGAGGATATAATTAAAGAACAGTTCTACGAAGACTTGGAAAAAGTATACGGTGCAGTACCTAAATATGACCTGATGCTAGTAATAGGAGATTTTAATGCAAAAATAGGGAGGAATGAACATCTGTATGGAGTTTCTGGAAAATATTCACTACATGAAGAAAACAATGAAAATGGAGACTTACTATGCCAATTCGCAGCAAGGAATAATATGATTATTAAAAGTATCTGCTTTCCACATAAAAGGATCCATCTGGGTACTTGGAAGTCTGCAGCCAATGGAGTAGTCAATCAGACTGATCATATTTTAGTGATTGCACGCCACTCCACGTCAGTTACGGATGTACGGAGCTGCAGAGGACCAAACTGTGATTCAGACCACTTTCTGATAAAATCAGTCTTGAGAGAGAAACTGTCACTAACAAATGGCAACAGAATGGGAAAGATGATGAAATGGAATACAGACAAACTGAACATCCCTGATGAAGTAAAAAAATACCAAGAACACTAAGCAGAAAGTTGAGCAATGAAGAGACCACAGTAGAAGTAGATGAAAGGTGGAAGAGGTTTGAAAAAGCCATTAAGGATGCTGCAGAGGAAATAAAAGGCATAAGAAGGAACAGAAGAACCCAGGAGTGGTTTGATGAAGATTGCAGGTCAGCAATAGAGGAAAAGAACAGGGCAAGAACAAAAATGCTACAGAGAGAAACAATATAGAGAACAATATAGAGAATTAAGGAGAAGAGCTAACAGACTGTGCAAGGGAAAGAAAAGAGAGTGAAATAAGAAGAAATTTCAAGAACTAGAAGAACTAAAGGAACAGAGTGAAATAAGAAAGTTCTATCATGCCATAGGCAAAATGAAGAATAGATTCCAACCAAAAACAATGGCCTGTTCCAGTAAAGATGGGAAAATGATAAGGGAGGAAGAACAGATAGTGGGAAGATGGGCAGAATATTTCAAAGATACACTAAGCACCAGCCTAGAAGATGAAGAGACAGCTGCACAGGAGGGAAGAGTGGAGCTGGAAGTAGACAATGAAACCAATGAGGCAAGAAAACCAACACTACAAGAGGTCTCCCAGGCTGTGCACAAGTCAAAAAACAATCGAGCCCCTGGGGAAGACAGCATAATTGCTGAATTAATAAAAACTGGTGGTGAGGCTGTAATAAAGGAACTGCACACATTAATATCAGATATATGGGAAACAGAAACTATGCCAGATAATTGGAAAATTGGAATAATAGTCGCCATTTATAAGAAAGGGGACAGAACAGCATGTGAAAACTATAGAGGTGTAACACTCCTAAGTACAGCTTATAAGATCTTCACAAGTATATTAAACGAAAGGATATGGAAGTGTGCAGAAGGCATACTAGGGGAATATCAGTGTGGCTTTCGACCGGGCAGAGGAACAACTGATCAAATATTTGTGATAAGGCAAATGATGGAAAAGTTCTATGAATATGATATAGATCTGCATTTCTTATTCATCGATTTCAAACAAGCCTTTGACAGCATAAATCGGCAAGAACTATACAGAGTACTGAAAGAAGTTGGTATATGTGCTAAATTAATAAGACTAATCAGAATGACAATGACAGAGACAAGAGCAAAAGTAAAGGTCCTTAGCAGAACAAGTGAAAGCTTTGACTTTAATAAAGGTGTGAAGCAAGGGGATAGTCTCTCCACTGTCCTATTCAACATTGCCCTGCATAGCGCAGTAAATAAAATCAACAAAAGAGGCACCATATTTATGAAAACTAGCCAGATATGTGCATACACTGATGACATTGCTATAGTAGGAAGAAATACGAATACACTCCTAGAAACATACCGGACAATGGAAACAGAAGCCTTAAAAATTGGCCTCATAGTAAATGTAAACAAAACAAAATATGGTAATGTCACAATCTGAGGCCAGAAGAACCCCTAAAAACCTAAACATCAATGGGAAATGCTTCAATGGAGTGTCCTCTTTTAACTACTTGGGAACCCTAATAACAAATGATAACAGTATTGGAAAGGCTATAAGGTAAAGAATACAAGCAGGAAACAGAGCTTACTTTGCAAATATGCAGCTTTTCAAAAGTAGCCTTGTTACAAGAAAAACTAAATTGCTAATATATAATTCCCTAGTCCGCCCAGTTATCACATACGGCTCAGAGGTATGGACGTTGACAGAACATGATAAAAATGCTCTAAGAAGCATTGAGCGGAAAATACTATGCAAAATCTATGGGCCAATAAGGGAGGAAGAAGGCTGGAGAATACGCTACAATGCTGAATTACAGGAGTTAATACAAGGCAGGGACATAGTAAAATTTGTTAAATCACAGCGAATACGATGGCTAGGACACTTGAAGAGAATGGCAGAGGATAGAATTCCAAACAAAATGATGAAAGGTATGATCCATTCAGTTAGGCGAAAAGGGAGACTTAGAAGAAGATGGATCGATGAGGTAATAATGGATATCAGCAATATGGGAGCCCAGGGGTGGAAAAGAGCAGCAAATAACCGAGAAGTGTGGAGAAAGATTGTTGAAGAAGCCAAGGCTCACCAAGGGCTGTAGAGCTACTGAAGAAGAAGAAGAATACCTGAGAAGATTTTACCCACAACGCTGATTAAAGAGATACCTCTGTAGTTGTTACAATCTGTTCTGTTTCCATGTTTAAAGATTGGTGTGATTACTGCTTTTGTCCAGTCTGATGGAACCTGTCCCGACTCCCACGCCGTTTCAATTATCCTGTGTAGCCATTTAAGACCTGACATTCCACTGTATTTGATGAGTTCCGACTTAATTTCATCCACCCCAGCTGCTTTATTGCACTGCAATCTATTGACCATTTTCTCCACTTCCTCAAACGTGATCCTATTTCCATCATCATTCCTATCCCATTGTACCTCGAAATCTGAAACAGTACTGGTCGTATTTTCACCTACATTGAGCAACTCTTCAAAATATTCCCTACATCTGCCCAAGGAATTCACAGGATTCACCAGCAGTTTTCCTGACCCGTCCAAAATAATTGTCATTTCCTTCTTACCTCCCTTTCGAAGACTGCTAATTACACTCCAGAATGGTTTTCCAGCAGCTTGACCCAAAGTCTCCAACCTGTTTCCCAAGTCTTCCCAAGATTTCTTCTTGGATGCTGCAATTATCTGTCTGGCTTTGTTTCTTTCTTCAGCATAACTTTCTCTGTCTACCTGAGTTCTAGTATGTAGCCATTTTTGATACGCCTTCTTTTTCCTTTTACAGGCTGCCTTGACTGTGTCATTCCACCAAGCTGTTTGCTTCATCCTACCTTTACACACTACTGTTCCAAGGCATTCTTTAGCCATTTCTAGTACTGTGTCCCTGTACCTTGTCCATTCCTTTTCCAATGACTGTAATTGACTACATTCAACTAACTGGTACCTTTCTGAGATCATTGTTATGTACTTGTGCCTGATTTCCTTATCCTGAAGTTTCTCCACTCTTATCCTCCTACATATGGACCTGACCTACTGCACTTTTGACCTCACAATCCCAATTTTACTGCAGATTAAATAATGATCAGTGTCATCAAAGAAGCCCCTGAATACACGTGTGTCCCTCACAGCCTTCCTGAATTCCTGATCTGTTATTATATAGTCAATGACAGATCTGGTTCCCCTGCCTTCCCAAGTATACCGGTGAATGTTCTTATGTTTAAAAAAGGAGTTTGTGATTACTAAGCCCATGCTGGCACAGAAATCCAAGAGTTGTTTCCCATTCCTGTTGGCCTCCATATCCTCTCCAAATTTACCCATAACCTTTTCATACCCTTCTGTTCGATTTCCAATCCTGGCATTAAAAACACCCATGAGCAGAACACTGTCCATGTCCTTTACTTTAACAACTACATCACTGAGTGCCTCATAAAAACTATCCATCTTATCTTGATCTGTCCCTTCACAATGCGAATATACTGACACAATCCTAATTTTCTTGCTAGACACTGTCAAATCTATCCACATCAGTCGTTCGTTTACATACCTTATTGCAACTACGCTGTGTTCCATTTCTTTCCTGATGTACAGCCCTACACCCCATTGTGCTATTCCTGCTTTGACTCCTGACAGGTAGACCTTGTATTCTCCCACTTCCTCTTCTTTCTCACACCTCACCCAATGTCACTAACAGCTAAAACGTCCAACGCCATCTTACTTGCAGCCTCTGCCAGCTCTACCTTCTTCCCAGAGTAGCCCCCATTGATATTAATAGCTCCCCATCTCATTACCATTTGTTTGCCAAGTCGTATCTTAGGAGTCCCTGGTTTGTCAGTTAGAGGTGGGACTCCGTCACCTCCGAAGGTCCGAGGCATTTTGGTCTGATTGTTGCCAGCATCATATTTAAAGTACCAGGGAAGCAGGTTGCTAGCCTTACTTGCCCCGAGTCCCATTGAGTTTTACCCCTAACGGTTGAGGGACTAACCGGTGGATTTGTAGTCTTTGCTGTATGAGCACAAAGGTGACCACAACTCAGAATATGTCCGAGATGCCCAGCCTTATTCTAAAGTAACTGGTATCCCAACTGTCGGGACCACTTACTTGGCCACTCATACGTTGCCCGTGGTTCATGAACTAGGACATGACTACAAGAACCCACACCATGAACCACTACTAATTCAATGTTGGAAAATAAAAACTTGTGAGAAGCCATAGCATATAGAGCCACTTACCAGGGTGTCCCTCTCAAACCTCCCTGGTTCCAAAGCCCCAGGGGGAAAAGGAAACCACAGTAAATACAACAATGAAAAATGGACCACATTGTAGAGCATCTCAAAGAATTAATTTATTTATCATCAATACATCTCTACACGTGAACCATTTACGGCATGAAGAATATCGTATCCATATTCAATTTCTTGCCAAGTTCTTAGTAACATTTCCTCTGTTATTGTTGCAATCGCATTAGTGATACGATGTCACAATGTAGGAATATCGTCCACTTTGGTCGAATACACGCGGTCCTTCACGAATCCCCACATGAAGAAACCAAACAACATAATGTCAGGTGAACATGGTGGCCAGGCAATGAATCATCCATGTCCAATCCAACAATTTGGGAATTTCCTATCCAGGAACTTGTGAACAGCCGTTGACCAATGCGGTGGAGCCCCATCTTGTTGAAAAATTATGTTGGGTTGCAAGTCTTGTATCTAAGGGTACACAAACTGCTCCAACATGTCCAGCTATGCTGACCCATTCACTGCTTGTTCTGCAAAGAAGAATGGCCCAACAATCCTGTCGTGCATTAGCCCACACCAGATGTTTAGTTTAGGGCAATCACAAACATGTTCAATGACAATGTGTGGACATTATGCCTATTAACCCTAGATGCTTGACGAATTGACTTATGTGGACTTTGAGAAACGTTTGTCTGATGTCCTCCACTGTCTTTCTGAAACTCCGTAATGTGCACTGCCAGAATGTTTCAGAACACTTCCTGTTGCCAGAAACTTCCTATACCATTCTTTAATTGTTTTCACATCAGCTGGATCACTTTCATACACGACAATGACAATTTCTTTGCACAGTAATCGGTGATTTTGTTTCTGCAAACCACATTATTGCTTGCGTGCGCAGCTGTGGAGTCACCATTTTCACTTCATGCGACCATGCTGCACTCTGGTGACGATACTTGGCACTTCTAACGCGGGAATATAAATAGTTTGAGATGCTCTACGATGTGGTGCATTTTTCGTTGTTGTATCTACTGTGGTTTTTCTCTCCTGGGTCCTTGAAATCAGGGAGGTTCGAGCGGGACGCCCTGTACTATAGGCTACATGAACGAACACTCAGCAATTATCCACCTTCTCACAGCATCTCACAAAATACAGAAGCACACATACGTACAGGAACAATTCAACTGGGTGCTTTAGAGTAGGTGAAATGTTGTCTGGATTGATAAGCTGCAGTAAAAATTTGTACATGTTGATGGCAGGATACGAGTATGCTGAAAATCACAAACTGTGTGTTCCATTTGCCAACAGAGCACTGTTCAAGCATGTGATGGAAGTAGTCTCAAATGGAGTATCTGTGCTTGGAATGAAATGCCTCTTCACCCTTCTGCATCTCTCTTCCTCTGACATTCACTGTCAAATGATAAAAGAAAGTATAAGTCAAAAATTTACAGGAACAATTTATTTTGTATTTGCTGTGACACACTACAACATCATGTACTCAAATTTGTAATGGCCAGGATCAATACCTATACACAATCCATTATCTGGCCCTCACACACAAGAGGGTGGCAATAATTTCAATTTTTGGTGAAAAACTCTTTCCTCGATGACTGTTTAGAAAAAACAAAAACTTGGATCTTGATCAAAGGTAACAGAAATTCCAGCACAGTACTGTGCATCTATCTGAGATTTATATTCCTGAATATGACAATGGAACCTGGGGCATCTGTCTGACACTCTACTAATGGTCTCCATTATGAAGCTGAACTGAAACAATTAGCAGATTTCAGGAATTTGATCACAATCTATTATTAATGTCTTTACACAGCTCGATGGTACAAGCTACCTAGACACTTTCTTAACCTCATTTGTTTAGGAATTTGACATTATATGCATAAGTGTTTAAATGATTTGAACTCCTGAAATTGGCATTCAACAATCAGGCCCAACAACCATTCACTCTGTCTCATCGACACTGTTATTATTCACAGAGTACACAAAAAGACAACACAGACAATGCACAAAAACCACGGTGCCTTGAAATAAATTTGAACCAGCGATATCAGTCTTGCCACCTTTATTCCACTTGCGAGAGGTGGTCATCCTGACAGACATTTTTTCTTTATTTAGACATACGTGTCTTAAAGAAACTAACCTCTGACACGTGCCTGCAATACACTTCAGTGGAACTATCAATTGTTTGTCAAATATTCAAGCAAAAATTTTAAGTAGTAGTTCACACATGTTTGTTAACGGACACACACAGCCACACATGGATGAACACAAACTCAAGACAAAATTGTCAGTTTTTTTGGGCGGGATTAAAATTCACGATCTCCAGAAAAGCATCCTAGTGTCTCGGTTCACTTGGGCTTCCACAAGCCAGAGCCAAGTAGGCTTAAGGGTACATACAAAGCAGATTTACGTCCTCCCCAAACATCAGTACAACAAGGGCAAGCAGAAATCACTTCGCAAGTAGTCATTTGCAATTGCTCACTGAGAGCATTCACTTGAAGACAGAGTTGTCGCTCTGACTGAAGAAGGCAGGTTTTCAGATAGAGATGCCGCCAGGAGGTATGGTGTGCCACCTACTACTGCAAAGAAATGTTGGAAGAATTATTTCGAAAGAGACACTACCGACAGAGCTCCTGCTTCAGGCAGGAAGAGACTGTCAGTCTTATGCACAAGTTTTCTGTCCTGGTGTATTCTCAGTCTCCCTTCCTAAACATGAAGCAGTTGCAGCAAGACACCGGCTTCCTTGGCTACACTGACACAGTTCACCAAAGGCTTAGGGAAGCACACAAAGACCCACTCGAAATAGGAACTCAAGAGATGAAAATGTTTTATACCAGCTGGCATCTGTGGAGTCCCATCTGAATGAAGCGTAGGAAACGTAATTTTCACTGATGAGGTGTTCGCCAGGAGCAACAATGGTTCAAGAGTGATTTAAAGGCCATGAGGGATGACAAGACATCATGCGAATATGTATTAACTACTAGGAGAAGTGGGTGGCTGTCAATTTCCTGCTTTAGTTGGGTTTCTGCGAGAGGAGAATGAGTACCTCATGGAATTGAGTGAACTCTTGATGGCCCATATTGTGAAGAATGTGATGCGGCCTTCAGTACACTGAAGGAAAAAATGAAATGTGTGTATGGCATTATTGGCCAAGAGACCATGTCTGGGGTGTTCAACCATGTTATGCAAGTTGTTTTATTTGACGCCATTTCAGCGATTTGTCCACCGATGATTAGGACAAAACACACACACACACACACACACACACACACGCACACACACACACATACATACACATACACACACACACACACACACACACACACACACACACAGGAATCAAACCCGGGGGCCCTGACTGAAAGTCAGCAATGATGTCAAGACCACGAGCTAGTGTCACAGTGTGGGAAAATTCACACTGCGAGAAGAAAGATCATCCTCCTGTCGATAATTCTGCATTTGTACAGCAGCAGCTGTCCAACATCAACATCAATGTCATGGACTGACCGCCACAGGCTACTGATTTGAATTCACTGGTGACTATCTGAAATGAGGTGGCATAACAGCTGTCAGATAAGCATCAGTGAAGTCAACCAGCTACACTTGACACTATTTGAGACTGTAATCTTGAAACCTGGGAGGAAGTTGTCTCTTCTGGAAATATGTCTAATTCCTCAAAGATTCTGTGCTGAGACACATGCGGGATTCTGGACAAGACATCAGAGTACTGACAACATTTTATTTTCAAAATTCATTCTTTTGTTCAATTTTCTGTCAGTGAGAGCTGGTGGAAGAACACCTGGTGACAGAAAAGTATCAAACCTGAGCTAATAAAATATGAGTTAGTTTTCCTGTAAGTTACCTTTTTAATTGAAATAACTTTCTTTTAAATATGTTTTTCAGATATTATATTTATCTTTCATTTGCTCTCTGCCTGCATATTTAAACGGTAATAAATTATGAGCGAATTTTCAAGGGTCCCCTCCCCCCCACTCCCACACACACACACACACACACACACACACACACACACACACACACACACCTGCATCCTCCTGAAAATCTGTGAAAGAGCTGTTCTAATATTAATTTACCTTTAGTTTTCCTTCCCACTTCTTTCTGTCACTTTAATGAGCTATGGGCTGAGATTGGTAGGCTAGCTGGACACCTCCATCTATATACAGCATTTAATAACGGGAATCCATTTTTGTCAGCTCTCCCGTGTTTGATGTATTGGTTTCCATTAATGTCACGAGAACTTTTCTCATGTTTACAATGAGAGAGTTACTTGAGATTTTATCAGCACACAGCATGTAGAGTAGTATTGGGTGACCTAAAAGCCTATTAACATTTGAAAATTCAGTACTTCACGAGGAATAATGTAGATAGAAATGTAAAAAATTGCCAGAAATGCTTGAAATGACACGGGATTTTTTAACTGAACTAAAAAAAAAAAGTCAAAAAATGGCCAATAAAAGGCCACTTCATACGATACAAAAGCAATAATTAGCATAACAAGAGATTTTAGCATATACATGTTTTATAACAAATGCTCAACATGTCAGCTGTCATTCATCAAAAATGCCTGCAGTCAAGGAAAAAAGTGGTGAACGGCACTGTACAAAATATCAGTAAGTATTGTGAGAAATTGCCATTGGATGTTAACTTTTAGCATTCCTTATGAAGTGGGACGATCACAGTAGACTTGCGAAATCACCAATACTCCCATGGATTTAGGTATGGGGACCTGGGAGGCCAAGCATGATGGAAGCGGTGGCTCAGTATGCAATCCTCACCAAATGATTTGCAAACGAGATCTTTCATATGTGTAGCATTATGGTGTGGAGCGTCATCCTGCATTAAAATTATACATTCCAGCAGATGTTTGTCAGCCAGACCAGAGATCAAGTTATTCTGTAACATATCAGTATACCTTGCACCCACCATACTGACAGTTTGAGAAGCAGTACTCTGAAATTCCTCAAAGAAAGAGGGTAAAATCATGGCTGATAGGGGTAAATCCACACCGCACCGTGACTTTTTTGTCATGCAATGGGGTTTCCATGACAGTTCTAGAATTCTTGGTACCCCAAATTCTGTATTTGTGAATGTCGACAGACCCTTGGAGTGTGAAAAGGGGTTTGTCAGCTCACAACATGTTAGATAACCAATCATCATCCCCTCCCCCCATTTTTTTAAGTGCTCACACAACACACGTTCTCCGCATCAGAAAATCCTTCGAACTTCATAATCATTTTCTTCACAGTGACATTTGTCACAGGACCTATCCCTGTTCGAAAATGGCAATTGGATTGGAAAGCTGCAGTGACAGGTTCTCTATCCTGATAGTAATGCATCACTAACAGTGCCTTTTCTGGTAAATTCAACATGCTGTGATTGCTGGTGCATCTGACTTCCTTACTAAAGCTCATTTGTACACAATTCTTATGCAGCATCACTGGCTTATTGCTGTTCAGCGTCACCTGTTGGCCAGTTCTTGCACTCTTGTTTGGATTCAATAAAACCCCATTTCACTTCAGGCATGTGTGTCAAGTTTTACCTCTCTATCTACATTATCCTGTGAATTAGTACGTTTTCAAATGTTAATGAACTTTTTGGTCACCCTGTACTTTTAGGGTATGGCCCTTGGGTGCAAAAAAACTGTAGCTACAGAGGTCATTAGTGAATATTCATGGATCTCAAAAATTTAAGGAGCCGCTGGGAACTTGTGAAATCGACGAGTCGGTTGTTGTCCCTTGTCGGGAATACAAGGAAGGGCTTAGCAGCCAAATGGATGCTGATTTATTTTGGCAATATATTAATTTATCAAAACTGACATTTGGGATCCACAGGGATTGGTCAAACTCATTTTGGATATAGAAAGACTACAAAATAAGTTCCGTTTCTGTGTGTAGGCATTGAGTTTCATCACAAATATCCAAAATCTGATGGCAAGTTTTGTGATTTAATGCATAAGGACCTAAGGTTTAATTTGATGGTTGGAAGTTCAGATGATCAGCAATTTTGTCTTTCAAAGAATAGCGTACAGAGACAGAAGAAGATAGTGTAACTGAGTGAAATCAGCCTTATAGAGCAAATAACTGAAAACAGGAGTTAAGGTCATTAGGAGGTTTATTAAACTGGGAAGAAACCATGTACTTTCTTCTACTTGCTTTTTTGTTTATGATGACATTGTTTTGAGGATTGCGTGATGTATATCTCTATTTCATTTTACGATTTTCCAGTGCCTTTTTCATGTTTGTCCTTGCTAATGTCACCTGGGAGATCCATTAGTTTTCATGTCTATTGGTCAATCTAGTTTTGCACTTGCTGCTTACCCAAAGAGAGCTGCTGAGCTGCTTTTGCTGACAAGTAAATGAGCTCAAAGCATTATTAAACCTATGTAGTAGGCTACAGGTTTATGATTGTTTTGCGACATGTTGAACGCTTCAGGGGTTGAGATCAAACAGTGAGCACTACCTTATTTAGCAAATTGCCACATAACATAGCAGTCTGTTCAAGTAATTGTTTCTTGACGATTCTCATATAAATATTTTGATGGCCTAGAGAAGTTAATAACTAAATCATTATGTAGTAACTTAAGAAAAAACTGCATTGGCTGTGAGACATTAGTTTGCAAATATGCGCCACGTTCAACAAGATAAACCTCTTATTGATATTTTTGCCTCTTTCTGTCATGAATGTACTGCAAAATGAACAGTTTATTCATGATAACATTTTCGCTTTTATGCATGTAGTGTCAGCAATGATCATTTTGTAATAATTATGGATAGAAGTTACCATATTTACCCAGTTATAGGATGATGTTTTTCCCCAAGTTCGTCATTCGAAAAATATTGGGTCAACATATAAACACAGATCAAACTAATGCTGCTGAGGCTAATAATCTTCAAATTGCAAATGAAGCTTTGGCAATTGAGGCCACATGCACATTTATTTTGAAGAACTCTTAACGGTAAGCTGGGTAAACAATATTCATGTTCAAAGGGGCTCAAGATTTCCCAATATGACAAAGCGCTTGATACAACATCGACACTGCTCGAACAATCACATCACATTTGACTTGTGCAGTGTTAGTGCAAGGGATATGCGAGAAACTGTGAACTACCCATTACAAAAATCTATTGCTCTGCTTAAAATTTTACAATTTTGTGATACATGGGAGGAAACAGCACTAAATTCTTATCATCTTACAACCTCTTGTTGTGTTTGCACAGGTTTGCAATAAAATTTCTCGTACATGTAGGGATACTATATACAAACATTAATGTAGGTTATTAACAAAAGACAATATTCAAAATCGGAAATTTTTTCCTTCAAAAAATATTCCTCAATTCCGAACTGAGAATAACATTTTATTTGATTATGAAAGACTGTAATGATTTACTAAGTGGATTGCAAATGAGAAATTCAGTTAGTGTTCACATATTAGAATACCAAATAAAAATGTTAACATCTTTTAATCAGCTTTAGAACATGATACTGACATTCAGATGAAACAAGAAGGAAAATTAATTCAAAACGAAATGTCTAACACATGGAATAAATCATATTAAACTGAGTGTAACCGCAGTTGTGCGAATAAATTACAGCAGCAAGACCGTTGTGGAGATAGTACCAACAGGTGTCAATAGATTGTGGGATGAGGAAAAGTTCAAGAACTGGACTGAATTGTGATCTTTTATTTATATATTAGTTGCTATTGTCACATAGAAGTAACTTATTAGTTGATTTTCATTAATCATGGTCTTTCCTTCTGTGTTATTGACTCGAAAGGTCTGTTATTCGTGAGTGTGCTTGTGTCATTCGTCCTAGCCTCATGCCTAAGTAGTACCCGCTTGAATTTTTGGTTTTAACTGATAATTTTGTGAAGTTTTGTTAGTATTGATATTAGCTGTGGTGTAGTAGTATTAATAAAAGTAGTTGCTTTCTTAGCAGACAGAGAATTTTGAGACCACTATAGTTAATTCAATAAATAGTTCTACTGGTGTAACTGAACTTACGTAACATAGATGTATAGTTTTTCTCAGTAACTGTAAAATTTTATGATGAGTGAGAAGTGTGGGCCCTGTCGTAGGTTTGTGAGTAGTGGGTTATGGTGTGGGATTTGTTCAAAGTATTTTCATTGGGGGAAGTGCAGTGGTGAAGCCAGTGGGCATTCTAGCGGGATCCTCTCCTGGGAATGCAGAATCTGTAGTAGAAATAAGTTGATATAGGAGCAGGAATGTAAGATCTGTGCCCTTCAGGTGCAGTTACAAAGTGCAAAGGAGGAACTACTAGATAGGTTGAGGAGGGTGAAGGGTGATGGGGAATGGGAACTGACAGTTGGCAAGAAGGCAGCTAGGAGGATGAGGTAATCAGACAGTTATACTTTGCGTATATGCAATAGATTTGACCTACTGTCAGAGTTGAGTGGAGAGGAGCCTGTTGTAGCTGTAGATATAGGGAACATGCAGCAGTCCTCAGCAGTTAGGAGGTCAAGGTCAGTTGCAAAGTCTAACAGAAAGAAGAAGGTTCTGCTGCTAGGTAGTTCACATTGTAGAGGTGTGGGCCAGAAGTTGCAGGAAGTGTTGGGGAATGAGTACCAGGTCACCAGCATTGTGAAGCCTAGTGCAGGGTTGGCTCAGAGGACTGACAGCATAGGGCAGTTATGTACGAATTTTACAAAGGAGGATCAGGTAATGATAGTGGATGGAGCAGGGAACAGTCTTGACAGGGATGGGGAATATGACGTAGGTGGTGACCTGGTAAAGATAGCTACTGGTGGCACTAATACTATGTATTGAGCTATTGGTTGTAAATAGAGATATATTACCTGCAACAAATTTCATTAAGGGAAAAATATATAAAGAAGAATTGGTTAGAATACAAAGTTCCTTGAACAGGTTTCTACATGACGTTCTTGAATTTATGCCACAAATGGTTCTTATTACACACTTCTGTGTGCTAAAAGCTTTTGCTCAGTTTGATGAGTTACCCCAGAATATGATCTGGTATGACATACTAGAATGAAAGTAAGCAAAGTACACAAGCTTTTTAATATTAATATTTCCTACATCTGATATCATTCTCACTGCAAATACAGACTTATTTAGGTGCTTCAGCAATTCTGTGGTACACCCTTCACAACTGAATTTGTTATCAAAGTAAATTTGCGAATACTGTACCCCTTCTTGCACTGGTGTACCATAGGTCTCTAGAAGAGCATAGCGTTCTAAAGGATTGGAAAAGGTCACAGGTCATCCCCGTTTTCAAGAAGGGACGTCGAACAGATGTGCAAAACTATAGACCTATATCTCTAACGTCGATCAGTTGTAGAATTTTGGAACACGTATTATGTTCGAGTATAATGACTTTTCTGGAGACTAGAAATCTACTCTGTAGGAATCAGCATGGGTTTCGAAAAAGACGGTCGTGTGAAACCCAGCTCGCGCTATTCATCCACGAGACTCAGAGGGCCATAGACATGGGTTCACAGGTAGATGCCGTGTTTCTTGACTTCCGCAAGGTGTTCGATACAGTTCCCCCCAGTCGCTTAATGAACAAAGTAATGGACTATCAGACCAATTGTGTGATTGGATTGAAGAGTTCCTAGATAACAGAATGCAGCATGTCATTCTCAATGGAGAGAAGTCTTCCGAAGTAAGAGTGATTTCAGGTGTGCCGCAGGGGAGTGGATGACATTGGAAGTTCACTGAGGCTTTTTGCAGATGATGCTGTGGTATATCAAGAGGTTGTAACAATGGAAAATTGCACTGAAATGCAGGAGGATCTGCAGCAAATTGACGCATGGTGCAGGGAATGGCAATTGAATCTCAATGTAGACAAGGGGTAATGTGCTGAAAATGCATAGAAAGAAAGATCCCTTATCATTTAGCTACAAAATAGCAGGTCAGCAACTGGAAGCAGTTAATTCCAGAAATTATCTGGGAGTATGCATTAGGAGTGATTTAAAATGGAATGATCATATAAAGTTGATCACTGGCAAAGCAGATGCCAGACTGAGATTCATTGGAAGAATCCTAAGAAAATGCAATCCAAAAACAAAGGAAGTAGGTTACAGTACGCTTGTTCGCCCACTGCTTGAATACTGCTCAGCAGTGTGGGATCCGTACCAGATAGGGTTGATAGAAGAGAGAGAGAAGATCCAACGGAAAGCAGTGCGCTTCGTTACAGGATCATTTAGTAGTCACGAAAGCGTTACGGAGATGATAGATAAACTCCAGTGGAAGACTGCAGGAGAGATGCTCAGTAGCTCAGTACGGGCTTTTGTTGAAGTTTCGAGAACATACCTTCACCAAAGTGTCAAGCAGTATATTGCTTCCTCCTACGTATATCTCGCGAGAGACTATGAGGATAAAATCAGAGAGATTAGAGCCCACACAGAAGCATACCGACAATCCTTCTTTCCACGAACAATACGAGACTGGAATAGAAGGGAGAACCGATAGAGGTACTCAAGGTACCCTCCGCCACACACCATCAGGTGGCTTGCGGAGTATGGATGTAGATGTAGATGTAGTGTATTATTTCATGCAACAGGAGGAGGTAAAAATTCTCAATGGATCTACTCTCCCAACCCTGGTGGAAGTTATAATAATTAATCTTGGGGACATCACTGATCATTGGTGATGTGGTATCTCTTTCATGGCTTGGTACACAAACTTTTTATTTATTTGCGACCAGTTTACAACTTACCTGAGATTCTACAGCCTTTTTATTAGTTTATTTAATGTTTGGTCAAAGTGGAAGAAGAGCTTTTTTCAACTATGTTACAGATAAAGCAAAGAGCATCTTCAGTTGTTATGAGCCAGTCATTAGGTTAAATGAATTAAAGAATCACTGGAGCTGTGAGTGTACTGTGAGATCTCTTGAGTGTAATTCTTAAGTTGTGTTATCATAATTTTAATATAAAGAAAGAAACAAGTAAATTTTTTCCACACTCTGGAGGATCCTTCCAGGTGTTGGGTATACCTCACCTAAAGGCAATATACAGCGTAAGAGCACACTTAAAGACTTATTCTCAATATGACTTGTGAAGAGACTTTTAATATACTATCAAGAAGTGAAGAAAACAATACGGTATCAATAAACTGCAGGATTTTTAAGGCCAGCTATTTTGTTACTTGATTTTATAATTGTGGTGAACAGCGTCCAAAATTTCACTGTCTTTTTTCATTCTAGTGTATTCATACAACGAATTAAAAAAAATGGAAACATGTATCTCCGTGCCTTCAGATTATCACTCCATTCTTCGAACCATTACACAATGAGAGACAGATACCAGAGAAGTACCACTGAACGCTTGAGTCCATATGCTCATCAAAGGTAATTTTGTGGTTTCTATCTTCATTCTAAAATGGGTTAAATTGTCATTTCAACTTGCAAAAGATGAATATGAGTGATTTAAAAGAACTTGTTGGAAAAATTGGTCTATCATTCTCAGTTAGCGGTAGATGGTGAGCGCTTGATATGCACGTTCTTAAATCTTTAATAGCTTCTGTGCCACATATTTGTTGGTAACCAGATGACGTCACTGTGATTCTAACATTTCAACCAAGTGAGTCTTAAAGTAGCCATAAAGTAAGCCCTACTAGCACACAGGGAATAGATGAACACACAGTAAAGTGTCTGATTCTTGCATTTTCTCATTCAGTGACCCACTTTACCTGGGTGATCATCATGCCCTGGCTCGGTTTTTAAGCTGCCATTGCGAGAGGACTAATTTCTCTAACAATTTGTCTACGGTGGCCCAGTATTTTTGCTGCTTGTACACCAGACAGTCAAAGAAGAAAATATGTGTGAGATATTTAGTGAACAGCGAAAGTTTTAACAGTCAGTAGCCCTTTCAGTGTCAGATGGAGAGAGAACAATGTTTTCCTGATTGCTGCAATTATTTGCAGCAACTACTTGTGGATCAGTGTTGAGGGAAAGTGAATTAGTCTCTGTGGGCTGTAGTTTGTGTAACGAATCCTTAAACATCTAGGTACTGGAGTCTATTAAGTTCAGCATGACTGAATATCCTTCTTAGTCAATAACAAAGATCTGAAAAAGAACTAACCCATATACACAAACATGCAAACATTCATAACAGCAATAACAACAGCAAGGAGCATACGAACAAGGCTACGGTTAACGAATTAAGAGGAAATGGAGGTATATTTCTTCCATCAATGGACTACAAAAATCTGCATTGGTACAGTGTAAAACATTTTGATGAACATAAGGACAAATTAAAACATAAAGAGCAAAGAAATTAGAAGCCATTCCCAATTACAAAAAACTGGACGGTACAAACACTGGAACAACTGCAAAGAAAATAAAGGGTTATATTAACATAACTGAGAATGAAAATGATACAAGCTTCAACTAACACATGCTCCTCTTTGCAGTCAATTAACACAGACTGAAAACTAAAGGCAATGCCTGTCGTACAGGTCTTCCAAATTCAGAGACATTTTATTTTTCTTAGTCATAAACGAACCCCAGCTGTGTTTATAACCTCAACAAATCAGGACTCAGTATTCTAAAACAAATTTCCAGTCTGCAGCAGTGTGTGCAGTTTCCTGGCAAATTAAAATTGTGTGGCAGATCAGGACTCAAACCTAGGATCTTTTGTTTTCCACAGGGAAGTGATCACTGACTGTCTCTACAAGCATGACTCATGACCTGCTCTCTCAGCTTTACTTCTGTCAGTACCTCTCCTACCTTACAAACCTTCTCCTGGATACCTTGTGGGGCTAGCACACTTTGTAGCAGGATTGATACTAACAAGGTTCAGTTGAACCAGCACACAACTGCAGCCCCTAATATTAGTGGAATGATTTCACAGTACAGCAGGCAACACAAAACTTAAAATCTCAATTAAGTGTTTAACTGATGTCCACTCTTATCATACTGAAATAAACCATATGTAATTTATCCTCCCCCTCTCCCCACATTATTCCACCATACTGTTAAGCTGTGTATGGCCACTCCCATTACTGTTTAATAAAGGCACAGACAATCTGTCAAATCTAAATGATGATACCTACACTTGGAGACAAGCAACATAAATGTCAGTCACCAGCAATGACACAGTAAAATCTGCCAAGCTGCTCAAAATCATAAAAGATATTGATCAACAGTTGCAAATGCTGTAAGAATCAAATACGAAGCTACTATACACTGTATACTTTCACACAAAGTTTTCATACCTTGTACATGTTTTGGACCATTTCAACTCCAAGTGTCTTGGAAAGGTCCTGTTCACCATTAATAGGAGCACTTATCTTTACAATATTTCCGTCAGGAGTGCGAATATCCATTGTGTGGCCTTTAAGATCTTGAATTGGAAACCTGTAATTGAAAAAAAGAGAGTTAGATATATTAATAAAACCACAATGAGAGGAGAATGTACGCTTTTGGCTAGCCAGTGTAGTTCACAATAGCATTTTACACACAATGTTTGTTCTTTTAGTCAGATGCTGTGAGTAATAAGCTTATACCTCCCTGCTAGTACTGGAGATAATACACTACTATTTACACCTAAGTAATTCAGCAACATATGCCTCAAAAACATTTTTAATGTGAATAAAGCAAACTTTGCAAGAATAATGTACATCATGCTAGAGATACAATATGAGAATACATGTAAATTTACACTCCACATCTTTATTCACTGAACAACTTAAGACTGATGCTACAGTGTCACTGCTGCTGCGGTCTCCTCCTATTTAATTTTTATTTATGTACTAGAAAACAATGTACTACTTTGCGCACTGCTGAAGTCATCACTATGATACATGGTGATTCCATGATTATGTTACAAGTTTCAGGGATGAGGGAAAAGAGTACATGTCTTAATTTGAGGTAAGGGACCCTGATCCAGAAACAAAGTCAAAAGTTACATGCAAAATCATTCCGATACCTCTGACAGTGGAACACATGTACTGGTACTGTTGTTGCTAAGATTGTGTTGTAGGCAACTTATAAGAGGTGATTGTACAGACCAAAACTAGAAAAAATGTCCAATAAACATGTGCTCTGAAATGGATACCTTACGAAATATGAGCACTTGTTCAGTAGGAGAGAAGAGTTTCACATTAGTGAGGATTTATCAGCATGTGACCCAAAACAAATATGAAGTTAAGCTCTACTTCCCACAAAAATACTGTAAACATCATGAAATTTATGTATGGAAAGGCTACACAGCTCCTCACTACATAGAGGAGGCACTGAGTCATAACTCAACACCTCCTCTATACAGTGAGCAGCAATCTATTCTTTCTATATTGTTGTTATTCCATCCTGGGGACATTGCACTGTTTGAGATTTATATATTATTCAGGTTTCCCCTCCCTCCTCTTGAAATAGATGAAAACTTGTGGGTGGGAGCAGTCAACCTTCCTGCTGCGAAGTGCCAACTTATTTAAATGGAACTTTGTAAGTAGTCTTCCCTCTCAAGTGAGAGCAATTTCTAACTATTTTGCCAGCACATTAAAATTTACTGATTGATTTATCTGTAGCATTTCTTTAGAAATTATCTGTGTTATACTCTAAGTATTCTTTGCTTTATAAGGACAGTTGACCATTTACATTTATTAACACAACTGTAGAGTGTTGAGGTAGAAGGGAATGCTAAATTTGAATGCCACAACAATACTTTCATTTATCTACCTTGAGGATTCAAGTTTTCTGGCTAACCTTCTTATGAATCAAGCACTTCCTGATTTTTGTGTCCCTCATATGGGAACACTTTACTTTGTCATGTCAAAATCTGCCCTTTTTTTTATAACACTCGTGGTTCTAGGCGCGCAGTCCGGAACCGCGCGACTGCCACGGTCACAGGTTCGAATCCTGCCTCGGGCATGGATGTGTGTGGTGTCCTTAGGTTAGTTAGGTTTAAATAGTTCTAAGTTCTAGGGGACTGATGACCACAGCTGTTAAGTCCCATAGTGCTCAGAGCCATTTGAACCATTTTTTTTTATAACACATTTACAACAATTTATTATCTATATGTCAAATCTTCAGTGGTAATAAATGCTCAAGATACGCAAAAGAAATAATGAAAATGGTTTTTTTCTTGCTGTGATTCATGCACAAGAGAGGTGGAGACCACTGGATGTTAGTAAACAGCTCTCATTCTGGCCAGTGAGGACAGCATGATGGAAGAAGTGTGACAACAGTATCATCAATGTAGGACTGATTGAAGCAGAACAGTGTCGAAGTGTTAAAAATGAAAATTAGTTCTGCTGGCTTGTTCATTCCATGTTTGCATTACACACACCATCAGATACCCCTGGACATTTTGTATGGTTCATTTCTTATTGCATTACATGTTTGTCATCAAGAACTGTATGAAACATTGCAGCACGCATTCAAAGATCAAGTTTCAGGAAGAAAGCACAGGTCACATCCATATACAAGATGGGTAGAAGATGTGATTTGCAAAATTATTGTCAGAAATCAATGTGAATCTGCTGAAAAATCTTAGAACATATACTGAGCTCAAATGTAGTGACATATCACAAACCTACCTCCTCTGTGCCAACTAGCGTGGATTCCAAAAACATTGGTCACATGAAACACAACTCACGCTTTTATAATAGCATCACATCTTGAAAGCCAAGGATCAAGGTAAATAGGGGGTTGCAATACTTCTTAACTTCCAAAAAGTATTTGGCTCCGTATCAGACCAACACTTGTTAATTAAAGTACAATCATCTGGGCTGTCAAATGAAACTGACTGAATTAAGAATTCTTTGGTATGGAGAACACATCATGTTATCTTGGATAGAGCGTCACGAAGAGAAGTAAAAATAACTGTACACGTGCCCCAGGAAAGTGTGCTGTGCTTCGCACTCTTTAGGTAGTTGTCAGGTGCGCTGATGAACTTGTGCCTGCAGAACACCATTTACAGCTGTGATTATTTACCACATGTGACAATGCCCATCCACACATTCTATACCCCAGAGCCAAACAGTTCCTCTGTCCAGAACACCATCATTGCTACATCCATCCTGTTGTTAAATGTTAGCTTCCTGATGACCAAATTTCACCGTACACTACACAAACTGGGAGAGTATACTAGGTTTTGCCGAGGTGGTGCCCTGTGTTATAGTTACTTTGCATGTCAAAATACATTTAGTGTCCAGTCGCCACACAATACTTCCAGTCAGTCATTTCTTGGTCTGGTCATTTAATCCGTATATAACACACTGCATTTGTAACCGTTGTTAAACTCCTATTTGCAAGACCTTGATTATTATATGCCCTGCAATAATATGATTTTGATAGGTAGATGGAGTATTCCACACACCTGATTCTTGTGCATAACACAAGCAATCAAACCTGACAGAGTGTAGGGGAACAGATTCAGGCAGTAGCTAATGGTTTCTCTGTTTTTAGGTTTCCATACCTCAATCAGTAAAAATGGAACCCTTATATGATCAACATGTTATCCATCTGTCCGTACACATATCAAGCTGAAGTTTATGCCATAAGGTTTACAGTCTCCTGGAGGTATAAAAAACATAAATCAATGCAATCAAAAGATACAGCTATTTATGTCACATATTTCGATACTTTGCTTTTTAAGAACTTTCAGTTTGTACCAACAGTTAAAATTTTGCATATAGAATTCTTGCAAAGCAACCAATCATGTTAGCAACAACAACAACAACAACAACAACAACAACCAGTCCAGAGACTGGTTTGATGCAGCTCTCCATGCTACTGTATCCTCTGTAAGCTTCTTCACCTCCAAGTAACTACTGCAACCTACATCCTTCTGAATCTGTTTAGTGTATTCATGCCTTGGTCTCCCTCTACGATTTTTACCCTCCACGCTTCTCTACAATACTAAATTGATGATCCCATAAGCCTCAGAATGTTCTACTCAAGTAGTGCCACAAGTTCGTCTTCTCCCCAATTCCATTCAGTACCTCCTCATTAGTTATGTGATCTATGCCATCTAATCTTTAGCAATCATCTGTAGCACCACATTTCGAAAGCTTCTATTCTCTTCTTGTCTAAACTATTTATTGTCCATGTTTCATTTCCATACATGGCTACACTCCATACAAATACTTTCAGAAAAGACTTCCCAACACAAATCTACACTTGATGTTAACCAATTTCTCTTCTTCAGAAACACTTTTCTTTGCCATAACCAGCCTACATTTTATTTCCTCTTTACTTTGACCATCATCAGTTATTTTTCTCCCCAAATAGCAAAACTCATCTGCTATTTTTAGTGTGTAATTTCCTAATCTAATTCCCTCAGCATCACCTGATCTAATCCGACTACATTCTGTTATCCTCGTTTTGCTTTTGATGATGTTCATCTTATATCCTCCTTTCAAGACACTATCCATTCTGTTCAACTGCTCTTCCAGGTCCTTTGCTGTCTCTGACAGAACTACGACGTCGTCAGCAAACCTCAATGTTTTTATTTCTTCCCCATGGATTTTAATTCCTAATCCTAATTTTTCTTTTGTTTCTTTACTGCTTGATCAATATACAGATTGAATAACATCGAAGATAAGCTACACACCCTGTCTCACTCCCTTCTCAACCACTGCTTCCCTTTCGTGCCTCTCAACTCTTATGACTGTCATCTGGCTACTGTACAAATTGTAAATAGCCTTTTGCTCTCTGTATTTGACCCCTGCCACCTTTAGAATTTGAAAGAGAGTATTCCAGTCAACACTGTCAAAAGCTTTCTCTAAGTCTACAAATGCTAGAAATGTATGTTTGGCTTTCTTTAATCTATCTTCTAAGATAAGTCACAGAGTCAGTATTGCCTCACGTGTTCCAACATTTCTACAGAATCCAAACTGATCTTCCCTGAGGTCGGCTTCTATCAGTTTCTCCATTTGTCTGTAAAGAATTCGTATTAATATTTTGCAGCCGTGACTTATTAAATTGATAGTTCAGTATTTGCTTTCTTAGGGATTGGAATTAACATATTCTTCTTGAAGTCTGGGGGTATTTTGCCTGTCTCACCAGATGGTACAGTTTTGTCACGGCTGGCTCTCCCAAGACTATCAGTAGTTCTAAAGGGATGTTGTCTACTCCTGGGGCCTTGTTTTGACTTACATCTTTCAGTGGTCTGTCAAATTCTTCACGCAGTATCGTATCTCCCATCTCATCATCATAAAGGCCCTCTTCCATTTCAATAGTATTGCCCTCAAGTACATCGCCCTTGTATAGACCCTCTATATCCACCTTTCTGCCTTCCCTTCTTTGCTAGAACTGGTTTTCCATCTGACATCTTGATATTCACATAGTTCTCTTTTCTTCAAAGGTCTCTTTGATTTTCCTGTAGGCAGTATCTATCTTACCCCTAGTGATAGATGCCTCTACATCCTTACATTTGTCCTCTAGCCATCCAGGCTTAACAATTTTGCACTTCCTGTCGATCTCATTTTTGAGACGTCTATCATCCTTTTCGCCTGCTTCATTTACTGCATTTTGATATTTTCTCCTTTCATCAATTAAATTCAATATCTCTTCTGATACACAAGGATTTCTACCAGCCTTCGACTTTTTACCTACTTGATCCTCTGCTGCCTTCACTATTTCATCTCTCAAAGCTACCCATTCTTCTTCTACAATATTTCTTTCCCCCGTCCCTGTCAATCGTTCCCTCTCTCTGAAACTCTCTACAACCTCTGGTTCTGTCAGTTTATCCAGGTCCCATCTCCTTAAGTTTCCACCTTTTTGCAGTTACTTCAGTTTTAATCTACAGTTCATAACTGCTAGATTGTGGTCATACTCCACATCTGCTTTGGGAAATGCCTTGCAATTTAAAACCTGCTTCCTAAATCTCTGTCTTACCATTATATAATCTATCTGAAACCTTCCAGTGTCTCCAGGCCTCTTCCATGTATACAACCTCTTCCATGAATCTTAAACCAAGTTTAGCTATGGTTAAGTTATGCTCCATGCAAAATTCTACCAGGCGGCTTCCTCTTTCATTCCTTGTTGTTGTTGTTGTTGTTGTTGTTGTTGTTGAGGTCTTCAGTCCAGAGACTGGTTTGATGCAGCTCTCCATGCTACTCTATCCTGTGCAAGCTTCTTCATCTCCCAGTACCTACTGCAACCTACATCCTTCTGTATTTGTTTAGTGTATTCATCTCTTGGTTTCCCTCTACGATTTTTACCCTCCACGCTGCCCTCCAATGCTAAATTTGTGATCCCTTGGTGCCTCAGAACATGTCCTACCAACCGGTCCCTTCTTCTTGTCAAGTTGTGCCACAAACCCCTCTTCTCCCCAATGCTATTCAATACCTCTTCATTAGTTGTGTGATCTACCCATCTAATCTTCAGCATTCTTCTGTAGCACCACATTTCGAAAGCTTCTATTCTCTTCTTGTCCAAATTATTTATTGTCCATGTTTCACTTCCATACATGGCTACACTCCATACAATACTTTCAGAAACGACTTCCTGAAACTTAAATCTATACTTGATGTTAACAAATTTCTCTTCTTCAGAAACGCTTTCCTTGCCATTGCCAGCATACATTTTATATCCTCTCTACTTCGACCATCATCAGTTATTTTGCTCCCCAAATAGCAAAGCCCCTTTACTACTTTAAGTGCCTCATTTCCTAATCTAATTCCCTCAGCATCACCCGACTTAATTCGACTACGTTCCATGATCCTCGTTTTGCTTTTGTTGATGTTCATCTTATATCCTGCTTTCAAGATACTATCCATTCCATTCAACTGCTCTTCTAAGTCCTTTATTGTCTCTGACAGAATTACAATGTCATCGCGAACCTCGAAGTTTTTATTTCTTCTCCATGGATTTTAATACCTACTCCTAATTTTTCTTTTGTTTCGTTTACTGCTTGCTCAATATACACATTGAATAACATTGGGGAGAGGCTACAACCCTGTCTCACTCTCTTCCCAACCACTGCTTCCCTTTCATGCCCCTCGACTCATATAACTGCCATCAGGTTCCTTACCCCAGCCCATATTCACCTACTACTTTTCCTTCTCGTACTATCGAATTCCAGCCCCTATGACTATTAAATGTTCGGCTCCCGTAACTATCTGAACAATTTCTTTTATCTCACCATACATTTCCTCAATCTCCTCATCTGCGTAGCTAGTTGGCATATAAACTTGTACTGCTGTGGTAGGCATGGGCTTTGTTCTGTCTTGGCTACAATAATGCGTTCACTATGCTGTTTGTAGTAGCTTATCCCTGTTCCTATTTTTTATTCTTTATTAAACCTACTCCTGTATTACCCGTATATGATTTTGTATTTTTAACGCTGTGTTCACCTGACCAGAAGTCCTATTCCTCCTGCCACCGAACTTCAGTTATTCCCACTCTATCTAACTTTAACCTACCCATTTCCCTTTAAAGATTTTCTAACCTACCTGCCCGATTAAGGGATCTGACAGTCCCAATCCACAGGATGTCAGTTTTCTTTCTCCAGATAACAACATCCTCTTGAGTAGTCCCCACCTGGAGATCTGAATGGGGGACTATTATACCTCCGGAATATTTTACCATCATCATTAACCGTACAGTAAAGCTGTATGCCCTCAGGAAAAAGTATGACTGTAGTTTCCCCTTGCTTTCCGCTGTTCACAGTACCAGCACAGCAATGCTGTTTTGGTTGATGTTCAGTTCAGTCAGTCATCCTGACCACTGCACCTGCAACTACTGAAAACGCTGCTGCTCCTCTTCAGGAACTATACATTTGTCTGGCCTCTAAACAGATACCCCTCCATTGTGGTTACACCTAAGGTACGACTGTTTTCTTGGTATGATTGATTAATAGCCTGCTTCCATGTGTTCAGCTGAGTTGTTGCTTCCATTTTATGCATAATACTTCGACAACCAATCAGGTTACCTTTATCTCTGCTGTATTATTGCCATGAAAAACAAAATAGAATCGAAGGACGATGGTCTTCGGGAATCAAACGCAAGTATAAATAGCAGCACCAGACAGAAATGGTTCAAAGTCTGGTTGGAGTCCAGGCAGCGAGTAAATGTAACAGGGAAACTCGCAGCACCTGAAGAAGACAGCTGGGTTGGTTGTTGGGACATTGTGAATGAAATGGAAACAGCAAAATTGAGCAGAATACATTGAAGTGTATAGATAACAACTAAAAATACAACTACAATTATACTACGTTTCAATATGAGAAGACTAGTGATCCTTACCTTCTGAGTCTGTCAATTACATAAAAACACAAAAAGTGATAGCAATCTGTAAATGCCCTTGAATCAAATGTCAGCTCTGATAGATCTATATTCAATCCAACTTAAAACAACTTTTTAAGCAACTCTAATGATGTACTCAGATCAGATGTTACTTTCTGCTGCATAAATAATGAGATTACTGTTCACATTGAACTATTTGTCACAAGAATGTTTAACAGTACTATGAAAAGAATAGTTGCTAATCATCATATAGCAGAGATGCTGAGTCGCAGTCAGCATGAAGCCAGACTGTGAGCAGCAGTGCATGATGGGAGAAGCAACCTGGCTGGTGCGGGTAAGGAAGAGGCTGGGGAGGGGAGGGATAGCAGGGTAGGGGTTGGGAACAGTAAAGCACTGCTAGTGGGTGTGCGAAGGGACAAAGTGGAGAGAGGGTAGGGCAGCTAGGTGCAGTCAGGAGGTCACACTGAGGGTGAGGGAGAGGGAGCGGAGGGGTAGTGGAAAAGGAGAGAAGCAAAAAGACTGGGTGCATTGGTGGAATGGAGGGCAGTGTAGTGCTGGAATCGGAACACAGAAGGGGCTAATGGTAAGTCCATAAACCCAACCACCCAGGACGCCTCCCTGGTCAGTTACTATGACCCCACTGAGAGAATCTCTGCTCTTGTAGACCAACATCTTCAGCCTATTACCCACAACCTACATTTCTGTATAAAAGATACCAACCGTTTCCTCCACTGACTCTCCACAGTTCCGGTTTCTTTACCACACGGAGCCCTGCTCGTCATTACTGATGCCACCTCCATTTACACTAACATCCCTAATGCCCATGGCCTAATTGCTATTGAACACTTCCTTTCCCAATGCCCTACAGATTCCAAACCAACAACCTCCTTCCTATCAGCCACCAGCAATACCTTCATTCCATACCCAGAAGTCGCTTCCATACAGCCTAGCCAACCGTGTCTGTCGCAGCTGCAGTGACGAGTGGTCCCTCTCGAAATATACTGAGGGTCTCCTGAGGCCTTTACAGACCGTAGTTAGCCCCCCCCCCCCCCCCCAGCTTTGTACAAAAACAGATCTCCCGTGCATTTTCTTTCCAGTCACCCACCACCTCCCAAAGTCCCATCGTCCAGCCACAGAGGAGCATTCTCTTCACGACTCAGTACCACCCAGGACTGGAGCAACTGAATTACATTCTCCACCAGGGTTCTCACTACCTCTTGTCGTGCCCTGAAATGAGAAATGACCTACACGCTATCCCCCCTCCCGCCAAAGTGGTATTCCGTTGTCCATCAAACCTACACCATACCCTCATCCATCCCTACACAACCAATGCTCCCAACCCCTTGCCTCAAGGAATCAGATCCCTCTAACAGACCTATATGCAAGTCCTGTCCCATACATCCTCCCACCACATACTCTAGTCCAGTCACAAACTTCACCTATCCCATCAAAGGCAGGGCTACCTGTGAAAACAGTCATATACTCTACAAGCTAAGCTGCAACCACTATGCTGAATTCTATGTGGGCATGACATCCAACAAGCTGTCTGGCCACATGAATGGCCACCGACAAGCTGTGGCCAAGAATCACGTGGACCACCCTGTTGCTGAGTATGCTGCCCAACACAACATCCTTGATTTCAATGATTGCTTCACACAGCCTGTGCCATATGGATTCTTCCCACCAACACCAGCTTTCCTGAATTGCATAGGTGGGAATTTTCCCTGCAATATACCCTATGTTCCCGTAATCCTCCTGGTCTCACTCTTCATTAGTCATTGTCCTCACCCATCAACCCCTGCCTGTTCCCATTTCAGCACTATACAGCCCTCTACCCCACCAATGCACCCAGTCTTTTTACTTCTCTCCTTTTCCACTACCCCCTTCACTCCCTCACCCTCCATCCACCTCCTAGCTGCACAACCCTCTCTCCACCTGTAGCTGCGCTACCCTCTCCCCACCTTGTTCCTGTATGCTCCCACTAGCAGCAGTTTACTGTCCCCCACACCTACACTGCTATCCCTCCCCCAACTCGTCCCAGCCTCCCCTTACCCTGATCTGGTTGCCTCTCCATCATGCATTGCTGCTCATAGTCTGGCTTCAGCTCCAAGGGACTGTGGTCATGTGTGTGTGAGTTGCTTGAGTGTGTTTGTGTTGTCTATTTTTGATAAAGGCCTTGTTGGCTGAAAGCTCACTTTCCGACAGTCTTTTACGGTGCCTATCTGCGACTCAGCACATCCGCTTTATGGTGAGTAGCAACTATCCTTTCATACCATTTTACGTTCCATCCTGAATTTTACAAAAATGTTTAAGGAACTCTTGTTCGAAATAACAGTATCAAACTACAAAGGAGTGATGAACTTTACCATACGAAGTGTACCCGGTACCTCATGAACACCAATGTTTGTAATTGTAGCCAGCAATTTGAAATACAGTACTCCAGTAAAATTCAAAATATGGAATTCCATGATATTCAAATAAATGAAGCCTGTATCACTTCTCTTCTTATTGGCCAGAACCAAATAATCTAGTTTCTTATTATAAGGCAATATATAACTCTTTTTTTAAAAATGTACCTATCTTTTTGCCATTGTAATTGGTGCAAGAAAGAAACTGCAACTTTACCTAAGGACATTTAAGTGGGGACTCTACTGCCATTAATAGATTTAATTTCAGCCCAAGAAAATTTACTTGTGGCCTCTTTATTTAGGCACAGAAATAATCACACGTAGTTCAGGTACATAAGTTACCTTAATTCTGAAAATAGAAGATACAGAGAAGTCAGATAAAAGCAGACTAAAATTCTAAAGCATAGGAACTTCCACAGTGCGGCAACACAAAACATACCAGAGTGTTCACATGTACTATCTGCTGCTCTTACGATGCATAAGTACACAAACACGTATCAATGCCACAGGGACAGCTCAAAAGCTACTGATGTCAGCGCATACATGATGGCCCACTTTACTTAGTTGGCATGGAACACACGAATGTGCCCCCCGCATGTGCATCCTCCTCCACAGAAGGGCACACAAAGCAGACCACAGGTAATCTGATTGAAGTGTTAGCCCCCAGGTATGATAAGCTGTGGATGCTGTAAAAGCTTCTTTCAGCACTTCTTCTGAATGTATGGTTGTGGTTTGCACTGGGAAATGTCACGCAACAATTCCAGCTTAAAAGAGTTGGGCGCACAAATCATCTTCGAGGTTTCACCCTGTCAATGGATTTTTTAATAGCTGTTGTAACTGTAGGTTCATGGTCTGCTCCGCAGCGAGTTCTTTATAGTTTATAATCTTTACCACCCCACAAATACAAGAAAAGTAGTCAGCCCCAAAATTTTTGGCATGCGGTGAATGTCTGCCACAAACTGGCTCACAAACTTACTATTTTGAAACTGTGTAGGTGAACATTTGTTGCCAACATTCTTAATGCACAGGTAATGGATTTGTACTCTGTACAAATGGCTGCTGCTCGAGATTGTATTGAGGTCAGAAGTACATGACTACCTCGTATATTTGCAACTGTCCCTATATACACACACCCTACTTCTGTGGAGACAACTGCAGCTTTTTAGAGAAAAACTTCAGTGGCTGCCATTGTTGTACTTGTTGGTGGAGTCCTGCAGTGATTGCCAACTCACTTGCATTAACAACTACATGCAGGTATGCATGGGAAACTGGGTGAGCGAGTAACAGTGTCCGCCTTAAGCCTGCCTGGAGGAAACTGAATGCCTTGCCTACTTTGGGTGTCCACTTAACATATCCGTGTCTTGTGAATGCACGCATAGCTCGCGAGGGCATCCGTGAATGGTGTCTGCACAGCAGCCATTGCGGAGAGTTGACGTCGGTAAAAGTTTACTATTCTCTGTCTCGACTGCTGATACTATGTTGGCTTTGCACAGATTGTAACATAACTTTTTCTGCCAATGGGCAAATGCTGTTGGCCAAAATGGTATAGCCCAGGAAGGTAACTTGAGTCTCTCCTATGATGCATTGGTTTTCATGCAACACTACTCCATGGTCAAATGGCAATTGGTGGCATACTATACACAGATGCTGTTCACACACTAGGGGAGTATGCTAAAATGCCATCCAGGCCAATAAGAATGAATAAAAATCAAATAAACAAAAAGATGTGATCACTGCTGACTTTGTCATGTAACTTGTAGCTACAGGCATCTGGTTGTATGCTTCTTAACAGTTCAAGGGCACTAAAAAGCCTTTGCCCTGGCCAGCACACGTGAAGTTTTTTATGTTGGACACTCGATACTCATCGGAGGTTGTTCTTGGGTCTAAAGTCCAGCAAAAAAAATGACCTCCACCAGCCATCTTTCTTATGAAGCAGGAGTAGGAGCAAGCAGTTCAACTAGAGAACAATTCCAGACTGTAAGACTTCCTCAAAAATCACCTTCATCTCTGCCAGCCATTCTGGTGTGATTCTGCATGCATGTAGTAAGACGGGTTGTCCTGGTGCAGAGAAGATGGAGTGCACTGTATTGGCTCGATGCCTTATAGTGAACCTGTACTTGCAACTCGTACGCAGACTTACTTGCAGTCACCAGAAGGGTTCCACGATACAGGTGTACTACGTTACTTTGATGGACTTGTGTTGTCTGTCCTCAGTAGCATACCGTAAGCTCGATGAGCTCTAGCTCCGGATACAGTACTGTTGTCTACTAAGCTTAGTTAAAGTGTCTTCAGCATGCTAGCAAGTCAGTACCTAATACAGGTTCGGAGACATCAGCAACTACAAAGGACCATGTTAATTGACTGGAGAAACCAACATCGATGGTGCAAACTTTGCATATGTAAGAGTTGACTGTGGATTATTAGCTGCCTTCAAGCATGTCTGTACATCTACATCTACAACTATATAGATACTCCGCACACCACCGTATGGTGCGTTGCGGGGGGGTACCTGTACCACTACTAGCCATTTCCTTACCTGTCACACTCACAAATAGAGCAAGGGAAAAATGACTCTCTATATGCTTCCATATGAGCCCTAATTTCTCGTATCTTATCTTTGTGGTCCTTATGCGCAATGTATGTTGGAGGCAGTAGAATCATCCGGCCGTCAGCTTCAAATGCCGGTTCTCTAAATTTTCTCGGTAATGTTTCTCGAAAAGAAAGTCGCCTTCCCTCTAGGGATTCCCATTTAGAGTTCTCGAAGCATCTCCGTAACACTTATGTGTTATTTTAACCTACCGGTAACAAGCAGGCTGATTCTGAACTGCTTCGATGTCTTTCTTCAATCTGACCTGGTACGGATCCCAAATACTCAAGCAGTATTCAAGAATAGATTGCACTGGCATCCTATGGGCAGTTTCCTTTACATGTGAACCACTCTTCCCTAAAATTCTCCCAATAAATAGAAGCCAACCATTCGTCTTCTCTACCACAGTTCTCATATGCTTGTTCCAATTCACATCACTTTGCAATGTTACACCCAGATATAAAAAATAACTTGACTGTGTCAAGCAGGATGCTAGTAATACTGTATCCAAACATTACAGGTTTGTTCTTCCTACTCATACGTATAAGTTACATTTTTCCACATTTAGAGTTAGCAGTCATTCATGTCACCAACTAGAAATTTTGTTTAAGTTGTCTTGTATCTTTCAATGGACACTCAAATTCAACACCTTACTGTACACCGTGGCATCCACACCTTACTGTACACCATGGCATCATCAGCAAACGAATGCAGATTGCTGCCTACCCTGCTCACCAAATCATTTATGTATATAGAGAACAACAGTGATCTTATCACACTTCCCAGGGGCTGTACTGATGATGCCCTTGTCTCCGATGAACACCTGCTGTCGAGGGCAACATACTGGGTTCTATTACTTAAAAAGTCTTCGAGCCACTCACATTTGCGTGAATTTACTCCATATTTTTGTACCTTTGTTAACAGCCTCCAATGGGGCTGTTCAGAAATCTAGGCATACGGAATCTGCTTACTGCCCTTCATCCATAGTTTCCAGTGTATCCTGTGAGGAAAGGGCAAACTGAGTTTCACATGAGCAATGCTTTCTAAAACCATGCTGATTCATGGACATAAACTTCTCAGTCTCAAGAAAGTTTATTCTATTTGAACTAGGAATACGTTCAGGATTCTGCAATGAACAGAAGTTACAGATATTAGTCTGTAATTTCGCAGATCCATTCTTTTACCCTTCTTATATATCAGAGTCATCTGTGCTTTCCTTCCAGTCACTTGTTGTGAGGTTTGTGGCTGACAGGCAGTTTGTTGATGTATGATCCAGCATCTACAAAGAATGTCATGGTAATGTTCCCATCTGACAGATACAGTCTTTTCCATATGGTAGAATGTGTGTTACTGGGCAGGATGCTGATGTTAGCATGTTCTGGTCATCTGAGTAAAGGCACGGTGACTTGCGCTTCACACTGTATCAGTTGAAATGTTTATAATACCAGCATTTCTCATGAGGGCCATCTGCTTTAGTCACGATTCACATGGCAGTGGCATCAGCATATTCCGACTACCGAATCCCTGTCGTCATCGCTGTGTATGCAACTGTCTTGACACAGTTTCCACTGTTCTGTTGTAACTCATTTTCCCTGTCAGTATTTAGCTGCCTGCCGCCTGCACCATTCGCCAAAAGATATGATAGTTCTGTGTAATGAAATACATGGTCACCAATTATGTGGCCTCATAATTCATCCAAATAATTAATTGCTCATAGTCCAGGGGTGTACGGAAGTTCCTCATATTCCAAAAGTAGAAGATACAATGACGTTGCATAAAAGCAAACAAGAACTCCAAAGTGTGTTGACTTTTAAAATACCAAAATTTAATCTGGCTTCTAAAGTTTGTTTTACTATCCCATGGAAAACATTCCTGATCTGTCCAATCTTCCCAGCTGTCTATCTGATACACCAGTATTTTTGAAGACACTGACAATTCTTTACATTCATTGTAAATCAGGGGTGTCCAAGCCGTGGCCCATGGGCTGCATGCAGCAAAAAGCAAGTATCAATGTGGCCCAGGAAGTGAGCATCTATCACACAATTGGTAAAAAAAAAGGTACGTTAAACCTGAAACTCCAACCATATAATGCTATTCTCTCATCAGTCCATTCCAGTCTTAAAATTGCTGCCCGTGTTATAGTTGAGCCCCCAGGGCCTTGTTCTGTAACTGTCTAATCTGTCACACACGCTTGTCTGTTATTTTATGGCTAATTCAGCTGCAACTGCAGAACTAGATATCTGCAGATGTATAACAAAATTAATTTATTGAAATACAAGGAAATTCTGTGTTATTTCTGCATAGTTGTGATAAAGAGCCTTTTTCACAGTAGTTCATGTGGATTGCAATTACTGCCAATGTTTGTTATCTAACAGTATTGTAATTCTACAATGGAAAATCCAAGATGGAATGTAAAAATATTACGAAAAGGATAGTTGCTACTCACCAGTGGAGATGCTGAGTCAAAAATAGGCACAACAAAAAGACTGCCAGAAAATGAGCTTTTGTACAATAAGGCCTTCATCGGAGATAGGACATACATACACACCCTCATGCAAACGCAATCTCTCATACACATGACCACAATCTCTGGGTGCTGTGGCCTCAGCAGGCAGACTCTGCAGTCATGTGTGTATCTGTGACTCAGCATGTCTGCTATAAGGTGAGTAGCAACTACCCTTTTCATAACAGTATTGTTATTCTGTTATAGCAGGTTTAATTCGATACCATATCCATTGCTACAAATAAGAACCAAATTTGAACGCGAACATCTCTATAATGAGCTTTCATGAAGTCTCTCTACTTTTGTATGCAATTTCTATCATGGCAGATGATCAGTGTAAATCAAAATGTGTCAGTACTGCACATGATGGCAGAAGCTGCTTTCCTTGCCCTTAATTGTACTGCATTGCACTGCAGAGGTCATCCTGCTCATTCCCCTCACACCCCACACACCGTAGAGAAAATTCTTCATGCTGTGATTGTACTGTATTGTCTGTATGTGCTATCTGCCCGCAACAACTTGGCCCCTGTCTCTGGTTGGTATTTGTTAGAAGTCATAGTCTTGGAACTACTAACAGTAGATAGCGCTGCATTATTACCAGCATGTCTGATACTGTGACTGAAAATGAGAGGCCACAATTAAGATTCAGTTGCTGTCCACAATTTGAATGATGCCTCACAGGCCTGTTATTTGCAGTGAGTCGCATAAAATAATACAGAATGTGGCCAAATGCTGTGATCAAGGAAATAAATAAGAGTATCGAACTCATTGGTACAGCATACAGCAGCATACACTGAACATAGCAGCAGAATGGTAAAAAGTATTCAGCAGTTTGGTCATAATAATCCAGCCATGTCACCTAGCATTCCAGGCAAGACGAGATGATCTTAATTCAATCCAATTTCTTCATTTAACAGCCCACAGACCGACACCCTATGCAGTACGAGTTACATATTATTAATGTCCAGTGATTACTGTCAAAGCAAGCAAGCACTATTTTAAACACATTCTGATAAATTAGTTTCCCAAATTCAAACTCAAATGTCACATTAATTTTATGATATGTGATTACTTACATATAATTATTAATGAAATTTCATACATAAAATGTTAAATTAATTCCATCGTGCCTTTTTAGAATAAAGAATCATTAATTAAGAAATTATCTTTTTTCCCCCCTCACTTAGCAGTTATTTTGTTAGTGTTAAGTATATTAGGTGCACCCCAAAAATATGCTCATTTTCTTCCATGGCCCAGGTAATCTAGAAGGTTGGACACCCTTGATTTAAAATGTTGTAGTCTGTCTGATTTCGATGTAGCTGTCACAACATACATTTTATAACCTGTTTTAACTGTCTTGCTGGTTTTAATTTTCTTATCTTCATTATTTATCAGACTTATTTCTCATTGTCTTAAACTGTCTCCCTTACCAGTGCAATTCCCTATCACTGAACCCTACCAAATGATTACACTCAAGAGTGATTGTTTTTATCCTTTCAAGCCTGAAAATCTATGAAATACTGTTTCCAAGGCAAAAATTCACCTGTTCCCTGATGCACAGCTACTGTAGAAATAAACTTTAAGGAAAATAAACTGTGTTATGCCCAAAGACGACTACATTCTCCCAGTACCATTTCAAACAACAAATATATCTAATTATTTGTTGAGACCACCTGTTGCATTACAACTCTTAGTGACAAACTGCATACTGGCTCCCATCCTGGGTTCTTCAGTCGAAGCTCGACTCTTAGTGGTGCACTGAAATTTCTGCATCACCAATATTTGGCAAAGGTAAAATATCACTCATGTTACTCAAAAAGACACATCAAATATTCACAAAGTGTCAAATATGGTGTGTTTCCTCATTTTCAAAGAGAAACCTAGTCCTTCACTTTCAAGTCAATGTTTACCTCATTTCAGAATTACCATTTCCTTGTTGGATGTTGCACAACACATGGATTTACACAAACAGTACAATGAAACTAAACACTGTTCAGAGGTCAGAAAGAGCACAATTGTTAATGAATTTTTAAACATGGAAGCAAAAGTGCTTTCATAAAATAACTAACCCTGGTAACAAGATGCGTTCTTCTTTAGTAGATGCGGATGAAACAGTTGCCTTCTCATCTTTGTCTGAGTGATCAGAGCTAGTATCTACTTGAGTACTAGATTCACGAGAGCAGGATGACGTGCTGCGACTTGCATGCTGACCCTCTACTGGCCTGCTTTGATTTTCACTGCCAGTTATCTGCTGCTGCAAAAATAATAAATAATGATAATTTTGACTGACATCACGTTACATTACTATAGTAGTTGTTGCATGTGTGTGTGTGTGTGTGTGTGTGTGTGTGTGTGTGTCATCTATTGTTGACAAAGGCCTTAATGGTCAAAAGCTTTATTTATGAGAGTCTTTTTGTTGTGCCCCTCTGTGGCTCAGCATCTCCACTATATGGTAAGCAGCAACTTCTCTTTTCATGATATTGTTGAAGAAATAAAAGTGAAATTTTTATTATTAGATTATAAGTAATGGACTACCTGAGCAAATCATTCAATGAGATATTGTCATGGGATTACACACCTTCCTCTTGTCAGAACCTTACTAACTTCCTACCCTTCACAGCCTAAAACAGCACTCATACTACAATGGCAGGACATGTTTGTGTGTGTGTCAAAATGTTTTGTTCTGGACAAGAATAACAGTAAATGAGGCATACAACTCCAAATTCCACTAGAACTGGAAGCTAACCAAGAAATAAATTTTAATGCAACCAATATGCAGATCTCAATACTTAATTCTATCAACCTCTAGTATACCTCAGTTACAAGTATACAACACTGAATACAAGTGCCGAACACAACATAATCTTCTATGAATTGTGAGCTGCACACCATTATTTTGCTTGTTCAGCAACACTGAAACTTGTTAACGGATGTGTAAATTGTAAAGTTCACTAACTGCACTAGGAATTTTGCAGCATGACATTCTGACACAGACAGTTGGAAAAGGAAATATTTGGCACTGGTAAGTATGTTTCAGTGGATGAGGTGTTTCATAAATTATGCTGACACAAAACTTCTGTGCTGTTTGGTGAGACCTTTCTCTTTACCACTATGTTGACAAAGTTCGAAGCCGAAAATTGCATTTGAAGCGAGTTCTCAAATTTTGTAGCACTATTACAGATAAGGAGATATCTTTCACGGAATTGTGGTGGGAGAGGAGACACAAATAAGAGCGCAATCCAGACAACGTATTTATTTTCATTCTTCAAGCAAATCAAAAACATTTACGCACACCTTCCCAATGAAAAGTGTGGCCCTACTTTAAGTGCAGAAAAAGGTTGTAATTCAGCACTGTCCTTCTCAATGGTCAACATTCATCCATAATGAAGTAGTGATGGAAAGTTTCAAAGAGGAGCTGCCAGATCACCTGTTCTACACTGACTCCCAGACTAAAGCAATTTTTATGCTATGAAAGACTGACCATGATAGCAGTTCTTACAACACAGATGTGTAAGTGTGTGTGTGTGTGTGTGTGTGTGTGTGTGTGTGTGTGTGTGTGTGCGTGCGCGCGTGTACTCAATGTCGATGACAGTACTGTCCTATAAACAAGTAGCTTATGGCTGCACACTGCCATGAGCAATATCTGTTTACTGATGTGGGTACCTTCTGTGAAAACATCATGGCTAAAACCACATCATGATATTAATGTCTTAAGGGCCATCCCATGCCACATGGTCTAATTTCAGAAAAGTTGCTGCATGAACATCACAGGTTTTGTTGAATTTTGTGTGAACATTTGCACATTTCCAGCGAACATTGGTAAAGTTCTGATTTCATCAGTTTAATACTTGCAGAGATGTACCGAACAACAATTGGACATGACAGATTCCTACTCACCACATAGAGGATGCGTTGAGTTGCAGACAGCATAATGAAAAAGACTGCCAAAATACATAGGTTGGAACTTAAATAGTGGCAGTACTGCTGTGGAGACACTATGCAATGGAATCTACTATTGTTGCTAATAGCACTCAATGTTGACATACCTAACTTACCTCCGAGCAAATGGACTCGCCCGTCCCACATCACCGGTGTGCACACAATCGGTGGAAACACAGTCACTTGTGAGCGAGCAGTCTAATGTAATGGTGCCACTACATTTTCGAAACAGGAGCAACGAAGTTGGATCAAGATTGAATGTGTCAGAGGTCGTACAGCACGACAGCATCATCAAGGTCTTCAAGAGGCGTACGGGGAATCAGCAATGCCGGACAGAACAGTGGCACGTTGGGTAAAAGCTTTCAACGAAGGTCAGCGAACTGTGGCAGACATGCATTGGGCAGGATGCCATAGCATCTCTGAAGAAGAAGTGCATGCTGTTGCCACATTAGTGGACAGTGATCGACACCATACGATTCGTGAGCTCGCCCACGAAACCGGATTAGCGCATATGACTGTGATTCGCATACTGAAGGAACACCTGAGCATGCGAAATATTGCATCATGGGGGGTTCCGTATGACTTGACGGAAAGGCAGGAATGAATGCATTACGATGCTGCTCAGATGCACTTGGAGCGCTATGAGTGTGAAGGAGAGGCTTTCTTACACCGTATCGTAACACTGGATGAGAGATGGGCCACTTCGTACAAGCCGAAACTGAAATGCCAATCCATCGAATGGCATCATTATGGGTCGTCGCGAAAGTCGAAAGTGCGTCAAAGCCCCAGTATGGCGATTCTCGTATACGACTGTGATAGTGTTATCCTAATGCATTACATTCCTCCACGGCAGACTGTCAATGCACAGTATTACAGTTCGTTTCTGGAGTATCACCTGCGACCAGCTTTGCTAAAGAAGTGGTGACACTTTCTGCACAACCCACCCATCATTTTGCATGACACTGCGTGGGCACATACAGCGCAAGCTGTGGCTGCCCTGTTTGGTCAGTGGGACTGGAAAGTACTGTACCATCCACCATCCTTCCCGGACTTAAGTCCTCGTTACTTTGATTTGATTCCGAAGATGAAAGATTCGCTTCAGAACTGTTCCAGATTCGACAGGCAGTGGACCGCTCCATTCGCACCATCAACAGAACAGGCTCTGCTAACGGTATATTATGCCTTCCACATTGCTGGCAACGGATTCTACACAACGCTGGTGACTATTTTGAAGGACAGTAACAGGTGCAAACATATAACTCTTTCGTATCAGTTGTGAATAAATAGTTGCCACTGTTTAAGTTCCAACCCTAGTATTAAGGCTTTCGGACAAAGTCCTTCTTCTGCAGTAGAAAACGCGCACACATTCACACAAGTACAACTCGCATACAGATGGCCACTGTCTCAGAGCGCTGGAGCTGGACTGTGACTGTGTCTGACAAAGTAGCTATCTTTTGGTCCTGAAATGAGAAATGTCCTTCCCACTATCCACCCCACCTATCCCAGATGGGTATTCTGCCACCCACTGAATGTAAGCAATATCCTTGTCTACAGCTACTCCAATTCTGCTCCAAATGCCTCGCTGCAAGAGCACATATCCCTGCAACAGATCCATAAAAAAGACCTGTCCCATACATCCTCCAACTACCACCTACTCAGTCCTGTCACAGGCATCCCCCCTCCCTATCATAGGCAGGGCCACCTGTGAAATTAGCGAACTAAGTTGCAACCACGGTGCAGATTTCTACATGGGCCTGACACCTAACAAGCTGTCTGGCTGCAGGAATTGTCACTGTCAAACTATGGCCAAGAGACAACTGGACCACCCAGTTGCTAAACGCAACACTTAACATGATGCGCTTCACTTTAATGACTGCTTCGCAGCCTGTGCAGTCAGGATTCCTACTACCAACATCTGCTTTTCTGAACTATGCATATGGGAACACTCTTTACGACATATCCTGTGCCCTGAGACAGTGGCCGTGTGTGTGTGTGTGTGTGTGTGTGTGTGTGTGTGTGTGTGTGTGTGTAGGTGGAGGGGGGAGGGGGGGGGGGGGATGCCGTGCATGTATTTTCGACTGCCGAAGAAGGGCTTTATACAAAAGCTTTAATATTTTAGCAGTCTTTATCTTTGTGCTGTCTACAACTCAACACCTTCTCTATGTGGTGAGTTGCAATCCATCCTTTCCATGTTGTTGTTGTTCCATCCTGGACTTTCCACTATTAGAGATATAGTCATTTGTCTGATCCTGTAGTGCAGCTTCCAACAGTGCCTGCCCCCCTCTCCTACCCTCTTCCACCACACCCGAGTTATCTGCAACTTTGAGACCCAACATTTCCAGCAATATTTTCTTGGAAAAAAACTAAGCAATATTGTACAACTTGTTGCCTTTTCTTACATGGAACAGTAAAACAGATTTAATGAGCAATTTTCATGCAGATAATACGAATCTCAGTCATCCTGGAGGGGTGGGGCTGACCGCTTGAAAAACTAATACGACATTTAGCTTTTTATATCTATGGAAGTGAGTGCAGAATAACCCTGACACTTTTCTTGTGATAATTGAGCAACACCAGGTCTTTGAATATAAAATTTGATTCTCCGATTGGTTTCCAATAGTTTACAAATTAGGGGTAAAGCTCAAACTCTTCTAAACCACCTTTTAAACCAGATTTTGTTTTGCAGTGTGAGCATATAAGGGTCTAAAACATGACAACTATGTAAAGGCACAGTGAAAAATACAACCATATTCTGCTGGTACTGAAATTAAAACTGGCTTTTTTAAATGTTCTATAGCAGTTTCATACTCTCTGGAGACGGTAATATAAAACATCCTGATGAACAGGAAGTGATTTTGAGTCAGAAGAACTTGAAAAAGCACAAAAACAATGAATGTATTTTGTCATGACTCTTGACATATTTCAACCAGTTTTTCTGCTGTAATAACTGCATAATCAAACTAGTTATAAACTCGAAGGCACTGAAGGTCATAGTAGTAAAATTGTTGCAGAACAGCTGCAACACACATTCTATAAGCTGCTTTCAAGAGCAATCTGACAGATTTTTTTTTATTATATATTTTTTTTAACATATTCATATTAATGAGAATTTTGAATGGCTTTTTGTTTTGAGATGTGCTACTTTAATTCCAGTCTAAAGTATAGCATATTTTCTGTTTGCATAGCAAACTGATGAAAAATAGTATAAATGAACAATATTATGGAAAGGATAGACTGCTAATCACTGTAAAGATGACCCATGGAGTTACGGACAGGTAACAATGAAAAGACTTACATATAAGCTTTCAGCCAAAGCCTTCTTCAGAAAAATGGAAAAAAAAACAAAACCACACACACACACACACACACACACACACACTCCAGCACATCTCACACACACGATTGCTAGATCCAACCAGTCTGGCTGGAAGTAGCAGCCAAGTGCATGTGAGGTGTGGTTGCTTGTGTGAATGTATGTGCTTTTCTCTTTCTTTTGAAGAATGCTCTGGCCGAAAGCTTATATGTAACAGTTTGAAAGTATATAAATGTGTTGTTAAGGTCCATGGTGGCTTAATCAGTAATGGAAAATTAGTGTCCCCACCACAATGGGGGTCATGCCTGAAGCTGTGCAATGGAAGCTGTTGTGGGTTTCTTTACCACAGGATTCCAATCCTGACAAGGGTTTGTTTCCACAGTGTCTCAAGCCAGATGATAAGTTTCTTTTGGTATACAAGACCAAAGCTAGAAGAACTTTTTTTTAGGACCTTCAGCTTTTGTTTACTCTGAGCTATCCAATTGTTTTTAGAGGTTTCAGTAATTAGCTGTTGGATGTCACAAGGAAAACTCTACTGCCAGCAGACACTGGCAATTATGGAGCTCCAATAACTGCCATAATATGCTGTTCTGGAACACAGCACTTTTCACTCAGTGATGGCCAATAAAACGGATTTGCTGGGCCATATGGATGCATAATACTTATTAAAGCAGCATCCTGCTCTGTGGAAGCCTTACGTAAGTTTCCAATTCACTACATTTTCTTATAATGTATGCAGCATATTGTTGTGATTGGAGGTCCAATGTTGTGTACTTTTCACTGTCACTAATTTTGGCCAGACAAGAGAATGCATCATTTGAAATTCTGCTAACCTAATTGTTGTTTCATCACTTGAAGAAGGAAAAAAGAACATTATATTTTACAGTGCCTGCTAAAGTATGCCCATGTTTGAACCTCTCTTCTAGTGACACTTTATTTTCTTCAATTTCTTCTTTGCCAGCGAAAGAAAATTTAATCGCATTAATTCTTTCAGTGCAGAAGTGAAACAAATATATAGGAGTAAGGGTCCGATTGTTAATTGGCCCTTGAGAGCTTGTTCTAGCTGTTAATCACTTTGCTGTACCTCCAATCCCATCAGTGACTTTCTATGGCTTGTGCAAAACACTACATTCTGTCATCTTTCATGAACGCACAAACTGAGAATGTTATTGAAAGTTTTGCACTAGGGGATGTAGCCATCACTAAAGTTATGGATTTGGGAAATCTGAGCATACTATGTTGTTATGTATTTCATCAGCTCCTTGACAAAAACCATGAACAATAATTGTTCCATGTCACAGACAATGGAAAAACCTCATAGATTCCACCTTCTAGTTGTGAGGAAAATAGACGAGAAATGGACGGAACGATGATCAACTATTTTCTCCGTGGGAACGTTGCACTGCATCCTGAACAACAAATGAATAATTTTCAGCAACAGACATTTGGATAAGCTTATTTTCCTTTAGATCAAATTGAAAGGCTTGAAGACACGGTTCAAACTAAGGCAATATGATATGTGATACAATATGAAATGCGAGAAATGATACAACCCGCATTGGCGGAGCTCACAGAAACACATTGGAAGTGATATAACTGGTTCACACTGGAACGAGAGTTATAAAACATCGATACATGTCTCTATCACCTCGCCTGGTGCAACATGGCATGCTCGTTGCTCCACCCAACTTTTATCATATGATAACGGGGATGGAAATTTCAAGTTGTCATATGTACCTAAAGGAAAACTGTTTCACATAAATAAAGCTAAACTATGTCCATCTCTGTAGTTAGTTTCTCAGTTAAACTTTCACTTCTAGCACCAAAAATTAAAAACCACTGTTTTGGGTCTTGTGCGCATTCCTCACAATGCAATCTTCCTCATTCTACACTCCTGGAAATGGAAAAAAGAACACATTGACACCGGTGTGTCAGACCCACCATACTTGCTCCAGACACTGCGAGAGGGCTGTACAAGCAATGATCACACGCACGGCACAGCGGACACACCAGAAACCGCGGTGTTGGCCGTCGAATGGCGCCAGCTGCGCAGCATTTGTGCACCGCCGCCGTCAGTGTCAGCCAGTTTGCCGTGGCATACGGAGCTCCATCGCAGTCTTTAACACTGGTAGCATGCCGCGACAGCGTGGACGTGAACCGTATGTGCAGTTGACGGACTTTGAGCGAGGGCGTATAGTGGGCATGCGGGAGGCCGGGTGGACGTGCCGCCGAATTGCTCAACACGTGGGGCGTGAGGTCTCCACAGTACATCGATGTTGTCGCCAGTGGTCGGCGGAAGGTGCACGTGCCCGTCGACCTGGGACCGGACCGCAGCGACGCACGGATGCACGCCAAGACCGTAGGATCCTACGCAGTGCCGTAGGGGACCGCACCGCCACTTCCCAGCAAATTAGGGACACTGTTGCTCCTGGGGTATCGGCGAGGACCATTCGCAACCGTCTCCATGAAGCTGGGCTACGGTCCCGCACACCGTTAGGTCGTCTTCCGCTCACGCCCCAACATCGTGCAGCCCGCCTCCAGTGGTGTCGCGACAGGCGTGAATGGAGGGACGAATGGAGACGTGTCGTCTTCAGCGATGAGAGTCGCTTCTGCCTTGGTGCCAATGATGGTCGTATGCGTGTTTGGCGCCGTGCAGGTGAGCGCCACAATCAGGACTGCATACGACCGAGGCACACAGGGCCAACACCTGGCATCATGATGTGGGGAGCGATCTCCTACACTGGCCGTACACCACTGGTGATCGTCGAGGGGACACTGAATAGTGCACGGTACATCCAAACCGTCATCGAACCCATCGTTCTACCATCCTAGACCGGCAAGGGAACTTGCTGTTCCAACAGGACAATGCACGTCCGCATGTATCCCGTGCCACCCAACGTGCTCTAGAAGGTGTAAGTCAACTACCCTGGCCAGCAAGATCTCCGGATCTGTCCCCCATTGAGCATGTTTGGGACTGGATGAAGCGTCGTCTCACGCGGTCTGCACGTCCAGCACGAACGCTGGTCCAACTGAGGCGCCAGGTGGAAATGGCATGGCAAGCCGTTCCACAGGACTACATCCAGCATCTCTACGATCGTCTCCATGGGAGAATAGCAGCCTGCATTGCTGCGAAAGGTGGATATACACTGTACTAGTGCCGACATTGTGCATGCTCTGTTGCCTGTGTCTATGTGCCTGTGGTTCTGTCAGTGTGATCATGTGATGTATCTGACCCCAGGAATGTGTCAATAAAGTTTCCCCTTCCTGGGACAATGAATTCACGGTGTTCTTATTTCAATTTCCAGGAGTGTATTTTGAGGATTAGGTGTGATATAATAGTCTGGTATTACAGCTTGATAATGAACTGGTTTTCTTTTGGTTTTCTTTATGCTATTGCCAATAGTTGTTGTGATATTAGGGTAACACCGTTTGAAGAAGATCTTTTTAATCAATTTGCAAAAAAGCTCTTTTCTATGGGATTGCACAATGACATTGTACTTTGTTTTTTAGCCTTACATACTGGCATTTGCAAAACCAAATCTCATTTTAGGTGGTTTAGAATAAGGTTTTTCTAATGAAAATGGTTTAGAAGTTTTCGCAGAAAATACGTTTTTATAAAAGTGGGCTGAAACTATCTGTATTTGATGTTTTTACAAAAATTGTCAGCTTTTCCCCAATTTGTGAACTTTTTGGCAAGCAGGAGGGAAAGTTGCCAAAAACTCGGAGGTACAATATCGAAAGCTGTGTTACAGAAAAATACAATAAAATAAAAACAAGTGACTATATCTCTGCAAGTATTGAAGAAAGATTGCGAAACTTTGCCAATGTTCACTGGGACCATGTAGTAATACTCGCAAAAAATTTCATCAAAATAGACTAGGGTTGTGTGGGAACTTCTAGAGCACTTGGCGTGGAATGACTCTTAATCACTCTTTAATTACATGGGTAAGAAGGATGATGGTGCACACAGTTACTCAAAATTAAGGGTACTTACTTTTCAAGCACTATTTTATTTTGCAATCTAGGGCACACTGAAAAAAAAAAAGACTAGAATAAAAGAAATATCAAACAGCTCTGTTTATGAAACTACCATATCTAGTTTGTCCTGCCAATCCTCCTTTTAGACAATTTAAACTTTTTTGGCTCATTGGATCACCAAAGAAAAGTATTCTTGTTTACCTGCTGTTGCTTTGGCTGGGATGATGACTGCTGCTGCTGCGGCTGATGTCCTTGTTGTGACTGCTGATGTAATGGTTGTTGTGGTAATTGCTGTTGCAGCTGCTGTGCTTGTTGCTGCTGTTGAGCTTGATGAGGTGGCTGTTGTGTCTGCTGCTGCTGCTGCTGCTGCTGCTGGCCCTGCGGTTGTTGTGGGTGTGTTTGGTGTGAGTGACACATTTGTTCCGCATGTATTGGTTGCTGTTGCTGATGTTGTGGAACATGCTGCTGAAGTGTTTGTGTCTGCTGTTGCTGCTGGTGGTGAGGCTGGTGTGATTGCTGTGGGGCCTGCTGATGTGACTGCTGTTGCTGGTGCATCTGGGAAGTCTGCTGTTGGTGGCCTTGGGGCAGAGACGCTGCTGGAGGTGGCTGGGAAGGTGGAGGTGGTTGGTGTGCTTGCCTCTGCTGTGAAGCCTGATGGTGTAAGTGCAATTGCTGCTGCTGTTGTTGATTCTGAAGCTGTGGTGATGGGGTCTGGTGTTGCTGCTGTGACTGATGCACTTGTGGCTGTAGAGGGTGATGTTGGATGTGCTGGTTTTGTTGGTGCTGCTGGTGTTGTGGTGGAGCTGGATGTGGCTGTTGCTGCGGCTGCTGCTGCTGGTGTTGTTGTTGTTGTTGTTGTTGTTGCTGCTGAGTTTGCTGCAACTGTTGCTGCTGATGATGCTGTTGTAATTGCTGAGAGATATGTAAGGCAATTGCCTGTTGCTGGGCTACTAACTGTTCACTGTGTGGCTGTGTGACTGAATTAGTGTTTACCAACTGAAGGTCACACTGCACCTGTAAACAACCAATTTGTTTAAAACACTGGAGGGAATGGGTTAGATCTGGTAGGAAGCATCAAAACCATTCTTTTATTATATATGACAAATTATATGGATGAAAAGAGACACTAAAAATAATGTTAAGGGATGCAAATATTTATTTCTTATGCTCATTTTCAATAGTACTGTAAGCATGACACAGTGCTTTATTCTCTGTATGACACTTGGTAATTTTCCACGGTACAAGTCTACATAACTTGTGAGGTGGTAGGAATCTAGAAATGAGTTCTGAAGATTGGTGGCAATGTGACAAAATCACAAGTAGTCGTAGTTACTAGCTTGCCACCTAAGCTCTTGATGTTTACTCAGTTGTTCCTCTTTTGTCCCCATAGTTTTCTTCCCTCCCAACAGTACCATACGAGACAGCCTGCATAGGAAATAACACTAATATATACTTTCTTTGCGGTGTTCAGCTACAATCATGGTGGTGAAAAAATATTTCATTGCCCATATTTGGCCAGAATGTGGAAGAAAACAAAGACCATGACATTAGACAAAAACCAGAATCACAGATTGGGCAAGGAATTTGACATGTGTATATCAAGGGTTCTTCCTAGAATTTGCCTTAAGTAATTATGGGAAATCGGTGAAAATATAAATTTGGCATGGCTGCCTGGGATCTGAATTATTGTCCTCCTGAATACGAGTCTTGTATCTTAATTGTTGGGTCAATGGCCTCTAAGAAGTGGAAGAGAGGTGGTAGTGTAAAATTCCTGATCAGTAGACATTTCTTTGAAGTCCTGGGCTACTTCCAAACCTCTCTGTAGTGTGTTATGGAGTGACAGAATGTGGCACCGATGATGGTGATTCAATTGATGTAAGTACACTGACTGCCTCAACGCTGTTCAAGGGAACTAGGTCACGTGCCAGCAGCAGATTTCACCATCCCCTTAATCTGACTCTCAGTAACAACTCAACCACAACACTACATTACACAGGTACTTCTCACTGTCACCTACGTGCAGCAAGTTACAATACACACGTCTCAACTCCTCTCCGCTTCCCTTTCATCCTTTCATCCCCCCCCCCCCCCCCCCAATCCACTGGGCACTTCGCCTAGTAGCCCTGTCCTGGCACCTCTATTTCCCGTGCTCCACCAAACAGATTCCACTTCTCCTCTGTTCCCTGCTGTCCCTGCCCCTTTCCCGACCTGCTCCTGATTGTTACATCAGTTTCACACATTCCTGTTGCATTCTGGCCACAGTAGCCGGAGATAGCGGTTGTATGTGTGTTGTGTGTGCTTGCTTGTGTGAATGTGTGTGCCTTTTTCTTTTCTGTAGAAGTCTTTTGCCGACAGCTTATACATAACAGTCTTTTTGTCATCCCTGTCACCAACTCAATGTCTCATCTTTACAGTGAGTACCAATCCATCCTTTTCATAACATTGAATTGACATATTTTTTCCCCACATACAAGGCTGAATACATGGGAGAAAAAGTGCTTACTCTACCATGATATATTTGCTTCATGTCATACAGTGATGAGCACAAATACAGATGTAGTGTCAAGAAGACCAATCTGTTACCAAGAAAGTATATCAAGATTAAATGTGTGTCAGGTTGAAGACCAGGTAGCAACGCAACAGTTCTGATAAGTGTGTATAACTTTTTTACATCAAAGTTATTAAATATGCCGCAATACTGTGGAAGGATATGATGATGATCACCTCTGAGTCTTTTACACAGCAAACAAAGACACAGAGAGGTGAGAATCACTAAGATCAGGTAAGAAGCCTGCCATTGGCGGAAAACCAGAGAGGCAAATTCTAACGGGAACTTTTAATGTTGTTCAATAAACTCTTATACTGCTATAGTTACGATTAAGTAAGAGTGTAATATTTAATTTTAAACAAAGAAAGTAAATTTTAAATTTTCAAGATAATCTGAACCATACAAGAATCTAAAATATCATTGTAAACAAGTAGGGTGAAAGATGACAAACGAGAGTGTTTCATGGTGGTGGCAGAAATGATGGAAGAGATGTGAGAGCGTGTCCTTTGTGAGTCACAAGCATAACACTGCGAGGCTCAGAAGCAACTACGTAAGAGGGCGGGACAGCCAGTACGGGCTCCACAATGCGGCTCGATGACAGAGCATGCGACCCCAGCTCCACCTGGTGCTGCCATAAGAGGTAACACTTACACTGCTGTTTTTGAGACTCCATCAAGAATTACAGGCTGGATCAGCTCTTATTATCTACACTGCCCAAATACTAGTCTCAAGAGTGAAGATGGCTACCACTCACTGCTGCACCTAAAGGAAGGGATTGCCCCAGTATTGTGAAAGGACCCATGTAGATTCAAAGACTTGTCGAAGAACATTTTGTTAGTTGACTTAACACTGTAGTGATGGTTCAAAATTGCTTTTGCATTTCTGCTGATAATATATCATTCAGAAGAAATATTTGAACTAGTGACTTTTTATCTCCGTCCTCAAATTACTGAAATTTTACATTAAAAGCTTTCTTCCTAAACATTAAATGGGGAACAATATTAGAGTAGGCAAGGAGCTACCTGACACCAACTCACCAAAACTGGAGTTATGTAGACATCACAAACAAATGAACTTTCTGACTATCTAGAATTGTGAAAGAAGAACTGCACATCACAAACTTAACTGACTTAAATACCTCTCCCCCGACTAATTCTGTCACTGCTGTGGCTTTTTGCTGGAGTGATAAACATTAATTTCTTGCAGTAGTATTTCAACAGTAAAATTACTAAGACCTTTTATACTTTCTTTCATTTCATCCAGGTACATGTGGCCTCAGGTTCTTCCACGAAGTTGAGGACAATCTTTCAGCATTATTGTCCAGTGCATTGCGTTCAGAAGTAGGGGTATTAACATAAAAATATTTACTTGGTGACAAGGCCACCATAACTGAATGTAGTGCATTGTGTATTAGACGATGTAATTTAAAAACATTACTATGTATATGCCTACTATAAAACGTTACTTATTTTGCTTTTGCAGATGCTTTATGTTTCCAAAAAATCAATCACTAAACCAAGGATACGAAATGGTTCAAGATTGACTTCCTACAAAAAGAGCAAACAAAACACTGAATGCATGTACTGTAGTGCAGGGAAACTCATTACAGCCAAAGGATTCTTTTGCAGTATTACTCTGTGAACTGCAACAATATCATGAGAAGGAAAATTGCCACTCACCATATAGCAGAGATGCTGAGCCACACATAGGCATAACAAAAAGACATTGGCCTTCGTCGCCCCCCCCCCCCCCCCACACACACACACACACACATACATACACAGACTACTGCAGTCTCAGGCAACTGGTGAGTTGCGTTTGCGCGTGTGTGTGTGTGTGTGTGTGTGTGTGTGTGTGTGTGTGTGTGTGTGTGTGTGTGTGTGTGCGTGCGTATGTGTGTGTATTGTTGACGAATTTGTGAAAGTCTTTTTGTTGTGCCTATCTGTGACCCTGCATCTCCGCTATATGGTGAGTAGCAACTTTCCTTTTCATAATATTGTTACATTCCAACCTGGATTTTCCATTGTATGTATATTGTAACAATTTTAATTAATTCTACCATTAAAACAAGTTGACGACTTCATACATCTTGAAAGTACAACAAACTGAAGAAACACTTAGGAAGTCGATGAGAGAGGGGTGCAAACAGTAGTATTTCTGAGAAGTGTCAGGAGCTTGGTGTGGACGTCCCATATAAGATCATGGAAATTACGTGCCTAATTTACTATGTGCCTGTCTTGACCCACATTTCTGAAACCTGGACAATGAAGAAATGGGGTTTAAGCAAGATAAAGGCATGTGAAATGAAACTGCACCCACAAGAGAGGCAGCAACAAGGATGGGAAGAATAAGAAATGAAGAGATCAAGAATATGGTAAAGGATATACCTTTACAGGAGCAAATAGAATCAGAAAGGCTTAAGTGAAATGCGCGAACTGAGGCTTCTAGGCAGAAGATCAATGTATATTTGGCTTAAGAGGAGTGGTGGAGAGGAAATGATGGGTATAAACTGATGTCCACATGGCTTCTGCTGCTGCTGCTGCAGCTGGTGGATACAGAAAATGGAAGGGCTAATGTTCAAAACATACCTGGCAAGCAGCTGGAAACTCTCCTTGATAGTGCTGTTTACTCAAAACTGTTCTCCATTAGCTTTCACTTCTAAAAGCAGCCATCATATTATACATAAAAAAACTGATCATGAATTGATGCTTTTCAATCAGCTGGGTGATACCCAGATATATACTTCTAAACATATTGGAGAAATGATAGAGGCCAATGGTTACAACAATTTCTTTCATGTTTCAACTATCAGGTGAAACTTCCACATAAGGCAAATTAATAAAATCCTCAACTCATACAAATCTGTTTATCAGAGACAGAGTGAGCAATGGTAGTAGCAGCCTTGGTTGAAGTAACGCATGCCAGAGGGATTATACAACCCCCCCCCCCCCCCCTATCCCAATCTTGCTCCTCTGCCAGAGCAGAAGGTGGAGAATGGGGGCTATTGGTCTACTGAAAGATTAAAAATAAACTCACACTTCTTTCCTGCTAAGTCTAATTAGGTGGACTACAAAGAGATGAATATACCCAACTCACTGCACAGCACCACAGTTGGAGCTGCCACAACAAAGTTTTTATTGCCTAATGACCTTATTGTTCAATTTCCATCTTGAAAGTGTATAGAGTAATAACATTTATTTTTGTACCATACACTTTTACATTTATTTATCATCACCTATTGCTGCCTGGAACACATTTGCATGACATTGGATATAATGTGTTTTACGTTAAAATGTCCTTTCAGTTCTCTTAAAAAAAATTAAAGTAGTTTTAATCTAAAAATATCTAGCATCAATGTTGAAAAACCAATTTTTCTCATGAGACATATTTCAAGACTCACTGCTTCCAAACAGTCAGAAGCATACACTGCTAAGCATTGCACTGAGGTTGCAAAACAACATATTTCTAACACTGTCCATTTAAGAACCCGAGGTAGCAGTTGTTACAGTAACTGTTATAAATATTTTAGCATGCAATCACTAACAATTAGGAACACAATCAACGACAACGCATTTTGTGAGTCAAGCTTGCATCATCTTGCTGTCTAAATTAATCCTACATAAAATGCATTTCAAAAGCACTCAAGATCAAAATATAAAACCAAATTTATTCAGACATGAAGTTCTCGTCTTAGTTTAAAAATGGTAAAACCAAATTCCCTGCTCCACTTAACCTCCAAAGTGTTGTTTCCACAAGATAATAAACACTGGTCACATCAGCTGCCTCTCCATGCACCGCTAGTTCGTTAACGTGTTCAGGTCTGACAGACTGCACTGGGCCATCAGCCATTCCGTAACATTGCAAAGATGTGTTATGGGCATGGAGGGACACCATATGAATGGTTATCTGTGGCAGAAGGCATTATCATTCTTGCCAGTGTGTATATTAAGTACATTATCATTATCAAACTTAAGTAGGTGAATTGCTATGTCAGGTTCCTCAAGCAGGTCGAGTTTCCTTCCTTTGATAAACGGTGCAGAGAATCTGGTGTCGCCATTTTTAAAGTAAGACAAGGACTTCATGTCCAAAAATTTCTATTTGTTTTTATATTTTTACCTTGAGTGTTTCTGAAGTGCATTTTATGTAGGATTAATTTAGACACCCAGGAAGTAGGAACTTGATTCTGAAACTTGTTACTGTGGATTGTGTCCCTAATATTAGTAGCTGAATGCTAAAATATTTATAAATAAAATAAAATAATTTTAACAGCAATGCAATAAAGGTCACATAAATGTCTCTGATGAATACATATTACTGTTCTAACCATCAGTTTAACAAAATGCAATTCAAGTTGAAACTAATTAGTTGATGATCAAAGCACCACGTCTTGAAAGAACAACATTAAAAACAGTGCTGGTGTGGTAACAGATTATATAGACTTATACAACAATCTTTCAAGTTCTGACAATGACAGTAACAAAGGAGAGATCGTAATGTGATTGCACACTTTCTCGGCATTTTCTAATTATGAAATCTTCCTGGCTGATCAGTCGAGTGGGGGCATCATCTTGTCGCAGCATTTCCACGAGTTCCGTACCTGTCATATTCAGGCAAAGTGATCAGTATGAAACTCACTGAAATGTTGCAACAAGACAATGCCACTACTTGGATGATCACACAAGGTTTTATCACTGAAACACACCAAGAAAGCAGGCAATCACATACACCACTCCTCCATGGGCAGTGTATCTAGCACAGCTACAAGAAGATATCAGTTAACTTTTCGCTGCGAACTGTATTTTCTGCTGAACATAAGTTCGCATCTGTTTAAGCCTGCTCTTAACAGAATTATTAAATGTTGAAGATACGCAGATCATGGTTTTATTGTGATCATTACTTTAAGTGTGCCAAATGAGATAGTAATTATTAACCTTACATACATACAAAAAATCAAAACAATTACAACACACAAAAGCAATGTCCCAAATCAGCCAAAAGTCAGAGTATGCTTTGAACAATGAACAAGCAATAAAAGGTTATGACTAAACACATACTGTTTTACCTGACTATAAAACAACCCTGAATATCAGATGACCCCTTTTTCTAGAAGGCTATTTGAGAAAAATTTATTTTTTAACATATTTTGACTAAATTTTTATTGACTTAAGGTATCTACCCAGAAAGTTATCGTTACAACATATTCTGTACTTATGCCATTTATTGACTGCCTACATTTTGATAACACAACGAGAAATAAACAAAAAGACATTGTTTACATTAATTTTTATCTTCACTGCCTTTTTTGTTTAGTTAGCCTATAGTTTGTAATATCAGTATTTTTAATCATCACCATTACCATCCTAACAAGACAGCTGTGAAACTTATATCTTTGTTGTCACAAATGTTTGGCTGTTTCTTCTGAATATGTAGCTTGTTGTGATTTCTGAGGTTGCAGTTATGGTGAGACCTGAGAACACAGCTGCCGCCCCCCCCCCCCCCCCCAAAAAACCCTTCTGCACTGAAATGAGTATTTTACAATGTCTCTTGCTTCCAAACATATCATCTAATTGCTGCTCTCTCATTGGCTGTGTAGAACCAGCAGCAGACACACCCCCTACATTGAGCATCGACAACATTATTGCAAGAAACATGCAAGTACACTGCTAGCTCCAGTATGGACTTTTAGCAGCTCCTACAAAAATGTATGTTAGTGTTGAGTATTTGTTCAATTTTAAAGTCAATTTGACTCCAAGTATAAATGGACTCAGACAGAATGCAGTTTAAACGTGGATACTCTTAAAAAGCCAAAGTACGCAGTGTAGATTCCCATGGTTGGCAGCATGGTTGCCCGCTCCCCAATCACCTCCCCGCATTCATCTACTTCTCAGCCTAGCTGGTATCACTGTTATCCCTCCATACCTACCGTTAAGTGCTGTGCTTGAGCAAATGTGAAACATGGACTGCTATATCTTCCAGGGTGCAAGTCACATGTAACAGCAGCAACTAATATATATAAAAAAAGCCCGTAATCATGATTCAGTCCCATTCTCAAACTTTCACTTGTCCGACAACCTACTGGTGTCTGTTGATACTACCTCCACAGTGAATCTTTACGCCATAATTTATTCTTGGAGTTACAACTGAAGTCAGTTTAATGTGATTTGTTTCGTATGTTAGACCTTTAATTCTGGATTAATTTTCTCTCTCATTTCATGTGACTGTCTTGTTCTAAAGCTGACAATGTTTTCCCCCAGTATTCTCAGATAAGAAGAGTGACTGAATTTCTCATTTGCAACCTACCTGGTAAACCATTACAGTTTTCCACAAGCAAATAAAATATTGACTTGGGCTGAGACTCAAGTAATGAATTTTGAAGAAAAATATTTTCGCATTTGGACGTTACCTTTACTTAAAAAGCAGCTTAACTTTATGTAAAGGGTATATTTTATTGCAAACCATAGCTGATGTATGTAAGCTGATAGAATTTAATGCTATTTCCTGTTGTGTTGCACAAAACTGTCAATTTTCAAGCAGGGCATTAGATTGCTGTAATGGATAATTCAGTAGTTTTATGACTATTCCATGCACTAGCGCCGCAAAACAAGTGTCACATGATTGTTCAAGCAAAGTCGATACTGTATCGAGTGCAGGACCGCCTCGGTGTATCAGGAAGCCTCAAGCCTATTGAGACACAAGTAATGTTTGATAAGTCTTACTCTTCTGAATACTTCAAAACAAACTCATCTTATAATCAAATTAATGATATGATTATAATAGAGGGAAACATTCCACGTAGGAAAAATATATCCAAAAACAAAGATGATGTGACTTACCAAATGAAAGTGCCGGCAGGTCGACAGACACACAAACAAACACAAACATACACACAAAATTCAAGCTTTCGCAACAAACTGTTGCCTCATCAGGAAAGAGGGAAGGAGAGGGAAAGACGAAAGGATGTGGGTTTTAAGGCAGAGGGTAAGGAGTCATTCCAATCCCGGAAGCGGAAAGACTTGCCTTAGGGGGGAAAAAGGACGGGTATACACTCGCACACACACACATATATCCATCCACACATATACAGACACAAGCAGACATATTTGAAGACAAAGACAAAGAAACTCTTTGTCTTCAAATATGTCTGCTTGTGTCTGTATATGTGTGGATGGATATGTGTGTGTGTGCGAGACAAAGACAAAGAAACTCTTTGTCTTCAAATATGTCTGCTTGTGTCTGTATATGTGTGGATGGATATGTGTGTGTGTGCGAGTGTATACCCGTCCTTTTTTCCCCCTAAGGTAAGTCTTTCCGCTTCCAGGATTGGAATGACTCCTTACCCTCTCCCTTAAAACCCACATCCTTTCGTCTTTCCCTCTCCTTCCCTCTTTCCTGATGAGGCAACAGTTTGTTGCGAAAGCTTGAATTTTATGTGTATGTTTGTGTTTGTTTGTGTGTCTGTCGACCTGCCAGCACTTTCATTTGGTAAGTCACATCATCTTTGTTTTTAGATATATTCATCTTATAATCAGATAAATATGGTATAAGACAACTTTTCATGTATGACCGGAAATGTCAGTGTTACACCTTGTTCACTCATTAAAAATCCAAGTGCAAATAATGTAATTGCAGAGTGCCTCAAAGACATACAATAACAACTTATAAGTGTGTCACAAATGAATGGATACCTGACGGAAAGTGACAGTATATCCCGGTGATGACAAAGGATGCATGTTCTGCTTATAAACAGAATTTAAAATACACAAATGGTTTTGTTACAGTGGGACATTTCAACTCATATGGCGTACACTGCTGTGACAGTGATGCATGTACTGAACTGTGGACAGAAGCAATGTAGTAATGACAGGGTAGTGGAATACACAATACGACGACAGCACAGAATGATCAGCAGGATTGGTGGCAGAAGACAACTTGTCATACAGTGATGGCCACATACATATGTGTTACGACATTGCTGCAGTGACTGTAACTGCTTATCATCATTGTTTAATAACACAGCAGAAAATCAACAAGTGTGATGGTCTGGAGCACCACTGAAATCAACTTGTTACGTAAAAAATTGCATAATGAGAAGAATGTGAAAGGCACAACCACATCAGGAAGATTTTAAAGCCTGAGGTACTGCACCACCTCCACAAAACCATGTCACATTTTACCACTATAATATCTGACGACATCTAGCTAGGAATTTGCAAGGTGCTGCACATTCACCTGATGTATCACCAATCTAATACATCTGGACTGTGGTTGGTTGACAAATTGTTCATAATATTCCTCTAAACAGGTGAGGAGACACTCCAGGAACATGTATAGCCATTTATGACTCTGTCTCATGACATTTAAAAAGCTTTGGTTGCAACCCATGAGGGTTTCAGCCCAAACCAAATTATTACAAACATTTTTGGAAACACAATTGTTTGTGCATTATCACATACTTATCCTGTGGTATGAGGTTATTTTTGTCACACGTATCATTCTTGATTTAGAAGTTTTTACAAATGTCAGTGTAAACGAAAATATGCATATAGAAGCCACCATTCAAAATCGTTAAGCTTTTGGGTTTTTTCTCCATTAGTCAAAATAATAGTGCACAATTTGAAAACTCTATGCAGATGGTATTGCGTAAACAGAAAACAGGAAAGAGACATTAAATTGGGAGCTTCTGTATCACTGCAGCATGAAAGCCATGCAGTGAAACACAGTAGTTCAATTATAAGAAATATGATTACCTCAATCTGATAGCACCAGCAATAGGTAACCTTATGATTCCCCAAAATCTTGCTTTATTTGTCAGATAGAAAATGGAAACAGCATCAAAAATGTGCATGAATCATATAAGTGAATCAAAAGTAGACATATTTGTCTTCAGAAAGTTTCTGCAATCATTACTTATCCAAATTCAGTCTCCGGATGGCTTTCTGTTATTTCCATACGACAGGTTTCAGATCAGCTGCCCATCTTCATATCATTTGTTACAGTAGAGAGTAATCTGTCGAACACAGAACGGAAAGTTCAGTGTCATAAACCATGACAGTGAACTTTCAGTTCCGTATTTGACAGATTACACTTAAACTGTAACAAATGATATGAAGATGGGTAGCTGGCCTGAAACAGGTCATATGGTAATACACAAAAATGATACAGATACTGAATTTGGGCAGTTTTGTATAAGTAAATGCTTAAGCTTTACATGTGGAAGGATACAGGGTTAGTCATAAGTACCTCCACAATTTTAAAAGACAACTACACAAATACTAAATTGCATACTGAAAAATGACACATATCAGTGGATAAAGCATCTAACAAAGACCTGATCTGTAATGCATGCAAGGGAATAGTTGCAGGGGGGGTACTACTGCGGGATGGAAGAGTAATGACACATCAACAAGTCATTCACTCTGTATTGTCACATTAAATTAGTTCACACCTGCAGATAGGCAGCCCAATGAACACATTTTCAGAGCAGGTTACTATTACCATTTTTTTCCTGGGCAGTGGCAGCAGTGACTTCAATGAAATGTACATACGGGCTCTTCTGCCCTTATTGACATTTGCTGTGTCACAAACTGTGCACATACTAAGCACCTGTAATGAGAGTTTAAAAAGTTGGAGAAATTCTCAGTTCACAAATGTGTGTCTATTTTCTGTACAGCTTGTACATTTCATGCAGTTGGCTTCTAGAATCACAAAGGTGCTTATGAGTAACCCTGTACTTTGCATGCCACTTCAGAAAGAATATTGTCGGTGATGTTATTATACACAAATCTTATATTGCTGCTGACAAATCTAAATATTTTTTGCAGACAAATCAAATGTACTACACATATGCATAATGAAAGGCTAATAAATTTGAGGCAAATATCAAAACAGAGGATGTAGACATACACAAACATCAATAACTGGCAACTGACTTGTCCTAGACTATTTAGGTAAAAAGAAAGCTTATATTATACATTGTTAAACATCAAAAAAGAAAGAAAACATTAAACATAATTTTATAACAATACAAGATGTCTCTACATTCCAATTACACACACTGAGGGCTTGTCTTGGAAATCAAACATGTAATATTTTGAATATACATGAATGTCTGAAAACACATTACTTCCCTTTTAAGAATGACTCAGCAAAGATAATTCTGCTGAATGGTAAGCAAACTGGAAATACGCTGCATAAAAGCAACATGAGATGCGGCAGTTGTGGCTGTACTTGCACACTGATGAGCCAAACTACTGGGACCACTGCCCACCACACAAGTTAATGCTGCCTGGTGGCGCTGTGGGCATATGACGTGGTAAGGAATGTACATATATTGAACAGTGATGAATGGAAGAATCAGTCTAGCAACAATGTGGGCCACAAGTGGAGAAATCCACTGCCATAAGCGATTTTGTCAAAGTACAGGTTGTTACGGGCCAGCACCTGGGAATGAGCATCTCCGAAACAGTGAAACTGGTTGCCAGTTTGTGCGCAGCTGCCATGAACAACTATGGAAAGTGGGTAAAGGGCAATGAACCTATAAATAAGTGAAAAGGTGCTGGACCTCCATTCCATATCACAGGACATTGAAAGTGTTTCCGAGCACATTGTTGGATGTGGGACAATTGACATCGTCAACTACAGTTGCAGTGGGCACATGATCATTGAGAATGGGTGGCAGGGACAAAAAATCCAGCGGAATTTTTTTAAGTGCTTTATCTGAAAACTACCTTGAGCAGTTAAACAGAGAACCGACTCGTGGCGATACCATATTAGACCTTCTGGTGACAAACAGACCCAAACTATTTGAAACAGTTAACACAGAACAGGGAATCAGTGATTATAAAGTGGTTACTGCATTGACGATTTCAGCCGTAAATAGAAATATTACAAAAGGTAGGAAGATTTTTCTGTTTAGCAAAAGTGACAAAAAGCAGATTTCAGAGCACTTGACGGCTCAACACAGAAGTTTTGTCTCAAGTACAGATAGTGTTGAGGATCAGTGGACAAAGTTCAAAATCATCGTACAATATGTGTTAGTTGAGTATGTGCCAAGCAAGATCATAAGAGATGGAAAAGAGCCACCGTGGTACAACAACCGAGTTAGAAAACTGCTGCGGAAGCAAAGGGAACTTCACAGCAAACATAAACATAGCCATAGCCTTACAGACAAACAAAAATTACGTGGAGCAAAATGTAGTGTGAGGAGGGCTATGTGAGAGGCATTCAATTAATTTGAAAGTAAAGTTCTATGTACCGACTTGGCAGAAAATCCTAAGAAATTTTGGTCTTGTGTCAAAGCAGTAGGTGGATCAAAACAAAATGTACAGACACTCTGTGACCAAAATGGTACTGGAACAGAGGATGACAGACTAGAGGCTGAAAAACTAACGTCTTTTTCCAAAGCTGTTTCACAGAGAAAGACTGCACTGTAGTTCCTTCTCTAGAGTGTCGCACAGATGACAAAATGGCAGATATCGTAATAGACAACAGAGGGATAGAGAAACAATTAAAAACGCTCAAAAGAGGAAAGGCCGCTGGACCTGATGGGATACCAGTTTGATTTTACACAGAGTACTCGAAGGAAGTTGCCTCCCTCCTTGCAGCAGTGTACCGTATGTCTCTAGAAGAGCATAGCGTTCCAAAGGATTCGAAAAGGGCACAGGTCATCCCCGTTTTCAAGAAGGGACGTCGATCAGATGTGCAGAATTATAGACCTATATCTCTAACGTCGATCAGTTGTAGAATTTTGGAACACGTATTATGTTCGAGTATAATGACTTTTCTGGAGACTAGAAATCTACTCTGTAGGAATCAGCATGGGTTTAGAAAAAGACGGTTGTGCGAAACACAACTTGCGCTATTCGTCCACGAGACTCAGAGGGCCATAAACATGAGTTCACAGGTAGATGCCGTGTTTCTTGACTTTCGCAAGGCGTTCGATACAGTTCCCCACAGTCGTTTGATGAACAAAGTAAGAGCATATGGACTATCAGACCAATTGTGTGATTGGATTGAAGAGTTCCTAGATAGCAGAACGTAGCATGTCATTCTCAATGGAGAGAAGTCTTCCGAAGTAAGAGTGATTTCAGGTGTGCCGCAGGGGAGTGTCGTAGGACCGTTGCTATTCACAATATACATAAATGACCTTGTGGATGACATCGGAAGTTCACTGAGGCTTTTTGTGGATGATGCTGTGGTGTATCTAGAGGTTGTAACAATGGAAAATTGTACTGAAATGCAGGAGGATCTGCAGCAAATTGACGCATGGTGCAGGGAATGGCAATTGAATCTCAATGTAGACAAGTGTAAATAAAGTTGATCTTCGGCAAAGCAGATGCCAGACTGAGATTCATTGGAAGAATCCTAAGGAAATGCAATCCGAAAACAAAGGAAGTAGGTTACAGTATGCTTGTTCGCCCACTGCTTGAATACTGCTCAGCAGTGTGGGATCCGTACCAGATAGGGTTGATAGACGAGATAGAGAAGATCCAACGGAGAGCAGCGCACTTCGTTACAGGATCATTTAGTAATCGCAAAAGCGTTACGGAGATGATAGATAAACTCCAGTGGAAGACTCTGCAGGAGAGATGCTCAGTAGCTCGGTACGGGATTTTGTTGAAGTTTCGAGAACATACCTTCACCGAGGAGTCAAGCAGTATATTGCTCCCTCCTACGTACATCTCGCGAAGAGACCATGGGGATAAAATCAGAGAGATTAGAGCCCACACAGAGGCATACCAACAATCCTTCTTTCCACGAACAATACGAGACTGGAATAGAAGGGAGAACCGATAGAGGTACTCAAGGTACCCTTCGCCACACACCATCAGGTGGCTGCGGAGTATGGACGTAGATGTAGATGTAGAATGAATTGTGGGTCAATGGAAAGGAAGCCTGCTCAGATTAATTGCATTTCTGTTTACAACAGGCCAATAATCGTGTCTCATATATCACCACCCAGGTGAGTGGCTGCTCAAAACATGAACTGCCACACGGATGTAGTATTATGCTATGGGAGACATTCATCTGGACTTCCGTGGAGCCTCTGGTAGTAATTAAAGGCATGTTGGCAGGTGTGGATTATGTGAACATTATTGCAAACCAATTTTCCCTTCATACTTGCTAATATCCCCAACAGTGATGTCATCTTCCAGCAGGATAACTTCCTGTGTCACAAGGTCAGAATCCTGCTACGGCAGTTTGTGGAACATGATAATGAACTGATGATGTCTTGGCCAAAAATTCACCTGATCTGAACCAGATAGAATACATTTGTGACCACATCGAGCACCAACTCTGCATCTAGCAACCACTTGCATTACCTGTGCACAGACATCTGGAGTGACATATCTCCAGAAACAAACCAAGGACTCGTATAATACGAGCCACACAGAATCACTGTTGTATTGTGTTCCAAATGTGGACCAACATGTTATTAAGCAAGTGGTCACACTATTTTGGTTCATAAGTGTATTCAATTTTGTCCCGAATGTTATGAGGAGGATATACACTCCTGGAAATGGAAAAAAGAACACATTGACACCGGTGTGTCAGACCCACCATACTTGCTCCGGACACTGCGAGAGGGCTGTACAAGCAATGATCACACGCACGGCACAGCGGACACACCAGGAACCGCGGTGTTGGCCGTCGAATGGCGCTAGCTGCGCAGCATTTGTGCACCGCCGCCGTCAGTGTCAGCCAGTTTGCCGTGGCATACGGAGCTCCATCGCAGTCTTTAACACTGGTAGCATGCCGCGACAACGTGGACGTGAACCGTATGTGCAGTTGACGGACTTTGAGCGAGGGCGTATAGTGGGCATGCGGGAGGCCGGGTGGACGTACCGCCGAATTGCTCAACACGTGGGGCGTGAGGTCTCCACAGCACATCGATGTTGTCGCCAGTGGTCGGCGGAAGGTGCACGTGCCCGTCGACCTGGGACCGGACCGCAGCGACGCACGGATGCACGCCAAGACCGTAGGATCCTACGCAGTGCCGTAGGGGACCGCACCGCCACTTCCCAGCAAATTAGGGACACTGTTGCTCCTGGGGTATCGGCGAGGACCATTCGCAACCGTCTCCATGAAGCTGGGCTACGGTCCCGCACACCGTTAGGCCGTCTTCCGCTCACGCCCCAACATCGTGCAGCCCGCCTCCAGTGGTGTCGCGACAAGCGTGAATGGAGGGACGAATGGAGACGTGTCGTCTTCAGCGATGAGAGTCGCTTCTGCCTTGGTGCCAATGATGGTCGTATGCGTGTTTGGCGCCGTGCACGTGAGCGCCACAATCAGGACTGCATACGACCGAGGCACACAGGGCCAACACCCGGCATCATGGTGTGGGGAGCGATCTCCTACACTGGCCGTACACCACTGGTGATCGTCGAGGGGACACTGAATAGTGCACGGTACATCCAAACCGTCATCGAACCCATCGTTCTACCATTCCTAGACCGGCAAGGGAACTTGCTGTTCCAACAGGACAATGCACGTCCGCATGTATCACGTGCCACCCAACGTGCTCTAGAAGGTGTAAGTCAACTACCGTGGCCAGCAAGATCTCCGGATCTGTCCCCCATCGAGCATGTTTGGGACTGGATGAAGCGTCGTCTCACGCGGTCTGCACGTCCAGCACGAACGCTGGTCCAACTGAGGCGCCAGGTGGAAATGGCATGGCAAGCCGTTCCACAGGACTACATCCAGCATCTCTACGATCGTCTCCATGGGAGAATAGCAGCCTGCATTGCTGCGAAAGGTGGATATACACTGTACTAGTGCCGACATTGTGCATGCTCTGTTGCCTGTGTCTATGTGCCTGTGGTTCTGTCAGTGTGATCATGTGATGTATCTGACCCCAGGAATGTGTCAATAAAGTTTCCCCTTCCTGGGACAATGAATTCACGGTGTTCTTCTTTCAATTTCCAGGAGTGTATTTCTACTCATCATAAAGATTCATTCCACATTATGTTGCAGACAGACACAATGAAAAGACTTTTACACATTGAGCTTTTGGCCAAACACTTCTTCAGAAAAGAAAAGAAAACACACTTCTTCAGAAAAGAAAAGAAAACACATACATTTTAACACAAGCAAGAGAATCTTACACACACATGAATGCTCTGGCTAGAATGCAACTCTGTCGCACTGAACAAACGCAGCAATCTGGAGTGGGGAGGGGAAGGGGGAGGGATAACAGGGTATGATTGTGGGGACAGAAGTCAGTGCTACCTGGAGGAGCTTGCAGGGACTAGATGGTGGAAGGCTGTGGAGGATGGACCAGGGTGAGCGGAAAAGGAGAGAGGCAGAGAAGGAGAAAATATCAATGGGTGCCACAGCACAGCATGGTGCGTGATGAGGGTTAGAGAATGTGAAATGGGAGGACCTGATAGGGCAGAGAGGGCGGAAACTTTTAGGTGGAAGGTGTGGGAGCAGTAGGTTACTGTAGGCTGAGGCCGGGACAATTCTGGGAGTGGATAAATGAGTTGTAAGAATAACTTCCATCTACGCAGTTGGTAGTGGCATTCATCCTGGTGGCCAGCTGGTTAGTAGTCCTATCAATATACGAGGAGTGTTCACTAATTAATGCAACACATCTTTCTCTACGTCAATTTTAGGCGGAAAATGCAGAATTTGTTGTGGGATGTCGTGGAACATTCCCACTTCAGCCCCTATAGTTCCATGAAGTTTCAATATGTGATGGCACTGTATGAAGCCTTCAAAATGGTGTCTGTAACAGAGGTGCATTCCAAGCAGAGAGCTGTTAAAGAGTTTCTTTTGGCAGAAAACCAGAGCACTGCAGATTTTCGTATGCACTTGTAGAATTTCTACAGAGACCTGGCAATGAACAAAACTCCAGCAAGTTGTTGGATGAGGTGTCTGTCATCATCGCAACAAGGTTGCGCAAACCCATCCCATCTCTTGCACGCCGGCCAGCCACACACAGCTCTGCCTCCTGAAGTATTGGAAAGTGGGGATGTTCTCATTCAAAGTGATCGACGGATCATAATCAAATACCTCGCTGAATATCTGGATGTCTCTGTTGATAGTGCTGACACACTCCTCCGCCAGTTGGGGTACCAAGGTGTTTGCCTGATGGGTTCCTCACCGTCTAACAGAAGACCATAAAGAGCAATGAAGGTTCATGTGTGTAGAATTACTTGTGCATTGATCGTGACAATTTTTTGTCGATCATCATCATAGGTGACGAAACATGGGTTCACCACTTTGAACTGGAAACAAAACAGCAATCCACCACACAACTTCTCCTCCAAAGAAAAAGTTCAAAAACGCATCCTCAGCCAGTAAAGTTCTGGTGACTGTCTTCTCAGACTTTGAAGGGGTTATTCTGTTTGATGTCCTCCCTCATGCTGCAAGATTGACTCTGAAGTGTACTGTGCTACCCTCAGGAAATTGAAGAAAGAAACTACTTCAGCATGTTAATTGCCAAAAAAATGCTGACAAACTTCTCCTTCTCTACGACAACCCAAGCCTTCACTGAGTCTCTGCACCTGAGAGAGGCTCACAAAACTACACTGCGCTGTTCTTCATCATCCCTCTATAACCCGGGTCGTGCATCTTCCACCTGTTTGGTCCAATGAGGGATGTACTCTGCGGGAAGCAGTATGTGGATGATGGGGAGGTTCCTGATGTAGCACGACGCTGGTCTGATGTTGATCACTAGAGTGCTACCATGCGGGCATAAACACTCTCCCAGTAAGGTGGCATAAGGTCCTTGCAGTGAACAGAGATTATGTTGCAAAATCGTGTTTTGTAGATGAAAGAGTGGGGAATAATAAGGCATATTGGAATCTTAAACAAAACCAAGCTGCTTTTGGAAAAAAAGTGTTGCATTACTTATTGAATACCTCTCATAAAAAGCTGTGCAATGATTCCAGCAGACCTGGTATATGACGTGGCTGCCTTCACATGTGATCCAGCCACCGTCAGAGTAATATAAGTCTATGACAGGACTGGAACAGGAAGTTGTGAGTGGGTGGTTCGGGTGTGTGTGGCACCTGGGTCTTCCACAGGGATACGACCCCTGTGGCAATGGGTTCAGATTAGGAGTGGCATTTATGATGTCAAAAACCTACTCTTCTTCTCCCAATCCCTGTAATGGAAACACTTCTTTGTCATCAACCCCTGCTCCCAGAGCCAACCTAATCTCAACACTAAACACTGCCTTCCCATTTCAAACCACAATCCAAATGTGCTCTCCGCCAACCACTCCATGGTCACCTTCAAGGAATTCCTTACCTCCAGCTTGGCCTCACTACCCTTCCCCAGGTCCCTTCCTAGAAACACCAACCTTTCAGGGGAAAAAAAAGGGCGGCCATAGACTGCCTTAAAACAGACACTGAGCTAATCATACCATCCACAGACAAAGGTTCCACTACTGTCATCATGAAATGCAGTGACCACCTGGTGGAATGCTTCCGCCAGTTATCGACTAATCCATCTATGCCAGAGTGATCCCATCTCAGAAGTCAAACATAACCTCCAATCCCTGATTGGCCTTAGGCCCTTTCAAGAACCTCTCCCTTGAATCAATTTCCCTCGTAACTCCTATTACGCCCTGCTCATCCACATCCTACATGCTCCCCAAAATCCACAAACCCAACAACCCTGGACACCCCATTATAGCCAGTTATTGTGCTCCCACTGAAAGAATTTCTGCCATCATTGATCAACACCTCTAATCCATTACCCGAAATCTAGCCTCCTATGTCAAAGATACCAACCACTTCATTCACCGACTCTCCACCATCCCCACCCCTTTACCTCCTGGATCCCCACTCACCACTGTCAGTGTCACTTCCCCTATTTCCCTATACACCATCACCACTCACTCATGCCCATGGTCTTACTACTATTGAACACTACTGCTCCCAATGTCCTTCAGATTCCAAACCCATTACCTCATTCTCCTTATTAACTTCATCCTAACATGCAACTACTTCACCTTTAAAGAGAAGGTATTCAAACAAATCCATGGCAAAGCCATGGGCACCCACATGGCACCCTCCTATCTCCCATGCCAACCTGTTTATGGGCCATCTATAGGAAACCTTCCTAGCCTAAAGGTTCGTTGATGATATCTTCATAATCTGGTCCCAGGGCCAAGAAACCCCATCCTAACTCCTCAAAACCTCAACACCTTCTCTCTCATCTGCTTTACCTGGTCCTCCTCAATCCAGTATGCCACCTTCCTGGACATTGACCTCCTCCTCTGTCCATATTAAACCTATCAACTACCAACAGTACTTGTATTTTGACAGCTGCTATCCCTCTCATAACAAAAAAAACCCCACCCATACAGCCTGGCAACCCAGGGGCAAGAACTCCCTTGCCCAGTGTGTTGAATGTCTCTCAAAAGCCTTTACAGACAGGCACTACCCCTTGGACCTAGTCCACAAACAGATTTCCCAAGCCATATCCCTACATATACCCAATCTTTCCACCATCTCTAAGAACCAGCTACAAAGAAGCACCCACCTCATCACCCAGTATCACCCCAGACTGGAACAACTTAAACACATCCTTCACCAGGGTTTTGATTATCTATCATCATGCCTTGAAATAAGGGAAATCCTATCCTAGATCCTACCCACCCTTCCTAAAGTGGTGTTCTGTCACCCACCCAACCTCCACAATATCCTAGTCCATCACTATGCCACTCCGAGTATCAGCCCCTTGCCACAGTGATCAAATCCCTGTGGAAGACCCAGATACAACACCTCCCCAATCCACCCACCCAGTACTTCCTATTCCAGTCCTGCAGCAGCCTTATAGTATCCTATCAGAGACTGGGCTTCCTGTGAAAGCAGCCATTTCATATATCTGCTTTGCTGCAATCACTGTACAGCTTGTTGGTATGACTACCAACCACTCATCCACCAGGATAAATGGCCACCGCCGAGCTGTGGGCAAGAGCAATGCGGACCACCCTGTGACACAACATGCAGCTGAACATAACATGCTCGATTTCAGCAGATGAGAATTATTCTTACAACAAATTCTCTGCTCCCGAAATAATCAACCTATGATACCTCCCAATTCACGTCCCCTCATGCTCACTGTGGTCAGAAGCTAAAATGTGAAACAGTCTTTTGTCCTACCTGTCTGCTACTTAACTTACCATCTTTACAGTGAGCAGCAATTTATCCGTTTCATAAAATTATCAATTATCAGAAAACAATTATTCAGTTACCAAATGAAGGAAGCAGATCAAATAGCCAATAAATAATATCACAATTACATCATCACATGCTACATGCACTCCACCTCATATATCAGCATGTTAGGATATTAAATAAGGACTGTAATTCCATTTTACCTGTGATAAGGAAATGTATTCCTGGAGATGAAGTGATAAAAAATGTATTCCTGGACACAACACATATTTAAAATTCTAATTATGCACAAGTTCTCAATGAGTGTAATAGGAATTTATGAATAGCCAGAGTATAAAATTATTTCTCCACCTTGAGCAATTAACAAAAATTATTTTTAAATATCTTGTCTTTTTATTGCATTTCCAGCTGGCAAAATGTGTGTGTGTGTGTGTGTGTGTGTGTGTGTGTGTGTGTGTGCGTGCGCGCGCGCGCACGCGCTGCACACGTCTGAAAGTAATTTGTGGCTTTTTTCCCCCCTCCCTATCCAACACATTTAATAGCCAGATTCACATATGGCACATGAAACTAGTTAATGTAACTGGACAGATAAAAAAAATCTACTCACCACAAAGTGGCAAGAGAACACACATATAAAAAAAAAGGGTTTTATGTATGCAAGCTGTTGGAGCCAAAGGCTCCTCTTTCCTGCAGAAAGGTTGAAGGCCAAGGAAGAAGGGTGAAGAAAAAGGACTGGAGAGATTTAAGAAAAGGATTGCAGTTCGGAAAAGTCGGCCAAAATCCCGGGTCAGGGGAGACTTGCCAGATGGGAGAATGAAACTAGCTGCCTTTTATACAAGTCGATGAGATTCATACACCACTCCCCCCTTTTTTAATCAAACAAACATTGTTTTTCATCTTTAGAAGAAACTAGTCACAGTAAAAACCAACCTCTGCAAATCACTCTATATGAAATATATGCTGCATTCCACAAATGTGGTTATCGCCACTTTCGTGACATCTTTATAATATAAACCCTCTGCTCCTCTACTGCACCACCTGCTCAATTAAATGCCTGTATCTGTCGATGACAAAGTGCACCATTTTGATAAATTTGTGACAATACAAACATTTGTTCCTCGAATTCCAACAGTAATGACTGTACGTACCCCCATTATCTACCATTCTACAGAAACTATACTACAGGTCTGAGTGCTAAACAGTCACCAAGTTCATTCAGTAATGCTGCTACTTGTACATGCTGCAGTATTGTAACACATTTATCAACAATTAGCGACATTATATAAGTGAGCAAAATTCTTGCACTTTCTACAAAGACTAACCTGGCAATGAACCTGATTTTCTCCACACCTCTCAGTTGTACAGGTTCCCTTGTCCTGTTTCACTTTATTTTCAACACTTATTGAAACGGCAAGCTCTCCATGTGAAGATGGTAGAGATATGGTAGCAACAGTACCTTGCGATGGTGCAATAGGTGTCTGCACGGGAAGAGGCTGTGGATAAAATCATAGCTAATTAAGTTGCTTTATAAAGAAGCAATGAAAATACACAACTGATTCAACAGTAATTCAAATTTCTCTGTACTGTTTATCAGGAAGGTTATTTTATTTCAATAAAGGAGAGTGTGTGTTGTATCAGTTGAACTACTTAACACCAAAGTTGACAGTGAGAAGAAATACTGCAGTTTTGTGAATTATCAGAACTGAGAATAAGGCAAAAGTATATCACACCATGTGGGCACAAAAAAAGGAGAGAAACTCAGTTACTTTTAATGAATGTTCCACGATGATGAAAACATTATCCACTTACTTTGTAACAGAGGCAAATATAAAAATAGGAATAACAATGTTCACATATAAAAAATGTGATATACATGAGAAACAGCAATGAACCACTTAACCACATGATTAACAAAATAACTGCGTACTGTTTGGGTGATGGTGGTGCGAGAAGAGACCTTTACAGGATTTAAAAATTTATGAGCAAAAATTTCCTTGGAATGATGAAACATTTCAAAGAGAGATGTGCAACACAAGTCATGCCTGCAAAGTGTATGCCTGGGCCAAGCAGATGTGTGTGTGCGTCAGGGAAGGGGGGTGGGGGGGGTGCCAGAAGCAGTGGACTACTTCAGTATGACAGCTAACTATCTGTACTGAAAAGGCTGACATCTTTGATAAATGGGGCGTGGAAAGACATTAAGAATTTTAGAAGTATGAGCCAAATTCAAGGTTTCTGTTTCATTCCCAATCAAAAGGTTTAGATTTGAAGACAGCTCCAGAAACAAGTGGCAGGTCCCAATACTAGGAAACTAATGAAAGAAATAATTACAAAATGAAAGCATTACACTTCTACGTGACGGATATTAAACTATAACTACACTACACTGCACTACACTACATTTTTACTTACAACTGTAATAATGCAAATCAACATTTCAATAATTAGTTTACAAAGCATGCTAATTCCAAAGTAACGTGCAAGACTCTCAGTACAGCTCACATAGTAAAAGCTAAAAGTTCTAAGAATAAATAACAATTAATCACAAAATTTGTTTGTAGTTTCCAAGCTGGATGTATCCAAAGTGAACAGGTTGTGGTACATGTAATAGAGGATTTAACAGACAGTACTGGCTAATCCACCCTTGTGAACATTCTAACAGAAGTCAGCTTTGTGCATTAGCTTCTAGTAAATATGCTGAAAAGTAATGCAATAACAGAACAAAAATCCCTGTATGCGATTAATATTTTAAATGTGAGCTGGTGAAGCAAATCTCTACCACTCAATGTCAGGTTTGGAGTAATCTACAATCAGTACTATCCCTTGAATCATTATCATTAATTCTGAAGAAATTTGAGAGCTATCTCAATATTACTTCCATGTCCTATGATGGCACTTGTTGAAAACATGTAAGAAGGAGCAGCCAGTAATGTAAACTCTTTTTTTAAGCTCTTCTTTTACTCCAGCTTTTCCTAAGACGATCCACAGTTCAAACATTTATCTACATCTGTTATCTTCAGACCTTCATGTGACTGGTTTGTTTTAACCATGGGAGAAGTTAATGAAAATGCTTAAGTTAAAGTGGAAGATGCTTGTAGACAGCCACCAACTATCTCCCAAAAGTGCTTGCTCTTGATATTTGTCCAAATGCTTCTTTCTCCAAAGCTCTCTGTAACTGTCCTATAGGTGGTGTCCACCTTTTCCGAAGTCCTCCAGTCTTCTACAGCTTTGCATTTCTTCTCTAGCAAGTCCTGTCACACTTTATTTCTAGACACTGTATAATTTTTTTAATGTATCATTCATTTGTTGCATTTTTACATTTTCTCTTTTCATCAGTTAAATTCATAAGCTCTTGGGTTATTCAAATATTTCTATTGGGATTGTCTTTTTGCCTCTTTGATTTTCTGCTGGCTAATCCATCTCTCAAAGGTACCTATTCAATTTTTTATTAATTCCCAGTTCAGTCAGCTGTGGGCTAATGCTCCTTTTCAAACTTTCAACCCCCTGTGGTTCCTTCAATTTATTTGGGTCCCACATTCTGAACTTCCTATCTTTCTGTAATTTCTTCAGTTCTTAATCTGCTGTGCAAAATCAATAATGCCGTGTCAGGGTCTACATCACACATTACACAGACTGGTGCACATTACACAGACTAGTGCCCCTGGTAACTAGTGAAAATGATGCTACCACTCTTTAGGAATCATGTTAGTTTGGCCTCTCCATGATACAACCCCTCCATCCAGGGGAAATTGCTGCTCATATCAGTGGATCCAGTCAGTGTACCTTGGTCAAGTGTACCGTCAAACGGGTTGATTTTGGATGGTTTTGTCATTATTTTGATTGTAACTTTCGTATATATTGTTAGATTAAACTGATTGTTATGGAAGTGGTAGGGTATATGTGTAACGAATAAAATATCCCAGAATCAGAAAGTGTATGTGTAGGTATATTTATCTGAGGCAGTTAAATAAAGTGTCCGAAGTCACTCCATAGATTGGGGTGATTTTGGACACATGTTTTTTAAATCTCTGTCCGAAGTTACAGTATATAGAGGGTGAATTCGGACAGTTACTGCCTTTTTTTAAAATTCTACATGCTTTTTATTTGATTTTGGTGACATTTTACACATTTTAAGGGAGTCCTTTGTTGTGAATAAGTGATATGGAATGATGTAATTAATTTTATATATTACAGATAAGTTTTTATTTTGCAAGAATTTAAATAAACAGTCTCTTTGTTCACTTCTGCACGAGCTTATTTAATATTTTAGCTTAAGCAAATGGAAAGATCTTCTGACTGTCCTTTGAGGAATAAATGCACCCATTCTTCTCCTGGCAAGATATTACAAAATTTATTCTCTTTTTGGCTCAATTTATCGAGGTAGCCTTTAACTAAATATATAATATCCACTTTAGTGAAGGGAAATCCCCAATGTGCAGCCCTCAAGATACCTTGCTTCAACATTTCTTCTTCTTCTTTATTTAGCACTGGCTGTCCTCCCATTTTTTTCGGATGTGCTTCCTGCACTTTATTTTGTAGGGTTGATTTAGGTATACCGTACAAATAACATCCTTTTCGGTACAATAATTTACCACTCTGAATATCACAAACAGCTTTATTTAAAAGTTCGGGGTCATAATTACACAATACTGTAGCACCTCTCCTGCTCTTATACGTTCCTGGCACTGTCCGAAATCACCCCACACAGTACACAGTTTTACAAAAACCGTCGTTATTTTATAACCTTGCATGAGAAACTTAACAAATTTGTACAGAAATTGTCTCAATGCTGTTAGCTACTGAGCGCGTCGACAATTATGGTTACAATAACTTCCCACTCGGCGCAACAATAGAAAGTTTCCACTTTACGATAATGCATGGATTTTTAACACTGAGACTTTTCATCAATTATTCACCTAGGGAAACAACTGACACAAAATAAAAGTTGTGGCAAGCGATAAATGCAATCTTGCGCTTAAAATAACTGGTGCACGGACATTAAAATAAGTAACTCTTTGTTTCTATGCAGTAGCAAAGAGCAAATAAGCCATACTGTCCGAATTTGCCCCAGTGTCCGAAATCATCACGTTGGACGGTATATAATACATTGTGGAGTTATTGCTGAGATAGTTTTAATTAATGACATTCATGTCCAATGCATACAATGCAAAACTTAAAAATGGCAGTAAATAAAAAAATACTCATTCATTCAAAAGTTGACATGATAGTAGAATAAATAAACAAACAATTGTCAGATAAAGTATTGGATACTGACACGCTGAAATTTTTGTATTGCTCATTTGCGCAAATTTACACGTGATTGGACCCATTCCTTATGTATCCTTACAATGATTAGGAAATTATTTGCAGGTACTGAAAGTAGCAGTTTTGTTTTGGATCCCTGTGACATTAATAGTGTGTTTTTAATCCTAGAGCAAACCAAGTTACTTTGGGTTACAAGGCGCAACACCCAAGGGCAAAATCTGCCAGTGAATGTGTGTTTATTTTAAGTGAGATCAGTTTAAAAGTGCTCAGTAAATAGCTAAAAATGTAATGCTTGAAACATACAGCGTATCCAAAAATATACAAGTCAATATACTATTTTTCTCGGTAAAAAGTATAACAAGCAACAGTTGTCAAAAACTTGGACATTGAAAGTCTGCATAAACTACTAACATAAAGTCTGTACTTGAATATAAAGGCTGTCCAAGTTTTCTATTTACTCTCTGATCTGATAACTAGAGACAGGAAAAAATCTCTTTGTTTTATTGCCAAATTCAGTATTATTTTTGGCGAAATTCGATGTTACTTTTTGCCAGATGCATTTTTTTGCACATTTGTTGTAATTTTTGCAAACTTAGTTGTCACTTCTGCCAAATACACTGTACATTTGTCAAGTTTGGTGTTTGTTATCACATTCAAGGTACTTTTTTGCCACATTCAGTATCTTTTTTTTGCTGCATTCGATTTTTTTTGCCAAATTTTGTTTTATTTAATGTCAAATTTTGTGTTTTTAAATCAATTTCAGTATTTTTTTTTTTTATCAAATTTGATGTTATTTTTCCAAATTCAATGCCTTTTTTTTGCCAAATTCAGTGCTATTATTTGTCAAATTTCGAGTTTTTTTTCTAAATTTGGTTTTCTTTAAATTGCATGGTTGTTGCCAAATTCAGTATTGTTTGTGAAATTCGGTGTTATTTTTTGGCACATTCTTTTCTGTCAAATTCAGCGTTTTTGCTAAATTCGGTGTTTTAGCCAAATTATATGCTGTTTTCTTGCCAAATTTGGTGTTGTTTTTGACAAAACTGTGTTGTTTCTTTTACAAATACATTTCTTCTTTTTCCAAATTAAATGGTTTTGCCAATTTACACGAGCAATGAAACATCTGAACTAGCATTTTGATATTATACACTAACCTCAGCCTTGAGAAATCTGAAGTCAAAATGTTATTTTAACATTCAATAACCACAAGTTATGAATATTAAGAAACTGTAGTTTTCAGATTTATAACATTTTTATCAGGAAAATTAAAAGTCTTCTGATATTTTGTAAAAATCGACAATTTCATTTTATTTCCCTAAAAGCTGTTATTTTGGTATTTATTTCATGTTATCATTTTTGTGAAATTTTATTGTCCCTACTAATAACTGAATTATACATATGTGACCTTGATGAAAAGTTTCAAAAACAGAAATAAAAATACTTGAATGAATACAGGTTACAGTATATTGAAAACTTTAGAGAAACTCCCTTCAATTGGAGGGAATAGTGTCATTTACCTCCTGTACACAAAATGGTTGATTCTGCATATCTCTTAAAACAGATGGTGACAAACTCCACATACGGAGGAGTTTGTTAATATGTATAAACAAATCGAGATGGTACATAAAGGTAATAAAGAAGTACCCATAAATTTACTTGTAGAAACAGCAGTTTTCTAAATGAATTACTGCAGTTACTGAATGTCAAGGTTGCTAATCCTTTGAATGTTAAAGGTTTTATACACCAGCAAGAACTCTGTGGCACTTTAGAAAATGGAACTCTACAAGGGGGAAAAAAACGCGTTCTGAAAAGATCTTTGATGTGCAGCAATATGTATGATGCCTATTTTCATATTACAAAAGTATAAATTCGAATTCCATCAAACACATGAAACAGCATTGAAACAGAGACTGCAATGCCCTGTTGTAAGCCAATCACAGCTCGTCATGTGTTCTCGTCAGCCAATCACAGCAGATATTCAAAGCACAGGACATGCGATGTAGTAAGCAAACAGCAACATCGCTGTTAACCCATTACTGGCCATTGTCCCTTTTTTGGGACACGCATATTTTACTTATTTCTACGTAAGCAATGGAGCTTTTAGCCTTCATTGTTGCACCTGTAGGTTCAACTAACTGCTATAATGCCTGTAAATGTAAAATAAATAACTTTTTGCTAAGTACTTCACGTCAGGAAAATTATAAAATTGCCGATTTTTTGTTCTCGCACTTGGCAGCACTGTATGTTTGCTGGTAGTTCCTGGATGACAATGAGCTGTGATTTAGTTGTGTGGGCGTGTCTGTTATGAACATATGGATGTCCGTGTAAGATTAAGTATACTTCAGATTTTTTCAAGTAAGTGCAATACCGATATAATTTATGCATCCCAATAATCGGATAATGGCATGTTACACTATCATTTATTGCTGATGTGCCCTATTCTTGTATACATGTATAATACAAAGAAGAATTGCATTTTACGTTCTTTATATCTGCTTTTTTTTTCATATTCTATTCGAATTTTACGATTCCAACAGGATAAAAACATGCTGCGTGGACTTACACTTGAAGAAATTCTAGCAGAACTAGAGAACCATCAAGAGAGTGACGATGAAGATGATGATGTAGAATTAGCGATTATTCCACCCGATGCAGATGTAATAACAGATGAAGAAGACATTGACGAAAATGTACTGAACAATGAGTCTGTTGTACAAGATGTAGCCAGTACTTTAGAGCTCATAACCAGCCAAGACGAAGCTAATGCTACAGTTGTACCTCTAGAAGCCAAAAGAAGGAAAGCATTAGGAGATGGAGCAGAAAGTGGTATGTTATCTACAAAAAAGATATAAATGTAAGTGGTATAAATGTCAGCCAATGTACACAGACACTAGTGAACCAGGGAAGAGCAACGAACATTATGTTGTGGAATGTCTAGCAAATAAGACAGTGCCCCAGGTGTTTGAGGATTTTTTTCTTTCTGAGAAACAAATGGATACTATTATTGAACAATGCGAAATCTATGCTTGCCAACATAACAAAATAAATTTTCTGCTAACCAAAGAAGAACTAAAATCATTTATTGGCATACTACTTCTGAGTGGTTATCATAAGCTTCCCCATGAGAATATGTACTGGGAACAGGCTCCTGATGTCGGTGTTCCTTTAGTCTTCAACTCCATGTCATGAAATAGGTTTCAGGAAATAAAGAGATTCATTCATCTCAATGACAACTCCAAAATAGACAAACGACAAGATGTACAAACTGAGGTTGTTCTTTGAAATGCTGAAAAAGGAATTTGGTAAATTTGGCGTATTTCATTTAGAACTCTCAATTGATGAAATGATGGTTCGTTATTATGGCAAACATTCAGCTAAAATGTTTCTGAGGGGAAAGCCTATCAAATTTGGATATAAAATTTGGTGTCTTACAAGTTCCAATGGCTTTCTTTATAATTTTTTGCCATACTGTGGCAAGACTGACAACAAACAGGAGCCTTTAGGTGCAAGGGTAATAAATGAACTAACCAGAATGTTTCCAGAATCAGGGTATCCGATTTATAAGCTTTTCTTTGACAACTTTTTCACCAGTGTTGACACACTGATCACACTCGGAAAGAGTAAAATGAAAGCTACAGGAACAATAAGAGAGATCGAACTAATGCATGTCCTTTGATTGACTCAAAAAGAATGGCAAAAGAAAAGGAACGAGGATTCTATGACTACATGTTTGACAAATAGAACGAAGTTCTGGTTGTGAAATGGAGTGACAACAAACCAGTATGTGTAGCGACAAATTACAGTACTATTACTCCTCTGAGTTCTGCTAAAAGATACTCACAGGCAAAGAAAAAGCAAGTATCTGTTACAATTCCACATCTCATTGAAGAATACAATGCCCATATGGGTGGCGTAGATCTACTAGACAAGCAGATATCACTTTATACGACGAGGATAAGGTCAAAGAAATGGTGGTGGCCATTATGCACACAGATGATAGATATCTGGGTAGTAAACACAGGTCGTGCATACCAAATTGCTAACTCTAATGAGAAGCTCTCACTTTTGGATGTCCGACGGAGAATAGTGACGTTTTACCTATCAAAGAAAACAGGATCAGTACCAAAACGCAGAGGACCACAAGGAAGCAAACTGATGGGAGGACGGGTGAGCACAGATGTACGACTAGATCCATGAAATCATTTCATTGTGCCAAGTAAACCACAGAAGTGACGTGCTTACCGCAAGAAAAAAAAAAACAAAAATTTGTGATAGGTGCAATGTTGGTGTACACGATAAATGTTTAGCTTCATTTCATACTGAATAGACAGTCAATAATATTAAAACATTCTTTATTTATTGTTTGTGTTGTTCCTTACAATATTATGCATGGAGAATAAGGTTGTGAATTTGGATAGCGCATTTGGCCAATGTCTCAAAAATGGGACGGTCTGTAGTTTTTGTTCTAATAAACTGAAAATTTTCAAAACAACTTTTTATTCAATTAATCACTCAATGTAACGTATTGATGTATAAAAGTTTGCAAAAAATGATCCGACAGAGTTTTGGCCCGACAAGACGCCTCCTGAGATGCGGCGAGGTAGGAGTAGGCAAAATGCAACAGGGAATAACAGTATTAATGTGCTAATAGTAAACTGCAGGAGCGTCTGTAGAAAGGTCCCAGAACTGCTCTCATTAATAAACGGTCACAATGCACATATAGTACTAGGGACAGAAAGTTGGCTGAAACCAGACGTAAACAGTAATGAAATCCTAAACTCAGATTGGAATGTATACCGCAGAGACAGGCTGGACAGTGAAGGGGGAGGCGTATTTATAGCGATAAGAAGTGCAATAGTATCGAAGGAAATTGACGGAGATCCGAAATGTGAAATAATTTGGGTGAAGGTCGTGGTTAAAGCAGGCTCAGACGTGGTAATTGGATGTCTCTATAGGCCCCCTGGCTCAGCAGCTGTTGTAGCTGAGCACATGAAGGATAATTTGGAAAATATTTCAAGTAGACTTCCCCACCATGTTATAGTTCTGGGTGGAGATTTGCCAGATATAGAGTGGGAGACTCAAACATTCATAACGGCTGGCAGTGACAAAGAATCCAGTGAAATTTTTTTAAGTGCTTTATCTGAAAACTACCTTGAGCAGTTAAACAGAGAACCGACTCGTGGCGATACCATATTAGACCTTCTGGTGACAAACAGACCCGAACTATTTGGAACAGTTAACGCAGAACAGGGAATCAGCGATCATAAAGTGGTTACTGCAGCAATGATTTCAGCTGTAAATAGAAATATTAAAAAAGGTAGGAAGATTTTTCTGTTTAGCAAAAGTGACAAAAAGCAGGTTACAGAGTACCTGACGGCTCAACACAAAAGTTTTGTCTCAAGTACAGATAGTGTTGAGGATCAGTGGACAAAGTTCAAAACCATCGTACAATACGCGTTACATGAGTATGTGCCAAGCAAGATCGTAAGAGATGGAAAAGAGCCACTGTGGTACAACAACCGAGTTAGGAAACTGCTGCGGAAGCAAAAGGAACTTCACAGCAAACATAAACATAGCCAAAGCCTTGCAGACAAACAAAAATTACGAGAAGCGAAATGTAGTGTAAGGAGGGCTATGCGAGAGGCTTTCAATGAATTCGAAAGTAAAGATCTATGTAATGACTTGGCAGAAAATCCTAAGAAATTTTGGTCTTATGTCAAAGCGGTAGGTGGATCAAAACAAAATGTCCAGACACTCTGTGACCAAAATGGTACTGAAACAGAGGATGACAGACTAAAGGCCAAAATACTAAATGTCTTTTTCCAAAGCTGTTTCACAGAGGAAGACTGCACTGTAGTTCCTTTTCTAGATTGTCGCACAGATGACAAAATGGTAGATATCGAAATAGACGACACAGGGATAGAGAAACAATTAAAATCGCTCAAAAGAGGAAAGGTCGCTGGACCTGATGGGATACCAGTTTGATTTTACACAGAGCACTCGAAGGAAGTTGCCCCCCTTCTTGCAGCGGTGTACCATAGGTCTCTAGAAGAGCGTAGCGTTCCAAAGGATTGGAAAACGTTCACAGGTCATACCCGTTTTCAAGAAGGGACATCGAACAGATGTGCAGAACTGTAGACCTATATCTCTAACGTCGATCAGTTGTAGAATTTTGGAACACGTATTATGTTCGAGTATAATGACTTTTCTGGAGACTAGAAATCTAATCTGTAGGAATCAGCATGGGTTTAGAAAAAGATGGTTGTGTGAAACCCAGCTCACGCTATTTGTCCACGAGACTCAAGAGGGCCATAGACATGGGTTCACAGGTAGATGCCGTGTTTCTTGACTTCCGAAAGGCGTTCGACACAGTTCCCAACAGTCGTTTAATGAACAAAGTAAGAGCATATGGACTATCAGACCAATTGTGTGATTGGATTGAAGAGTTCATAGATAACAGAACGCAGCATGTCATTCTCACTGGAGAGAAGTCTTCCGAAGTAAGAGCGATTTCAGGTGTGCCGCAAGGGAGTGTCATAGGACCGTTGCTATTCACAATATACATAAATGACCTTGTGGATGACACTGGAAGTTCACTGAGGCTTTCTGCAGATGATGCTGTGGTGTATCGAGAGGTTATAACAATGGAAAATTGTACTGAAATGCAGGAGGATCTGCAGCGAATTGACGCATGGTGCAGGGAATAGCAATTGAATCTCAATGTAGACAAGTGTAATGTGCTGCGAATACATAGAAAGAAAGATCCCTTATCATTTAGCTACAATATAGCAGGTCAGCAACTGGAAGCAGTTAATTCCAGAAATTATCTGGGAGTACGCATTAGGAGTGATTTAAAATGGAATGATCATATAAAGTTGATCGTCGGCAAAGCAGATGCCAGACTGAGATTCATTGGAAGAATCCTAAGGAAATGCAATCCGAAAACAAAGGAAGTAGGTTACAGTATGCTTGTTCGCCCACTGCTTGAATACTGCTCAGCAGTGTGGGATCCGTACCAGATAGGGTTGATAGAAGAGATAGAGAAGATCCAACGGAGAGCAGCGCACTTCGTTACAAGATCATTTAGTAATCGCAAAAGCGTTACGGAAATGATAGATAAACTCCAGTGGAAGACCCTGCAGAAGAGATGCTCAGTAGCTCGGTACGGGATTTTGTTGAAGTTTCGAGAACATACCTTCACCGAGGAGTCAAGCAGTATATTGCTCACTCCTACGTATATCTCGCGAAGAGACCATGGGGATAAAATCAGAGAGATTAGAGCCCACACAGAGGCATACCAACAATCCTTCTTTCCACGAACAATACGAGACTGGAATAGAAGGGAGAACCAATAGAGGTACTCAAGGTACCCTCCGCCACACACAGTCAGGTGGCTTGCGGAGTATGGATGTAGATGTAGATTTAGTGTGAAAGCACAAATAGGAAAAGTTAATGGTTTAAATTAATGGACATAGTGTAGCTACAAGAAAAGTTAAGCTTTCACAGATAACATTGGTCTTTTTAGTGTGTCTTACACCTTAAGATACATCACACAAATGTGCCAGTAAAATTTTAAACAATGACATTAATGTCTGGTATTCTGGGTTGGAAATTATTCTAAGTGGCTGGTCTTGAAAGTTTTAATTTTAAATGGGAGTCAAACACTCTGGAATTTAAGAAATTCATTGCATATTCTCACACCTAACATAGTTCACCTAGCGTAAAAGAAAATTTTCTTTGAAAATAATGCTTTTCGAAGAACCATTCGCAATATTTTTCTGTGACCTCTTAGACATGGGTTCGTTTCAGCAGCTGCCAGAGAGCACTAGAAAACAGGTGATACTGTGCGTGGACAGTTACAGTAACGTAGGAAGCCCATACGTTCGTACACATATAGCATTAAGAGATCTTACATGACGTCTTAAAATAAATAGGACATCAGAGGATACACCAAGAGCACAGGAATTTTGTAAACCGTAGCAAATGCATAATTCAATTTAAGGGACACATTGATATGTCCAGATTCACAATTATTTTGGGATGCCAATTTTCTTGGGTTACAAGTAGTGTATTGACTTAGGTTTCATTCTTAATTACGGCATAATGCCAAATGTGCCAGAAGATGAAAATCTGCACTCAAAATTAACTGAACAGTTGCAACTAGCCAATAGTGTGGAATGCAATACTTCGTTTCCTATCAACTGACTGCATTTGCGGAAAAGATTAATAAAGGCGATATTTACTTTGCAAACCGATGAAAATAACTTCATTGATGTGCAGGGGGATTAATGCTTCACTGACAAAAACATGGAAATCAAATCAAATCAAATCAAATCAGAAAACTGAAATTAATAACAGCCTTCTGTAACTATGTGCACATATTTTAATTTACTTGATAGCTCCCGTCCACAGAAATACATTTTGCTTTCATTTGACGTGTGAACTGTAGATGAAGAGGAAATAGGACATCAGGAAACAGTAAAATCACTAAACATAAACATGGGTCACTATCCTCTTCCCCATTAAAACCCAGATTGTTCTGCGCATGGGCAAATCTGGCAGTTTGGGTACCCCAGAAAAATTTTTCTGTGTAGCATGACTGTTTCTTGCTACTGCTGCAGCCACACTAGAAGCAGCCATAAGCGGGAAAAGGTACTGCTCACACCCAACTCAACTCCACATGCACACGAACCCACTTGTAACTACTCAAAATGAACTTAATGTTGTAACGTCACACTCATCGGAAGCAGTTTGCTGTTATGGAGTATTCCATAGTCTTCGTCCTGAAGTCTTTGTCACATTTTCTTACCAGTCAAAATCACAAAAATTTAACTGGAGACTAAAACAATTAAAAATTCCCACAATTCTAGAAAATTCCCGGGTTTTCCCCGGTTTTCTCCTGGATAAAAAAAAAAAATCCAGGTTAATCTCAGATTTCCCAGCTGTCCCGAAGCATATACACCCTTTAATAACTACACTGTTATAATACAGTAAAATATAACCAATACTTCTAACTTATCAATGAAAATAATCAAGGTTTGAAAATATAATAATGGATGGATAGAAAAATCTACTCATCAAGCAACAACAGAAGAAAAGACATAAAAGGAGTGGAAATGCACGAGACCTCTGAGCCAAGGCTCTTTCTTCTGGCAAAAGGGTTGAAGGGAAATGAAGAGGGATCATGGAAAAGGACTTGTGAGGATCCCGGGTCAGGGGAGCCTTATTTGGCGGGATGAGAAGGAAAAACCAATTATCGATGAATGCACCGGATGCAATTTGAAAACCTTAGAAATTGAAGGTGGGAGGTAAGGTAATAAACAAAACTGAGAATACTGAAAAAAAAAAAGAAAAATAAATAAACTTTGAAAGATTCATTAAGAGTGGAAAGCTAAGTGTATTATAGGTAGATGGGAGGAGGAGTGGGGAAAAACAGACAGGTCAGAGGGGGAGGGAAGAAAAAAAAATTGAAAAGTGAATGGGGACAAAGAAAAGGAATGGTTGCTGAAAAGAAGAGCTGAGACCACAGAAATAAACAAAAATTTTGGCCAAGTGGGTGGCAAGAACCAAGCACACATTCTACAGCCAGTTCCCACCTGCTGAGCTTTGAGAAACTAGTAGCAGGAGGGAGAATCCAGATGGTATGTGTAGTGAAACAGACATCAGGGTCAAGACTGTCATGTTGTAGAACATACACTGTAACAGAATATAGTGTGTTTGTGTTTCCAGTACACAACTGTCTATGCCCTTTCATCCAAACAGATAACATGGTGATAGCTGTAGTAATGCAGAAGGCCGAATACTGTTTACATAACAGTTGGTACACAACACTTTTCATTTCACAGTATAGTTCTGAAAGTTACAGGGCTGCTGGAGTTGGCAGTAGGAAGGTGCACTGGGCAAGTCTTAACCAAGGACTGTCACAAGGTTTGGACCCTTAGAGTTAAGTTCTGAGGTCTTCAAATTGTGTCCGGTGCAGTCATTGACAATCAATCTTTCCTTCTTGTCATGTAAAGTAAGTCTCCTCTGAACCAGAATTCTGTATGACTTTTCCATAACTATTCCCACCTCACCCATCATTTTCCTTTGCCCCTCTTCCTTTCTCTTCAACCCTTCTGCCAAAAAGAGGCTTCTACAGCTCGTGCGTTTCCACAGCTTTTGTGTGTCTTCTCCTGATGCTGCTTGGTGAGCAGACTTTTTATTTGCCCATATTATATTTCAATATTACTGCTACTTTACTGCCTCTCAAGTAGGCAATGTTGACTTCTTGTGGATGTATTAATGGAATTTAAGACAATTATCACTGATTTCCCAACCAACAGGTAAAATGGAAGAAAATCATCCAATACTGCTGTGTGTGTGTGTGTGTGTGTGTGTGTGTGTGTGTGTGTGTAAAAAAAAATTACTGCATGTCAATGGTGCAATAAAAGATATGACAGCAACACGTTTTTACAACAAAGCACTAATTGCAACTAAAATAAATAACAAGACTTAATCTGTATGTAAGTCAACAAATGAAACATAGTTTGCCAGCCAAAGCAGATTCTTGACTGACATTCACAGTCACTATACTCTATCATCCCTTCTCAATAAATGCCATACAATTACAGTTTGCCTGAAAAGTCACATATTTAGTCACTCAAACTCCGTTCTAAATGCAGAGAACAAGATACTTTCGATCATCTACCACACTTTTTGTTTTGTTTTAATTTTTTTCGGTCATTTAACGTTTGACATGCTTAATATTCTCTTTGTGCATTTAATCATTATAATCATAGATTCATTTGTCACCTTCACTGCAGGATGAAATTTTTATCTGTTGCCTATGTATAACTACACTTGTAACATTAGTCACTGCCTATGCTATTATAACATTAGTCCAGTTAAAACAAAGTGTAAAGCTCCTACCTGCTGTTGGGGCTGCTGCTCTGTGTGATGAGGCACTAATGCCATTGTGTCTGTCGCCGCTCCAATACCCGATTGGCCATTGACACAAGTCTGCTGGGCAACACTTTCCTGTGAGTTCTTTCCGTTCTCACAAGCCTGCTGCCAAAATCAAATCAAAACAAATGAATAATTTACAATGAATGTGTAGGTAGGAAAGATCAGTAGAAAATATAAAACTAAAAGGAACCACAGCAAATTACAAAAATGCTTCATTAGGCATACATATAGACTACAGCTGTTACATGAGAAAAATCACTCCCCTATAGGAAAGACTGTAGCCTCATAAGCCATCAAGAACATTATACCTGATAAATTCAATGAGTCAAAATCCAGAATAGTAGTGCAGAATTAATTTTACACGTAATAGCGCGCGTGCACACACACACACACACACACACACACACACACACACACACACACACACAATTTAATTACCTTACATGATCTTGATGATGATGATAATTTGGTAAAGGCAATTTCCAAATCTCGTTTCCAACAAAAAGTAGATCCTTTCCTTCTAAATTTGCTCATACCGTGTTAAACAAAATTTATTTGTATCCAGCTAAACACTTCAACTGGTATTTTCTTTCCAGAATGAATCTCATGCTCCGTCATGGAGTGATGTTATGAAACTCCCTTACAGATTAAAAATGTACACCAGACAAGGATTTGAACCCAAAACCTTGACATTTGTGGACACTGCTCTTATCTGTCTGTATAATTCAGCTGCTATGAGCACTGCCAGAGAAAGGCAAGGTTTTGAGTTTGAATTCTGGTCTGGCACACAGCTTTAATATGTCACGAAATTTCACAGTTCACTGCTGAGTGAAATATTAATTCTGGAAACAAACCCCTAGGCTGTCACCAAGTTGATTCTTCGTAATACACTTTCGACCAGGAGTGATAGTCCAGTACAGTACGTGAAGTGAGGAAAGTAAAAGAGAGAGCTCCTGACAGGACTAAAGCTGTGAAGGTAACTGCTTCAGTACGCTTCACAACATACCGACTAAAGCTGTGATGGTCGGTTCTTCAGTACAATTCACAACATACGACAATTCACTGCCAATTGAAAGATTCATTCTGGAAGCTGTTGATGTTAGTTTTTACTTCAGTTAGGAATTAGATTACACTTTTTGATATGGTTTATCAAATATATACATTGCGACCATTGACCCACTATTGATATAACCCCATCCAAGCGACAGCAGCGCCACCTTGTGAGGAATGACTGCTTGTCACATCAGTCAGCATGCCAGCCGTGTAAAGAATGGAGAAGGCGCGCAATCTATCTGAGTTCGACCAAGAGCACGTTGTGATGGTCCGGAGGCTTGGCATGAGGATTTCAGAAACTGCTCGACTTGTTGGGTGTTCGAGGAGTCCTGTGATGAGTGTCTTCAACATGTGGCAAACAAGAGACTTTGATGGCCGAGGAATATTGTACACTGGTTGCAGACCATGTACACCCCTTCACGATGATCATGTTTCCTGACGGCAGTGGCATTTTTCAGCAAGATAATGCACCATGTCACAAGACCAGCAATGTGATGGAGTGGTTCGAGAAACACAGTGGCGAGTTCAAATTTACGTGTTGGCGTCCCAACTCACCGAACGTGGTGTCAGAGCTCTTGACCCCTCCACGGAATCTACAGGAATTAGGTGACTTCTGCGTGCAGATGTGGCGGCACCTCCCTGACCTACCTAAGCCTCACCACTCGTCAACTCCTCGTCGCTGTTATCGGTGGCAAAGGTGGACATACCGGCTACTAGGTAAGTGGTCATAATGCCCTGGCTGATCAGTGTATATACACATATCAAAATGTATAATCTAATTATTAAATATATTGTGTACACATTTATTAAATAAATGCACTGCAAAGAGTCATCAAAATAAGGCCACATACATGAACAAGACCTGCAGAAACTGAAAGAATTCAGATAGACTGTGCAACTCAGATAATGCTAAAGCAACACATTTCTTGGGTACTGTTAGAGTATTTGCGATCGCCACCTGGCTGGATTAAAGGAAGACACCGAAGCGATTCAGAGGCAGACTGCTAGATTTAAATGGTAATCCCTGGAGGGAAGACGATGCTCTTTTTGACAAGTACTATTACAGAAATTTATAGAACCAGCACTTGAGGCTCACTGCAGATTGATTCTACTGCCACTATATGACAGAAATTAGGGCTCATATGGAGGCTTATCAACATTCGTTTTCTCCTTGCTCAATTTCTGATTGGAAGAAGAAAGGAAATGATTAGTCGTGGCATGTGGTATCCTTTGCCGTACATCAACAATGACTTCTGGAGTGTGGATGTGGAAGTAGATGTAGATGTATTGACAGAGGTATCAAAATCAGATTTTAAACTGCAAAACATTTCTAGGAGTGAATGTGGACTCTGACTGTAATTAAGTGATTATTAACTGCAGATTTAAACTGATGAAATTGAAGAAAGGTAGGAAATTAAGGAGATAGGACCTGGATCCATTGAAAGAAGCAGAGGGTGTCGATAGTTTCAAATGGAGAACTGGGCAGCAACTAACTGAAATGGGGGAGAAGGATATAGTAGAAGATACATAGATAGTTTGAAAAATGAAATAAATAACAGAGGCAGCAGAGGATCAATGGTTAAAAATTCAAATCTCAGAACAAATCCTTGGATAACACACAAGATAAAGAATTTAATCAGTAAAAGGAGTAAATGTAACAATGCAGCAAATGATGATGCCAAATAGGGAATGCAGCTGATTAGAAATGAGGTTGACTGGAAGATAAACTGACAAAGAAGGTATAAAACTGCAAGGCTGTACAAGCATGAGCCGCTAGGGAAAGATACCTGCTGCCTATGGGAAAATTAAGAGAGATATTCGAAGACAAAAGAATCAGATGTAGGAATATAATGACCCCAGATGGCAAGCCAGTAGTAAGCAAAGAAAGAAAAGTTGAAAAGCAGATAGAATACGTCGAAAGGCTGTACACGCAAAATGAACTTAAAGGCAATATTATACACTGCCAGGAAAAAATCAGAGCACCAAGGAGATGTACAACATAAACGAAAGTTGGTAGGCATGTTTCTACATCTGAAAAGTGATGTCTATTCAATGTGCCAGTCGCATAAGAGTAGCGCTAATAGCACTACTATCAGGATGCAAATCAGCTTTACTTTAAATACCTTTGAGGACGTGATAAGTTGATGTTAGTCAAGAATGCTTTTAAGACAACAAAGACGCCATTATCAACACCTCACCGAGCTTGAACGAGGGTTAAGAGAACCTGGATGTTCCTCCTGCAATACTGCAGAAAGGCTTGGCAGGAATGTAGACACTGTAGACGATTGCTGGCAGCAGCAGTTATGGGAATGTACAGTTGCAAGAAGACTGGCTCTGGATGGCCACATCGCACAACCGAGAGGGAAGACCACCATTTCCAGTGTATAGGTGCGGTACATCATACTGCATCTGCATCAGCAATTTGAACTGCAGATGGCACCACATTGTCACAACGAGCTGTTAAAAATTGGTTACTTCAGGGACAGCTCTGAGCCAGACACACTATAGTGTGCAATCCAGTGACTCCAAACCGCCACCATTTGCGACTTCTGTGGTGTCAAGTGATAATTCACTGGAGGCAACAGGATAACGCTCACCCACATACTGCTGTTGTAACCTACAGAGTGGCCACATGTTGAACTGGCTTGCCTGTTGAGCACATATTGGACATCATCAGACAACAACTCCAGCTTCATCCACAAAAAGCATTAACCATCCCTGTATTGACTCACCAAGTGCAACAGGCATGGAACCCCATCCCACAAACTGACATCCGGCACCTATACAACACATAGCATGCACATTTACATTCGAAGTCCTGGTGGTTGCACTGGTTATTAATGTACCAGTAATTCACGTTTGCAATGGCTTATTTCACACTTACAATAACCTATGATCTTGGAATGTTCATCACTTAAATATGTTACCCAGAAAAATGTGTTTCTGAAATTTCATCACTCTACAGTGATTATTTTTTGGTGGTTTGATTTGTTTTTGTCCATGTACAAATGGAAGAGGAAGTAAATGATGGCAAGATTACTGAGAGAAGAATTTGACAAAGGCATGAGAGACCTAAGTTGAGACAAGGCCCTTGGAGAAGACAACATTCCCTCGGCATTACTGAGATCCTTGTGAGAACCAGCCATGACATTCCTTCTGGTGTGTAAGATATAGGAGACAGGAGAAATGGTCTTGGACTTCAAGACGAATGTAATAATTCAAGTTCCAAAACAAGGTAGGTGCTGACAATTGAGAGTATTATCAGACAATTACTTCAATTAATTTAGGAGCACAGGTAACAACTCAGAACTACTGATGACAGAGTACAAACTTGGAAGGGAAAGAATCGGGAAGGGGGGGGTGGGGGGGGGTTGGAACTACAAGCTGGCCATGTCTGTTACAAAGGAACCATCCAACAATTCACATTAACAGTTTTAAGGAAATCATAGAAATCCTAAATTTCAATGGTTGGACGATTTCAAACCTGTTACTCTCTAATGCAAGTCCAGTGTCAACCAATGTGCTGCATTATTACTTTTTATTTCTTCCCATTTTGTATATATGAACTGTTTGTGAAGTGACTCTGTAAACAATGCCCCCCTGCTCTTACTTTAAAATTTATGCATTTACAGGAGTGTACTGACTCCTAAAACATCATAGCTAATTGTTGGACTATTTCATTCATTTGGTATTTTTATACTTCAGATGTTTTGTTATCTCTTGCAGTTTTGTTTTTCGTTGTCTGACTCTCATACGGTACGAACACCATTCTGCTGTGCTCACTGTAAAGATTATTACGTAAATGATAATTAGGGTTTCTTATGTAGTATGAAGATTACATTTATTCTGCCTTTTTTTATTTCCAAAAAAAACCATGTCACTTTTATATTATTTTTAATTTGTATGATACATTACCAGAGGATTGTGGCTGGAACAGAGGCATTAATGGCACATTGTTAGAGGACATTAATGACCGGTTGTTAAATTTCACTGCGTCTTACGCTGTGTGTCCCTGAGGCAGTTGGACCAGTCATTTTATTTGCATCTTGCAGGATTTTCATGCAAGCTACGCAAAGAATGATTCAGTCATTCGTCTACTAATAATAACATCACCGTGTGGCATACACCAGCCGGACACAGACCCTACAAACATTTAAAAGATTTTCATCGTGGCTAATTTTCCCTATACGTCGCATTCTCAGCTTCACTCTGAACTTGGTGCGATGCATTAGTTGTGTTACCACGGTGAGCTGTATGTATTGTAGACGACAATACACACAACAACCATCTGCTGACATCTACCTTTCTTTAAAAAATATATATTAAATCATTCAAATTACTGTTTTTTAAATCTATTTAAGGGTAATAATGTGTCAGTGTCACATCGCGTAGTGTCATATCCAAAGAGAGTGGGAGAGCTTATAACAGGATGTAAAGCCAGTAAACCAGTACGCTTGCACACGTCTTCCCTCATATGCTGCTGATCAATAAGATTCTTTTAGTTTATTTTAATCAAGAAGGATTTTCACGATCCCACTTCAAAATGGAAGTATCTAAAACAAGGTTACAACAGTCTTAACAATATGGCATGTACCTAAACAAAGAGTAACATTTAGGTTTTTCAGCTTGGAATAGTGATGTGTATCTAAAAATGTCATCCAGTTACGCAGATTTAGAATTTCTACTGTTTCCTTAAAATGATATAAAGGAAAAAGGTAGGCACTGGTGAATCCTAAACTTTTGCTACATTTTAACTACTACATACAACTTTTTATGTGTGTTTTGTGTTTTGTTTTTGGAGCTTTGTGACATATCATAGCAGTATGCTGGTCCAGAACTTTACTCCCGAACCTCATCTTCCATTAGATAATTTCAATTTGTTTTAATAAAGCATTTTTATTGCTTAAATTTAGTCCAAAACAATTTTAATAAGAACCATATATTCCCTCTTACACTCATCATTTCTCATTTCTTTTTTCTGTACCTATTCAACATCAGAAAGGTCCCCAGTTATCATCTTATTTGTCTACTATAGAAGATACATTATTTAATGAGTAACTATTATGTTTAGTTAAATGATTTTTAATCTCTTTTCAATTTATAATCAGCAAATCATTCTACAAGAATACTAACTCAGATTAATAATAACAATGCATACCAAAACAAAAACAGAACAACATTCTTACTCGAGATGGCTGGATGTACACTTGTGAAAGCGGACTTGGAAATAAATTTGTGAGAACCCAGTATTTTGCCACACTAGAGAGCGCAACAGCTGTTCCCACACGTAAATCAGCTGATGTTCCTGTATTTCTGTGAACAGCAGATGCTGATGCTTGCTCCTGAAATAGAAAAAGTAAAAATGAATTGACATGAATGCTGCAGCACAATATGGTACAGTAGCGGACACAGACATTCAAGAAACAGGTCAAGAGAATGTTTTTGTGAATTGTATTGTTTAATTCTTGAAGGCTTTTTTGTTTATTTATGTTTGTACAGTTTTGTATATGCTTTTTTTAGCAGTGTGAATGACACGTGAATGTGGTCTAAAGTAAATACATAGATCATTGTTCTACTAATGAACGCTGTGTGAGAAAGTTTTAAGACCGTGTGAATGCAGACGACGGGAATATTGTATTATAATATGTGAAGTAAGTTTATGGTAAAAGGAAAGCTAATTCGAATGCAAATGAAAATAGTTGATAACGTAAAGTATAAACAAAATATCAGAATGTTAAATATTTATTTCGAGAAAAAGTACAGTTCAAAAGTGTGTTATTTGTTGATTGGTTAGTGAAGAAAAGTGCGGACTAATGTGGGAGAATAATGTTTTTCTACTGGCCTTAAAGAAAACTGGCCAATCAGAACAGAATATTCTTCGTGTGTCTTTTCTCTTGGAGATAGAGAATGCTTACAGCAGTCTAATAGTCGGAGCCCAGCCTTTCAATGGTATGGTCGTGTGTAGTATGAGCTCTGAAGAAAGTTATAGTTTGCTGGTTTTAGTTGCGCTACATGCCTCACAAGTGTTTTAAAGTGAAGGCATATTTATTGCCATGTGTTTTTATAAAGTATGGATTTTTTAAGTAATTTTGTGTATGAGAAAAGACAGTAATTCCTGCGTGGCATATTGAGCAGATGGGTGACCAAAAACTTGAGTGCATTAGACATTGATAAACTTAATAAAGTGGAGAGGATTTTTATTTAAGAGCAATCCATGTTTAGCAGCTGTTCAGATTTCGGGAAATACGTTACCATAAACTTGCTAATGTGAGTGAAAGGGTTTGTGCGTGACTCTGTTAGAATTAGCATAGGCTTGGCAGTGAAGGTGTAATTCTTGACTTCAGGATATACCGTAGTTTTGCCAGTATTTCCACCTTTCATTTAAAATGAAGACCTTTTCCCAATTCACAGAATAGGTATGTTGTATGTAGCCTGGTGCGAGTTGCAGAACAATAGGTTTCTGCTCGGCTTTCCTGTCGGCGATCTGCTGCAACGAGTTGCAGGTAAAAGGACAAAAAAGGAACCGTGCCGCTGCAATGGTTGCACTAAATATGAACAATGATACTTGTGGTTAAGTTTACTGAAAACCCAATAATATTTCTGACTTTCCAACATTAAGAGCTTGTTTTATCTTTTTTAAGTAACGCAAGTAAATGAGCTGTAATAATGCAAATAAAAGGATCAGCAGATCAGGTACAACTCAACTCAAAGAACCACATCAGAATCAGTATGTATTAGAGATAACAGTTGGACAGTGTGAACATATCATTTCAGCAGTAAAGCAAGAAAATGCTTCAAGAAAAAAAGGATGAGAGGATACTAAAACTATCATGATTTGAACTAAAATTAAAATTCCAGAGGGATTGTAATAGAAATTAACAGGAGTCATGTTAGTAATAGTGCCAGGTATAATAATAATAATAATAATAATAATAATAATAATAATAATACCAACAATAATAAATCCCCTGGAGGCCCGGGAAAAGAATAGGCCTCCGTTATATTCTGCCAGTCGTAAAAGGCGACGGAAAGAACAAACCATTAATAGGGCTAACCCCCCCCTTTTAGTGTGATTAGTTGGTTCAGGACAGAATTAATGAAGCCTCTGACAAGCGCTGTCATGGACGGGGATGATGCTTGAACCCTATGCCCGTCCACAATGGTAACGACACTGCTAGCCACACGGAAAATGATTTAAATCCAAATAGAGGTGTTTTGCAGGATATGCTTCCGGCAACCACCCTAGAAGGAAAACAAAGACAGAGGATGAGATGGTCAGATGAAGTTAACCAACACCTCGTGTTCTGTTATTACCAAGCAACAAACTTAGGAACCAACACAACTGGATACAGATCACAAGTATACACAACATTTATTACCAGATACCCAGAATTAAAATTTTTAACAGAACAATTACTAGCTAATCAGATTTGTGTAATAATCAAAAATAACAGGATACCCCAGTCAGAATTAGAAAACATCAAACAACAAGTCCAACAAATACTGGAACAAAATAATGTGCAATCAGAAGAAGAAGAAGAAGAAGAAGAAGAAGAAGAAAATACAGTAATGGACTCAAACATCCCAGAGCAAACAAACCAAGAACAACAGGCATCAATTAAACAATCAGAGGAAAACGAATGCTTAAGACAGCCACCAGAACAAGCACAAATAGAACACGAAGTGACACACATGTTAGATATAGAAGAAAAATTTCGGATGACATATATAGAATACAAAGACACAAATACAGACATTAGACCATTCTTGCATAGACCACCAAATAACCCACAAGTCGAAACAACAATTACAACTATCAATACAATCATACACAACAAAATAAATGAAATACAACTATGGCAGAGTTACAACTACTGGTTTATATAGGAGCACTCACTACACTAAATATACACACTAGGCAGAGATCAGAACCAACCAACACACAGAAGAAACCCACAAAACCAGCATGGCAACACAGGCTACAGATCAGAATAGAAAAACTGAGAAAAGACATCAGACAGCTAACACAATTTATAAGAAATGAAATATCAGGCAAAAAACGAAAAAGGTTAGGTAAAATCTCACAACAAGAAGCGATAGAGCAATTAGATGAAAAGAAGCAGAAATTACAAGCATTGACCAAACGACTTAGAAGATACAAAAAAAGTGAAAATACAAGGAAGCAAAACCAAACATTCAACACAAACCAAAGGAAATTTTATCAGACAATAGATAACACACACATTAAAATAGACAATCCACCAAACATAACAGACATGGAACACTTCTGGAGCAACATATGGTCAAACCCAGTACAACATAACAGACATGCACGGTGGATACAAGCAGAAACAGACACATACAAGATGATACCACAAATGCCTGCAGTGATAATTTTGCAACATGAAGTCACCCGAGCAATTAATTCTATGCACAATTGGAAAGCCCCTGGAAAAGATAAAATAGCAAATTTCTGGCTAAAGAAGTTCACCTCAACACATTCACATCTAACTAAATTATTTAACAGTTACATTGCAGACCCATACACATTCCCTGATACACTTACACATGGAATAACTTATCTCAAACCTACAGATCAAGCAGACACAACAAACCCAGCAAAATATCGCCCCATAACATGCCTACCAACAATATACAAAATATTAACTTCAGTCATTACACAGAAATTAATGACACATACAACACAGAACAAAATTATAAATGAAGAACAAAACGGGTGTTGCAAAGGAGCACGAGGATGTAAAGAGCAACTGATAATAGATGCAGAGGTGACATATCAAGCTAAAACTAAACAAAGGTCGCTACACTACGCATACATTGATTACCAAAAAGCTTTAGATAGTGTACCGCACTCATGGTTACAACAAATATTGGAAATATACAAAGTAGATCCTAAATTGATACAGTTCCTAAACATAGTAATGAAAAATTGGAAAACCACACTTAATATCCAAATAAATTCAAATAATATCACATCACAGCCAATACAGATTAAGCGTGGAATATACCAAGGAGACTCATTAAGACCTTTCTGGTTCTGCCTTGCTCTGAACCCACTATCCAACATGCTAAACAATACAAATTATGGATACAATATTACTGGAACATACCAACACAAAATCACACATTTGCTATACATGGATGATCTAAAACTACTGGCAGCAACAAATCAACAACTCAACCAATTACTAAAGATAACAGAAGTATTCAGCAATGATGTAAATATGGCTTTTGGAACAGACAAATGTAAGAAAAATAGCATAGTCAAAGGAAAACATACTAAACAAGAAGATTACATATTGGATAACCACGGCGACTGCATAGAAGCGATGGAAAAAACAGATGCCTATAAATATCTAGGATACAGACAAAAAATAGGAATAGATAATACAAATATTAAAGAAGAACTAAAAGAAAAATGTAGACAAAGACTAACAAAAATACTGAAAACAGAATTGACAGCAAGAAACAAGACAAAAAGCTATAAATACTTATGCTATACCAATATTGACCCACTGGCTCAGCAGAAAAGATTAATAAAAGTCAAATTTCTTTTAAAAAATACACAAAAATAACTTCATTGTTCTGCAAGGCGATTAACACTTGACTGTCAGAGAGATGGAAACAAAATAAAATCTGAAACTAATAACATATTTTGATGATGTTGATGAGGTCCCATACTCCGAGGAGTGTAGGGGACGAAGCGGAAGCCGTTCCGTAGTTATGTGAATGTATTTTAATTCACTTGATAGCTCCTGGCCACAGAAATCCATTTTGTTTTCATTTGGTGTGAGAGCAACAAAAGAAGAGGAAACAGAAAAATCACTTAACATAAACAAGGGTCATGTGGAGACTACCACTTCCCCACGACAACTCAGACTGCTCTGTGCTTCAGATCCGGATCTACAATATTTCCAAACCGCAGCAATATTAGACAGTGGCACTCCCCCTCCCTAGAGCATTTGAGGTAGGACGCCAAAAATTTAAAAAATCGACGTTTCAAAAATCATTTTGTAGCGCACATCTTTCTGAAGAGTCTGATACATAAAACACATATGTTCGAGGGAACGTAAGACATGTTATTTGGTCTTAAGTGAGCCGAAGTGCAGTGCCACGTCTCTTCACACAACAGTCTTCCATTGCACATCTCTGTATTTCGCTCTGTGGAATTCAAACATGTAATTGTAATGGGTGCCATCAAACTATATTCAAGCCAATGGAAATTAAAATGTCCTGTGGTGCCTCTCCTGCTCCCAGTCAGCCAGTATGACATCCTGCCCCTCTTTAAAAAAAAAATCTCGCAATTAATACTGGATGGGATTATTTGCAGCCGGCAGAACAAGAGCTCTTCAGAAAATTTTCAGTCTTTACAGCCTATTAGCTAATAACTTGCTGTATTGTGTGACATAAAATTAAATATAGGATACATAATACGAGTAAAGACAAGAGACAAGCAAGACAGTAGAAATTTCTTCAATTCTTCAGTCTTTGCTTTCTTTTTCTCTCTAATGTTGCCACAGCTTTATATGGCGTACTTTCCTTTCTGGGAAAGAATCTATTACCTCATCAAAGTACGTCAACATTTTGCTACATTAAAAAATGAAATGTCATTGTCTAATACTAGAAAAGCTGTTAATACAAATAGTACCCAAGACTGATGTGGTTCCTCGATCTGATTACATGTATTTTGTCACTGTCTGCTAGATAAAATGAAATAGGCCTTCCTAATATTTCAGCAATTGTTACACACACCAAATAAACAAGATTGTTTTGGCACAAATGGTCATTTTTATAACACGACAGAATATAATTCATGAAGTACCAATATCAAATGCCTATTAGGCCTACTACAAGCAAAAAGTTTTATGTTACGAAATAATTTCACGTTTCATTCATACTCTCTAGCTTCTGAACCATGAGATCGAACAGTTGTAATACGAAATTTTTATATAAATCTAGAATCATCATATTCTACCGTAATTTGTGAGAGTCCCCATTTCTTCTCCTTCCCCGTTCTAACAAATAATCTTTTCATCACTAATCCTGTAACTATTCCTGCCAGTGTCAAAACTTATTCTCTGGTCAACTACACTAACCCTGCCACAATAACCGTTTAGTTAACCCGCATTTATTCTCCGGTTAGGCGTTATTACCTGTTCGTACAAGGCATTTTCCACACTAGTCCCAGAATAGAACTTTAGCAGCTGCTAGCCGAGGACTGTATAACTGGCCATTAGTAGTGTCGCGGTCTGGCCAAAAATTTTCTGTCAAAATTTCATTTTCTTGGATACACGGAGAAAGCAATACGTAATCTTTGTTGCCTGTTATTCCTGTTAGTCGTTTACTTCCACTCTGGTAGTCTGAATCTATGGAATGCGCTAGTAATTATAACAACGCTGATCATTTGCGAACCCAGTCAACCACACAAACAGCGATTGGCATTCACCTGTTCGGCTTTTGTATAGACCCATCCCCTTTTGTCTGCAGGGAAGTTTATTTCTAGATGCGAGGGGGATTCCCCTGGCAGATACATCAAGTGCAGGGATGCATCCCTGTTGGTTTTTGAACATTTTTGAAAATCATACGAATAATCAATAGACCAACGTGCGCTGGATACTAGGCACTTTGTGAAACAAGTCCTTTTTCCTCAATAATATGAATTTGGCGAGAACATCATGGGTGGCAGAGACAGAGGGGCAGGGGGGGGGGGGGGGGCACCATGCAAGGCACTCATTGAGCCTGTACACTGTGCATAACGAAATTCAAATGCAGGAGGACCGTCTATAATAAAGCAGAGGGCCTGATAAACGGCTATCAGTTCTGCAGTAAACACCCCACACATGGCAGGCAAGAGATGGTGTTCCGTGTGAATGGAAGATGTGAAGGCATATCCTATGTGACTTGTAAATTTAGAGCTATTGATGTAAAAAACATCAGCATTAGGAAACTCCCATAAGAGCGGTGGAACAAACAATGGAACACCACTGGAGCAATGGAGGCTTTCAGACCCCGAAAAAGATACAAATGAATCCAGGGCCGAGGAACTAACCAAGGGGGGGATGTTCAGGAGACAACGTGGGGAATAGCGCAATTTCTATATTAAATCGGTGGCTTAGTTAGTCCCTATTCTAACTATAACCTACCGCAGATCCCTCGAACAAAAAACCAAGCCTTGTAGTTGGAACAAAGAACAGGTAGCACCCGTCTACAAGAAGGGTAGTAAAGTGATCCACGAAATTACCAACCAATATCATTAACATCAATTTGTTGTAGAATCTTAGAACATATTCTGAGCTCCAACAATGGCAATCAGCAGGGATTCCAAAATCATCCATCGTGTGAGATCCCACTCATGCTTTTCTCCATGACATGCTGAAAATTTTGGATCAAGTCAAGCAGATGCAGTATTTCTTGATTTCTGATAAGCATTTGACTCAGTACCACACCTGCACTTATTGTCAAAAGTACAATGATATGGGGTACCAAGTGAAATTTGTGACTGGACTGAGGACTTTTCAGTGGGAGGACACAGCATGTTATCCTGGATGGAGAGTCATCGTCAAATGTAGAAGTAATGTTGGGTGTGCCTCAGGGAAGTGTGTTGGGAACATTGCTATTCATGTTGTATATTAACAACCATGCAGACAATATTAATAGTAATCTCAGACTTTTTGCAGATGATGCAATTATCTGTAATAAAGTACTATATGAAAGAAGCTGCCTAAATATTCAGTCAGATCTTGATAAAATTTCAAAGTGGTGCAGAGACTGTCAACTTGCTCTCAATGTTCAGAACTTTAAAAATGTGGATTCCACAAAAGAAAAAAATGTAATATTCTATGACTATAATGTCAATCAGTCACCGTTGGAATCACCAAACTTATACAAGTAACTGGCTGTAGTACTTTGTAGCGATATGAAATGGAATGATCACATAAGCTCAGTTGTGAGTAAAGCAGGTGGTAGAATTCAGTTCATTGGTAGAATACTGGGGAGGTGCAATCAGTCTACAAGGAAGATAGATTACAAATCACCAGCGCAATCTATTCTAATATTGCTCAAGTGTGTGGGATCCGTATCAAATAGAAGTAGCAGGGGATATTGAATGTATACAGAGGAGGGCAGCAAGAATGGTCACGTGTGTGTGTGTGTGTGTGTGTGTGTGTGTGTGTGCGCGCCTACTAACAAAGTTTCAGAACTGGCTTTAAATGACAACTCTAGGAACATACTACAACCCCCAACCCCCTATGTATCGCTCATGTAGGAATTGTGAGGACAAGATCAGAGGAATTACAGCACACATAAAGGCACACAAATGATCATTCTTCCTACGCTCCATATGTGAATGGAATGAGAACAAACTCTAATAACTGGTACAATGGGAAGTACCCTCTGCCATGTACCTCATGGTGGTTTGCAGAGTATGGATTAGATATAGATGTAGATGGGGGAGCCAGGTGCTAAAATCTGTGTGGACCAATGTGCAGATGCCACCGGAAGCCCTCAAAAGGCTGACGCTGTTCTGACAAACCATGGAGCCCATGAAGGATTGGTGAGTGAGCATAAATAAAACGAAATTCCAGGAGAGGCTGCAGAGCAAAAGGCAATAAGGAATTGCAACTCCAGAAGGTGACAGTGGTATACCTTGCAATTCCATTGAATAAGCACAAAAGTGGGATCCAAATGGGTGGCAAATGGAGCAAAACTAGACACACCCCTAGATCACTATCTGCCACCAACAAGGAAATAAGAAGTCTGTCTCAGATTGCATGAGGGGGAGTGGGGGGTGGAGTCGGCACCTCTGGGGGCAGGGGGCATCGGAAGGACCTTGTCTCAGGACTTATGTTTCTTCTTCTTCTTCTTCTTCTTCTCCTCCTCCTCCTCCTCCTCCTCCTCCTCCTCCTCTTCCTCTTTTATAAGTCGAGGAGGGCAGGGCCTGGAGTGAGAGCAAGCTTTTGAGAGATCTAGGACAGAGAGAGAGAGAGAGAGAGAGAGAGAGAGAGAGAGAGAGGGCAACCTGTGATGAAGCAAGCTGGGATATGTTTTACTTCCCCCCTTGTTTTGCCACCTCCCTCCTTAAATTCGTTTTTTCATTTCTGACTAAGTGCTATTAACATACCTGAGTATAATCTGGCAGGGTGTATACGTGGACAAGGAAAAAAAATGCCCGGATTTCCCAGTTAAAAATACTCTTTCTCCTGGGTGAAAACACACTTTTTTCATGTTAAGTGACAGTGTATTTTCCCTCGGAAATGCAAAACTTGTCAATCCTTTGAATGGTTATGGTTTTATACACAGGCATAAGATTTCCTGGCACTCAGGGAAAAAGACACGTTTTGGAAATATCTCTGATGTGCAGTAACACGTAACCTGCGTATTTTTGTATTATGAAAGTATACATTAAAATTCCACCACACATCGCAGTCATTAAAGTCGAGATTTTGATGTGCTTTTGTAAGCCAGTCATAGGTCATGTCACGTAATCTTGCCAGCAGATGACAGCAGATGTTCAGAGCATAGGACATGTGATGTAGTCAGTCAACAGCAACATCACTGTTAAGCAGCACGAACACACAAACAGGGAAAGTTAATAGTTTAAATTAACATACATATTGTTGCTACAAGAAAAGCAAAACTTTCACACATAATATTTGTCTCTAAGGTTAATAAGCTGCAAGAGAAGATAAGCTTTTGCATATAATATTGATCTTTCTTGCACGTGTTACACTTTAAGATACATCACACAAATGTGCTAGTAAAATTTTTAATAATGAAAGAAATGTCTGATCTTCAGGACTTGAAATTCTTCTAAATGGCTCGTCATCAAAGAGTTGATTTTTAAATGAGAGTCAAATGCTCTGTGATTTAAGAAATTCATGGTACATTCTCGCATATAGTTCAACTTACATAAAAGGAAAGTTACTTTGAAAGTAACGCTTTTCAAAGCACCATTCGCAATATTTTCCCGCAACCTGTTAGAAACAGGTTCCTTTCAGCAGTTGCCAGACAGCACAGATAACATGTGTCATTGCACTTGCACAGCCACCATGACATAGGAAGCCTGCATGTACGTACGTGTAAAACATTAGAAGATAATACATTATGTGGTAAAAGAAACAAGACATCAGAGGATTCTCCAAGGGCATTGGAATTTCGTGAACCATACTAAAATGCATAATTCAGCTTAAAGTGCACATTCGTATGTCCAGATCCCCAATGAAGTAAGCTTCAACCTGATATTATGCTTTTCAGTGTGGTTTTCGGGATGTAAATTTTCTTGGAGCACCAGTACTGTATTATATCATGTTAGATTCTTTATTATGGCATAATCCATATGTGCTAAAAGACGGCCGGCCGGAGTGGCCGTGCGGTTCTAGGCGCTATGGTCTGGAGCCGAGCGACCGCTACGGCCGCAGGTTCGAATCCTGCCTTGGGCATGGATGTGTGTGATGTCCTTAGGTTAGTTAGGTTTAATTAGTTCTAAGTTCTAGGCGACTGATGACCTCAGAAGTTAAGTCGCATAGTGCTCAGAGCCATTTTTTGCTAAAAGATGAAAATGTGCACTTGAAATGCAGTGAACAATTCAAACTAGCCACTACTGTGGATATAAACATTTCGTTTCAAATACATTGACCACCTCTGCAGAAAAGGTTAATAAAGGTCAAATTTCTTTAGCAAACAGACAAAAATAACTTCATTGTTCTGCAAGGCAATTAATGCTTGACTGTCAGAATGGTGGAAATAAAATAAAATCTGAAACTAATAACATATTGCAGCCTTCCGTAATTATGTGAATGTATTTTAATTCACCTAATAACTCTCGGCCAGACATGTCCGTTTTGTTTTCATTTGATGCGAGAGTAAACAAAGGAGAAACAGCAAAATCACCAAACGTGAACACGCGTCACATGGAGACTACCCACAATAACTCGGACTGCTCTGCACATCAGCCCCGGATCTACGATATTTGCGAACCGGGTCAATGCTAAAAAAAATTGAATTTTCAAAAATATGTTCATCTTGTACCACACATCTTTCAGAGAAGTTTGAAACATAAAAGTAAGTGTTCCAGGAAATGCAAGACATGTTACGAGGGTTGGAACTTAAACAGTAGCAACTATTTATTCACAACCGATGCAAAAGAGTTACATGTTTGCACCTGTTACTGTTCTTCAAAGTAGTCACCAGCATTGTGCAGAAACCGTTGCCAGCAATGTGAAGGTGTAGTACTCCATTAGCAGAGCCTGTTCTGCTAATGGTGTGAATGGAGCGGTCTACTGTCTGTTGAATCTCTTAAACACTACTGAAGCGAATGCCATGAAGTGGTTTCTTCATCTTCGGAATCAAATCAAAGTGACAAGGACTTAAGTCCGAGGTGTATGGTGGATGGTACAGTACTTCCGAGTCCCATCGGCCGAACAGACCAGCCACAGCTTGTGCTGTATGTGCCCGTGCATTGTCATGCAAAATGATGGGTGGGTTGTGCAGAAAGTGTTGCCGTCTCTTTCGCAAAGCTAGTCGCAGGTGATGCTCCAAAGACGAACAGTAATACTGTGCATTGATGGTCTGCTGTGGAGGAACGTAATGCTTTAGGATAATACCATCGAAGTCGTACACGAGAATCACCATAACTTTAGACTGCTCCATTCGCACCATCAACAGAACAGGGTCTGCTAACGGTGTACTACGCCTTCCAACATTGCTGGAAACGGGTTCTACACAATGCTGGTGACTACTTTGAAGGACAGTAACAGGTGCAAGCATGTAACTCTTTTGCATTGGTTGTGAATAAATAGTTGCCACTATTTAAGCTCCAACACTCGTATTTTGTCCTATGTGTGCCAAAGTGCAGTGCCACATCTCTTCATACAGCATTCTTCTGTCGCATGTCGCTGTATTTCACTCTGTGAAATTTAAACATATTTTTTTTTGTACTGAATGCCATCAAACAATATTCAGGACAGTGGAAATTGAAATGTCCTGCGGTGCCTCTCCTGCTCCCAGTCGGCCGGCTTGACAGAGTGCCCCCCCCCCCTTTTTTATTTATTTTTTAATCTCCTAATTAATATCAGATGGGATTATTTGTAATCAGGAGAACAAGAACTCTTCAGAAAATTTGCACTCTTTATTGCCTATTAGCTAATAACTTGCTGTTGTGTGTGACATAACCAATAAAGACAAGAGACAAGCAAGAAAGTACAGACTTCTCCAATCCTTAGCTCCTAGCATTTTTTCTCTCAAATCTTGCTACAGCTTTACATGGTGTGCTTTCCTTTCTGCGAAAGAATCTATTACCTCATCAAAGTTCGTCAAACGTTTTGCTACATGAAAAATCGAAATGCCATTATCTAATACTGAAGAAGTTCTTAGTACAAACAACGCCCAAGACTGGTGCGGTTTCTCAATCTGATTATGTCTATTTTGTCACTGTCTGCTAGATAAAACAAAATAGGTCTTTCTAATACTGCAGCAATTTTGTAACACACACCAAACAAATGAGACTGTTTTGGCACAAATGGTCATTTTTATGACACGACAGAATATAATTCACGAAGTACCAATATCAAATGCCTATTAGGCCTACTACAAGCAAAAAGCTTTATGTTAGGAAACAGTTTCAGATTTCATTCATACGCACCAGTTTCTCAAGCATGAGATAAAAAAGTAGTATTACGAAATTTTTATATAAATTTGGAATTGACATTCTTCCATAATTTGTGTGATGTCCCCGTTTCTTCTCCTTCCTCATTCTAACAAACAATCTTGTCATCACCAAATTTGTACCTATTCCTGCCATTGTCAAAATTTGTTCGCTGATTAACTCCACTAACCCTGCCAGAATCATGAGTTTAGTTATCCCGCGATTATTCTCCGGTTAGGCATTTTTACGTGTTCGTACAACACGTTTTCTGCATTACTTTCAGAATTACTCCACTCAGCTCGTACAGCCCTGTCCCCTTTTGTCAGTGGAAAGTTTATTTCTAGATGGGACGAGGATTCTCCAGACAGAGACATCACATACACTATGCACACGTTCAAAAATCAACTTATGATTCATTCAGAAATTAACTTAAAATGTACTAAAAATGTTCAAAAACCAGCAGGGATGCATTTCAAAATAATATGAACAATCGATAGACCAATGTGCGCTGGATGCTAGGCGCTTTGTGAAACAAGATTTTTTTCCTCAGGAATATGACTTTGGTGCCCCCTTTTCCCAGTAGCATCTAGCTGCTTGCTGCGACTACTTGCACAGCCAACAGTCACATTCCTGTAACCGGAAGTGGGAGAATCTACTATTCAAATGCGACTCAACTGCGCATGAGTCCACTCGTAACTGCTGCAACAAATCTAATGTACACAGTTGTGACTTCATGCTCATGGGAGGCAATTTGCTGTTATGAAACATTGCATAGTCTTTCTAAAGCCTCTGATACATTTTGCTGTTGGCAGGCACTTGCATGAGCACTGTGTGTCATTGTTGTATGTGGCGAATTCCCCTTGCAATATAAGTTTTTTTTTTTTTTTTTTTTTTTTAATTATCTTGTTTATGTTTTATTGTTGAGGTATTATTCAGCAGTAGCAGGATAAAGTAATATCCTATGTTAGAGTATCGGTTCTTCCCAGTCAAAATTACAAAAATTTAACTGAAAACTAGAAGAATGAAAAGTTCCCGGAATTCTAAAAAATTCCCAGGTTTTCCCCGGTTTTCTCCCAGATGAAAAAATTCCTGGGTTTTTCTCGGATCTCCTGGTTGTCCCGGGTCGTATACACCCTGTCTGGATTTTTGTAAAAGAGTAAGTTTGGCCCTCAGTTTTAAAGAATATAACACCAAATCTAATTTTGTGCTTAGTTTTATGCAGGTAACTGATTTTCTAATTTATTTTGACTATTCCTAGTTAGTATCTTTTGTTATAGGGTGAAATCAGTAATTGTTTCGTAACTTAAATTCTATTGTTGACTTATAAACAAATATAAATTCTTTACTAATTATAAACATTTGGAGGCACAACTATTAGTATTCTTAAAGGATCTATCTGGCTCTATTTGAAATCATGTTAGCACAGCCAGCCCTTGATTAATTCCAAAGTAATTAACAGTTTTGTCAAAAGTTTGTTGGCATAACGATATCTGTTAATTTCATAATTTAAACAAATAATTCGGCCTAGCTCTAGTAGTAGAAGTAACTGTTAAAAAGATGGAATTTTTCGATGTATTCAGTTAATTTAATGAGTTAAGTTTTAATTGTAATTTTTGTAAATTAAACATCAAACAATGTGTAGTTTCAGTGCCTATTATTGAGCTGATATATAAAGGTCTGGTTTTTGGTCACGAGACAGTCAGTCCACAGCCGAGTTTCAGACAAGAAACTTGTGTTGGTTAGAACAACAACAATGCATCAACTTAACTGTGAAATACATGTTCCACCAACAGGCTGCATGCCGACAGTGTCTGTTCCATATGTACCTTTTTATTCTTCAGGAACTGTGAACAGTGTGGTTAGGCTTTTTATGCTTGTAGATGTTCAGCAGTAATCTATTGTACCAGTATGTGGATGTTTGCCTGCAACCTATTAATGAGGCTTATCAAAAGTTAAAACAGTAGCGCACTAGCCATATAACTGTGTAATATTGGGAGGCTGTGAACAGTGAAAGTAAAGAACTGTGAAACGCAGCTGTGCCTCTGTCGGCTACATCATTTACGGTAGTCAGTACTGCACTTCCACCCCCTATATTTTTAGCCAGTATCACAACACAGTATATCGACACCGAGAACCATCAATGAAGAAATAAAGCAGGCGAACGCCACAAACCATGGGATGCATGTACTGTGGATCTCGCAGCCGACTTGTGGCAGCAAGCCCCTGGTATGAGAGATACTAGGGGAAGGGGTCCTGGGAGGAACCCAATCACTGGCAGATGCCAGATGTACAGAGATACTTCTCTGGCTGGGTAGGGGGAACAGCACCCAGATAGGAAGGGCACGTGAGCCGCAGAGGAGGGGGAAAGGCCTTAATAGAGGAGAAGTTAAAATTTTCACACACACACACACACACACACACACACACACACACACACACACACACCATGAAGGTGGTTATATTTCTGATGAGCCTCAATGTAGGATAAACCATCACTGGACTTACACTCCTGTATCTCAGTTTCCTTCTTATAAACTGGACAATCTGGTGGTGTGTGTTGAGATTGATGGTCATGACAAATAACACGAGCAGTGGGACACAGGGGCTACCCCCATGAAGTGGGTGTCCACTTTTACTTCATAGAGGGTCTGTTGTACACTGGGAAGACATATGCCCAAAAATACAAAACATCGAAAAAGCCTCGTGGGTGGGTGGGAGGATGTATGGCTTCATATCACACCAATAACACATAACCTTGACCTTCTACAGGAGGGTGCACCTTTTCAAATACCAGAAGAAATGTGCCAGTATCAACTGGGGCATTCTTACGACCTTCCTGAACAAGCCGAACAAAATGAACGCCCCGCAATTCTATTTTGGCCCATAATTCCTTATAGGACTGAAGGATGATGTCACTATGAAAAATGGCTCCCTGAACCATATTAAAAGACTGAAGAGGAGTGATGGGCACTGGGAGGTCACCAAGATGGTCACAAGCACATAGGGCCACAGAAGTGGTTTTGATCATCCGTGAACCCGACCACATCTTACTCATAGAGTCCACTTTCCCAAACTTGTCTTCAAAAGTTTCCATGAAAAATATTGGATCAATGGTGGTGAAAATATCCCTGCCAGTCGTGGTGCAGATAAGACAGCAGGGAACGGGTTTCACCCAGAGCTGGCGAGCCTGGCCCTCCTCCCAAGGTGTAGTCAAGGAACAGAAGGCTGCACGGTTATAAAAAGCAGCATTAAAAGATACACTGCCAACAAAAGGCATGGCTGTTGAGGAATGGCAATCTTGGAACTTAATGTGTTTCATAAGCGAAGTGTCTGCCCTGATACCACTCACTTTGATCAGGGGCTCTCCCCATGAGCACTACCCAGCTACAGCAAGGGCCATCTAACATGATACTGTTGCCAGGAGTTCTGATGCTCCAGAATGACAAGCAACCACCCCTACGCATATGTGGGGAAGTACCGGCTCAGATATCAGAAGTGTGATCCCTGTGTTGTCATGGGGCCCAACCAAAAGGGTACATACAGACCCTACCACATGGACTGGTGACCATGCTGGCTACATAGCATTAAAAGATAACACAGTCGATGAAACGCTGGAAAAGGCAGTAAGGCTACACATTGCAGACAGTAAGTAGCTTGTTCTTCTCCAGTTGGTGCAACTATGGGGAGGAACAAAAACTGGGAGGAATACCAGCAACCAGCAGGATGGTCTGGCTGATGTAACCAAGGGCACCGAGAAAGGGAAAGAAGAGAACAGAGGGGAAGGACTGAGAATAGGGAGAGAGGGGCACAGGGGAAAGAATGCAGCCCTGGATGGAAGAAAGGAGGGCCTTGAGCTCCTTGGGGGGTTCTTCACAGTTTCAACAATATACGAGTGTTAACCATACAGCTTTAACCATCACCTTGTAAACATGAAGTTATGTACGAGGGTCACTCCAAAAGAAATGCACACTACTTTTATTAAAATCCATCTTTTATTCTACATGTTTGAAAGTTTTACAGCATGTAGATACATCTTTAGGAACAATATTTTCATTTCTCCATATAATTTCCATCCTCTCAACTGCCATCTTGGAACCAGCCCCTGTATACCCGCATGGTAAAATTCTGGACCAACCTGTTGGAGCCACTGTTTGGCAGCGTGCACAAGGGAGTCATCATCTTCAAACCTTGTTCCACGAAGAGAGTCTTTCAGTTTCCCATAGAAATGATTGTCACATGGAACCAGGTCAGGACTGTAAGGCGGGTGTTTCACTGATGTTCATCCAAGTTTTGTGATCGCTTCCATGGTTTTTTGACTGACATGTGACCATGCGTTGTCATGCAACAGCAAAACATCCTGCTTTTGTCGATGTGGTCGAACATGACTCAGTCGAGCTTGAAGTTTCTTCAGTGTCGTCACATACGCATCAGAATTTATGGTGGTTCCACTTGGCATGATGTCCACAAGCAAGAGTCCTTCGGAATCGAAAAACACCATAGCCATAACTTTTCCAGCAGAAGGTGTGGTTTTCAATTTTTTTTTCTTGGGTGAATTTTAACGATGCCACTCCACTGACTGCCTCTTCGTCTCTGGGGAAAAATGATGGAGCCATGTTTCATCACCTGTCAGAATTCTTCCAAGAAACTCATCACCATTGTCGCATTGCTCCAAAAGTTCGCTGCATACCATTTTTCTTGTTTCTTTGTGAGCCACTGTCAACATTGTGGGAACCCACATGGCACAAACCTTTTTTAACCCCAGTATTCTGCAAACACTTCCTTCCCCTAACCCAACGTAGCGTGACAATTCGTTCATTGTGATGCGTCTGTCAGCAGTCACCAATTCGTCAACTCTCTGTACATTGTCTGGAGTGTGTGCAGTATGAGGCCTGCCGCTGCGAGGACAATTCTCAATATTGCCGTGCATGCTTTCATCACGTAACCTGCTTGCCCACCGACTAACTGTACCGCGATCGACAGCAGCATCTCCATACACCTTTTTCAACCTCTTGTGGATGTTTCCCACTGTCTTGTTTTCACAGCACAGGAATTCTATGACAGCACATTGGTTCTGACAAATGTCAAGTGTAGCAGCCATCTTGAAGACATGCTGTGATGTCGAAACTCATGGGAACAGGTTGAACTAAGTTTGAAAACAAGCGGGAAGTATGTATCTACACACTGTAAAACTTTCACACATGCAGAATGAAAGCTATTTTTACAAAAATAGTGTGCACTTCTTTTGGAGCGACCCTCATATTTAATTTGTTGTTCATTTGTAGGTATACCTCTGCAGTCCTAGTAAGTGTTTAAAGTCTCATGCCACAATATCACAGCACGGTTCTAGAGGAGTAAAAAGAAAATTGTGCAGCCCACCTCCCCTCTGTCAATAAGCTGTGCCATTTTCTTTTGACTCCTCTAGAAGCATGCTATAATACTGTGGCTTGAGGCTTCCAATGCATACCAGGACTGCAGAGACATATCTGCTCAAATGGCTCTGAGCACTATGGGACTTAACAACTGTGGTCATCAGTCCCCTAGAACTTAGAACTACTTAAACCTAACTAACCTAAGGACATCACACACATCCATGCCCAAGGCAGGATTCGAACCTGCGACCGTAGTGGTCGCGCGGTTCTGGACTGAGCGCCTAGAACCGCTAGACCACCGCGGCCGGCACATATCTGCAAACAAACAACAAATTAAATATGTAACTTCATTTTTACATTCACATGTAATATTGATCAATGCTTGAATATCTACAAAATAATGTTTATTACTGATCAATAAGAGAACCAGATTCTTAGCCTTTTACTCCAAGAATGCACTAATTCAGTTCATAATTATTTTTATATTGCAGGAGGAGAAAAAGAAGAAGAAGAAGAAGAAGAAGAATACAGGAAGTTAGCACACTGTTGCTTTTAGTCGGTGAATAACCTGTGCTATTTTACCAAATATCTGTCACATCCACCATAAAACTAGATTAAAATCTGTTTATAGTGCATGAAGGACTCAAAAGTATCTCTGAAAACTGAAGTAACTCCTATTCTAATAATAGCACAAATGCACATTTATGAACCTACCTCTGACTGGCTGCCTGTAGCTGAAGGCACATGCTGCTCAGCATTCATCACTATGCTCTCTCCAACCTCTGGAAATTCGTGCCTCTAAGAATTACCACCACATCATTCTCTCTCTCTTGTCATCTGAAATAAATGAAGCAAGTCACAAATTAGTGTTTTTACATAAAACAGATAAATAAAACTCACATTTTAGTATTCATATTGTTTCTTACATCTCATTTAAAAAATTAAGCTACACACACACACACACACACACACACACACACACACATTTCATACCCATCCACCTGATGGTAACGAATATAAGGGAGCAGTCATCCAAAGAGATGAGCCTAAGACTCCTGATCTTTGGCTTCTAGTGCACTAAAAATAAAGCATTCATCACTCTGAAGGTGATCAAACACTGGTGTCCTGCTGACCATAGTGTTGTTGAACATCACACTTTTTCTGCCTTCTCCCCAAACAAAGAACCAACATAAAGGAGCTAGGGGAAGAACTAAGTTATGGTTTAATGCTCTGAAATATGAAGGCTACTGAAAGTTTACTGGATAACAACTGCGGGTTCGGGGATTTAGACTTTATCCATCCCAATTATGCCCTATATCTGTCTCAATAAGTGGCACAGAAGAGATGAGGCAGAAAGGACGGTGAAAGACGAATGAAAAATAAATACCAAACTATGACTTGCTTTTTTACACACAGAGCCTACATAGAAAGCACTGCTGGGACCAAAACATACAATAAGTGGAAGAACATTGGATGCATCTATCAGTCATTAGACACTGGACCACTGAAATACTCAGCAGACATTTAAATGTTTCACTCTCTGAGCAACAGCATTATTAAAAGAGGACCTATAATATTGTTCTCCTCTAGTCAACTGTATGCTGTGATGAACATCCGAGAAGAATGCCAACAGCCAATGCGTCTCTTGACTGCATCGCTGAAACTCTGAGCAGCACATAGAACAGGGACCAGAATAGAACAAGGACAGGGAAATTGCAAGATTCAAGAACATGTTCTGTGTTTTAAGGGCCTTTCTTATCTATAGAATCCAGCAAAGGGCTCCTCTTTTGTTACTTCCACACTAAAAACTCTCTCATACAATCCAGTAATCTAAAGATGGCAAAACTGCAGTGACAAGCAATCCCTTTCCCAGTACTCTTTAGAGTTTCACAGAACAGCACTAACCCACAAACCTAACCACACATGCTCCTAATTCTCAAACAATTCACTAGCCAGCTGTGGTGGAACGTCTTCTGTATTACATAATATTAATCATGCCAGAAAGCTTAATCATGTCCTCTACCTGGACTTCAACTAAGTTTCCGTCATGTCTTCAAGTAAGAAACATCCACCCCAAATCCCTCTCACCTATCCAAATGAGGTATTTCACCACCTCCCCAATCTTTGAAACATTGTGACCCATCTTTATGCAACACCTGCCCCCAATCCCAACCCATACAAATCACATCCCTGTGGGAGACCAGGCACAAGACCCCCACCATGCACCCAACCAGTATTTCTTATTCCAGTCCCGTCACAAACATATCCTACTTCATCAGGGGAAGGGGTACATATGAAAGCAGTCATGTCAAATAGCACATATGATGTTACTTCCACAGACCCTTCTCCATAGGTGCAACCATCAACCAGCTGGCCACCCAAATGAATTGTCACTGTCAAAAATCAGCCAAAAGCAGAGTTCACTATACAATGGTAGAGCATGCTGCTGAACACAAATTGCTTGCCTCCAATGGCTGCTTCACAACACTGGCCTTCTGGAGCCTATCTCCACCCCACATTAGCTTTGCTGAATTGCATAGATGTAAACTGTGCTCACTGTCTTTACAGCATATTGTTTTATCCTGCAATCCCTGTGAAAATAGTCTCTGCTAGAATCACTCCAGTTCATATACCCTCTCTTCCCTCCAGCCTAATTCATCTCTCCATTAATCTTTAGTTAGCCCGTTCTATCTGTGGTATCCCTCTTTCTCTGTTCTATGCTGCTCCTATTAACCCGCTCCTCTGATCAATACCCGCTATTTTATCAGGAATCATGCGAAACTTCCTAGACCTATACTGGGGCAAGCTCAACAGTATCACAACTATACCCAATTCTCTTGTTGCATCTCCCTCCCCTATGAGGTCATACTGGCTCCCTTCCCTCCACTTGTTCCATCCCACTCCTTGTTCCTCTCACCCATTCCGTCCAGCACACCCTACACAACAGCTGGGCTATAGCACTCTGACAATGAAGCCATGTTTATTTTACTGAAGAGCATTGGTTAATCTGTTAGTTCCGGCATTGTTCAAAAACTTCGTTAAGAGTTCAGACTTCTTTTCTGGCTGTCTACCACTCAATGCCTAACAGATGATGAGTGGTTATCTTTCCTCCTTCCACTGTTGAAAATGAAAAAAAAAAGAAGATAGAAATTTATATAATTGTTACTGGTTAACTCATAAGTTAAATGCCTGTCCAAATGACCTGACTTGTGATCTGATGCATAGTGTGGCCAACAATTTATATCCAAGATACACCTGAACTGATGAGAGTTTACTTTCACACAAAGCATGTCACATTAGTGTCACTCAAATACAGTATACTTCACTTCCTGCTAGGGAGCACTTCTATGTCAGAAGTCGCAGGAATGTTTTTTCATTCTATATAACCCTGTATTCACAAGAACGAAAATTTAAGACTATCACACTGCAAAAAGCCACTAGGTTCCTCTTTTCCCAGAAGCTAGTTTTGGAACTTTCTTTGAACCCTTTTCAATAATCACTGTACAAGGAACATGCACAATAACTAACTCCAATTCACGATTGCCACAAGTTTCCTCAAGTGAAATTCCCTGATATTTCCCTGCTTTCCAGACAAGTTTTAGCATTTTTCCCTGACGAATTTTGAGATTGATTGACTGATTAATTGAGAAGGTTTGTACGACCAAATGGTGAGGCAACCTGTGTCGCAATTCCAAATTTACTCACAGAAGAAAGAGGTTCCGCTAAAAATGGATGGATCCAGTCAGGGGAGTCAAACTATAAAACAAGGAAGTTGAAACACACACAGAGGCATAAAAGGTTATACCAAATCTAAAAACTGGTAAAAAAGGAGTGGTCTCTCCACGGTAGGAGTGGTTGTGGGGTCCCAGACTTAGAAAACATGAAAAGGGGCCCCAACCACAACCACCCTGCCCTGCTCCAGGAGTAAAGCAAAACCTTATATCTGGAAATAACTGCTTTCACAGAGGAAACTGAGGACCAGTTCCACCATCCATGAATTGTCTGCTAATATTAAAATTAAGGAAGACTATACTTAGCATGAAGGCCCAAAAGAAGGACATATTCCACCAATATGTGGGATACTGTCAGGCTGGCTCCACAGTCACATTGTGGGGGAGCTTCGTTACACAGGAGGAAACAACGGATGAGCCTGATGCGAGCAATGTGTAGACAGCTAAAGCAGTGGACTCCTTCCGAGAAGAGCAGAAGGAAAAGCACCAAAGCACAGTGGTCTCCTTGATTGCGCGGAGTTTATTACTGAGAGCAGTGGTGTACGAGATGTCATTCCACTTTTGGGCAAAGAGAGATTTGACATAGAACTGCATATCCACAGCTGGAGTTATGAAGGGAATGGAGGGTGAGTATCAGCTTCTCTAGCCAAACGATCAGCCAGTTCATGCCCTGGGATACCCACATGACTTGGGACTCACAGGGAAAAAAACACTGAGCAGGTGTCATGGCCAAGGGAGGAGAGAAGGTCATGGACAGCAGAGACCAAAGGATGACAAGAGCAGCAGGCTGCTCACTGAGTTGGTAGATATTGAAACACTGTGGAGGGAACCGTGAGTAACAAAATGGAGGGCCCTGACAATGGCTAGCAGCTCTGCTGTGAACAACTTCATGATTCCAGCAAGAAATGTTGTTCTAAGCCAGTAGCTTATCTTGCTGTTATCTATCGTCTTAGAACCATCAGTGAAGAAGGTGATAGCATCCGGGAACTCTGCAAGGACAGAACGTACAAGATGCCAGAAGACCACAGGGACAACAGGGGCCTTAGGACTCTGAGATAGGTCGGTACTAGTCCACAGTCTAGGCACCATCATCCAGGGGAGGGGGAAGGGGGGGGGGGGTGAGAGGAAATACACGGCGTGCATTTCAGTAAGTGGAGATGGAATGGGGGGGAAGTGAGATGCATTCCAATCGGCAATCTCACCTGTGCCCATTGATCAGGAAGGAGACATCCCTCACTTGCAAAGAGGATAGGGTACACAGGATGGTCAGGGAATCTGCGAATTGTGATTGCATAAGAAACCAGGAGTTGGCTTCATTGTATTTGCACAGGGGGTATCCCCGCTTCTGTGAGGAGACTGTCAACAGGACTAGTGGGAAAGGCACCAATAGCCAGACGCATCCCACAATGGTGAATAGGAATGAGTATTTTCACACTGGAAAGGAGCCGCTGAGCCATAAACCTTACTTCCATAACCTAGTCTGGACAAGACCAGAGCGCATGGTAAAGATGGAGAAGAGTAGCATAGTCTGCACACCGAGATGTGTGGACCAGGAGGCGGACAGCATTCAGCTTCCACATGCATGTAGTCTTCTGGTCGCAAATGTGGGGAAGCCACATCAGCTTTTTATCAAAAATAAGGCTGAAGAAATGGGACTGTGCTGCAACATCGAGGAGCTGGTTGCCTAAGTCAAATTCTGGACTGGGGTGTACTGTGGATCAACAACAAAAATGCATAACTTGCATTCTGGGGGGAGAAAACTGGAAGCCGCGGGGGGTCTGCCAGGTGGCGCCTTGGAGCTGGTGCTCAGCAGATGCCGCCGAGTGGGAGCTACACCAGACGCAAAAATCGTTGACATACATGGCCGGGGTAACCTGAGGGCCAACAGAGGTTATAAGCCCACTGATGGCTATGAGGAAGAGTGTGACACTTAATACAGAACCCTGTGGGATATGGTTCTCCTGAATCTGAGGGGTGCTAAGTGAAGCAAGAACTTGAACCTGTAAGAGCCATTGGAATAAAAACTCATGAATAAAAATTGGAAGTGGGGCCATGAAAGTCCCAGTCGTTGAGGATAACTAAAAATGTGATGGTGCCAAGCTGTGTCGTATGCCTTATGTAGGTCAAAGAAGACCGCGACAAGGTGCTGATGCTTAATAAAAGCCTGCTGGATTGCAGTTTTCACTCTGAGTAAATGGTCAGTTGGAGATTATCCTTACCTGAAGCCACACTGATACAGGGACAAAAGGCCCCAAGTTTCGAGTAGCCAACATAATTGGAAGCTAACCATCCTCTCAAGCACTTTACAAAGTATGTTCATCAGGCTAATTGGGTGGTAGCTGTTGAGATATGTTGGGTTCTTCACAGGCTTAAGGATGGGGATAACTATAATGTCTCAACATTGTGAGGGGAAGGCACCAGTGAGCCAGTGAGGAGGAGGATGTGGATGAGGAGGAGCAGCACTTCCTGAAGGGGAAGGGTCAGGAGCCACCGAGGGTTAAGGAGGCACGATGGGGTAAGGGGGAGGGGTGAGCAGGGGAAGATATAACTGAGGTAGATGTAGAGGAGAGATTTACAGGGTGAAGTCTGTCAAACTTCTTCCTCATCTCAAAGTATCTGAGATGACCAAATTGGTTCAAATGGCTCTGAACACTATGGGACTCAACTGCTGTGGTCATAAGTCCCCTAGAACTTAGAACTACTTAAACCTAACTAACCTAAGGACATCACACACATCCATGCCCGAGGCAGGATTCGAACCTGCGACCGTAGCGGTCGTGCAGTTCCAGACTGCAGCGCCTTTAACCGCTCGGCCACTCTGGCCAGCTAAGATGACCAAGGAAGTCCTGAATTCTTTTTTCCTTCATGTGCACTGGACACACTGGTGAGTGGGGAGAATGGACACCAGAGCAGTCTTCACAGTTAGGTGGTGGGGTGCAAGGGCTCCCCACATGAAGAGAGTGGCCACAGTCGCCAGAGACGGAAATGTCATCATATTGCAAGAACATGTGGCCCAACTTGAGGTAATGGAAGCAACGCATGGGAGGTTGAAAGTACGGCTTCATGTTGCATCTGTACACCACTCCTTGACCTTCTTGGGCAAGATATCCCCCTCAAATGCGATGCTGAAAGTGCTAGTGTTTACACAATGGTCCTTAGTGCCTTCTTGAGAACACCGGACAAAATGAATGCCATGTCATTCCAGATTAGCCGGAAGTTCTTTATCGAACTGGAGGAGAGAATCCCTACAGAAAATTACATCCTATGTCATACTGAGTGGCTGGTGAGGAGTGATAGTTGTGGGGATGTCTCCTAAATGGTCGCAGGCACAGAGGGAGGCTGAATGACTGGCAGAAGTTGTCTTTATAAGGAGAGAGACAGATCTCATCTTGCTTAACGACTCAACTGCATTGAACTTGTCCTCACTATGTCCCCCCCCCCCCCCCCAAAAAAAAAGGAATTTGGTGGCAGAAAATGTCTCCCATCGGTCCTGATACAGACCAGGAACCATGGACAAGGTTTAGCCCCAAGCCAGCAGGCCTAGCCCTCCTCCCAGGATGTACCCAAGGAGGGTAAGGCTGGAAAGGCAGAAACAGGAAAAGAGACAGAACTATGTTGAGAAAGAGATGTGGCCACAGTAGAGTGGCCAGAGATTTTAACCCATTTCATGTGCCAAATGTCTGCCCTGGTACCACCCACTCCGAACAGAGGCTTGCCTTGTGAGCGCCACCCAGTCACAGCAATGGCCACCAGGCAGGACGGCGTTGCCGGGGGTTCTGATGCCCCAAAAAGATATCCAACCACTCCTAGGCTTGCACAAGGTGTTCACAGTACATATACCAGCTGTGTGGCCCCTATGGTGTAAGGGGACTCAGCCATATGGGTATACATGAGGGTGGTCTGAAAATTTCTTGGAAAGGAATGGAAAAAAAAGTACGTACATCACTGAAACTTTTTTTATCCTTTTAGATTAATGCACTTGGTCCAACTATGTTCCAGTGTCTTGATCCCATCTCAAAAATGAGTTTCCTCCAGGCCTGCAAAATAGTTGTCAACACCGGCTATCAATTCTTCCTTTTAAGTCAATCTTCGTCCACGAAGAAAATTTTTTAGATTTGGGAAGAGATGGAAGTCCGACGGAGCCATATCAGGCGAATACGGTAACAACAATTTTGCCATGGCGATGGAACGTGTGCAGGTGCACAATGTCTTGATAGAAGACGTCTTTCTTCGTTGCTAAACCTGGCCTTCTTTCACGTGTATTTTGTTGCAATTTGTCCAGGTGGTCAGCAAAGTATTCTCCAGTAATCCTTTGCCCAGTGGGGAGATAATCTACAAACAGAATCCCCTTCGCATCCTAGAACACTGATGCCATGACCTTTCCCGCTGAAGGAATTGTCTTTGATTTCTTTGGTGGTGGAAAATCAGCATGTTTCCACTGTTTTGACTGTTGTTTTGTCTCTTGGATTTAGTAATGCACCCAAGTTTCATCTGTGGTCACAAACCGGCTCAAAAAATATTGTTAGTTTCTCTAAAACAGGCCAAACATTGTTCTGATATGTCCATTTCACGCATTTTTGATCCAGCGTCAAGAGTAGTGGGAACCATCTTGCAGATAATTTTTTCATTTCCAATTCTTCAGTTAAAATATGATATACCCTTTCAGATGACATCTGGCAAGAGAAATTTCATGCACTTTCAATCGGTGATCATCCATGACCATTTCATGCACTCTGGAATGATTTCTGCAGTAGTGATACATCTTGGTCGATCACTGCGCGGATCATCATCCAAGCTCTCCCAACCAAATTTAAATTCATTTGTCCACTTGGCAACAGTTGAATATTAAGGAGTAGAGTCCCCCAGCATATTCCGGAAATCGGCATGAATGTCCTTTGCTTTCATACCTTTCTTTACAAAGTATTTAATCATTGCTCGAATCTTGATTTTTCCCACCTTCACAAATCACTACGCAGGCACAACAACAGCGCCACGTCACCACCACAGCTCTCTTATAAGTGAACTGACGTGGCACATGTTTACACGCAACAATCCAGTGAATATCACGTGAACAATTCATTGTACTAGTGCTGACCTCTCATGGTGATTCCGAGAACTTTCCAAACCACCATTGTTACAGCCCCACCACACGGACTGGCTACCCAGCTGGTGACCTAGCAAGGAGGCGAAAGGACTTTGGCGGGGAGGTTAGGGTAGGGGGAAAAGGGTGTGGGAATGGAGGAGGAGGAGGAGGAGGAGGAGGAGGAGGAGGGGGGGGGGGGGGATGAGAGGAACCCAAGCCATAGACACTAGGGAGGGAGTTCCCCCATCTGGCTCACACTATGGATTTCAAATTTGGAAATGGAGATCAAACACCTGAGGGCGACCAAAAAAGAAAAGCCAAAAAGGAGGAGGAAAAGTAACCAACCAAAACCGCAAGATGAAGCAAAGTTATGAGGATTGCCAGGCCGACACCAGAAGAGGAAGGGGCAAAGGGAAAGGAGGAAGGGCAGGGAAGGAAAAGGTAGGTGACTGTTAAGCAGCCCAGGAACCCATGCACGCTACACTTGTACCCACACGAGAGACGTGGGCCCCCTGGGAGGGGGGGGTGGTGGTGGGGGGGGGGGGGGGGGAGAATTTTGAGAACTCAAGGGTAAATAAGACATCAGTTGACAAAAAAAGTGAATACTTCTGTATTTCTAAACATGTGAGCAAAAATTTAAGTACTAATATCAACAGCTTTTGGAATTAACTGTTTTTAGATGGAGAAAGCAAGCCAAATGGTATATATGTTTCACAAAGACCACTGATGTTATCTTATTTCAATAAAATAAAAGACAGTTGGTGATAAAAATACACATTTCATTGGAGTCGCAAGACAGATTTAAAGTATCTTCAGAAATAACCTCAGAAAAAAGTAGACCTGTTGAAAGAAGTGTATACAGCAGGGAAGAGTTGTGTACACCAACACTATAGGTGACTGCCCACAAAATGTTGGTTCTACTATGTTTGTTATTGTCAGTCATTACCCACTGTGTTATACCTACTATTTTACAGGTATTGTGTGGTTTTTCTCTCAAGAAATACATGAGTACATAGCGTACAAACTGCCAGTGACTGTCACAATTTTCTTCCTCTCATCATCCACACTTTTTAATATATAAACTGCTTTCTCAGTGCGAAAATGTACTGAGTCCATGGATAAATCAGGAAAATCTCCCCCATTACACCACACAAAAGCAGACCTGGCCTGCAGGCAGATTGGTGAGACAAGATGCGATGGGCAGGGCCTGCACATTAGTGGGAAACGATGGGCTTCAGTTTAGCAAGCCCAGTCCATTAGAGATACACATAAAATGGCCTTTAGTTTTCAACCGTCATGGAAGTCCACTGGTGTGGCCAGCTATTTACACATCATAGACACATGTTGAAATGAGACTGTGATGATCAATCCATGCAATAGATAACTTCCATGAATACACTGAGAATCAATACTAATGACGATAGGTAGCAACTCACTGTAAAGATGATCACTGAGCTGCAGACAGGCACATAGAAAAGACAATCACACTCTCACAACTAAATTTTTGGCCACATCCTTTGTCAGAAAACAAGAGCACGCACACATTCACACAGTCACTCAGCCACAGCTCATGTAACATGACCACTGTCTCTGCCCACTGCATCAACAGTCGCTGAGAATCAGATCTAAACATATCACCCCTCACACCTCCCTGCCTCTCATCGGCAGCTGCTAGGCTAGCAGCAAGAAGTATGGCAGCACTGACTGCAAGATGAGGGGAGTGGTAGAAAGGGAAGAAGCAGTAAGAATGAGGGAGTAGGGAATCAGCTCACGTACTCAGCTGTGCCAAGCCAGCAATGATGTGTGACATCTCAGTAAACACACCATTTCATCTACTGAGATAAGAACGAGATTTCTCCAGTATTTCTTTTCCAAATTTCCCTGATATTTACCAGACAAGTTTGAAATTTCCTGACTTCCAGAACCTGTGGGAACCCTGCAATTTCATCAACATTAAAAATACATTGGTATTCAAATTTGTGTTGCTTACAGCCCCCTTTTTTTTACACACACATATAAACCTCCACGGTTGTTTTACTGAATGCAGTAGCTCTACTTAAGGTTGTAGATTGATGTTTACATGACAACAACCTGTTCTAATGGTGCAAAAACACTCTTAAACAGTCTCAAGAGCCCATTTTTTTTTATTCTACCAATCTGCTGGTATTTTTATTTTATTAGCTTCTCCAGACCGGAAAGGAAATTCAAGGATAGTTTTACGACTTACATCATAATAAAGTTTAACTGCCCTTTCTCAGATAACCATTCAACAAGTTTTCCATGTCCTCTCATTAGAAACTTATCTTGAATTATAAGTAGGTGTGAAAGAGACTGCTAGCCTATCTACACAGACACAGGACTTTTTTAATTTTATTTTAAATGTATTCCTCTGGTTGCCTGTCTATAAGAAAAGTTTTGCCACACTACCCATACTTTTATTTTCATTATAACACTGACCTCAATGGTCTTCATGTTTTGATAGTGCTTCATCTTTTTGTTATCCCAATCTTTCAATCTTTCGTTACCAGAAGAAAAGCACTCTGAAAACCGAGCAATTCAGAGAAATTAAAAAACCCACTTTGAGTTCATATAGTTTGAAGCAGCATCAATAACTGTTGTTTTGGTGTAAGTGGCTTCCTCATACATGGTCAATCCTTCCTTAATGCCTCTATTTGTTCGTGACTGATGAAGTGAATTTTTAAGCGAGTGTGCTTGGTAGACAACGAGTTTTTATAATGTATAATCTATCTGTATGTTTATGTATCAGTGTATTTCAAGCTGTCTTAAAAGGATGATGCCAACACTTATTCGGAATGTGTGAAAAACTTAAAAAACATGCAGCACAGACAAAACTTGCCATCAACTCCAACTTTGAACAGAGGAATGGCTATGTTTCTGTGTAACTTCTGATCATTGTTACGGCAAAGAATAGAAGCTTTTGATGGCAAATTCCAGTTACAGTCAAATCTCTCCTACTGTCATGCCTACCTGCATTTCCATAAGGCATTTAATACTGTGGTGTCACCGCCAGACACCACACTTGCTAGGTGGTAGCCTTTAAATCGGCCGCGGTCCGCTAGTATACGTCGGACCCGCATGTCGCCACTATCAGTGATTGCAGACCGAGCGCCACCACACGGCAGGTCTAGAGAGACGTCCTAGCACTCGCCCAGTTGTACAGCCGACTTTGCTAGCGACGGTTCACTGACAAATTACGCTCTCATTTTACGAGACGATAGTTAGCACAGCCTTCAGCTACGTCATTTGCTACGACCTAGCAAGGCGCCATTATCATTTGCTATTTATCTTGTGATGCATGTACCGTCAGAAACTTTTGTGGACTGGCAAGACAGCCAATCCACGAGGACGGGAGGCCGAAGGGTACGCGTTTAAGCTCATGCAGGATGGTGGCAGATGACGTCGTGGAAGACATCCGGACAACAAAAGGAAAATTACTGAATGAATCTACCACAACCAACCATCCAAGCGTTATCTGCTATCTTTTGCATTGAAGGTCTGCCACAGACTATTGTTTCCGACAATGGCCCGCAATTCATGTCTGCAGAATTTCAGTCATTCTGCAAGGCCACTGGTATTCAACATCTGACGTCCGCGTCGTTTTCTCCGCAGTCAAACAGTGCCGCTGAACGATTGGTTAGGACTTTCAAGTCACAGATGTTGAAGTTGAAAGAGTCTCATTCTCGGGAGGACGCGTTATTGCTCTTTTTGTCCTCGTATCGCTCTCAGCCCTGAGATGGTCGCTCGCCGGCTGAGTTGCTCCACAGTCGTCCTCATCGCACCTTGATGTCTTTGCTACATCCGCTGCATCAGGTTCCTGTGCAGCGGCAGACACCTGCTATTGCCCCAGGCGACGTTGTATACTATCGCAACTATCGAGGTTCACGGCGTTGGCTCGCAGGGCGCATTCTTCGCTGCCTCGGCTGCGCCATGTATCTGGTTTTGGGGGCCTCTGGTGAGGTGTGTCGGCATCTCAATCAGCTGCGCCTCTGTCGTCGCACGGGTTCTGCTGCTCCCCGTCTGCTTTCAGCGACGGTGCCGTCCGGTGAGCACCCTGGGGACCCATCTACTGGCTCGCCTCATCCCCAGGTGTTACCGACGCTGCCTTCCATTTTGCCCCATGGCGACGCGACGCGCCGTCGCCGCCACCGCCGCCTGTTCTCCCGCCGGCGACGCCCGCAGTGGACGCGTCGCTGCAACTGCCGGGCGCCTCCCTGGGTCAAGCGCCGCCGATCGCTTCCCGTGACCAGCTGTCCACCAAGATGGAACTCTTGCCCGCTCCAGACCATAGGCCGTCTTCGCCCATCGGGTGCCCCGACCCGATGGAGGTCGACCCTTCGGCCCCTCCTGTCTCTTTACGGGCACATACACCGCATGTTGGCGTGCACCCTGGACTAGGTTTTCAGGCGTTTCCTAGCTCCCCTCGGACCTAATGGCAGGGTGCGGGTGGCACCGCCTCGCCTGTTGTTAGGCTCCCTACCTCGTCGCATACGTCAACATGGGGTCCTCCCCACGGCGGGCGGAAGCCTTATAACACAACCATTCGCCGATTTGCGGAGGAGGAATGTGGTGTCACCGCCAGACACCACACTTGCTAGGTGGTAGCCTTTAAATCGGCCGCGGTCCGCTAGTATATGTCGGACCGGCGTGTCGCCACTATCAGTGATTGCAGACCGAGCGCCGCCACACGGCAGGTCTAGAGACGTCCTAGCACTCGCCCAGTTGTACAGCCGACTTTGCTAGTGATGGTTCACTGACAAATTACGCTCTCATTTGCCGAGACGATAGTTAGCATAGCCTTCAGCTACGTCATTTGCTACGACCTAGCAAGGCGCCATTATCATTTGCTATTTATCTTGTGATGCATGTACCGTCAGAAACTTTTGTGGACTGGCAAGACAGCCAATCCACGAGGACGGGAGGCCGAAGGGCACGCGTTTAAGCTCACGCAGGATGGTGGCAGATGACGTCGTGGAAGACATCCGGACAAAAAAAGGAAAATTACTGAATGAATCTACCACAACCAACCATCGAGCATTCCAGAATGGACCAGCAAAATCGATGTGTAAGCGTTGCCAAGGGGTAGTGGCTTTCGGCCATGCAAAGAATTTCCGCGGTGGTGCGGATTGTTGTTCGGCACACGCCATGCAAGAAGAGCACATATTCGTAATCGCAGCATCGGTTCCGAACCAAGTACAGTGCTGACTAGCAAGTTGTTGTCGATTCGCCTTTTGCCAGTTGAAATCGGCGTTGCTTTCCAATACTTGCCTTACGCCATTAGATCCCCAGAAACCCCTTTTGTTGATGGTAGATGCCTCGGATTTTGGGACCGGTGCTGTGCTTGCACACAGAGATGGATCGCACATTCGCCCTATTGCCTTTGCGTCCAAATTGCTCTCGCCTGCACAAAGAAATTATTCACAAATCGAGAAAGGAGCTTTGGCTCTTGTATTTGGTGTTACAAAGTTTCACGATTTCTTGTATGGTCGTCACTTTACCATTATCACAGACCACAAACCTTTGACATCTCTTTGTCATCAGAACAAGCCTGTACCTCCACGTACAGCGCAGAAATTCATTCGCTGGTCTATTTTCCTCTCGCAGTACCGCTACGATATCTTGTATCGGGCCACTGCTAAGCACGGAAACGCCGATGCGTTGTCCCGTTTGCCTGTTGCTGAGGATAGAGCATTCGATTCCTCCGAACTTGCTTGCATGTTCATTGATTCGGAAACCGATGACGTGGTCGACTCGTTACCGATTGATTTTCGTCGTGTAGCTACAGCCACAGCTGCCGACCCTGTCCTTGCTACCGTTCTGCGTTTTGTTGCTACGCAATGGCCCTCGTCAAAGTCACGGATCGGGGATCCGTTGGTTCGCCGATTTTTTGCTCACAAGAAGAGACTTTGTACGATGTGATATTTTGCTGTTGCGTTCTGATAATGATCAGTCCAGGGTCGTGGTCCCATGTTCGTTACAGTCCTCTGTCTTAAAGCATCTCCACCAAGGACATTCGGGTATAGTGAGAACGAAACAACTTGCTAGTCAGCACTGTACTTGGTTCGGAACCGATGCTGCCATTACGAACATGTGCTCTTCTTGCATGGCGTGTGCCGAACAACAATCCGCACCACCGCGGAAATTCTTTGCATGGCCGAAAGCCACTGCCCCTTGGCAACGCTTACACATCGATTTTGCTGGTCCATTCTGGAATGCTCGATGGTTGGTTGTGGTAGATTCATTCAGTAATTTTCCTTTTTTTGTCCGGATGTCTTCCACAACGTCATCTGCCACCATCCTGCGTGAGCTTAAACGCGTGCCCTTTGGCCTCCCGTCCTCGTGGATTGGCTGTCTTGCCAGTCCACAAAAAATACATAAACCAAATTAACTCACTTCAATGCAGTTCAAAGTTCTTACATAAAAAAGTTGTATTTCTGTAGCAGTAATTCACATGAAAGGAAATTATTACATCTTTTTTAACCAATTGTAGTGTTTCCAAGTTTTCAATACAGTTCTTGACCAGTGGACAGAATTTCCATAACAAGAGAATTGCAAGTGAGCAAGAATTTTATACCACATTTAACTAACTACAAATAAAATAAATGATGAAAGGTTTACACAAACACAGCCTATCATTGTGATAAAACCAGTATTTTGTGAAACTACCATGACATGTTACTTTTATCAAAGCCCATATATGATCGACACTGTACAGCTGTCAGTTCAGCTCTCAAGTGACCATTAGGCAGATGCATCTAGAGGACAAGACTGCAACTCTTTATCATTCACAATGGTTGGATGAAATAAAATGAACACTAGCTAATAAGGCACCAATATTAACAATTCGAGCACAGAGTGCAGTGAGAATGTTCCTAGTGAGTGATTTTATTTTATTTACATGTCAAGTCCAGTATGACCAAATTGAGGAGCAAATTTCCAAGGTCATGGAATGTGTCGGTACATGAAATTACAACATAAAAGTAATAAAAGATCAAAATAAATGTTTACGAACCCGAAATAGTCAGCCCATAGGTTTCAGTAAATGCACTCAACAATTCAACAAGAATCAGGTTAATTTTTCAAGGAACTCCTCGACAGAATAGGAGATTTTTTTAATTCAAGTGGTAGCTTACTGAAAATGGATGCAGCAGTATACTGCACACTTTTCTGCACAAGAATTAAGGAAGTCCCATCCAAATGCAGATTTGATATCTGCCAAGTATTAACTGAGTGAAAGCTGCTTATTCTTGGGAACAAGCTAATATTGTTAACAAGACATGACAATAAGGAATATACATATAATGAGAGGCCCAAGTCAAAATACCTAAACTTGTGAACAGGAGACAACAAGAGGTGGTGAACTTACACCACTTATTGCCCGAACTGACCATTTCTGAGCCTAAAATACCCTTTTAGAATGGGAAGAGTTACTATTCGTATGGTATCTGAAGTGAGTGATCATTCAACATGAAAATTAGTCTACTTCGCGTATTTTTGCAGAAATCAAACCTGCATTTGGATCAGACTTCCTTAGTTCTTGTGCAGAAAGGTGTGCAGTATACTGTTGCATCCATTTTCAATAAGCTACCACTAGAATTCAGAAATCTTAGCAGTAATCCATGTGCTTTCAAACTGAAACTCAAGAGTTTCCTCATGGATCTGTCGAGGAGTTTCTTGAAAAATTAAGCTCGGTCTTGTTTTATTGTTGATTGTGTTTACTTAAACTTATGGACTGGCTTTTTTTAGAGTTCATAAACATTTCATTTTTATCTACTATTACTTTCATGTTGTAATTTCATGTACTGCCACATTCCATGACCTTGGAGATTTGCTCCTCAATTTGGTCCTACGGACCTTGACGTGTAAATAAAAAAAATAAAGCTAGTCATGGGAGTGTGCAATGTGGTCTATTCACCTAGACCTGAGACACAAAATGCTGTAGCACAAACAGTTGCATATTTCCATTCTGCATACATTCATATGCTTCTTGTTAACATTAAATATTGGTTTCTGCTGCAGTATGTAAATAGTTTTATCACTTTTCTGCAAATTTCTGTAAATAGTTTGACATTCTGTCAGGCAAATAAACAAATTACAACTATTACATTACCAGCCGCAACTGCTATCTGCCAATGACAATGCTAACTGTACCTTGAGAATGCCTAGTGCAGATCTGGGTCAGGCAACAGAGGATGTAGGTTCTCTGTGCAAAGATTTCACGAAGGAGGATGCCGTGGTTATAGTGGGTGGTCTGGGAAATAGCATTGACAGAGACTCTGAATATTCCATAGAGAGTGACCTGGTGAAGATAGCATCAGCAACGAAGCATACGAGTGTGGGATATGTGTCTGTGTTGAGATGCCATGATCGGTCTCATTTGAACTCTTCCGTCAGGGGGGTGAACTTGGAGTTGGAGTGGCTGCTTAGGACGGGTATAGGGTCCCATATTGGTTTGATTCCTGTGGATGCTATCGATAGGTGGGACTACACTAGGCATGGCCTTCACCTCAATAGGAAAGGGAAGGGAAAACTGTCTGGGTTGATTGCAGAAAACGTAAGGGGGGGGGGGGGGGCACTGTCACAAGTGGTAAAATACCAGTGGTCACAGGTGTCAGAGGGATGCCTTTTTTAGGATAGGGAAGGGAGAAAGAACACGAGTTTTAAGAGAGATTGGCAGACACACTCAGTTTGAGAAAACAGATGAACAGGAGTCAGATTTTAGAATACAGATTCCATTTAAACAATGCTTAACAGAAAGTAATCAGAAACTGCCAGTTCATCTTCGCCAAAGCAGTTATAATCCCATTAGTATGCAGTATCAGTTATCTTTATTACACCAGAACATTCTGGGACTCAGAAATAAAATTGATGAACTACTCATTTCTATTGATGAAATGAATTCATCTAACCAAATTGACATAATCTGCCTCTCTGAACATCAAGTGACCACTGGCATAGATATGTTAGACATTTCAGGATTTAAGCTAGCTTCCTACTTCTGCAGAGTAGATATGGATGGAGGAGGAGTTGCCACATTTATTAAAAACTGCCATAAATTCAAGAACATTGACATTAATAAATTCTGTTTAGACCAGCATCTAGAAGCATGTGCAACAGAAGTAGAGTTCCATAACAGATCCTATATAATAGCAACTATTTACCGAGCACCTGCAGGAAATTATAATCTATTCATAAATCATCTAGAAGCTCTTTTGGGTTATTTAACAGGAAGAAACAAAGAAATTTTGATTGCTGGTGACTTTAATACAGATTTTCTAATGCAATCTTCCGGTAAACATTTACTGCAGTTAGAAATGTTGTCTTTCAATCTAACTCACACTGTAAACTTTCCAACTAGGATCACAAAACCCTCAAGGACAGCCATTGATAACATTTTTATAGACAAATCAAAGGAACAAAATCATATCATAAAACCTGTAATAAATGGACTATCAGATCATGACATGCAGCTCCTTGTTTTAGATGTAAATTCTGAGCAGATTATCAAGACTGCTAAGTCTGAGTACAGGAGAGTAGTCAGTCAACCAAAAATTGACAGTTTTAGAAAACTGCTCAAAGATATGAACTGGAAAGATGTTTATAGTGCCCATGACATGAATGAAAAATATAATACATTCATGAACAATGTCAGTACCATGTTTGAAAACTGTTTTCCTCTAAAAGTTACTCAAATTAAACAGAGGTCTATAATAAAACCATGGATTACACAAGGAATAAAGATTTCCTGTAAGACAAAAAGGAAAATGTATCTCTCGACCAAGAATAGCTCCAATACTGATGATTTAGCTAAATACAAGGAATACTGTAAAATATTAAAAAAAGTAACTCAGACATCTAAGCAAATGCACTACGAGAAGAAGATAGCAATGTCAGGGAACAAAATAAAAACAATATTGGATATAGTGAAAGAGGAGACTGGTAGAACCAGAAACGAACAGGAGCAAATAGCATTAAGGGTAGATGACACATTAGTAACCGATGGGCATAGTGTGGCAAATCTATTTAACAAGTACTTTATATCCGTTACTGATAGAACAGGATTGTCAGGATCAGTAAATAATGCCCTTGAATATCTGAAACTAGCCTTTACAAATAGCTTCAGCTACATGAATATGTCACTCACTTCACCAAAAGAAATAACTTCCATAATAAAATCTTTGAAAACAAAGCATTCTAGTGGTTACGATGAAATATCAACAAAGTTAATTAAGGCATGTTCTTGTGAGTTTAGTACAATTCTAAGTTACTTGTGTAACCAGTCAATTATAACTGGGACATTTCCTGACTAGCTAAACATGCAGATATAAAGCCTCTATTCAAGAAAGGGGATAAAGAGATACCATCAAACCACAGACCGATATCACTTTTGCCAGCATTCTCAAAATTTTTAGAAAAAGTAATGTACAGGCAGCTTCTCAACCATCTGACCACAAACAACATATTATCAAGAACACAGTTTGGATTTCTGAAGGGTTCTGATATCGAGAAGGCTATTTACACTTACAGTGAAAATGTACTTAATTCATTAAATAACAAATTACAAGCAGCGGGTATTTTCTGCGATTTGTCAAAGGCATTTGATTGTGTGAACCACAACATCCTTTTAAATAAATTAGAATTCTATGGTGTCACAGGCAGTGCTGCAAAATGGTTCAAATCATACCTAGCTAACAGGAAACAAAGGGTGTCAGTACAAGTGACTAGTGAATTAAGTCATCAGTCATCATCAGAATGGGAAGAAATTACATGTGGTGTCCCACAAGGATCCATCTTAGGGCCATTGCTTTTTCTTGTGTACATTAATGATCTCTCATCAGTTACACTGCCAGAAGCAGAGTTCGTTTTGTTTGCAGATGACACAAGTATTGCAATAAATAGTATGTCGAGTGTAGTTCTAGAAAGATCTGCTAATGATATTTTCATGGATATTAATAAATGGTTTAAAGCCAACTCATTGACATTAACCTTTGAAAAGACTCACTACATGCAATTCAGAACCTGTAAGAGGTTTCCACCCAGCATATGCATAAGTATAAAGAAGAGCAGATAGAAGAGGTTGACAGTCTTAAATTCCTGGGATTACAACTTGATAATAAATTCAGTTGGGAGGAGCACACCACAGAACTGCAGAAACGCCTTAACAAATCTGTATTTGCGATTCGAGTGTTAGCAGACATAGGCGACATAAAAATGAAAAAGCTTGCATACTTTGCCTACTTTCATTCCATAATGTCATACAGTATAATATTTTGGGGTAACTCTTCAAGTCAAACAAAAGTTTTCAGAGTCCAAAAGCATGTAATACATATTATTTGTGGAGTAAATTCACGGACATCATGTAGAAACCTCTTCAAAGAACTGGGTATACTAACCACTGCCTCTCAGTATATTTACTCCTTAATGAAATTTGTCCTAAATAATACATCTCTTTTTCCAACAAACAGCTCAGTTCATACATACAATACCAGGAACAAAAATGATCTGCACAAAGCACTTACTTTAGTTCAAAAAGGGGTCCACTACTCAGGAACACTCATCTTCAATAATTTGCCAGCAAACATAAAAAATTTAGGTACAAATAAAGATCAATTTAAAAGGAGCCTGAAAGACTTACTAGCGGCCAACTCCTCCTACTCCATAGACGAATTTTATTGTATATATTCATACTATTAGTATTGTTATTTCAGCTAAAAAATTGACATGTTCCACATCCACGAGGATCTCCTCAGTATGGATCTATGGAACGAAAAACTAATCTAATCTAATGTAATGCAGAACAATATGACAATTGTGAACAGAATGCAAGGTATGACCAAGCACTACGTTATTCTCACCCAGGTATAATTTTGTGCATTCTTGGCCATTCATTTATGCTACAGCCTTTTTGACCAACAATATTAAAATGGCTGAATCACTTATGAGCACTGTCAGCTCATTAAGCACAATGAAAATACCTGCATTTTCCCTTTGCATTCCAAACAGTATGAATTCGAAACCTGCTTCTACTGGAATTTACTATCATCAGAGCATCTTCATCCTTAAAGTTTAGAAGTCCCAAACACTATTTACAGAAATCTATGGTTTTCAGTCTTGAGCAAATGTCACCACAGTTGTACAAGTATTATACCACGTTACAAGTCAAATCAGTTCCATGGGCAATCCTTCAAAAACCTGCTATTCTCTGTGGGTCACGCTTAACAGTGTGGCTATAGCAATTGAGCTGGAGTAAAAAGGTAATTCTACTTCAAATGTACTAATTTTAGGGACCATCCTCACCAGACAATTTTGCTCGCATGTACCCTATAGAAAAGAACTAAGTCGTGGAAAATTTGAGCTGAATGTACAAAAAAATTCAAGGTTTTTGTTTCACTGGAATGAGCAGGTTCCTTTTATACTATCAAAGAGCTTTCTATGGCACTAGCCCCTGATTTTACTTGTTTTTAATCTTGCATCTCTCCCCAGAACTAAGTCCCAAGCGACTGGTAAAAAGCACAAGTGACACCAATATATAAGAAAGGTAAAAGTACGGATCCCCAAAATTACAGACCAATATCCCTAACTTCAGCTTGCTGCAGAGCCCTTTAACATATTCTCAGTTCGAATATAACAAACTTTCTTGAGACTGAGAAGATTATGTTCACGAATCAGCATGGTTTTAGAAAGCATTGCTCATGCAAAACTCAGCTTGCCCTTTTTTCACATTATATACTGCGAACTATGGATGAAACACAACAGGCAGATTCCATATTTCTAGATTTTCAGAAACATTTGATATGGTGCCCCATTGCAGCTGTTAACAAAGGTACAGGCATACAGAGTAAGTACACATGTATGTTTGTGGCTCAAAGACTTCTTAAGTAATAGAACCCACTACATTGACCTCGATGGCGAATGTTCATCAGAGACAAGGGTATCGTCAGGAGTGCCCCGTGGAAGTGTGATAGGACCGTTGTTGTTCTCTATATACGTAAATGATTATAATAGAGGGAAACATTCCACGTAGGAAATATATATCTAAAAACAAAGATGATGTGACTTACCAAATTAAAGTGCTGGCAGGTCGACAGACACACAAACAAACACAAACATACACACAAAATTCAAGCTTTCGCAACAAACTGTTGCCTCATCAGGAAAGAGGGAAGGAGAGGGAAAGACGAAAGGGTGTGGGTTTTAAGGGAGAGGGTAAGGAGTCATTCCAATCCCGGGAGCGGAAAGACTTACCTTAGGGGGAAAAAAGGACGGGTATACACTCGCGCACACACACACATATCCATCCACACATATACAGACACAAGCAGACATATTTGAAGACAAAGACAAAGAGTTACTCTTTGTCTTAAATATGTCTGCTTGTGTCTGTATATGTGTGGATGGATATATGTGTGTGTGTGTGTGTGTGTGTGTGTGTGTGTGCGCGCGCGAGTGTATACCCGTCCTTTTTTCCCCCCTAAGGTAAGTCTTTCCGCTCCCGGGATTGGAATGACTCCTACCCTCTCCCTTAAAACCCACATCCTTTCGTCTTTCCCTCTCCTTCCCTCTTTCCTGATGGGGCAACAGTTTGTTGCGAAAGCTTGAATTTTGTGTGTATGTTTGTGTGTCTGTCAACCTGCCAGCACTTTCATTTGGTAAGTCACATCATCTTTGTTTTTAGATATACGTAAATGATTAAGTGGACAGGGTGGACAGTTGTTTGCTGATGATGCTTTGGTGTACGATAAGTGCTCGAAGTTGAGCGCCTGCAGAAAGATACAAGACAACTTAGACAAAATTTCCAGTTGGCATGATGAATGGCAGCTAGCCTAAATGTGGAAAAATGTAAGTTAATGTGGATGAGTAGGAAGAACAAACCTGTAATGTTCAGATGCAGTATTACTAGTGTCCAGCTTGACATAGTCAAGTCATTTAAATATCTGGCCATAATGTCTCAGAGCAGTATGAGGTGAAAACTGTGGTGAAGGCGAATGGTAGACTTCACTTTATTGGAAGAATTTTAGGACATAGTGTTCCACCTGTAAAGGAGATTGCATACAGGACACTGATGTGACCTATTCTTAAGTACTGCTCGAGTGTTTGGGATATGCACCATGTCACACTGAAGAAAGACATCGAAGGAATTCAAAGGTGGGCTGCTAGATTTGTTACTGGTAGGTTCAAACACATGTAAGTGTTACGGAGATGTTTCAGGAACTCAAATGGGAATATCTGGAGGGAAGATGGCATTCTTTTCAAGAAACACCACTGAGAAAATTTAGAGAACCGGCATATGAAGCTGACCGCTAAACAATTCTACTGCTGCCAGCATACATTGTGTATGAGGACCACAAGATAAGATTAAAGAAATCAGAGCTCATGCAGAGGCACGTAGACAGTCGTTTTTTCCCCCTCGCTCTATTTGCGAGCAGAAAAGGAAATTAAATGACTAGTGATAGTAGTAGTAGTACACAGTATCCTCTGCAACCATAGAGTGGCTTGCAGTGTATCTATGCAGGTGGAAAGGGAAGATTGTGTAGACACACTAGATATAATTAAAAAAAGTGAGCTTGGAAATTCTACTGTAAGTTTTTTTAGTTTATTTTGTGTATTGCAAAAGTAGTGTTGCAACTGTTTCTCAAAATCAAATCAAGTAAATAAAAGGGCTTATAAGTTCTTGAAGCAGCTGCGGGCTAGTTGACAAAATACCAGAAAATGTGAATTTTTACTAGGCCGAAGGTCATGTCCAAGGTCCAGAGTCATGTCCAACATGCCAGAATGAAGTTCACAACAAACTTGAAGTTTAATCATCTCAGAGGATTCCTATTCTGCTGCTGATAAGCATACACAAACTACTGAAAAGTAAACTCAGGTTAGTCAGCTCTTGGCACTTTCACTGTAAAATGTCAGAAAAATTGAAATCAAGATTCCCGAGGCCACACAGAGAGAAGATTGTCAAGTACAGTTTTCACTAAGATTGCTGCTGTTGGTAGGTCTAGGCCAGGTACATTCATAAAACAAAATGCCCATACCATTAATATTACTCTAAATTATTATTTTTATTATTAACATCGGTAGCAGTAGTATTAGAAGAGTACTTAGTATTACTGCTGTTAAGTTCTTAGTATTGTTATTCCCATTGTCATTAAATACACTCAAAGCTGGTTTCAAATCATTTTTAATTCTGTTACCACTGTTTTATTATTATTTATCACATTAAAATTATTACAATTTTTAAATAACTGTGGTGCAAACTGTACTGCATGGTTCAAACTGTGTAGCAATGTAAGAGGGGGCTTGAAGGCCATAACCTGATCAGATAAAATATATGTGTTGTGTTGATTACTACAAGTTACTGAAAGACAGAAAGAAAGAAAGAAAGAAGAAGAAGAAAAGAAACGTAAGTTTCTTCAAATGCTGAGAAACTACAAATGCTAACAGTTGCTTCAAACGGTCGAAAGATAGCACAAGTGGTTAGAAAAAAAGAAGGGAAAATGCTCTTTTCAATTACATAAAAAAGGGTTTTAACTCTCTTTTACAATGACAAATTTAGTTGGTGGTGTCCTGGCAAAAATAATTATGCTTCTGTTCAAAATGACAGCAAAAACTGCAAGAACAAAAACACCTGATGCTCAATAATCAGAAGGGAATGTGCGTGGCATACCACAATATGGTTCAAAAGTGAGGGGTTTAACAGTTCAGCAGTGGTTAAAAACAGACCAAGCAACACCAAGACCAAGAAAATACTAGGTGAAGACTTTCTGAAGGACTTAACATATTATTATTATCATCATCATCATCATCATTTTAGGTTGTCAAGTCACTTTATGTCAAAACACCAGGCTGAAAGACATCAAAGGAAACTGAGGGCTGATGATTGAGTTATGCTTATTACTTTTCAGAGACTTACTCATTTGTAGTACAGGATGTTCAGCAACGTTTTCCTTCAGAGAATAGTAATGAAATATTATATACACCTGATGAACATTTCCCTAGCATTGCATTAAATGCCTGCCTCATCAGTGATAGTTTGGGGCTCGATACCATCTCAGTGTATGCATTCACAATAAACCAACAGAACACCAGGAAAAAGCCCCACAGTTAACAATTTAACACATTTTGTGAAGTTCCAGTGATGGCTGAATGCCTTAGGGTAAAAGTTTCAAAAAAATTTGTAAATTTGTTTCATCATGATTTTTTTTTTTTATTTATTTACTGCTGATTGAGATCTTTTTGGCATAAGTCATGGTGATAGTGTCAGCGATACTGCTAAAAGGTTAGTTGCCCCTACCGGTTCACAACATACAATAGATCATATTCTAAAAGCAAAATATATGTTTCACTTCTGTGAACAAAACATAAAAAACAAAGTTTTTCTTAATTTCAAAAACAGAACAGGAATCTGCAAAGCCAAGTCAGGAACAGTGAGTCACAAATACTTCTGCTGTCTCTGGATCATGAGCTAACAGTCAATTTGTCTCTTTATTTGCAAAAGATCAGAGTAAGCCGAGTTTTGACTGACTCTGCTTCATTTATGGCCAAAGCTGGACAAGATACGTAAGCATCCTATTTGCAAATAAAAAATCTACAATATAGTCAATACGCTGCCTGTTTGTACAAAAATATATGGTTGACTGGAAATATCTTTAAAATTTCTGAGTATCATGGGGTTGCTTTATGCATCCATCTGGCCTTACTGCTCGGCTTCACTGGTTACCCTGCCCGAAATGACAAATGTCACATTCTAAGGGACCACACCTCCATGATTCTACCGCTCCAACAAACATTTTGTCAAAATGATATGTTTATCCTAGCAAGACTATTCCAGTATTTTATGACAAATTTCACTAATTAAACCAACAACAATGTATTTTCATCATGGAACCCTTGAGCTTGGCACCCAAGGCTAATAAACCTACCTTTTAGTGAATTCAATTTTTCACTTTCATATAATTTTCCATGTGTTGTCTTTTCTTGTCATATCTTATTTTTGAATCAAACTGCATTTCCGTAAATGAAGTGTTACGTGTAAAGTCAAAATGTACAAAATCAACTTCCTCAAATGATTTTTCCACCTTCCATATGATCAAAATCCACTGTGTATAGGCCTGCTGTAAAGTGGAAAAACAATAAACCTTGATGTAGAAATTGTACTCTATGGGTTCACTAACGAATACAACTATTATACATATATTTTTTGGGTTTCTTACGCAAAATGTACTTGCTAAAATGACAGTTTCTGAACGTGTGACCACAGTATTTCCAAGTTTAGTTTTTGATCTGACTCTCAGTGTCTCAAAAATGAACAAAATTTTTATAGTAAAAGCACCCCACTCTTTTCAAAATAACAAAAATAAATAAAATGGTAGGTGATTATATTTAGCAGTACATCATCAAATTTTGTAGAAATTTGATGCAAATATTTTTGGTGGTATGTTTGCACATTAATAACATGTAAACTCCAATTAAAATTACTTTGTGACTGACAGGTGGTAGTGATGGAATGGGGGGGGGGGGGGGGTGAAATATTGCTGGTGTGCAGTCAGCTATGCTTCGCAAGAGGTTCCATGTACCTGAGAAACAAGCAACACAGTGAGCATGTGACACTTAGGAAAGAGCTACAATTGGCTGGCAGCTGGCCCCTACTACTCGATTCACTGAAGCGTCAATAAAAACTAATTGTAACTGGAGTATACAATAGCTGGAAATAACTAAGCTGGAGCTTGGCAGCATTGATAAAAAATTAATTTCTTAGAAGAACTACTGTAGGGCAGCCAATAATAGTTGTAAATTTTTTTTAAAAAAATCAGATGATTGAAAAATGGTGACTGTGTTTCATAACCTTGACCTCATGACGCACTCAAATGTTTACGATAGATCATAACAATATTAACAGTTCACTCAGCCCAAGCCATTGTTAACCTAATTTGAATATATCCATTACATTACTAATTTAACTTCTAAGCCATCTTAAATTTGGCTGAAAATGTTGTACAGCTTGCACTTTTTGGAGCTCACTACTGAAAGCCTGAAAAGCCTTGAATTTTGCTCAAGCTTAAATCTGGGGCCACATAAGGGAAAATTTTAACCCAAATCGGAGTTGGTCAGTTGACACTGATGGTCCACTTGACAGTTTTTATTTTGAATACCAGTGACTATCTGGTGGGCAGATCATCTTCCGATCTAATACGTTTTGTAAATAGCTTTTCAGGCAATAGGGTGACGATGCAACAGTAAATTTACTGTAGGCTAAACATATTCTCTGAAACATGCACAGTTGATATCCCTGTTTTAACATATCTTAACATCATTTATAATCACATAACAACAACACTATTAAAACAGTACTGCTCTAATAATTCAACCTTAAATCACAACAAATGCGTCTCTCTCTCTCTCTCTCTCTCTCTCTCTCTCTCTCTCTCTCTCTCACACACACACACACACACACACACACACACACACACACACACACACACACACAGCCCCAAGGAAACCTGCAGTTTAATTATTACACATTTCTTCTGGTTCCTAAGTTCCCAGACACCATATTCCATAGACAATTATTCCATGGCAGTTGCACAAACAAAATAGCAAGTATGACCACACTAATCATGAAATCCAATGAAACAAAGCTATCTAACTACTTCAATACATGCTGACAAACACTTACCACTCAATTCTTCTTTAAACAAGTTCTTTTAAATTCACACGTTCAGATTTACACACACTACTATACAGTCCACATAATGCTACCAACTACAAGAATATTTCATTGAAGTTAAACTATCTATGTTTGTGGCTGGCATGTAAGGAGAAAGTAGATTGTACCACTGAGTTCCAGTTGAAAAAACATCAACAAATAAACTGTTCCATCACACATCACTATTCAAATCAGTCACTAGCAGAATCATCTATTTTCATTCCACTAGGTGAGTACACACACACTGCTCAGTTATATATTATGAGATTAAAAAAAAAATATATAGAACCACTTTGCCGGCTCACTGTCTCGTGTCGTGTAATTCACTTTCACATTTCTTTCCAACACATATCTATAGTAATTTACATACTTGCAGTAACTGTTTTTCTTCTTTACTGTTTTGGTGTCTCGAACACAATGACATTAATTCATTTTCTTTTCCCCACTCTTGTCTTATATACTGCTATTTCAAACTTCTTGTACTGCTCTTCCAGATGCATGTCTTATCACAATACCAGCAGACTTCTGGTACAGAGCTGCAACTGTTGTGCTAGTCATCAAAAGAAACAAAATTATACACAGCACTCAGTAAAATTGTATAACATTATAACGTGAGAAAAACACATCAAAATTTATTAACAATTCCTGTAAGGACGGCTGCGGTTGAGAAAGAGACCACACACAAAATGGGCATACAAACCGTGAACAGAGAAAGTGTTGTTAAGATAAAAGATATCTCAATCCAATACAATTAAATACACACACACATATATATATTACATATATATATACACATTGCTACAAAAAATAGGTATGAATTGTAGCGCACAATTTCGTGCATAGGGCTTTATGGAATGGAGGCAGGGGAAGTGATAACTTAAATATTGATTGCGTCTAATATAAACCTACTTTAATTAACCGCAACGAGACTGGATAATGCATCAAAACATGTAAAACTTACACACCCGTTACTTTTCAATGCATAAACTATCTCTCATTTCCCGCTACCATCAAACATAGTTTATTTCTATTGCTGTTACAAACACTAAACAAACTCCTCTGTCTTTCCGCACTTCTCAACTTTTAATATCATATGAGGGTGTGGTTTGTTTAAATGCATAACGAATAACGCGCAAATAATTAACAACAGAAATCCAGGCCGTTCCAAGTCAATATATTTAGTCTGGCATCTGTATTTACTCACACACAATGTTTTTAAATGTCATCAAAGAGAACAAACCGACGCTACCTATTCAACCACTATTCAACCCCACAAACACAAACCAGATACATTATTATGGAGTCGCAAACAATTCTAAAACTTATAAATCAATTACTCACCGTGTTTAGTGTTTATTTTGTAGTTGTTTCGAACTTAAAAACGACATCACAAAGTTAAACAGGTTAGCTGTCATGGCGTAAATAGCGCGGTGCCGCGGCTGTATCAATTTGGTGCCCTTCGCTAAAGTCCATCATCGATCAATGATACTCTGTTACGTAAATTTAACATTAACTAACAATTACCGTATTTTTAAATGTAGTCTGTCTTTGTATTTATCACTTGTGTGATTGTTAAATATCTCAATATTTCACCAGTATTACATCACTACTATCGATGTTTATTACTGCCTCTCGACTTTACGGAAATTCATTCAACTCTCATTGCCATTTATCCAATGAAAAAACAGAAAATGTAAAAAAATGACTTAAGCAGGTGCAAAATTAGTATACAAATTTGGTAAGCCTACAAAAACTTATCATTGTTTTATCATTCTGAAGAGGGGTACGATAGAATTATTACCTGTGGTTATCTCCCGAAAAGTCTATGCAGAAACAAAATTTTTGCTACTACCATTTACAAATTCTGTGTCATTCAGCAGTCTTGGCTGGACAGACTACATCAATATTATAGCTATATTACCACAATAAAACGAAAATAATTGCAATATAAGCTGTGATATTAAAAACAGATGCTATAAAACATATTAAAGAGTGTTAAAAGTAATCTGTTTCTGGACCCCCCAAATTACAGTGAAGTAAAAACTTGGGGTGTAATAAATTATCTGATCATGATGGTCAAATGGCAACTTTAAAACTTCCCAGCAGAAAAACAGAAAATGTTCACACCCAAGCAAAACATATTAGAACAAAAAATATTGGACCTGCCAGCTTGTTTATACATTGTTTACACCATGAACAATGGTAGGAAATATACCAGGCAGACACAATAATGAGAAATGAAAGTCATTCCTGAACGTACTTCTCAAACAGCTTGAAGTCTGCTTCCCCCAAATACAGACTAAAATCAGACCAACTAGTAGTGAAAGGAAAGAATGGTTACCAACTGGCATTAAAATATCATGTGTCGAAAAGAGGGATCTGTATGTACAAACAGGGAACTAGTGCAAACCCCACAGTGAAATTACATTACAAGAAATACTGCAAAATTCTAAGACGCTTAATAAGGAAGGCCAAACAACAAAGTAAACACTATATGGAACATTACAAAAAAGTGAGTGCATTGCTTACTACAATAAATAAAATTAAAGCATTCCATAAATTCAAAATAGAGCCAAAAATGTTCTTAGTAACAAATAGATTTTATAACAGTGAAGTGTATGTGAATTTGAAAAAGTCAAATTATTTGCTTTTACTGATGTAAAATCATTGTATTTTCATGTAAGATTGTGGACAACTTAAATATTAGAAATTTCATTGTAACTAGCCCAGCGATGAATTGACTACATGCATACCATGTAAATTGTTAATGGAGTAATAAATAGATTGAAAGGAACTGAATTGACCAAATGTAGCACTTCATTTTAAAAGCACAACGCCTAAAGAAACTGAAAAAAATCATAAAATTACTTAAAAGCTCATAACCCTCTGGATATGATGGTGTATCAATAAGGATTTTAAAATCATATGTAGATAAACACGAAGTCCGTGCCTACCACAGTAGTACAAGTTTATATGCCAACTAGCTCCACAGATGATGAAGAGACTGATGAAATGTATGACGAGATAAAATAAATTATTCAGACAGTGAAGGGAGACGAAAATTTAATAGCCATGTGTGACTGGAATTTGATAGTAGGAAACGGAAGAGAAGGAAACACAGTAGGTGAATATGGAATGGGGGTAAGAAATGATAGAGGAAGCCACCTGGTAGAATTTTGCACAGAGCATAACTTAATCATAGCTAACACTTGGTTCAAGAATCTTGAAAGAAAGTTGTATACATGGAAGAGGCCTGGAGATGCTGGAAAGTTTCAGATAGATTATATAATGGTAAGACAGAGACTTAGGAACCATTTTTTAAATTGTAAGACATATCCAGGGGCAGATGTGGACTCTGACCACAATCTGTTGTTTATGAACTATAGATTAAAACTGAAGAGACTGCAAAAAGGTGGAAATTTAAGGAGATGGGACCTGGATAAACTGACAGAACCAGAGGTTTTAGAGAGTTTCAGAGACAGCATTAGCGAACAATTGACAAAAACAGGTGAAAGTAATACAGCAGAAGAAGAATGGGTAGTTCTGACAGTTGAAATAGTGAAGGCAGCAGAGGATCAAGTAGGTTAAAACAAGAGTGCTAGTAGAAATCCTTGGGTAACAGAAGAGATATTTAACTTAACCGATGAAAGAAGAAAATACAAAAATGCAGTAAATGAAGTACGAGAAAAGGAATACAAACGTCTCAAAAATGAGATCGACAGGAAGTGCAAAATGGCTAAGCAGGGATGGCTAGAGGACAAATGTAAGGATGTGGAGGCTTATCCCACTAGGTGTAAGATAGATACTGCCTACAGGAAAATTAAAGAGACCTTTGGAGAAAAGAGAGCCACTTGTATGAATATCAAGAGCTCAGATGGAAACCCAGTTCTAAGCAAAGAGGGGAAAGCAGGAAGGTGGAAGGAGTATATAGAGGGTCTACTCAAGGGCGATGTACTTGAGGACAATATTATGAAAATGGAAGAGGATGTAGATGAAGATGAAATGGGAAATACGATACTGCGTGAAGAGTCTGACAGAGCACTGAAAGATCTAAATCGAAACAAGGCCGCAGGAGTAGACAACATTCCATTAGAACTACTGATAGCCTTGGGAGAGTCAGCTCTGACAAAACGCTACCATCTGGTGAGCAAGACGTATTAGACAGTCGAAATACCCTCAGACTTCAAGAAGCACATAATAAATCCAATCCCAAAGAAAGCAGGAGTTGACAGATGTGAAAATTACCGAACTATCAGTTTAATAAGTCATGGCTACAAAATACTAACAAGAACTCTTTACAGACGAATGGAAAAACTGGTAGAAGCCAACCTCGTGGAAGATAAATTTGGATTCATTAGAATTATTGAAACACATGAGGCAATACCGACTCTACAACTTATCTTAGAAGATAGATTAAGGAAAGGCAAACCTACGTTTCTAGCATTTGTAGACTTAGAGAAAGCTTTTGACAATGTTGACTGGAATACTGTCTTTCAAATTCTGAAGGTGGCAGGAGAAAAATACAGGGAGCGAAAGACTGTTTATAATTTGAAAGAAACCAGATGGCAGTTATAAGAGTTGAGGGGCATGAAAGGGAAGCAGTGGTTGACTTGCCAGTGAGACAGGGTTGTAATCTATCCCCGATGTTATTCAATCTGTATATTGTGCAAATAGTAAATGAAACAAAAAAAGTTTGGAGTAGGAATTAAAATCCATGAAGAAGAAATAAAAACTTTCAGGTTCGCCAATGTATTGTAATTCTGTCTGAGACAGCAAACGACCTGGAAGAGCAGTTGAACAGAACGGACAGTGTCTTGAAAGGAGGATATAAGATGAACATCAACAAAAGCAAAACGAGGATAATGGAATGTAGTCGAATTAAATCAGGTGATGCTGAGGCAATTAGATTAGGAAATGAGATGCTTAAACTAGTAAAAGTGTTTTGTTATTTGGGGAACAAAATAACTGATGATGGTCAAAGTAGAAAAGATATAAAATGTAGACTGGCAATGGCAAGCAAAGCGTATCTAAAGAAAAGAAATTTGTTAACATTGGTTATAGATTTAAATGTCAGGTAGTCGTTTCTGAAAGTATTTGTATGGAGTGTAGCCATGTATGGAAGTGAAACATGGACGATAAATAGGCCTAGTTTGGACAAGAAGAGACTAGAAGCTTTCGAAAAGTGGTGCTACAGAAGAATGCTGAAGATTAGATGGGTAGATCACATACCTAATGAGGAGGTATTGAATAGGATCGGGAGAAGAGAAGTTCGTGGCACAACTTGACTAGAAGAAGGGATCGGTTGGTAGGACATGTTCTGAGGCATCAAGGGATCACCAACTTACTATTGAAGGGCAGTGTTGTATTAGGTACTGGGAGACAAAGAAGCTTGCACAGGACAGAGTAGCACGGAGAGCTGCATCAAACCAGTCTCTGGACTGAAGACCACAACAACAACAACATGCAGGCTTAATCAGTCACATATTGTGCTATTTGTGTAACAAGTCAATGAAAGTTGGGGTATTTATAGATAAACAAAAATATGCGATAGTGATACCAGTCGACAAATGTGGATTGCAGAAAGTAGTATCCAACTCTCGGCCCATCTCTGTGCTGCCGGTGTTCTTAAAGGTGTTTGAAAAAACAACTTATGATAGGGTTTATTGCCACACTATAAAAATGGCTTACTGATACCTACACAGTTTGGCTTTCAGAAGGGATTTTCCACAGAGAGAGCTATATTACATCGGCACTGTTAGCTGCTCCATGCACAAGACATGCTTTGTAAGTGCCGCAGATGTTTGTGATTAGATACACTATACCGTTAATCTTCCGCACTCAAGTGCAGAAGTCACAGAATCAGCTAAGTAAATACTCAGTGCGTAATTCACTTCGGAATTTTCGTTTGTGTGAGACCGCATGTGCCATAATCGTGTGTCAGTTTGAAATTGTAGACTCTTACATTTTACTGTTTACATCAGTTCTCCATAATCATTCATTGATTGTATTAGTACTCGTTTGTACATTGAGATGTTGTGATATTTAGAACAGCTGCGACAGTCGCGATAAATTTGTACTGTTATTGTCAATTCCAGCCTTAAATTTATTTGTGCGCTTTTAAAATGTTTGATAACTATAGAAATATTCTTGTTCAAAACAATCATTCTCTAATTTCATTGCATGGTTGCATGAGAAATAGTTCTTTTTGTTTGGACGCTTATGAAAATAAATTTTTCGAAAAATTTTCGTAAGTTACCAGTACAAGTGTTGTTGATAACTTTTTCGTAGCAAATGAGTTCTTGTAATTCACAGCTACTATGAAAAAAATAGATCACACCAAATTTAACTGACCATCAACACAAATAGACCATCTAAAATTTTTGAGAATTTTCAGAAGTTACCCTTGTCCTGTGGATAATCAAATTCGTAGTAAATGGGAGTTATGATTTAGTAAATGTGGCAGATATTGTAACTAATATAATGTACTACATCTAGTTTTCCCTTCAAGAGGAGTAGGGCCTACATATTAAGTCAGATGTAGACGATATAAATATAAAAAACTTGAATACTTCGCTTATTTTCATTCTAGTGTGTCATATAGGCTCATATCGTGGAGTAGCGCGTCAAACTGCTCGAAAGTTTTTAGAGTGGAAAAGCGTATAATAAGACTCATTTGTGGTGTAAATTCAGGAACATCTTATAGAGACGTGTTTGAGGATCTAGGTATTCTAAACGTAGCTTCTCTGTATATTTAATCCTTAATGAAATTTGTTGCAAATAATAAATATGTCTCTATTTCCAACAACAGCTCTATACATACGAGGGTTGGAACTTTAATAGTGACAACTATATATTTACAGCTCGTACAAAATAGATGCGTGTTTCAAAGTTTTACTGACCTTCAAAGTAGTCACCAGTATTGTGTATAACCCGTTTCCAGCGATGTGGAAGTCGTAGGATACTCTTAATAGCGCCAGTTGTGCTGACAGTTCGAGCGACGCAGTCTATTGCCCAACGAATCTGTAGCAGTTCTGAGGCGAATGCCGTGAAGTGTTTCCTTCAGTTTAGAAATCGAGTTGAACTCACGAGGGCTTAAGTCAGGGGAGTGCAGTAGGTTTGTATAACACTTAGCAGCCCCAACAGTCAAAGAAATCAGTAACAGCTTGCACTGTATGTGCTTGAGCATTGTCCTGCAAAATGATGCTCAGGTCCTGCAGAAAGGGTCATCACTTCTGTCTCTAAGCTGGTCGTAGGTTATGTTACAGAAATGAACAGCATAGAGACAGAAGTGATGACACTTTCTGCAGAACCTGAGCATCATTTTGCAGGACAATGCTCAAGCACGTACAGTGCTAGCTGTTACTGATTTGTTCGACTGATGGGGCTGCTAAGTGCTATACCAACTACTGCACTCCCCTGACTTAAGCCCTAGTGAGTTCAGCTTGATTTCTAAACTGAAGGAAACACTGCTACAAATACGTCGGGCAGTAGACCATGCCACTCGAACTGTCAACACAACTGGCACTGCTAAGAGTATCCTAAGACTTCCACATCGCTGGCAAAGGGTTATACACAATGATGGTGACTACTTTGAAGGTCAGTAAAACTTCGAAACATGTATCTATTTTGTACGAGCTGTAAGTAAATAGTTGCCACTATTAAAGTTCCAACCTTTGTAGTATCAATACCAGGAATAAATACATAAAGCCCTAAAAATCACTTGCCTTGGTCCAAAAAAGAATCCAGTAGTTAGGAACACACATTTTCAATAAATTGCCTGCAACCATTAAAAACTTGGTTTCAGATAAAGTATAGTTAACATAGAGTTTGAAAGATTTTTGGTAGGTAATCCTTTCTACTCTATAGATGAATATCGTAATATGGAGACCAGCTTAAGTAAAAATGACTGTTAGATTTCAGTTTTGACAGCACTTGGTCACAACAGTTAAGATTAGGTACTTTGTGTATGATAGATTTATTAAAAGTGAACAACTACATTTCTTTCTGACAGTGTTACTGTAGTGTACTCACATATCTTGACAGTATCCTAAGAAATGCTCAGGGAAGTGGCAATTATATTCAAATGTTCTATGTCTTTTTTGTTATACTTTCTGACACGTTCCACACTCACAGGAATCATCTCATTTTTGGATCTGTAGAACGAAAACTGAATCTAATCTGATCTAATCTACATTTATCGTAAGTAACTCTATTTTCATGTTTGTTAGTGAGTACAATTAATCTCAGAAAGTTTTAGGAAAGTAGTGATATTTACTGCTGGTTTTTCTGTTGCCACAACAAAATTCTGTTTATATTTATTTGTTTCAACTCTTATAGGGTATTAGTAATTTTTTAGCTCAGGTGAGGAGCTAGGGACCTGTGTGTGGGTGGCCAGTGCACATTCCTCTAGGCCTGGGCAGAGCCAAAAAACGTGAGCAGGACTACATATGATACACCCCAACAGCTCAGTACTGCAGGTGACACAAACGTGACAGATGAATTGTGTCCCAGAATGATTCAAGGAAAAAATCACACAACTCAGGCAAAAAAGGGACATCCAAGCACAAGTAGCAGCGATAATAAGACTTCAAGAAAGCCTCCAACATCTCACCCAGAATTCTCTTCAGACGAAGACGAACGCCAAACGAACGAAACAGACATAGACCAATCACAACCCTTGGAGATCCAAGATGGTCAACCAGGGACCAAGCAGCCATTTCAAACCATTCGTCACAAGAAAAGCAACTGAAAACGGAAACAGTTCTTGGAAATGCCATCTGCCAGCAATAAAACCACACAAATACCAACAGAAATAAATCTGAACTGCTTCAAACCACAGATGTGTATGCTGCAAAAACTCAATCAGGACCATCCACTTCAACCAATGACCAGCCACCTTCAAAAGTCAAAATTCCACCGATAACGTTCCATTCTAGAGGAAAATACCTTGAACTTTATGCCACCCTCAAACAGAAAATAACTATATCTGTAAAAGAAATATATAAAAATGACCAAATCAAATACCACTCTTACTCCCTAGATGATCAACGACCTGCACTCCAGTTCTTTCAAGAGATAGAGAGGCCATTATGTACCTCTCAGTCGGCAGCAGACAGAAAACGACAAGTTGTTATCAAATGGATACCTAATGAAGTTCTGGAAGAAGAACTTCACGAAGAACTCAAGGACAAATTCAGTGTCATATTTGTGCATAAATTCAAGAGACGAGACCAGCACACATAACAACTCATTCCACAACTCACATACGGCCTCACACTTCCCTAAGAACCTCAAAATGCAACATGTGATATAAAATACATGTTTAGTACAAGAGTAAAAGTAGAAGATTACAAATCGAACTATGGCCCTGCACACTGCAACCGCTGTCAGAAGTTCTTTCATACAGCAAATTATGGTTCAACGCCGAAAAGACGTGTCAGATGTGGAGATAATCACCATTCTAAGAACTGCACACATCTTCTTGACGAATCACCTAATGTGCTTATTGCAATCAATTAGGACATCCAGCTTCCTGGAGAGGATACAAAGAGTACCAGAAAGTAATCATATCATACTAGCTACCACCACAAACAACGAAGAAACAATAACCCTAGCCCACAGCAACAAGATTCCAATTCCAAACAGAAGTCTTCCCGCTACTACGAACGTCCTTCGGAAATCGCAGCAACAATTCGTACCAGGACAGAACCGTACACCGAAGCGACGTCATAAGACAGAAAAGGAATGAAGGAGGACAAAACCAGCAATCTGAACGATCTCTGGGACTATAAGAAACCATAAAAGCACTCACCTAAATGGGATATATTTTCTCCGTCTTTAACAGACGCAGCCTCATAGCTACAATAATGGGTATAGCAAGAAAATTCAACACTTCAACTGACCTTCTTCCAAAATTCTAGTTTTGATAGAAGATATGATGATGATCTTCTCCTACAAGTGATGGATCATATGCCTCGATTGAAGAAACACCAGCCGGCCGAAGTGGCCATGCAGTTCTAGGCCCTGCAGTCTGGAACCGCGTGACCGCTACGGTCGCAGGTTCGAATCCTGCCTCGGGCATGGATGTATGTGATGTCCTTAGGTTAGTTAGGTTCAACTAGTTCTAAGTTCTAGGGGACTAATGACCTCAGCAGTTGAGTCCCATAGTGCTCAGAGCCATTTGAACCATTTGAAGAAACACCTCACACTTTGCATACACAACGGAAATGGCATTGAGAATAACAAAACAGAAGTCACAGATTTCATTGAACGGCACAGAGTCGGTGCTATGTTTCTAGCAGAAACTCATCTAAGGCCAACCCTGTGATTCAGAATTAAAAACTGATTGGTTATCGTACTGAAAGACCTAACAGAACAGGAGGATGTGCCGCAATATTTTTGCAGTCCTCACTCACACACAGCTATGAAACCATTCCACAGCTAACGTCCCTAGAAGCTACAGCAGTGGCTATAGGAACGTCTAATGGGACAGTTACGTTGACAGCCGCTTACTTACAACCAGGAATTGATCTTGAAGCTGATGATTTCATCACCCTATTCGATCGTTTCAAGAAAATTTCGCTTTGCGAAGACTGAGTGGAAGCATACAGCATGAAACTCAAGTCAAGAGAATGCAAGAGGAAGGCAACTTCACGACCTCGAAGAACTGCTCCAAGCAACAACTACTGGATCAGAAGAACCAACATGTACCAGTAAAACAGAACCATAGACCAGATGTGTTGGGTATAGGAATAGTCAAGAACATCAACCCGCGCACCAACTTAAGAACCACCAGATTTGGCATCAAGTCACAAGCCCATTCTCGGCCCTACTTCACTAGCAATTGATCCAGCAAGGCCATCAACAAAAACAACAGTGGTTTCGGGTCAATTCCATCATTGACTACATAGGAATATTAGACCAACAGAAAGCGTCATCACAACGGAACTTAATGATCGAACAATTGAGATACCATCATTGAAAATCAGAAGAGCAGAAGGACAAGCTTCAACAATAACAATTTCTGAGAATCCATACTATGAAGCGTTTCCGCCTGCACTTCAAGGTCACAAAAATTTGATGAAAAGAGCCAGGAAACAACGTCAATAATCCTGTAAGCCAGCTTAAAGAGAGAAATGAAGCAGTTGTCAAGAGAACTCACTAGAAGGGCCAGGGAATGGTGCTCTGAACTGTGGGAAGATCGAAGGTCAACCCTACAACAACGATGGCGAGATGAATGGCATTCGAAACCCACATAAACCAAACAGGACTCTACTGAGCTATAATAGATTCACGTCTGACCCCTGGAAAATGCCAAGTTATACGCCGCAACGTTCGAAGAACAAAATATTATTAACATAAACTATATCGAAAATGACCAGATGGAGGAGAATGGAATAGTAGAATCGGCCAACTAAATACGCAACACCAAATGAAGAGACCACCCAGAACTGAGTTGAAACGAATCAGCAAGAACCGCAGTACCAACTTAGCACGTGAACTGATGGCATAACTAGCGATTACGTCAAATATTTGCCACGGAAGCCACTAGTATGGCTAACTAATATTTTCAACAACTGTTAAATTAACGAACATTTCCCCTCCAAATGGAAAACGTCAAAAGTAGTGACAATTACCAAACCAGACAAAGACTTCGGAGACCCAAGAGCTGTACGCCCATAAGCCAATTATGAACATTTGAGATGATATTACTGGCGAGTATCCGATCACCGTTATTGGACAACAACAGCATACGCCCCAAACAATTCGTATATCAACAGAAACTTTCAGCAGAGATACAATTCCTCCGCATATCGGAATACCAGTCTCATAATATGAACATCTCAACGTACACAGCTAGGTTCGATAAGTGTGGAGAGATAAACTAATCACAAAACTGAAAGACAATATAGGGACCCGGAGTCATAGACAGTTTTTAACGGACTGAAGGTTTTATGAACAAATCGATGCAAAAAGCCATGAGCGCAGTTTGCAGATGACACAGCACTCATTTCTAGCAGCAGACAACCCAACAATACATAAACAGTCTTCAGCATCAACTAGACATCTTTCAACTCCGAGCAACTGATAACAACACCAAGATTAACTCCCTGAGAACAAAAGCTATCTTCTTTACTCGCCGACGACCAGTATTAGACAGAAAACTGATAATGAACAAGAAAAAGCAAATTAGGCATATTGGTGTCCCACTTGATAAAAAGCTGACATACATCGAGGTGACAAAATTCATGGGATGCCTCCTAATATCGTGTTGGACCGCCTTTTGCCCAGCGTAGTGCAGCATGGACTCAACAAGTCGTCGGGAAGTCCTACACTGTATGATAAAAGCATCCGGACACCCCCAAAACATACGTTTTCATATTAGGTCCAGTGTGCTGCCACCTACTACCAGGTACTCCATACCAGTGACCTCAGTAGTCATTAGACATCGTGAGAGAGCAGAATGGGGTGCTCCGTGGAACTCACAAACTTCGAATGTGGTCAGGTGAGTGGGTTTCACTTGTGTCATACGTCTGTACGCGAGATTTCAAGACTTCTAAAAATCCCTAGGTCCACTGTTTCCTATGTGATAGCGAGGTGGAAAGTGAAGGGACACGTACAGCTCAAAAGTGTACAAGCCGACCTCATCTGTTGACTGACAGAGACCGCCGACAGTTGAAGAAGGTTGTCATGTGTAATAGTCAGACATCTATCCAGACCATCACACAGGAATTCCAAACTGCTTCAGGATCCATTGCAGGTACTATGACAGTTAGGCAAGAGATGAGAAAACTTGGATTTCATGGTCGAGCGGCTGCTCATAAGCCACACATCACGCTGGTAAATGACAAACGACGCTTCGCTTGGTGTAAGGAGCGTAAGCATTGGACGGTTGAGAAGTGGAAGAAAGTTGTATGGAGTGACGAATCACGGTACACAATGTGGCGATCCCATGGCAGGGTGTGTGTATGGCGAATGCCCGGTGAATGTCATCTGCCAGCGTGTGTAGTGCCAACTGTAAAATTCGGAGACGGTGGTGTTATGGTGTGATCGTGTTTTTCATGGAAAGGGCTTGCACTCCTTGTTGTTATGCGTGGCACTTTCACAGCAAAGGCCTACATTGATGTTTTAAGCACCTTCTTGTTTATCACTGTTGAAGAGCAATTCGGGGGTGGCGATTTCATCTTTCAACACGATCGAGCACCTGTTCATAATGCACAACCTGTGGTGGAGTGGTTACACGACAATAACATCCTTGTAATGGACTGTCTTGCACAGAGCCCTGACCTGAATCCTATAGAAAGAAAACCTTTGGGATGTTTTGGAACGCCGACTTCGTGCCAGGCCTCTCCTCAGTGCAGCACTCTGTGAAGAATGGGCTGCAATTCCCCAAGAAACCCTCCAGCACCTGACTGAACGTATGCCTGCGAGAGTGGCAGCTGTCATCAAGGCTAAGGGTGGGCCAACACCACATTGAATTCCAGCATTAGTAATGGAGGGCGCCCCGAACTTGTAAGTGATCTTCAGCCAGGTGTACAGATACTTTTGATCACATAGTGTATGAAGAAATATCGAGCCATGCTGCCTCTGTAAGCGTCCATAATTGTGGAAAAGTGTTGCCTGTGCAGTATTTTGTGTGCGAACTTATCTCTCAATTATGTCCCATAAATATTTGATGGGATTCATGTTCGTCGATTTGGGTGGCTAAAGCATTCGCTCGAATTCTCCACAATGTTGTTCAGAACAAATCACTAACAGTTGTAGCTCAGTTACATGACATCGTTGTCTGTTCGTGAATGACTGCAAATGGTCTCCAGCTTGCCGAACATAACCATTCATAGTCAATGATCTGCTCAGTTGGACCAGAGGACCCAGTCCGTTCCATGTTAACCCAGCCTATACAACCAGCAAGGCACTGGCCTTGTTGACAACTTGCGTCCATGGCTTTGCGCGGTCTGCACTACACTCGAACCCCACCATCTGCTCTTAGCAACTGAAATGGGGAATCAGCTGACCAGGGCACGGTTTACCAGTCGTCTAGGATCCAACCGATGTGGTCACGAGCCCAGGAGAGTTACAGCAGGCGATGTTGCGCTGTCAGCAAAGGTACTCAAGGCGGCAGTCTGACACTGTAGCCCATTAACGCTAAATTTCGACGCGTTTTGCTAACGGGTACGTTCGTCGTACGCCCCACATTTATTTCTGCGATTATTTCTCACAGAGTTGCTTGTTTGTTAGCACTGACAACTCTACGCAAACGCCGCTGCTCTCGGTCGATAAGTGAAGGCTGTCGGCCACTGCATTGTCCGTGGTGAGCGGCCTGAAATTTGGTTTTCTCGGCACACTCTTGACGCTGTGGATCTCGGAATGTCGAATCCTCCAGCGATTTTCAAAATTGGATGCTCCATGCATCTGACTATAGCCATCGCTCCGCGTCCAAAGTCTCTTAATTCCCGTCGTGCGGCCATTTACGTCGGAAACTTTGCACATGAAACAGCTGAGTACAAAGGAAAACTCTGCCCATTCACTACCCTTTTATACCTCGTGTACGCAATTCTACCACCATCTGTATATGTGCATACCGCCAGCCCATGACTTTTGCCACCTCATTGTACATGCAGCCTCTAACAGCAAAACGAGGAAAGGTAATAAAAACAATTCATGGTCTATATCCCGTGCTTAGTAGCACTGATATGCTGATGAAGACCAGACTCAAGCTCTATCAAGCCATTGCTATACAAATGATGTCATATGGCGGTTCCTCCATAGGTACAGCCAGTAGATCCACAATCAAGAAAAAACAACTAATCCAAAACAGATTTCTCCGCATAATACTCAGGCCCCCACGGTGGGCAAGGATACAAACCATGCACAACGAACTGAACATTCAAATAATAGATAAGTTACTCAGAATGGGCAAACCGAAGACATGTAAGCATAAATCTGGCACGAAATGAAAGTTCCTCATGCAGTACGAGGGTAATCCCAAAAGTAAGGTCTCCTGTTTCTTTGTACGTACACAGACCTGTTTATTTCTACAATGGTTTACATCACTTTACAGCTTGAGCATTTGCCTGTTTTTCGACAGAATCACCATTTCTGTCGATGCATTTTTGTAGACGCTGTGGCAGTTTTTGTATTCCCATGTCATACCAGCTCACCGCAAAGCTGTTCAGAAAGTTGTGAACCTCTTCTTTCACCTCGTCGTCGGAGCTGAATCCCTGGGACCACAATTAACGCTGACAAGTACTGCGAGACTCTGAAAAAACTCAAACGGGCAATTCAGAGCCGGAGAAGAGGAATGTTGAGCAAGGGCATACACATTCTCCATGACAACGCTCGCCCACATATCGCTCGGTAAACCGTTACTCTCCTACAACAGTTTCAGTGGAACATAATCACCCACCCACCCAATAGTTATGACTTGGCGCCCAGTGACTATCACCTGTTCCCTAGGTTAAAAGAACATTTGGCCGGAAAGCGATTCAGCTCCGACGACGAGATGAAAGAAGAGGTTCATAACTTTCTGAACAGCATAGCGGCGAGCTGGTGTGACATGGGCATACAAAAACTGCCACAGCGCCTACAAAAGTGCATCGACAGAATTGGTGATTATGTCGAAAAATAGCTAAATGTTCAAGCTGTAAACTGATGTAAACCACTGTAGAAATAAACAGGTCTATGTACTTATAAAAAATGGGAGACCTTATTTTTGGGATTACCCTCGTTATAGCGGTCCCACAATAAATGAAAGGAATGTAGGGCAAATGGACCTAAGAGCAGCAGAACTCCAGCTGCACTCTGGCAGCCACAAAACACAGGCCATTTCTTCTTCTTCTTCTTCTTCTTTTTTTAAAAAATTAAAAAAATAGCTTGGCCTCTAATTGTCACTCTCCACATGTGCACCGAGCGCCCTGTGGCGCCACCCCTTCCCCCCTCCCGCCCCCACCCCGCGCTACGTCACTGATTTCATCCTGTTTTTGCTGCTACATTTAGGAAGAGATTGTTAAAAGTAATCGCAGCTTTCGAACTATCTCTCACCATATTGTCGTTTTGTTTAATTGTTATGGAATCTGGTACACTGACTGGCTGTCCTGTCCCTTGTTTGACAATGTCCCATATAGTTCCAGTCTTATTATCTGCCGCTCTCATATATTTACACAAATTCACTATGGAACGAACTGAATTTGACGTTAGCATCTTTTTCTATATGTATCTCTTCCCATAGCATCTACTTTAACTTACACTAAGACACTGTATTCTGTTTCCACTAATAAGCCTCACTGCTTTATATGCACCTGCCTCCACTTTTAAGGTGCCGCAATGTTTATTTCCATTAATTGTGCATAGTGATAAGATAGTGTATTAGCAATTGGGTACGCACTGATTGTTTCAGTTTGTTATTCCAAACTTTGAAGATTTAAAATATGTATATACAGTCCTGAGGACATGATCATACCTTTATAAGAAGACAATGAAGCCAACTGTAAGACAATCACCTAACTAAAAATTCTATAAAAATGTTTCCGTCAGCGTCCTAGTATTTTGCTGCACACGAGTTGGAGAACTGACTACTGAAATTAGATTTAAGCATCCAAATAATAATTCTAGTTCATTTTCCCTGTCTATATTTTTTAAGAAATCTACGCTGAAACCTCCACAAACTATTGACTGTTTCTTCTTATGTAACAGGTAGCTCAATAATGCATCCAGATTTCTCATAAATAGCTGAAAGTTTCCTAGAGGGGATCTGCAGGCTGTTACAATGTAAAACACGAGAATGTAAACACGAACACAGATATTTGCTGAACGTAAGTTTTAGGTAGCAGACGACATGAAGTGAATGAAAACTAAAAAGCAAGATATTTTTAACAATTTTAAATCGACACTATCAGGAATTTACTAAAGGCACTCTAAGTATCCAAACAACACATAACGACTAAACAACTGTCATTAACAGTAAAGCGTAAACACCTATATAACTTAAGTTTTAAATTGCAGAGTACATGAAACGAATGAAAATTAAGAAAATATCATAAGTTTAACAGTAATATTAAACCGGAAATTATGAAAAGCACTGCAATGTATTCAAAAAACATGTAGTGTTCGACAAATGCTGTTGGAGAGAGCGACTGCCGGCCGCGGTGGTCTAGCGGTTCTAGGCGCGCAGTCTGGAACCGCGCGACTGCTACGGTCGCAGGTTCGAATCCTGCCTCGGGCATGGATGTGTGTGATGTCATTAGGTTAGTTAGGTTTAAGTAGTTCTAAGTTCTAGGGGACTGATGACCACAGATGTTAAGTCCCATAGTGCTCAGAGCCATTTGAACCATTTGAAGAGAGCGACTGGCCACCACGACTGCCAAAGGGGAACTTGGTTAAGGAAACATCCACCATACGAGCACCAACAATGTGCCGACGTTCGAAGTCACTTAGACGTGGCATAATGCACTCACAACTACACAGAACACCGTTCTGACCACGACTGACATTTGTAACCTATAGAGGACATTGTGCAGGTTCCGTTCATGGTGAAATACAACAGCGCCACCTGCAGGCTTGGTTAACATCCGCATTTATGTTCTAGTATGCATTTCTCGTCCTGTTCCCATATCGTTCTTCAACCGCCAGCCTGTCCCATGCAGTGGTCGATAGCCCGCTTGTTGACATACTGCTGCGAGTTGGCCCCGCCCTTTGCGTGGTGCGGCAGCTGCTTCTGAAATGCTGGTTGCCGCAGCCAGGGGCCCTATTCTGTATATCTCCTCCATTTTGCCGATAAGTTCGGTACGCGAGCACACCTAACAGTCTTATTTTCGAAGGAAAGCCCCAACATTATTCTGTAAGCATTTCGAAAGCGATGCTGAATGGTTCTAGCGAACCGAAACGCTGCTGTCAGTTCTCTTCGCGTCAACCAATCAAAAGCAATCTGTCTCTCCGCGCGTGCGCACTGGAGCGCTACAGCGGCACGAACTCGAAGCGGCTAGCAGCTGACACAGGCACACTATTCTTCACAGTACCGAAAAGTGTCGTTAGAGTATGCAATACTGTTCAAATTTCGCTGACCATGTGCTTCCATGGATGCATGATAACGATAGAATATTGACTGTGTTTCGGAAACTGTCATAAATGTCACGTTATGTCATTTTCTTCTCATTCACATGGACGTATTGTTTTGGATTTTCCGTTTCGGAATATGAGTTAGGAGTGGAGTGTAGTACCACATTGTACAAATAAAAAACTCCCGAAAAATTCGTCATTTTCTCTGTTTTCCGTCGTTCCTTAGTTGCTTCAAAATTCATGGAGGTACATTCCGTCTATGCAACTAATTGAAGGCAGTTTGTTTATTGCTGTATGCGTTTCACTTATTTTATTCGCGAAGATGATACACAAATAAAAGAAGAGAAACACGTATAGCAACAAAAAAACTGTCTTCAATTAGTTGCATAGATGGAACACATCTCCACAAACCCCGAAAATTGTTTAAGAGAGTATCAACGAATAAGAAGATGCATAGAATGTGATTGTAGCTCGCTCCTAGATATCTAAGTAACGAAGGAGCCTACTTTCCTATATGATACAGCAACGATTTGATTCATAAAATCAAAATTTAAGAAAACGCCTTTTCGAGAGCGTGTGATGAATGTTTCATTTATGGTGGTATAATCTGAAAATTTTGTGGTAGGAATCTTTCTCATCTCTGTCTACTGTTGTCAAGGATTCGATTGCAGATAAATACTTGTGACAAGCTAGAATATAAAGACGATTGCTGTTAGTTTCATTCGCAGTAATTCAAGTTGTGTTCTTAAATTCCTGTCTGATCACACTCGGAAATCGGAAAAAATAGTGAATGATTTGTGACAAGAAAAAAGTTCTTTCACGCGTTGCAGCCCAGAGTAGCAGTTTCATCTTTCATTTCTGAAACATATGAAAGTCGCGAAATCGAAGATACTCGTTACTGACAAAGCGCATTCTTACGTGTAAATAACAAGCGATATTTCAGAAAAACGGTCAACTCTGACGATTAACGAAGCCGCAGAATGTGTTACAAACAACAAACACGAAGAGGAAAAATAAAATATTTTCGTACCTAGCGGTGTGCGAACATACGACCTTCGACACGGCAGATTTTCTTAACATACCATTACGCTTCTCTCATTTTTTTTTCTTGAAATGAACTTTCCCGACATCCAAAGGTAGGGGTGGGGGAAAGTGGGCAAGGGTCGCAACCCGAGGCCTGGCCACCACCACCCTCCAGGGACCATGGAAAGCGTAGGGAACATGGAGTGGAGGTATAACTAAACATCGTTTACTTATTTATTTTTCTTTCCGTTCTTTTGTTTTTTATTGTTATTTATGTATTTTTGTCATTCAAACCGCCGAGAATATCAGGAATCCATCGTCACATGAGGAGTAGGGCGCAGCATGATGTCAGACTAACTTAGACTATCTACGTAAAGTTTTTCCGAGAAGAACATTTCGATTACAAGCGAATATGTCGGTTCTAAGTATGAAAGAGGCAGGGATCAGCTCTTCATGACAGGGACACCCCACCTCAGGGGTGGGTTAAGGAACACACTGAAGAGGAAAATGGAGAAAAATTGTCTGTATTTTGGATTGCGGACAACTGCACAGTGGCGTATATTAAGGAACTGTCAAAACTCAAGGATACTTTTCTCGCTATCAGCAAACAAGTAGTGTGCTGTGTGTCTACAAATCCACCTCACAGACTTTGTCTTCACTTGCGGGAAGTATCCCGCATCTGGAAAGAGGAGCAGTTGAGACGGTATCTGATGAGGAGTCGTGCGGGTAATTAGGGACAACATGGCGTGTTGTGTGCACCACGACCAAATAATGGATAGAATTGGAAGGAAAATCATCATTGGCCGTATTTTGTTGTTTTATTGCCAGCAAAATCGATTTTCGGTCACTTAGTGACCATCCTCAGTGCAGTAATATACAATTAAAATTGGTAGGCACTGGTATCAAGCTATATTACAGCACTGAGGATCGATTTTGCTGGCAATAAAACAACAAAATACGGCCAATGATGATTTTCCTTCCAATTATGGACAACATCTGTCGCACCAAGAACCAGACACCTCTCGTCGATCTGCACTCGGGGCGGCGATCGTCTGTGTCCAAAACATCACAGTCGACACACAATGGAGAGTCTGCGAAGTGAATCTTGTGAAAGCGTGACTGGCATACTTGCTTCCTATTGACAGTAAGGTACCATGCAGGCTGGACGTCAGTGTCAAGACAACGAGCACACACCGATTGCCAATCGGCACGCCAGTCGGCGTTGGGAAGCTCCCTTCAACCACATTCGGTGACCTGTGCTGCTGAAGGAAACCATAGATCACCATCGTGGATGTCAGCTGCGTCAGCAGTACCACAGAATGCGCGTAGCTCAGTTCAAGAAAAAACTGACGGAAATAAAAGAAGGGCAGCCGTATTTCTGAAAGCTGGATAGGTGCTGAGAGAGTGTGGTCCAAGGGCCTCCAGCAATAGTCTGGTAAGGCACATAGGACTACGGCACCACAACGCCGTGTGAGTGCCAATGAAAAGGGCTACCACTCTGTCAGGCACATGATACAGACCTAAATTGTCCCTGCACCGCGGGAGGGTGAGAGTTTCGTTCCTTATCTTGAACAGCAAGCCATGGCAAACAAACGAACCCAAAGCCGCTGGCATGCGGCAGGCCATTGATGGAGGAATAGGAATTGCCTGTGCCATGTGGGGGATACGTGATGCCAAATATACGAGGGCAGTTCAATAAGTAATGCAACACTTTTTTTTCTGAAACAGGGGTTGTTTTATTCAGCATTGAAATACACCAGGTTATTTCCCAATCTTTTAGCTACACAACACTATTTTTCAACGTAATCTCCATTCAATGCTACGGCCTTACGCCACCTTGAAATGAGGGCCTGTATGCCTGCACGGTACCATTCCACTGGTCGATGTCGGAGCCAACGTCGTACTGCATCAATAACTTCTTCGTCATCCGCGTAGTGCCTCCCACGGATTGCGTCCTTCATTGGGCCAAACATATGGAAATCCGACGGTGCAAGATCGGGGCTGTAGGGTGCATGAGGAAGAACAGTCCACTGAAGTTTTGTGAGCTCCTCTCGGGTGCGAAGACTTGTGTGAGGTCTTGCGTTGTCATGAAGAAGGAGAAGTTCGTTCAGATTTTTGTGCCTACGAACACGCTGAAGTCGTTTCTTCAATTTCTGAAGAGTAGCACAATACACTTCAGAGTTGATCGTTTGACCATGGGGAAGGACATCGAACAGAATAACCCCTTCAGCGTCCCAGAAGACTGTAACCATGACTTTACCGGCTGAGGGTATGGCTTTAAACTTTTTCTTGGTAGGGGAGTGGGTGTGGCGCCACTCCATTGATTGCCGTTTTGTTCAGGTTCGAAGTGATGAACCCATGTTTCATCACCTGTAACAATCTTTGACAAGAAATTGTCACCCTCAGCCACATGACGAGCAAGCAATTCCGCACAGATGGTTCTCCTTTGCTCTTTATGGTGTTCGGTTAGACAACGAGGGACCCAGCGGGAACAAACCTTTGAATATCCCAACTGGTGAACAATTGTGACAGCACTACCAACAGAGATGTCAAGTTGAGCACTGAGTTGTTTGATGGTGATCCGTCGATCATCTCGAACGAGTGTGTTCGCACGCTCCGCCATTGCAGGAGTCACAGCTGTGCACGGCCGGCCCGCACGCGGGAGATCAGACAGTCTTGCTTGACCTTGCGGCGATGATGACACACGCTTTGCCCAACGACTCACCGTGCTTTTGTCCACTGCCAGATCACCGTAGACATTCTGCAAGCGCCTATGAATATCTGAGATGCCCTGGTTTTCCGCCAAAAGAAACTCGATCACTGCCCGTTGTTTGCAACGCACATCCGTTACAGACGCCATTTTAACAGCTCCGTACAGCGCTGCCACCTGTCGGAAGTCAATCAAACTATACGAGACGAAGAGGGAATGTTTGAAAATATTCCACAAGAAATTTCCGGTTTTTTCAACCAAAATTGGCTGAGAAAAAAAAATGTGTTGCATTACTTATTGAACTGCCCTCGTACATTTGCTTATTGTGTGCGTTGCAGAAGATCGACTGCTCATAAATGGTGATCTAAGAACCCAGCTCGTAGTTGTAAAAGTAGACGTCTGCAGTTGAGAGCAATTGTCTGTCGCAGATCACTTGCGAAATCGAGTCCTAAGTATCTGATAGTATCAGCTGCACGCAAAGGAGCAGCACTGTCCGTAGGAAGTCCGCATCTATGGCCACGGCGCTCGATTTGCGGACGTTAAGGCAGCTACCAGAAGCTTCGTCGTTGGTGTTAACCCATGCCAGTGACTCTCTGACCTCAACGCTGCTACGAAGAAAGATGCCAAGATAGTCTGCATATGCAGTGCAGCTGAGCACACGGTCACTGATAGACATCCCAGAGTGACGTTGACAGAGGCTGCATAGCAATGGTTCCATGGCGAATGCATACGACAGGGCAGAGAGCCGGCAGCCTTGACGCACTACTCGACTGATAGAGATGGGGGGAGTAAGACGGCCATTGTAGAGTACACGAGACATAACTCCGTGAAGGAGACGCATTACGACGTCGACGGTAGTATCAGGGTAACCCATATTGTGGAGCACCCCTTCCAAGAAGACTCGATCGAATGCCCGGCTGAAGTCAAGAGCTGCCAAAAGCCCAGGCATACGAAGAGAGTGAGCAAGAGCGACTATGTCCCTATAGCGCAGAGGGAAGTGCAGATATTATTGGTACCTCCCAAAGAAGTCTGATCGGGAGGAACCACGTACCGAGCTGTCCGTTTAAGTCGTGCAGCCAACAGCTGGGTGAAGATGTTTGTATCGCTGTTGAGTAACGTCAAAGGGCAGTAATCGCATATCCGTGAGGTACCCCGAGGCTTGTGGATGGGATGAGGAAACCATCTGGAATCGGCACGAAAGGTGACATAAGGTCCTGACAAATTTCCGTCCACACAGGCGCCAGAAGAGGGCGAAATGTCCGATAAAACTCCAGTGCGACGCCATCAGGGCCAGGCGACCTGTCCGTAGAACCCACCTGGATAGCGTCATGAACTTCGTCCTCCGTGACGTTAGCAATTAGATCCATCGTCGCATCCACGCAGGGTGCGATTTGTGTTTTTACCAGTGGGGGGGGGGGGGGGGGATGTCTTAGGGGGTTAGTAGTATTATAGTTGTTACTAGCTTGGAGTGTGGCGTTACGCATGGTTAAACAGCTATTTATAAATAGATGTTAATGCCAAAACTCACTATTCACGCGTATGCACTATCAGAAAAGCCATCCCTTGTTATATCTTTAAAAGTACATTATAGGTAAAGCTTATTTACAAAATCATCTACATACAGGTATCTGAGGGGAATTAAAAAAGTAGAGGCACATTTGTGAAAAGCTGTACTTATTCTGATGATAGAAAACTGAAACATAGTAATAGCATTAATAGTAAGACTGATTAAAAACTTTCAGTGTTCGGCTCCACAAGTTTAAATTGTATGTAAAGTTTTACTCCAGTTCGTGGGAAATAAACATCCCAGGTTGGGATGCATAAACTAAAACCAGAGGAGGGGATGGTCTGATGCAGAGGGGAGAAATCCCCCCCCCCCCATCCCCCCCTGCAAATCGCACACTGCATCCACGGGAGCAGAGCCAAAGGAGAGTCTGGAGACTGCCGTAATGATGGCAAGGTGGTGACGTTGTTCAGAGAACCATGTAACATAATATGCATGGAGGTCAGACCCGATATCCCGTTGGGTATCAAAACGCTGCCCATCATCACTCATAAGAACATTAAACAAATTCCTCCGACGGTGGCATCGTTGCGCTATGACATGATACATAGATGGATGCTATTGCACTAACCCATCACGTGTGTGTGCCCTCACGATAGCTCCTTCAATGAGGCGGCGAGAGAGGGACGTGAGCTGTGCCTTGGCACGATTCGCCGTCGCCTGGCGCTCTTGCGAATACGGCATCATAGTACATTCCCGGGGAATGGTGAAATAGAGTTTTTGAGTCCGTCGCCGCCACGCTGCAACCTCCCTTTTGTTACCAGACCTTGCAGAGAGCAGGCTTTGCACAGAGCACCCATCATGACAGGGAGGATTGACAGGCACCATAGCGTCGACGACAAGCTGCCCACGTGGTCACGATGTGCTGCCGGCAGTCGGGTGAATTAAGGTGGATCGTGTACAGTTTCCATGGTCCACAGCCGCGCCACACCCTTTGGCAGCAGAGATTGATGGCACAGATATATGCGTCATGTTCAGAGAACGCAGTGGGGTAGATTTCAGCAGCCTGCACCCCACTGACAATATCGCGAGAGACGTAAACACGATCGAATCGGCTGGAGGAATGGCTTGTGAATTGCGTTAGCCCTGGACGATCGCCATAGACATGCTCCCAAGAATCTATTAGGCTGAGGCGCTGGAGAATTGTCGCTAGTGCTGCGTATGGAGAGTGACTAGGTAGCTGGTCTTTGGGTGCCTGAGTGCAGTTGAAATCGCCTCTCATGATTAATGCATCCTGCCATCCCAGGGCTGGCCGGAGTGGCCGAGCTGTTCTAGGCGCTACAGTCTGGAACCGCGCGACCACTACGGTCGCAGGTTCGAATCCTGCCTCGGGCATGGATGTGTTTGGTGTCCTTAGGTATAGTTACGTTTAAGTAGTTCTAAGTTGTAGGGGACTGATTACCTCAGAAGTTAAGTCCCATAGTGCTCAGAGCCATTTTGAGCCATCCTAGGAAGAGAGGCATGACTCGCTTTGAGAAGAAGGTGGAACGTTCATGGCAACGACCAGAACCAGATGGCGCGTAGACATTGACGATCCTGACGCCACTAAACGTGGGAGCCATACCTCTGGCGTCAGGGAGATAGACAACTTCATCAGTGAGGATACCTTCACATAAGAGGATCGGCACCCTACTACCAGTAGGGGAAGCATGAGACACATGTGCTGTAAAACCATGGAGAGCACAGAAAGTTGCAACATGCACCTTCTGAAGGAGAGCTACGTCAACGACCGCGGCATTCAGCATGTCATGGAGTAAAGTCAATTTTTGGCATATGCGAATAGTGTTGATATTGACTGTGGCTATGAGATAAGTCTGGAAAGTTGCAACATGCACACTCCTGAAGGTCAACGTCCGCGGCATACAGCATGTCATGGAATAAAGCCAGTTTGTGGCAGATGCGAATAGTGTTGATATTGACTGTGGCTATGAGATCAGTCTGGAAAGCTGTCATCGCCAGGAGGACAGGCGATTCAAACACGAGGGAAGCACAGGGAACTCCCTGTTAGGCCCCCACGGAAGGGCACATCACTGTGATGGGACGGGAGCCGACCCCTTCAAGAGGGGTCCATCGTTCTGTACACCTCCAGAATGCCTATCCTCAGCTTCGACGTCGTCCACCCAGGGAACAGTCGTGTCACTGGGCTGGTTCAGAGGAACATTATCTGAGGTCGGCCCACAGGTAGCGTCAGATACAGAAAGGGAGGCAATGGCATCCGACGCAGGCAGGGGAATATCAGTGTCCGTAGGTGGACGATGACTGGAGGTGGAAGCAGGGAAGGACGTCGCGTCGTCAGGTGTCAGTGCGTAAGAGGACAGCGCACCATCAGTAACAGGGTCGTCATCCTGTGCAGACTTCCGATTGACGCAGCCATCAGAAGGGGTACAGCGTTGTCTCTTCCGTTTCCTTATTTATTTATTTTACTTATTTATTTATTGTTCCGTGGGACCAAATTAAGGAGAAGTCTCCGTGGTCATGGAACGAGTCAATACATGAAATTATAACACAATAGTAGAAACAGATAAAATGAAATACAAAAAACATATTCAGGCGACAAGTCGTAAGTTTAAATAAAGAAAATCAACAATGTAACACTGGAATTTGCTTAATTTTTTAGTTCTTCCAGGAGCTCCTCGACAGAATAGAAGGAGTGAGCCATGAGGAAACTCTTCAGTTTAGACTTAAAAGAGTTTGGGCTACTGCTAAGATTTTTGAGTTATTGTGGTAGCTTATTGAAAATAGATGCAGCAGAATACTGCACTCCTTTCTGCACAAGAGTCAAGGAAGTGCATTCCACATGCAGATTTGATTTCTGCCTAGTATTAACTGAGTGAAAGCTGCTAACTCTTGGGAATAGGCTAATATTGCTAACAACAAACGACATTAAAGAAAATATATACTTTGAGGGCAATGTCAGAATTCCCAGACTATTGAATAGGTGTCGACAAGAGGTTCTCGAACTTACACCACATATAGCTCGAACAACCCGTTTTTGAGCCAAAAATACCCTTTTTGAATCAGAAGAATTACCCCAAAAAAATAATACCGTACGACATAAGCGTTTGAAAATATGCGAAGTAGACTACTTTTCGTGTTGAACTGTCACTTATTTCAGATACTGTTCTAATGGTAAATAAAGCAGCATTTAGTTTCTGAACAAGATCCGGGACATGGGCTTTCCACAACAGCTTACTATCTATCCGAACGCCTAGGAACTTGAACTGTTCCGTCTCGCTTATAATATGCCCATTCTGTCTGATCAAAATATCGGTTCTTGTTGAATTGTGAGTTAGAAACTGTAAAAACTGAGTCTTACTGTGATTTAGCATCAAATTATTTTCCATAAGCCATGAACTTATTTCATGAACTACATTATTTGATACTGTTTCAATATTACACACAAGATCCTTCACTATCAAGCTGGTGTCATCAGCAAACAGAAATTTTTTGAATCACCTGTAATACTAGAAGGCATATCATTTATATAAATAAGAAACAGCAGTGGCCCCAGCACCGACCCTTGGGGAACGCCCCACTTAACAGTGCCCCATTGGGACTGAACATCACTACCACTCTCAATATTGCGGAGAATTACCTTCTGCTTTCTGTTCTTAAAGTAAGAGGCGAACCAATTGTAAGCTACTCCCCTTACTCCATAATGGTCCAATTTCTGCAGTAATATTTTGTGGTCAACACAGTCAAAAGCCTTCGTTAAATCAAAGAAAACACCTAGCGTTCGCAACCTTTTATTTAATCCGTCCAAAACCTCACAGAGAAAAGAGAATATAGCATTTTCAGTTGTTAAACCATTTCTAAAACCAAACTGCACATTTGACAGAAAATTATGTGAATTTAAATGCTCCTGTAACCTTGTATATACAACGTTCTCGATAACTTTAGCAAACACCGATGGCATAGAAATAGGTCTAAAATTGTCAACATTATCCCTGTCTCCCTTTTTATGTGGCTTCACTACCGAGTACTTTAATCGGTCAGGAAACCGACCACTCCTAAAGGAAAAATTATAGATATGGCTAAGTACTTGGCTAACATACATAGAACAATACTTCAGTATTTTGCTAGATACCCCGTCACATCCATGAGAGTTCTTGGTCTTTAGTGATTTAATTATTAACTCAATCTCCCTCTTGTCAGTATCATGGAGGAGCATTTCAGGTAACAGTCTCGGAACACTTTTTTCTAAGAGTGCTATATGATTGCCTGTTGGGACTAGGTTTCTATTTAGTTCACCTGCTATATTCAGATGGTTCAAATGGTTCAAATGGCTCTGAGCGCTATGGGACTTAACATCTGAGGTCAACAGTCCCCTAGAACTTAGAACTACTTAAACCTAACTAACCTAAGGACATCACACACATCCATGCCCGAGGCAAGATTCGAACCTGCGACCGTAGCAGTCGCGCGGTTGCGGACTACAGCGCCTAGAACCCCATGGCCACCGCGGCCGGCCTATATTCAGAAAGTGATTATTAAATACTGTACATATAAGCGACTTATCAATAACACGGACATTCCCACTACGCGCTGATTCTATATCCCCGACCTGTCTCTGCAGACCAGCCACTTCCTTTACGACTGACCATATGGTTTTAATTTTATCCTGAGACTTAGCTATTCTATCTGCATGCCACATACTTTTTGCCTTCCTGATAACATTTTTAAGCACCTTACAATACTGTTTGTAATGGGCTGCTGCATTTAGATTTTGCCTGTTTGTAACGTTTTGATATAATTGCCACTTTGTTCTACAAGATATTCTTATCCCTCTAGTCAGCCACCCAGGCTGCCTGTTTGTGCTAGTAACCTAACGGAAAACAACGTTCTAACGGAAAGCAACTTTCAAAGAGCACGAGAAAAGTCTTGAGAAAAGCATTATATTTATCGTCTACTGTATCAGTGCTATAAACATCTTGTCACTCTTGTTCCTTGATAAGGTTTACAAAGGTCTCTACAGCAACTGGATCAGCTTTCCTAAACAGTTGATAACTATATTTAACATGTGTTGCAGCACAAAAATCTTTTAGAGTTAAAATTTGTGCATCATGATCTGAATCCTCGGCTACCGTTGTCTCCCAACACGCTGTAACGTGTCGGATGGCGGGCGGCTATCGCCCGACATGTGGCCAGATGGCAGAAAGGCGGAGGTAAGTACAGCTCCACGATCAACAGCCGTGGGGTCGGGACAGGCAGCTTGTGCCTGCTGACGGTCGCCGTTCATTTGTACTGCCTCCGGCAGGGTTGTAGGAGAGACAGGCGAAACGTCCATCGCGTCGTCGAGAGGAGCCGACACCGGTACCGACTGATTCAGAGGGGGCGTAGCAGGCAGCGCCGCCGCAGACACGAAGACAGAGGTAACACGGTGGGTGCCGCAGGAGAAGCGACGTCTCCGATCGGCGTCTGAACCAGTCTACGTTGGAGACACTTAGAATGGAATTGGCCCTCCTGGCCACAACTTGAAGAGGTGCGTGGCTGGCCATCGTACATGACGACAGCCCTGCAGCCGGCAATAACCAAGTAGGAAGGCACGTGTTTCCGTAGTTCGAAGTGTATTGTCGGACATCATTGAGGACACGGTACCTTTCGAACGTTTTCCAGGCTTCAGCCACGTGACTGACGACGCTGCCGTAAGGTTTAAAGGCGGACACTTCAACGTCCGACGGCACATCAAACGGAAGTTCGAAAACATGCGGAGGTTCAAATGGCTCTGAGCACTATGCGACTTAACTACTGTGATCATAAGTCCCCTAGAACTTAGAACTACTTAAACCTAACTAACCTAAGGACATCACACACATCCATGCCCGAGGCAGGATTCGAACCTGCGACCGTAGCAGTCGCGCGGTTCCGGACTGCGCGCCTAGAACATGCGGAGGCCAAAACCAGTGTGATCAACCGCTACAGTCCCTACATGTCCGTCAGAGTATCGAAACTTGAGATCGTTAGCGTGGCGCCGCACAAGGTCGACGCACAGCTCGTCATTCGCCAACTTTATGTACACAGTAATACTAAGGATCGAAAAATGTATTCCTAGAACGCCTTGGGATGGGAGACGCATTTGATCCCGTATAAAATGTTCAACTTTATATGCCTTCGGTCATTCGTGATTTAATGGAAAAGTTAATTTGATCGTGGCTTGGCGGTAAGAAAACGCCCTGTTGGTCAATGAAGTCGGACTCTGAAACAAGCCGCTACGCGGAAATAAACAAACGCGCGCTCGCTCACAAGCAACACATACAAGAGACGCATACAAGGCGTGTGCGCCTCACCACAGCCAAAGGCCAACTGCAGTTCGTTGCCTTACCAACTCAGCTACTACTATTCGCATGGGGTCAATGCTTTATTCCACGCAATTCCACTCGAGAGAGATGCGGACTGACTTTGTTGTCGGATGATGAGTGCGTAAGCCGTAAGTGCATGAAATTTTGGAAGGTTTCCTCTATCAGGCTTTACAAAATTCCTTTGCATTGTTGCTTAAAAGTTTTAAGCTCATTTCGATAATTAATAAGTAAACCATTTGCGCAAAAATGTACGCGAAGTCACTATTAATTTCAGCTAAACTCATGTGAAATTTAACTATTTTTTAAAACTCTTAACTATGTAAAAGTAACAGGTGTTTTGAGAAAATATTGATCGAAACTGCTTTTATGTTATAATCATTCACAGTATCAACAATATGAATCATATTTCTAACAAAGGAAAACAGTCTATTATTAACTCACTTTCCACCCAGTTGTGTCCTGGTGATTCTTCAGTAACACAGTCACTAAATCTGAAGCTAAAACCGCTCAATACGTTTAAAACAACAAATTCTAAGTGTAAATAAACCACTCCGAACCGAATGAGAGGACCATACCGAAATCCAAAACCTCTCAGTACAGTTGTCGAAAAATCGGCAGGAGGACCGATCGGTAACAGGTCTCGGCAGCTTACTGAACAGGAACTTCGGATAAAGAACCAAAAATGACATTACTACTGAGGCTAACCTACTGTACTGATCGGTATGAACGATACAGAATAGGGCCCCAGCACGAGTGTAGTTTCTTCCAGTGGTGTGAAGCAAGTTGCAACGCCTGGGAGGGAGGCCGTTTCTGACCCGCATGATTTACATTACAAAAAAGTCACTCGATGTTGAGGGGAGAGCAGAATGGTCGACATACTTAAAAACGCTATTACATGGTGCGCCTAAACCATACACCTATTCACCAGCCCCCAAGCGTGCATGTCTTTAACTACAACCTGGCTCACGTCGATCTATTACACCCACCACGCGGAAAGTACCTGGCGCACATGCTCAGTAGGCGGTAGTAACGCGCAAAACGTAAATAGATCTGTCTGATGTCCTGTAAACAAGTTCATTCTACCGAGCGAAACACAAAGGGAACCATGTGATATATTGTAATGTCATTCGTTCAAATTATTTGAGTTCAAGGTTTCTGTTTAATAAGAAGTTGTTTTTTATCATTATTTTATTTATTTACAATTTATGGCCTTCATTGGACCACTCTAGCCAACTTTATACAAGGAATTTTTCAGTTTCCTGTCAGCTCAGTACTTCTTCATTCTCTCGGATCTCATCCTTCTTTCTTCATCACAGATCACTCTTCCTATTGTCCGTTTGTTGATTCTCGTTTGCAGTCTGGTTTGTTTGTCTGTGAGTTTCCTGGTTTTTCAGTTTTGTTTCTTTGGTCTTCCTATGTAATCTGTAGCTCATCCATATCTTCCTTGATTTCTGTAATCCACTTAATGTTTCACTTGTTATTCTACAATTTTTCTATTATTCTCATGATGATCCTGTTCTCTGGTGTTCTGAGTAGATGTCCTGATTACCAGTTCTATTTCCTTGTAGACTGTTTCGTTTGTAGCTACTCTCCAGTGTCCATCTTTCTGGTACGATTTTTTGAAGCACGTTCTGATGATTCTTCTTTCTATTTTTTGTATTTTGTCTATTTGTGCAGTGTTAGTTGTTTTGAAGATGGTTTCATTTGCGTATGTTATTTCTGGTTGAGTGACTGTTTTGTAGTGTTTTAATTTTGTTGCTATTGACAGGCTCTTTTTGTTGTAGGTGTTCTTGGTGGCATATTGTGCTCTGGTCAATTTGTTTATCCTGTTATGCCATGTTGGCTGTTCATTGAGATTATATGTTATGATTTCTCCCAGACATTTAAATTTATCTACACTTTTCATTTCTTGATTTCCTATGGCAATGTTTTTATGAGTCGTGGATCAGTTAACATGATGACTGCTTTTTCAAAGGATATTCCAAGACCAATTTTCTGTGCTATTTCCTGTAGAGAAATAACTTGTTGTTTGGTTTCCTGAATACTGTTGGACAAGAGAGCAAGGTCATCAGCAAATTCTAGACAATTTAAACTTATGTTGTTTTTGGGTCTTCCATTTTGGATGTTCTTTGGGTTAATCTTGTACCATTCCCTCATTATGAATTCTAAAGCACAGTTGAACAGCAGGGGTGCCAAGCAATCTCCTTGTCTTAAAGCGGTTATTATGATGAATGGCTCAGAGAGTTCCCCCCTGAATTTGACTTTTGATACAGTGTTGGTTAAGGTGAGTTCTATCAATCAGATTAATTTCGTATGGAGCCCGAAATTTCTTTGAAGGTCTATGGATACAGTCATATGCTTTTTTAAAGTCCACGAAGGTTATTACAAGAGATTTATTTCGTTTCTTGTAATATGCAATGGTTAATTTTAAAGTGGTGATCTGTTCTGCACAGCTGATGCCTCCTTAGCATTCACCTAATTCTTCCTCTAGTTGCCCTTTGATCCTATTGTATAGGATTCTGGAGAAAATCTTGTATGTTCAGTCTAAGTGAGATATACCTCTGTAATTATCTGGGTTGCTTTTATCTCCTTTTTTGTGGAGTGGTTGGATTATAGCTGTGGTTCAAGTTCGCGAAATTTCTTTGCTATCCAGATTTATGTTAGGGCTGTGTGTAAGGATGTTAGAACTGTATCACTGGCATATTTCCACATTTCTGCAAAAACTTGGTCTTCTACGAATGCCTTATAATTTTTCATCTCTCTGAGTGCTGTTTCCACCTCTTGGATTGTTGGAGGATTTATGAGATCAGGTGAAGTCTTGATGTGTGTGTCTGTATTAATTGCTAAAATTTCCTGGGGTTCTTCACAATTCAAAAGCTTACTAAATGCTTTTGCCATGATTTAGGCATTTTCCTTGTCTTTTGGGCCATTTTTCCATCTTCAAATTTCAGCATTAACGCGGGAGACGCAAATTTTTGTGATTGTCTTCCAAACATTTTGTAAAAGTCTCTGGAATTGGTTTTATGGTAATTTTCTTCTATTGAATCAATTAGATCTTTCTGTGATTGTCTCTTGGTTTGCTGATAATTTGTGTGAACTTTTTTCTGATAATTTTTAGGGTGGTTGCATTTTCTTCTGTTTAGTGTGTTTGAAATTTTAACCATACATGATGTCTTTCTTCATGAATTTTGTGACATTCTGAGTTCCGCGACACCTGTCTTTTACGTGGGTTCAATCTGGCTAAATTTTCTGCTTGTTGCCTGAGAATGTGAATCAGTTCTTTCAAATTATCTCTCAGTTTTATATTTTGTGTGACTTCTCTATATTTAACATTTCTAATTAATTGGTGGGGATCGAAGTTCCTCTTTCATTTATTGCATTTTGGTATCTTTTTTAGTGGTGTGAACTTAATTTTGATTTTGATAATGTAATGATCTGAACCTGTATCTACTGCTCTTAATACTTCAACATTGTAGATTTCTTTCTGGAAGAGTTTTTCCATCAATATGTGAGCCAGCTGCCATTCTCCTTTTCTCCAATCAGAATGTTTCCAAGTTTTTTAAGTTTGTTTGGCCTCCTTTTGAAGTATGTGGACTTTGAGATCAGTTTGTTCCCCACAGAGTTCGACAAGTCTTTGGTCATTCTTATTTGTTTGTTTATGTGGAGCCCATTTCCCAATGATATCCCAGTATTTTTCTCTACCGAGATGGGCTTTGACGTCCCCTAGCAGGATCTTAACATTGTTAATATTTACTTGGTTTATTGTTTGATCAAGGAGATCCCAAAACTTTTCCACTTCTTTCCTAGTCTATTTTCGAACATTCTTTTCATTAGTAGGGGCATGGGCGTTAATGATGGTACAAATTTTGTTGGATGCTTTTAAACTCAAATTTACAATTCTAGGGGAGATGGCTTGAAAATCGGTAATCGAATCTATTGTTTTCACATTGACTATAGGCCCAGTGCCAAATTGGGAACATTCTTTCATTATCATTATTTATTAAGCAATTGTTACTCTCTGTTAAAGGTTACTACTGTTCTGAATTACAGACTCAACAGTTAGTTTTATATTACTATTCTAGCGCATGGACAATGTGTTTGCTAATTTTCGTAATTTCACCCGTTCTGCCGCTAGATGGCTGTCGCGCTAGACCAGAACCCTTTGCGGAGAGTCGTGGTGTAGTACCCTCTGAAGCCCCTCACGAGACGCTGGCGATCCGGATGTCCGTGAACTCGGGTGAGACTTAACAACAGAGAAAGGCTGTTTATGGTCCATAGTTGCCAGTCTATTCATGGAGGACTTCGAGGATAGGGCACTGAGGACGTCAGCTACGCAACCACCTTGCTTTTGGAGATAAGCTGATGATACCTTTCCTGCCAGGACACTTGGACGTGCTGTTCTTAACTGTTTTTGGACCAGTTGAAGACCGTCTTCATTGGTCATTAAATTTACCACGGAGCTTTAAAGTGATGGTAAGGTTCCATTTTTGGACGTGACGGTTTACGAAAGCTCTGGGACATAGTGCTCTCTACAACCAATCGTAATTATTATATTCTTCCAGAATGAGATTTTCACTCTGCAGCGGAGTGTGCGCTGATATGAAACTTCCTGGCAGATTAAAACTATGTGTCAGACCGAGACCCGAACTCGGGACCTTTGCCTTTCGCGGGCAAGTGCTCTACCAACTGAGCTACCCAAGCCCCGTCCTCACAGCTTTACTTCTGCCAGTACCTCGTCTCCTACCTTCCAGACTTCGCAGAGTTCGAGTCTCGATCCGGCACACAGTTTTAATCTGCCAGAAAGTTTCATATCAGCGCACACTCCGCTGCAGAGTGAAAAATCTCATTCTGGAAACATTCCCCAGCCTGTGGCTAAGCCATGTCTCCACAATATCCTTTCTTCCAGGAGTGCTAGTTCTGCAAGGTTCGCAGAGAGATTCTGTAAAGTTTGGAAGGTAGGAGACGAGGTACTGGCAGAAATAAAGCTGTGAGTCGTGCTGGGGTAGCTCAGTTGGTAGAGCACTTGCCCGCGAAAGGCAAAGGTCCCGAGTTCGAGTCTCGGTCTGGCACACAGTTTTAATCCGCCAGGACGTTTCTTATTATATTCTTCTTGAAGTCTGTGGAAATTTCGCCTGTCTCATACGTCATGCTCACCATATGGCTGAGTTTTGTCAGGGCTGGCTCTCACAAGGCTATCAGTAGTTCTAATGGGGCCTTGTTTCGACTTAGGTCTTTCAGTGCTCTGTCAAACTCTTCACGCAGTGTCGTCTCTCCCATCTCATCATCATCTATGTCCTCTTCCATTTCAATAATATTGCCCTCAAGTACATCGCCCTTGTATAGACCCTCTATATCTCCTTCCACCTTTCTGCTTCCCTTCTTTGCTTAGAACTCGTTGTACATCTGAGCTCTTGATATTCATACAAGTGGTTCTCTTTTCTCCGAAGGTCTCTTTAATTTTCCTGTAGGCAGTATCTATCTTATCCCTAGTGATGTATGCCTCTACATCTTTACTTTTGTCCTCTAGCTATCCTTGCTTAGCCAATTTGCACTTCCTGTCGATCTCATTTTTGAGACATTTGTATTCCTTTTCTCCTGCTTCATTTACTGCATTTTTATATTTTCTTCTTTCATCAATTAAATTCAATACCTCTTCTGTTACCCAAGGATTTTTACTAGCCCTTGACTTTTTACCTACTTGATCCTCTGCTGCCTTCACTATTTCATCTCCCAGAACTACCCATTGTTCTTCTACTGTGTTTCTTTCCCCTGTTCTTGACAATCGGTCCCTAATGCTGTCTCTGAAATGCTATACAACCTCTGGTTCTTTCAGTTTATACAGGTCCCATCTCCTTAAATTTCTATTTTTGCAGTTTCCTCAGTTTTAATCTGCAGTTCATAACCAATAGATTGTGGTCAGAGTCCACATCTGACCCTGGTTCATAAATCTCTGTCTTACCATTATATAATCTATCTGAAACCTTCCAGTGTCTCCAGGCCTCTTCCACGTATACAACCTTTCGTGATTCATGAACCAAGTGTTAGTTATGGTTAAGTTATGCTCTGTGCAAAATTCTACCTGGTGGTTTCCTCTTTCATTCCTTACCCCTATTTCATATTCACCTACTATTTTTTCTTCTCTTCCTTTTCCTACACCGAATTCCAGTCCCCCATGACTATTAAATTTTCATCTCCCTGCACTTTCTGTATAATTTCTTTTATCTCATGATACATTTCTTCAATCTCTTCGTTATCTGCAGAGCTAGTTGGTATACACTGTAAGTACTACTGTGGTAGGTGTGGGCTTCGGGTCTATCTTGGCTACAATAATGCGTTCGTTATGCTGTTTGTAGTAGCTTACCCGGACTCCTATTTTTTTATTCATTATTAAACCTACTCCTGCATTGCCCCTATTTGATTTTGTAATTATAACCCTGTATTCAACTGACCAGAAGTCTTGTTCCTCCTGCCACCGAACTTCACTAATTCTCACTATATCTAACTTTAACTTATCCATTCGCCTTTATAAATTTTCTAACCTACCTGCCCAATTAAGGGGTCTGACAGACCAGATCCGCAAAACCCCAGTTTTCTTTCTCCTGATGACGACATCCTCATGAGTAGTCCCCACCTGGAGATCCGAGTGGGGGACTATTTTACCTCCGGAATGTTTTATCCAAGAGGACGCCATCATCATTTAACCATACAGTAAAGCTGCATGCCCTCGGGAAAAGTTACTGCTGTAGTTTCCCCTAGCTTTCAGCCGTTCACAGTACCAGCACAGCAAGGCCGTTTTGGTTAATGTTACAAGGTAAGATCAGCAAATCATCCAGACTGTTGCCCCTGTAACTACTGGAAAGGCTGCTGCAACTCTTCAGGATCCACACATTTGTCTGGCCTCTCAACAGACACCTCTCCATTGTGGTTGGCCTACGGTACAGCTATCTGTAAAACGGAGGCCCGCAAGCCTCTCCACCAACGGCAAGGTCCGTGGTTCATGGAAAGGTTGCTACACCATTCCGGGCGAAAGGAGACCCAATACAATTTTAGGAGGTATGCCGCGACCTCAGTGTTTAAGACGACTGTTTTCAGCTTGGCATTGGCTTTCAGCAGGACTCACAAGGGAACCTCCCCATCGCACCCCCCTCAGATTTAGTTATAAGTTGGCACAGTGGATAGGCCTTGAAAAACTGAACACAGATCAATTGAGAAAACAGGAAGAAGTTGTGTGGAACTGTGAAAAAATAAGCAAAGTATACAAACTGAGTAGTTCATGGGAAGATAAGCAACATCAAGGAGGCTGAAAGTGCAGGAGCGCCGTGGTCTCGTGGTAACGTGAGCAGCTGCGGAACGAAAGGAGCTTCGTTCAAATCTTCCATCGAGCGAAAAGTTCAATTTTTTATTTTCAGTTTATGTGGCAAACACTTATGTTTTCATCACTTTTTTTGGGAGTGATTATCACATTCACAAGAAAACGTAAATCGGGCAAGGTAGAAGAATCTTTTTACCAAATTGTTAAGGCTTTCGTGGCCGCTTGTTGACAAACTGCCTATTGGCTTCTGTCTCGGGTTCTTCGGCCGACGTTCATCTAATGATTTTTCTGACGTTTCGCCAGCACGAGTGGCTGGCATTGTCAAAGCTTCACCCTCCATTGCCGGTGGTGAACTGGAGCCGAGCTCGCGGGCGCAGACTATATGTACCTGGCGCGCCAACGTCCGAGGGCTTCTCCACGGTCATTTCCGGTGCGGTTCTCCTCTTGCTACCTGCGACGGTCGTTCGCTGCAGTACGGGAAGCCAGGATCCGTTGACCTTAAGGCTTTCCTCTTTCTTGTTCAAACTGTTCGCGTGTTTTTGTATTTCTACAGCTTCTCTGAACAAGCGCGTGTGATAATGCTTCTCTACAGCCAGAACTTCCGTGCCGGCGAATTTTATTACGTGGTCGGTCTCATTCAGTGTGTGCTCTGCCACGGCCGATTTCTCCACCTGCCCCAACCTGCAATGTCGCTTATGCTCTTTGATCCTGGTGTTGATGGATCGTTCAGTCATTCCGACATAAACTTTTCCGCATGTGCATGGTATACGGTATATTCCCGACATTGCAAGTGGGTCTCTTTTCTCCTTCGCCGATCTAAGACACTCTTTGATCTTCCTTGTCGGTTTGAAAATCGTCTTTACGCCATGTTTGCTCAATATACGGCCGATTCTGTCCGTCACTCTGGGAATGTATGGCAGAAAGGCCTTGCAACACCTGGAAACTGTCCTGAGGAGCAATGGGTACTCCACAAATTATATTAGTAGTGTAACAGAGCCAAACACTCGGCGAAGTATGGAACCAGAAAAAGAAATGTCGGGTACGGCCTTTCTGCCATACATTCCCAGAGTGACGGACAGAATCGGCCGTATATAGCGCAAACATGGCGTAAAGACGATTTTCAAACCGACAAGGAAGATCAAAGAGTGTCTTAGATCGGCGAAGGAGAAAAGAGACCCACTTGCAATGTCGGGAATATACCGTATACCATGCACATGCGGAAAAGTTTATGTCGGAATGACTGGACGATCCATCAACACCAGGATCAAAGAGCATAAGCGACATTGCAGGTTGGGGCAGGTGGAGAAATCGGCCGTGGCAGAGCACGCACTGAATGAGACCGATCACGTAATAAAATTCGCCGGCACGGAAGTTCTGGCTGTAGAGAAGCATTATCATACGCGCTTGTTCAGAGAAGCTGTAGAAATACAAAAACACGCGAACAGTTTGAACAAGAAAGAGGAAAGCCTTAAGGTCAACGGATCCTGGCTTCCCGTACTGCAGCGAACGACCGTCGCAGGTAGCAAGAGGAGAACCGCACCGGAAATGACCGTGGAGAAGCCCTCGGACGTTGGCGCGCCAGGTACATATAGTCTGCGCCCGCGAGCTCGGCTCCAGTTCACCACCGGCAATGGAGGGTGAAGCTTTGACAATGCCAGCCACTCGTGCTGGCGAAACGTCAGAAAAATCATTAGATGAACGTCGGCCGAAGAACCCGAGACAAAAGCCAATAAGCAGTTTGTCAATCTTTTTACCCATTCGCCAAGTGTACAAGTTAGGTTGGTCGACAACATATTCTTGTCATGTGACGCACATGCCGTCACCAGTGTCGTATAGAATATATCAGATGTGTTTTCCTGTGGAAGAGTTGGTTGACCTATGACCTTGCGATCAAATGTTTTCGGTTCCCATTGGTGAGGCACGTCCTTTCGTCTACTAATCGCACGGTTTTGCGATGCGGTCGCAAAACACAGACACTAAACTTATTACAGTGAACAGAGGCGTCAATGAACGAACGGACAGATCAAAACTTTGCGAAAGTAAAATTTTCACTCGAGGGAAGACTTGAACCAAGGACCTCTCCTTCTGCAGCTGCTCACGCTACCACGGGACCACGGCGCTCCTGAGCTGCGGGTCTCCATGATGTTGCATATTTGGCCCATGGACTACTCGGTTTGTATATTTTGCTTATTTTTTCACAGTTCCACACAACTTCTTCCTGTTTTCTCAATTGATCTGTGTTCAGTTTATCAAGGCCTATCCACTGTGCCAACTTATAACTAAATCTGAGGGGGGTGCGATGGAGAGGTTCCCTTGTCAGCAGCAGCAGCGTCTCATCTGAAAATGGTGGATCGGCGAAATATTGAGTCATGTTGATTTTAGGATACGGCAGCAAACCCGAGGATACTACCGGGCCAAATGTTTTCAAATATAATTAATGCTTTAAACAGTTACTGGAGACCCAAGAATCTTTGTGCTAAGATTGGTCAAAGGTGGATCATTTGTGACAATGAGTGGATCGAGATATATTGTTGATATGTATCAGTTATGTACTAATGTTGACTTTTACCCTCTTTTAATATGTTAAGTTTGGCGCCCAGAGCGGACTGGCCGCGCGGTTTGAGGCGTCCTGTCACAGGTTTCGCGACCACTGCCGACGGAGGTTCGAGTCCTCCCTCGGGCACGGGTGTGTGTCTAGTTCTTAACATAAGTTAGTTTAAGTAGTATGTAAGTCTAGGGACCGATGACCTATGCTGTTTGGTCCCTTAGGAATTCACACACATTTGAACACATTTTGGTGCCCACTGACCAGATCTGTAAAGCAGATAAACGCGTTCCTTTCAATGACAATTGTCATTGACGGTGCAAAATTTTAATAATTCTCAAACCTAAGTGTTCTGTTACATTTTATGTAGATAAAATGTACTTCTTTACGTTCCCAGATTCTTTTTTTTATGGGATTCGAGGGATGTGACAAATATCCCGAAATATAAGTACTACGTCGTAGCATAGATATTATAGAATTCTGTACGTATTCAGAGGTGTTTGTCTTATGATATATATAGAAGCTTTACTGGTTTTCCACTATATCTTCCTTTTTAAGTACGCTTGAGCTGTGTATCATAATTCACGAAAGGTTTCTGACTGCGATGTGTAACCTATACTGGTTAAATGTTTTGATCTCTGTAGCAACATCTGAATATAGCTGCAAGACGTTAACAACAACTATTATAAGCTTGAATCCATCAAACATTGTAGTTTGGAGTACCTAATTAAATTGTAGGGATTGAAGTTTTTTAGTGTGTAAATACACGACTACGCATTCCATAGACCATAGTCCCATACTCATAATGAAAGTCATGGTGTGAAGCGTATAAACAGAAAAAAACGTAGAACATATATTTAAAAAAAACGTATATTGCTCAGTGCTGACAATGTACACATTTTTCTGTGTAAATGACTAATAATTTCTGTTCAAGAATTCGTCTGTGGTAGAGCAGTTCTTAAGTGAAACTTCTTTAATTTATAACTGAAAACACTTAAGCAGTATGTCATATCTTTTATTTCCCGAGTGAATTGTCAAAGATTTTTGTAAATGCATATGTCACTCATTGGTGTACCAAAGTTAGATCCGTTAAACGGTAACAGAGACCACTTTTCCTTCTAGTGTCGTACTCATGAGAATACCTGTTACTTTCAAATTCAGACAGATTTTTGGTAACAGGTTTCATAAGTGAGTAATAATGTGAGACTGTGGTTAACATGGCGAGCTGCTTCAAGGGAAGCTTGCAAGATACATGTATGTGAACCTTGCTTAAGCGAGTAACCCTCGTTAAGAACATGAAAACTAGCTGATTTCCACGATTTTTAAAAAATAAAAAGTGATGCTAAATCTGATGATATCGTTTTATTTATGCTATTTTTGTCTTTGAGGAATCATTTTTGTGTGCTCATCGGACGATCCCTGTAACCGCCGCACCACGTGGAACGACCCCTTCGCAGCTGGAACGTCAGTCATCGGCGGGAATCCCTGAAGCCGTTCTATTGGACCTGTAACCAGATAATTTTGTGTAAGTTATTTTCAATATATTTTGTATCAGCATACATAGGATAACTGAAAAATATTAAGTTCTAACAAAATGGTCAAGTGCTGAAGCAAATCTCATTTTCTTCGACCAGGAAATCGAGAGTAAAGCGTGCAACGAAAATAAACTTTTGAAGATATCAAAGATGCCTGCGTACGGTGATACAAAATTCAATTTAGAATGCTGGCATCAAATTCTAATCAAAATCATATGTACCATTCTCAAGATATGTTTCCCGCCGTTTTGACAAATACGGTTTCGAAAAAAAGGCGTTTAAAGTTGTGGGCTATATTTTTTGTAGTTAAACTTGCCTCCAGTTAGCGATCCCTTTACCATACAGCAATTCTTCCAGATCCAAAATGAGGTCATGCTCCCCCATCTTCTTCTTCGCCGTGGTGGTGCAGTTTCTGTCTCATCCGCTGCTCTGCTCGCTCGACACTGCAGACTTTGTAACTGGCTGGTCCGATCTCTAGTTCGAGCACTTTCGGAACTTCTATACTGCCTGTTAGGCCGTTAAATGTTACCAAATTTGCGCGATGACGACTATTTTTTTCCTGCTGTGAATAGTTTCCGGAGACACTTTTTCACAAATAATCCCCCTGTAACTCGATAATGGAGCTTTTGACGGACATGAAATGAACACCACAATAAAATAGACGCTATGTAGAAAATTTTAATTGAAAAAGTCTGTTTTTTTTTTAATTTACGAAGAGGACTGCCTCCTTAAAATGCAATGAATACTCTTTGTCAAAGTGAGAAGTTAGCCCGGAATATTATCCCATAAGAAATGCAGTGAACAAAAATACAAAAATTCACGAAATGCAAAAGTGAGTAGTTACCCCGGAATATTATCCTATAAGAAATGCAGTGAACAAAAATTCACGAAATAGAGATGGTGCCAAAGTGAGAAGTTACCCTGGAATATTATCCCATAAGAAATGCAGTGAACAAAAATTCACGAAACGCCAAAGTGAGTAGTTACCCCGGAATAAAATCCCATAAGAAATGCAGCGAACAAAAATTCACGAAATGGAGATGGTGCCAAAGTGAGAAAATAACCCGGAATTTATCCCATAAGAAATGCAGTGAACAAAAATTCACGAAATGCCAAAGTGAGTAGTTACCCCGGAATATTATCCCATAAGCAATGCAGTGAACAAAAATTCACGAAATGCCAAAGTGAGTAGTTACCCCAGAATATTATCCCATACGAATTGCAGTGAACAAAAATTCACGAAATGGTTGGTTGGTTGGTTTGGGGAAGGAGACCAGACAGCGAGGTCATCGGTCTCATCGGATTTGGGAAGGACGGGGAAGGAAGTCGGCCGTGCCCTTTGAAAGGAACCATCCCGGCATTTGCCTGGAGCGATTTAAGGAAATCACGGAAAACCTAAATGAGGATGGCCGGACGCGGGATTGAACCGTCGTCCTCCCGAATGCGAGTCCAGTGTCTAACCACTGCGCCACCTCGCTCGGTCACGAAATGGAGATGGTGCTCTGTGCAAAGGTAGTGTGTATAGCGACAGTGAAGTGCTCTCCCACCTGTTTAACTTCGAACCTTTGGATTTGAGATGCCCTGTATGACGACAAGAAAGTAAACCAAACAAAACAGTTTACAAATATCTTTGTTACACCTGTTATTACTGTTGCTGATGTCGGTAATACTGGTACATTTTGTTTTTTTTGTTTCTAAATAAACATCCTTATATCGTGACGCAGATGCTTTTTATCCCCAGTGGTGATTATGTGAACGTCGCTGTCAGCTGCAAACCGCGCGGTCCTAATTTCATTCGTACCTCGGCGGTGTGTGGCGACTTGGGCCGCGGCGTGCCCTCAGCGCAGAGCGGCGCTGGGCTGTGCGTCACGCGGTGCTAACCAGACTCACGCTCCGGCAGATTACATTACCGGCAGCGGCAGCGGCAGTGCCAGGCCACGGTGTCTCCGAGTCTCCAGCGGGGCCACGCAGTCGCCACCTCGACCCGTCTCGTCTCACCGGAACCATGCTAGTCGCTTTGTTTGTATTCGCCACTGGTAAGTTTTGCGCCATTTCAGTAGCGTAGTAACTCATACAAGCAGCCTCCTCACATCTGAAGCTGGCGTTACAGAACACCTACTGTGTTGGTGTTGTAACTGTATGGACGGTTCTGTTCAGAATACACACCAGTGTGCAAAACTTAAGGACGAAAGTAACTTCATACTTATATGGATATGACGTCTGTTCATTCGGACATGTCCGAAAGAACAGACACCATATCCATATAAGTGTACAGGGTGTTACAAAAAGGTACGTCCAAACTTTCAGGAAACATTCCTCACACGCAAATAAAGAAAAGATGTTACGTGGACATGTGTCCGGAAACGCTTAATTTCCGTGTTAGAGCTCATTTTAGTTTCGTCAGTATGTACTGTACTTCCTCGATTCACCGCCAGTTGGCCCAATTGAAGGAAGGAAATGTTGACTTCGGTGCTTGTGTTGACATGCGACTCATTGCTCTACAGAACTAGCATCAAGCACATCAGTACGTAGCATCAACAGGTTAGTGTTCATCACTAACGTGGTTTTGCAGTCAGTGCAGTGTTTACAAATGCGGAGTTGGCAGATGCCCATTTGATGTATGAATTAGCACGGCGCAATAGCCGTGGCGCGGTACGTTTGAATCGAGACAGATTTCCAGAACGAAGGTGTCCCGACAGGAAGACGTTCGAAGCAATTGATCGGCGTCTTAGGGAGCACGGAACATTCCAGCCTATGACTCGCGACTGGGGAAGACCTAGAACGACGAGGACACCTGCAATGGACGAGGCAATTCCTCGTGCAGTTGACGATAACCCTAATGTCAGCGTCAGAGAAGTTGCTGCTGTACAAGGTAACGTTGACCACGTCATTGTATGGAGAGTGCTACGGGAGAACCAGTTGTTTCCGTACCATGTACAGCGTGTGCAGGCACTATCAGCAGCTGATTGGCCTCCACGGGTACACTTCTGCGAATGGTTCATCCGACAATGTGTCAATCCTCATTTCAGTGCAAATATTCTCTTTACGGATGAGGCTTCATTCCAACGTGATCAAATTGTTAATTTTCACAATCAACATGTGTGGGCTGACGAGAATCCGCACGCAATTGTGCAATCACGTCATCAACACAGATTTTCTGTTAACCTTTGGGCAGGCATTGTTGGTGATGTCTTGATTGGGCCCCATTTTCTTCCACCTACGCTCAATGGAGCACGTTATCATGATTTCATATGGGATACTCTACCTGTTCTGCTAGAACATGTGCCGTTACAAGTACGACACAACATGTGGTTCATGCACGATGGAGCTCCTGCACATTTCAGTCGAAGTGTTCGTACGCTTCTCAACAACAGATTCGGTGACCGATGGATTGGTAGAGGCGGACCAATTCCATGGCCTCCACGCTCTCCTGACCTCAACCCTCTTGACTTTCATTTATGGGGGCATTTGAAAGCTCTTGTCTACGCAACCCCGGTACCAAATGTAGAGACTCTTCGTGCTCGTATTGTGGACGGCTGTGATACAATACGCCATTCTCCAGGGCTGCATGAGCGCATCAGGGATTCCATGCGACGGAGGGTGGATGCATTTATCCTCGCTAACGGAGGACATTTTGAACATTTCCTGTAACAAAGTGTTTGAAGTCACGCTGGTATGTTCTGTTGCTGTGTGTTTCCATTCCATGATTAATGTGATTTGAAGAGAACTAATAAAATGAGCTCTAACATGGAAAGTAAGCGTTTCCGGACACATGTCCACATAACATATTTTATTTCTTTGTGTGTGAGGAATGTCTCCTGAAAGTTTGGCCGCACCTTTTTGTATCACCCTGTATAGTTCTGGCAACACCGGCCATGACCTCCTTCTTCTGTGAGGATGTATACGTATTCCCCGAACTCTTACGGGACTTGGTAAGAATGTCTTCCACGAGTAATGAGTGTGTTGGGGTGGGACACTACGAATGTAGTGTGTGGACATACAAGGTGAGAATGTGGGTCGCAGGAGGCGGGCGCGAGATAGTCCCTGCAGTCGCGCTATCTGCTGTGCTCTCGGTGGCTCAGATGGATAGAGCGTCTGCCATGTAAGCAGGAGATCCCGGGTTCGAGTCCCGGTAGGGGCACACATTTTCACCTGTCCTCAGTGATATATATCAATGCCCGTTAGCAGCTGAAGGTATTAACATAATTCTAAAGTAATTTCACGTTGTCTGTCACTGTCAAGAAACATAACTCGATGAAACATGGTCAGCACATAGAAACGTCTATTACAGTATAGAAAAGAAGGTGATGGAAGAAATACACAATAAGACGAACAGAAATGACACTTTTACTCAAAGACAATAATCACACTGGAGTCACCATCGTTCGTGATGCTCCTTTGGACATTCCAAGAGGCGGGACATGGTTCTTAGTTGGGTGGGTCATCAACGCAGACGGCAAAGCATGTTCTGCAACCTGCTCCCATGCTGTCCACAAGGAGTTCTTGTCGTACGACATTCCGTTTGTACACCAGACCGGTCGACAACTGTTGGATGGTCATTGGTGCATGCAGACGTGCTGCAACCCCTCTCCCACACGCGACCGATGGGATTTCAGTCGGGGAAATGGGCAGGTCAGGCCATCCGCTCGTTCCAAGAGCTCCGCAACCCGCACTGTTCCACACCTACGTCTACATAACTAGTCTGCAATTCACACTTAAGTGCCTGGCAGAGGGTTCACCAAACAATTTCCACACTAATTGTCTACCGTTCAACCCTCTAACAACGCTTGGGGAAAACGAACACTTAGATCATCCCGTTCGAGCACTGATTTCTCTTACTTTAATACAATGGTCATTTCTTCCAATGAAGGAGTGTGTCAACAAAATATTTTCGCATTGGGAGGACAACGTTGGTGACTGAAATTTCGTGAGAAGATCTCGCAGCATCAAGAAACCCCACCCCAACTGTCGTATCGTACGTGTGACACCCTCTCCCCTATTTCGCAATAATACAAAACGAGGGGCCCTTTTTCCAACTTCTTCGGTGGCCTCTGTCAACCGTTTCTGATGCAGATCCCACACCACACACCTATACTCCAGCAGAGGGCGGGCAAGCGTAGTGTAGACAGTGCCTTTAGTAGACCTTTTGCATCTTCTAAGCGTTCTGCCAATAAAACGCATTCTTTGGTTTGCTTTCCCACACCATTATCTACGTGATCGTTCTGATTCAAGGTGTCCGTAATCGCAATTCCTAGGTATTTAGCCGAATTGAGGCCTTTACATTTGTGAGATTTATTGTGTAAGGCGCTTCAGTCCGGAACCAAGCGGCTGCTACGGTCGCAGGTTCGAATCTTGCCTCGGGCGTGGATGTGTGTGATGTCCTTAGGTTAGTTAGGTTTAACTAGATCTACGAGGGTTGTTTTTTAAGTAAGGGCCGTTCGCGCGTATAGTCCCGTAGTTCGCGCGGACGCCGCAACAAGCCACCGCGCCACTTGCCGGCATCCTTCCCGTTCACACTGACGCAAGTTGCAGCTCTGTAGCTGACGTGTACGCAGCGCTGTGCTACTTTATAATGTTTACGATTATTGAATCGCCCGCCACGTGTGAGATACGGTCAGTTATACGTTTTTTGACCGCTAGAAGCCTATCAGCTGCAGAAATTCATCGTCAGTTAACAGAAGTTCATGGCTTGAATGCAGTGAGTGAAGGTAAAGTGCGTCAATGGGTTAGAGAGTTTAAAAATGGCCGTCAAAACGTCCATGACGAAGAACGCTCAGGCTGGCCCTCTGTGATCACTGATGATTTGGTGGCTGCAGTCGAAACAAAGATTCGTGAGGACAGAAGATTCACGATTTCCACTCTTTCTTTGGAATTTCCACAAGTTTCAAGATCGATTTTGTACAAAATTGTGTTTGAAAACCTAAACTTTAAGAAACTGTGTTATCGGTGGGTACCCAGACTCCTCACAGGGGACCACAAAGGGAAGAGATTTGCCACTTCATTGGACTTTTTGATTTGTCACGAGGAAGAAGGGGATGACATGTTGAGTCAAATTGTCACTGGAGATGAAACATGGGTATCCCATATCACTTCCGAAAGCAAGCGACAATCGATGGAATGGCGACACACAACCTCACCCGTCAAGGTCAGAGCCAAACAGACGCTGTCAAAGTGCAAGATTATGGCAACTGTGTTCTGGGACCAACGCGGTGTTTTGCTAGTGGACTTTATGCCACGAGGAACGGCAATCAACTCAGATGCCGACTGTGCAACTCTAAAGAAGCTCCGCAGAGCAATTCAAAACAAAAGGCGTGGCATGCTGACAAAAGGAGTTTTGCTCCTGCACGATAACGCTAGGCCTCACACCTCTCAAAAGACTCGGGATTTGATTGATTCTTTTGGCTGGGAAGTTTTGGACCATGCACTATACAGCCCCGACCTTGCTCCTAGCGATTTTCACCTTTTCCGTTACCTGAAACACCATCTTGGCGAGCAGCGCTTCAATGACGACGATGAAGTGAAAGCGGCCGTGAACTCTTGGCTGTCGGAGCAGGCGGCCGAATTCTTTGAAGAGGGAATTAAAAACTTTGTTGTACGATATGACAAGTGCTTAAATAAACAAGACAACTATGTAGAAAAATAGATAAAAGTGTGTAGAATCAGAAAAGAAAAGTTTTTTTACAAAAGTATTTGTATCTTTTTTTAAAAATAAAGACGGCTCTTACTTAAAAAACAACCCTCGTAAGTCCAGGGGACTGATGACCTCAGATGTTAAGTCCCATAGTCCTTATAGCCATTTGAACCATTTATAGTGTAAACAAAATTTTACTCATTCCTTTTAGTAAACAGGTGGATGATCTCAAACGTTTCATTATTTAGCGTCAGTTGCCACTTTTTGCACCATACAGATATCGTTTTGCCATTGGTTTTCATCTTCTCATGACTGTACTAGACGACAAACGACAGTATTTATCTGCAAACAGTCTAAGAGGGCTGCTCAGATTGTCTCCTAAACAGGAAAGGGCCTATAACATTTCACTGGAGGAAAACAAGATATCTCTCTGTTTTACACTATGAGTATCTGTCAGTTACTACGAACTGTGACTTCCCTCGCAGGAAATCACTCTGCTCCATGTGGTCGCGGATTGCCGTCCATAAGAATGAACGAAGCCCCAATGCATCCCTGAAGAAATGCAAACGAGTGAGTGTACTGTGTTCAAAGTTTTGGAGACCAGCTCACCGATGTAAAATTACGCTTCAGCACACCATAACACTTGCACCAAAAAAACGATCATGGTCGACAGTGCTGCACGTATCGTACCCTCATATGGCGAGAACTGGGAACGCTTAATGCGCCCAGAAACATTGTCAAACATAATCATTTTGCTGGTCTAGGTGTTACTGTGTAGGTAGCCATAGTGTCGCAAGATTATACTGACCTCCAAATCTCTGAACACGGTACCCTCACCAACAAACGTTACTGTGACACTGTATTCGTTCGCCATGTCCGACTTCTGAGGGGTACATCTTGGATGACTATGCGCGACTGCATCGAGCAGCGCAGGTTGAGGAGCTATAGGATATTCGGCGACTGGACTGGCGTGCACGTACTGCCAACTTAAACTCCGTCGATTACGTGTGGGATACGTTGGAGCACGTCCGCATGCATCAAAGACCATCTAGCGTTTGTCAAACCGACTGTTGGAGGAACTACACGCGCTACCAGAAGAACCAACCTTGTGGTCAGCATAGGAGCACGTTGCAGAAGACGTATCGCAGTCCATTGTGATCACAACTACGATTGAGAACCATGTCCAGCCTTAGGGGGTCATCATGAATGCTGGTAACTCCACAGTAATTCTTGTCTTCGAATAAAAGTGCCATTTCTCTTCGCCTCATTGCGCCTTTACATTCTGTTCTGTACTGTAGCAGTTCTTTTTATGTATTGTCCATGTTTCATCGAGCTATGTTATTTGCCAGTAACACATAACGCGAAAGTTACTTGCATGCACAGAAGTGTATACATACGACCTCGCGGATGATGTCGGAAACCTCATGTCCGCAGGTCGTGGTCTAGTCGCTAGCGTTGCTGCCTCGGGATCACGGGGTCTCGGGTTCGATTCTTGGCTCAGTTGGGGATTTTCTGTGCCCGAGGACTGGGTGTTTGTGTTGACATTATCATCATCATCATCATTATCGTCGTCGTCATCATCATCATCATCATCATCATCATCATTCGTAATAGTGGCTAGAATGGGCTGTGTAAAAAAAAAAAAAATTGGATTGTGTAAAAGTTGGGACTTTGTACGGGCGCTGATGACAGCGCAATTGAGCGCACCGCAAACCAAACATCGGAAACCTCATGAGGCCGTTCGCGGATGATGTTGTATACGAAGAAGTCGAAGTGCAGGAAAATTGTAGCGAAATGCAGGAAGACTCGCAGAGGATAGACGCTCGGTTCTAGGATTGGCAGATGATCCTCAATATAAACACACACGCTACGTGTTGCTCATGAATAGGAGAAATGGCCCGTTATTATTTGATTAATCGAACGCAGAAAAGCCACCGGGGCCAATCGCATCGGTTAAATATCTGGGAGTATGCGCAGGAAGTGACTTAAAATGATACGACGAAATAAAACCAATCGAAGGGAAATCACATGCAAGGCTGATCATAATTGGGGGAATCCTCAAGAAGTGTAGTGTAACATCGAAGGGGGTAGGTAAGAAATCCCTCATTTGACCGATACTTGAACATTACTTTTGTATTTGGCATCCGCACCAGACAGAATACATAGAGGAAACAGTGAAGATCAAAAGAAGAGCAGCGACAGTGTCACTGCAACTCCAGTGGCTGACTCTGTAAGAGAGGTTTCGTGGATCACAGAGTGTTTTACGGTCCAGATTCCTAGAGCCTAGGTTCTCAGGAGAACCAGCCAATGTACTGCTCCCTCCAACCAATATCTCGAGGAAAGATCGTGAAGGTACAATTACGGTCGCGCTGCGCTCCAAAGGCGTGCGATCACGTTTAATGTGGATGCAGCCCGGCGATGTCCTAGGAGTGGCGTTGAACCGCCCGATAGGTGGCAGTGGTGTCAAGCGTTATCAACGTCGCCCTATTGATCATAGCTCAACGAACCACTGTGTTTGGTAATCAGCGCCCAAAGGAAAGGAATGGTTTCACTGACGCCCTTTATGCCACCGTCTAAGGCCTTTTCGTGTCGATTCTGAGCGTCAGTGTGTCTGAAATGTTTCTCTCGATCACCTATAAGAAAACATGGTGTTTTCAACGGTGGGCGTCGCGGCTCTGACCTCCATCGGAGAGGCGCCAAAAGAAGGGACGAAATGTGGGAAAGAGGGACTGTGACAACCTTCCTATCTTGAGACGCTTCTGCGGTGCCGTTGTGTAGAATTGTGGTGATATTTGATACCAATGTGATATCATTAACCGACCATACATGTCACGTAAACTGAACTGTGATTATTCTTCCACATGTGTCGACACCTTGGGTTTTCAAGCGTCGTCGAGCCCAAGAGTGACCTCGCAAGGCGCCACGGTTTTGCACCATTGCAGAGGAAGGTTGTATACATCTCTGAGCCAAATTTCAGAGTTATGCATCGGAATGAAAGACGATAACTATGTTCCGAAAGAGTGATCCTTTAATTCCGTTGCACAGTGTTCGTCTATGACAGGTTTGAGTCCAGTTGTGACGCATGGATCCTGTAGTCCAAAAATACCATGCTTTTACGTTTGATGTACATCTACATTTACATTCCGCAAGCCACCTTAGGGGTGTGTGGCGAAGGGTACTTTGTGTACCAGTGTCACCTCTCCATTTTTTCTGTTCCATTCGCGAATGGTTCACGGGAAGAACGATTCGTGATAAGCCTTTGTGCGGGTTCGGACGTCTCTAATCTATCGTCAAGGTCTTTTCGAGAGATATACGTAGGGGGAAGCATTGTGCAGACTAGCTCTTCTAAGAATGTACGCTCTCGCAATTTCAACATTGAAACGCCCCTCTCTTTCCGCGTCTGCTACTGTAGCTGACTGAGCATCTCGCATGTCCCTGATGCTTTTGCGCATACTAAACGAGTCTGATTAGATGGGTACATCACGTAACTAATAAGGAGGTACTGACTAGAATTGGGAAGAAGAGAATCTGTGACACAACTGACTAGAAGAAGGGATCGGTTGGTAGGACACGTTCTGAGGCATCAAGCGGTCACCAATTTAGTATTGGAGGGAAACGTATAGGGTAAAAATCGTAGATGGAGACCGAGAGATGGATACTCTAAGCAGATTCAGAAGGATGTAGGTTGCAGTAGTTATTCGGAAATGAAGAGGCTTGCACAGAATAGAGTAGCATGGAGAGCTGCATCAAACTAGTGTTTGAACTGAAGACCACAACAATAACAAACAAATCTGCTCTGTTTCTTTTATCAGTCCTATCTGGTACGGATCCCAGACTGACGAGCTACATTCAAACATTGGTCAAACGAGTGCTCTTCCTTTGTCGATGGACTATATACCCTGAGCATTTTTCCGATGAATCTCAGTTTGCTTTACCCACGATTAATTTTATATGGTCGTGCCGCCTCAAATCGCCCCGTAATCCTATTCCTACACTGTTGTGGCAGTAGATACTTCCACTGATTTTTCTGCAATTATGTAATCATACACTGGAGGGTGTTTCTGTGTAAGCATTAGCAGTACGTTACATTTGTTTGTGAGTTGATGGTCAATTGCCGACAAATTCTCTGCAGGTCTTCCTGCATTTCACTACAACTTTCTAGCGTTACGATTTTGCATTACCCCGCATTAAGAGCAAGTTACCACCCTTAGCAGCCAGCAGATATCTGCGGAAAACTGACCGAATTTTAATGCAGGTTTTACTGGACACAATTTCCTCATGGAAAACTGCATCATCTACGAAAAGCCCGAGATTGTGACTGGCCTTATCCACTATGTTATTGATGGATAACATGAACAGCAACAGTCTTCCCTTTGGCGACACTAGATTTTAGTTCTGTGTCCGTGGGCGATTTTCCATTCCCGATATCCTGCCGCACTCTGTCTGTAGGGAAATTTCCATCAAGTAGCTAACATAATTAATGTTGAAGCTTGCACTTATGAGCAGAATGTATTGAACGAAATACATACACACAGCAGATGCAGACATTTAGACACCTGTAACTTCTGCCTAAGGCAACAGAATGCAGCCAGCCGAAAACACAGCCCATTCAATGTTCTGAGTTGAAGCCAAAGTTGCCGACGGATAGCAAAAGGCTAATTGAATGTACCAGGTAAGTGATCGCAGGAGAGAATGGTCGCTCCGAGCTGTGGGAGCTCAGTTATACACTGAGTAGACGGAAGTCAAGGGATACCTCCTAACATCGTGTCGGACTTAGTTTTGCCCGGCGTAGCGCAGCAGCTCGACGTGGCATGGACTCAACAAGTCGCTGGACGTCTCCTGCAGAAATATTGAGCCATGCTCCCTCTATAGCCGCCCACAATTGCCAAAGTGTTGCCAACCATGGATCTCGTGCACGAACTGACCTCACGATTATGTCCCACAAATGTTCTATTGGATTCAAACCGGGTGATCTGGGTGGCCAACTAATTCGATGGAGTTGTCTGTAATGTTCTTCAAACACATTGCGAACAACAGCTTCCCAGTGATATGGCACATTGTCATCCATAAAACTTCAATGGTTTTTTGGGAACATGAAGCCCATGAATGGCTGTAAATGGTCTCAGTTGGTTCATTTGGACCAGAGGACCGGGTCCCTTCCATGTAAACAGACCCTATACCATCATCGAGCCACTACCTTGCACAGTATCTCGTTGACAACTTGGGTTCACGTGCTTGTGGGGTTCTGCGCCACACTCGAACCTGACCATCAGCTATTACGAAATGAAATCGACACTCATCTGACCAGGCCACGGTTTTCTAGTCGTCTAGCGTCCAACCGATATCGTCACAAGCCGAAGACAGGCGCTGTGGCAATGTCGTGCTGTCGCAGTAAGAACTCGCGACGGTCGTCTGCTATCATAGCCCATTAAAGCCGAATTTCGCCGCACTATCCTAACGGATACGTTCGTCGCAAGTCCCACATTGATTTCTGCAGTTTCTTTCACGCTATGTTGTTTGACTGTTACCACTGACAACTCTATGCAAACGCTGCTGCTCTCGGTCGTTAAGTGAAGGGCGTCGCCAGTCCATTGTCCGTGGTGAGAGGTAGTGCATAAAACGTGATTTTTTTCGGCAAACTCTTTACAATGAGGATCTCGGAATACTGAATTCCCTAACCATTTGCAAAACGGACTATCCCATGCATCTACCTCCAGCCACCACTTCACTTTCAAAGTCTGTTAATTCCCGTCATGTGGCCATAAACTATGTTGGGAACTTCTTCACATGAATCACTTGATTACAAATGACAGCTCCCCTTTTTTTTCCTCTATTTTGATTTCATTCCCCATCCCCATATGGGCGCGGGAGGGCTGGCAGCTGCACAATTTGCCACTCTTCAGCCGAATGATACAGTTAATAAACAGATGAAAACTATATAAAAGGCGATAAAAAGGGGTACATTAGAACATAATGAGGGGAGACAATGGGGGTTAAAATATACACTTTCAAGGAGACATTCATTGTGGGACAGTTAAAAAAGTCCACATAAAGATAAATGATACAGTTGGCGATTTGCGTAGCACATAAAATACACTGAAGTCACATGCACAAGTTAAAAGTTGGCCACAGTATTAAAACACACCAGAATGGTGACGCTTTAAAACGACTACATGAGATAGAGCACTCACAGCAAAGAATAAAAACTGCCGGGAGGGACCTGCCAGGGAAGGGGAGGGCTAAGAGGGCTAAGAGGAGGGAAAAGACGGAACAGGGGGGGGGGGGGCAGTGGGGGGGGGGCTGGAGGGGGGCAGGAGGAAAAGCAAAGGGGTCAGCGGCACACCAAGGGGCAGGAGACGGGCGGGGTGGGAGGGGGAGAGGGAAGGCAAATCAGGATGGACTACAGAAATGCAGAAGGGGTGCACTGGAAAGGGAGTGGCCATAGGAGAGAGGAAAAAACCGCTCAGGGGAAGGGAAAAGGAGGGGAGAGGGAGCCCTGAGGAGGGGGGAGGATGGTGAGTTACAGAAGGTATTGATATCAGGGTGAAACTCATAGGTACATTGGTAAAGGAGATGGAGGGTGTGGATACAATGATAAAGGTGCAGCAATGGGCTGGGGGTAGAAAGGATAGGAGACACCAGCGGATGGGGGGAATTGCGGATGATGTACAGGGTGGAGATGTGTTCAAGGAAATGGAGAAGACGTGGGAAGGCGATGAGTTCATAGAGGATCTTTGTGGGGAATGGGAGGCAGATACAGAAAGTGAAACAGAGAGCATGGTATTCGACGATTTGGAGGGCTTTATAGAATCTGGGTGGGGTGGAAATCAAGGTGATTCTGGCATAATAAAGGAGGGAATATATCAAGGATTTGTAGATGTGAAGGATGGTGGAAGGATGCAGTCCCCATGTCTGGGCAGTCAGAGGAGTTTCAGGAGGCGGAGTCCATTGTGGGCTTTGTGTTGCCCAGGAGATGGGGAGTCCAGGTGAGAGGAGAGTCAAGGGTGAGGCCAAGGTATTTTAAGGTAGGAGTGAGGTGGATAGGCGACCATAAATGGTACGTTAAAAATCGTGGGTCTGGAAGGAGTGGGTGGTATGACCTATGATGATTGCCTGTATCTTGGAAGGGTTGATGCGAATCCTCACTGGTTGCATCAGGCAGTGAACTGGTGGAGGTGGGTTTGAATGGTACTCGTAACTCCTCCAATGCACTGCCCTTTTATGCCTTGTGACACGATGCTACCGCCATTTGTATGTGTGCATAGCGCTATCTCATGACTTTTGTCACCTCAGTGGAGACAGTCCATGGTCACGGAGTCCTGCCACGTGACATGTCGTGTAGTCTGGGTGGCGTGGCTGCTTACGAGGGCGCTGTTCGCAGACGGTGGCGCCACTGGTGGTGACGGCTCCGGCTAATAAGCCGTCGACACACGGACCGTGCTGTCGAACATTAACGTTGAGCGTGCCAAGCTCAACGTGCTGCTGAACGCTCAGGAACGATGCGACTTGTGCATACGGTACGTGGGCCACAACGTGGTATACGCGATCGCAACGCACTCCAGCGGCAGTTTGAGGGATGTTTCTAGTTCATAAATCATACTGTTTACTCAACAGGCGCGCGTAAAATTCCCACGTTAGCTCTATTAAAACGCACATTTCCTCCATCGTCCACGAAAAGGAAAGTACCATGTCCAATCAATAAGGACACAGGCTTATAAAAGTTCCATTACAAACAGTGCGCTACAAATTTGGAACACTTCTCCGCAGAAGATAAACATTATTTCATCATTCCCACATTTTAGTAAAACCCCAAGGTCAGTCTTACTTGATCACTGTTCCTACACAATAGCAGAATCTTTGCAACATGTGAATTACGAAGCGTAAAAGAAAAAGGAGCAAAATATCTTTATACCAGTAGCGCAAGCTGTCCTGTAGAGCCGGCCGGGGTGGCCGAGCGGTTCTAGGAGCTCCAGTTTGAAACCGCGCGACCGCTACGGTCGCAGGTTCGAATCCTGCCTCGGGCATGGATGTGTGTGATGTCCTTAGATTAGTTAGGTTTAAGTAGTTCCAAGTTCTAGGGGACTGATGACCTCAGAAGTTTAGTTCCATTGTGCTCAGAGCCATTTTTTGTCCTGTAGATTAAGCCAGTCGAACAAAGTCACCCCTCAAAAACTGGTGAACTTATATTTACATAACATCAAATATTATAGCATATGCTTGTATTAAACTGACCATAAAGTATCAGAACCTAATAAAAACGCGAATGTTAGGAAAAAAAATTTGGAAGTGTTAAGAACCGAACCACTGTCTCAACAAAAACTAAGTGGAGGACAGTGATGCTATTCATTACGCTAAACCAACATGATGCTGCTTAGAATTTATCATATTATATTACCACTTACTGAAAACGTTAATCGTAGATAATTATGTTACTAATTGAAATTTAATTATAACAAACTGTACCAAGAAGAATGCGTTTTGGGTGGATCTTCTGTGTGTCGCTGCCTTCAAATAGCCTACTCTCATAATACGCAAGTTACAGTAAATTCTTTTGCCACGAATATGATGTTTCTCATTATTTTATTGGAACGAATCACACAACTAACAGCGGGTTTTCCAGAGATTCTCAATTTGCTGGTGCTCAGAAACGGCATATATACATGTAGGCTTGAAATGAATGCCAATATGGCGCCTCTCAACTCTGTACTGTGTGACGTAGGTGGCGTTGTTACATCTCATTGGTCAACGCTCAGACGCACGATCAGAATATCTGACATGCCAGATATTGCTCTGCACGTTCGGGAAGACTCCCGAGCGTGCTACTCCACGCTATGACGTCAGAAACTCGGCACGCTCAACGCTCAACGTTCGGATGCATGGTCCGTGTGCCGACGGCTTAAGGGTCGATCTCTGACAGCTACGATAGTTCCACGTCGCTGTCGGAGTCAGTTTTCTCATAGGAAAGTATGTCCACCTGACAAGATATTAGTCAGCCATCTTTCAGCACTGATCGCTTTGTGGCGCTGTAGAACCGGAAGAAACAGGAGTCGACAAAGAAGGGATAGAGGATTCAGTATTGGAATCAGAACTTAAAAGACCTTTCGATGACTTAACCCTAGTAATACCAACACATTTTCGATAATGCATAGTACCAAGGGGGGGGGGGGGGGCGGATACTTTGTGCCCATCAACATAAAAACTTAAAAAAAAAGAAATTTCGTTAAATGTGTTTAACTTTTATAAACAACGTAGTTTTAAATAGGTACAGATGCATAAATAGCGCACAGAAGCTGAAAATATCTTTTAGTACAATCTTAACAACACCAGCGATATTTCCGTAACATTTACAGTGAGTGGAGGGGTACTTTATGACAATGACAAAAAATTTAAAAAAGTACGAATTTTGCTAATTATGGTGAAAAAGGGTCCTGAACTTGAAAATATGAATATCATATCTATTGCAAAATGTCACATCCACTACTAAGACTTAAATTTTTGGGTTAAGTTTAACAGAAAAATTTAGATCAGTTACGGAATATGATATCAGAAAGCATTAAAACAATAACTATTTTTTCAAAATTTAAAAATATTCTGAAAAGGTGGGCACAAAGTGACCCACCTTGGTATCGCGAAGGTTAAGATCAAATACGGGAAATTCTAAAATCATTGGGGGAAGTGGCAAGAAAAGGACAACTCATGCTGGTGTGTGGAATGTATGTGAATGGCGATATATCGACAGACTTTCGGATAAATATAATTTCCACAATTCCGAAGGTATCAAGAGTCGACAAGAGCGAGAATTATCGCAGAATTAGGTTAACAGCTCATGCATCCAAGTTGGTGACAAGAATAAGATACAGAAGAATGGAAAAGAAAACTGAGTTTGGCTGGAGGAAAGGTAAAGGCAGCAGAGGAGCAGTTCTCACGTTGCGTTTGATAATGGAAGCGAGACTGAAGAAAACTCGAGACACATTCACATCGACTTGGAAAAAACGTTCGACTATATAAACTGGTGCAATATGTTCTAAATTCTGACAAAAATATGGGTTAGATACAGGGAAAGAAGGGTACTGTACAGTATGTACAACAACCAAGGGGGAATAATAAGCGTGGGAAACGAAGTGCTCAGGTTAAAAACGCTGTGAGACGGGGATGTACTCTTTCGCCCCTACTGTTTAATCTGTACATCGAAGAAACAATGACGGAAATAAAAGAAGGATTCAAGAGTGGAATTAAAATTCAGAATGAAAACATATCAATGAAAGTTCGCTGATGACATTGTTATCCTCAGTGAAAATGAAGAAGAATTATAGGATCTATTGAATGGAATGAACAGGATAATGAGTACAGAATATGGATTGAGAGTAAATCGAAGAAAGACGAAAGTAATGAGAAGCAGTAGAAATGAGAACAGCGAGAAACTTAACACCAGGCCTGATGGTCACGAAGCAGAAGAAGTTAAGGAATTCTGCTGCCTAGGCAGTAAAACAATCCATGACTGATGGAGCAAAGATGACATTCCTGACCAAGAGAAGTCTACTACTACCAAACATAGAACTTAATTTGAGGAAGAAATTTCTGAGAATGTACGTTTGGAGGACAAGACGGTATGGTAGTGAAACATGGACTGTGGGAACAGAAGAGAATCGAAGCATTTCAGATGTGGTTCTACAGAAGAAGGTTGAAATTAGGTAGACTGATGAGGTAAGAAATGAGGAGGTTCTCCGCAGAATGGACGAGGAAAGGAATGTATGGAAAACACTGACAAGAAGAAGGGGCAGTGTGGTAGGACATCTGTTAAGATATCAGGAAATGACTTCCATGGTACTAGAGGGAGCTGTAAATGGTAAAAGCTGAAAGGAAACACAGAGAGTGGAATACATCCAGCAAACAATTGGGGACGTAGGGTGTAAGTGCAACTCTGAGATGTAGACGGTGACATAGGAGATGAATTCGTGGAGTGCCTCATTGAACTAGTCAGAAGACTGATGACTGAAAAAAAAAAGAAGTAGTACAAGGCCGTCATGTGTTCCTCCACTTCTGACGTAAGCCATGGCAGTGAAGTGGTGTATATGGGCTAGCCGGTAGTAGACAATCAGAGCAGTGAGGAGGGTAGGCATGGAGACGTGACAGAATGACGGAAAGAAGCTGTGTTTGGACATGCTCACGCGCGCACAACGAGTGGAGTTGTCCGGTTTGTCGGTGTATCAACACGGCGCGCCCAACCTGTCTACGAGGAATGGTGTACCACTCGCAACCATGTAAGGATGTGTCGCAAAACGATCCAAGCCGATGGTGTCAAGAGACGATTTCCACACTTTGTCAATGACGTTCGGTTTCAAAGTGACAGTAGTTGCTGCTGTGCTGTCAATGAATGTAGGTTGATCTCCACCAGTTTCCGAGCGAAAATTGTGAAGGAAAGCCACTGTTGCACGTCTTCAGTGAGCCAAACAACACACGAACTATCTTTGAATTTTTTTTATTTTCTTTGTTGGTTTAAAGATTTTATTTATCTCATTTATTTAGTGAAATTTTTTAAGAAAAGTTAATAGAAGAGTTAAACTTCTAGTTTTATGTTTTCAAAACATATGCTTTCCCTAAGCTAAGTGGAGGCTGAGTGGAGGCATGTAGTGCGATCCGACGAGTAGCAGTTTCGTCTGGTTTCAAAAGTAAAACCTCCTGTGGCGTTGCTAGCTTTACAACAGTGCACTGAAAGCTTGTCCCCGACAGATGTGTGGGGTTCTCAGCCACGTATGTAACAGCTCACTGAAACAGGCCATTTTTCCCGGCAAACCGTAATGTGCTATGGTTAAGGGGAGGTACCGGCGAAATTTTAACCCGGTCGTAAAAAAAAATCGCAAGGGGCTGAAAAATCTGTTTCATAACACATCTTGGAATGTTGAATTTAGTGGGTAAATTCAATTTGATAAACAGAATTTTTCATCACTTTTAAATTTCAGATTTTTTAAAAAGTCAACATTTTTCAAACCCATTACGTGGAGTTGTTGGTTATCAAGGAATGAATTCACAAAAACCTTGTGAGCCAAAATTTTTTAAAACTGATGGAGAAGTAACATTTTTTCGATTCGGCCATTTTGATTTTTTCAAAGAAATTGAAGTACAGTGACCTTTTTAACACTATATACATACGAAAAGTGCAGACAAATTATAAAAACCCTGATACGTTTGAAAATTGTATTCTTTATTTTCAATTTACATATTACACCCCACGCGCACCGTATATGTGTGAATAATATGCAATTACATCAAAACAGCCCAGCGCCGTAGCTTACACCAACACGTTCAAGTATAGCTTCTTCTCTCTGGTGTTCAGCAAAATCAAATTTTCGACGAACTTCTTTGCATTTTTCAAATTTTTCACTTCATCTTACTGCAACGCCACTTTCTCCTTCTTTCTGATGCTTATTTTGTTCGATAAGCATATTTGAGTCCTAATTTTGTCATAATCTCATAAATAAATCTGTGAGACCCAACATTATATTCACAAACACTGCAGAAGCTGCTACTTTTACTCTCTTTGCAGAGACGTACGTCTCCTTGTCGCACCTGTTCCATATAACGTTGTGTAAGCGCTCATTAGCATTTTGTGGTAAACATCGGGCACATCCTATTAGTAGTGATTCATCAATCAAGCGAGTATACAGAGGTAGTATTTCATTCAAACAAAATTGATTTATTGATATTTTTGTATTAGAATCATGAGGGCCAGGCTCAATGTCTTTTGCCAATGCTAACTGATAAAAACACAATGATGACTGTCTTTTAGGGCAGTGAGAATGCCAGTAACAGCGTTATGACATATTGATGCTTATATTGCATCTTTCATATTCTGTAAATAATAAATTAGCTGAGACTATTGCAATTGTAAAATGTTAATCATATCGAAAAGTATTTTTATACCCAACTTTATATAATTTCTGTTTCTACGTATTGCTTTTTTGGAATATTCTGCAGGTTTTTTCACTATCTGTGTCATACCTGCATAGACCCTGAAAAAAGTAGGAGTATATTTCGCGATATAAATATTGAAAATCGATAAGCAGATGTATGTATACATCTATATGTGCCGTACACAAGAGATTTTGTGTAAACATACATTCAGTACTTTTTTGCAACATGATTCATAAATTCTTCCTTTTGTATTTCATGATTATCTCCATAAATCTTCAACAAGAGGGCGTGATTTTAAAGCTTTTGAATCACCATCTGAGAGCATTTTGGTGTATCGAAATCCATAGCTTTCGCTTCGTTTCCATATAAAGGATGTTTATTTTAACTGAAGACATTGAAAACTACACATCGGATCAAAGAAAGTTATACTTCCGATTTCTTTCTCTCGGAGGGGGACATCGAAAGGTACCACACTCGATCAGCCACTCGTGCGTGGACGGCGGCCGGAAACTTTGAAATTTTCGATGGGAACCCCCAATTTTTATTACAGATTACGATTCTACGGCAAAACCTACATACGTTTTGTCTGAAGCATTTTCTTCGTTTCGCCACAGATGGTGCTGTAGTCATAGGTATAGAAATGGATACACAATCGTAATTTACAACATGCTACTCAGTGGACCTTGGATATCCAGTGGGACCCCTCTTCTCCATGCTGCGAAGGAAGCGCAGGCCGGTATTTCATTGCTTATAATTGGAAATCCCATTCGCAACGTTGTATTCCTCCGACATATCGAACAAGGGACTACACGACGCGACACTGTGCCCGTGGGTCGAGGAGAAGGCTACTCAACTTTTCCAATTATAGTAAGTGTTCAAACCACCAACTTAAATATACTAAGTGATCCCCTTTTCAAATGACCGTACATAGGAAAGAAGCATATCTGCAGGAGTATCAGCACATGCGTTTCTGATGCGGTCGACCGTGTCTTCATGGCCTGTTGACACGCGTTGGTATACCTCATCTTTTAAATATCCACATAGAAAAAAAATCCAGTGGCCTCAAATCCGGCGACCTACCGGGACAATTAATATAATAGAGCCACCTCTGCCGATCCATCGACCAGTGTAAATAACGTCTAACACATAGCGTGCTTCAGTTGCTCAATGCGCAGGGCAACCGTCATGCTGAAACCACATACGTTATCGAACGTCCAGAGCAACATCCTGCAGTAGTACTGGTAGTTATTGTTCCAAAAACGCACAGTATTTGCCTCTATTCAATGTGGGTCGATAAAATACGGACCAGTGAATCTGTTCCCCATGATGCCATAACATCCGTTGACCGTCCAAGGATATTGATAATCAACTTGCCATAACCAGTGGGGATTTTCTACACTCCAGTAATGCATATTATGCCGGTTAACGCTACCATGATTTGTGAATGTAGACTCATCGAAAAATCGTACATCGGCATAGAACGTGGGGGTCGTTTTGCATTTGTTGACAAGCCCCTTCACAAAACACTCCCAATTATGGAAATCGTCGCCATAAAGTCCTTGATGCAGTTATTTGTTGACATGCCCCTTCACAAAATACTCCCAATTATGGAAATCGTCGCCATAAAGTCCTTGATGCAGTGACACATGGTATGGATGATACTTGTGTCGATGAAGCATCGTGACAATACTACCTACGGACGTACCGGAAGATGCAAAGCTAGTTCTTTTAGCTGATGATACAAGTGTAGTAATCACACCCAACAAACAAAAATCGCTGAGGAAATTGCAGATAATGTCTTCCAGAAAATTATTGAGTGATTGAATCTTAGTAAAACACAGTATATACAGTTTTGGACAGTAAATGCCGTAACATCATTAATAAATATAGAGTTTCAACAGAAGTCTATAACAAATGCAGAAATACCAAATCTCAGGTGTGCATTGATGAAAGGTTGAACGGGAAGAAAGAATTTGATGACCTATTGAAAGGTCTGAATTAGGGTTATTGCAAATTTTAGTGATAAACTTATATGTAATTTAGCTTACTATCCCTGTTTTCATCGATCGCTACGGTCGCAGGTTCGAATAGTGCAGGGGCGGGCAGGAATCCTGCTCATGTGCGGTGCACTTGCACGCGTGCAGTTATCAGGTGTTCCGCGTGCACACAGGGGCAAGCTGGCCACCCGCTTATCTCCCTTCCCCACCATACCTTCTGTCCGCTCCTTCCTCTGTTATGCGTTTTGATTCCTAGCTTGCTTTATTGAGTGAATGAATAAGGTTAGTAGGAGTGCTTGAAAGAAATCATGGTTTGAAAGAGTGGCTATTACCTACGATACGTTTTATTTAATTATCACAGGTGGAGTTTACAATACGCTTAATATCTGGAACAAAATTTCTACATACAGACAAACACAAACAGTTACGTAAATTTTCATCACTGATGTTTGCTCTTAACCAAGACTTATTAGTTCAGCAAATGGTTTTCCAGCTCTCGCTATATTAAGCGCAGTCTTATAACTTGCACATACCGCTGGGCTATTATTGTTGTCGTCCTGAAAACTTGAAAACAGTGCTTCATAAAATGTTAAATCAGTTAGATGAGAGACATGACGAGAGAAAGTCGCAGATCTCTCGTGACAACAGCAACTACGACAAATTCAAATGGCTCTGAGCACTATGGGACTTAACTGCTGTGGTCATCAGTCCCCTAGAACTTAGAACTACTTAAACCTAACTAACCTAAGGACATCACACACATCCATGCCCGAGGCAGGATTCGAACCTGCGACCATAGCGGTCGCGCGGTTCCAGACTGTAGTGCCTAGAACCGCTCGGCCACTACGGCCGGCCAACTACGAGAGATTCATCTGGTATCGTCAGATCGCTCTTCTTAAGCTCAGTCAATTCCCCATCCGCTCAGAATCCGACAATAAATTGTACTCGTCCTTGTGAAATTTATTATAATGGCCTTCAATACTAAACTTCCGTTGACCAGCGAGAATACTGCCACATATTAAACATTTCGAATTTTCACGTTTTTGCACAAAGAAAAAATGATTCTCCAATTACTTTTTAAAATATAGCAAATCTCCACTTCTCCGTTTCTTGAAATACAACGTTCACTACATAGTGCTCGCTTCGCATCAACGTCCGCAGCTTAGTCTGGTACTACACTGCCGCAACCTGCCGGCTGTCGCCACAGCCCCGGTCGACGCCTGCACGCGAGTAGCACACGTGCAGCGCTGTGCGCTCATGAGCCGCGTGCAACGTTTGCCCGCCCCTGGAATAGTCTCTTCTAGATGTGTGTGGGTACATAGTGCACCCAGTAATCGAAATAGGCCGGCCGGAGTGGCCGTGCGGTTCTAGGCGCTACAATCTGGAGCCGAGCGACCGCTACGGTCACAGGTTCAAATCCTGCCTTGGGCATGGATGTGTGTGATGCCCTTAGGTTAGTTATGTTTAACTAGTCCTAAGTTCTAGGAGACTGATGACCTCAGAAGTTAAGTCCCATAGTGCTCAGAGCCATTTGAGCCTATTTTCATGCACTGCTTTCGAATGGCATCATATTTTGGGGTACCTCATAATTAAGGAAAAAAGTATTCATTGCGCAAAAGCGTGTAATAAGAGTAACTGAGGAAGCCCACTCAAGATCATCTTTGTTATTAACAATCCAATTCGAAAGTAGCTACAACACGAGGTTATATCTAACTTAGGGACGGAATTACCTCGAAGAGAACGGTCTGTTGACACACAGTCAACACGGATTTAGAAAACATCGTTCTTGTGAAACATAAGTAGCTCCTTACACACACGAAGTGTTGAGTGCTTACTTTTGACAAGGGATTTCAAATTTATTTCGTATTTCTAGATTTCCAAAAGACTTTTGACACTGTACCACACAAGTACTTGTAGTAAAATTGCGTGCTTATGGAATATCGTCTCAGTTATGTGATTGGGTTCGTGATTTCTTGTCAGAGAGGTCACAGTTCGTAGTAACCGACAGAAAGTCATCGAGTGAAACAGAAGTGATTGCTGGCGTTCCTCAAGGTAGTGTCATAGGCTCTCTGCGGTTCCTTATCTATATAAAAGATTTAGGAGACAGTCTGAGCAGCCGTCTTAGGTTGTTTGTGGATGATGCTGTCAAAAATCAAATGGCTCTGAGCACTTTGCGATTTAACATCTGAGGTCATCAGTCCCCTGGAACTTAGAACTATTTAAACCTAACTAACCTAAGGACATCACACACATCCGTGCCCGAGGCAGGATTCGAACCTGCGACCGTAGCAGCAGCGCGGTTCGGGACTGAAGCGCCTAAAACCGCTCGGCCACAGCTGCTGGCATGATGCTGTCGTTTATCGTCTAGTAAACTCATCAGAAGATCAAAACAAATTGCAAAACGATTTAGAAAAGATATCTGAATGGTGCGAAACTTTGCAATTGACCCTAAACAATGAAAAGTATGAGGTCATCCACATGAGAGCCAAAAGGAATCCGTTACACTTCGGTTACACGATAAATCAGTCAAAAGTAAAGGCCGTAAATTCAATCACAAACAGTTTCCATTGGAAAGAACAGATAGAAAATGTTGTGGGCAAGGCAAACCAAAGGCTGCGTTTTATTGGCAGAACACTTGGAAAATGTAACAGACCTACTAAAGAAACTGCCTACACTACGCTTGTCCATCCTCTTTTGGAGTACTGCTGCACGATCTGGGATCCTTACCAGGTAGGATTGACGGAGTACGTCGAGAAAGTTCAAAGAAGAGCAGCAGGCTTTATATTATCGAGATTGGGGTGGACACCATTAAAACAAAGACGTTTTTTGTTGCGACGTAATCTTCTCACAAAATTTCAGTCACCATCTTTCTGCTCCGAATGAGAAAATATTTTGTTGATGCCGATCTACATAGGTAGAAACGATCATCATAATAAAATAAGGGAAATCAGACCTCACGCGGAAGGATATAGGTGCTCGTTTTTCCGTGCGCTGTTCGAGAGTGGAATATTAGTTGTTGTGAAGATGGTTCGATGAACGCTCTGCCAGGCACTTAAATGTGATTTGCAAAGTATCCATGTAGATGTAGAAAGGCGGGAATTATACCACCGGAAAAGTCTTTGGTCACTTATCAAATAGTATAAAAAGTCTGACAGATAGCCAGCCAGCATTTAAAAACAAAAGAATTTCTGAATGGCAATTCCTTCTACTCAGCATATGTATTGTTACACATTTTGCCTCCAGGACAGTGATTAACTTGAATATTACATAATTATTAATTTTTCTCGTTTGTTTTATCTTTTTCTCTTTCCAAAACCTCTTCCTTCTTTATATATGAAGATAGTAACTGTTCTCGAAAGAACAGATACTATTGATGACCGTGAAGCTCATCTAGAATAAATGATAATTAATTGAAACCCTCAGCAGCCGATAGATGTTGTTGATATGCCTCAATGGGGACAGCTGAAAATGTGTGCCCCGCCCAGGACTCGAACGCGGGATCTCTTGCTTATATGGCAGGCGCTCTATCCATCTAACCCACCGAGGACACAGATTAATAGTACGACTACAGGGACTTATCCCTTGCACGCTTCCCGTGAGACCCACATTCCCAACTGTCCTCAATCCATATACGTAATGCGCCTAATAGATATTTGCCCATCCACTCATTACTCGCACACACTAAGGTGACGATTCCCGTAAGAGTTCGGGCAACCTGTGCGCGTTCGCACAGACGAAGGTCAATGGCTTGGTAGCCTTTAACTATACGGGGTGTTATAAAAAGGTACGGCCAAACTTCCAAGAAACATTCCTCACACGCAAATAAAGAAAAGATGTTATGTGGACATGTGTCCGGAAACGCTTAATTTCCATGTTAGAGCTCATTTTAGTTTCTTCCACCTGCTCTCAATGGAGCACGTTATCATGATTTCATACGGGATACTCTACCTGTGCTGTTAGAACATGTGCCTTTACAAGTACGACATAACATGTGGTTCATGCACGATGGAGCTCCTGCACATTTCAGTCGAAGTGTTCGTACGTTTCTCAACAACAGATTCGGTGACCGATGGATTGGTAGAAGCGGACCAAGTCCATGGCCTCCGCGCTCTCCTGACCTCAACCCTCTTGACTTTCATTTATGGGGGCATTTGAAAGCTCTTGTCTACTCAACCCAGGTACCAAATGTAGAGACTCTTCGTGCTCGTATTGTGGACGGCTGTGATACAATACGCCATTCTCCAGGGCTGCATGAGCGCATCAGGGATTCCATGCGACGGAGGGTGGATTCATGAATCCTCGCTAACGGAGGACATTTTGAACATTTCCTGTAACAAAGTCACGCTGGTACGTTCTGTTGCTGTGTGTATCCATTGCATGATTAATGTGATTTGAAGAGATGTAATAAAATGAGCTCTAACATGGAAAGTAAGCGTTTCCGGACACATGTCCACATAACATATTTTCTTTCTTTGTGTGTGAGGAATGTTTCCTTAAAGTTTGGCCGTACCTTTTTGTAACACCCTGTATATGAAGATATTTAACTGTTCTCGAAAGAAAAGATACCATTGATGACCGTGCAGCTTCTCTAGAATAAATGATAATTAACTGAAATTGGGAATGTGGGTCTCATGGGAAGAATGCAAGAGATAAGTCCCTGCAGTCGCGCTATTCAGCTGTGTCCTCGGTGGCTCAGGTGGACGGTCGGCTCTCAGCCGTGGCAGCGTGCGGACGGCCCCGCGCGCCGCCCAGTGCTCCGCTGCCGACGTTGTTTACTTCCGCGTCGTAGCTTTAAGGCTTGTGTCCCTCCACCGTGAACAACAAGTCGAGCGCTTACCGCCGTGCGACCCTTAAAGTTTCCTTCCCAGCTGAACATGCCCGACCACGTGCACGTGTAGTTGAAACGTTCCTACGTGAAGAAGTTCGTTTAGATCCTAACCACGTTCTCGGAATCCATTTTTCGATCACGAGTAGTGTCGTTTATATTGAAATGACAAACACCGAGGTGTGTGAAGATGTTATTCGCCGACATGCCAATGGACTTAAGTTCGAATACTCTGATGGTCACGTCGGAGCTATAACACTTGAACTCGTCGAGTATGGTCAACGCACGATTAGGGTGTTTGAACAACCTTTTGAAGTGCCGAAGGAAGAACTTGTCTCTGCGTTACAACCATACGGTAACGTCATCGGTTACGTAGAGGAAAAATGGCAAATCTTCACGACCTACCATGTCCTTAATGGTGTGCGTCAGGTCAAAACTGAACTGAAAAAACATATACCATCATACCTGACAATTGGCGGGGTGCGAGCCATTGTCATGTACGACGGCAAACCCCGAACATGTGCGGGTTGTGGAAAAGAAGGCCACGTCATATCCGCCTGCATGCGACGCCGCCTGATCCAGACGCCGGTCGGCGAGGAAGCATCCCCAGTGGTGATCACTCAGATCCCTGTCACATATGCCAAGGTTGCCCAGGATGGTAGCACCTCTACACAGGGTCTTCCTGCCCCGTTGACGTCGTCTGATCAGGTAGATGCAACCGCTACTGAGATTCCTTATGAGGTGCCACAGAAGCCAGATCCTGACCTGCCGAATGTTCGCAGCACGGTGACTGCAAATGCTACTGAGATGGACGTTGATCCGGAAGTGGTACCTACTTCTGCTTTCCTTCAGACTGGTCCGGAGTCAGACGAAAGCCAACCGCAATCGAACTCTGAACGACATGTTCGAAAACAAGGATCGCCACGAAAGGGAAAGAAACGTAGCCATACACCCCCTGATGAATCCATTCTACGGATGGACACCAGGGATGCAGACCCGAAGATGAACGACAAACCGCTCTTTGATGACCAAAAGTCTGATGCGAATGACCCCCCACAGGCGACCACTGGCAATGAACACCCCTCCTTACCGGCGCCGTCGCCCCCACAGGTCGACGTTGAAGAGAGCCTATCCGCTGAGCCGAAAACTACGTCTCCTCTCCACGTGGATGATGTGCACAGCCGATGTCCTACCGCAGTATCAGTCTCCTGGGCAGACGACGTGGAGATCGAAGGGACTGGGGTGGACGCTGCTGATGATGGGGCGCCCCCATCGGTTGCGCCCGCGCCCGCAAACTCTCCACAATAGCAGCCTCTTCAGCGGACCGGCAAGATCGACGACCTCTCGCTCCTGAAGAAGAAGCCCCACCTGTGCCTGTGGGGCTCCAACACCAGCATTATCGTGTCGCAACGATTAACCTCGCGACCATTCGTGCACCTCACAAACTAGCGCTGCTCCGCGATATGATTTATGATGCGGGCATAGATATTGCGCTTTTTCAGGAAGTGAATGTCGCCGATTTTTCACCACCACATGGCTTTACGGAGCATCTTTCTCCCGCTTCGGACACCGGTAGTGGTGTTGCCATCATCTTACGAGAAGGTCTTCCTCCCCAACGGCAGAGATATGGCCCTTACTCTCTTTGGTGTACGCATCGTCAACATTTATGCGCCGTCGGGCTCCAGCTACCCTCGTGAACGCAACGCCTTCTTCGTGAATGAAGTTACACCCCTTTTTATGGGACCACACGATGACTGGGTCATGGGTGGAGACTTCAACTGCACCCACCGACCTCAGGATCAATTGCCGCGTCACTCACCATGCGCAGCTCTGGAAACAGTCGTCACGCGACTACAATTTGTCGACACGTGGAGACATATTCACGGTGATTTTTTGGGCTTTACGTACTACACTACTCACTCCTCTAGCCGACTGTATCGCATCTACATCTCGCGATCCCTAATTCAACACACTCGACAGGCTGAAATCTGGCCTGTTGCTTTCTCAGATCATGAGGCTTACTTCTGTGATGTTGTTCTCACAAGACAGGCAGTATGGCACGGACGTGGTTTATGGAAACTGAACACGGCACTTCTTAATTCACCTGATTGTCGATTTCTAATAGAAGACACTTGGACCACATGTAATAGACGCCGTCCCACGTATCCGTCTACCATACCCTGGTTGATCCAGTGTGCAAAACCTGCTCTTCGAAAAACTTTGACCCGGTATGGCAAGGATGTTGTCGTCTGGAGGAAGAGCACTATGGACTTTTACTACAGGATCCTACGAGAATGCTCCACGACGCCAGCCTCCCCTGAGCGCCATACAAGGATGAACCTTGCTAAGACCCAAATCTCCAATCTAATGCGAAGGCATTTGGAAGGAGCGAGAGTACGATCTCGTACTGCTGATCGCATGCCTCATGAACATCCGTCGATGTACCATATCATCCAAGAACGCCAAAATCGACGCCGAAAATTGATTCACGTCCTAACAAACCAAGAAGGGCGTCGCTGCGTAACCCAATCTGCAATAGGGAATGTGCTTCACGCGCACTACTAGCAGCTCTACGCCGCAATTCCACATTCCCCAGAGTTGATCGAGGAAGTCTCAGAGCTCAACTTCGGTGGTATCCCAGGAGATGCGGCGATTGACTTGATGTCAGAGGTGACTGATGATGACGTCCGCGATGCGATCCGGGCAGGAACCATCAATCGCTCCCCAGGACCCGACGGTCTTCCCCTCGAATTTTATCGCACCTTCCATGTTTTGTTAGAGTCCACCTTCACCTCCATCTGTCGGGAACTGATGTCTCGGGAAGTACCTGTGCCGGACGCTTTCATGGAAGGAATTATTATTCCTGTACATAAACCGCATGGAGGCAACAATATCAGTGATTATCGTCCCATCACCCTCCTTAACAGTGATATGAAAATCTTCACTCGCCTTTTGGCGGCACGACTTAAAAACGTTGCCCGATATGTTGTGTCGCCAGACCAAGCATCTTTGGGAGGGGATAATAATATCCGCACAGTTTTATGCCGTTACCCAGGAACAACGCCTCTCTGGGGCACTTGCGTCTTTGGACTTTAGTCAAGCTTTTGATAGGGTTGACCATTCGTTCCTTATGGCCGTTCTCCACCATATTGGTTTCCCAGTCGCCATTATCACGGTATTGATCCGCCTTTTGCGGGGTGCCTCATCCAGGATTATGTACAATGGCAAACTCACTCCTCCGATAACAATAGGTCGATCCGTAACTCAAGGTTGCCCTCTATCAGCGATTTTGTACGCCTTTTCCTTGGAATCCTTGCTAAGTGGACTAAGACAACGTTTGCTAGGGTTGCCCATAGATTGCTACCGATTTCGTTGCACGGCCTATGCTGACGATGTAGTCATCTGTTTACGTAATGCCGACGATGTTCGAGTTGTTTTGACGTGGGTAGCGACTTATGGTGAGGAGTCGGGTAGCTCTTTAAACGTACGTAAGTCACAAGTTATGTTCATTGGCACGGGACTTCCCGTGGAGTGCGTTACATCTCTCACCACCGTTGATACCATTCGCTGTTTGGGAATAGATTTTTCATCTGATCTCCGGCGTTCAGCCACCATCAACTGCCGACGCCTCCTTTTAATGATCAGAGAAGGTCTTATGGACCATCGCCTTCGATCCCTAGATATTCTCCAGCGAGCTCGGTATGTCAATATATATATCGCATCCCGAGTTCCCCATGTAGCACAAGTCCCACCTTTCCCGCTTACTGTGGCACTTCGCATGTTGGCAGCGATGGCATCTTTCGTCAGCTCTGGGCTGTTGTTCAAAGTTAACTATGCAACCCTTACTCTTCCCCGTGAACAAGGTGGGATAGGTCTGTTTCACGTGTTGGATAGAGCTCGCGCCCTATTTGTCAGCTCCCAGATGACGGTATGGACACGTTGCCCAACGAGCCTCACTGGTCTCCTCCTGTCGGCATACTCGCCGGTCTCACTGTCAGCCCCAGTGATGATCTCGGATGTTCCGGCCCAGTTCCATTATATACGGTACTTCTTTCTGGAACTCAGTTATCTACGCCTCACCTTACCAAGACAGCTTTTACTCAAGAAAAAAGGCAGTGTACAATGTCCTCCAATTAGGTCGTCCACCTAACCCGATTGAACTAAAGTTCCCCCAGGTTAACTGGCGTCATGTATGGCGCGCGGTGTTCGCCTGTTACCTTGACACGAATGTTCAATCTGTCTGGTACATAACTGTCAATGGTAAGCAAATCAACCAATTTCGCCTTCATCGTATCCACCTCGCCCAATCACCTCTATGCTCCACGTGTGGAGTGCCAGACAATGATGAACATCGGTTTGTTTGCGGACCGGCGGCGGAGGTTTGGCACTTGGTTCGACGTTTTGTGGCTTTTCTAACGCGGGACATTCCGGATCGGATTACTCCCCTTTCATTATTACATCCGGAACGTGACTATTTTCCTCGGACAAAGACCAATGCTGTGAATTGGATTCGCGGACATGCCATTCACTACTTATTTGGACAAACTGCAGACTCTGTACTCGATTTTTGGACATACCTCAATGACCGTCATTATGTCGTTGTCCGTCACCCAAAATACAGACAATTTTTCTCGAACTTCCTTGGGAGTGCTTTCCACGAGCCGCCTCGCAGCTGGAATGTGTTAAGCCAAGAGAGAAGAAGGTTTCCTGTTTGAACCAATGAACATTTCTGAACAATTGAACGGAACACATCAATTTCGAGAAGACGTGACTCAACATATTACCAGCGGGGCGCAGAAGGCCTCTGATCAATTACACAAAAAAAATAAACAAAAAAAGTAAAAATAAAAATAAAAATAAAATTCAGAAAAAGTAAGATTTTGTTTTGTTTGTAAGGATAGCCCTAACCTTGAATTCCCATATTTCCCCTGGTCTATAGGCAGCCCTCTGGGGTAGGTTTAGTCAGGAGCCAACGCCTGAAGTGGGCCAGATTTTTTTTGTTATAGGATGAAAAGTGGCGGTGGCACTTAGTTTCTCTTTTTTTTCCTAAGGGGCTTTCAAGCAAGAGAGAGACAAAAAAACAAAAAAAGCTGAAAAAAATTTAAAAAATTAAAAAGAAGAAAAAAAGGTGGATAGAGTGTCTGCCATGTAAACAGGAGATCCCGAATTCGAGTCCCGGTCGGGGTACACATTTTCAGCTGTCCCCATCGAGGTTATCAACAACACCTATCGGCAGTTGAGGGTTTCAATTAATTGTCATTCTTCCTTCTTTGGGTGTATTCCTCTTTTCCTTTGCTCGACCCATATTTTATCTGTTTTTTCCCCTTTCTGTTACTTCAAAATTCGTGTTCATAATTTTGTTTCTGAGTTTGTCTCACATTTGTCATTTGAATAATCCGTGCTTGTTTTAGGTCTTCTTGAAAAATAATTTTTTTCATTGAAGTGTTTAGTACATCAAAAATCCTCTTTGTGAGTCTATTGTTGTACATTCCTTGTATGTGTCCATACAATGTTAGTATTCGTTTTCTGATCATGTCTGGGAGCCTACCTCTGTGTGCATATAATCCTTTGGTTGGTCTCTTCATCCATGTAACTTCTCTGTGTGCTGCACCAACGATTGTTCTGAGGATTTTACGTTCTACTTCTTTCTGTCTCTGTGATGCCTGATGCTCCGATTGCGGTCGTTTCTGATGGATAGAGTGCTTCTGGCAGTTCAACTGTACTGTTGTGCCTGAGTTTGGCCTCTCTTGTCTGACCCAATATGTAACTCGAAAGGGTCTGAGATTTCTCCCACAAATTTGATTTTGGATGTGGTGTCTGTAAGCGTTTGTTGCATGAGTGTCCTAGTTCTTCTGTCTATTCCATATTCTTCTAGTGTGTCGAAGAGAGTCTGCCTGTCTAAGAAGTCGAAGGCCTTCTTAAAGTCCACGAAAGAGACTACAGTTCTGTTCGTGTCTTTTTTCTAAGCCGTTTCACTTCCTAGCTACCTGAAGACCGACCGTCCGCTTACGTCCCTTTGGTGTCTAGACCACAACTGTCCCTCCGCCCGCCTCCGGCCGCGTCCCGCGTGTGCCGAGCACCCTCGGTCGGTTCCCTTTCCCAAAGCCACCCACCTGATTGGTTACAGCTCATTCTACATTATTTTACATTTTAACATATTTAAATAATCAGAGCTTGACCACTTTCACGTTCTAAATAAACTAACAATAATATCCATTACATAATGAACACTAAATTCTTTTACATAAAACCAATACAATTTCCTTCCTAACTTTGAATGTCACGGTCAGTAGCTTCGCACCAATGTGCTTTCTAATAAACAAATGAAGAACAAAAGTAACTACTATGCACTAAACTTTACAACAAATATTCTATTACCTAATGATTCAATAAGGTGTCACACTGTCATCATTCAATGTGTTTTGTGTGGAGGAAATGATGATCCGATGCTTAACTGAAAATACTGATAATTTAAATTCATTGTATCTTTTAAACAAATAAAGCTACAGAGTTGATATTTACAACGTTTGTCATTTTAATGGTGCGCTTCTACATGTAATGTCGATCGTTAAGATCGTCCAAAGCGTTCAGATTTTAGCATTCAGGTCTTTGTTCCAAATCTTGTTAATTTAAATTTAACACTAAGTCCTAAACTATTATAGATATGATCAATATTCAAGTTTTATTGGGATCACCATGAAAATTTATGAAGGCTGGTAGATTAAAGTTACTGTGGCTTCATTCCCTGAATTACTACAGAATTAAATAGTTTTCATAAATGTTTCCCTTTATGGCCGATCTTAGGTCCGCCATACTTAACACTGCTACGTCTCCCTGGCCACAAACGGCCTCTACGGGGTTCCCGTATGACTTGTCTGTCTCACTCGCACACTACAGTGCCTTGGCCTCATTTAGCACAATAGACGCCTGTGAATTTCCCGATCTCGTGGCGCATCTGCGCTCTTTGTGGCACACGTTCCTGGACGACAGGGTTCGTTTCACAATTCCTGAAGGCTGACTCTTTCGGCCATATATTTAAATGAAAGCGCAGTGCTCTTTAACTCGCATACCTCCGCTTCATAACATGTTGGCGTGGCATATGTTATGAAGTAGCACCCAAGTTTACAAGACACAAATTCATAATACAGGGTGATTCAAAAAGAATACCACAACTTTAGAAATTTAAAACTCTGCAACGACAAAAGGCAGAGCTAAGCACTATCTGTCGGCGAATTAAGGGAGCTATAAAGTTTCATTTAGTTGTACATTTGTTCGCTTGAGGCGCTGTTGACTAGGCGAAACAGATGAATCTTTCGTTTCAAAGATTGTGTTTAGTGATGAAGCAACTTTCCACACTAACGGGAAAGTCAACCGTCACAATGTCTGTATATGGGGCACTGAGAATCCGCGGGAAACAACTCAGTATGAACGTGACTCGCCTAAGGTGAACGTTTTCTGTGCCATTTCAGCCAATAAAGTTTTTGGTCCCTTTTTCTTCCAAGGTGCTACTGTAACTGGACTACAGTATCTGGAGATGTTAGAGAATTGGCTGTTCCCTCAGCTCGAACAAGAAGCACAACAATTCATATTTCAGCAGGATGGAGCGCCACCACATTGGCACTTATCTGTCCGTAACTACCTGAACGTCAACTAACCGAGGCGATGGATCGGCCGCCAGGCAGCCCGTGACAGAGCACGTCATCACTGGCCTCCAAGAAGCCCTGATCTTACCCCCTGCGATTTTTTCTTATGGGGTATGTTAAGGATATAGTGTTTCGGCCACCTCTCCCAGCCACCATTGATGATTTGAAACGAGAAATAACAGCAGCTATCCAAACTGTTACGCCTGATATGCCACAGAGAGTGTGGAACGAGTTGGAGTATCGGGTTGATACTGCTCGAGTGTCTGGAGGGGGCCATATTGAACATCTCTGAACTTGCTTTGAGTGAAAAAAAACCTTTTTAAATACTCTTTGTAATGATGTAGAACAGAAGGTTATATTATGTTTCTTTCATTAAATACACATTTTTAAAGTTGTGGTATTCTTTTTGAATCACCCTGTATAATAACATAAATATCCTAAGCGCCAGATCAATTGTGTAATTATTTGTAGTGGTGTTGACTCAGCATGCTTTAAATTAAAAGAAACTTACATCTAAAATAAATTATGAAATGCTGTATATTAATTAAATGCCAAATAAAACTATACGTTTATCAGAATCGACTGTCTATTGTAATGCCGCAGTAATATCAGTGCCACAGCGCTCACTTTCACAGAACCTTTTCGTCACAGCGAAGTCTCCAACGGCCCTCCACAGATTCGGAGCCGAGTACCTCGCCGAAATTCTGTATGGCTCTGCATTCCATCGCCAACGTTTTTCTGGAACAAATCTGTTGAAATTCGAATCGGGTGTAGACACCAGAAAACAAACACTTTCAGATACCACCCAGGATCTGCACTGAACGCTTTCTCCACTGGAATCGATACAAACAGATCTAAACTACACAGTAAACAATTGATTTACAGCAGTTGCAAGATGCTTGTAAATTCTTCACTGATTCTGACACGCTATTCAAGTCCCACTAGAGACTTGGATCTCGTGACAAATTCCCAATCGACTTTATCGGCAAATTAATATTTTCTTTTAATTTAAATAACTCCCTTAGATTCAAAACTAACAACAAACATGAACAAATCTCACTCCTCGTTTAATGCTGAGCAGTGAACCTGCGTACACAAAACGATACTCCATACAACAATAAATTATTCCCCCAAAATATTATCAGATAAGTAGATAAACATACATCTGTCTTCCTAGGTAAGCATTATTAATTTTTATTTTCCAAATTTCTCCGACTTTCATGCACCCAAATTGGCGTGACCATAACTTATAATTCGGAAATTACAACAAACATAAAACCATGCAAAAACTTATTTATACGCACACTGTTCACTGGTTTTTGACTTGATTCCGTTCACCATATAATTGAGTTCTCTGACCTCCTCGCACCCAAACGTGCGTCTAAACTATCTCTATGTAAATGCACAGACGTTGTACGAAAAATTCTTATGCGACGGAACAAGAAATAAGCTACAATAAATCCTGAAATAAAACATTGCAAATTACCCCTCCAAATCATCTTATAATCTAAACACAGATACACATATTTATTAACCTACTTTCCCCTGCCTTATCGACTTACTTACGCCGCTAACTGTCGTTTTAATTTTTTACACTATTTACAGGTAGTAATACTAATTTCTTATTCTTTACCCTATGTACGCAGCCGTCCGACGCTGCCGCCACAATACTTCCAGAATCGAGCAGTACGTCTACTTTCTCGTCATTTACTCTAATTTCAATGATAGGATGAACATTAATCATTTCTTTTCGGTCTAAACACTGTTCCCTCAATAAATCATTCTCTATGTCTCGTCCCTTCTCTTCCATCTCTGGAGTACACAATCCTGTTCGACCCACCTCTCAATTTCGTACTTGTCCCAAAATAATTCATTAAATGCTTCTTTCGCCCCAATTTCATTTTTTATCCCTTCTAGACCTCTCGCTATCTTAAAGTTCTGTCGAGTCCACAAGTGAGGCAATAACGAGTGTAATGTTCTACCGTATCATCGCCAATCAAATACAGTAAAATCACATAACTCCTTAAGATACCATTCTGTCCAAATATCACTTTCTGTATTATAATCAAACTCACTGTGTTCTCCCTTAAAATGAAATAAAGCATTACTTTTACTTCCATGTCATTACAAACACCTTCACAAACAGCACTTTTAACAGCCGCTGATACATCATACAGCTCGCTACATAAAACCTCGTTTACCTCCATCGACAAATCTCCAATATAAGAACCGTTCATAGTTTCACCATCATCTTCCGTTAAATCATATAAATTGTAGCCACAGCGTCGTGAAATTTCAGAATCATCAGTACCATTAAATTCCTCTGCGTTTTGATTTAAACCTGAGCATAATACCTTTTCCTCTCCTACACGCTCCTGCACCACATTAATTTCAGATCATACATCAGATTCAATCGCACATCAAATTCAGATCCACATTCATTCTGAAACAAACAGTCAAGATCCACAGATCCATCCAGAATTTCCGATTCACCTCCATTAGTAGAAAGATATGCACAGATTTCTTCCTCTGAAGTAGTAATACCAGCAGCTTCAACTTTCGTAACTTCAGTACATAAAACATCATTACTACCTTCCTTCAATAATAAGTCACCAATATCCGCCGATACACACACAAATACATCAACAGCTGACGAGACTAATGCTAAGCCGGCCTTATTGACCTCCTTAACAACTTTCGCCGCCACAGTATCACCTGAAACATCATCACCTTCACACTATAATCGTTACCGCTGGTTAGTACCTCTTTAGAATTTTCTATACCATCTAACTCCACCAAATTCAGCTCCACCTCAGCTTCCTTTTGGCACGTAGAATCTTTCATTGTATTAACATTCACACACTCTTTCGTCTCACATTCATAAAACAAATCATTTAGGCCTAAATCGTTGTCATTGCCTTTATCGTTATCTTTAATTATCTTAGGATTACGCCTTTTATGTACGATCTGATTTGAAAGTTTACCTATTTGATGCTCATCTGTTACTAATTTCATTTCAAAATTCTGACGCCTTCCTGCCGATTTATTAACACTTATCACATTTCCGTTTACTCGCGTCCTATTCATCGCCGGTTTATTTTCCCACCTGCGGAACTGAGATCGGCGAAACTTAGTAGCCCGATAACCCATTCCGTTGGATCATTTCGCCAGTTGCCGGTCCCTCAAATCTACGTTCTTGGTGTCGGTCCCTGTCACGAAAGTATCCATTCCCATTACCCCTTTGAAATTTATCATTGGATGTGTTCCTTTTACCGTTTCCCTTATCAAAACGGCTGTTTGCGTTCCGTTGATAACTTCCCAGGTGTCTTTCGTAGTAATCAATCGTGCTTTAGTTATGATTTTCACTCTGAAAACTATTTGTTTGTTTACTTGGTGGTTTAAATTTCAACGCCCGTTCTAATTTTTCTACAAAGTCCAAAAAAGTCTATTGAGTTGCTAGGACAGTGCACTAGATCCCACTGCAAAATTTCCGGAAAACGCCTTTCCAAGGTCGTAATTTCAGTAAGCACTTTTAATGGACGTTTCACATCATTGATTTCGCAAGTTCACGTTTACAAAATTCTCACATCGACCCGTTCCCGTATTTAAATGTTGGCCTGTTCAGAAACTCGTTTTGGAGTCGCGGTTGCTTCGCTTCACTCCAGTACTTGTTCAAGAAACTGCTTTCAAATATTTAGTAGGTAGTGAACGTATCACTGTGTATATTGCCCACGACTGCGGCTCACCTTCCAAATGTCTTTACACGAACTTTATCTTCGCCTCGTCGGACATTCCCCATATAAAACCATCCCTGCATGCTGCTAGAAAATTTACTGGGCGATATTTCCCGTCATCTCCAAAACATGCATTCGGGAGGACGACGGTCCAATCCCGTCTCCGGCCATCCTGATTTAGGTTTTCCGTGATTTCCCTAAATCGCTTCAGGCAAATGCCGGGATGGTTCCTTTGAAAGGGCACGGCCGATTTCCTTCCCCATCTTTCCCTAACCCGAGCTTGCGCTCCGTCTCTAATGACCTCGTTGTCGACGGGACGTTAAACACTAATCTCCTCCTCCTCCTCCAAAACATTTGACCGATCCTGAGTTCGTCCACGGAACACTGATCACTGTAGAGGTTTGATGTCCAGCTAAAGAATTCATTTCGCTTTTTATTTCATTGATTTGCTTTTTAACTTCACCTTTTCAGTGTTAATGCCAGATTCTACTTGGTCCTTTATTTTATCTACTTCTTTTTCCCCTTTCCCTATTCGAACAGGTAAGTTGCTAATAGCCTCTGTCGTCTCAGCCATTAGAGCATCTTGCCTACTCCTACAATTTCTTGCGGTTCTGGCGCTGCAGTTCGGAACCGTGGGACTGCTACGGTCGCAGGTTCGAATCCTGCCTCGGGCATGGATGTGTGTGATGTCCTTAGGTTAGTTAGGTTTAAGTAGTTTTACGTTCTAGGGGACTTATGACCTAAGATGTTGAGTCCCATAGCGCTCAGAGCCATTTGAACCTACAATTTCTTACGTTGCCTCCCAGATATGCCCGCAATTTTTCCACCGTATCACTGAAATTTTTCTTGGCTTGATCTACCTTAGAATCAAGTACCCCAACTTCATCAGAAATTCTGCCCATTTCATCCCGAATGGTTTTTAATTTTCCGTCTATCAATTCCTCGATTCCACTAGCAATTTTACCTACTTCGTCTTTCACAACCGAAGCTATTTCGGATTGAACTGAATCAATTTTTAAATTTAAGTCAGTCATATCGGCTTTAACAGAATCAGTTTTGGATCCCAATCCTCTTATCATTTGCATTAATTGCGACATCACGTGTCCCACAAATTCATCTCCCTTGCCTGATTTCGGACTATTTGACCCACTAGAGTCACCACCGACCACCCTCTCGCTCCGACTTCGGGTTAAGCGGCTCGCTAGTATTTTCGGACCCACACAAACTGGCCGATTGCTTAATATTAGCGACGTCTGTTATTGGCAATTGAATTACAGAATCATACATAATCTCGCAATCAGCGCAGGTACTTAGCTTTGACGTGCTAGATCCTTCTGACATGATATTGCCGTCGATGTTGCCTTTGAAGCCGACGCTGAAGATCTTGCAGCTTATGCTGTGGTACTGCAACAGCCGCTGCTCGATGAAACGTCGTTGAAGATGCCGCTGCTGGCTGGAACCACATGCTTTCGATGTCGCCTCTTCTTCCACGTTACTTTTTTATCATTCCTAACCACTGCTAAAACTCGGTGCACTCAACTGTTGCAAAATTCGTAACTCAAAACCCCCACGCAAACTGCCTAAACTGCCACACACTTGGGACCTAAATCAGAGAATGTCGTTAACTGTGAGAATTAAAATTGTAATTTCACAACTATTAAAGAAACCTGATATTCAGTCCTGAACTGATCTTACATTTAACTTTTGCGAGAGGTCCTGCCTATCGAAGTTCAGATGCTACTTTTGGAAACACTTAGCAGAATTCAAATCCAATTCTAAAACTATCCAGAGTTCATATTCTGCCACTAACACTTTCCATAATCCAATCCTGTTCCAATACTTAGCAAGATTCTTATCCCTCAACTAACACTTTCCAAATTCCAATTCCGGATGAGCCCCCAATTGCGAGATAACGCCCTCAAGATGTTCGGGCTCACATGCGGTTCCTCTTCGTTGAAATGTCTTGGGTCAGACTCGTCTAAGGATTGAACCGCAGGTGTGGCATTACACGCCCTAAATTAGACACTTGTGACGCTTTGGTTAAATTGTCTGGCTGATGGCAAGTTTGCGAACTTGTTTGAAACATACACTGTTAATATAACATATAACAAAAGTAATAATAATGTCGGGAGCTAAATTAACGACCCATAATTGATGTAGGCCACACATTTGCGATTTGGTAGGAATAATGTGTATTCAGAAAGCAAACTAATGGGGAAAGTGGTCGTATTTAGAGTTACTGTTACACTCGAGCGCATATCCATTTGACACAGTTCGATCATTCACAATTTCATAGCGAAATACAAGTCCAGTATTCCACTTCGTTATCTTCGCGAAAAGTTCACACCAGGCGCGCGTCTGCTCGCCGCTCAGAGACTAAGTCCCGCGATACCACACAACACGAAATTTTCTAAGTCGGTTCACTTCCTAGCTGCCTAAAGACCGACTGTCCGCTTTCGCGTATCAACCCGAACTGACCGCTTTCGCGTCTGCACCAGCACTGTCCCTCTGCCCGTCTCCAGCCGCGTCTCCCGCGTGCCGAGCACCCTCGCTCACCTGACTAGTGCAGTTCCCTTCCCTGAAGCCGTCCATGTGATTGGCTACAGCTTATTCTACTTTATTTTACATTTTAACATATTTAAGTAATCAAAGCTTGACCAATTTCACGTTCTAAATAACGTAACAATGATATCCATTACATAATGAACGTTAAATTCTTTTACATAAAACCAATACAATTTCCTTCTTAACTTTGAATGTCACGGCCTGTAGCATTGAACCAGTGTGGTTTCTGATAAATAAATAAAGAACAAACGTAACTATTATTCACTAAACTTTACAACAAGTATTCTAATACCTAATGATTCAATATGGTGTCATGCTGTCATCGTTCAGTGTGTTTTGTGTGGAGGAAATGATGATCTGGGGCTTAACTGAAAATACTGATAATTTAAATTTACTATATCTTTTAAACAAATAAAGTTAAAGAGTTGATATTTACAACGTTTGTCATTTTAATGATGCGCTTCTACACTCCTGGAAATTGAAATAAGAACACCGTGAATTCATTGTCCCAGGAAGGGGAAACTTTATTGACACATTCCTGGGGTCAGATACATCACATGATCACACTGACATAACCACAGGCACATAGACACAGGCAACAGAGCATGCACAATGTCGGCACTAGTACAGTGTATATCCACCTTTCGCAGCAATGCAGGCTGCTATTCTCCCATGGAGACGATCGTAGAGATGCTGGATGTAGTCCTGTGGAACGGCTTGCCATGCCATTTCCACCTGGCGCCTCAGTTGGACCAGCGTTAATGCTGGACGTGCAGACCGCGTGAGACGACACTTCATCCAGTCCCAAACATGCTCAATGGGGGACAGATCCGGAGATCTTGCTGGCCAGGGTAGTTGACTTACACCTTCTAGAGCACGTTGGGTGGCACGGGATACATGCGGACGTGCATTGTCCTGTTGGAACAGCAAGTTCCCTTGCCGGTCTAGGAATGGTAGAACGATGGGTTCGATGACGGTTTGGATGTACCGTGCACTATTCAGTGTCCCCTCGACGATCACCAGTGGTGTACGGCCAGTGTAGGAGATCGCTCCCCACACCATGATGCCGGGTGTTGGCCCTGTGTGCCTCGGTCGTATGCAGTCCTGATTGTGGCGCTCACCTGCACGGCGCCAAACACGCATACGACCATCACTGGCACCAAGGCAGAAGCGACTCTCATCGCTGAAGACGACACGTCTCCATTCGTCCCTCCATTCACGCCTGTCGCGACACCACTGGAGGCGGGCTGCACGATGTTGGGGCGTGAGCGGAAGACGGCCTAACGGTGTGCGGGACCGTAGCCCAGCGTCATGGAGACGGTTGCGAATGGTCCTCGCCGATACCCCAGGAGCAACAGTGTCCCTAATTTGCTGGGAAGTGGCGGTGCGGTCCCCTACGGCACTGCGTAGGATCCTACGGTCTTGGCGTGCATCCGTGCGTCGCTGCGGTCCGGTCCCAGGTCGACGGGCATGTGCACCTTCCGCCGACCACTGCCGACAACGTCGATGTACTGTGGAGACCTCACGCCCCACGTGTTGAGCAATTCGGCGGTACGTCCACCCGGCCTCCCGCATGCCCACTATACGGCCTCGCTCAAAGTCCGTCAACTGCACATACGGTTCACGTCCACGCTGTCGCGGCATGCTACCAGTGTTAAAGACTGCGATGGAGCTCCGTATGCCACGGCAAACTGGCTGACACTGACGGCGGCGGTGCACAAATGCTGCGCAGCTAGCGCCATTCGACGGCCAACACCGCGGTTCCTGGTGTGTCCGCTGTGCCGTGCGTGTGATCATTGCTTGTACAGCCCTCTCGCAGTGTCCGGAGCAAGTATGGTGGGTCTGACACACCGGTGTCAATGTGTTCTTTTTTCCATTGCCAGGAGTGTATATGAAATGTCGCTCGTGAAGATCGACCAACGCGTTCAGATTTTAGCATTCAGGTCTTTGATACAAAACTTGTTAATTTAACTCTAACAGAAAATCCTACACTATTATAGGTATGATCAATATTGAAGTTTCATTGGGATTACCATGAAAATTTATGAAGAAGGTATATTAAACTAACTGTGGCTTCATTACCTGAATTACTAGAGAATTAAATGGTTTTCATAAATGTTTCCCTTTATGGCCGATCTTAGGTCCGCCATATTTAACACTGCTACGTCTCCGTGGCCACAAGCGGCTTCTATGGGATTTCCCTATGACGTAGGTTCTCGTCTGTCTCACGCGCACACTTCAGCGCCTAGACCTCATTCAGCATAATAGACGCCCGTGAATTTCCCCATCTCGTGGCGAATCTTCGCTCTTTGTGGCACACGCCCTGGACGACAGGGTTCGTTTCACAGTTCCTGAAGGCTGACTCTTTCGGCTATATATTTAAATGAGAGCGAAATCCTCATTAACTCACACTGGCAGAGGGTTCATTGAACTACTTTCACACTGTTTCTCTACCGATGCTCTCTCGAACAAGGTGGCGAGAAACAAACATTTAAATGTTTCTGTGGGAGCTCTGATGTCTCGTATTTTATTAAGATGATCATTTCTCCCTTTGTAGATGAGCGTCAACAGAATATTTCCTCATTCGGAGGAGAAAGACGGTGATCTAAATGCTACGAAAAAGTCTCGCCACAGCTTTTTCGATGTCCTGCGTCTATCCTGTGTGATATGGATCCCACACTGCACAGCAATACTCCAGAAGAGGATGGACAGGTGTAGTGTAGGCAGTCCCTTTACTAGATCTGTTGCATTTTCTGAGTGTAATTCCATAAATCGCAGTCTATGATTTGCTTTACTCGCAACATTAAGTATGTGATGGTTCCATTTCAACTATATCGTAATTTTAATACCTAGGAATTTAGATGAAGTGACAGCCTTTAGATATGTGCCATTCATCGTCTAACCGAAATTTAATGGACTGTCTTATGGATGACCCCAGACTTTTCGTTATTTAGGGTCTACTGATACTTTATGCCTTATACAGATACCTTGTCTGATGAATGTTTTGCAATTGGTTGATCTTCTGATGACTTTATTGGACGTTAAATCACAGCATCATCTGCAAACCATCTAAGAGGTCTGCTGAGACTGTCTCCTAAATCGTTAATATACACTCCTGGAAATGGAAAAAAGAACACATTGACACCGGTGTGTCAGACCCACCATACTTGCTCCGGACACTGCGAGAGGGCTGTACAAGCAATGATCACACGCACGGCACAGCGGACACACCAGGAACCGCGGTGTTGGCCGTCGAATGGCGCTAGCTGCGCAGCACTTGTGCACCGCCGCCGTCAGTGTCAGCCAGTTTGCCGTGGCATACGGAGCTCCATCGCAGTCTTTAACACTGGTAGCATGCCGCGACAGCGTGGGCGTGAACTGTATGTGCAGTTGACGGACTTTGAGCGAGGGCGTATAGTGGGCATGCGGGAGGCCGGGTGGACGTACCGCCGAATTGCTCAACACGTGGGGCGTGAGGCCTCCACAGTACATCGATGTTGTCGCCAGTGGTCGGCGGAAGGTGCACGTGCCCGTCGACCTGGGACCGGACCGCAGCGACGCACGGATGCACGCCAAGACCGTAGGATCCTACGCAGTGGCGTAGGGGACCGCACCGCCACTTCCCAGCAAATTAGGGACACTGTTGCTCCTGGGGTATCGGCGAGGACCATTCGCAACCGTCTCCATGAAGCTGGGCTACGGTCCCGCACACCGTTAGGCCGTCTTCCGCTCACGCCCCAACATCGTGCAGCCCGCCTCCAGTGGTGTCGCGACAGGCGTGAATGGAGGGACGAATGGAGACGTGTCGTCTTCAGCGATGAGAGTCGCTTCTGCCTTGGTGCCAATGATGGTCGTATGCGTGTTTGGCGCCGTGCAGGTGAGCGCCACAATCAGGACTGCATACGACCGAGGCACACAGGGCCAACACCCGGCATCATGGTGTGGGGAGCGATCTCCTACACTGGCCGTACACCACTGGTGATCGTCGAGGGGACACTGAATAGTGCACGGTACATCCAAACCGTCATCGAACCCATCGTTCTACCATTCCTAGACCGGCAAGGGAACTTGCTGTTCCAACAGGACAATGCACGTCCGCATGTATCCCGTGCCACCCAACGTGCTCTAGAAGGTGTAAGTCAACTACCCTGGCCAGCAAGATCTCCGGATCTGTCCCCCATTGAGCATGTTTGGGACTGGATGAAGCGTCGTCTCACGCGGTCTGCACGTCCAGCACGAACGCTGGTCCAACTGAGGCGCCAGGTGGAAATGGCATGGCAAGCCGTTCCACAGGACTACATCCAGCATCTCTACGATCGTCTCCATGGGAGAATAGCAGCCTGCATTGCTGCGAAAGGTGGATATACACTGTACTAGTGCCGACATTGTGCATGCTCTGTTGCCTGTGTCTATGTGCCTGTGGTTCTGTCAGTGTGATCATGTGATGTATCTGACCCCAGGAATGTGTCAATAAAGTTTCCCCTTCCTCGGACAATGAATTCACGGTGTTCTTATTTCAATTTCCAGGAGTGTAGATTAGGGACAGCAGAGAACCTACAACTAGGGTCGCCCTACGGTCCGATATATCAACACCCTCACCGTTATGGACCTTCTTGTCTCGCTATCTTTTTTTCCCCCTTTATTGTTATTTCAACACCTGCACAATCAGGTAGGCTGGCAGTAGCATCCGACGCTGCTCTTCACCCTCAGATTTAACAATGAGAAAACATAAAGAAGACACATAAGAGATTGAACAAATTGGCGGGCAAAAAACAGTAGACACAGAATACAAAAAAACACGAAGCCGTTCACACTCGACGAGAAACACACGAAAAGCTGTCGACACGGCGCACAAACACTGACGACTTTGATGGCACAGGTGAACGGAGGAGCGTGACGGCGAACACTAAACACAAACACGGTGGCACACATACGAGAAAACTGGTGGCGATGATCTCCGGCGAGCGAATGTCCACGTAGCGTGTGCGAGTCCGGGGACCTGCGAAAAGGGGATCTCGCCATCCCAATAAGACCCAGTTTTGTTCCGGTTTCGCAAAATACAGTTACGAGCTTGGTTCAAGAACTGAAGTAACGCCATCTGTTAGCGTAGCATGTAAATGCAGCCTCAGTTTCATTTATGTCGACAGGTTCATGTTGACAATGTCGTTGCATGTTGCGTATCCTGTATCGGCGATGAACTCATCTTCTAGATCCAGCGCCATCATTCAAGGAAATAACAGACTTCTCCAGCAGGACGGAGCTGCAACTATTTAAGCAACGCCACGCGGAATTATCGGACAAGTTCTATTTGAATAGCGATACGATAAAACGATTCTTTATATACGTAATACGAACAAAGAGTGCAAGTTAGTAAAGTTTGAAGTGTTTGCTACTGGTATATAGGGCACAAAGTTATAGTGACGTGTACTTCAATGACGAAAATACCTAAGGACGGAAAAAGAAAGCGTCAATTCTCGGATGATTACACAAATGAGTGGTCTTTTGTCAAGAAAGGACATACGGATCAGGAAGTGTTGTGTCAGATTCGTAGCTGCTTCATCTCAGTAACTCACGGAGGCATCACATTTCTAGGAAGAGTCATACAAATAGATTCACAGCAGCATCGACAGCAGAGTCTATTTCTACATTCATGATTAAAAAAGATACCCAGAAAAAACTGCTCGTTGCTCCTGCAGAACTAACAACAGCTTATAAAATTGGCAAGCATAATCAGTCCTACAGTTCTCTTGACTGTACCGTAAAACTGAATGCCGCACTGTATCCTGACTCCGAAGTCGCCGCAAAGCAGTCTACAGCCAGGACCAAAGGTGCAGCCAGAGCAACTGTTAAAAATATTGTTGCACCACACTCCGTGTCCGAATGCATAAAACAATTGCAAGAAGTTTCATTTTACGGCATAGGCACCGCCGCATCGATCCACAAGGCTGAAAAAATGTTTCCTTTAGTTGTTCAATACTTTACTGAATGTCATGGAATCAAACAGAAGTTGTTCAAGTTTGATTCGTTGATTAACGAAACATCAGAGACAATTGCCATGTATTGTCTAGACACTTTAAGACAACTACAAATTATATTTGACAAATTAATCGCTTTTTATGGAGACAATACCAATACCCACTTCGGAGGGCTTCATCGAAGCGGCGAGCGGAATGTGTTTCACCAAATTAAAGAAGAACGAGGAAAAAATATAGAAGGAATGGAATGCCCTGCCCATATTCTGTACAATACTATATCAAGCACTGCTGGAGAACTATCGACACTGGAATAATTGTCATAAAATTTTTAATTACTTTTCAATATACACGGTAAGGACAGAGAAGCTGAAAGACTTCTGCTTATAGTTGGTGTCAATCATCAGACTTTTCTAACCTCACTCAAAAACAAGGTGACTGCTGTTAATGTCCGCAATTGATAGAATTCTTAATTTCTGAATTCCATTAAAACAATTTTTTGACGCCGATTAGAGCCCACCCAAAATAATTTAAGACTTTTTCAGTAGTCCGATCTGTGAAATTTACTTCATATTTCTGCACTCAAACTTGGCTCTGTTCGAGAAAAAAAAAATCCTTCGAGAAGAATAAAATCTTGATATTTGAAATATGAGATATATTAATCGATACTCCGAGATATGTGAATGAAAGGAAGACTGCCAGCTTTATTGGCATGCAAACCAAGATGAATCTGAACAAATTAAAGAACGAGAATCATAACCAAGACATCATTAATCTGATTTCGAAATCTGAGGAAGAGAAAGTGGCTTTCTGTACCATAACGCTTGATTGCTTAGAGAAATGGGCTATTTCTTTTGACAAATACCAAGTATTTGATTGCATGACGCTAACTGAAATCCCGGATTGGGTGATGATTGAAAACACTGTTATATACCTGACTAAAAATAGTGTGAAGATTTCAGGCGACAGTTGTTTTCAGGAATATATGGAATATATGTATCTGAAGAGCGTTTTAGAAACTATGTGTGACTCGAAAGAATGGAAGTCTAAACACTCCATGGAAGAAAGATGGATTCACTTTCTTAAGGAAACCGAAAATCCTGAAATCAAATGCCAGCTGTTAAAATATGCGGGTATTTGTTTTCTATTCCTGAACACAACGCCAATGTGGAAAGAGTATTTTCGCTGATATCTGCCCATGGACAGATGAAAGAAATCAACTGCTGCCAGAGACTGTGGGATCAATCTTATGTGCCAGGTTAACTACAAATTGACTTACATGGACTTTTATAAATATGTAAAAAGGAAAAGAGACTTGCCGAAAAAGGTGAAATATGGTGTACCAACTACTTCTGCTGCAACGAGTTACAAGTAATTGTCTTCTAAATAAAAAGTAATTATATTAAATAAATTTTTCACTTCATTTCTACACCCCCACCTCAGAGTGCCACGACGAGGTCCCAGCTACATATGGCATCACTACCTATAACACTTAATTGTGAAGCCCAGATATCACTTTTTTTTTTTTTTTTTTTTTTTTTTTTTACAATGACTTCCTGTCAGTTACTACGAACATGTGAACTAGGCAATTAATTTGTACCTACTTCACTTCAAATATTATTCCACCATTCCACATTGACTCTGCACTCACCGTGACACTGAATAATCAAGTCCAGATTCAGCTCAAGTTATTTATTCTTCACCCCTCGTTAACACAGAATTTCGTTTTTTTTTTCTTTATTGGATTTCAATAAACCCCCCCCCCCCAGAGGAGGGGTGGCGGGCTAGCAGCAGCGTAATATGCTGCTCTACAGCCGACAGAAAAGTTAAAAAGCATAATGAGAATAGATACAAACAAGAAAAACAGGCGATAAAACACTGAGATTGTAAGACCTGTGAAATGGCGGTAAGGTGTGGAATTTAAAATATAAAAACACTGCAATGACGATAGGGATGAAGAAGTAGACAGGCACAATTAAAAAACATGGCGATAGTGTGGTTTCTGTTCGCATGAGATAAAAAACACAACTAGCAACAGTATGGCGGCTGTTGGCAACACTGACAGGGTACGCACAACACTGAACACTCACTTATAACAGCACTATAAAGGTGACACGGCGGCAGATGGGGGGGGGGGGGGAGGGAGGGCCCAGACCTATGCTGGGGAAAAGGGGGGAGGAGAGGAAAAGAAAAAGGGGGGAGCCAATGGAGGGAGGAGACATAGAAAAGAGGGGGCTGGGCGATGCGAGAAGGAGTGGGGAAGGGAGTGGAGGGGAGAGCAGAAAGGACTCAGGGGAGAGAAAGGAGGCAGAGAGAGGGTAGGTGGGGAAAAAATAGGATGGAAGGGGGGGAAAGAGGGAGTCCAGGGAAAGGACAGAGGAAAGGATGGGGAGCTGAGGATCAGAGAGTTGATAGGAGGGATAAATGGAGGGAGAGAGGGCGTCATCCGGGAGGGGGAGTTGATGGAAGCCACCTCGGGAAAGGAGATGAAGGGTGTAGAGGTGAAGGGTAGGGGGGACACAACAGTGAAGGCGCGGCAGAGGGTGGGGGTTGGAGAGGAGAGGAGAAACTAGGGGATGAGGGGGATCAAGGCGGCGGGAGGTGTAGAGTATGCGCATATGTTCGATGAATAGGAGCAGATGGGGGAAAGGAATCAGGTCATAGAGGATCCGCATGGGGGACGGGAGGCCTATAGACCTATACAGAAGGTGAGGTGGAGTGTATGGTGCTCGAGGATCTGGAGGAACTTTTGCGGGGGGGGGGGGGGGGATATCCAGGGGGGACTGGCATTACAGAGGATGGGACGGATTAAGGATTTGCAGGTGTGGAGGAACAGAATTTCGCAGCACAAACAACAAATATCAGATCAACTTTGGAAAATATTCATTTCCAACTGTACACATATCAATTCCACTCTACTTCAGTTAGAGCCTCTAGAACGGTGGTGGGGAAGAAGTAGCGTATCTGTTATAAATCACAGTGAATAAGAAGCCACAAATATCACAATAACAGCTGTACAGAATCTGGCTGGGATTTCAGTCACAACTAGGGGTCGCAAGTAGCCTTTAACATTCAACACTGTGTGCCATCTGGTGACCGAATTTCGTACTTCTTCCTTTGAACCTATCTTCTAGCTGCGATTTCAGTGGCAAGTCGCAGTAGAAGTCGCAAGAAGCAACTCAAAAGCGCAGTTAACCTTGTTAACATCCAACGCCGAGTGCCATCTGACGGCCTAATTTCGTGCTGCTGGTTTCCTTTGTGACACGGTATCGAGTCAAACTGCGATTTCCGTGACAAGTCTCAGCTAGAAGTCGCAAGTAGGAACTAAAACATTAGATGCCGTATGCCTTGTGTTGTCCTATGTCCGTACTTCCGAGAACCCTTTGTCTCAGGATATGGATGTTTTACAAGCTTGTTGTCGAAGAAATGAACCAAGAAGGTAATTTTCTCTGAGAAAAATTTTATACTCGGTTGAGAATTGGTGCAGCCGAGGAATGTGAAGGCTGAACAATGATGATTGTGAAGTCCCGGTTGTGCTAATAGATAGATCTATAGCGTAGCCTGGAATTTTCGTGATTTATTTAAACACACTCTTCATCATAAAAGCTAAAACTGCAGGGTAATTTCAAAACAAGATAATGGATACAACCGTGATGAATATTTTGATGCGTATTGCACACATATATCGTACACAGACTACTCAAAATGCAATCCGGTGGCTAACTAACTTTTACCAAAAATTAAACAGCTGTATTCCAAAGACGGAAATTTTTTCCGACAGTACAATAAACTGTTAAATTTTTGACTGTATTTTTGAATATTGCATTGGTACTATTCCCAATGTCAGGTTGTAACTGTAAGGTCAGTGATTTCCACTGTTTTCATTTGCATATCGTCAACCTTAAAACACTCAGCCTTCCAACCTAACCTAGACCTTGGGGTGCCCTACAGGTCAGTCTGTCATCACAATCAACATTCAAGGCGGGAAGGATAGACGGGTCAGTACCACACTCTAATAAGCCTTTATCATTAAATACCTGACAGAAAATTTTGGAATATGGGAAGAAAGGTGATTTTCATTATTCACTGACAGTATAGTTCACATTTATTTAACGTCCCTTTCAAACCACATAATGATTTCTATGAGACACTGTACCAATACTCATTTTGCACACTTATGTTGTCAATTATGGCTTTTTTACGCTGCGAATTCTTCAAGAGTCGTTTTGAATCTTAAAGATTGTCTCTTCTAGATGTGTGTGGGTACATAGTGCACCCAGTAATCGAAATAGGCCGGCCGGAGTGGCCGTGCGGTTCTAGGCGCTACAATCTGGAGCCGAGCGACCGCTACGGTCACAGGTTCAAATCCTGCCTTGGGCATGGATGTGTGTGATGTCCTTAGGTTAGTTAGGTTTAATTAGTTCTAAGTTCTAGGCGACTGATGACCTCAGAAGTTAAGTCGCATAGTGCTCAGTGCCATTTGAACCATTTGAATCGAAATACGAACTGCGTCTGGAAAATCACGTGGATCACTAAACTTTTATATTGCGACTCATTACTAGCAATATAATTCTCATTATACAACTGCTAATACTTCTGGTAACAAAATCAGTTGAGTGGGGCGAGGTTTCACACTTTTTGCATAAACGATGCCCCTACGTTCATTCACAAACTTAGAAACTAACCTTAGTTCTGACGAAGAGGTGTAAAGTCGCTGTGGTAACTTTTCCACTTCTGCTGCCTCTGATATTTTGAACTATCGCTATACCGAGTGACTGACAATGTGGTTCAGATATTTGCGAACGTAACAACGTGATTAGAATCCGTATTCTAAACATGAACTCTTATGCTACTGTGTGGTAATTTGTGTTGATTCTCAATATCACACTTGTTCCATTTATTTAAACTAAAGCCAAAGGAAGAACATAGGTAAAACATACTTAATACTGATTGTTTTGTTGAGATGAAATTTTGATATCAATAATACCATTTCAGGTAACTTTTTGTCGGTTGGGATATTGAAACATTTCACTAGGCCCTCACAAATAATCGCCTATACAGGCGAGAACATATTTCTAGGTTGCAGTGACACAGTTCACTTCCTACTTGCGGCTAATGACAGTGGAACATATACGGTGACAAATCGCAGAAATCGCGTAAAGCGCAAAAATCGCAAAAGCCACAGAAATAGAGTAAGTCGCAGAAATAGCGTAAAACGCAGGAGTAGCAAAAATTGGAGAAGTCGCAGAAATAGCGGAGGGATACAGGTCGTGAATTCGTTAACTGCGCTTCTTAACTGCGACAAATCGCAGTTGAGGATCGCAGTCACCGGAAAGTAGCGTTCACAGAAATAACTGATATCGGAAAATTGCAGTTTAGCCCATCCCTACTCTAAACGACTGACAGGATCCAAGGAACATAGAATAAAAACCAATGCATAAGCGCTGCAGGTGAGGGAAGTCAAAGATACTCTCTACACTCAGCTACAGAGATCTTACAGAACTACAAAAACATAGTATAGTATTATTATATGCAAAGATTTATACTGAGGGCAGCCATTTGCGATGTTCCAAACTGCGATCTTCCTAACAGGAAATCACGAATCCAGTCGCACAACTGAGACGATGCTCCAAAGGGATGCAAATTGTTTAGAACTGATAACCTTACTACTACAGAGTTTAATTGTTTGTCACCGAATCAAATGAAAGATGTCATCGGAGGTTCATCTACGTTTACATCTACATGACTACTCTGCAATTCACATTTAAGTGCTTGGCAGAGGATTCATCGAACCACAATCATACTATCTCTCTACCATTCCACTCCCGAACAGCGCGCGGGAAAAACGAACACCTAAACCTTTCTGTTCGAGCTCTGATTTCTCTTATTTTATTTTGATGATCATTCCTACCTATGTAGGTTGGGCTCAACAAAATATTTTCGCATTCGGAAAAGAAAGTTGGTGGCTGAAATTTCGTAAATAGATCTCGCCGCGAGGAAAAACGTCTTTGCTTTAATGACTTCCATCCCAACTCGCGTATCATATCTGCCACACTCTATCCCCTATTACGTGGTAATACAAAACGAGCTGCCCTTTTTTGCACCCTTTCGATGTCCTCCGTCAATCCCACCTGGTAAGGATCCCACACCGCACAACAGTACCCTAACAGAGGACGAACGAGTGTAGTGTAAGCTGTCTCTTTAGTGGACTTGTTGCATCTTCTAAGTGTCTTGCCAATGAAACTCAACCTTTGGCTCGCCTTCCCCACAATATTATCTATGTGGTCTTTCCAACTGAAGTTGTTCGTAATTTTTACACCTAGGTACTTAGTTGAATTGACAGCCTTACAGTGGATACCGTCATCTTACAACGCATCTTAAGTTAATAGTGCACGACGTGGCGTTTTCTTCCCTACACAGTGTAAGACGAGCATTCCGTTTCAGCCGCTGCGGCGCCACTGTCGGCACGAGGGCCTGCCGCCCACGGGGAGCACCAGCCTCTTCCCACAAGGGGCGCTGCACAGCCGCATGGTGAGGACACGGTGGGCGACGTGGATGTGGTCACCACGCCTACCTCACCGTCCGCCACCGGCGCGGACCACTCAGTTCCTGACCTGGAAACAATCACCGAACAGCACGGCGCCGACCTGTGTGAGGGGAGCTGGCATCGACCTCATCCAACCGTGGGTGAAGGTGAAGTGAACGAATTTAAAAAGATTCCCAAGCTTTATACTACATCTTCTGTCTTTTTCGGGTTCGTAGGAAGTTTACGCACACGCCGCTCTTCTGAAACACCACTTTCGACGCGTGATAAATCTCTTAATCCTACCCAGACTCCTGCTTCGACTGGTGTGGATGTCGAAACATCCTTTGGCGTCTCACAAAACGTGCACTTATCCTCCGAGAAAGAACCTAGCCCTCGTAAAGCCTCTCCAAACAGTTCCAAGTTGCCTTTAGAAGACTCGGTTTCAGCCATCAGTGAAGAAGGGCTGTCTTCCCCAACGCCCAACATCGAGGAGAAGCGAGACCGACAGCCGAAAACGATGTCAACAACGGAGAAACTGTCCTCTCGCGTCATCAGCTCTACCCACCATTGGATGACGACTCCACGGGACGTAGGTAGCGCGGCAGCTGATACACCGGTCCTGTCTCGTCTTTCAAGGTTCCAGAAAGCTGAGCTCAACTCGAGTGCTGCTTCCGTGGCGAATGGGAACATCACACATACTTATATAGTATATCAATCCAGCGGAGGCTCCAACGGCGAGTCTCAGAATACAGGCGAGCGATTGGACTTCAGCGGCTCGAAGTCTACGTACTCGTCTTCAGGAAACGGCGACAACACAGTGGTAGAGGTCGAGATCTCGAAGCCAGAGATGGCCGCCGCCGAGAAGGAAACAGAAGAGATTATCATAAGGGACGCTACCCTCATCATTGTGTTCAGCTGCCTCGCTGTGCTCGTCCTCGTAGTCTGCAAAATCATCAGATACGTCATGGACTACAAACTGAGCAAGTACGAGGAGAGGATGCAGAACGCTGGAGTAAGGCCTTGTTGTTGATGAGTGTCACATTAAAGAGCTCTGCAAGCCTAATTAAAGGCCCTGAAGGCGACAATTACTGCCTACTAGACGCCTATTACGATAAGACGATTCATTGCATGAACAAATTTCATAGAGTCTTTTCACCACGCTCAGCGTATCTGCCAGTCGTTAGGCTCTCAAACTTCAGACGAGTCTAAAAGCAGAACAACACATCTCTGGTTGATGCCCAAGCCTGAGGAGAACATCAAAGAAAGAAAGAGTCACAATCAATTAAATTTTTGTGGTTTTGTACTACTAATGAAGTTGTCAATAACACACCAGATTAACAGAAGTCAACGAACAAGACAGAATGTTGTAAGCTTCGGAGGTACATATTTATGATAAATTTGCAAGACGTTTTTGGGACTACATTGACCATAAATCCCATTGTTACCAATTGAGATATTTGTGACATAAATTAGTATCCATATTTTAGATAATTCCGTCCGAACAGGCCTCGGAAGTCCTAGAGGTAATGACCGGCAGTCGCGTCATATTCAGCCTATGGGCTTCACTTGATATGAGGAGCGTGTGATAAGCACACTGCTCTCCCGGCCGTTGTCAGTTCACAAGACGAGTGCCGCTGCTTCTTATTCAAGCAGCTCCTCAATCTATCTTACACGGGCTGAGTGCTCCCCACTCGCCGACAGCGCTCACAGAACGGACGGTCACCCATCCAAGTGCTATCCAAGCTCGACAGCGCTTAACTTGGGTGACCTGACGGGAACTGATATTACCACTGTGGCAAGGCCGCTGGTATGCATATTTATATAATATATAAGGATTTGCAAGCGATGTTTTTTTCTTCTAATCAAATTTGTCATTAATATTCCACGGTAGAAGAATGCAAATACTTTATATTAAAAAATATTTACATCACCTTTTATCGAAAATGTCTTGACCTGGAAACGAATGAAGTAAACGCTCATCGACCTCTTTAAGAATTTGCCAACACAAATAAAATGTCCAGGAAGTTGTAACAGGAGGCTGAGAGTTCACTGAAGTTGCGTACTCCACTTGCAGATGAACGTTTCATTTTCTTTCAAGTTGTTCCTTCTTGAATCATACATAGGTTCTTGAATAGAGGCTAATTGTGTTACAAATGGGGTACGCGAGCGCGTATATCTTCGTGAGCAGAACTAGATCGAGAGAGGAATAAGAAAGTGAGAGGGAGATCTGCAACATAAAAGCTGTGTAAATGTAGCGATTTCAATAGCAGACAATCTACCTAATCAACATCAAAAAGAAGATAAATGCCTGTCATTGAGACTTACATCATTATTCAGCAGGAAATTTCTTCAGTCCTTTCATTATTAATATACAGTTGGTATTTCACTGGTTGCTTGCATTTCTTGCCACATCCTATCTGTAAGATGCAATTTGCTGTAAATAATTTATCTCAATGTCCGTATTTTACACAAAATGAATTATTTATGAATTTTGTAAAACCAGTAGTTTGTCTATATTCTAAAAATTGTATGTAGCTGACTATGTATGAATGGGATTTGTGAATGTGGAGTTTCTAATTGTATTTAATAAAAGAGCATATTTTCATGTAATTGTTTTCTTCTTCAGTTATAATGGAAAGGAAGAGATGAAGAATTAACACACATTACAGGCAGCACTATGTTGTTTGGTAAGTTCTGTCAAATATCTCTTTACCTTGGTAAGTAAGTAAGTCTTCGTCGTGACACATGACATGTGTTGGAGCTACGTTCTGTGATGACTGATGTTGTTCGGAAATTGAATCTTTCGGATGTATGGAATACTTACACATGTTGCTGACATGTAAAGTCCAGATTGTTAATCAAAATGCATTTCCTGTACTGTTTATAGCTCCCTGACGGCTGGCGGCAAATGTCATGAATGTTTTTGAAAAAGATTTTATACACGTATATTTGCCAAACAAAAGACAGTGACAGGGAACTCAAAAAAATTTTAGAATTGAAAAAAAATGTAACGATTTTCAGCAGTGTCCATTCGATGGACACCCGTGGTAAGAGTACCTTATTGGTAGTTTAATTAACAAAACGCAATCTTATCAGACAGGTATGATTCGTATCCTGGGCTGATTATCAGTTTTATACTCAGTTTTATACTCAGAGAAACATTTGTTCAGTGATGTTAGACAGAGGAAAACTGAACAGCCTTGGCGCTTTATTTTGGTTTTCTCCGAGCAGCAAGTGTTCTTACTCCTCGTGCTATTCTGTAACTCAATCATTTCTGGTGGATGGCCTACAGTGGGCGAGCGTGATTGTGAGGACAACAGTCTTCGCCTTTTGTGAACTGAGTCCTCATCCCCTCCATCAGAACGTTGTTCTTCTTGGACACTTAATCAACGCTCTGCAGTTCTTAATTTGAAATCAAGTTACCGCTGCAGGATGCTCTTCTTTGGCTCATCATTCTTAATTCAGTCAATCATGTACGGAATTCAGCTATTTGCAATTCCCAGATCTATGAAGTGAGAAATAATTTTTATTATCTACTTTCTTGTTCTGGTGTAGATCTACATCTACATCTACATTTACATCTACATCTACATGGATACTCTGCAAATCACATTTAAGTGCCTGGCAGAGGGTTGGTCGAACTACCTTCACAATTCTCTATTTTTCCAATCTCGTATAGCGCGCGGAAAGAACGAACACCTATACTGTTCCGTACGAGCTCTGATTTCCCTTATTTTATCGTGATGATCGTTTCTCCTTATGTAGGTTGATGTCAACAAAATATTTTCGCATTCGGAGGAGAAAGCTGGTGATTGGAATTTCGTGAGAAGATTCCGTCGCAATGAAAAACGAATTTCTTTTAATTATGTCCAGCCCAAATCCTGTATCATTTCAGTGACACTCTCTCCCCTGTTTCGCAATAATACAAAACGTGCTGCCCTTCTTTGAACTTTTTCGATGTACTCCGTCAGTCCTGTCTGGTAAGGATCCCACACCGCACAGCAGTATTCTAAAAGAGGACGGAGAAGCGTAGCGTAGGCCGTCCCCTTAGTAGATCTGATATATTTTCTAAGTGTACTGCCAATAAAACGCAGTCTTTGGTTTGCCTTCCCCACAATATTTTCTACGTGTTCTCTCCAATTGTAATTCCTAGGTATTTAGTTCAATTTCAGGCCTTTAGATTTGACTGATTTATCGTGTAACCGAAGTTTAAAGGATTCCTCACACTTTTCGTTATTTAGGGCCAACTGCCAATTTCCACAACATTCAGATATCTTTTCTAAATCGTTTTGCAAATTGTTTTGATCTTCTGATGACTTTATAAGTCAATAAACGACAGCGTCATCTGCAAACAACCTAAGACGGCTGTTCAGATTGTCTGCCAAATCATGTACACAGGTAAGGAACAGCAAAGGGCCATAACACCATCTTGGAGAACGCCAGAAATCACTTCTGTTTTTCTCGATGACTTTCCGTCAATTACTACGAACTGTGACCTCTCTGATAGGAAATCACAACTCCAGGCACATAACTGAGACGATGTTCCATAATCACGCAATTTCACTACAAGCCGCTTAACAGGGACAGTGCCAAAAGCCTTCTGGAAATCCAGATATACGGAATCGATCTGAAATGGCTTGTCAATAGCAATCAACACTCATACGAGTACAGAGCTGGTTGTGTTTCAAAAGAACGATGTTTTCTAAATCCGTTTTGACTGTGGGTCAAAAGAACGTTTTCTTCGAGGTAATTCATAATGTTAGAACACAATATATTTTCCAGAATCCTGTTGCATATCGACGTTAATGATATGGGCCTGTAATTAAGTGGATTACTCCTAATACCTTTCTTGAATATTGGTGTGACCTGTGCAGCTTTCCAGTCTTTGGGTACGGTTCTTTCGTCGAGCGAACGGTTGTATACGATTGTTGAGTATGGGGCTAATGCATCAATGTACTCTGAAAGGAACCTAATTGGTATACACACTGGACCAGAAGACTTATTTTTATTAATTGATTTAAGTTGCTTCACTACTCCGAGGGTATTAACTTCTACTTTACTCACGTTGGCAGCTGTCCTCGATTCGAATTCTGGTATATTTACTTTGTCTTCTTTTGTGAAGGCATTTCGGAAGGCTGTGTTCAGTAACTCTGCTTTGGCGGCACTGTCTTCCATATTATCTCCATCGCTATCGCGCAGAGAAGCATTGATTGGTTCTTGCCGCTAACATACCTCACGTAAGACCAGAATCTCTTTGAATTTTCTGCCAGGTTTCCAGACAAAGTTTCGTTGTGGAAACTGTTATAAGCATGTCACATTGAAGTCCACTCTAAATTTCTAACTTCTGTAACAGATGGTCAATCTTGGGGCTTTTGCGTCTGTTTAAATTTGGCATGTCTGTTTCGTTGTTACCGCAACAGTGTTTTGACCCGTTTTGTGTACCAAGGAGGATCACCTCCGTCGTTTGTTAATTTATTTGGTATAAATCTCTTAACTGCTGCCGATACTGTTTCTTTGAATTGAAGCCACATCTGATCTACACTTATATTATTAATTTGGAAGGAGTGGAGATTGTCTCTCGGGAAGGCGTCAGGTGAATTTTTATCTGCTTTTTTCAATAGGTATATATTTCGTTAATTTTTGGAGGATTTGGGGGTTACAATATTCAATCTCGCTACGACAACCCTGTGTTCACTAATCCCTGAATCGGTTTTGATGCTCGTTATTAACTCAGGATTATTTGTTGCTAAGAGGTCAAGTGTGTTTTCACAACCGTTTACTATTCGCGTGGCCTGATGAACTAATTGCTCGAGATAATTTTCAGAGAATGCGTTTAGCACAATTTCGGATGATATTTTATGCGTACCTCCGGAATTAAACATATATTTTTCGCCAACATATCGAGGGTAAATTAAAGTCACCACCAACTATAATCGTATGAGGCGGGTACGTGTTTGAAATCAAACTCAAGATTTCTTTGAACCTTTCGGCAACTGTATCATCTGAATTGGGAGGTAGGTAAAAGAATCCAATTATTATTTTATTCCGGTTGCCAACAATGACCTCTGCCCATACTAACTCACAGGAACTATCTAATTCAATTTCACGACAAGATAAACTACTTCTAACAGCAAAAAACGCGCCACCGCCTACCTTGTTTAGCTTATCCTTTCGGAACACCGTTAGGTTCTTCGCAAAAATTTCAGTTGAGCTTATCCCTAGTTTTAGCCAGCTTTCAGTGCTTACAACGATTTGGGCATCAGTGCTTTCTGTTAGCGCTTCGAGCTCTGGTACTTTCCCAACAAAGCTACGACAATTTACGACTGGTATACCGATGGTTCGTATATCTACGTTCTTCCTTTGTTCGGCCTGCACCCTTTGTGACTGAAGCCCTTCTTGTGTTTTCCCGAGACCCTCCAGCGCAAAAAACCGCCTAGTCCGTGCCACACAGCCCCTGCTACCCGTGAAGCCGCTTCCTGCATATAGTAGACTCCTGACCTATTCAGCAGAACGCGAAACCCAACCACCCTATGGCGCAAGTCGAGGAATCTGTAGCCTACATGGTCGCTCTGATTCAGACCCTCTACTCGACTCTGTACACCTCCGCCATCGGTCCTGTCGACTATGCTGCAAATGGTCAGCTCTGCTTTCATCTTGCAACCAAGACTGGCAGCCTTTACCACTTCTGTTAGCTCGGAACCAGAGAGAATCTCTTCTGATCCACAGTGACACACATCATTGGTACCGACACGAGTCACCACCTGCAGTTGGCTGCATCCTGTGCTCTTCATGGCATCTGGGAGGACCCATTCCACATCTGGAATGACTCCACCTGGTATGCGCAATTTGTACACATTGGTTTTCTTTCCCTTCTTTCCAGGCATGTCCCTAAGTGGCCCCATAACGCGCCTAACGTTGAAGCTACCAACTATCAATAATCCCACCCACTGTGATTGTCCGGATCTTGGCAGCTGAGAGGTTTCCTCTGAAACAGGACAGGCGACGGCATCTGGCGCAGCGACAGTGTCAGCCACAGACAGCACCTGGAACCTGTTTGTCAGACAAACCGGGGTGGCCCTACGTGCTGCCGCCTGGGAAGACTTTCGCCAGGGGTCATCCTCAGTGCAAGCAGTAACTAGGCTGGCCAAGGGTGAGGACTTGGACGTGCTCGACGTCCGTTGGATCCCCACCGCCGACCCGCAACAGTGACGCCAATCTACTTCAGTCTCAAGCTGAAGCTGAGAGCGAAGTGTCACCAACTTGGCTCTCATCTGAACCCAACAACCGCAGTCCCCGCCCATACTAAAGACCGTGGAAAACTAAATTATCGGCACGTGCTGCGTAAGTCTACTGTAGACCCTGAGAAAACGCAGGGATTGTCTAAGAAATTAGATTAATACGCAGAGATTCAAGAACCTAACTGCCGAAGCACTCAGGTAAAACTAAATAATTCGCCCCTGATTAGGAACTTGTAATATGTCACAAAATCGGTTTACTTTCAGAGACAAACGAAAACGCGAGAACTGTGGCTGTTAGGTATTAAAAGCCGCGCGGGATTAGCCGAGCCGTCTAAGGCGCTGCAGGCATGGACTGTGTGGCTGGTCCCGGCGGAGGTTCGAGTCCTCCCTCGGGCATGGGTGTGTGTGTTTGTCCTTAGGATAATTTAGGTTAAGTAGTGTGTAAGCTTAGGGACTGATGACCTTAGCAGTTAAGTCCAACATTTTTTTAGATGTTAAATTAACACGCAGAAACTAAAAAAAACTAAACTATTAAAGCACACAGATGATATTATAAAATTCGCTCCTGGTTAGGAACTCGTAAAAGTCACAATATCGGTTACTTCCCTGTTGCTGCTTGTGTCTCGGCCAGCTATTGCTGCCTGACTGTAAAAATTTATCATCCTATCAGCTAGGTCTAATTTATCATCCTGTCAACTAGGTCTACGTCATCTACATTTTTGTTGAAGAAGTCGATTACTGTTGGATGGGGAACCTGGATGTTTCTCCCCTCTTTCCTCAAGCATCTATTACATTGATCCATAGGCTGCTTCCCAGTCTTGATCAGTGCAGTTATGACTGGCTTTTGGTCATACCATTTGTCACCAGAAATTAGTCTGTCTTTTCTCACTGTCTGCTTAACAGATCCACATCCTTGAATTGTAAGAATCTTGTCTGTTTTCTGATGAACTACTGTGGTTATTCTTGACTTCATTATTTTTCCGGCCGTGTACAAGTTTTTTTTTTCAGCCCTGATTCCAGTAAAAATAAATAAATAAACGTCGCATGGCGCCATAGCCTGGTGCAATTATTTCAATTGGACACCACTTCGGCGACTTGCGTCTCCTTGAAACCAACGCCATGCGATTTTCCTCCAACGGTCACCTATCCAAGTACGAGCCAGGCCCAACATTGTGTAACTTCGGTGATCAGCCAGGAGCTGAAGTCATAAACGTGCCAAGGTCGTTGGCTAATGATTCCAGTAAAGGAACAAAGGTAAAATATCTATCAAAGAACACATGTCTTCCTTCTGGAAGACACTGGCAAAGCCTAATGTCTGTTGAGGCGCCGGCCGAAGTGGCCGTGCGGTTCTAGGCGCTGCAGTCTGGAACCGCGAGACCGATACGGTCGCAGGTTCGAATCCTGCCTCGGTCATGGATGTGTGTGATGTCCTTAGGTTAGTTAGGTTTAACTAGTTCTAAGTTCTAGGGGACTAATGACCTCAGAAGTTGAGTCCCATAGTGCTCAGAGCCATCTTCCATTTAGTTGAGGCTCCTGTTATTTGTTTTAATTGCTGGCCAGCTGCTTCTGGGAAAATAATAACAATAATGAGTCAAATAATGTCATTTCTTAACAATTCAACAAAAAATGTTTGGGAAAATACTGAAAACAATCAGCAACATGCCTAGGAACCAGTGCTCAAAAATATGGCACAAAGTCAGAACTTCCATTATAGTGGACTTTGCTATTTTGTAACCATAATTAAAGAAACACGCAGTACTACCAAACCTTGATACACAGCATAAAAAACGCTTAAAATATTGTCTACAAAAGGAAAATATTTTATAAAATAATTTTCGAAAAACACGCAGTAATGGAGAAGTACTCAGGTGCAATTGGGGCCCACGAGAAAGACAGGCCTCGCAACGCACTTGTGACGTCACACTTGTCGGCTTGTCCTCTACACTTCGCGAATGCTCGGCTCCGTGCAGAGCCCATGGGAAATCCATATGTAATCGCAAAAACGGTACACTCTCCAGGGCTTAGCTTTGCCGAGTGCTATCGGCAGCTTGCATGCTTTTAAACGTGCAGTCAAGAATTATTTAATTCGTCTGAAATAGTTACTCGCTCACTTCCGGAGACGGCTGCTGGCACTCGGATGACCTGCAGTGTCACGTGCTACGACGTACACGCTACGGCCGTCGGCACACGGACCGTGCATCCGAACGATGAGCGTTGAGCGTGCCGAGTTTCTGACGTCATACCGTGGAATAGCACGTTCGGGAGTCTTTCCGAACGTGCAGAGCTATATCTGGCATGTCAGATATTCTGAGCGTGCGTCTGAGCGTTGACCAATGAGATGGCACAACGCCACCTACGTCACACGCACTCCGTCCGATGCCCACGCACGCCGTCCCCCTTCAGTACAGAGTTATGAGGCGCCATATTGGCATTCATTTCAAGCCTATATGTATATATGCCGTTTCTGAGAACCATAAAATTGAGAATCACTGGGAAACCCGTTGTTAGTTGTGTGATTCGTTCCAATAAAACAATGAGAAACGTCATATTAGTGGCAAAACAATTATTTGTAACTTGCGTGTCATGAGAGTAGGCCATTTGAAGGCAGTGACACACTGAAGATCTACACAAAACGCATTGTTCTTGGTACAATTTGTTATAACTAAACTTCAATTAGTAACATAATTAGCTACGATTAACCTTTTTTAGCAAGGGGTAACACACTATTATTTAGCACAAGGCGTTTGTTGTTGGTTTAGCGTAATGTGTAGCGTCTCGGTGCAATAATAAGATTTTGTTGAGGCGGTGGTCCGTGTCTTAACACTTCCGAATTTTTTTTCCCTAATATTCGCGTTTTTATTAGGTTCTGATACTTTATTATTAGTTTAATATAAGTATATGCTATAATACTTGACGTTATATAAATATAAGTTCACCTTTTTTTGAGGGGTGACTTTGTTCGATTGGCTTAATCTACAGGACAGCTTGCGCTACTTGTATAAAGATATTTTGCTCCTTTTTCTTTTACGCTTCGTAATTCACATGTTGCAAAGATTCTGCTACTGGGTAGGAACAGTGATCAACAAAGACTGACCTTAGGGTTTACTAAAATGTGGGAATAATGAAATAATGTTTATATTATGCGTAGAAGTATTCCAAATTGGTACCACACTGTTTGTAATGGAACTTTCATAAGCCGGTGTCCTTATTGATTAGACATGGTACTTTCCATTTCGTGGACGATGGAGGAAATGTGCGTTTTATAGAGCTAACGTGGGAATTTTACGCGCGCCTGTTGAGTAAACAGTATGATTTATGAACTAGAAACATCCCTCAGACTGCCGCTGGAGTTCGTTACGGTCGCATATACCACGTTTGGGCCCACGTACCGTATGCACGAGTCGCATCGTTCCTGAGCGTTCAGCAGCACGTTGAACTTGGCACGCTCAATGTTAACATTCGACAGCACGGTCCGTGTGCCGACGGCTTACGGGCTGTCTTTCTTGTGGCTCGCCTGCCATGTTAACACGCCATAAAAAAGCTATCACTTCGTACCATGTGGTCACAGTGACACTTCTCCCGCCTGATGGCTCCACCATGTGAGTTAACGGGCGAGTTGTGGCGCCCTGGAAATATACCAAGTTCAGAGTTGGCGGCCACCGCTAGGGCCGCGCGGCAGGGCCGAGCTCGTTAGCAAACACATGGTGCCAAACGTTAGCCGGACGATAGGGGTAGCCCCAGCGCATGCTCCAGCCGCGTGGCTGGGAATTCCGCTGTGTAACAAGGTTTGGTAGTACTGCGTGTTTCTTTATTATGTTAACAAAATAGCAAAGCTTTGTGAGGATGAAGGAGATGTCTATGCCGGGAGCGCCAAAGAAGGCGGACTTTGCGAAACTTAAATGACAGACATTTCACAGTTCGTGTAGAAATTAATAGTAGCCAGACGAATCATGATACCTCAAAAAGGAACATGTGCATTACTATTATCTGCACGACGATTCTGATGGTGTAATCAGATTTTCAATATATTTATTAGTTTATCTGACGATAAATTGTACAAGTAACACCCAGCAACGAATTTCCCAAAGCTAAACGGTTCATCCGATTTCGTCGATCTACGCGTCTTTTCAAAGCTATTAGTGTAAACCTAAATAGGTATGAATTACAGGCATGTAACTTGAATAATACATGAGTTATTGGAGATCAAAGTGGCCGATTACTATCGATCGCATCAATGACACGAAAAAACGGTAGCAACATGCTAATAAATATATTTATTCGTCTACGTCTTTGTCTATATCCGATGTATACTATTCATGAAGAAATTGGTTAAATATTTACTGTATTTTAGAAAGCACAGAGGCATTCGGCTCCTAGCCTACCTTTTGCTTCTGTTCTTTTGATATATGCCAATTTGATTGTTTATGTATTTAATAATGTGTGTTAGAGCGTGTTTATGGTCCAGCCGTAGGAATATTTATTCAATTTCAAGTACACTACTGCCCATTAAAATTGCTACACCACGAAGATGACGTGCTGCAGACGCGAAATTTAACCGAAAGGAAGAAGATTCTGTGATATGCAAATGATTAGTTTTTCAGAGCATTCACGCAAAGTTGACGCCGGTGGCGACACCTACAACGTGCTGACATGAGGAAAGTTTCCAACCGATGTCTCATACACAAACAGCAGTTGACCGGCGTTGCCTGGTGAAACGTTGTTGTGATGCCTCGTGTAAGGAGGAGAAATGCGTACCATCACGTTTCCGACTTTGATAAAGGTCGGACTGTAGTCTATCGCGACTGCGGTTTATCGTATCGCGACACTGCTGATCGCGTTGGTCGAGATCCAATGACTGTTAGCTGAATACGGAATCGTTGCGTTCAGGAAGTAATACGGAACGCTGTGCTGGATCCCAACGGCCTCGTATCACTAGCAGTCGAGATGACAGGCATCTTATCCGCATGGCTGTAACGGATCGTGCAGCCACGTCTCGATCCCTGAGTCAACAGATGGGGACGTTTGCAAGGCAACAAACATCTGCACTAACAGTTCGACGACGCTTGCAGCAGCATGGACTATCAGCTCGGAAACCATGGCTGCCATTACCCGTGACTCTGCATCACAGGCAGGAGCGCCTGCGATTGTGAACTCAACGACGAATCTGGGTGCACGAATGGCAAAACGTCATTTTTTCGGCTGAATCCAGGTGCCTTTTACAGCATCATGATGGTCGCATCCGTGTTTGGCGACATCGCGGTGAACGCACATTGGAAGCGTGTATTCGTCATCGCCATGCTGGCGTATCACCCGGCGTGATGGTATGGGGTGCCATTGGTTACACGTCTCGGTCACCTCTTGTTCGCATTGACGACACTTTGAACAGACGACGTTACATTTCAGATGTTTTACGACCCGTGGCTCTACCCTTCATTCGATCGCTGCGAAACCCTACATTTCAGCAGGATAATGCACGACCGCGTGTTGCAGGTCTTGTACTGGCCTTTCTGGATACAGAAAATGTTCGACTGCTGCCCTGGCCAGCTCATTCTCGAGATCTCTCACCAATTGAAAACGTCTGGTCAATGGTGGCCGAGCAACTGGCTCGTCACAACACGCCTGTCACTACTCTTGTTGAACTGTGGTATCGTGTTGAAGCTGCATGGGCAGCTGTACCTGTACACGCGATCCAAGCTCTGATTGACTCAATGCCCAGGCGTACCAAGGCCGTTATTACGGCCAGAGGTGGTTGTTGTGGGTACTGATTTCTCAGGATCTATGCATCCAAATTGCATGAAAATGTAATCACATGTCAGCTCTAGTATAATATATTTGTCCAATGAATATCCGTTCATCATCTGCATTTATTCTTGGTGTAGCAATTTTAATGGCCAGTAGTGTATTTAAATGTAAATCCAGTATTTCGAGTATGTTTCATTATGTTTGTGACTGTGCGTTTGCTTGAAGACATGGCGCGAGCGCTCTAGCCAATCACAGCGCTCGTGAATGGGGAGACTGGATGGAAGCGAGTTTCCGGAGAGGACACGCGGTAGTTCTGGGCAGGAGGGCACAGGACACGGACGGTACGACACGAAACGGGAAGTGCTGGACGCGACGCCGAGTCGCGGAGTCGCGGAAAGACTTGGACGGTGTGGAGGGGTTTGCGCGTGGTCGCGAGAGGTAGAAATACTTTGGAGTGCCGACTTGTGTACTTGCGAGATTTCCGTGGCGTCTACAGTGAAGATGTAGTGTGCCTTTAGAAGTGAATATCTTGCAAGCTATGTTGTCGTTCATAACTAATTACATGCAGTAGGAATATTGTTTCCCTGTTATTTTATTTAATTGCTGGACCATCGACACCAATAAGTGTTTGCAGCAATGTACGGCATTTTCAAAAGTACTTCTGCTGTCGTACTCATCGTTTAAAGTCGTTAAAATAGCACCTGCAGATTTTCTTTAAGTGCAATCTTTCATTTATAAATTTCTATATTAATTAAATATTAATTAAATTTATAAATTTCTATATTAATTCGCAATTGCCGACTGACAAGAACCTTTGACCATTCGATTCATGTGTGTATATTGTAGACTCAGCGGTATTTGGCTTGTATTGCGGCAACTGCGTATCCTAGCCCCTAGACAACGAAACCTGCCAAAACTTTTAATATTTCAACACTGCGTCGGAACGTGCGTAGTTATTTGAAACCCCGCAACCATACTGTCCATTGAAATGGACGGCAAATGCAGAATATTTGGCAGCAGGACAGAAAACTCTATGACCATTATAATGGACATCAGGTCTCAGGAGGTTATAAAAATAAGCAAAAAATTATACTTCGTGAACGAAATTTTCAAATACTGTCCGCCTCCGTAGCGCAGCGGTAGCGTTACTGCCTACCACGCAAGGGGGCATGTGTTCGATTCCTGGCAGGTGACTGGGCGTTGTGTGTCATTCATCATCACTGACATGCAAGTCGCTGAAGAATTGCAATTCGGCGGCTGAAACCGGAAGGGGATATCCCGGCCAATAAATGCCATACAATCATTTCCGTTTCAAGTACTGTATTGTTGTTGGTGCTTCTTGTAGCTGTTGTGGTCTTCAGCCAATGACTAATTTGATGCAGTTGTGCATGCTACGCTATCCTGTGCAAGCCTCTTCATCTCCGAGTACCTACATCCTTCTGAATCTGCTTACTGTATTGATCTCTTGCTCTCTCTCTACGACTTTTACCACCCACGCTTTCCCCCAGTACTAAATTGGTGATCCCTCGATGCCTCAGGATGTGTCCTACCGACCAGTCCCTTCTTCTAGTCAGATTGTACCACAAATTTCTGTTCTCCCCAATTCTATTCAGTACTTCCTGATTAGTTGCGTGATCTGCCCATCTAATCTTCAGCATTCTTCTGTAGCACCATCTGATAGAGCTCTTGCCCGCAAAAGGCAAATGTCCCGAATTCGAGTCTCGGTCCGGGACACAGTTTTAATCTGCCAGGAAGTTTCATACCAGGGCACACTCCGCTGCAGAGTGAAAATTTCATTCTGGATACATGACATTTTCCTCGTTATGCTTTTATTGATGTTCATCTTATATCCTCCTTTCAAGATGTTGTCCATTTCGTTCAACTGCTCTTCCAATTCCTTTTTTCTGACAGTTACAATGTCATCGGCAAACCTTAAAGTTTTTATTTCTTCTCCCCGGACTTTAATTCCTACTTCAAATTTTTTTGTGTCCTTTACTGCTTGCTCAATATACAGACTGAATAACATCGCAGATAGGCTACAATACTGACTCACTGCCATCTCAACCACTGCTTCCCTTTCGTGCCCCTCGCCTTTTATAGCTGGCTATAAATGCCTTTTCTGCAATGTATCTGATCTTTAGAAAGTTTCTAATAAAAAAAGAGCATTTTATCCGTAGTACACACTTTAAATGTGCGCAGTTCACTGCTTTCCGTCATAATGACATGTTTTCTACCCGAGCACTCTTCCACGATATTGTCTGGAATGTCCACATTTGCGATTTGTTATCTTTTTATAAAGAAATAATTTATATATCATCATGTTTTCAGTTACACTTCCTGAACGCTATCGGATGGCAAATGTCTTGTCGTTAAGCTTTAAGTTCTTGTATACCACTTCCGGTTTGGAAATATGCTCTCACCCAGGTATTGCTCCAGTCCCGTTGCAGTTTTTAAAACAAGTATTTGCAGTATGAATCCCAGCCATCTGTATGGACTGTGAGGAAGTAACACACACTTAGCATTCATAAGTGGTTGTCAAAATTTTTCCACTACTGAAGTATTCTCACTTACGTACGAGCTTCATAATGACAGAAGCATACACGGGACATAACATAGTAAACATGCAATTGAAAGTAAATGTACTAGGAAGTTGTTTTTCCTGTACAGAGAAACCAAGGCACTGCACTTGCATTCGGAATATGCATGGTTCCAAAGCAATCCCGGCCATCCAGACAGGTTTCCCGAAGTTTCCCAAAATGAACCCCGGCGAATTACGGGATGGTTCCTGTGAAAACTGTACGTCTGTTTTTCCTTTTCTATCCTGATACAATCAGAGAAAGTTTTCTGTCTTCGTGTGACGCTGAAACAGGATTTCCCTTGATTTTAATTAAAAATTTTAACTAAAAACAGCAGTTTGCTTTTGTTCTACAGCACTGTAGAACAGAAGCAAACTGGTGCTTTTCATTTATTGTAATGTTGTTCAACCAAGAATCGACGGAAGATTCAGTTAACATGAAAAAAATAGCAGTATTAATATATAAATTTACTTATATGTCACAAAAAAGAACGTCAAAGACTAATGTGTCCATCTTTATTAAGTTTAATTCACTGTGCTTTTTGGTAATCTGTAAATGGCCGAGCGGTTCTAGGCGCTTCAGGCTGGAACCGCGCGACCGCTACGGTCGCAGGTTCGAATCCTGCCTCGGACATGGATGTGTGTGACGTCCTTAGGTTAATTAGGTTTAAGTAGTATTAAGTTCTAGGGGGCTGATGACCTCAGATGTTAAGTCCCATAGTGCTCAGAGCCATTTCAACCATTAGTCACAGATCCAATTAGATTGCATACTTGTAACATGTAAATTACCTCGTTCTACATAATTTCGATAGAAATTGTGTCAATGATCTATGGAAAACACGGAATTAGCTAAGTTGCGAGACGGTTGAAAGACTCGAGATTAGCGTCCGCGCAAAGTAAGACAGTAAATTGAAGGAGCCATATGTAGGACACGACGAAAGCAGGCAGGATATTGGTGGTGGCCTTGTTTAAGCCCGCAGTTAGTTTGGAAAAATATGGAAACATTAATCGTCGTAACTAGATTAGCAGTGGAGAGCATCCCCTCCTGAACACGATCCCAGTTTACTAAACGTTGCTCAGTCTGACTCGGTGCCAGTGACTGACACCTTTAAATAGGCACTGTGCTTCTCGAAATGTCATACTCAGATATTCCGAGAGCAGGAATTTACATTCAAGTCCAGAAATATATCATTTCCCTAAATATACAGCTCGCGTAAACACTAAGCAGGTAAAGCTGGAGACATTCGGGTTTATCCTGCGAGCATATCGTCATTTATTCCTCCCTCGTACCCATCAACAGGAAAGGCCTAAAATAATGCTAGTAAAGTTGTGCTCTCTCTCGGACTGTGAAGCACGGAGACATTAGTAAATTAGATGTAAAGGAAAGTAACCAAGCTTTTCTCATAAAAAAAAAGAAAAAAGAAAGAAAAAGCACACGCTGTTAAGCTGTTGTTTATCTATGGGAGCGTCCTGTTTTTTTTTCTTCTTCTTCTTCTTTATTGTATTTCAATACCCCATCGGGGCGGGCTGGCAGCAGCATAGGCGCTTCTCTTCAGCCGAAAGACAGAGAACAAAACAATAGAAGACATTTAAAAACAGCAAAGCAGAGAATAAGGTGAACATAGATATATAAAAGGGGGAACATCATGGAAGGCAATAAACAAAAAAAGGGGTGACTGTAAAATGGAGATAAAAAACTGTTTAAAAGTAGCACACACAAAAAGCCACACACTGCGACGGTTAAAAGAACACAAGGCACAGTACGACAAGAGCATGAAGGTAGCGACGGATGGCATAGCACATGACGTAACACTGACGGCGAACCTCAAGGCAGTACACAATTAAAATCACACCTCTTGACGCACACGAGAAACAGCACTAAACACAACACTGATGGGGCACACTGATGATGATCAATACAGAGGATCTGCCAGGTTCAAGGAGATGAGGGAGACCTGAAGAAGGGTGGGAGGGGAAGAGATGGGGGAGGGGAGTGGGGGGCGCGCGGAAGAGGGCCAGGTAGGGAGGGATGTGGGAAGGAGAGAGGCAATTATGGGGTGCAGGGTCTCAGGGGAGGGGGGGGATGGAGGAAAATCCGCTCTGGGAGAAGGAGGAAAGAGGAGAAGGGGGCCCTGGGGAGGGGGGGGGGAACAAGGCCGGGTTATAGTAGGAAGGAAGGGTATATGTCACAGCGAAGTTCGTCATCCGGGAGGGGGAGGCGTTGGAAATTGCCCTGATGAAGGAGATGGAGGGTGTGGAGGTGGAGAGAGGGAGGGATACAGCGATAGAGGCGCGGCAACGGGCGGGGGGTGGAGAGGAAGGAGGAAACCAGAGGGTGGGGGGGATCAACCCTGCGAACAATGTAAAGGATGCGGAGATGTTGGAGGAACAAGAGGAGGTGGGGGAAGGGGATCAGTTCATACAGGAGCCGTGTGGGGGAAGGAAGGCGGATACGGAAGGCAAGACAGAGCGCATGGCGTTCAAGGATTTGGAGGGCCTTGTAAAAGCGGGTGGGGGCGGAGATCCAGGCGACGCTGGCATAACAGAGGATAGGACGGATGAGGGATTTGTAGGTGTGGAGGATGGTAGAAGGATGCAATCCCCATGTCCGGCCAGACAGGAGTTTCAGCAGGCGGAGGCGGGAATGGGCTTTCTGCTGGATGGTCAGGAGATGAGGGGTCCAGGTGAGGTGTCGGTCAAGGGTGAGGCCAAGGTATTTCAGGGTGGGGGTGAGTTGGATAGGACGACCATAAAGGGTGAGGTAGAAATCATGGAGGCGAAAGGAGCGAGTGGTGCGGCCTATGATGATTGCCTGGGTTTTGGAGGGGTTGAGACGGAGGAGCCACTGGTTACACCAAGTGGTGAGCTGGTTAAGGTGGGTTTGGAGGGTACGTTGAGACCGTTGAAGGGTAGGATAGAGAGCCAGGAAGGCGGTGTCATCAGCATATTGGAGAAGGTGGACTGGTGGGGGTGGCTTGGGCATATCAGCTGTATACAAGAGATAAAGGAGAGGGGAGAGGACAGAACCCTGGGGGACACCGGCCGTGGGATAAAAGATACGGGAGTTGGTGTTGTGGAGGGTGACATAGGAAGGACGGTGCGAGAGGAAGGAAGCGACCAGACGGACAAAATTGATAGGCAGGGCGTAGGTTTGGAGTTTAAAGAGGAGACCGGGATGCCATACACGGTCATAGGCATTTTGGAGGTCAAGGGAAACAAAAATGGCGGAGCGACAGGAGTTGAGCTGGAGGGACAGAAGGTGAGCAAGGTTGAGGAGTTGGTCGTCAGCAGAGAAGGAGGGTTGGAAGCCACACTGGGTAAGGGGGAGGAGGTGGTGTTGAGCAAGGTGCCGATGGATACGGTGGGAGAGGATGGATTCAAAGACCTTACTGAAGACGGAGGTGAGGCAGATGGGACGATAGGAAGAGGCGGCATAAGGGGGTTGTTGGGTTTGAGGAATAAGAGGACGCGGGAGGTCTTCCACAGGTCAGGGTAGAAGCCAGTAGAGAGGATGACATTATAGAGATGGGCGAGGACAGTTAGGAAGGAATAGGGGCTTTCTCGAAGGTGACGGTAGGTGACACAGTCGTGACCAGGGGCCGTGTTGCGTTTGGACTGGAGGAGAAGTTTAATGTCTTGTGCTGTGATGGGAGTGTTTACGTAGGAGGGGGGCAACTGCCCCAAGTACTGGAGACTAGGAGCAAGTGGAGCGACTGAGGTATCAGCACGTTCCATGACGGTGGGGAAAAGAGAATAATCAAAGTGGGGATCATCGGGGATGGAGAAGACCTCGGAAAGGTGGGAAGCGAAGTGGTTGGCCTTACTGAGGTTGTCTGGAAGAGGGCGATCGTTATGGAGAAGGGGGTAGTGGGGAGCGGAAAGGGAACCAGTAAGACGATGGAAGGCGGACCAGTACTTGGAGGAGTTGATAGGGAGGGTGGCATTGAGTCGTGTGCAGGTCTGGCGCCAGTCCCGGCGTTTCGTTGCTGTAATAAGGTTCCGTACGTGTCGCTGTATTTGCCGGTGGCGTTGGAGTGTATCCCTGTCACGAGTGCGGAGGAAGGAGCGATAGAGGCGGTGGGATTCACGGAGGAGGAGGACAGCCCGCGGAGGGAGAGTGGGACGGTGTGGGTGGATGGTTTTAGTAGGAACATGGGCCTCCACGGCGTCAGTAATTACCGTCTGAAGGAAGGACGAGGCGCGGATGATGTCGTCAGGATGGCGATAGGTAAGAGGGTGGCTTTCGACCTGGGTGGAGATGGAGTCCCGGTAGGCATCCCAGTTGGCACGGCGATAGTCATGGACGACCTTAGGAGGGGGTGCAGGTTGCGGAGCCGGAGGGGGGCGGTTTGCAGACGTTATGGTGAGAAGGACAGGGAGGTGATCGCTACCTGTGGGGTCAAGGACGGCGACAGTGATACGCCCAAGGAGGTTGGCGGAGGCAATGACAACATCGGGGGTGGTGTTACTTTCGGGTCGGGTGTGCTGGGGAATGGGAACAAGGTCACCCTGGATTGTGGAGAGGAACTGATGCCACCGCCGAAGGGCAGCAGGAGTGCGGCTATGGATGCTGAGGTCGGCGGCAATCACATAGGTGGAGAAGGTGTGGTCAATGTGTGAGATGAAGTCATAAGAAAGAGGAGCAGTGGAGCGGACATAGATGGTGGCACAGGTAATGGTGAGGGAGGGGAAGAAGACGCTAAGGATAAGGTGTTCAGTGGGGTCATTGAGGAGAGGTTGTGGCCAGACGGGGATATGCTTAAGGTGGCCAATTGCGACTCCACCCTGCGCACGAGGACCAGGAGCATCAGTGCGGTGGAGGATATAGGGGGAGGTGCGGATAGAATGGTGGGGCTGGAGAAAGGTTTCGTTCAAGAGGAAGGTGTCGACCTGGTGGTGGGAGAGGGTGTGCATGAGGAGGTATTTGTTGGAGCGGAAGGAGCAAATGTTCTGGAAGAGAATGTGAGACTCGTGCCGCACCATGACGGGAAGGAGGAGGGGGGGAAGAGAGGGAAGGGAAGAGACTTAAACTATGGTGTCGAGGCGGGTGAAGGTGATGTGGGCTTGGTTGTGGGAGTAAGTGGCGAAGGTGTTCAGGTGGAAAACAGAGCGAGCAGCAAGGGAGATTTGTTGGAAGGTGTGCGGGCGCTGAAAAGGGTGAATGTTTTGGAGTACAACGGTAATGAACCGGATGATGTCCTCGGCCGTGGGGGGTGGACGGAGGGAATTGTTGGGATGGACAGGGGGATCGACGGGACGAACTGGGACTGTAAGTTCAGGGGTGGCTGGAGGGGGTTTAGCTTTACACTTGTGGGAGTATGTGGGATGGGGGCCATTGCAGGTATTACAGCAAGGAGGAGCAGCGAGGTTGGGGCAGTTCTTAAGAAAGTGGGAGGGCTTGCAATGGGGACAGGTGGGGGGGTTTTTGCAGTTGGGAGTCAGGTGGTCATTGTACATCAGGCACTGCTGGCAATGGTAGGATTTGGGAGGGGATTTGGAGGATTCAACAGCGTGGCGACGGTGGTGTATCAGGGCACCCTGGGTGAGGAGATGGGGTGGACTCAGAGAATACCCGCATGAGGTAGGTGGGACCAGAGGCATTGTGGATATGGCAGGCAGAGCGGATTTCCAAGTCCGGGTGGGAGTTCAGTTCTGCCAACACTTCATCCTCTGTGATCACCGAGCTGAGCTTGGTGATCACAGCGGTGTAGGTGGGGGAGGGGGGGGCGACGGGGAGGCTGGGGCTGACGAGGAGTGGAAGTGGAAAGGAAGGGTGTCAGAGAGGCGTGGGGGCCAAACATAACTTGTGGGAGTTTTCGCAGGAGGTCTGTGAGAAAGGATGGGGACGGGGACTTGATAAGGACTGAGTCCCTGCGGGGAATGAGCTGGGAGATGGGAGCACCAGGTAAGTACTTTCGTATTTCCTTGGTGAGGGTACGAGCGTCGAGGAACTTAGGATCGGGAGTTGACAGGACAAAGGTGCGGAGGGTGGGGGCCAAGGTATGGGTGGCAGGAGGAGGGGTGGTGTCCATGGTGATGGCAGGGGGAGGGGGAGGTGGTGTTGATTTTTTGTGGGAAGTGGCGGGAGCAGAGTCGGTAAGGACGCGCTTTTGGGGTTTTTTGGAAACGGGAGGCTGGGAGGAGGGGAGAGGGACGGGGAGGAGAGGGAGGTGGCGGGTGGCAGATCCCTGTGGCGTAGTGGAGGCACCGGGAGAAGCAGCTGGTTCAGTGGTGGCGATGGTGGCTCGGCGCGACGTGATGCGTGCGGGAGATGCAGAAGACGAAGCGACGGGGTCGGTGAGAGAGGGGAAGCCAACCACCTGAGGGGCGGCAGCAGAGGCAGCAACAGAGGCGTACGTGAGGGTGGGGGTAGTAGTGGGAGCTGGTGAGGGTGTAGAGGCTGGAGGAATGGTGTAGAGGTGTGGGTATACAGCAGGGGAGGAGATTGGCAGATGGGTAAGTGGGGAAAGGGAAGGGGAGGTGTAAGGAGGGAGGCCAGGGGCGGCACTCCAGGAAGTGACTGTGGCAAAGGGGAGGGGGAGGTGTAGATGACGGTGGAGGTGGGAGTACTCATTGCAGACGAAGGGCGACGGACAGACGGACGTGCAGCAGGCGGCGGCGGCGGCGGCGGACAGACGGACGAACAGCAGGCGGCGGCTGCAGTGGTTACGACGACGGCGATGGACAGCGAGCAGGCAGGCGGACGGACGGACGAACGAACGAACGAACGAACAGCGATAGCAGCGGGCAGACAGACAGACAGACAGACAAACACAATCTTCGAAGACGGAGATTCCACCCTGAGAGTAGCCCAGGCTATGCAATCTGACGCTTTCGAAGGAGGGTATCCAACCCTCTAGATGGAGCGTCCTGTCATTGTTTGTTACCTATATATACGCGGTACTTACTTTGTAAGTACGAGAACACATTATTATATTACTCCGGACATCAGCAGTAGCGAGCCACTCGGGTTGTTTATAGACGCATTGGCCCATACTGAAGTACTTGACACTTCGTTACGGCTATTCACACACGACTGACGCAGTTGGCGAAACCTGTTAGCGTCCATCGACACAATATTTGCACTACTACCTGGAAAGTTCTGATTTTCAAAATCGTTTACTCACGTGGACGCTCGTGACTGCTAAGTAGAGTGGATCAACACAGCGCAAAACGTGTTTCGTGGGCAGCATGAGTATTTTGGTTCCTTATATATAAAGTACACCGAAACTTTTTTATTTTACCGAAACTTTGCGGTGTATTTCATACTAACTGATTTGTTTCCCCAGTAAATCGATAACGAGTTGTTAGTTTACCTTCGTCCTCTTAGTTTTCTGTACTCCAACAATTAGGCGGCCGTGCCTTCCGGCTTCACACCTCTGTCCACTGTCTGCACCGTCTGCTTAAACGTTTCTTTCACAGTGGATGGTACTGCATAACTTGTTTACTCATCATCAATATTGACTCCACATCTTTTCCATCCCTGTCTGTATTGATACATTTCGTCATTTAGAATGTGTGTATGCAGCTTATGTTATGCCTTCATTGTTCTGTGCGTCAAGGGCAATCATTTACTTTCCCAAATAACTTAATTTCATCCCTTTGTGAAATGAAAAACTTTTAACATCCAGATAATAGTATAGAAGTCACCGTTCTCTTATAAAATTTTAGCAAGGTGTCAAATTCGACAATGTTGCATGATGTACACATCTGGGCTACTGAAATCTGCTAGTATTTATGTCGTATTGTTGGCCACAGGCGTACTATCGTAAATGGTTCAAAAGTGGCACCTGGGATACCGATTGGTCGTTGACTCAAATGGTTGATTTAATTGTATACATATTTTAAACTATCTTTTTCTCTTAATTTTCATGTTGCGTTTCCTAGATACTACAGTTATTTCGTGAAATACTTTTTAGTGGTCACCTTCACTTTCGTCAATCAAAATTTTATATCTAAATACGTGTATATAAATGTGTAAGTCTCACAATATTTCTATGCGAAACTATTCAGCAGTTTCAGTGGTTAGAGCAGCTACTGTTGCAAGAGGCATCTGACGATATTCGTGCAACGGCGTGCAAACTTATCGGAGCCATGAGACGCCACGAACCACGCGCAGAAAAGCTCTTACAATTAGGCAATAGTGCTTGGTCAACTTCTTATTTTCACACTGGAATCCCCCATTTTTGCCGCAGATTTGCATTCCACGCCACAAAATTCCTAGGCCTCACCCGAAACACTTTTTCCGTTTGTAGTGACGGCGTTGTAATCGAAAAAATTCAATTTTTTCCGTTCTTACAATTACGGATCGACTTATTTGATTCTAAATTACCTTTTCGATAAAAATGTAAACACTTTTGTTGTAACCAGCTGATCGCTTTATTAAGAATTTAATTTAGTTCGTGTAGTAAAACTTTTGTGGTTAGACATTTAAAAATTGGGCAAATGACCTACTTCCAACGTAACGCATTTTTCTGTTCCATTAGGAGTTGATTTCGGTGAGTCCCTACACTATAGGGATGTTTAATTTCGGCGAGTCCCCTCGAATCTCACAAGCAGGGTGACTGATTTCTGGTTGTTATTGCATCCAACAGCTATAACACTCGTGCCGGTCGGTATGCCGCTACCGCGGAGGATAATCCACAATCATTGTAAGGAAACATGTTCATAATTACAGTGAAGGCGCGCCTGAGGGATAGTGTCGTGCAGGATACTGTGACCAATTCACAGGGACCAGTTTTCGTCCAAAGCGCTGGGCGAGTTCATTCGTTTGTTCGGAAGATGAGGCCGAGAAGTGTCTGTCACCTTTTGGCCGATCGACGACGACAGAATCGAAGTGGGCGCCCTGCAATCTTTCTCAAACGATTTTACAGAAAGTATTCGGTAAAGATATTTCATTTTTGCTTTACTTGTAGCTTTATATGTCAGGTTCATTATGCTGTGTCCATCATTTCGTTAATGCTCATAGTTACTGTGATACTTGCGCTTAAATAACACACTGGGCGAAAGTCGGAAAAGTTTACAATGAAAAATAAGGATAGCTATGATTTTGCGTCTGGTGCATACTACGTAATATGTTGCTGTGTATGAAATTTAGCTAACATAATTTTTCTTTAGACTTGGGTGGACGTCTCTAGCTCTCACGAATATTGAGAAAATTGGTCTGACGTAATGCACTCATTTACGATCGCGCTGCGCTGCCAATAAGGCCAATAAATCCACAACATTCCTCACATTTCATAAACGGTTTGAAATATCGAAATGAGATTTTGCCAAATGAGGAGAGTATTTTCCTATATGGTTATTATGCAAAACCACAGACTTTTTCGATGAAAGAATGTAATTTTTAAGGGCCATCTGTAGCTGGCATAATGAGAAGTGCTATGGGTTTTGGAAGTGAAGTGAAGTGAAGTGAAGACATTATACACTTATTTTGCATCAAGAAAGTGCTTTTTCATAAAATTCTAATCTTACTTTTCCTCTGTTTCTCGCTTAATACATTTAGTAAACTACTGTTTCAGAACTCTCTTGCATTTGCGTCTGCACACGTTAGTGTGGAGACAGTGTGTAAGCTCCACTGTGTTTTGGCAAAAGAAGCAAATTTTGGCATGGCAACAAGAGAAATGTGTAGGTGTTACTTAAAATTCGCCGCTGATGACGCTTCTCTGAAAGTTTCAAATGTTAACAAGAGAAGATAAATCGCTATATTTTCGGCGGAATTCATTTTAGATACTAACCAAAGCAGAAGTGACAATTCTTTTTGAATGGTCACCATGCAAGTATGGACACAGAGGGATCCCCCTTAATATTTAAAAAAAAATGTGAGCACTTCCCCTCCAGTGCTCGGCATTTCCCCTACAGTGCTTGCCCGCAACCCCCACCACTACCACTATCACTATGCATGCCAGGCCCACTGCACATCTATTGGCCATGGTATTCTGTGCGGAGTCTACACACATGCCGAGTGAATTCTCACACACTCACCCCACCACTCAGTGCCTCACCACGTGGCACAACCCGTAGCAGCGCTGGATCCATTATTAGCACGAACACTGAACAACCCTCACTGCACAAGAAAGTGGAAGCTGCATGCCACCTTCCAAGACTGGCACACTAACAGCAGGTGACTGAGATGCACGCGACCACAAGGACCCACAAGAAAAGAAAAGAGAGAGAGAGAGTCACACATTGGAGGAACAGGCGACACAAATGACAGAGAAGTCAAACCAACCTGTGTTCTATAACCAAGAGTCGAAAACCGACAAAGTAGGTGGGCTACACAACATGGGAAGAATATATGGAGTGAGACAGAAGGCACTGAAACAACAAAAACGAAACACCCATCGAGATAACAACCACACACCAAGGTGGAAACACAACATGTAGCATGTAAGTTAATTGTAAGACAAAAGAAAAAGAGTTAAATTATAATCAACAAAATGTAATTTTTAGCTGAAAATGTACTAAAACAAAACAGTTGACTGTAAACTCCATGAGTGCAAAGCAGGCAAAGACGCACTCGAACGCAGCCCGCGTTCGTCCTTCAGAGACGGAAAGAAAATGACTATTACTGAGCACCAGTGCTTTTCTGGCAAATATGAGGTAATGGATGTCTTATCTGTAGACGAGAAAACAGAAATAATTTTAATTTGTGGCGGCGCTGCAAGAAATTTTGACGCTGTTGTTGGTCTTTATGCCAAACGTGTTCCTCATAGCCCATGATCTCGTAAGACTATTTATCGTATAGAAAACAATTTACTACCCAAGGAACCGTGAGTCTACAGACAGAACTCGTAGAACGACTGTAACGGGGAACAGCAAGGGTGAAATCAGAGTACAATTATTGTACCATCAATTTTCTGAAATTAAATTAAATTTATAACAAAAATATCACTGTTTAGGACAAAAAATGGAAGCTATGTAGGACAAATCGGCACCCAGTACAAAGAACATTACAGAGTATGGAAATACGGGACGAACCACTCAAATTTTGCAGCACATTTAAGAGAAAATAACCACAAACCTGCTACTTGAGAGAAATATGTGAAAATAATTAGAATAAATAACAAAACACACCTCCTGACCTTATAAGAAAATTATCACATACACAAAATAAAGTCAGAAAAGAAGCTCCTACTAAATGTTCAAATGAATGCGACTAACTACTCACTGGTTATACCTACTGATACATGTAATATACAGAAATCCCAATAGATGATTGCAAAGACCATTTCTCTTTGAAGTATATAAAAGAAGTCTGAAAAAGAAAAAATGACGATAAAGTAATAATAATAATAAACAGTTAAAAATTTAAAAAAATACATATGTAAAAAAAGAAGCACATACACACACACACACACACACACACACACACACACACACACACACACACACACACACAGAGAGAGAGAGAGAGAGAGAGAGATAGAGAGAGAGAGAGAGAGAGAGAGAACTTACTCAGCATCAATCAAAGAAAAAACAATTGTAAGCAAAAGCTTTTTGGCTGACACGTAATGAATTCGCTGTTGATCCGTAAGTACTTCTCAGCTGCGTTATAAAAACTTCAATGAACTGTTTTAAATCTATGACCTATGTGTGCACCTGATTACCTATCTATGCAAACGAAAAAAATTGTATAATATTTCAGGGCACTAGTGAAGATGCCTTGTAACTAACACGAAACGCCTCTGGGAGCATAAGTTAAATAAAAAAACGTAATATGCAGTATACAACCGGCGTTTTTCTTTTGAAACCATTGCGAATTTTTACATTTTCATTGCGAATATAATGTAGAATCAAACGAGTCGGTTCCTAGCTGCAAAAAATTGAATTTTGTCGATTACAGTGGCATCTAGCACGAATGGGAAAAATGTTTTGGGCGAACCCTACGAATTTTTTGGCGTAGAATCCGAGTATACAATAAAAATGAGGGTTCCTATATGAAAATAAAAATGTGACCGCCCATGGGCGGGGAGGGGGGGAGGGGGGAGGGCTAGGTGACGGCAAGGTTGTTACAGACAGATATCCTCTTTGAAAATATTAACTTTTCATCTGGAACATATTTTTCGTACGATGTGTAGTTTTCGAAGTATTTAGTTGTTCCAAGTTAAGACAAACAACATTTATACATACAACCAAGAGTGCTTTACAGTCTCTTCTCCTTGCGCTGGATTCGCGCGTCCACTGTGCGGAAAATTTTTAGATGTAAAAACTGTAAAATATACCAGAAGTTTTGCGCAAAACAGTCGCGAAAATATTTTATCGCTACAAAATTACGTTTACGGATAAAGTGATTCTTCAACCAAAGTAACAATAACATCACGTAATTGCATATGACAAGCTACCAGTTCTTGACTAATGAAAAGAGGGTAATATAGACCCCTACAATGTAAAAAAATTAAGTTAACAACAGCAACAACAAACAAAGCTGTTTTAGCACTAATTCAGATAGAGTAGTTATTACTTACAATATGTTTATATTTTACAGAACTGAATAGAGAATATGCATTGAGGATGGCACAAAGACTCTGAAACATGTTTGGGCTGATATGAAAAACAGCCGTTTGCTGTAACAGGCGTAATGCAGGCCCATTTTGTGTGCTGTTCTCAGGTACGTGATGAATTAGTTCCTGTTCGTAAGCAGCTGCAAATCGCCCTCACTGCAGTCAAGCGACTGACAACTGGTGTGAATAGGTATGTTGCAAGTGCTACTGAGAGTCAAGTAACAGAGATACCAAAGGTACTATCCTCTCCTGTGGATACTATCTCTCCTGCAGGAACTATAGGACCTATCACTACTCGTCGACCTGACTGAAAGTAGTGTGTCAATGATAGTTCTACTCATCCGGTATAAGGGAGACAGGGACCAAGGAGAATCCAGGATGTTATACCGACCCCTCCAACCAACAAGTTCGAGGCGCTGTCTTTCACTGAAACTGAAACTGGGCCTGTGAGACTCACTTCACTTGTTTTGGGAAAATTTGATTTGTCCTGTGTCAAGAGTAGGCGAACATAAAAGAGTCAATAGGCCAAACATATGGTGTCACTGCCCCCGGCAGCTAAGTTATCAGCGCGACAGAATGTCAATCCTAAAGGCCAGGTTCAATTCCCGGCTGGGTTGGAGATTTTCTCCGCTCAGGGAATGGGTGTTGTGTTGTCCTAATCATCATCATTTCATCCCTATCAACACGCAAGTCGCTGAAGTGGCGTCACATCGAAAGACTTGCACCTGGCGAACGGTCTACCAGACTGGAGGCCCTAGTCGCAATGACATTTATTTTTTTACCGTACCCCTTAGGGAAACGGTAGCAAGGGATGGGAAGGAACACAATGTGCACTCAATGTGGTTTCCTGGCGGTTTCGTTCAGTATGTGGAAAAGACTATTCCTGCAATCATTTGAGACAACAAAGGGCAACCAAGTACAGACTGTGGCTCACGTGGGAACAAACGATGCCCTCTGTCTGGAGTCCGACGTCTTACCTGGACCATTGCAGTGGTGACAGAGAAAGCTGAGAAGACCAGTTTCAACGAAGCTCACAATCTACATCATTGTTTCCAGAACAGACGATGAGCCCTGGTTCTGAATCGTGTGGAAGGCATCAACCAGAGACTGTGACTTTCTGGACTTGCGGCATAAGGTTGAGAACTGAAGGGTGCCCCTAAACGGGTCGATGTTCACTAGATATCAGAGGCTGCTAGCCAGGTAGCTGACTGTGTATGTGGAGCACGCAAGGGTTTCTTAGATTAGGCAACTTTCCATAGAGGCCAGATAAAGACAGCTGTAAACAACCTGAAAGTATCTGTGCGCGAAACGAAAGAAGTGCCGCCACAGGCGAGAGTGTTAAAATCCTGATGGGTAACTGCCAAATCATGCGCAACAAAGAACGAAAGCTTAAAGTTCTCCTAAAATCGAGTGAAGCTCACATAATAGATACTAGGTATAAAAAGCCAGTTGAACACCAAAGTTAGCAGCAATGAGATTTTTGGGAAAAACTTCAGCGTATATCGTAAGGCCAGGCTAATAGTAAATGGAGGTGATGTACTTGTGGCAGTTTACAAGAATCTCAGATCTACTGAGATAGAAATTGACGCTGCATGTGAGATTTCTTGGGCAAGACTCAGTGTGAGGGTTGGGCATAAACTTATGTGCTTGTTTAATGAAATGCACTTGGCTGTCTAGGGCAATGAGTGAAGCCTTCAGTGACTGTTATCACAGGCTTTCTTTCTTTCTTTCGCTGATACCTTTATCCCACAGTTTCGCAGAGTCGGCATGGTTAGTATCGGATTTGGCAAGGTCGACGTTATGGGGTGGCCAGAAGCCCACCCCGCCGCCACCCCATACCCCCCACGATGGAATTAGTGTACCCTAGCTGTCTGCATCAAGTGTAACCCATGGAATAGTGTGAGCATGCAGATGTCTTCGAGTCATGTAACTGACATGCGACGTGGGGACCAGCTCGGTATTCACCTAGTGGGATGTGGAAAACCGCCTAAAAACCACATCCAAGCTGGCCAGCACACTGGCCCTCGTCGTGAATCCGCTGGGCGGATTCGATCCGGGTCCAGTGCGCCTACCTGAGTCCAGGAAGCAGCGCATTAGCGCTCTCGGCTAACCTGGCGGGTTGACTATCGTCGCAGTACACTGTCGAAATATTTTTCACAAAACCCAAAGAAATTCTGATGTTATGTAAAGCCTTTTAGTGGCACCAAAGCTAGTACGCAGACACTCAGGCATAAGACAGGAACTGAAATATGTCTGGAAATCATAAAATCAAAAACGGGATCCTATTGCCTCGTCACTGGTCACAGTACCTGGCTAGATACGAAAAATTGGTCACTATGTAAGCCTTCACAAAAAAAACCATGTAGTGCCAATATATTACTTTCTTTTTCATTTAAAAATACATGTTGTGGTACCTTGTAATACGTAGATTCAGAATGTGTAAGTGTTTCTATCAATAACGATTGTTTGTGAAAACTGAATTCCTCTTTGAGTGGCACTGTAAGATCTTTCCCCTCTTATTCCCCCAAACCCCCACCCTCACCCCCCACTCTCCCTGCGCCCTCCCGTTCCTATGCGGCACGAGGCGTCGCCTTCAATGCCAGTGCTGACTCTTAAGCAAAAACGTTTGGCAACTACTGCTTTAAATGGTCCTCAGAAGCAATATTGTTGACTGTGACAATAACTGCGGATATAGAAATGCTTAGATTAGATGGATAAAACTTATATCGGTTGTCACGTCGTCTCTTGCACTGGTACAGCTGAGTATTACTAGGCTTCTTATCTTACTGTGCACATGGTGTTGAGGTAGAAAACCGCAGATGGCCTTCTGATCGCAACTGGGTGTGTAAATTTTATAGTAGTGGACAATCTTTCGGGTATCGGAACTATCATTTCACTTATGAAGTCCTGCGTGGGATCGCAGTTGTCTGATATTATACTGGGGTCGCTAGTGGGTCAAAGCTACGTTGGGAATTAGTAGCTTACGTGAAGGCTCTGTGAATTCTGGTGCGAAGCACATTTATATTTTATTTAAAATTGTCACTGATGTACACCAACTTTACTGGGGGACACGGTGTCTAGACAAAACAGCCTGTTTTACGAGATCCAAAGAATTTAACACTGTCGACTTTTTCTATCTGTTTGTCATCATATTTTAGGCATCCAATGGTTGTTGTTGTTGTTGTGGTCTTCAGTCCTGAGACTGGTTTGATGCAGCTCTCCATGCTTCTCTATCCTGTGCAAGCTTCTTCATCTCCCAGTACCTACTGCAGCCTACATTCTTCTGAATCTGCTTAGTGTATTCATCTCTTGGTCTCCCTCTTCGATTTTTACCCTCCACGCTGCCCTCCAATACTAAATTGGTGATCCCTCGATGTCTCAGAACATGTCCTACCAAACGATCCCTTCTTCTAGTCAAGTTGTGCCACAAGCTCCTCTTCTCCCCAGTTCTATTCAATACCTCCTCATTAGTTATGTGATCTACCCATCTAATCTTCAGTATTCTTCTGTAGCACCACATTTCGAAAGCTTCTATTCTCTTCTTGTCTAAACTGTTTATCGTCCACGTTTCACTTCCATACATGGCTACACTCCATACAAATACTTTCAGAAACGACTTCCTGACATTTAAATCTATACTCAATGTTAACAAATTTCTCTTCTTCAGAAACGCTTTCCTTGCCATTGCCAGTCTACATTTTATATCCTCTCTACTTCGACCATCATCAGTTATTTTGTTCCCCAATTAGCAAAACTCCTTTACTACTTTGTCTCATTTCCTAATCTAACTCCTTGATGTTCATCTTAGACCTTCCTTTTAAGACACTGTCCATTCCGTTCAACTGCTCTTCCAAGTCCTTTGCAGTGTCTGACAGAATTACAATGTCATCGTCGAACCTCAAAGTTTTTATTTCTTCTCCATGGATTTTAATACCTACTCCGAATTTTTCTTCTGTTTCCTTTACTGCTTGCTTAATATACAGATTGAATAACATCGGGGAGAGGCTACAACCCTGTCTCACTCCCTTCCCAACCACTGCTTCCCTTTCCTGCCCTTCGACTCTTATAACTGCCATCTGGTTTCTGTACAAATTGTAAATAGCCTTTCGCTCCCTGTATTTTACCCCTGCCACCTTTAGAATTTGAAAGAGAGTATTCCAATCAACATTGTCAAAAGCTTTCTCTAAGTCTACAAATGCTAGAACCGTAGGTTTTCCTTTCCTTAATCTTTCTTCTAAGATAAGTCGTAGGGTCAGTATTGCCTCACGTTTTCCGATATTTCTACGAAATCCAAACTGATCTTCCCCGAGGTCAGCTTCTACTAGTTTTTCCATTCGTCTCTAAAGAATTCGCATTAGTATTTTGCAGCTGTGACTTATTAAACTGATAATTTGGTAATTTTCACATTTGTCATCACCTGATTTCTTTGGGATTGGAATTATTACATTTTTTTTGTAGTCTGAGAGTATTTCGCCTGTCTCATACATCTTGCTCACCAGATGGTAGAGTTTTGTCAGGACTGGCTCTCCCAAGGCCGTCAGTAGTTCCAATGGTATCTTGTCTACACCTGGGGCCTTGTTTCGACTCAGGTCTTTCAGTGCTCTGTCAAACTCTTCACGCAGTATCGGATCTCCCACTTCATCTTCATCTACATCCTCTTCCATTTCCATAATATTGTCCTCAAGTACATCGCCCTTGTATAGACCCTCTATATACTCCTTCCACCTTTCTGCTTTCTCTTCTTTGCTTAGAACTGGGTTTCTATCTCAGCTCTTGATATTCATACAAGTGGTTCTCTTTTCTCCAAAGGTCTCTTTAATTTTCCTGTAGGCAGTATCTATCTTACCCCTAGTGAGATAAGCCTCTACATCCCTACATTTGTCCTCTAGCCATCCCTGCTTAGCCATTTTGCACTTCCTGTCGATCTCATTTTTGAGACGTTTGTATTCCTTTTTGCCTGCTTCATTTACTGCATTTTTATATTTTCTCCTTTCGTCAATTAAATTCAACATTTCTTCTGTTACCCAAGGGTTTCTATAAGCCCTCGTCTTTTTAACTATTTGATCCTCTGCTACCTTCACTATTTCACCCCTCAAAGCTACCCATTCTTCTTCTACTGTATTTCTTTCCCCCATTCTTGTCAATTGGTCCTTATGCTCTCCCTGAAACCCGGTACAACCTCTGGTTTAGTCAGTTTATCCAGGTCCCATCTCCTTAAATTCCCACCTTTTGCACTTTCTTCTGTTTTAACCTATAGTTCATAACCAATAGATTGTGGTCAGAGTCCACATCTGTCCACATCTGCCCCTGGAAATGTCTTATAATTTAAAACCTGGTTTTTAAATCTCTGTCTTACCATTATATAATCTATCTGATATCTTCTAGTATCTCCAGGGTTCTTCCATGTATACAAGCTTGTTGCATGATTCTTGAACCAAGTGATTAAGTTATGCACTGCGCAAAATTATACCAGGCGGCATCCTCTTTCATTTCTTAGCTCCAATTCATATTCACCTTCTGTTTCCATCTCTCCTTTTTCCTACTCTCGAATTCCAGTCACCCATGACTATTAAATTTTCGTCTCCCTTCACTATCTGAATAATTTCTTTTATCTCATCATACATTTCATCAATTTCTTCGTCATGTGCAGAGCTAGTTGGCATATAAAATTGTACTACTGTAGTAGGCGTGGGCTTTGTGTCTATCTTGGCCACAATAATGCGTTCACTATGCTGTTTGTAGTAGCTTACCTGTACTCCTATTTTTTTTATTCTTTATTAAACCTACTCCTGCATTACCTTTATTTGATTTTGTATTTATAACCCTGTATTCACCTGACCAAAAGTCTTGTTCCTCCTGACACCGAACTTCACTAATTCCCACTATATCTAACTTCAACCTATCCATATCCCCTTTTAAATTTTCTAAACTACCTGCCCGATTAAGGGATCTGACATTCCACCCTCTGATCCGTAGAACGCCAATTTTCTTTCTCCTGATAACGACATCCTCATGAGTAGTCCCCGCCCGGAGATCTGAATGGGGGACTATTTTACCTCCGGAATATTTTACCCAAGAGTTACCATCATCATTTAATCATACAGTAAAGTTGCATGCCCTCTGGAAAAATTACGGCTGTAGTTTCCCCTTGCTTTCAGCCGTTCGCAGTACCAGAACAGCAAGGCCATTTTGGTTAGTGTTACAAGGCCAGACCAGTCAATCATCCAGACTGTTGCCCCTGCAACTACTGAAAAGGCTGCTGCCCCTCCTCAGGAACCACATGTTTGTCTGGCCTCTCAACAGATACCCTTCCGTTGCGGTTGCCCCTACGGTATGGCTATCTGTATCGTTGAGGCACGCGAGCCTGCCCGCCAATGGCAAAGGTCCATGGTTCATGGGGGGAGCTAATGGTGGGATGTTCGAAATTCTGAGAGAAATCGGGGTACGCTAAAGGGAGAGACGGCTAAAATACAATATGCACAAATGCCAAGAGGGAACAATAGAAGTGGACGATCAAAGACGAAGGGCTCGGATTGAAAAGGGTGTAAGACAGTGATGCAGCCTTTTGCCCCTACTGTTCAATCTGTACATCGAAGAATAAACAGTAACAGAAAGGTTCAGGAGTGGAATTAAAATTCAAGGTGAAAGTATACCAATGATACGATTCGCTGATGACATTGCTAACCTGAGTGAAAGTGAAGAGCCGGCCGCGGTGGTCTAGCGGTTCTGGCGCTGCAGTCCGGAACCGCGGGACTGCTACGGTCGCAGGTTCGAATCCTGCCTCGGGCATGGGTGTGTGTGATGTCCTTAGGTTAGTTAGGTTTAAGTAGTTCTAAGTTCTAGGGGACTTATGACCTAAGATGTTGAGTCCCATAGTGCTCAGAGCCATTTGAACCATTTTTTTGAAAGTGAAGAAGAATTACATGATATGCTGAATGGTATGAACAGCCTAATGAGTACAGAATATTCATTGAGACTAAATTGAAGAAAGACAAAAGTAATGAGAAGTAGCAGAAAAGTGAACAACGAGAAACTTAACATCAGGACTGATGGTCACAAATCAGGAATTCCGCTATCTAAGTGGTAAAATGACCAATGATGGGTGGAGCAAGGAGGACATCAAAATCAGACTAGCACTGGCAAAAAGGGCATTCCTGACCTACAGAAGTCCACTAGTATCAAACATGGGTCTTAATTTGAGTAAGATATTTCTCAGAATGTTTGCCTGGCGTACAGCATTGTATGGTAGTGAAACGTGAAGTGTGGGAAAACCGGAACAGAAGAGAGTTGAAGCATTTGAGATGTGGTGCTACAGGCAAATGTTGAAAATTAGGTGGAGTGATGAGGTAAGAAATGAGGGTGTTCTATGCAGAATCGGAGAGGAAAGGAATATGTGGAAAATAATCGCAAGGAGAAGGGACAGGATGATAGGACATCTGTCAAGACGTGAGGGAATGACTTCTATGGTACTAGATGGAGCTGCAGAGGGCAAAAACCGTAAAGGAAGACGGAGATTGGAATACATCCAACACGTAGGACAGAAGTTTCTAATGCTACTCTGAGGTGAAGAGGTTGGCACAGGAGAGAAATTCATGGGCAGCCGCATCAAATCAGTTATAAGACTGATGACAAAAAAAGGGATCTTATGGGAAATCTGTTACAAGTTCTGAACTTCATGTAGAGCGTTTTCTCAAAGTTTAGTGACAAAGAATTGGCTAAGCATCATTCATTTATATCGATGAAAGTTTCATTAACTGTTCCTCTAAAACTATACTTGATTTGCTGTTTATTGCAATGTTCATACCGTCTATAAACAGAACAAACTTGGTATCTGGTAATGTTGATGATGTAAGGTCACTGATATACACAAGGAGAAGAAAGGGCCCTAAGATGGAACCTTGTGGGATGCCACAAGTGATTACTTCCCAGTTGATGATGCCTGATAGCTTAATTCATGTACCTTTCCTAACGACAACTTTTGTTTCCTGTCAGAGATATAGGAACTGATCTACTTTGTAGCATTTCCTGTTTTAATTTGCTTAAAAGGATATTGAAACTTACACAGTCAAAGCCTTTGATGGATCACAAAATATACCGTAGCCTGTAATTTATAATCTAATGAATTAAACCCATTTTAACTGTATGTGTAGATAGCCTTCTTAGTATCAGAACTTTTCAGAAATCCGAACTGTGACTTGGACAATATATTATTTGTTGTCAGATGGTTAAGAAGCCGACTGTGTATCACCTTTCATAAAATTTTCTTAGAATGCTAGCAAAAGTAAATTGGACGGAAATTTGATGGTATTTCTTTATCTCCTTTCTTGAACAAGGGCTTAACTTCAGCACATTTCAACCACTCAGGAAAGGCTCTTTGCCAGGCTTTAGTAATGCTGCTGCTTGTGCTTTCCTCCAAAGTTTGGGAATCTGAAATGTTTCCAAACATTTGTTTATCGTCCTCACAAGCCATTCATTAGCTTTTGAACCAAACTGCTTTGTTTGTTCGGTTTGTATATCATCAGAAACTGCTGCTTTATTTTCTTTGAGTTCTCGAGCTGCTTTTCCTAGTTTTTCATGTGAGACTAGAGATTCGCTCTCTCTTTTTGTGTTTTACTTGAGATTCAGCCTAGTCAATTCTGTCTTGTCTCGCCATTCGGGAGGAGTTTGTGAGCAGTCTGGTTCGGAGTGACGCCTTCTCAAAGATGGGTCCGTAGGATCATTGCTAAGATTTTTGACTAGCTTCCACGCTCTACAAATGTTCTGTTTAATGTCTAGATCGGACAGTAATTTAACCCATCTTTCGCTTCTCTGTTCAGCTGTATTTCGGAGTAGCTCTTCTCCCACTTCAGTTAATCTGGTGGGAAAGGATTTTTATATTTTTATTCTTCATATGTCCGTGGATCATTTCTTACAATGATATTGAACACTTCATGTTTATATAAATCTCGCATATACATAGCGGAAAGATCCAGTGATTGTATTGTACTTGCTATGATTCTCGCTCAAGAGGTCTTCTGTGTTTGAGTCAAGCTCAGATATAAACTGGATCCTACAACCACTAGGAATATGCCTCCTTGACGTTTTATTTACAAGTTCGACAAATTCTTTGTAGTTTTTTGGGTCTACTTCTATGCTTTCAACTTCGACGTTCGGTACCACTCTGAAAGCGAGTCATTTGGCTGTGTTGAAGTTGATATGGCGTTTCAAGTGTACCCTATCTTCTCGGCCAACTCCTGAAACTGTACAAGGTATACAGCAATGTTACAATCTTGGGAAAGGTCTTCTATTGTTTTTATTCTCAGTAATTAAGATGTTGTCAGGATTATACACTGTCTGCCATCTGCCACTGTTAAATGGTGATCTGTATCTGAGCTTACACAAATAGCACTACTGTATTGTTCATGATGGCGTTCTAATACCTTCTTCATTCCTTCAGTTTTTGTTCTTTGGTCGTTTACTCTTCTGTGTGTTTCTTGTAATGCTAAAATTCCCATGAATGTTGTTTGCACTTGTCTGATATGGTACAAATGGCTCTGAGAACTATGGGACTCAACTTCTGAGGTCATCAGTCCCCTAGAGCTTAGAACTACTTAAACCTAACTAACCTAAGGACATCACACACATCCATGCCCGAGGCAGGATTCAAACCTGCGACTGTAGCGGTATCGCGGTTCCAGTCTGTAGCGCCTAGAACCGCACGGCCACTCCAGCTGGCTACTTGTCTGATAGTAAGACTCCTTTCCCCCTTGAGAATCCTTGAAATACAATGAAGTCATCAGAATTTCTGGTCTAGTAGAAGCACAGTTTTGTGTGTTTGCGATTTTTCTCCGATGTTTCCGAGTGGCAGAAGGATTATCCTCTGACTAGTTCAACATTTCCAGGGTATGCACAGTTATGTTCACTCTATAGCAATCAATCGTGGAGGCTCCTTCCACGTCCCTCTGTTATTAATTAAACAAGATCTAATTACCTTGTAATTACTGTAATTTACAAAACGAAATCACATGAACAACGTAATAAGAGTTTATTTGGGCTAGTGTGTTATATATTGAAATTCTGTTCACATTAAAAAATAATGTACTCATATTTGGAACAGGAAACATGACAGGAATATTTGGGAAAACGCAGTTTCAGTGTAATTGGCTTTGTTGATTCGTATTATTTCATTGACTTTTCCATGAAAACAAGAGATATGTAATCCTCTTTGTATCAGATTCTATGAATTTCTGTATAACAACATTTTTTGTAATTATCAGCAACTTCTGTATTTGTGATTAGCGAATTTATTGTATGAAACAACCCATCAGTTGTTAGAGTATACAAGATCCACAAGAAATCGAGTGGTAGGCCCAGTATGATGTAGGTTCGTGAGCAGCTCTCGGTGATTTAATAAATTGTACACCTGAATCAATAACTGACTTTTCATGTCTTTTGAGAACCATGATGTTCTCTGGCCCATTTTCACTTAAGAAACTTACAGGGAACATCAACTGCAGGGAAACCCCAAAATGAAGCTTAAGTTCTGGCAGTGTTCATTATTTTGAACAAACTGAGTTTCAGGCAGGAAATTTCAAGAACATTTATTTCAGCTACAATCTACAAAACCAATATTTCGTAAAGACCTTTACATTGAGTTATTTTCTGTTGATAAGGCGATTACACTGTCGGATGGTGGAACGATCTGGGATAGTTATATAATTGAGGTCAAAGTGCTGAAATCACTTATGAGTTTCAGGTGGACCATTTTTAACATCAAGAGTAAAGACAGGATTTTATTTGAAAAGAAAACTTTTGGACTGGAGGTTGACACATTCTGGACCAAAAAAATTATGAGGACGAGAATATTGGACTGTAGGACTGTGAGTACCAGCTGCTACAATCAACTTGGACGTCACAAAAATCGAGGTACGCAGTCTACAGTTATTTCACCTTTACTGCACTGTTGTCAATTCAGTAGGCCATGTGAAAATCTTTTTGTTTGGGCAGTGTTCCTTTTTTTCGTTTCGTGTGTTTTCCGTATAATATTTTGATGATATGTGACGACAGTAGGACTGACAATCAAAAGGTGGAGGAGGTAGAAAATTTGATACAAGATACTAAGGAAACAGTTGAAAAAATACTGCTACTATCGTAGAATCAGAAGGGGAAGAGGTAGACGGCGATTCAGATAGTGTTTGTTCACTGATGCAAGGTTTCAGTCATGAGGAGACACTTGGTGACAGTGGCAGTCTTTTTAATATGGTTGTGAGACTCAGTGGACAGAAATGAGATAAACAAAGTCAGAAGCCAGACAGCAAGAGTGGGATAAAACTTAAAAAAGAGAAATTAGACATCAAGATGGATAGACAAGGAAAAAAGTAGATCGTTGGGATAAAATCTTGGAGAGGTATTGTCAAGCCCTAAAATGTTTCAGAAAAGATTTAAATGATGTCAAAGTTTTGGTAGGGAAAACTGCAGAGACAACTGAAGGATCAGAAGTAGATTTAAATGATTTTCGGACACATGTAAACACAGAGCATAGCAAATTTGAAATATGCATTACTTCTGTAGAAAGCAAAAATGAGAAGATACAAAAGAAGCTGATCAGTGAGATAGTGAGGTGACAGGAGCCTAAAAATCTTACATTGTGTGATTAAAAAATGAAAGTGGTAATATTAACTTGAAACTGAGTGAGACAAATAGGATGTCTAACAAAGAAAAGAGATGTAAAAGATGATGTTAGTGGGTATGTTGCTAATACTTCAAATGTTATGGCAAAAAAGACGAAATGAAAGAAAATGTTGCAAATAGAAATGTTTGCAGTAAGAGCAGCAGTACAGTATTTGGAATAATATAAACATAATGAATTTTCCTGGAAAAAACAAAATTCAACCAGTGTATCTCACTTATTAGTGTAAGGGTAATTTTACTAACAGTATGTCAGACAACTTGAAAATTAAATTTGTAAAGAAATTTTTAGATGGGGAGGCACTGTCTTGGGCTAATCAGAATAAACATACTGATACGACTTTTGCAGAATTCGAAAAACGTGTTTTGAACAAATTTTGGTCTGAAACTAAGTAAGCTATGACCAAATTAGAACATCTGAATGGACCATGATTCAGAGAAATCAACATTGGCATTGAAAGACTTTTGTGAACAATAGCTAGAAAAATGTAAACTTAGATAAACCATTAGCTGAGATAATACCTATAGATGAATTACAGAGGTGACTGCCACATAAACTATAGTGACGTTTGGTAAATAGACCAGATGACTTCATTGAATAATTTTTAAAATACCTTGATAAACTAGATACAGTGTGGGAGAGAAATGAGAGACAGAAGGAGAGACAAAGAACACATGGAACATGGATTTTATCAGACTGGTGGGGGGGGGGGGGGGGTTGGCCCAATGATCATCATAGAAACAGAGATTGAAGAAGAAATGAGAGGAACAATTACTGTAATAATAGTGACAGGAGAAACAATAATTAGAATGACAGACATGGGGGTGTTGAAAGGAGTCACAAGTAAAGAAGGAAGCAATAGAAGAATAATGACAGGAGATTTGGTGACAGAAATTTTGAAAATAGAAGGAATGGATTGAGAAACTATATCACGCCTCGTTGGGAGTCTGTCAGCCCACGGTGAGAAGAAATAGATACCAAAATCAGGCTAATAACTTTAGTGGAGGAAGAAATAATTTTCAGGAGGGGTGCCACAGTAAAGATTACAGTACTTCACACAAGGTAAATAGAATTGATTTTAGCATGGAATTTTGAGACATATATTAAGAGGCTTGAAAATGAAGAAAATATGTAGTAGAGGACTGGAGCTGATCTTGAGGAAGATATCTTGACAAACTTATTTGATTAATCTTGTAACTGTAACAGAGTTTTGATTAAGCACACTGATGATGGTAATTATGACGAGTTTTGTCTTGTGGGGTTAATGAATAATAAATATATAGAGAAGAGTGATGAACCTGTTTTTGCCGAGGTTCAATGTGTTGAGACTGAGAATCATGTAAGTGAGGGAGGAGAAAACAGGATGGATAGTAGCATGATGATGAAGATGCTTGTGCTGTGAATAATTGTGTTATTGATGATGATTTAGGTATGATGCTATTAATGACGTTGATGAAGATATTATGCTCTGTGAAGAATTAGATGGGATGATTTATGTTGAGATTAAAGAGGAAAGATTAATAAAATATGATGCAAAGAACACAGTTGCAGGTATTGATGACGATTTAGTGAAGAATGAGGAAGCACATGATAATCTGCTTATACCAGTTAATATCAGTGAAATAGTGTCCAAAACTTCCTGGCAGAATAAAACTGTGTGCCGCACCAAGACTCGAACTTGGGACCTTAGCCTTTCAGGGGCAAATGCTCTACCAACTGAGCTACACAAGCACTACTCACCCCATGTCCTCAAAATTTTACTTCCGCCAGTACCACGTCTCCTAGCTTCCAAACTTCAAAGACGTTCTCCTGCAAAACTTGCAAGACTAGCACTATTGGAAGAAAGGATATTGTGGAGTCATGGCTTTGCCACAGCCTGGTGGATGTTTCCAGAATGAAATTTTCACTCTACACCAGAGTGTGCATTGATTTGGAACTTCGTGGCAGATGAAAACTGTGTGCCAGGCCGAGACTCGGACTCGGGAACTTTAACTTTTGCGGGCAAGTGCTCTACCAACTGAGCTACCCAAGCACGACTCAGGCCCAGGACTCAAAGACAAAGGTCCAGAGTTCGAGTCTCGGTCCAGCACACAGTTTTAATTTGCCAGGAAGTTTCAAATCAGTGCACACTCCACTGCAGAGTGAAAATTTCATTCTGGAAACATCTGCCAGGCTGTGGCTAAGCCATGTCTCTACAATATCCTTTCTTCCAGTAGTGCTAGTTGCAAGTTTCGCAGGAGAACTTCTGTGAAGTTAGTAAGGTAGGAGACGAGGTACTGGCGGAAGTAAAATTGTGAGGACGTTTTGTGAGTCATGCTTGGGCAGCTCAGTTGGTAGAGCACTTGCCTGCGAAAGGCAAAGGTCTTGAGTTTGAGTCTTTGTCTGGCACACAGTTTTAATCTGCCACGAAGTTTCTGGTGTCCACTTGTTCTGATAGCAGTAAGCAAACAGCTGATTTGTGATGAGATTTTGAAAGTAACTTGTGATGATTTTGATAATGCTAGTAATTAAAGTGAAATGTATGATGTCTGTTAGGACATTCATCCAGAGTAGGGCATGAATTTTGAGTCTAATGAAAAGCCAGTAGATTTCAAAGAAGTTTTGGAAAACTTGTAGCTTCAGGAAAATCGAGAATCTGTAGAGAAAGAAAAAAGTATAGCTTTCAGAGAGATAGAAGAGGACTTGTTATAAGAAGATGAGGTCCATATATTTGTGTTCAAACTGATAACTGACAGTCCTATTTGTGGGATATCAAAAAAGCTGAGCGACAGAGGAAAAGCTAGGTAGAATTTTGTTGAGTTTCCTATAACTGGAGTCAAAATTAAAGCTGCACTGGAAAAAGTGGTAAAGTGAACATCAGACAAGTGTTATTGTGGGGATGTTTAGTGACTGAGGATGTGAACGAAAGTTTAATGCTGGGAATGCAGGCTTAAGTTAGTTTTAATTGGAATGAGCTAAAATTGTCATTTATTGAGCCTAAGACAGGAATATCTGGGGTGCCAGATACTGTGATGATAAATAATAGCAATAGTAATCAAATTAGGGGGGGGGGGGTGGAATATGATGATAGAGGGTACCATGAGGAAGATGAAGTATTTTGTGATGGGAAAATAACTAATGATTCCTATAGTGAACTCGCAGCATAAAAGATAAGGGAAGCTAAAGCTTTGATTACAGAGGATAAAAAGGAAATATAGTGATATATTTGATAAGATATAATTAGAGTGAAAAGTTATCAATACACACCTAAGTTGAAACCTTATGACATGTTTTCCATGAAGCATAATGTTGTACCCATTTGTAAAAGAAAAGAACTTGAAAAGGAGCTGCAGAAAATGCAAAAGTGGAGGATGGTGGAAACAAGTTGTAGTCAGTGTAATAACCATTGGTGGTAGTTTGGAAATGAGAACATTGGATTAGGCCACTTCTGGACTCAAGGCATTGGAACAAGTACTTGGAGAGAGAGTGACAGATCTCCCAGGAAACATAAATGACTTAATGAATAAATTTGCGAATGTAATGTATATGACTAGTCTTAACTTAACTTCTGGTTTTTCAAAAATTGAATTAGAATATGAACTAGAAACTATATTGAATTTTTATATAATTAAAAGTGTTTACAGTGTTATGTGGTCCTATTTGGGTTGAATGTTTCTGTTGATGAATTCGTCAGGGGTGTTGGATTTGGTTTTGGGGAAGGAACTTCTAGCCAAATTAACTATGTATGGAGATGATATTCTGTTATCCATCAGGAAGGATTATATGTGTGCTTTAAGGGAAACTGGGGAGAAACTGATGGCAGGGAGGTATGACTTTGAAGTTAGAGAAGTGCAAATTTGCTATGAAATAACTTACTTTTCTTGGTTACAGAATAACAGAGGAAGGAGTTTTGCCTGACAATGAAAATCCAAGCCACTGCAAAATTTCCTAAGTCTAAGAGAGAGCTAAATCATTCATCAGTCTTGCAGTTTCATATAGAAAGTATGTCAGAACTCAAACTTTAAATTCTCCTTGATCAAACAATATGTGGAAAAAGAATGCTATGTGGGAATGAAGAGTGTGAAATTCCTGAGATAAGAAGTTCTATATAGACCAGATCTTTCTATGCCAATCTGTTTAATGACTGACAGCAGTGATTCAGGCTTGGATTTTCACTTGTTTCAGGAAAAAGAAGTAAATGGGGCTAGAGAACATCATTCAATTACGTTCGCCAGCAGAACTTTACATACACATGATAAGAATTACATCATCACTGAAAAACAGCTTTTGACGATAGTTTGAGAGTTCAAGAAATTCATGAATTATTTACTTGGTCATAAAATTAAAGTTTATTAAGATCATAAAGCCTTATGTTATGCTCAGTAATGTAAACTTTATCATGAGAGGATCGCCAGGTGGGCAGTTTATTTACAACAGTTTGATTACACAGGAGAGTTCATTAAAGGGAAAGAGAATGTTACTGCTAATCCATTGTCTAGGTTACCAAGAGGGGGCAGGTGATGATGAGCACAGAAATTGAAATCAACAGAGAAATGTCAAAATTATGCAAACAAAATGAGTAAAAGATGAGAAAGACAACAGGAGAATTTGCGGTCATTTCAGGAGAAACCAAAATCATGATGGCCATTGGAAACTAGTTGAAAATTATTTGGGGAAGGAAGGCTATGAGAAAGCACAGTTTTATTATCAAGTTTATACAGCTATATTATTCTATGGACACAGTACAGATAGTGACAGACAGAAGGTATGTCGGCCTGAGCAGTACATTAACACTCTCATTAATTGTACACATGAAAGTTTTGGTCACTGTCGTTCATTAAAATGCATACAGAAAATCCAAGAAAGTATTTACCTCCATAATATACTCCATAATATAAGTAGTATATGTAGGAAATGTAATATCACTTGTGATAGATGTAAAAGAGGCAAAGTCGGCAACCAAAGATGTAGAGCTCACTAGCGAAATGTAATTCCTAACAAACAGAGGGACCTAGTTAGTATTAATCTATTTGACCAACTGCCTAAAACAAAAGGAGGATACACTTATGTACTTGCCATGGTAGACTTATTTTCTAAATTCAGTAAACTTCATTCTCTGAAGAAAGCTATGAACAGGAAGAAAAATTGTAATCAAGATTACACAAGTATACTTTCACAATGTTGATGTTCCAAATGCTATTCTTTCCAATAATGGAAGTCAGTTTACATCAAAAGCCTGTAAAGATTTTACTCATGTTTATAACATAAAACACATAGCTATTTCTTTTTATTCACCCTCTTGTAATGCTACTGAAAGATATGTGAGGGAAATAGACCACATGTGCACAACTTACTGTGCCAAAAATCGTTCTAATTGGATAGATTATATTGGCTGCTTCGAAGATGTACTAAGAAGCTTACAGCACACCACAACTAGTGTTTCTATAAGAAATCTGCCTATCTCATCAATGAATTAGTTGAATTTTCATTAAGAAATAATATTTGTGCAGCTGAGAGAGGAGACATAGTTAAGAAGACCATGGAACAACACTATAGTAAAAGAAAACAGACAACAATTTAAGATTGTAGACCTTGTATTAACTGAGAGTTATGTAAAATAAAAATTTGTAAACGGTGAGATTTTGAAGTTTTTTGACATATATGTTTAACCATTTCAAATTTCAGGAAATCCGCATCCAAATGCATTCTGACTTACCTATCCAAAATCTAGGAAGCTTTATGGACTTAGTAATGTAACGTAGTTCAAATTATACAGACATACAAAGTGAGCTAATGACTGATATATACTAGTTTGTTTATTTGAAATTTTATGATATAATACAGCTTGGCATCCCTCAGGGGGATACACACTCATTTGTGCATCTAGTGTGTGGCAAGGGCCCATGTGACATTTACTTCCATGGTAACACAGTTCTGATGTCACAGGTTTTCTTAGACTGTCCTTTATCTCTAACTCACACACCTAACTATATACACTTGACTAATTGAGTTATACATTTTGATCTTTGGATAGGCACATACTTGATAGAAGATGGAACTTGGATTATGAATATGTACTTCGTTTTTCCCTACACAAACACACTGCTGATACAACATTTGTACCTTATTACCTGTACTCATCCATGTGTCTAGTAAACTACTTGGTGCATTCATTTGAGTCTTCAATACCTTTTACCATAATTCTACACAGTATTGGAACTGGTAACTATAAACAGAGTCTTACTGCATTTGTCTTGTTAAACCATGTGTTTCAAAGCTCTTTGGAGAACACACTCTGTTAATTAATTATTTGCAACTATAGCTACATAGAGTTCAGCATAAATATCTTGAGCACACAGTTACTTATGAGTGGAACCTTTATTAAGCTATGTTTAGCATAATGATGCACTGATGATTATGGATATTATCTATTATACTACACTATGATACTTTGATTATGTGCAGGAGGAGATGACGCTATGTTTACTTATTCAGATTGCTGTTGCATTCAGTTCTTCTAGTGTCATGAATGATGAGAACTGAAAATACTTTACACTTTTTTCAGAGATTGTGAATTATGGCCTATAGTATTAACACACAGGAGACATATTGATGATGAAGTTGTGAACTACTCAGCTACAATTCGGGATGTGTACTGTTATGTGAAACAAAAATTAGAATTAAACAACTGTAGGAACCTCTTAGCAAGTAACAACTGTGCGTGACTTCCCAAGGGATTATGATTCACTGTTCATGTTAACATCTGGCCAAGTCAAAATTGTACCAGATTCTGCAGTCACATTTCATTTATTTAGATACAGAGTGTAGGTTTTGTGCCAATGCCTGCCTGTATGATACCCTTAATTTTGTGAGTTGCAGTATAGCTTTAAACATAGATCATCATTTCACCATAAGACAATAGGAGAATTTTTGTCCTATGAATAGTATTACTGTTTCATACGACCAATTGCTGCTAGAGGATGCATTGTTTATATTGTATTTACTGCCATTTGTATGAATGCTTAAGTTAATATAGTTTGATTGCCATTTTGTCAGTTGTCTGCAAAATTTTTGTCCAACTGACGGTTGTACAATACCTTTTTCTGGGGCAGAGGGGGTATTGAAACATAACAGCTCATTTTTCATGCAACTTTGAAGTTCATTTGGATTGCATGATTAACTGTTATGTCATTAGATAGTATCCACGCAAATAATTTCGACTTTTCAGCTCTGTAACGTAATTTTCAAGAGCTCCATGTCAAAGTACTCACCAATATTATGTCCATCTACTTGTAGGAACATGTACTGTCAATTTGTTTAACTGTCACTAGGGTTTCACATTTGCAATCAATCAACTAACAAGAGAGATAACAAATATGTTGTAATTATAATGCTTTAAACTGCTCTATTTACCATGCTGTCAGCTTGGTATGCTGTTAGCTGAATAACAATATCTAATTACTTGTAATTACTGTAATTCACAAAATGAAGCCAGATTAACAATGTAAACTAAGTGTTTTTTGGGCTGCTGTATTATATATGGTAATTCTGTTCACACTAAAAAGTAATGTACTCATATCTGAAACAGGAACATATGAGAGAACGCAGTTTTAGTGTAATTAACAAAAATTAAATGATGTTGTTTATTCATATTATTTCACTTACTTTTCTATGAAAACAAGAGATATGTAATAGGCTTTGTATTACATTCCTTGCATTCAACTGCAGTGAAGCACCAAAATGAAGCTAAGTTTTGATCAAAGTTCATTATTTTGCACAAACTGTGTTACACCCAGCAAATTTCATGAAATTTATTTCAGTTACTATCTACAAATTAATATTTCGTGAAGACGCTTACTTTTATTGACAGCATTTATCCTCAGCAAAATGGTTACACAGCATATTCTGACCCCAATTTTGTTCAAGTTCCAACACTTTGTTGCATGATGTACTCATTGGGGAATCATAAATAGTTTAGTACTATAATAAATCTTTAAGCTGATGGGCTGAACCTTTTCTTGCATTATTCTTAATTTGTAACTTGATTGCTACTGATAGATGACTCATTCTTTCATTCATAGTGTCCTACAGATCATTTGAAAAAGGAGGATCTTGATGGATATGGAATGAGTCAAGGAATACATTAGTAAATGTCAAGCAAATTATAGAGACCCATCGTGTACCCTATATTAACAGTGAAATGTCATTATACTCTTTAATACCATGTGTACTGATGCCATTAAATGTTATATGCTGAACTAGAAGGAACGGCGCTACTTTATAAAAAGCTACTACCTTCTCCATTATAATACACAGCTACTGTTTTTATTTTCTGTTGGTAGCTTAATATTTACTTAATTTCATTGACATTATACAAAGAAATTATCTGCCTATATCTCGAACCACAGAGGCCCGTTTACGATACAGTACTAACTGTCATTCGGTTTTACAATGAACACTGCTATTGACTCATAGCTAAATGGAATTTTCGATCAGTTCCTTGCAGTATTTGTTAGTTCAGTTTTATAACGCTATAACAGGTGCTTTTATATTTATGTATACTGAAATAAGCTAATATTTTAGATACAGCATGGTTTAATAGCTTATAAGCATCATCCAGATTTTTTAAATAAACAAAATTAAGTACATATAACCACTTTATATATTCAGTAAGTCACCCCTCCTCGGCGAAAGCTCCAAATATTCTTGTCCCAAATTTCATAATGAATGCCGAAGAATTCACTGTGGAAAATAATGTGTTACGTAGGAAAACATGGTGATAAATTAAGAAGAAATTGAGAAGGTCGGTATTATAAATTTATTTTGACCATGCTGACAATGTACATCAACATAACGGCGTGCAGTGAGGTGCCCACGGCAAGGAGACAGTGTGTCCGTTACATGTCGGTCAGCATCTTTTGTTTGACTGGCATCACCATCATCTCGTGCACCTGAAACGTGAAAGTGATCTCTGACAAGCCTCAGCTAGCAATTGCAGGACATCAACCGCGGCATGGTATTTCAGCATCTTCAAACAGGAAAAAGAATTTACGTTCTCAGACAGAACAATACGCGAAATAGTAGGAAATAGAGGTGGCCCTCTTTCTCGTAGGGAGAGAGAAGGGTTGTTAGAAGTTTAGGAAACAGTACTATTATATTTTGAAACTTGTAAAGTAGTGTTCGGAATGTCATTAGCAACGTTTCATGGCTGTTGCGCAGGAGGTGTTAATGTCTGGGTAATGAGTGATAATTCTATCACTGAATGAGTATCACAAAGCTGTGACTGAACAAGATTGCTTCAGTGCTGCGAAGCACCAGATTTTAACTGTTTAGCAGCAAGAAAATATCTGTTCGACCGTCCTTTACCTTAGCTGAGTGGTCAGTGCATCTGACAACCATACAGCGGGCCCACATTCGATGTCCCAGCAGGGTTGCAGATTTTTCTCCACTCGGGGACTGCGTGCTGTTGCTGCCCTCATCATCACTTCATAATCATCGACACCCAAGTCACCCACTGTGGTGTCAACTGAAAAGATTTGGAAGTCGGCGGCCGAACTTCCCCAGGTGGGGGACTCCTGGCCATCAATGCAATACGATCATTCCATTCCACTTGCTAGAATTATTATTTTCTTATCGCAGGTACAACCAGGTGTATGTCAGATCAACGTTATTTATTCATTACTTTCAGAGGAAATTTTGCGCGTGTGTGTATGTTGTAAGTGGTCTCGCAGTGAAACCACTGGTAAATCAGGTTTGTTCAGTTTTTGTGATGCTGTAAAAAGCAGTTCTTGTTGTGTTCGTACGGAGTCAAACACCACCTGTCAGGTACATCCATTTTTTATGATTGGGATGTCGCACTGCGCTACATGGCGCACACCTTTTCGATTTTTCCTTTGCAATGGTGTGTACTCTTTCAGTGTGGAACGTATGGTGTGCAGCATCTGACGTGTAGCGTTTTATGTGTTTTTGTTGTCAGCGAATACACTGATTGCCCCCATAAGCCCTACAATGAGATGAATTCTAAATTCGTTCTGGCTTTTCCATTGACAACAGCCACATCGAGAAAATGCCTGATCATCACTTACATGATCACCGTCAGAGTACTATTCACTTAATAATCCATCCGGTAGCTGATATAGCACTCACTGGTCGGTCTATCAGGACTCAGATTCCATATTTCTATGGCTGAGAGCAGAATATGACTGTCCTTAATTGCCACTGGTTACATAATGTAATCAAACATGATTTTCTTATTTAGTTCCAAAGTTGACTCGCAATAAGGACTTGCGATATACAGAACATAATTTTAGAGACACATAAATTCTTACCATCAGCAAAAACTGTAATGAGCTGAACTACATACTTACAAACGAAAAAGAACAACTTTGAGAGATTAAACACTATAAGAAGCACAGAACATAAACGTATCAAGTAGCGTACGAAATAAATTAGCAGCGTTTTATAGCTGTAGCTCAGAAGGTATTAGTGTTATCGGTGATCAGTTCGTCACTAAATAACTATAACAAAACTGTGACTGGTCAAAGTTGCAACAGCGCTGGGAGGCACCAGAATTTAATACGTTGGTTACCTCCACAAAATGTTGGTTAGAATTATTATTTTTTCAAACAAAGGTACAACGTGGGTCGGCAACGATGGTAATCGCAAAACCGTGGAATATGGGAAACGTTTGCTATTCAGCACCAAGTACTGAAGGTGACAGCCAGAGATTAGTAGGTACCAGGAAATGTCATGGTTGCGTTGTCACACTGACAAAGTAGATGGTCGACCTAAATAAGGTCCTGTCGCAAAGCAATAACTGGTAGGCATAGGATTAAGTATATAGGAAGCCGAGTAATCTAGAAGTCTCCCAGTCATTCGCGAATAAATCTCATTCCCAACATTATTGTTGTTGTGGTCTTCAGTCCGAAGACTGGTTTGATGCAGCTCTCCATGCTACTCTATCCTGTGCGAGCCTCTTTATCTCCAAGTAGCTACTGCAATGTACATCCCTCTGAATCTGCCTTCTGTATTCATCTCTTGGCCTCTCTCTACTATGTTTACCCCACACAGTTCCCTCCAGTACTAAATTGTTGATCCCTTGCTGTCTCAGAATGTGTCCTACCAACCGATCCATTCTTTTTGTCAGGTTGTACCACAAATTTCTCTTCTCCCCAATTCTATTCAGTACCTCCTCATTAGTTACGTGATCTACCCATCTAACCTTCAGCATTCTTCTGTAGCACCACATTTCAAAAGCTTCTATTCTCCTCTTATCTAAACTGTTTATCATCCATGCTTCACTTGCATTGATGGGTACACTCCACACAAATACTTTAAGAAAGGACTTCCTGACACTTAAATCTACACTCTACGTTAACGAATTTCTCTTTAAAAGAAAGGTTGCCTGGACTGTGGAGTCATGCTTTACTCTTTTACTCTCCAGTAGGAGGGGAGAATGCGCGGAAAAACAAATGAGGCAACAGATCCCACTTGTCAACAGCACAGCCTTCAATCCGGTGTAGGTATGAACTGGGGTCCATCATGTATCCAACGTGTTCACGTTTAGAGGGTGCCAGCAAGCATATCGTGTTGACTATCACCGTTCTATTGTGAAGTGTGGCTAGGATTCAATGAAGCTCTAGTCTTGGTCTTCTCTTTGCCGTCCGATGATGAAGTCCAAGACCGAAGCCCTCGGATTAGAAAGGGGGTAAGACAGGAATGTAGTCTTCCCCTCCCCCCTTCCCCCCTGATGTTTAATTTGTACATCGAAGAAGCAATGATCGAAATAAAAGTAATGTTCAGGCGTAGAATTAAAATTCAAGGTGAAAGGATATCAATGATAAGATACGCTGACGACATTGCTATCCTGAGTGAAAGTGAAGAGGAATTACATGATGTGCTGAATGGAATGAACAATCTAATGAATACAGAATATGGATCGAGAGGAAACCGAAGAAAGACGAAAGTAATGAGAAGCAGAAGAAATGCGAACAGCGAGATACTTAACATCAGGATTGATGGCCACGAAGTAGATGAAGTTAAGGAATTCTGCTACCTAGTAAGTAAAATAATCAGTGACGGACGGAGCAAGGACGACATCAAAAGCAGACTCGCAATGGCAATAAGGGCCTTCCTGGCCAAGAGAAGACTACTGGTATCAAACATTAGCCTTAATTTCAGGGAGAAAATTCTGAGAAAGTACGTCTGGAGTACAGCATTGCATGATAGTGAAACATGGACTGTGGGAAAACCGGAACAGAAGAGAATCGAAGCATTTGGAATGAGGTGCTACAGACGAATGCTGAGAATTAGGTGGACAGATAAGGTAAGGAATGAGGAGGTTCTGCGCAGAATCGGGGAGGAAAGGAATATGTGGTGCGCTGTTTGGGGGAAGAGACCAAACAGTGAGATCATCGGTCTCGTCGGATTACGGAAGGACGGAGAGGGAAGTCGGCCGTGCCCTTTAAAAGGAACCATCCCGGCATTTGCCTGGAGCGATTTAGGGAAATCACGGAAAACCTAAATCAGGATGGCCGGACGCGGGATTGAACCGTCGTCCTCCCGAATGCGAGTCCAGTGTGCTAGCCACTGCGCGAACTCGCTCGGTGAATATGTGGAAAATACTGACAAGCGGAAGGGTCAGGATGATAGGACATTTGTTAAGACATCAGGGAATGACTTCCTTGCTACTAAAGAGTGCTGTAGAGGGCAAAAACTATAGAGTTAGACAGAGATTGGAATACATCCAACATATAATTGACGACGTAGGTTGCAATTGCTATTCTCTGAGGTGAAAAGGTTGGCACAAGGGAAGAATTCGTGGGAGGGTGGGGGGTGGGGGGGAGGGCATCAAACCAGTCAGAAGACCGATGACTAAAAAACATGAAGTCCAACACCTTGTTTGGCCTCATCAATCTCCTGATCTCAATAAAATCGAATCTTTGTACGTGATTTTATAAGGCAAGCAGCACAAATGGATGCATTTCACTTCGACTGTTGCGCATGACATGTGCTTGTTCATTACAAGTCGGAAACAAGTTGTAACTCGTGAGAAACGGGTAGTTGGTCCATTTACAAAGATTCTGTTTCCGTTCACAAGTTTTAATATTATTCATATCACTTTGTACAGTCCATCTGATTCTGCACAAACTGGTGTCACCGCTAGGCTGCAACAAGTGGATTGCAGTCGCATAATAGTCTTACTTACACTCAGTTTATAGCTGTGGTATCACATTTTACAGATAAAAAAGAAGTAACACTCAAAGTGCAAAAAAGAGCAATAAGAATAGTAAGGAGAAACCAATATTTCGGCTACAGGTAAAAATCTAATTGAAGAATTGTAGTTTCTGATTGTACTATCTGAGAAAATCTATCAATCCATTATGCACGTTAAGATAAACGTTAGTATTATCACACTAACAGATCGGATTGGTGCGAGAGCCGGAGTTAACATAAACGCATCGAGAAAATGAAACAAAGCCAGCATTTTCTACGAAGGAGTCAAACTGCGTTCTAAATTTCGCAAGAAAATGAAAGAGAAAACTACGACCAGTATGTTTAACAAGCTAATTAAATCATACTTCTCGCGTAATACGTTATGTTGTTCTAGCGGCCTTCAGTGGGAAGATTGGTGTGTAGAGAGATCTGATGATTAATGAGAAAGTACTGAACCAAGAAAAGGAATTTACGGCGCAATTTGACTAAAGGAAGGAATTAGATGATAGTACACGCTCTGAGGCATCAAAGATTCTTCAATTTGTTAATGGAGGGAGGGGCGGGTGCTACAGATTGCAGAAGCAGACCAACACAGTAACCAGAGTCTCATGAATGTAGACTGCAGAACTTCCAGCAGTGATAGAGAGGCTCGCACAGAATACAGTAGCGTGGGGAGCTCGATCAAACCACTCATCGGATTGAAGGTTACAACAATAACACCTTCAGAATATATTCTTGTAATCCAGAGAATTGGTAGACCATATGTTTCTTGATATTTTATTTTAGTGTATAAGCTTATTTCGGCTTTATTGCCTTCATCAGCACGTGTCCTGACGTTGTAGATGGGTATATGTCAACTTTGAGTGAACTATTGCTGCTGTCTGTAATTGTTAAGTGTAATACTTTTTCAGTAACATTTTAAAGTTGTTGCAAGTATATTATAAGACGTTTTTTGTTGTTTTGATAGTTCTGGAAATTTAAGTTTGACAGCTAGTAGTTTACTTTTGTCTACCATAAAACGTTACTGAAAAAAGAAATTACATCCAATAGCTACAGACCAGCAATAACAGTTTAGTCATAGTTAACATATGTCCATCTACAACGTCAGGACGTGTGCTGTTGAAGGCAATAAAGCCAAACTAAGCTTATACACCAAAATAAAATATCAAGCAGCGTACTGTCTACCAGTTGTCTGCATAATGTCTCTTTTTTTTCTTTATTGAGTTTCGATTTACCCCGAAGGGGGCGGGCTGGTAGCAGCTTAGTTCGCCGCTCTTCAGCCTACAGAATTTTTAAAACATAAGAAGAAGATAATAAACAATAAAAGCAGGGGACAAAAACGCCAACATAAATTGTAAAATGGTGGAAAATTGTGAAAGTTCAAACACAAAACAAAGGGTTGGCGATGCTAATAAAATACACAGGAAGCAGAACGGGTAAAATAGTAGACAAACAATTAAAAAAACACGGCGACGGTCTAGTTTCTGTTCGCGAGAGATATAAAAATCACACCCAGCGACAGTATGATTTCCGTTCACAACACTTCGGAAAAGACGCACAACACTTAACATTCACTTGAAACACTGCACTAAAAAGTTGGCACGAAGATGACTCACCACAGCCAAGGGCAGATGGGGGGGGGGGGGGACCTGGACAGATGAGGGGGGAAAAGGGGTGAGGAGAGGAAAAACGAAGTGGAGGGGGGGGGGACCGACAGGGGGTGCATAATGTCCTCCTGTGATATAATAAATGCCGCAGGTCCCACAATAAAGAAACATATTCCACTTTACATTGTCAACAGCTCTCTAAAACTACAGATGCTAAAAAGTAAGTTTCACTTTATTCAATCTACGAGAGGAGTCTCTAAGGGGTAATGCAACAAATTTTTTCTCGGCCAATTTCGGTTGAAAAAATGCAAATTTGTTGTGGGACATAGTGGCAAAATCGTACGACAGCCCCTATAGTTTCATGTAGTTCCAATAGGTGGCTGCGCTATACATAACCTCAAAATGGCGTTTGTAACAGGGACGCGTTCCAAGCAAAGAGCTGTCACTGAGTTTATTTTGGCGGAAAACCGGAGCATCGCAGATATTCATAGGCGCTTGCAGAATGTCTGCAGAGACCTGGCAGTGAACAAAGGTATGGTGCTTCGTTGGGCGAGGCATCAGTTTAACATCGCAACATGGTCACGAAAATCTGCACGATCTCCCTCGTGCCGGTCAGCCGCACACAGTCGTGACTCCTGCAATGTCAGAACATGCGGACATTCTCCCTCTATTTTTTTGGACAACATGGTTGTGGAGAGGAAGCAGCGATTAGTATGATAATGAATTATTCAAAAACAGTCTTAATCGCATTTATTATTGTTGTACCGCCAACCGGTTTCATCCCGACGTAGGGGTTATCTTCCATTGGTCGACTGCTGGTGGTGTCACTCTTGTCTACATAACGGCAGGAATGACAGGAGTGACACCGCCAGCAGTCGACCAATGGAAGATGACCCCTACGTCGGGTTGAAACCGGTTGACGGTATAATAATAATAATAAATGCGATTAAGACTGTTTTTGAATAATTGACTCTCACTCTAGGTGATAGATGGTTCTCAGTCAAACACCTCGCTCTCAACTGGGCGTCTCTGTCGGCAGTGCTGACACATTCGTCTGCCAGTTGGGGTGCTCAAAGGTTTGTGCCCATTGTGTTCCTCGCCGCTAACAAAAGACCATAACGAGCAACGAGGGAACATGGGTGCGACATTGCTTGCGTGTTATGAGGCTGATCGTGACTGTTTTTTGTTCGAACATCGTCACAAGCGATGAAACGTGCCTTCATCATTTCAAACAGGAGTGGTACCACCCCACCTCTCCTCCGAATAAAATGTTCAAACCTGCTCCCTCAACCAGTAAAGTCACGGTGACGGCCTTCTGGAACTCTGAAGGGGTTATTCTGTTTGGTGTCCTCCTTCATGATGCAACGAACAACTTTGAAGTTTACGTGTTATCCTCAAGAAATTGAGGAAACAACTTCAGCGTGTTAGTCACCACAAAAGTGCAACGAACTTATCCTTCTCCGTGAAAACGCAAGGCTTCAGACAGGTCTGTACACTCGAGAGGTGCTCACAAAACTTCATTGGACCGTTCTTCGTTGTCCACCCCACAGCCCGGATCTCGCACCTTCGAACCTCCGTCTATTTGGCCCAAGGAACGACGCAGTCCGCGGGAAGAAGTACGCAGATGATGGGGAGGTTATTGACGCAGCAAGACGATGGCTCCGACATCGACCAGTAGAGTGGTACAGTAGGGCATATAAGTCCTCCTAGTAAGGTGATGTAAGGCCACTCCATTGAACTGAGGTTATACTGAAAAATAGGATTTTGTAACGAAAAAAGTGTGTGTGTGTGGGGGGGGGGGGGGGGGAATATGGTGTATTGGAATCCTGAATAAAAGCAACCTGCTTTCAGAAAAAAATGTGTTGCATTAGCTACTGAACGCCCCTCGTATCTTCCACGAGAGTCACTCCAAAAGAAATGCACACTATTTTTGAAAAAATACAGTTGCCATTCTGCATGTGTGAAAGTTTTACAGTGTGTAGATACATCCTTCCCGCTTGTTTTCAAACTTAGTTCAACCTGTTCCCGTGAGTGGCGCCGTCACAGCATGTCAGCATGCCTTCAAGATGGCTGCTACACTTGACGTTCGTCAGAAGCAACGTGCTGTCATAGAATTCCTGTGCTGTGAAAACGAGACAGTGAGAAACATCCACAAGAGGTTGAAAAAGGTGTATGGAGATGCTGCTGTCGATGGGCAAGCAGGTTATTTGATGAAAGCGGGCACGGCAGTATTGAGGATTGTCCTCGCAGCGGCAGGCCTTGTACTGCACACACTCCAGACAATGTGCAGAGGGTTAACGAATTGGCGACTGCTGACAGACGCATCACAGTGAACGAATTGTCACGCTACGTTAGGATAGAGGAAGGAAGTGTTTGCAGAATACTGAAAGTGTTGGCATTAAAAAAGGTTTGTGCTAGGTGGGTTCCCAGAATGTTGACAGTGGCTCACAAAGAAACAAGAAAAACCGTATGTGGTGAACTTTTGGAACAGTACGAGAATGGTGGAGATGAGTTTCTTGGAAGAATTGTGACAGGTGAAACTGGTTCCATCATTTTTCACTAGAGACGAAGAGGCAATGAATGGAATGGCATCATGTAAATTCACCCAAGAAAAAAAATTCAAAACCACATCTTCTGCTGTAAAAGCTATGGCTACAGTGTTTTTCGATTCTGAAGGACTTTTGCTTGTGGACATCATGCCAAGTAGACCCACCATAAATTTTGATGCATATGTGACGACACTGAAGAAACTTCAAGATCGACTGAGTCGTGTTGGACCACATCGGCAAAAGCAGGATGTTTTGCTGTTGAACAACTGTGCACGGCCACATGTCAGTCGAAAAACCATGGAAGCGATCACAAAACTCGGATGGATGACACTGAAACACCCGCCTTACAGTCCTGACCTGGCTCCATTTGACTATCATCTCTTTGGGAAACTGAAAGACTCTCTTCGAGGAACAAGGTTTGAAGATGATGACTCCCTTGTGCACGCTGCCAAACAGTGGCTCCAACAGGTTGGTCCAGAATTTTACCGTGCGGGTATACAGGCGCTGGTTCCAAGATGGCAGTTGAGAGGGATGGAAATTATGTGTAGAAATGAAAATATTGTTCCTAAAGGATGTATCTACACACTGTAAAACTTTCAAACATGTAGAATGAAAGATGGATTTAAAAAAAAAAATAGTGTGCCTTTCTTTTGGAGTGACCCTCGTAAGATTAGTTGTAGGATGGTCATTGTCTCGCGGGTTAGTACTTTTCACCGGAACTGAAAATGTTCTTCCCCAAGGTCGGCTTCTACCAATCTTTCCATTCTTTTGTAAATAACTCATGTCACTTTTTCCAGTCTCGACTTATTAAATACTACACTCCTGGAAATTGAAATAAGAACACCGTGAATTCATTGTCCCAAGAAGGGGAAACTTTATTGACACATTCCTGGGGTCAGATACATCACATGATCACACTGACAGAACCACAGGCACATAGACACAGGCAACAGAGCATGCACAATGTCGGCCCTAGTACAGTGTATATCCACCTTTCGCAGCAATGCAGGCTGCTATTCTCCCATGGAGACGATCGTAGAGATGCTGGATGTAGTCCTGTGGAACGGCTTGCCATGCCATTTCCACCTGGCGCCTCCGTTGGACCAGCGTTCGTGCTGGACGTGCAGACCGCGTGAGACAACGCTTCATCCAGTCCCAAACATGCTCAATGGGGGACAGATCCGGAGATCTTGCTGGCCAGGGTAGTTGACTTACACCTTCTAGAGCACGTTGGGTGGCACGGGATACATGCGGACGTGCATTGTCCTGTTGGAACAGCAAGTTCCCTTGCCGGTCTAGGAATGGTAGAACGATGGGTTCGATGACGGTTTAGATGTACCGTGCACTATTCAGTGTCCCCTCGACCATCACCAGTGGTGTACGGCCAGTGTAGGAGATCGCTCCCCACACCATGATGCCGGGTGTTGGCCCTGTGTGCCTCGGTCGTATGCAGTCCTGATTGTGGCGCTCACCTGCACGGCGCCAAACACGCATACGACCATCATTGGCACCAAGGCAGAAGCGACTCTCATCGCTGAAGACGACACGTCTCCATTCGTCCCTCCATTCACGCCTGTCGCGACACCACTGGAGGCGGGCTGCACGATGTTGGGGCGTGAGCGGAAGACGGCCTAACGGTGTGCGGGACCGTAGCCCAGCTTCATGGAGACGGTTGCGAATGGTCCTCGCCGATACCCCAGGAGCAACAGTGTCCCTAATTTGCTGGGAAGTGGCGGTGCGGTCGCCTACGGCACTGCGTAGGATCCTACGGTCTTGGCGTGCATCCGTGCGTCGCTGCGGTCCGGTCCCAGGTCGACAGGCACGTGCACCTTCCGCCGACCACTGGCGACAACATCGATGTACTGTGGAGACCTCACGCCCCACGTGTTGAGCAATTCGGCGGTACGTCCACCCGGCCTCCCGCATGCCCACTATACGCCCTCGCTCAAAGTCCGTCAACTGCACATACGGTTCACGTCCACGCTGTCGCGGCATGCTACCAGTGTTAAAGACTGCGATGGAGCTCCATATGCCACGGCAAACTGGCTGACACTGACGGCGGCGGTGCACAAATGCTGCGCAGCTAGCGCCATTCGACGGCCAACACCGCGGTTCCTGGTGTGTCCGCTGTGCCGTGCGTGTGATCATTGCTTGTACAGCCCTCTCACAGTGTCCGGAGCAAGTATGGTGAGTCTGACACACCGGTGTCAATGTGTTCTTTTTTCCATTTCCAGGAGTGTATATGGGTGAAGGATTACTTAAATGACATAGAGTAGCTGGTTTAGTGGAATGGCACGCAGTTCACTCTCTGGACCGGGTGCTCTCGTTTCGGTGTTGGGAAGTTTCTAGAGTGGACACCTACGTACCAGCACAGAGGGCGGGGCGCCCAGGACGTAGATGACGGCGTCGGCGATGTCCTCCGGCGTGATGTGCGGATGCTTCAGCATCGCTTCCCGCGAGAAGAGCTGCAGGTTGTCGAAGATGTCCGTGGCCACCAGGCCGGGGCTGATCTCCTGAAAGGCGAAGCAAAATCAACACGACTACGGACCACAGTTACTTACGCCATCCAGGTAAACTTCTGATAAGTTTAAAATGGTTCAAATGGCTCTAAGCACTATGGGACTTAACATCTGAGATCATAAGTGCCCTAGACTTAGAACTTTAGAACTACTTAAACGTAACTAAGCTAAGAACATCACACACATCCATGCCCGAGGCAGGATTCGAACCTGCGACCGCAGCAGCAGCGCGGTTCCGGACTGAAGCGCCTAGAACCGCTCGGCCACAGAGGCCGGCGATACAGTTTACACGTAGGTACAGATGATGTAGCAACCCTAACGACATTAGCGAGACTTCATTTTAAAATAAACAAAATACGAGGCTGCCCAGTAAATTTTTAATTATCACTTCCAAAAACAGAGGTTCCTAATTAAGCTTTTGTTTGTTTGTTTGCAGGCGCGTGTCTGCAGTCCCGGTACAAGTTCAGCGACGGTTGTAGGGATGCATGTTGGTAGTTAGCAGGAGGGGCAGTAAAAGATAAAAACAGGTCAAGCAATATACTGAAGAGGAAGGCTTAATTACGACTGTAGTGAGTATGGAAGATAGGTGGAAGTAGCATAGCGTCAGGTGAATTAATGGGAGGTGGTCCAAGAAAGTTACCAAAAGATGAAATAAGAAAATATTAATGGGACGATCTGATCAACATGCTTGTGAAGAGCTGAAGGCCAGAAAACATAGACAAGTTCTGAAGAATTCTTTAGGTAGCAAGGGATAAACATTATGACAAGGATGGTGGTGATACTTTGCAATGGAGAGGTGCCAATGCTGTTATAAAGGAAACAATGACGTCTGAGTGAACTCCACTAAGAGTTCCCGCTTTCGTTTCCTCATTCTAGCAGCATACACTATGTAGGGAAGCGTGGGCGGTAACAATCGTAGAGGAAGACTAAGAGATGATACAGTAAGTAGATTCAGAAGGATGTAGGTTGCAGTAGTTATTCGGAGATGAAGAGGTTTGCACAGGATAGAGTAGCATGGAAAGCAGCATTAAACTGGTCTTCAGACTGAAGACCACAAGAACAACAATGTCAGCCACAGGTCAGACAAGTGATACAATTACCTGTTTCAGGATAGTATGGAGACATCATCAGGTGATGGAAGATGGAAGATACCCCGACAGGCGCTCGCGGTATTTGAAACAAACAGAGTGCAGATATGTTTGATTCAATTGACGAGTCAATGTGTAACGTCTTCAAATCACCTGATGATGGCTCCTTAATAAGTCGAAACCCGTAATTATATCACTTGCGTGTCGTCAGGTTGCAATATAGGATTAAAAAATTCTACTAGCCGGTCACTGTTGTTGCCTGAGGCCTCAGGCAACAACAGTGACCGGCTAGTAGAATTTTTTAATGTCTAGTCTGTGTGTATGTTATTACTTCGCGATTGCGAACATCGAGTCTACATTGTAACTGAAGCAATCTAATGAGCCTATTAATACTAGTCGGTTGTAATTCCTTGTTCAACGTGTGTGAAATCTTATGGGACTTAACTGCTAAGGTCATCAGTCCCTAAGCTTACACACTACTTAACCTAAATTAACACACACACCCATGCCCGAGGGAGGACTCGAACCTCCGCCGGGATCAGCCGCACAGTCCATGACAGCAGCGCCGCAGACCGCTCGGCAATCCCGCGCGGTTATAATTCCTTGTATTCCTCTTCTTATCCTTCCTCTAAAACAGGTGTGACGTGCACTCTTTTCCAGTCCTCGCCGACATTTATACTGAGCAAGTCACTGTACAGTGCATGGCGGAGGGTACATCGTACCAATATTATCAATTTTCTACCCTACTCCATTCGCGTATTGAGCGAAGGAAAAGTGTCTCTATGCCTCTCTACGCACCCTAATCTCTCTTACCGCGTTTTCACGATCTCTAATCGCCGGAGTGGCGTCCAACTGAAAATCCTGCAACAGGCTTTTGAGCCATACCTAATTATTATTATTTACGCTAAATAAAATGTACGTTAGTGGCAGTATAACGGCGGAGCAATCTTACGCAGATACGGGTTCTTTAAGTTTACCTAACAGAATTCACGAGTACTTTGTTGACATTGTAAGGGATCAACGGTCTCATACTCAGAGGTAATAATATTTGGTGGCACAGTTCGAGGTTAGGTACAGAACCGACTGTTAAGCGCCGAGTGCATCCAGCGAGAGATATTGTTGCCAAATGCAGTTGAGTCAGTGAGCGGTGGTGGTTCTTGAAACGGTGTCGCAGGACGAGGCACATCGTACCGGCTAAGTGGGTCACCATGGCCGTGGGTTGACGCTCCGTAAAAACGTAAGAACTATACCGAATGATGACAAATGTTTTTACCAAAAAGTGATTACAAATACGAACCGACTGCTGAACGGTTCTACTGCTACCAGTTTAAATTGAGGTGACAAAACCCATGGGGCACCTCCTAATATCGTGTCGGATCTCTTTTTGCCCGACGTAATGCAGCAACTGGAAGTCTCCCGTAGAAATACTGAGCAATGCTGTGTCCCGCCCCCCCCCCCCCCCCCGCCCCCCTCCCATAACGGTCCATAACTGCGAAAATGTTGCTGGTGCAGAGTATCGTGCACGAACTGACCTCTCGATTATGTCCCTTGAACGTGTGATGGGATTAAGAACAGGCGATGTGAGTGGCGAAATAGTTTGCTCGAATTGTGCAGAATTTTCTTCAAACCCATCACAAAAAAATGTGGCCCAGTTACATGACGCATTTTCATCCATAAAAAGTCCACAGTTGTTTGCTGTAAATGGTCTCCAAGTAGCCGAACATAGCCATTTGCAGTCAATAATCGGTTGAGTTGTATTAGGGAATCTAGTCGATTTCATTTGAACACAGCCAACGCTATTATGGAGACATCACCAGATTGCACAGTGCCTTGTTGAGAACTTGGGTCCATGGCTTCGTGGGGGCTGAGCCCCATTCCAACCCTACCATCAGCTCTTATCAAGTGAAATCGAGCTTCATCTGACCACGCCACGGTTTTCCAGTTTTCTAGGGTACAACCAATGTGGCACAAGCTGCTGCAGGCGATATCGTGCTATTAGTAAAGGCACTCGTTTCGGTCGTCTACTGTCGTACCCATTTTAACGCCAAATTTCGCAGTACTATCTTAACAGATACATTTGTCATACATCCCACAGTGTTTCTTGACTGTTAGCACTGACAACTCTACGCTAACGCCGCTGCTCTCGGTCGTTAAGTGAAGACCGACGGTCACTGCATTGTCCGTGGTGAGAGGTAATGCCTGAAACTTGATGTTCTCGGCAGACTCTTGACACTGTGGATCTCTGAATATTGAATTCCCTATTTCCGAAATGGAATGTCCCATGAGTACAGTTCCAACTACCATTCCGAGTTCGAAGTCTGTTAATTCCAGTCGTGCAGCAATAGCCGGCCGGAGTGGCCGAGCGGTTCTAGGCGCTACAGTCTGGAACAGCGTGACCGCTACGGTCGCAGGTTCGAATCCTGCCTTGGGCATGGATGTGTGTGATGCCCTTAGGTTAGTTAGGTTTAAGTAGTTCTAAGTTCTAGGGGACTGATGACCTCAGAACTTAAGTCCCTTAGTGCTCAGAGCCATTTTCGTGCAGCAATAATCACGTTGGAAACCTTTTCAAGTGAATCGCATGAGTACAAATGAGAGCTCCGCCAATGCACTGCTCTTTTAAACCTTGTGTACGCGGTACTACCTCCGTCTGTATATGTGCATGTCCCAATCCCATAACTTCTGCCACCTCAGTGTACGGGAAGTTAGTGCTTCCTGCTCGTCGACACTCCCTGCTGATCCTGAATATATATAGAGCAATTACTGTATTTCAGATTTGTTTGTGAACGGTCTAGGGTTTACAAAGCGACGTCTTACATTCTCATGTCAGTGTATGTGTCACGTAAGGACGATGAAGAGAAGAGAAATCAGGGATCATACGTAGGCATACAGAAGTCGTTTCCCCTCCCTCCATTTCCAAGGGGAATAGCAAAGTGTAAGACTAATAGAGGTACAGGATACCCTGCGCCACGCACTGTGTGGGTGCTTGTAGAATATGTATGAAGATGTAGGTACTACAATGTGCCAGGAAATACTGGAGTTTAGTGCTTCAGGAGAGATTCTAAGTTGGTGGGAGTACTCACAGTGACCCTCATGCTGGAGTCACGCTGGAGGAACTCGCGGCGGAGGCCCTCGGACAGCACCCTGACCGCGTGCTTGGTGCCGTAGTAGAAGGCCCCCTCCGACATAAGGGGTAGCCAGTGGCCCGCCACGCTGCAAGCACACAACACAAAAGTAGTAATGAGGCAATGATTAGCGTGAGCAGCAGGCTGGTGGGAGAAGAGAGGCGAGCGTTACCTGCCGATGTTGACGATGTGGCCGTCGTCGATGCCCTTGGCGCGCATCAGGTTAACGGCTTCCTTGGTGCACAGCGTCAGACCCAGCACGTTTACCTCCAGCATGCGGCGGAACTCCTCTGTGCTGCCCTCTGCACATACACAGACACACGCATTACCCAGGATAGGTCTGACCTGACATTGCAAGTTTCAGCACTGTGCACTGATGAGCTCAAACACTACGACCACCATGCTCAATAGCCTTCTGGTCCAAGTTTAGAACGAAATACAGATGCTGTCCAGCATGGCATTGATTCGACAAGTCGTTGTCATGTTTTCAGGGGTACGTCGTACCACATATCTACGCACAAGAAACGCGAATTACAGGCTTGTGCTTTGTCGGTGTGGAACTGACGCCTGACAGCGTCCCACATGTCGTTCATCTACATCTACATCTACATCTACATCTACATCTGCATGATTGCTCTGCAATTCACATTTAACTGCTTGGCAGAAGGTTCATCGAACCACAATCATACTATCTCTCTACCATTCCACTCCCGAACAGCGCGCGGGAAAAACGAACACCTAAACCTCCCTGTTCGAGCTCTGATTTCTCTTATTTTATTTTGATGATCATTCCTACCTATGTAGGTTGGGCTCAACAAAATATTTTCGCATTCGGAAGAGAAATTTGGTGGCTGAAATTTCGTAAATAGATCTCGGCGCGACGAAAAACGTCTTTGCTTTAATGACTTCCATCCCAACTCGCGTATCATATCTGCCACACTCTCTCCCCTATTACGTGATAATACAAAACGAGCTGCCCTTTTTTGCACCCTTTCGATGTCCTCCGTCAATCCCACCTGGTAAGGATCCCACACCGCACAGCAATACCCTAACAGAGGACGAACGAGTGTAGAGTAAGCTGTCTCTTTAGTGGACTTGTTGCATCTTCTAAGTGTCCTGCCAATGAAACGCAACCTTTGGCTCGCCTTCCCCACAATATTATCTATGTGGTCTTTCCAACTGAAGTTGTTCGTAATTTTAACACCCAGGTACTTAGTTGAATTGACAGCCTTGAGAATTGTACTATTTATCGAGTAATCGAATTCCGACGGATTTCTTTTGGAACTCATGTGGATCACCTCACACTTTTCGTTGTTTAGCGTCAACTGCCACCTGCCACACGATACAGCAATCTTTTCTAAATCGCTTTGCAACTGATACTGGTCTTCGGATGACCTTACTAGACGGTAAATTACAGCATCATCTGCGAACAACCTAAGATAACTGCTCAGATTGTCACCCAGGTCATTTATATAGATCAGGAACAACAGAGGTCCCAGGACGCTTCCCTGGGGAACACCTGATATCACTTCAGTTTTACTCAATGATTTGCCGTCTATTACTACGAACTGCGACCTACCTGACAGGAAATCACGAATCCAGTCGCACAACTGAGACGATACCCCATAGGCCCGCAGCTTGATTAGAAGTCGCTTCTGACGCCTGTTCCGTCGGGTTCAGATCAGGTGAATTTGGTGGCCAGGACATCAACTCGAATTCACTATCATGCTACTCAAACCGATGTAGCACGATTCTGGTCTAGTGACAAGGACAGTTACCCTGCTGGAACATGCAACATCTGTCGGGAATACAACATGAAGGAATGCAGGTGGTCCATATCAATGTTAATGTGGTCCACAGCTATCATGAGGCCTCTGATTACTACCACAGATCCCACGGAAGCCCATGTGAATAAGCAAATACTGCCACCATGGGTCTGCGTCTTTGGCGTGGTACATATTTCGATCAGCTATTAGCCTGGATGACGGTGTATCCGAAGACGACCATCGATCTGGTGTGACAAGGAATCTCAAAAAAATGGTTCAAAAGGCTCTGAGCACTATGGGACTGAACATCTTTGGTCATCAGTCCCCTGGACTTAGAACTACTTAAACCTAACTAACCTAAGGACATCACACACATCCATGCCCGAGACAGGATTCGAACCTGCGACCGTAGCAGTTCCACGATTCCTGACTGAAGCGCCTAGAACCGCACGGCCACCGCGGCCAGCTGGTTTTATCTCGATGCGCCGTGTACACTGCATTCGTACTTGTCGATAGTGTTGTGTGAACATGAGGAGACGGGCAGTTCATTTGTTGTGAAGGCCTATGCGCGCTGAACAGTGTTTCCTGAAACACTTACGCCTGCTCCAGCATTGTACTATGTCGTCATATCTGCCACAGGTCGCCGCCTATCCTGCTTAACAGAGTCGGCAAGCCTCCATTCTCATCGAGGCACAGACGTCCATCACCTCGTTGTCTACTCATAATTTCGCCGTCCTTCAGTCATTTTCCACACATGCTCGCGACAGCAGCATGGGAACAACCGACCAGCTTAGCCTTTTCCTATATGCTCGTTTCAGGGGGCCAGGCCATAATAATATGTGCTTTGCCAAAGTCGGTTATGTCAGTGCCTTTTCCCTTTTGCAGCTCGTATCGTCACTAGAGTGATTCCCACTCGTCACTGCTCTACTTATACACAGTAATTCAGCTCCGCCTACCTAAGGGTTTTATGCAACTGCAACGTCTTCAAACATCACACATATGATCTTCACATTCTCTCACTCTATATGCTCAAACTATAAAATATGCTCAAACTATAAAGCCTACAGAAAAGCGAGCAGGACTTTTTTGTAGGAAATTTAATGTAGTTAAATTTTGTATGGGGATATGTTTTTGCTTGAGTACTTTATTTTCGAATTATTTAACAAAAACGTACAAAAGTCAGCTTCAAACGCGTCTTTCTTGAGTAATTTGAAAACTGTGGCCTCCAACGGAAACGTATCCCAGTACAAAATTTAAGCACATTAAATTTTCTATGAGCAAAGGAAGTAGGTTACAGTACACTTGTTCGCCCAATGCTTGAATACTGCTCAACAGTGTGGGATCCGTACCAGATAGGGTTGATAGAAGAGATAGAGAAGCTCCAATGGAGAGCAGCGCGCTTCGTTACAGGATCATTTAGTAATCGCGAAAACGTTACGGGGATGATGGATAAACTCCAGTGGAAGACTCTGCAGGAGAGACGCTCAGTAGCTCGGTATGGGCTTTTGTTGAAGTTTCGAGAACATACCTGCACCGAGGAGTCAAGCAGTATATTGCTCCCTCCTACGCATATCTCGCGAAGAGACCATGAGGATAAAATCAGAGAGATTAGAGCCCACACATAGGCATACCGACAATCCTTCTTTCCACGAACAATACGAGACTGGAATAGACGTGAGAACCGATAGAGGTACTTAAGGTACCCTCCGCCACACACCGTCAGGTGGGTTGCGGAGTATGGAGGTAGATGTAGATGTAGATGTACAGGTGGATCCTGTTCATTTTTTTCTGTAGAACTTATTGTTTACGCATAACGGGCGAGACAATATGAAAATTACACGTGTGGTTTTTGAATGCGTTGCGGGTTCCATAAAACCCTCAGGTAGGGGCAACTGAGTCGCTCTGTGTACTTCGCTTACCGCGTCGCGTGTCCACAACGCTGCGAGGTGGTTTCCAATGTCGCGGCTGTGGTCCCAGTGTTTGAGCTCAGCACTATCTGTATGTAGGTTACTGCGTTTGCATCATTCAGTGCCGTGAGCCTGACTTGACAGTCCCCGATCATTTTGTGTTGTATTTTGGACAAATGAATCGAGGTTGGGTGCAGACACTGAGTCAACGAAGTGTCAGTGCATATCAGCTGCAAACTACACCCCAAATGCAAACTCGTATGATGACTGTGTAGACTGTGTGCAACTTGTACCTATGTTTGCTGCTCTATGATGCTTAGAATACACTCTTTCTGAAAGTAGCAGGAAGCACAGAGTCATCTACAATTGACGCAGAAACAAGACTAAGTTACAAAGAATCGAAGGTAGTGAAAGAGAAGCAGTCGTTGAGAAGGGAGTGAGATGAGACATGGTGGCAGCTTGCTCCCAATGTTATTCAGTTCGTACACTGACTAAGCAGTAAAGAAAACCAAAGAGAAATTTGGGAAGTGATTTGTAGTTCATAGAGAAGAAAAAACTTTCAGGTTCGACAATGGTAATGTAATCCTGCCAGAGACGGCAGAGACCTGCATGATCAGTTGAATGGAATGCACATTGTCCTGAAAGGCGCTTATAACAGGAACGTCGATGAAAGTAAATCAAAGGTGATGAGTATAGTAGAATCAAACCAAGTGATGAGAAAAATGGAACAGTAAAAGAAGTAGTTGAGTTTTACTATTTGGGCAGAAAAATAACTGACAATGGCCGAAGTAGAGAGTATATAAAATGCAGACTGGTAATAGCGTGAAAAACTTTTCTGAAAAAGGGAAATTTGTTAAAATCTAATAAAAATTTAAATGTTTGGAGCTTAGCCTTGTATGGGATTGAAGCGTTGACAAGCAACTGTTCAGACGACAAGAGAACAGAAGCTTTTGGAATGTGGTGTTACAGAAGAATGTTGAAGATTTGAGGGACAGATCGAATGGCTAATGAAGAGGTACTGAATCAAATGGTGAAAAAAACTGTGGCACAATTTGACTAAAAGAAAGAATCAGTTGATAGAGCACAACCTGAGGCATCAAGGAATCGTAAAATGAGTAATGGAGGGAAGAGTGTGTGTGTGTGTGTGTGTGTGTGGGTGGGTGGGTGGGTGTGTGTGTGGGTGGGTGGGTGGGTGGGAGGGTGGGTGTGGTAGGGAGTGCAATTGTCGAGTAAGAACAAGAACAAGAACAAGAACAAGAACAAGAGTACAATAAGCAGCTTCAAATGAATGTGGGTTGCAGTAATTATTCGGAGATAGGGAGGCTTCCATAGGAAGATATGTGTATTGTGGAGAGCTACATCAAACCAGTCTTCAGGCTGAAGACCACAACGCAAACATTTCTGTACGATTTCCATTTGCTCACAGCAAAGGTCTATAAATACGTCGCGCCCCAGTGCTATAATGCAGGCGATATATACATTATATCTGAATGTTTTCTAGCCCTACTCAAGGGTGATGAATATAAATTCCCCTTTCGTGCAGAACATTTAACAAAGCGTTCCATTTGACAAGGATGTAGAGAAAGGATGCGAATGTTCCTAGTAAACTCCAATTTCAGTCCCATCTTATCACGACCACAGTCTCACCAAGTAAAAAAATAGCTAGCGTCAAATATCCGACAGAAGCTGTTCGTACAAAATCACTACTTTTCCTTGAAGATTAACGTAAGAGCAATGTTTATTAAATTTCATACTCGTCAGCCACAATTTTGTCATTTTGGCTATCAGTAATGTTATGTGCTGCAGTATGTCACTTACAAATATTTCTGACCTATGCACCCTTTGCTCAGTATATGTTTTATTACTTACTGTGTCTACTGATTCTGTTCTACGTTTTCTATTGCTGCACTGCTGGTAAAACTGTTGTTCTTCCTGTAATACTAAAAACAACTTTCAGCACAGTAGACACACTCTTCCACCATGTTAACCTGTTTAGTGTTATCTAGTGTTCCCAACTGTGCGGTTTTTAACAAACTCATACAATACCAGGAATATGTAAGTTGAAAGTGCTGCATGGAAATGAAAATGTGTAAGATTACTGGATATCATGACCGCCTGCTATGCAAACAACTGTTATCACATAAACTCAAACAGGTTTCAGCATCTTTGTGCCACGGTCAGTGGTATTCTTTATCCAGTTCCGTAAAATGAAAGCATGTTTTAAGGAATAATTATTCTAACAAAATTAGGCCTGAAACAGTTTTTTTGTCTTTTGTTGTCATTACCTAATTTTTCTACATTATTGGTTTATGAGGGAATGTCTATACATTATTGGTTATCGGTAGTATCTCATATCCAAAAATTTAAAGAGAGTCCACCACATTTGTTGAAGACGTCGCCCGGTTGCATTCCAATAAGTTGTTCGAACATTTTATACACCAGGAGAAACTCAAGTTTCCCAAAAAACTGTGCCTGTCCAAGACTGTTTATGCGCAAGAATAGAAATCTTAAATGAAGAGAATTATAAATTAGCAACTGTACATCGTAGAACCAATATTTAGAAAGGATGTGTTGTCAAATATGTAAAAAACAACAATAAATTGAAGACTCTTACGTTAAACTTATTACGTCACTTTCACGATTTATGTTTGTAAGCAGACTAGCTTAGCGGCTGCTGCTTCGTTCGCTTGGATTGTATGGTCTGCACAGATTTCTTCTGTTTTTCTTTAATCGGATTTTTATATTGTTGACATATTGCAATACCTTCTAAACTATTCGACTAGCCTTAAAGCTACAGAAGAATGGTCTTTTACGAATGTGCTTCTTACCAAAAGGCGATTCCGGTTGCTAAAGTCCAAGGCTTTTATTAATTATGCCTTGTGCTTTCTTGTGATGATATTTCCGTAGAAACTTTCATCCCCTAACACATATTTCTTTGTATCTAACCTAGAAATGAAATATCAGTTTTCATAGATCTAGCTTATAATTTTTTGTTAATATAACGAAATATTTGCTTAAAAATTTTCATCCACTGTTTCACCCCCTTAGGGGTTGAGTTTCCAAAAAAAGTGAAAAACGTAATTTTTTATTTCTAACAGAGAAACAAAACACAAATTTCATTGATTTAGCTTTGGAAATGCTTTCATAATGAAATAATTTCATAAAACCTTTCACTCCCTATTTCACCCCCTTAAGGGGTTAAATTTACAAACTTACTGCTATACGTATTATTTTTATTTCCAGCCGAGAAGTCAATAGCAATTTTCATAGATATTGGTTTAAAAATTCTTTAGTAGATCTTCACTAATGATTTACTTTCAAAAAAACTTTCACCCCCTATTTAACCCTTTTAGCGGTTAAATTTCCAAAAATGCTGAACGCATATTTTTTTTACATATTTCTCACTGAGAAACCAAATACAAAATTTCTTAGTTTTAGTTTCAAAACTGCCTTAATAGCAACATTTTTTAAAGAAGCATTTGGTCCTATATTTTACCCCATTATGAGGAGAATTTCGAACAGTCCCTTCTTAAACGATAAGGTCCAAACCCTCTCCAAATTTCAAGTTTTTCTCCTAGGAGGTTTGGGCTGGGCGACGATGAGTCATTGAATCAGTCTGGCCCTACTTCGCATCCTCCTAAGGATCGAATTTCCAAACACAGTGAAACACGCATTTTTTCATTTCTAAATGAGAAGCCAAATACCTGTTTGCATAGATTTAGCTTTAAAAATGCTTTCAGAATGAAATATTTTCATAAAACTAGCTGAACCCTGCCAGAGACTGTGGTCATATGTGTGTGTGAGGAGTTGCGTTTGCGTGACTGTGTGTGTATTTGTGTCTGTCGTATATTTTTGATAAAGGCCTTGTTGGCCAAAAGCTTATTTTGTGACAGTCTTTTTCTTGTGCCTATCTGCGACTCAGCATCTCCGCTATATGGTGATAGCAACTACCCTTTTCATAATATTGTTACATTCCATCCCGGATTTTCCACTGTTTGAAATGTGTACTTTTTATTTCCAACTAAGAAGTCAAATTCAAATTTTCATAGATTTGGCTTCAATAATGCTTTGATCCCGTATATCGTCTCCTTAGGGGTTGATTTTCCAAAAAAAAAAAAAAAAAAAAAAAAAAAAAAAACAATTTTCTTAGATGCAACTTAAAAAAAACTTAAGTACTGTAATTCGTTAATAACTAATTATTTAAAAAAAATAACTATCTACCACTTTTTCACTCTGACAGAGCTTAAATTTCCAGAAATGCTGATATACGTATTTCTTTACTTCTGACCAGGAAATAAATACCAATTTTCGTAGATCTGCCTTGAAAATTGCCTTCACAGAGACATGTTTTCAAAACACCGCTCATCCCCTGTTTCAGCTCCTTAGGGCTAGAATTTCGAAAAGTCCCTTCTTAAACGACGCCTACAGTATAAGATAAAAACCCTACCCAAATTTCAAGTTTCTGTCCTCAGCGGTTTGGGCTGGGCGATGATGAGTCAGTGAGTTAGGGCATTGCCTTTTGTATATAAAGATTAAATATGATTTTTAGGTAATTTTTAAGAAAGTAATAAAGAGATTTATTAATAAATCTCGACTCATTTCATTATTAATGTCCTTCTCAAAAGAACAGTTCTGTATGGCAGTGAATATGGGATTCTACGTTAGTTACAATTTGAAATCCAGAAGGGTATTTCACTATATGTGCCATCTACCATTCCAACGACTACGTATTAAGATGAAACGAAAAAACTGTTACCTATTTGGATTCTATTTCATCTGAGGAATTTGGCTGTGTATAACAAAACATTTTTCCATTTTTTTTTTTTTTTTTTTTTTTGTCTTCTGCGTTGCAACTTAAAATTGGTTCATATTATCTGCAACTGGGAAGAAGTAGTTAATGGAAAAACTAAAACTAAACTAAACTCCTTCCGAACAGGCCATTAAGGCCCAACGGTACCGACCGGCCGCCGTGTCATCTTCGGTCCACAGGCGTCACTGGGTGCGGATATGGAGGGGCACGTAGTCGGCACACATTTCTCCCGGCCGTATGTCAGTTTGCGAGACCGGAGCCGCTACTTCTCAATCAAGTAGCTCCTCAGTTTGCGTCAGAAGGGCTGAGTGCACCCCGCTTGCCGACAGCGCTCGGCAGACCGGATTTTCACCCATCCAAGTGCTAGCCCAGCCCAACAGAGCTTAACTTCGATGATTTGACGGGAACCGGTGGTACCACTGCGGCAAGGCCGTTGGCAGTTAATGGAGTTGCCATACATAACTATTTTCTGCATAGAGTAAAATCACTACTGCTGTTCCTTCGGGTTCAATATGGGCGTCTTCCAATCAATAAATAATTTCCCCTGTTAAATGATAAAGCTCACATAGTTGTCTTAGTTGTTGATCCAAGCATCGTAATTATGTTAGTAGAATTGCACCAAAACTGACTTTCTTAGCATTATAGCGGATGATCGCATGATACAAGCAACATACAGACTACTAAGCTGATAAAATAAACGAAGCCAAACTTGCCAGGTATGCCATTCAGTTGGTCGAGATATACAGGGCGTTACAAAAAGGTACGGCCAAACTTTCAGGGAACATTCCTCACACACAAAGAAAGAAAATATGTTATGTCGACATGTGTCCGGAAACGCTTACTTTCCATGTTTCAGAGCTCATTTTATTACTTCTCTTCAAATCACATTAATCATGGAATGGAAACACATAGCAACAGAACGTACCAGCGTGACTTCAAACACTTTGTTACAGGAAATGTTCAAAATGTCCTCCGTTAGCGAGGATAAATGCATCCACCCCCCGTCGCATGGAATCCCTGATGCGCTGATGCGGCCCTGGCGAATGGCGTATTGTATCACAGCCGTCCACAATACGAGCACGAAGAGTCTCTACATTTGGTACCGGAGTTGCGTAGACAAGAGCTTTCAAATGCCCCCATAAATGAAAGTCAAGAGAGTTGAGGTCAGGAGAGCGTGGAGGCCATGGAATTGGTCCGCCTCTACCAATCCATCGGTCACCGAATCTGCCGTTGAGAAGCGTACGAACACTTCGACTGAAATGTGCAGGAGCTCCATCGTGCATGAACCACACGTTGTGTCGTACTTGTAAAGGCACAAGTTCTAGCAGCACAGGTAGAGTATCCCGTATGAAATCATGACAACGTGCTCCATTGAGCGTAGGTGGAAGAACATGGGGCGCAATCAAGACATCAACAACAATGCCTGCCCAAACGTTCACAGAAAATCTGTGTTGATGATGTGATTGCACAATTGCGTGCGGATTCTCGTCAGCCCACACATGTTGATTGTGAAAATTTACAATTTGACCACGTTGGAATCAAGCCTCATCCGTAAAGAGAACATTTGCACTGAAATGACACATTGTTGGATGAACCATTCGCAGAAGTGTACCCGTGGAGGCCAATCAGCTGCTCATAGTGCCTGCACACGCTGTACATGGTACGGAAACTACTGGTTCTCCCGTAGCACTCTCCATATAGTGACGTGGTCAACGTTACCTTGTACAACAGCAACTTCTCTGACGCTGACATTAGGGTTATCGTCAACTGCACGAAGAATTGCCTCGTCCATTGCAGGTCTCCTCGTGGTTCTAGGTCTTCCCCAGTCGCGAGTCATAGGCTGGAATGTTCCGTGCTCCCTAAGACGCCGATCAATTGCTTCGAACGTCTTCCTGTCGGGACACCTTCGTTCTGGAAATCTGTCTCGATACAAACGTACCGCGCCACGGCTATTGCCCCGTGCTAATCCATACATCAAATGGGCATCTGCCAACTCCGCATTTGTAAACATTGCACTGACTGCAAAACCACGTTCGTGATGAACACTATTCTGTAGATGCTACGTACTGATGTGCTTGATGCTAGTACTGTAGAGCAATGAGTCGCATGTCAACACAAACACCGAAGTGAACATTACCTTCCTTCAATTGGGCCAACTGGCGGTGAATCGAGGAAGTACAGTACATACTGACGAAACTAAAATGAGCTCTAACATGGAAATTAAACGTTTCCGGACACATGTCCACATAACATCTTTTCTTTATTTGTGTGTGAGGAATGTTTCCTGAAAGTTTGGCCGTACCTTTTTGTAACACCCTGTATACATATTGAGTAAGCTACCGATCTTTGTGTTGTTTTGCTTCAAATATCAGATACTCATACTGCCGTGTTGACATGTTGATGAGATGGTCATACCTCAATGACTACTTCACGTATGTGCTAGAGGCAAAGTTTAAATATGCTGATTTGGTCTGTGCAGACTAACCTGTAATCTGAGAGTCAGAGAAGACGCCAGCGTTGTTGACCAGGATGTCGACGCGGCCGAGGTTGTCCTTGATCCAGCGGAAGGCCGCCTGTATGTCCTCCTCTTTGCGCAGGTCTGCTTGGACTGCGTGCAGCTTGCCAGGGTACGAGTCGGACTTAGCAATGGCCTGAAACCAAAAAATATACCAAAAATCTGTCTTAAATGTGTGGATTCCCTGCACAATATCCGACCACAGGTTCAGTACTTCAATTGAGTCAAAATTCTACACTCCTATATATACCGCCTTGGAAACGAGACGAAAGCAAACGCAAGATCATGGTATTTGTGACCTCGTCAGCTCTTGATGTGAACATGCAGATTAACTCTGTTATTCCAGAGAATGATATTCCAGGTGGGTGTGGAGAAGATTTTCAAGCAAAAATGGCTGGGGCCAGAGCCAGAGTTGAAGCCAGGCAGGCTATCACGCAATATCTCGGTTGGAATGCCAATGAGGAAGAACAGCTGATGAATGTAGAATGGGCAGACCAGAGTTAATTGCCACACACCACCCAAACTAAATGGATGGCCAAAGTACCGTTGCAGCAGAGTGGCCTCGTGGAGAAGGGAGCATAACATCATTTCTTTTTACCACGCACAGTGAAGTAACAACACGTAAGTTGGGTTCAAGAGTGGCTATTCAGCAGGCAGACAGACCAAACTGGAAACTTTAAGACTGGAATTATGAGACCGCAGTGTGGTGTAGAAATTTGACAAGTGCAGGAAACTAGGGCACACTCGATCATTCTCGACACCTAATAATGTGATTTGCATGGAGCAATTGGTACAAGAACCCTGACTCGAAAGTTTAGTTCTCAGTTGGCAGCTAACCAGTCCCGAGGTGGGACCTGTGACGTACCATCTGCGATCTGCCAAGATGACTTCGACCTACAAATCAACAGCCAGCCTGTTCTGAAGCACTTGGCTGACGATGGCGGCTGGCGCCTCGTCTTTGCCTAGAGGCCTTGGGTGCATCCCATCACCAGGCCACCTCGAGGTCTAGCTGATGGTACCTGGTGAGCTGCCAAACCACCACCTTTCCAGGGAAGCACAGTTGCTCCCAACCCCGTACCAGAGTGCATGAGCGGACACCTCCATCACTGGCCCTCCTCTCGCTGAGAGGCCGTGACTCTTTGTGACTACGGCCACCTCGTGCAGAGCTCTGGGTTGCCTTTCCGGACTGTGTGAAAACAACACTACAGAACGATAATGATTTCTTTTTTCCGTTTTCATGTACTTTCTTTTCACTTTTTCTGCTTTATTTTCGCGATATGTTGGAAGAATTACTTTAGCATGAGTGCTGTAAATTTATTTCTTTGTACAACTACATTTCTGTTTACGTCCTTCAGTGGTCATGAGTGTAATTGCTTTGATGCTGCTTGATTTCAGGTTTATTAACAGGCTGTTTAAATTCTTTTTCTGTGAACGGAATGATATGAAGTCATAATTTTCATGAAACTGCAAATCGATGTTCTTGGAATTGTTGAAAGTGTAATGTGAAGCGAGATGGACTGAGTGGTGTAGAAACATGTCGCTAGGTCGACAGAGAAAGCATCAACAAAGAGTTGGGATGGCTCTGAGCGTTAGTACCTGGGATATTTTTACATTGGCAATTGCTGCATGGGTCAGAATCCAATGGCAACAATAATGGACTTACTACTAATTGTAGAAGTTAACCTCAGACCTGAAAGAAGTAGCTCTCGTAGCTGATATAAGTAATTGTGTTTGTTATTCTCTCCGTTTTCCTTTCTTCTCTCTTTCTCTGACAAAATAATTATTTAGACTCTCTTTCTAACCAAGGACTGTTCGTTTCTTACAGTAGGGAATCATCCAGTACATCTCGAAAGAGAGGACGTAATTCTGCTGTAAATGCAGGTGATCCAAATGCTTCAATGATTATTTCTGAATGGTTGGACGAATGTGAATCTAGGTTTGCTTCCGAAGATGAAACTGATCCTGCATATACACTTTTGTCCAACAGCTCAGAATCTGAAGAAAGTAGTAATGAATATTCCAATGTAAATGAAGTAAGCTTACCAACGAAAGTCTGGCCTGATAATAGACAACTGCCAGCAAATTCAAATAATGTAGCAAGTACACAACAGCCTGAAAACTTTTTTAATGGGGCGCGATGAGACTCAGTGGAGCAAACCACCACCTCCTTCTTGCAGAATGCTTACACATAATACAATGAAAATTTCTCCAGGTCTTGTTAAGGGGAGTCATATACAAATACCAAAAGATGGTTGGAGTTACTTCATCACAAATAATATTGTGGATGAAATAGTTCATTGCACAAATCTGGAAGGACGATGCTCGGCAGGTCAAACATGACATAATATCACAGACAAGGAAATGAATGCATATTTTGGAATTCTCCTATTAGCTGGGATGTTTTTATAAGGGAATTATTTCACAGCTCTTCTGACAACCCTGTTTATATGGCAACAATTTCTACAGTTTATTCCAAGCAAACCAGGAAAGTATGGAATAAAGATATTCTGGCTCTGTAACTCTTTGACATCATACGATATAGATCGCCCTCGTGAAGGTAGTTGCAGCTCATGTGGTAGAGACTCTGGCAAAGACACTCGGAGGAAGCTCAACCAACATCATGATGGTCAACTATTTTAACCAGTGTTTCCCTGTTTCAAGATTTATTGAAGGATAAAATTACAGCAGTTTACACTCTTCGCCATAACAAACCACAAATTCCACCTGAAATGAAACCATGTAAGACAACAAAGGTTTTATCTTCAACATTTGGATTCAGAGATTATTTGACTATTGTGAGCTACATACCAAAGAAGAGTAAGAGTGTGCTGCTACTATGTGCCATGCATCACGACGCCAAAGTTGATAAGATTCATAAAAAGGAGAAACCAGGAATGATTTTATTTTATAACAAAACAAAATCAGGTGTAGATTCTCTTGATCAAAAGGTATGTACATACACTTACAAAAGACAGCCCAGAAGATGATGCTTTTTGTGCCCAAGTGATCTGGAAAGGAAAATTGCTCAGTGTTGTTCAAAATGTTCTAACAATGTATGCAATCAACATATTGTGCTTGTTTGTGAAGATCGTTTCCAGTAATGTGTAAAACTTAGTGACACGCAGCCTAATCTTTATTTGTGTAATATGCTGTGTATCTCAATTTTGGTGTGTCCATGTTATATGCAGCTTAGCCATTGTCTTTCTTTCTATAAAGAGTTGGGAGCGAGAACGAGAAGCTATTGTCGTGCCTCGCCTGTGCTAGTGCGTATTGTGTATGTGGCCGACGTAAAATAGCTGTTTCAACGGTGATAACGTTTTGCGATTCTTTTGCGTACCACGGACAAAGAATTAAGTGTCGCGTTGGTTATTAGTCGGAACTGCTACTCGGCAGGTTAAGCTTCAGAGCTATGACGGGCAGACAGCTTAGCTGCGTGAACGCTCGCAAGTGCTCGATTTGATTGTAGGCAGCACAGATGGTTTATTGCGTACCGTGGACTGTAAAACTAAACAGAAACTTGCTAACGCATTTCCTTGTCGTGAACTGATATGTATAACTTTAATCTCGAATGGGCGATGTGCCGATCACCGCGCAAATGATATGAGTACGCGGTGACCATTGTGCACGGTACGTATTGTGTGATGTGTACCGTGGACTGTCAGGTCAAGTTACAACTAACTTATTTTACTTTCTTATTGCGGACGGTAGTACTGCGAAAAGTGCCGAGCCGCGATCGAACGGAAACTGAGAGGGGTCGTTCGTGCCCGCTTTGCTGGCGGAGCCTTCCGGAGTCGAACGACGAAAACTTCTTGCCGCGACGGAGATAGATGATGGAAGAGTGGCTGCAGTCTTCGTCTTGGTGATCCGTTGGACTGGTCGAGGCACATGGTCAGTCAGCCGGACGTTCCAAGCCGTTGTTGTATTGAGTCAGCACGAAGAATTTTACGAAGGGGCCCGAAGGAACTGTTGCACACCGCCATTCGCCGAATTGTGGACTCTGACCGACATTAAACAGCCACATAAAAAAAAAGTGATGTTGGTCGAGATTGCCGTTTGCAACAGCCTATGTGGATTCTTGTGGTCGTTACAGCTTGTAAAAGCGCATTTACTGCTCACCCGATTAACTGTCTTGGTTGTAGTGAATACGTTACTGGTGCACATCGTGGTTATTGTATTGAATCCACGTGGGTTTGGATGACCGTGCTGGTCTTGACAAGAACTATATTTATGTTACATCATGTCCGCCCCCAGTAGCTCAGTGGTCAGCGCGACAGACTGTCAATCCTAAGGGCCGGGGCTCGATTCCCGGCTGGGTCGGAGATTTTCTCCTCTCAGGGTCTGGGTGTAGTGTTGTCCTAATCATCATCATTTCATCCCCATAGACGCGCAAGTCGTCGAAGTGGCGTCAAATCGAAAGACTTGCACCTGGCGAACGGCCTACCCGACGGGAGGCCCTAGTCACACGACACTTATTACATTTTGTTGCCTACTGTGTATCCTGTTAATCATTTGATGCCGCGCGGGATTAGCCGAGCGGTCTAAAGTGCTACAGTCATGGACTGTGCGATTGGTCCCGGCGGAGGTTCAAGTCCTCCCTCGGGCATGGGTGTGTGTATTCGTCCTTAGGATAATTTAGGTTAAGTAGTGTGTAAGCTTAGGGACTGATGACCTTAGCAGTTAAGTCCCATAAGATTTCCCACACATTTGAACATTTTTGAATCATTTGATTATTGTTGAAAAAGGTGTCGTTCACATGTTAATGAGTGAGCTATCAAGTCAAAGTAGTAATGGACTTCTCTGTTGTGTAAGGGTTACCTGTGTTCCATTTAATATTATCTGTTGTGAAATGCAGGACGGTAACACCAGTGCGTAAATTTGAAACTTTCTTGTTAATTGATGGTGGGACCTGTGCGATTTCCATCTGCCATGTTAGTTAACGGGATTTGTTCCTTATGTATAGATTATCTGTGGGCGCTTTAAAATTGTTTGTTCTAAATGCAGGAAGGTGAACCCAGTACATAATTTGAAAGTTGTTTTGGTTGATTTCAAGTACGCTTACGTCATGCTGATCTCTTGTTAATCCCTCATGAGATTTGTGCGATTTCTGTCCGCCATGTTAGTTGACTGGATTTGTTTTTATGTCAAGATTATTTGTGGGCCCTTTTAAAACTGTTCATTGTAACTGCAGAAAGGTGAACCCAGTACATAATTTGAAAGTCGTTTTGGTTGATTCCAAGTACGTATATGTGATGCTGGTTCATTAGGTGCTGTCATAATATTAGCTGTTTCTTAAAGGTAAAAGGGGAATGAAAGTTTAAATTCAAATTTTACCTGCTTATTGATCTTAAAAGTTGTATTTAAAAAAAAATACATTGTGCGATAAAATTGTTCTATCGATCCTCTTGTAAGGCTAACTGAGGGTTCACCTCTTGAGTTTTCTGTTTAAACATTTATGTGTAACAAAAGCATGAAACTTTCTTCGTCACCGCTCCATTGCTACGTCACATTTGTAATTTTAGGTGTGTGATTTGATAATGGGCGTGTCAGCCCGAAACCAGTAACCACTACAGCTGAATCTTATATCATTGATACTGAGACGGATGAAATGAAAAATTATAGAATTCCTCGATGTTTAATTAGAAACCATCCCATTTACAAACAATCCGTCGAACAAGAAAATTGTGGATTCGCTTTGCCCATCTTTAGTTCGGGACCGTCCGTCAGTGGCGAACATCAGATTGCAATTGACACAGACTGTCATCTCTCCTTTCCAAAAACTGACCAACAGGGTGGTTCAGTGTCTATTCTTAACTGATTTTATAAAGTGTGAAATCAGTTTGACCGAATCTGTCGCTTAGTTGGGCGCCATTGCCTCCCCTAAACGAATGTAAGAGTTCAAGATGTCTTCACGTGAAAATTCCTCTCTGAACGTGGGTCTATATTCAAATAAGCACCTACTTCTAATGACAAAGTTCGTGTAGATATAGCTACAATAAACTAATGCCTTCGGACCCTTGCTGTTCGTGAGGTATATTAACAAACTTGTAGGTAATATTATTAAAACGGGGTGTTCAAAAAGTCTCTCGACAGTGCCGTATGATTGTTAGCCGCGCGTGCCGTATGAGGCAGTCCATATACCGAAATGAAACTCAGTGAAATACAAGTTATTAATTTACTGAATATTCTTTTTTACTTAACATTTTCACATTAAATGTTGGAAGTGTCCCCTCTGCTGTTGAATACACAATTCCATTCGTCTAATCATGTTTCCAAATACAAGCTGTAACATTTCTTCTGTAACAGAAGCAGTAAAAGTGGATATTGCAGTTTTCAATTCATCGATGGATTTTGGACGGTTTTTATAGACAGTTGCTTTCACTGCACCCCAGAAGAAAAAGTCAGGTGGTGTTAGGTCAGGCGATCGTGGAGGCCCAAGTCCGTGTGAAATTATGCGATCACCAAGAACATCAGCAAGCAGTGACACTGAAACGCGAGCTGTATGCGCGGTTCCACCATCTTGTTGAAAATAACCGTTCAGTATTTCACTTAACCCAAGTTCTCCTATGAATGGGTACAGAATATCACGCAGTATCGTTGTGCGTTTATTGTTTCGTTGAAAAAACCAGGCAGGCGAACTGTCATACGGCAGTGCCGGGAGACATTTTGAACACCCCGTAGTAATCTCAGATGGTGCAGTTATCTATCTAGGCTACTGACTGGAAAAGGCTGCGCAAATATTCAGTGAAATCTTAAATAGATTCCAATGCATTGCAAAGATCTGAAAGTTGCTTTGGATTTTCAGACTTGTAAAATTACGTACTTCACAAAACGGAGGAAGTAGTATCCTGGGACTATAATATCAGTGAGTCACAATTGCAATCAGACATTTCATAGAATTACCTGGGTGTAACAATTTTTACGAATATGAAACAGAACCATTAGAAACGTTTAGTCGTGGGTAAAGCACGGGACTTCGGTTCATTTGCAGCATACAACGTAAAGTACCCTCTACCACGCGCTTCGCAGTTGTTTTCAGAGTATAGATGTTGTTCCCGTTGCTCCCGCTATGCCCTTGGCACTCTCCATGTTGAATATCATTGGTAATCGACGCGTTTAGTACACAGAGTACTGCCTACGTAAAGATCACGTTCTGCTCGGCAGCATAAATCCTGAAACGACCGGCAGTATACCCCATGATTTCCTCTCTCGCTATCTATCACTGCGCCAGGCAGCTGCCGAGCCGCAACACTTATCAGGAACACGTGAGAGCTGCCGCATGCGGTGTGCAGTGCTATGCACCAAATGCTTTAGCGCTCCGCTGACAACTCGATAACTGTTCCTTCCAACAGCAATGTCACATGTCTCCTGCCCACAGTCACGGCCGTGCGCATTGTGCTAAGACAATACGTGACAAAGTTATCCTACACCAAATGTCCCACTCAGGTTTGGTGCCGACAATGGCAGCGGCCCAAAGGACATCCGGTACCGAATTTTCGCATGGTTTTGACCTGTTTCATCCATAGTACTGCGTTAATAATTGTTGGAATATTGGATGCGTCGCTTGCACAACCAGAAAATGCAATTTTTGTTTACACAATACGTCCTCGAGACACAAATTTTAAATTTTATTGAAAGACTATTTGGCGCCTAGGAAAGCCGTTTGTGACAACAACCGCACGAAAAATAGCATAACCATAAAGAAAACCACTCAACTAGTGGAGGACATAAAAAACATATACCTATTACCGAAGTCTGGTGTAACTGCAATGAATCACATTTAACATATAGTACATGAAAGTTACGGTAAATGGTTCTAAAGTGGCCTGCTGGTACAGATACATTGATTATGTTTTTTACCTATTAAGTGAACACAAGGAAACAGAAGAACTGCATAAAGAGAGCGAGCGATTAGGCTAAGGCGCTGGTTAAGACAGGGTCTCGTATTCGGGTGAACAGCGGTTCAAATCTCAGGCTGCCATCCACATTGACATTTCACGTGGTTTCTGTAAATCGTTTAAAGAAGTGCCGGTATGTTCTTTTGAAAACGACAAGGCTGATTTCTCCGCATACGTCCAAAATCCTTACTTGTCCTCTGCCCCTAATAACCTCGTCATCGACGGGAGGTTAAACGCTAATCTTCGTTCGTTCCATAAAAAAGTTATAAATGCAATACAATGAAACATCACTTCACGGTAGAGGAACTGGACGAAACCAAACGTAATTTATTAGACAATATCGTGAAGACATAAAACAGTGGGTAAGCTTTCGCTATATGCAGGAAGTCCATAGGAAGAGATATAGTTTACATATAAACTGTAATCACACTCATAACCAAAAGCAGACAGCACTGATACACGTGCCTCATTCCACGTCACTTCTAACTCGGCATTCAAGAGGTAACTCACACAGCAGGCAGAATAGCTCGGAACAATAGCTACGACATAAAGATAATGCATATAGAATTTCTGATGATCCACGTTAGACTTTTAAGTACGGGGACAAACACTGTTACAAGCTAACAGGCCACACAAACTCTATACAACCTAAAACAAACATATGCAGCAGATTATTGAAAGCAGTGACCATGTTTCGTAATTGTAGTGTAAATTCACTACACCGATGACGCTTTGGGGACAAGTGTATCGTATCTGGCGTATAAACGCATCACATTTCACAGTTGCACAAGTGAAGATCTCAGTAAGTCAACATGTTTGTGTCGAAAAATCAGTTCGGCAGATTTGACACAAGAATAGTATACCAAGTATTACGAAACAGTTTAGTAAGGTAACTTATTTTGCGTGTTTACATGCACATCTGAGATACTGACTTGCAGACACCTATTCAGTACCATGAAACCTCTCGCTAGAAAACTGTAGCGAACTGCAGGAAACTTTGCAGAGGATTGGCGCTTGGTGCAGGGAGTAGCAAGTGACTGTCAAAATAAATAGATATAACGAACTGCGAATAGACAGCCAGAAATACCGTTTATTGTATGATTACATTATTGCAGAACAATTACCGAAATCAATTTGTATGATTACACTAATGCAGAACAATCACCGAAATCAATTTTTTCCATAAACTATCTTGGCGTATGTGTACTGAGCGATTTGAAATGGAACGGTCACATAAAAGTAATCGAGTGTAAGGCAGATGCCAGACAGATTCATTGGAAGAATTCCCAGAAAACGTAGTCCATCAATGAAGGAAGTAGCTTACAAACACACTTGAATATTGCAAGTCAGCAAGAGATCCGTACCATAATGGACTGAAAGATGAAATAGAGAAGATCCAAAGAAGAACAGCACGTTTCGTTACAGGTTCACTTAGTAAAAGCCAAAACGTCACGGAGATTCTCGTCCAACTCCACTGGCAGAGGCTGTGAGAGAGGCGGTCTGCACCTCTGTATGGTCTACTGTTCAAATATCGAGAGTGTAAGGTCCTAGAAGAGTCAACCAACATGTTGCTTCCTCCTAGATAAATCTCGGGTGACCCCACGTAAAGGCTTACTAGCAACTGTTCCTCCCGTGAACCATACGCGACTGGAACAGGGAAAGGGGGAAGTCACGCTAGTACACAAAGTGCCCTTCGCCCCACATGTGATCGCCGCGACGTGTCATCGACTCCACAAGAAACGGAAACTGTTGGGAGGCATCTGGAACCACGATCTCTTAGTCATAGTTCACAATTTACGGAGATGAGGAAAGCTGCTCCCAAGACAAGCACACCTGTCTCAATGGCAACCCAGATTTACTCGACAGGCTTGAGCTGAGATGCTCTGCTGGCCTCTATAAACACACCTATATGTACACCAAGTTCTCGAGCCATTCTCTCTCAGTTCGCAAGCGACGGCGAGATGCATTGTCTTGCTGAAGGTACAGGTCGCATGTGAGGTTCTGTAGGCGAACAGTCGGATGTACAGGATCAAACAGTGGGTTGCTGTGTCTCTATCCAGTGAGAGACGCATCAGGAGTCGCCAAAACGCGCCCCTCAGAAGCAGCCGTCTCTGATTCAAACGCTCGTGTGTGTGTGTGTGTGTGTGTGTGTGTGTGTGTGTGTGTATCTGTCTGTGTGTGAATAACAAAGCTATGTGTAGTGTAAGTGAGTAAGCTCAACACGACCAGTGCATTAAAAAATCTCAACGATTAACGTTAACTGCGTCCTTTGGCATATGCATGTGATATTAAACAGCTACCAGCATTCTACAGTGGAAAATTTGCCTATACGTGTCTACACCCGTACTCTGAAAGTCACCATGCGGTATCTTGCCGATAGTGTACTGTGTACTACTGTCCCCCCTTCTCACTCCCCCCCCCCTCTCCCTACTGTCATTCACGGAGCACTGATGGAGGCGGTAAGAACGACTGTTGTTAAGTCTCCCTACAGGCCGTAATTATTTCACCTTAACCTTCATGGCCACTAAGCAAGACGTACGAGGACCGAAATAATACGTATCTCGGTTCGTCTCGAAACTCTAGTCTCAGAATTTCAAGTTTTTACGTGATGCATCATTCGTGTTTAAAACTCTAAAGTGGCATCTTTTTTATGGTTGTTTATAAGTATATGGTCTAAGTACGTTGAATTAAATCGTTTTTGATACCCTGAACTAAATATAGAACGTGACGAGCAGCGATCGCAGTTTCAGTTCAGGGCGGTCTGCAGCAGCAATTCAAAAGAAAATGGGAACTATGAGGGTGATGTAGAGATGGGATACAGCTCTTCGAAGAATGCGAACATATTCTAGTTCCGATTACGAATATAAATAAGTAATCGTTTTTTACTTTTCACCAAAAGCACCTGCAAGAGCTCAGCAATTGACGAAAAATTGCTTCTTTTTTTTGGACTGAAAGGAACGCTTCCTGTGTAACGCTTTCCGTGCCAATATTTATCCCAGTTATCTCCTGCATAGCCATGTCATCAATCAGCTTTGTTCATCCACGCTTTTTGGTTAATTTTTCACCTTAATGTGAAGAGGGTGCTCTGACATTTTCCAGCTGCTGTTTTACTCTATTGTTATGAGGTCGCTGGCAAAGTCAGGTTTACAATGTCCAGCTCAGCTCTGGACGAAACTTCAGGAACGTACAGGATTCATGGGTTACGACTACACAATCTGTGAAATTCACTGGCGAAGTCTGATTCAGTTATACCAGAGACCATCTGACTTGACTGAAGTACGCTGTTTGGAAAAGAATACGTAGGAATCACAATCAGGCCTCCAAATTGATCAAGCATGTTAACTATTGGGCTATATACCCACAGTTCGAAAAACTGTATTGTTGATACATTCTCACAATGTTTCGAGGTCTGTAAGAAACGCTCCAATACCATACGTATGTGAAAATTGAGTTTCTCCCAGCGTATAAGATGTTACAGTATTACCAGGAATAGACAGGTGACGTTTTGGACAACTTCCGATATTTTGACAGATGCACACCCCGTAATTTTAAAGACACAATGCAATGAGAGTGAGTGTGCTATGCGAGAGAATTTAAATCCTCAATTTCTGGGGCCAATCGGACCAAGAATCATAACATGGCTTATGCGGAATGGCGAAACAAACAAACAAACAAACACATACACACACACACACACACACACACACACACACACACACACAGACACACACTTACGCACACATTGTTGCACTGTTGCGTCAGAGTCGAGGAAGACTCACATCTGTCCTGCAATGCTATTCGGATGACGTGTCGATCTTCTCGGAGGATGGTCTGGGTGGTGCGACCTAAGCCATCTCGTTACGTTCTACGACCTTCCAAGAACCATTCTGCACACATCCCGTGCACTACCGAAACACTTGGTCCCACAAGAGCAGCAATTTCCCGGATGAATGTGTCACATTTTCTCACGCCAATAAAAAAAATGTGTGTGAAATCTTATGGGACTTAACTGCTTCGGTCATCAGTCCCTAAGCTTACACACTACTTAACCTAAATTATCCTAAGGACAAACACACACACCCATGCCCGAGGGAGGACTCGAACCCCCGTCGGGAGCAGGCGCATAGGCCATGACTGCAGCGCCTTAGACCGCTCGACTAATCCCGCGCGGCTGTTAGTGTACTCTCACGCCAATAATGCGCCCTCTTTGAAATTCTCTGATCTGACGGTATGGTTCGTGTACATATCTGCGAGGCATCCTGAACGTTTGCTAAAGTCATACTGATCCATTACCTTCGGTTTATAGCGACAACGAGAGCAGCTGACACATTTTACCAATAGATGGTGTGTTGCGATGTCGATGTTGTCCTTGAACCTGCGACCCGACATGGTTGAAATGCCAACCATTTTTACAGATCATACTAATGTGCATGCCCTGTGAATATGAACGTCCTATCTCTAGTCGTTCAAGGTGTTCTGTTTCTTATGAACATGAGCGAAATTTTGTAGGTACCTTCGATAGCATAAATGGATACTATCTTCTAAGTGTGTTGCGAACAAAGTTCGTAGCAAAGAAGTTATAATCAAAACGTCGTGCCTGATGCTGACGTTTTAGTGCACGTACTTCGAAAATGTAATACGCTATGAACTTTTTTCGTTTCATCTCTAAGTCTTCGGTGTCAGCGAGAAAAAGTTTCGTAAGCGTTTTTAATTACACTACTGGCCTTTCAAGTTGCTACACCAAGAAGAAATGCAGATGATAAACGGGTATTCATTGGACAAATATACACTCCTGGAAATTGAAATAAGAACACCGTGAATTCATTGTCCCAGGAAGGGGAAACTTTATTGACACATTCCTGGGGTCAGATACATCACATGATCACACTGACAGAACCACAGGCACATAGACACAGGCAACAGAGCATGCACAATGTCGGTACTAGTACAGTGTATATCCACCTTTCGCAGCAATGCAGGCTGCTATTCTCCCATGGAGACGATCGTAGAGATGCTGGATGTAGTCCTGTGGAACGGCTTGCCATGCCATTTCCACCTGGCGCCTCAGTTGGACCAGCGTTCGTGCTGGACGTGCAGACCGCGTGAGACGACGCTTCATCCAGTCCCAAACATGCTCAATGGGGGACAGATCCGGAGATCTTGCTGGCCAGGGTAGTTGACTTACACCTTCTAGAGCACGTTGGGTGGCACGGGATACATGCGGACGTGCATTGTCCTGTTGGAACAGCAAGTTCCCTTGCCGGTCTAGGAATGGTAGAACGATGGGTTCGATGACGGTTTGGATGTACCGTGCACTATTCAGTGTCCCCTCGACGATCACCAGTGGTGTACGGCCAGTGTAGGAGATCGCTCCCCACACCATGATGCCGGGTGTTGGCCCTGTGTGCCTCGGTCGTATGCAGTCCTGATTGTGGCGCTCACCTGCACGGCGCCAAACACGCATACGACCATCATTGGCACCAAGGCAGAAGCGACTCTCATCGCTGAAGACGACACGTCTCCATTCGTCCCTCCATTCACGCCTGTCGCGACACCACTGGAGGCAGGCTGCACGATGTTGGGGCGTGAGCGGAAGACGGCCTAACGGTGTGCGAAAGTCCGTCAACTGCACATACGGTTCACGTCCACGCTGTCGCGGCATGCTACCAGTGTTAAAGACTGCGATGGAGCTCCATATGCCACGGCAAACTGGCTGACACTGACGGCGGCGGTGCACAAATGCTGCGCAGCTAGCGCCATTCGACGGCCAACACCGCGGTTCCTGGTGTGTCCGCTGTGCCGTGCGTGTGATCATTGCTTGTACAGCTCTCTCGCAGTGTCCGGAGCAAGTATGGTGGGTCTGACACACCGGTGTCAATGTGTTCTTTTTTCCATTTCCAGAAGTGTATTATACTAGAACTGACACGTGATTACATTTTCACGCAATTTGGGTGCATAGATCCTGAGAAATCAGTACCCAGAACAACCACCTCTGGCCTTACTAACGGTCCTGATACGCCTGGGCATTGAGTCAAACAGAGCTTGGATGGCGTGTACAGCTACAGCTGCCCATGCAGCTTCAACACGATACCACAGTTCATCAAGAGTAGTGACTGGCGTATTGTGACGAGCCAGTTGCTCTGCCACCTTTGACCAGACGTTTTCAATTGGTGAGAGATCTCGAGAATGTGCTGGCCAGGGCAGCAGTCGAACATTTTCTGTATCCAGAAAGGCCCGTACAGGACGTGCAACATGCGGTCGTGAATTATCCTGCTGAAATGTAGGGTTTCGCAGTGCTCGAATGAAGTGTAGAGCCACTAGTCGTAGCACATCTGAAATGTAACGTCCACTGTTCAAAGTGCCGTCAACGCGAACAAGAGGTGACCGAGATGTGTAACCAATGGCACCCCATACCATCACGCCGGCTGATACGCCAGTATGACGATGACGAATACACGCTTCCAATGTGCATTCACCACGATGTCCCCAAACACGTATGCGACCATCATGATGCTGTAAACAGAACCTGGATTCATCCGAAAAAACGACGTTTTGTCATTTGTGCACCCAGGTACGTCGTTGAGTACACCATCGCAGGCGCTCCTGTCTGTGATGCAGCGTCAAGGGTAACCGCAGCCATGGTCTCCGAGCTGATAGTCCATGCTGCTGTAAACGTCGTCGAACTGTTCGTGCAGATGGTTGTTGTCTTGCAAACTTCCCCATCTGTTGACTCAGGGATCGAGAAGTGGCTGCACGATCCGTTACAGCCATGCGGATAAGATGCCTGTAATCTCGAATGCTAGTGACACGAGGCCGTTGGGATCCAGCACGGCGTTCCTTATTACCCTCCTGAACCCACCGATTCCATATTCTGCCAACAGTCATTGAATCTCGACCAACGCGAGCAGCAATGTCGCGATACGATAAACCACAATCGCGATAGGCTACTGTCCGACATTCATCAAAGTCGGAAACCTGATGGTACTCATTTCTCCTCCATACACGAGGCATCACAACAACGTTTCACCAGGCAGCTGTTTGTGTATGAGAAATCGGTTGGAAACTTTCCTCATGTCAGCAAGTTGTAGATGTCGCCACCGGCGCCGACCTTGTGTGAATGCTCTGGAAAGCTAATCATTGGCATATCACAGCATCTTCCTCCTGTCGGTTAAATTTACCGTCTGTAGCACGTCATCTTCGTGGTGTAGCAATTTTAATGGCCAGTAGTGTATGTGTAAAGTCTGTCTTAAGTCGCTATGTTCTGTTATTCTCAAATAGTATAACGAAGTGTGTGTATTTTCCAGCCGTCATTTACGTTGCTTCATTACAAACACACAGTTTCTTACTGCAATACGTAATTTATTTGTGTTAAGCTTTGAACATAATGTTACACCTCTTAATTAGTAGATTATGACAGCATCTTAAATTTTTAAATTGGTTCAATAATTAATCAATTTTGGTTGCCTCTTCGTTGCAACTGGTATCGGGATCCGATACACTCGTAGCGTTTCTGGTATTACCCGTCGCCACCGATTCGTCCACATTTATGACATAATACAAGGTGATTTAGTTGCCCCTAACGCTGCCGTTTTATGTAACCCGTTATGTTATAGCTGGTCTTCATAAATCACGAGAGAGATTTTCATATTCCCTCACTCGCTACGCGCAGTCTACAACTACTGCACGAAAATGAAAACGATATCTTTGTAGAAATTTAATGTAGTTAACTTTTGTACGGGAAAAAAGTATTCCCAGGAGGCCGCAGTTTTTGACTTAATCAAGAAAAACGTACTAAAGTGATCTTCAAACGCAGTCCTACTCCCACGCTCGGCCCCCACCGGTCAGTATTTGTTGTATGTCATTCATGACACTACTTCCTACCATTGTACAAATATTTGAGACTGCATGCATTATTTTCGACATTTGATCTTATTACGCCAAAGGCTTAGTCGAGCACTTACAACTGTAAAATCGACATTTGTTTAAATTTTACCTAACAGTGTTGTGAGTTTTAGCAACATAACATAAACACTGTAGCATTCGTCAGGCCTTCTGACTACGAAACTACTGTGCTCGTAAGGGATAAGTTTGAATCGGATTGTTAACATACACTCCTGGAAATGGAAAAAAGAACACATTGACACCAGCGTGTCAGACCCACCATACTTGCTCCGGACACTGCGAGAGGGCTGTACAAGCAATGATATCACGCACGGCACAGCGGACACACCAGGAACCGCTGTGTTGGCCGTCGAATGGCGCTAGCTGCGCAGCATTTGTGCACCGCCGCCGTCAGTGTCAGCCAGTTTGCCGTGGCATACGGAGCTCCATCGCAGTCTTTAACACTGGTAGCATGCCGCGACAGCGTGGACGTGAACCGTATGTGCAGTTGACGGACTTTGAGCGAGGGCGTATAGTGGGCATGCGGGAGGCCGGGTGGACGTACCGCCGAATTGCTCAACACGTGGGGCGTGAGGTCTCCACAGTACATCGATGTTGTCGCCAGTGGTCGGCGGAAGGCGCACGTGCCCGTCGACCAGGGACCGGACCGCAGCGACGCACGGATGCACGCCAAGACCGTAGGATCCTACGCACTGCCGTAGGGGACCGCACCGCCACTTCCCAGCAAATTAGGGACACTGTTGCTCTTGGGGTATCGGCGAGGACCATTCGCAACCGTCTCCATGAAGCTGGGCTACGGTCCCGCACACCGTTAGGCCGTCTTCCGCTCACGCCCCAACATCGTGCAGCCCGCCTCCAGTGGTGTCGCGACAGGCGTGAATGGAGGGACGAATGGAGACGTGTCGTCTTCAGCGATGAGAGTCGCTTCTGCCTTGGTGCCAATGATGGTCGTATGCGTGTTTGGCGCCGTGCAGGTGAGCGCCACAATCAGAACTGCATACGACCGAGGCACACAGGGCCAACACCCGGCATCATGGTGTGGGGAGCGATCTCCTACACTGGCCGTACACCACTGGTGATCGTCGAGGGGACACTGAATAGTGCACGGTACATCCAAACCGTCATCGAACCCATCGTTCAAAATGGGTCAAATGGCTCTGAGCACTATGCGACTCAACTGCTGAGGTCATCAGTCGCCTAGAACTTAGAACTAATTAAACCTAACTAACCTAAGGACAGCACACAACACCCAGCCATCACGAGGCAGAGAAAATCCCTGACCCCGCCGGGAATCGAACCCGGGAACCCGGGCGTGGGAAGCGAGAACGCTACCGCACGACCACGAGATGCGGGCGAACCCATCGTTCTACCATTCCTAGACCGGCAAGGGAACTTGCTGTTCCAACAGGACAATGCACGTCCGCATGTATCCCGTGCCACCCAACGTGCTCTAGAACGTGTAAGTCAACTACCCTGGCCAGCAAGATCTCCGGATCTGTCCCCCATTGAGCATGTTTGGGACTGGATGAAGCGTCGTCTCACGCGGTCTGCACGTCCAGCACGAACGCTGGTCCAACTGAGGCGCCAGGTGGAAATGGCATGGCAAGCCGTTCCACAGGACTACATCCAGCATCTCTACGATCGTCTCCATGGGAGAATAGCAGCCTGCATTGCTGCGAAAGGTGGATATACACTGTACTAGTGCCGACATTGTGCATGCTCTGTTGCCTGTGTCTATGTGCCTGTGGTTCTGTCAGTGTGATCATGTGATGTATCTGACCCCAGGAATGTGTCAATAAAGTTTCCCCTTCCTGGGACAATGAATTCACGGTGTTCTTATTTCAATTTCCAGGAGTGTAATTAGTTTTAGTGTAACGTATAGAAAAGTTATTTTTCCTTACTTACCCTCACGGGCACGTTTAAATTGATAAAGTTAACGAAACAGACGACTATGCTGATGGTTTAGTAGCCCAATCAATAGAGAACAAAAAAGGTCGAATATCGCGAATAGTTGATGCAGTCAAAAATTTTTGTACAGTGTTAGAATCCTGACTGGTGAGGTACGAATATGGAGTGGAGGTGCGTTTGAAGGACATTTTTATAAGTTTTCCTTCAATAGCTCGAAAATCGTAGCCTTCAGCACAAATGTATCCCAACACAAAATTTAAACTACATTAAATTTTTCTGTAAACTAACAGTTTGTGCGAAGTGAGCGAGAGAATATGAAAATCTCGCGCGTGGTTTATGACGGCCAGCTATAAAAATGCGGATTACATAAACCGACAGCGGTAGGGGCAGCTGACTTACCCTGTGTACAGGACTTGGCCAAAAATGAAAGTGAGGAAGTGGGAGCTCCAGATGGTCAAGCATTTAGAAAAAAGCAGCGTTTTTGGCGAGAGTCCGACGAGCCATGGCCCATTCACGTTAACGTAGTTTCCCGGCAACGGCTGGTGTAGTGGAAAGAGTACAGACGTAATCAGAGGGTGGTGGGGCCGAGCCCATGTCGAGAGCCTTTCTATTTCTTTTTACACACATCAAAAAAAGTTTTGTAATACCTCGGTTCCCAGAACTCCTGAAGATAGCCGTTGACTGTGGATATTGTAGCACGGATACAGTCTCTCTGACTGTTCAGAGATGTCATTAAACCCGCCCAAGCCGGCCGCGGTAGCCGAGCGGTTCTAGGCGCTTCACTCCGGAACCGCGCGACTGCTACGGTCGCAGGTTCGAATCCTGCCTCGGGCATGGATGTGTGTAATGTCCTTAGGTTATTTAGGTTTAAGTAGTTCTAAGTTCTAGGGGACTGATACCCTCAGTTGTTAAGTCAAATAGTGCTCAGAGTCATTTAAACCATTTTTTGAAACCCGCCCAAAGATGTAAACAACCATGCATGAGGAGCGCCTATTAGATGGAGGGTGTTTGACAGCCGATCAGTTCTAGTCATTCCACCAGAATGGAGGTAGGCTACACGGCTCGTGTTTTCTGTAGTTCAACCTTGCCTAGACGGTCAATACCGCGGTTCGATCGCGTCCGCATTGTTACTTTGTGCCAGGAAGGGCTCTCAACAAGGAAAGTGGCCAGGCGTCTCGGAGTGACATGGAGGAGATACAGAGAGACAGGAACTGTCGATGACATGCCTCGTTCAGGCTGCCCAAGGGCTTCTACTGCAGTGGATGACCGCTACCTACAGATTATGGCTCGGGGGAACCCTGACAGCAACTACACCATTTTGAATAATGCTTTTCGTGCAGCCACAGGACGCCACAGGACGTCGTGTTACGACTCAAATTGTGCGCAATAGGCTGCATGATGTGGTACTTCACTCCCGACGTCCATGGCGAGGTCCATCTTCGCAACCACGGCACCGTGCAGCCCGGTACAGGTAGGCCCAACAACATGCCGAATGGACCGCTCAGGATTGGCATCACGTTCTCTTCACCGATGGGTGTCGCATATGCCTTCAACCAGACAATCGTCGGAGACGTGTTTGGAGGCTACTTGGTCAGGCTGAATGCCTTAGATACACTGTCCAGCGAGTGCAGCAAGGTGGAATTTCCCTGATGTTTTGGGGTGGCATTATGTGGGGCCGACGTACGCCTCTGGTGGTCATGAAAGGCGCCGTAACGGCTGTACGATACGTTAATGCCATCCTCTGACCGATTGTGCAACCATGTCGGCAGCATATTGGCGAAGAATTCGTCTCCATGGACGACAATTCGCGCCCCCATCGTGCACATCTTGTGAATGACTTCCTTCAGGATAACGACATCGCTCGACTAGAGTGGCAAGCATGTTCTCCAGACATGAACCCTATTGAACACGCCTGGGATAGACTGGAAAGGACTCTTTATGAACGACGTGACCTACCAACCACTCTGAGGGATCTACGCCGAATCGCCGTTGCGGTGTGGGACATGTGGACAAACAGTGGACTGTGTATAGTATGCCACGACGGATACAGCCATGCACCAATGCAAGAGGACGTGATACTGGGTATTAGAGGTACCAGTGTGTACAGCAATCTGGACCACCGCCTCTGAAGGTCTCGCTGTATGGTGGTACAACATGCAATGCATGGTTTTCATAAGCAATAAAAAGGGCGGAAATGATGTTTATGTTGATCTCTATTCCAATTTTCTGTACAGGTTCCTGAGCTCTCGGAAAAAAAAACTGTGTGAAATCTTATGGGACTTAATTGCTAAGGTCATCAGTCCCTAAGCTTACACACTACTTAACCTAAATTATCCTAAGGACAAACACACATACCCATGCCCGAGGGAGAACTAGAACCTCCGCCGGGACCAGCCACACAGTCCACGACTGCAGCCCCTAAGACCGCTCGGCTAATCCCGCGCGGCTCTCTCGGAACTGAGGTGATACAAAACTTTTTTTGATGTGTGTGTTAATCTTCTCTTTTTACGTTACTTACACGGCAAATAAACCGGAATAATGCTCATTATAATGTATTTGTTAATGTTTTCGTAAAAGACACGAAAAGGAAAGGCAAAGGAAAACTTGCAATATACAAATAAATGTCCAGGAAAGGATTGCAAGTCATATACGAGAACTTTATATATACAGTGTAGTAGGGGTATAAGCGCAGATATTTCTATTGGTGACTGAGGACAGTGTACTGAACAACATTGCGTTAGTGTTTATTTAATTTGCAAGTGGCAACAACAAACCATTAATGCTAATTTTGCTCTGGACAGCTTGTCAAGTGCTGACGTGTAGAAACGTGCACGCAAAACGTTTAGTGTATACTGACAGGCGTATTCGAGTAAGTGTTGCAATTACGATCGTAGAGAAAAAATCAGGTTGTAAATTATGTGACGTGTTTGCGGGAAGACTGTCAGACATAGGGAAAAAAGATCTAACGCACTGAAGTACCCGCACTTATATACGTAACACTATGTATAATTATATAGTTTTATTATTTTACATTGTTGACTTAGACATGCTGGAGCGACGTTCATTGTAAATGTAGTGGAAGCAGTAATTACCTCGGCATCCTGCAGACATTACAAACGCAGCATTTTTACAATAACATGGTTGTTTTAAAGTTTGTACAAAAAAACGAACGTCGTTTACATTCATAGAAGGTGATCTCGAATCACACAGTGCGGCTGCAGATGAACAGTAACACAACAGGCCACCAGATAATCGGGAGGGTAGCTGATGGTTTACAGTATAATGTACTTTGATTCAGTCTTCTTGGGGTACGATTTATTTTTCTCTTCCACTGAGATAAGAGCAGTTTTTAAGCTTTATGGCAGTTTATTTATCTGGCGACAAAAATAGACATTGTAGGGTTGTACTAGCGGAGTAAGCTCGTATCGCTTTAATACTAGACAACGGCAATCCTTCATCTCGAAAGATCTCGTCGTATCACTGAGGATTTGTTTGTACGCGCACGAGCCAGTTAATATAAGAAATGTGTCTCATGCACGAAAGACTTAATTCTCAATCACAACTTTTCTTTGTCTTACCATTTCACACCTTTTATGAAAATATTAATAAATACAACATACTGAGCATTATTTCGTTTTACTTGACGTATAAGTAAGGTAAAAATTACAAATGAGCAAAAGATTCCACATAGAGCCTCGACAACACGACCCTTTGATTACCGTTCTGTGCTCATCCCGCTGTTCCAGCCGCCGCCTGGAGCCCACACTAACATAAACGGCTCGTACCCTGCCCGACCCGCTTCAGAAACGCTGTTTTACTCTGAACGCCTGGAGCACCTATTTCTGTCACTTTCATTTCTGGGCAGAGTTCAAAATGGTTCAAATGGCTCTGAGCACTATGGGACTTAATATCTGTGGTCATCAGTCCCCCAGAACTTAGAACTACTTCAACCTAACTAACCTAAGGACGTCACACACATCCAAGCCCGAGGCAGGATTCGAACCTGCGACCGTAGCGGTCATGCGGTTCCAGACTGAAGCGCCTAGAACCGCACGGCCACACCGGCCGGCTCTGGGCAAGACCTACATACGCCACATATTTGGATGAAATAGGCGAGGAACCCTTGTTAATAATACGGAAGATATGAGTTCGTGTCGTGCTACTTACTTGAGGCACTGGAGAAGCTACTGGTGTGACGTGCCCAGCTTAGGGGCGCGCTCCCTGGGGCTGGAGAGGGCAGAGCAGTGGTTTCTAACGCACTACCGCTGAGTGTAATCAAATACTAGCTAGTATTCCCCCCCCCCCTCCCCTCCCACACCATGGTTAACATTAGCACCTAATTAAAAAACAATTTTCTTCGCATACTTGAATTTTTAAAAGGACGAAAAGTAATTGATATTTAGTTTCTGCAGTTTTATTAAACCACGAACAAATAAGCCAATGAGACAATTAATATTGCTTATTTTTAACAATCTCTTTATAGACGTGATGAAACAATTTTCAGTGAACAGCGACTGCTACGTACAACTCATTCGCAGAAAAGAAAGCTAATTATCCAAATTAAGAGTAAATAATTGAAATAAATGGTTGTAGCTCGGTCATAAGTTGCATTGAGAAGTGTCTTTTATTTTATTTCTTGATGATTACTCGTTTCAGACACCTGTCTCCATTTTCAGACCATCCATATCGTAAGTGTGATAAACACAAGCGGTGGCCTTTGTACGAAAAATCAACAACAGTAAATAGACCACATGGGACGGACATTAGAGAACTAATGCCCTGAGTCGGCCAAAGTGCCGGTTTGGTCATCACTGCAGGAGCAGTTTATGTACATAGGATATTGTCTGTATTTGTCACATAATACGGATGGTTTGAAAATGGACACAGGTGTCCGAAACTAGTCACCATCAAGAAGGAAAAAAAATCAGTTCTCAGTGCAACGTATGACGGAACTACAACCATTTATATCAATTAGAAAACAAGTTAAGGAACTAGTTTTCACCCGCAACATGCTACAAGTTCGTAAGAGTAAATACTTGTTACAAAACATGCTTCTTCTGCAACATGCTTCCTCTGCACCGCTTCTCTCCCTAGCAACACGTACTTCATCCACTCTTCTTCCCCCCCCCCCCCCCCCCCCCCCATTTTGAAAAAAAGCAAATTAAATTTTGGGCATTATTTTTTTTTAAGGAAACGTCCAGGTTAGCTGCAATAAGTTTTATATTCTTTAGTACGACAGCTGTTTCGGCTCTACTGCCATTCTCAAGTGACCTACGAATACAGCATTAGTGAAATTCTCTACATATGCAGTCTGTTGGGGCACCTTTGTATCACTTTTTTCCTTTTTTGAAAATACTGGACGCAAAGTAAGTTACATATCAGAACAGACACTGTAAATTTTTGTATTAGGAGAGTGAAAATTTACACTAGCTGTGCCCTAACAGATTAAAATTTCTATTTTAATACTGGGAAAAAGTTGCACTGTCATGTTGGGTAACTTTAAACCAGTCTTAAAAAACGTAGTATTTCTCTTATATCGAATCATCACAAAAGCAAATCGGGTAAGAAAAAAGTAAAAACAAGCAGTTCTAATTCAGTGCTTGCAGGTTTACTTTGAAATATCGAGATATCTGTATAGACCTGGCATTGTTCGACTTAAATCAGTGGCGCCAAAAGCTCTGTTCACAGCCAGTGCTAATGAATTGTAATCACAGGCCTGAAAGAGCAAGTAAGCATTAGCAGCAGCTAATTGAAACAAAAGTAGTAAGTGGTAGAAAGATACCCTGACTGGTAAAACGTTACCCTGATTAACTATTTGGCGGTTGTCCATGTGAATACTTATACATTGGAGTAGTAGATTGGTACACACGTCTAGTTTCATTTGAATTCCATATTGCATCTATAGTAAAGTGTCATTGCCTAATTCGTAGAGATTACATGGCATTTAGCAGTTATGGAATGTGTTTTTCCACTTACTTGATAGTTCGCTTACTATGAAGTATTATTTTACATTTATTTGACAGTTTGTTTACTCTGATGCTATATGTTTACAAAGCATAGTTAGCTAAGTAACGGTAACGTTATATTTCACTGATTGAATTTTGCTGTGAATTATGTCTTTGGTCTGAGTATGTTTTACTGTCTGTATCTACTATCCCTTCTCGTGTACCATGTAATTGTGTTTATGGTCGTGTCTTCGTTTAGCATGTCGTCTGGATAGTCTTTTTTGTGGTGGTGTATCTCCTATTCTTGGAGTATTTTCGTAGTTAGCCGTTTCCCTAATCTGTGTAGTATCTGCAACGCAGTCTCGATTTTCTTGGCTGTGTGATTTTGGCTTTTATGTGTAAAAAGAGGCTAGATTGATTACTGTCACTGTTACTGGTGTGTTCTTTGAACGTGATACTAAAATTTCGTCCTTTTTGGCCGATATAGAAATTATTGCGATTGTAGCAAGTGATTTAGTATATTCCCAGATTGATATATTCTGAGGTTTTGGTTTTGCCTGAATGCATTTTTATTATGACATTACGGAAGCCAAGTTTGATGTACATGTTCTTGAACAGTGAATTTATCTGTTTGATATACCATTCCAGGAAATCGCACTTTATAGTAAGCGGACTATCAAATAAGTGACAAAATGTATCCCATACGTTTAAAATTACAATATGTCATGTAATCTCTACGAATTGAACAATGACAGTTTACTGTAGATGCAATATGGAAGTCAAATTTAACTAGACGTAAGTACCAATGTACTATTCCATTGCATGATTATTCACATGGGCAGCCACCACATGTGTAGACAATTTCACCAATACTGTATTCGACGATTACTTGAGAATAGCAATGAAGTTGAAACAACTGTCGTAATGAAGAATATTAATTTATTGTAACTAGTCTCGACGTTTCCTTTTGAAAAATGTCATATTATGACGTGTATTATGCTGCGGGCCCAATCAAACAAAAAAATTGTGCATTATACTTATTTTGAATGAAGTGATGCCCACTGGCTGTAAAATATTTTTTCACAAAAGTCGCGATTGGTTTGAAGATGGATCCTGAGGTGACAAAGATTCTTTTTAATAAGCGATAGCGGAAAGGTAACTGCTTTAGAGCCACTCCCCATCATTGACGGCAAGTAATAAACAAAAAGCGCGCTAAAAATGGTAGTCCATATTTAAAATGAAGGGGATGGCAGAACCGTGCCACGAGCACGGAGATGTTTGCGCGACAGTATATTTATACCTTCTCTGGTTACTTATTGAGTGGCAGTTATTCGAAGACCTTAGACTGGCTATTCTTTCTGTCCAGAAACTATTACTACTACTATTACTGCTAGTACTGCCAGTGCTATCAATAATAATAATAATAATAACAATAATAATACTGTGTGGGGGCTACATCAGTGAGTGGCCATTACATAGTTACTGTTGTGTTCTGCTGTCGGGTAGTTCTTTTAATGTTACGAACCGGATAATTCAGCAATTTCTGGTCTCCAGAATGAAATTTTCACTCAGCTGCAGTGTGTGTGCTGATACGAAATTTCCTCGAAGATTAAAACTGTGTGCCGGATTGAGACTCGAAGTCGGAACATTTACCTTTCGTAGGCGAGTGCTCTAACAGCTGAGCTATCCACGCATGGCTCGGGATACCAAAAAATTGCTCTGAGCGCTATGAGACTTAACTGCTGAAGTCATCAGTCCCATAGAGCTTAGAACTACTTAAACCTAATTAACCTAAGGACATCACACACATCCATGCCCGAGGCAGGATTCGAACCTGTGAGCGTAGCGGTCGCGCGGTACCAGACTGTAGCGCCTAGAACCGCTCGGCCACACCGGCCGGCTCTGGATACATCCTCAGAGCTTTACTACTGCCAGAATGTTGTCTCCTACCTTCCGTTTTCTTCTGCCAGGACGTTTCGTATCGGTTCGCACTCCGCAGCAGAGTTACGATTTCATTGTGGAGACATCGCCCAGGCTGTGGCTAAGCCATGTCCCTGCGGTATTCTTTCTTCCAGGAGTGGTGGTCTTGCAAATTTCGCAGGAGAGCTTCTGTGAAGTTTGGAAGGCAGGAGAGGAAGGGTCGTGAGTCGTGCTTGGGTAGCTCAGCTGTTAGAGGGCTTACCCACGAAAGAGAAAGGTCCCCAGTTCGATTCTCGGTTCGGCATACAGTTTTAATCCGCCAGGAAGTTTTAATTTGTGGTCTGTTACGAAAACTACGTACAACCCGGAGAGGATTTTCATAATAATAATGTCGTGTGACTAGGGCCTCCCGTCAGGTAGACCGTTCGCCTGGTGTAAGTCTTTCGATTTGACTTGCGCGTCGATTGGGATGAAATGATGATTAGAACATCACAACACCCAGTCCTTGAGCGGAGAAAAACTCCGACCCAGCCGCAGAATCGAACCCGGGCCCTTAGGATTGACATTCTGTTGCGCTTACCACTGAGCTACCGAAGGCGGACAGGATTTTCATGAGATATTTAGACATATGTGACGTATAGTGCCCAGTTTTATCGCCATAACTGAATGTTACACAGTACAAAGTACTTGTATAGTGGGTGAACTGTGGTAGGAAGATGTTCGCAAGCTGCAGTGTCCACCACTATTTGAAGAAAAGACAGTGTGATTATTTGTGACTTCTGCGATCAATATTATAGACTTGCGGGGCAGTGATAATAGTCGAGCTGTTTTTTAAAAAGAATTTAGTTTTATAACCGAGGCACAATTCCTTGTTTTTCCCCTCAGAGAATTGCATTTTAGCCCTACTCATGGGGTAACTAACTCCAGGCTGGGGACGACTCCACTAGGGCAGAGGGTGGAGCACGCGACTGACCTGCACCCTGTCGGCGCGCCGCGCCACTCCCACGACGGTGACGCCGTGCCGGAGCAGGGCGCGCACCACTGCGGCGCCGATTCCCGCGCTGGCGCCAGTCACCACCGCCACCCGGCCCTGCCAGCGATCCATGTCTCTGGTCTCTGGTACCGTCTGGCGCCGCGGCGCCGCCAGCGGCTCTTATATATACGGCGACCTCGCCTCGCTAATCGTAGCTGCCGCGCCATCTGCGGAGATAGGGTGGCCGAGGTCGGGCGGGAGGTTGGCGAAGCCTCGCGGGCGGCAGGCGCGCCGCTCCATTCCCAGCACCTCGCCGGCTGGTCGCCTTACCTGGAGTCTCCAGCACCTCACCCTGTCGTCACGACATCCCGACTGCACGCGGCACACTGCCGCCGGTCAAACCAGTCGCGTCGTGCAGGAGGGACTGGACACGCCCGTCCGACGTGACGCTGCTGTTTACATTTCGCACTGTCACCTAAACTTTCATATCAAACATAATTTTACCGTTTTCAGGCGTTTATTTATTACTAACAGCAGTGGTGCTCTACCGTTGCAGTTGGAGCAGAAAATCGAAACAGGTCAAATGAGGACAAGTTTTTTTTCATAACAACTAAAACGAACGTGACAGATGTGAAAATTACCGAACTATCAGTTTAATAAGTCACAGCTGCAAAATACTAACACAAGTTATTCACAGACGAATAGAAAAATTGGTAGAAGCCGACCTTGGGGAAGATCAGTTTGGATTCCATAGAAATATTGGAACACGTGAGGCAATACTAATCTTACGACTTATCTAAGAAAGATTAAGGAAAGCCAAACCTACGTTTCTAGCATTTGTAGACTTAGAGAAAGCTTTTGACGATGCTGACTGGAATACTCTCTTTCAAATTCTAAAGGCGGTAGGGGTAAAATACAGGGAGCGAAAGGCAATTTACAATTTGTACAGAAAGCAGATGGAAGTTATAAGCGTCGAGAGACATGAAAGGGAAGCAGTGGTTGGGAAGGGAGTGAGACTGGGTTGTAGCCTCTCCCCGATGCTATTCAATCTGTATATTGAGCAAGCAGTAAAGGAAACCAAAAAAAAGTTCGAAGTAGGTATTAAAATCCATGGAGAAGAAATAAAAAATTTGAGGTTCGCCGATGACATTGTAATTCTGTCAGAGACAGCAAAGGACTTGGAAGAGCAGTTGAACGGAATGGACAGTGTCTTGAAAGGAGGGTATAAGATGAACATCAACAAAAGCAAAACAAGGATAATGGAATGTAGTCGAATTAAGTCGGGTGATGCTGAGGGAATTAGATTAGGAAATGAAACACTTAAAGTAGTAAAGGAATTTTGCTATTTGGGGAGTAAAATAACTGATGATGGTCGAAGTAGAGAAGATATAACATGTACACTGGCAATGAGAAGGAAAGCGTTTCTGAAGAACAGAAATTTGTTAACATCGAGTACAGATTTAAGTGTCAGGAGGTCGTTTCTGAAAGTATTTGTGTGGGGCGTAGCCATGTATGGAAGTGAAACATGGACGATAAATAGTTTGGACAAGAAGAGAATGTGGTGCTACAGAAGAATGCTGAAGATTAGATGGGTAGATCACATAATTAATGAGGAGGTATTGAATAGAATTCGGGAGAAGAGGAGTTTGTGGCACAACTTGACTAGAAGAAGGGACCGATTGGTAGGAAATATTCTGAGGCATCAAGCGATCACAAATTTAGCATTAAAGGGCAGCGTGGAGGGTAAAAATCGTAGAGGGAGACTAAGAGATGAATACACTAAGCAGATTCAGAAGGATGTAGGTTGCAGTAAGTACTGGGAGATGAAGAAGCTTGCACAGGATAGAGTAGCATGGAGAGCTGCATCAAACCAGTCTCAAGACTGAAGACCACAACAACAACAACAACAAAACAAACGTCTCATTATGATTATCATATGGCTCACATGTATATGTTGAAAGATACAGAGAAATGTGAAAGAGAATTGTAACCTTCAGGTATAAATAAAAAAAATATACAAAATAATGACACGTAACCTTCCCGAACAGAAAATAAAAAACAAAAATAATGAAATTTGGATAATTAAATTCTGACGTACGTAAACTGATAAATCTTAACTCATGAAAAACTGATAAATTTTCACGAAAGCAGCCATGGCCCTGTGAAATCAGTCTGAATCTGTCCGTGAGAAATAAACTGGAAAATTCTTACCTCGTGATCGTGTCGCCGGATAACGCTGTCTATATATCTGCTCGTAAATGGCACAGCTTAGTGCAATGCTGGAATATCTACTAATATTCGATAACATTTGTCTGAGATCTGAATTACGAGAAAAACTGACTTTAATTAGTGACACAGCTGCACAGCTGGTCGTCTGATTACTAAAGAGCACTTGACTACGATCTGACAAAAATGGGGAATATTTTAATTTACACTCCTGGAAATTGAAATAAGAACACCGTGAATTCATTGTCCCAGGAAGGGGAAACTTTATTGACACATTCCTGGGGTCAGATACATCACATGATCACACTGACAGAACCACAGGCACATAGACACAGGCAACAGAGCATGCACAATGTCGGCACTAGTACAGTGTATATCCACCTTTCGCAGCAATGCAGGCTGCTATTCTCCCATGGAGACGATCGTAGAGATGCTGGATGTAGTCCTGTGGAACGGCTTGCCATGCCATTTCCACCTGGCGCCTCAGTTGGACCAGCGTTCGTGCTGGACGTGCAGACCGCGTGAGACGACGCTTCATCCAGTCCCAAACATGCTCAATGGGGGACAGATCCGGAGATCTTGCTGGCCAGGGTAGTTGACTTACACCTTCTAGAGCACGTTGGGTGGCACGGGATACATACGGACGTGCATTGTCCTGTTGGAACAGCAAGTTCCCTTGCCGGTCTAGAAATGGTAGAACGATGGGTTCGATGACGGTTTGGATGTACCGTGCACTATTCAGTGTCCCCTCGACGATCACCAGTGGTGTACGGCCAGTATAGGAGATAGCTCCCCACACCATGATGCCGGGCGTTGGCCCTGTGTGCCTCGGTCGTATGCAGTCCTGATTGTGGCGCTCACCTGCACGGCGCCAAACACGCATACGACCATCATTGGCACCAAGGCAGAAGCGACTCTCATCGCTGAAGACGACACGTCTCCATTCGTCCCTCCATTCACGCCTGTCGCGACACCACTGGAGGCGGGCTGCACGATGTTGGGGCGTGAGCGGAAGACGGCCTAACGGTGTGCGGGACCGTAGCCCAGCTTCATGGAGACGGTTGCGAATGGTCCTCGCCGATACCCCAGGAGCAACAGTGTCCCTAATTTGCTGGGAAGTGGCGGTGCGGTCCCCTACGGCACTGCGTAGGATCCTACGGTCTTGGCGTGCATCCGTGCGTCGCTGCGGTCCGGTCCCAGGTCGACGGGCACGTGCACCTTCCGCCGACCGCTGGCGACAACATCGATCTACTGTGGAGACCTCACGCCCCACGTGTTGAGCAATTCGGCGGTACGTCCACCCGGCCTCCCGCATGCCCACTATACGCCCTCGCTCAAAGTCCGTCAACTGCACATACGGATCACGTCCACGCTGTCGCGGCATGCTACCAGTGTTAAAGACTGCGATGGAGCTCCGTATGCCACGGCAAACTGGCTGACACTGACGGCGGCGGTGCACAAATGCTGCGCAGCTAGCGCCATTCGACGGCCAACACCGCGGTTCCTGGAGTGTCCGCTGTGCCGTGTGTGTGATCATTGCTTGTACAGCCCTCTCGCAGTGTCCGGAGCAAGTATGGTGGGTCTGACACACCGGTGTCAATGTGTTCTTTTTTCCATTTCCAGGAGTGTAGATAAATGATCGGGACTGGCAATGACTTAAGGGCAAATTATACTTTTATAGTTGACTGGTAAAAACAATTTTATTCTGAAAATTTTTTACGTTATTGATAAACATCTACAATCCGTTACACGTGAAAACTGAATATATTATAAATCTGGGTCAAGTGGTGCTGACGAATCACAAAAGAAAAAATTGAAATAAATTCATACTAACATCTTAGACAAGTGACTTAACTACGCGCATGCCAATAAAAATAATAAAAAATACCCTACAGTAGATGGTTGACTTCCAGAATGAGATTTTCACTCTGCAGCGGAGTGTGCGTTGAAATGAAACTTCCTGGAAGATTAAAACTGTGTGCCGGACCGACACTCGAACTCGAGACCTTTGCCTTTTCGAGTCTCGGTTCGGCACACAGTTTTAACCTGACAGGAAGTTTCACATCAGCGCAAACTCCGCTGCGGAGTGAAAAATCTCATTCTGGAAACATCCCCCAGGCTGTGGCTAAGCCATGTCTCCGCAATATCCTTTCTTCCAGGAGTGCTAGTTCTGCAAGGTTTGCAGAAGAGCTTCTGTGGAAGGTAGTCGACGAGGTACTGGCAGAATTGTACCTCTGAGTCGTGCTCGGGTAGCTCAGTTGATAGAGCACTTACCCGCGCAAGACAATGGTTCCGAGTTCGAGTCTCGGTCCGGCATACAGTTTTAATGTTCCAGGAAGTTTCGATGGTTGACTTAACTATACTGTTGATTTTTGATTATATTAACAATTATTCATTTGTACATCATCATCTCATTCCATGGTATCATTTAGCTCTGCGGCTGATCACAATTATTATTCAGTTCCATGTAATAAAATTTTACTATTTGTTCTGCACTGTGACTTTAACAACTACTAACTATAAACTGCGCTGTGCCAGCGACAGACTACAACTACACTGCAGCAGCCAGCGACTGCCACTGCGACAGAGACTACTCTGACCTGCGACTCTATTGCAGTTCTCTTTTAACAGGGGCAAAGATATTTTATGTCTCAGGCAGCGCCTGTAAATTGTCGTTCTAGCAAGTGAGCAATACATCGAGATTACATTTGCTTCAGCAGGGTGTATGTCTCAGGTAGCGCCTGTGAATTGTCATTCTAGAAAGTGAGAAATACATCGAGATCGCGTTTGCTCCAGGAGGGTGGTGAACCCCTTACAAAATTAGCAAGGCCAGATTAATTTCTGTCACTGCATGGCCATATACAGGGTGTTAAAAAAAGTGTGACATTCTGGGGTTGGATAAAAATACACTACTGGCCATTAAAATTGCTACTCCAAGAAGAAATGCAGATGGTAAACGGGTATTCATTGGACAGCTATATTATACTAGAACTGACATGTGATTACATTTTCACGCAATTTGGGTGCATAGATCCTAAGAAATCAGTACCCAGAACAACCACCTCTGGCCGTAATAACGGCCTTGATACGCCTAGGCATTGAGTCAAACAGAGCTTGGATGGCGTGTACAGGTACAGCTGCCCATGCAGCTTCAACACGATACCACAGTTCATCAAGAGTAGTGACTGGCGTATTGTGACGAGCCAGTTGCTCTGCCGACTTTGACCAGACGTTTTCAATTGGTGAGAGATCTCGAGAATGTGCTGGCCAGGGCAGCAGTCGAACATTTTCTGTATCCAGAAAGGCCCGTACAGGACCTGCAACATGCGGTCGTGCATTATCCTGCTGAAATGTAGGGTTTCGCAGGGATCAAATGGAGGGAAGAGCCACGGGTCGTAACACATCTGAAATGTAACGTCCGCTGTTCAAAGTGCCGTCAATGCGAACAAGAGGTGACTGAGACGTGTAACTAACGGCACCCCATACTATAACGCCAGTATGGCGATGACGGATACACACTTCCAATGTGCGTTCACTGCGATGTCGCCAAACACGGATGCGACCATCATGATGCTGTAAACAGAACCTGGATTCATCCGAAAATATGACGTTTTGCCATTCGTGCACCCAAGTTCGTCGTTGAGTACACCATCGCAGGCGCTCCTGTCTGTGATGCAGCGTCAAGGGTAACCGCAGCCATGGTCTCCTAGGTGATAGCCCGTGCTGCTGCAAACGTCGTCGAACTGTTCGTGTAGATGGTTGTTGTCTTGCAAACGTCTTCGTCAGTTGACTCAGGGATCGTGACGTGGCTGCACGATCCGTTACAGCTATGCGGAAAAGATGCCTGTCATGTCGACTGCTAGTGATACGAGGCCGTTGGGATCCAGCACGGCGTTCCGTATTACCCTCCTGAACCCACCGATTCCATATTCTGCTAACAGTCATTGGATCTCGACCAACGCGAGCAGCAATGTCGCGATATGATAAACCACAATCGCGATAGGCTACAATCCGACGTTTATCAAAGTCGGAAACGTGATGGTACACATTTCTCCTGCTTACACGAGGCATCACAACAACGTTTCACCAGGCAACGCCGGTCAACTGCTGTTTGTGTATGAGAAATCGGTTGGAAACTTTCCTCATGTCAGCAAGTTGTAGATGTCTTCACCGGCGCCAACCTTGTGTGAATGCTCTGAAAAGCTAATCATTGGCATATCACAGCATCTTCTCCCTTTCGGTTAAATTTCGCGTCTGTAGCGCGTCATTTTCGTTGTGTAGTAATTTAAATGGCCAGTAGTGTATGAAAACACAGCGAAAAACGCATGTTTGAACGTATATGCAAATGCTACCGAAGACTATAGGTTGCTCTGTTCTATCTGACGACGACAGGTGCCTGGGTAATGTCCGCAATACGTTGTACGTGCGTTTCGTTGGAGCTAAGTGAATTCGAACGTGGACAAATTCTTGGTACTCGTATCGTGCGTACTTCATGAACCGAGGTAACCGAAGTGTTTGCTGCTTCAAGAAGCACCGTATCGAAGATTTACAACGCATACTGGCAGAGCGGAAAACATCATGTGTGTCGAGCCATAGTTACAGACGTTTACTGAAGAGCATTATGACGAAAACTAAGAGGACGGCAGCCGTAAAAGTCACTGCAGAAATGAGTGACGCACTTGCGAACCCGCTAGGCACTAAAGCAGTACGAAGGCATCTTCACAAGCTGGCAATTGCAGGGCGAGCTAGAATTTCAAAACCGCTCATCAGTGATGCAAATGACTGTAGCAGGTAATCGTGGCGGCGTAAACATAAAACCTCCGTTATGGAGCAACGGAAGAAACTCATTTAATCGGATGAGTCTCGTTTCACACTGTTTCCATCTTCTGGCCCACTTTACATCGCAAGAGTGAAACATGGCGGATGGGTTCGGTAATCATTTCGGCAACCACATCTTGGCATCCTGTGAGCCCTGTGGTTATTCTGCAAGGGCGCATTACTTCCAAGGTTTATGCAATCATTTTAGCTGATCGGGTGCATGTCATAGTACACTCTTTGTTCCTCAATGGTGATACTGTGTTCGAAGACGACAGGGCACCCTGTTGACACAGCTCGCGTCTTCCAAGACTGGTTTTGTGGGCACCAGGATGAACTGTCGCATCTCCCACAGTGACCAGGTCTCAAAACTATCATTACCTTGGAGAGAATAGTGCGTGATGTCTATCTACCTCCATGATCGTTACCTGAACATGCTATGTTTTTCAGGAAGAATGGTATAACACCTGTATCTATCCATTCTGAGATGACTGGAAGCCATTTTGATTGCCAACCGGTTTCCTGCACTGCATTACGCATTGTAATACGTTGTATTTTTGGTGTTTCCTCGTTTTGGCCACCCCCTCGTATACAGGGTGAGTCACCTAACATTACCACAGGAAACAGCTCCCAAGACACAACAAACACTGAATAACCAATTCCGCAGACCGAAAGTGAGGAGAGGGGCTGGTGGAATAGGTTAATACAAACCATTGACAAATGCACGGACGTATGATTTGCAACACATACTTATGTTTTTTAAAATGGAAACCTGTTATTATTTTTAGCACAACTGAAAATAGGGACAAGTACTTAATCAATGCCGTTTGTTACATTGTTAGATTTTAAGTACATACTGAGTAATTTGTAACGTTTAAGTTGACACCTGAAACCTCAGACGTGCTGTAACAAACAAGATCTGTAGGGGTATGTTTAAGAAGACTACAATGTTTCCAAGCTCGGCTGTCTCAGTGTCTGCATGTAGCGCTTGCTGAATTAGTCCTTGTACTTAGAATAACTGTAGTACACTGTGTTACCAGATGTCTGTATAGTGTACCGTACGCAAGTAAGAACAGAGGTACGCACAGTAGGAACGTGAGGAGGTCGCAAGCACAACAGCGTCTAGTGTCGTAAGAACTGTGAAAATGGTTTATTCTAACTCTGAAAAGACAGAGATGATACTCATCTATGGCGAGTGCAGACAAAATACAGCTGCAGCCTGCAGGTTGTACGCAGAAAGGTACCCGGACAGAGATCATCCAACAAGCTGCACATTTTAAAACATCTACAAAGAATAATATGTAACAGGTGCGGTCGTATCACGCGAACAGATCCGTAACACACCTATCATCTCAAAAAATGGTTCAAATGGCTCTGAGCACTATGGGACTTAACACATGAGGTCATCAGTACCCTAGAACTTAGAACTACGTAAACCTAACTAACCTAAGGACATCACACACATCAATGCCCGAGGCAGGATTCGAACCTGCGACCGTAGCGGTCGCGCGGCTCCAGACTGAAGCGCCTAGAACCGCTCGGCCGTACCGGCCGGCTACAGGAGAAGCAAGTGCAGTTGATGTCTTAGCTGCTGTTGCCGTGAACCCACACATGAGTTCACGTGACATGGCTAGAGGCAGTGCAATGAGTCAGTGTACTGTAACGCGCATACTTCGTTGTCACAAATTTCACCCGTATCATGTGTCGCTGCATCAACAATTACATGGAGATGACTTTGATAATCGAGTGAATTTCTGTCAATGGGCATTAACAGGGAATGAGTTGAAGTTCTACCTGTTTACTGATGAAACAGGTTTCACAAACCATGGTGCAGTGAATTTAGGAAACATACATTGCTGGTCCGTGGACAATCCTCGCTGGCTTCGACAGGTAGAGCGACCGTGGAATGTAAATGTATGGTGCGGAGTAATTGGCGACCATCTCATTGGTCGTTACTTTATTGAAGGCACCCAAACAGCTGCAAAATACATCGAGTTTCTACAAAATGATTTGCCAAGATTGCTAGAAAATATAAAACTTTGGACATAGCTGGTAGGGTTCAGTGACCGTGTCAGAATTATATTAGAAGAAATAAGCCCTCGCTCACAAATATTAAGTCAAAATTGACCAGGTTTCGACGCTACTATGAGCGTCGCCTTCAGAATTGACTAGAAAGAGATGCAGTACTTACAAGTCACATTTTAAAAAATCTAAGCCGGAAAGGAGACGTCATGAATAGTTGTAAATAAGATGGCGAGCCGCTAAGGGCTGCTCGTACTTGAGTGAACAAGGGTTGCAACAAGACAGAGGTGCCCACGTTAGAAAGTCTCTACGATTTTTACACCCCATCCTCCCCCCCCCCCCCCCCCCATGCTTCCCTCCAGGACTAAATTGGTGATCCCTTGATGCCTCAGAATGTGTTCTACCAACCGGTCCCTTCTTCTAGTCAGGCTGTGCCACAAATTTCTCTTCTCTTCAATTCTATTCAGTACCTCTTCATTAGTTACGTGATATACCCATCTAATCTTCAGCATTTTTCCATGGCGCCACATTTCAAAAGCTGCTATTCTCTTCTTCTCTAAACTGTTTGTCGTCCACGTTTCACTTGCATACATGGGTACACTCCACACAAATACTTCAGAAAGGACTTTCTGAATTTCAAATTTACACTCGATGTTAACAAATTTCTCTTCTTCAGAAACGCTTTTCTTGGCACAGCCTGTCTACATTTTATATCCTCCCTTCTTCGCCCACCATCAGATATTTTACCGCCTAAATAGGAAAACTCAATAGTGAACTTCAGGTCTCGTTTCCTAATCTAATTGCCTAAGCGTCACCTGATTTAATTCGACTGCATTCCATTACCTTTGTTTCGCTTTTGTTGATGTTCATCATATATCCTTCTTTCAAGACACTGTACTTTCCATTCAACTCCCAAGTCCTTTCCCTTCTCTGATAGAATTACAGTGTCACCGACAAACCTCAAAATTTTTATTTTCCCTGAACTTTAATTCCTGCTCGAAATTTTTCTTTTGCTTCCTGTACTGCTTGCTCAATGTGCAGATTGAATAATATTGAGGATAGGCTACAACCCTGTCTCACTGCCTTCTCAACCACTACTTTCCTTTCACGCCCCTCGACTCTAATAAGTGTGGTTCGGTTTAAGTACAAGTTGGAAAAAATTTGGAAATTTGTGGTAAGATCTTATGGGACCAATCTGCTGAGGTCATCGGTCCCTAAGCCTACACACTACTTAATCTAACGCACGCTATGGACAACCCACACACCCATGCCCGAGTGAGGACTCGAACCTCCGACGGGGGGAGCCGCACTGACCGTGACAAGGCGCCTAAGACCGCGCGGCTACCCCGAGCGGCTGTACAAGTTGTATATAGTCTTTCGCTCCCTGTATTTTACCCCTGATAGCTTCATAATATCACAGAGAGTATTCCAGTCAACATTACCAAAAGTTTTCTCCAAGTCTACAAATGCTATAAACGTTGGTTTGCCTTTCCTTAACATGTCTTCTCAGATAAGTGGTAGAGTCAGTATTGCCTCGAGTGTTCCTACATTTTTTCGGAATCCAGACTCATCTTCCCCGAGGTTGCCGTCTACCAGTTTTTCCAGTCTTCTGTACAAAATTCGTGTTACTATTTTGCAGCCATGACTTATCAACCTAATAATTCGATGATATTCACAGCGGTCAGCACCTACTTTCTTCGGAATCGGAATTTTCACATTCTTTTTGGAGCCCGAGGGTATTTCCATTGTGTCATAAAACTTACTTAGCAGATGGAAGAGTTTTGTCATGGGTTGCTCTCCCAAGGATGTCAGTAGTTCTAACGGAAATTCCTTTACTCGAGGGGCCTTGTTTCGGTTTGGGTTTTTCTGTGTTCTGTCAAATTCTTCTCGCAGTATTATATCACCCATCTCATCTTCATCTATTTCCTCTTCCCTTCCTACAATATTGCCTTCTGCTTCATTTCCCTTGTATAGCCCCCTCCCCCCTCCCCCCCCCCCCCCCTACGTGCTCCCATCTTTGAGCTTTCCCTTATCTGCTCAGTAGGCGTTTTCCATCCGAGTTCTTGATATTCATACAGTTCCTTTGTACACTTTGCATATGATAGGGATAAAGCAATTGCACGTGCACAGCTGGCCACGGAAGAGAAGGATTTATAGCTTCTTGAATTTCAACGCTTCATACGATTGTTTCAGAATCGCCAACTACACCTGCACATCCATCTACGGTGTGAGAATTGTGCGAGGTTTAAGCGGTCGGTTGTTCTTGCAGCTGGAATGATCCAGTGTCTTCAAGCCGCTGGAGTAGCCTGATGAACATGGTGAGTTGCGCGTGTCATTCTGCATACAGTTCTTTGGCCTGGCGATTACTGCCGTCGGTTAACTCGTTACACTGTAACGGTCACCTCGCCAGTCAGGATGCCAGTGGCCGTCGAGGTTGGACAGGTGAAGCGGTGACGCCACAGTACAGTTTGTTCGCACGTATCTTGTTCTGCTAACTTAGAGCAAGGGCAGCACAGCCTCAACCGACCGACATAGCGTACCGTTGGACTGTTACGACTGGTTTCGTTGCCACCGTCAGTGTCCTGCAAATTGCAACCGTTCAGGCATCAGCAGTGCTGAAACAGTAAGACGACCTAGACCACCGAACACTATACATTACTCGTCACAAGTAAACGGCTCTCATATATCTTTGTGGACATACAATTATTGGAACTTTTCTTCTCGTTCTGACAAATGCTGCCTCCCGTAGGAATATGTAGTATTTTTCAGACATCCTTCATTTACGAGACTAGTGCGTGGTAGTGTGGGAGCGTATTACCTGTCACTCTGTTGAAGATATACACAGGTCGATAAATCTTGAGCTATAGATAAGCTTAGCACATTCGTTACATTCATTGATTTTAAAAAAGCCTTCAATTCTGCAGACAGACAGTATTATTGATACTGGAAGAAGCAGGTATTGACATAACCACCACCCAGTTAGTGAAACAGACACAAACACAACTTAAAAAGTTAAACTTCTGGGAGAAATTTCAGGACCCTTCAAAATTAACACAGGTGTTCGGCAGGGCGATGGGCTCTCGCCGATTCTCTTGTCTGTTCTTAGACAAGCTCGCGAGAGAGTGGGATAAAGAACTGCGAGAGAAAAACAGCGAAGGAATCCATGTAGGACGAGGAAGAGGAAAATCAGAGGTGAGCTGTCCCGCATTTGGTGACGATCTTACAATAATTCTTGCATCTTGAAGATGCAAAGATAACAATAGAAACACTTTACAAAATTGCAGCTAAAACCCGATTAATAATATATTGTGAGAGAACAGAATACATTGAACATAAATACAACAGAGAGAAGTACATACAAACACAACACTGGAACATGAAAAGAATTTTTAGTTTAAATATTTGAGACAATGGATACAATCAAATGGATTATATAACACTACAAGTAAAGACATATGTAATAAAGTGCAATTTACATACAATCTCACCCAAACCGATGTAACAACAGATCAGTATCGTTCAAGGCAAAAGTTGAACACTACATAACAGTCATTAAATTGGAAGCACCTTACGGATCTGAATGCCTAACAGCTTTGATGAAAAAAAGACAGAGAACGAAAGGAAAATACTCAGAAAAATTTTAGGAGCACAAAAGAACAAAGATAAGAACTGGAAGAAGAGGAGAAATAAAGATCTATACAGAAACATAGGAACAATCAGAGACACAATTAGGAAGAGGACATTAAAGTTTTGCGGTCATATTTACAGTATGAATGACAGCACACTAACGAAGAAATTTTGCAATTCATTTTCATATTAAAAAACACCACAGGATGGTTGGAAGAGACAGCAATGGTTTTGAGAAAACTTAACGTCTTGTGGTGTCTTCTAGACAGAGAAAATTTCAGGCTAATGATCAATACTGTTAAATTTCGTATCCAAAAAAAAGAATCATAACGTTGGCGGGTGATGTCAAATGAATATTGGCAGGCCATTGTGCAAATTTAATATTAAAAAAGAAATAATATATAATTAATTAAACAAATTGATTTTTTCTCGCTTTTGTCATTTTGATTCCTTATAGATGTTTAAGAGAATGCATTGTCCTTCACTTTTAACTTAGATCGATTCCTGTATAATTAGTTCTCATGCTTGACCGTGTGTACAATATTGATCCTTAATCGGACTTCCTCTTCAGATGCAGGCAGCTAGTGACATGACATTAGCATCATGCGCGGAAGGAAATGAAAACTTTCGTGGTTTTGCACTAATAAGAATCCTCACACTTCATATTTTCATAAAAATTATTATTCAGATAATACAATGTCTACTACACACTTCTCACAAGAATACGTCTTCTCGCCGCGAGAGCTAACGACAGAGTCTTTCTAATAATTGTCAAAAAAATGAAAAAGGTTGCCATCATTTGTCTTTCGCCTTCCGGCGTAGCAAAATATCTCTTTGCCGACGATTACAGTGGCCGCATTAGTGTTTATCGTAGCGTGTTGGGGCTTTTCCTTTATGTACCTATACACCATCAGCCAATGCATGAAGAAGCTGTAGGAAGATAAGGAGAAAGAGACTGTACCAGTCCTAGATTGTAAGCGGTCTGCAATTGGCCCATTCTGTAATAAAGAAAGATAAGTTTAATGTTTGAAGTTTGAGTCATTACCTCTCGATTATACAGATCTGGAAACCATTACGATTATTTTGAAGTCTGCGCGATTCCTATTTTACAGCTACTTGGGAGAAGGAATATTAAAGATTGTGGTACCAGAAAGAAAAAAGAACTCAAAAATTTCGTTCTTGAAAATGTTTCGCTGTGTGATCAATCGCTAATTTGCTGCATGTCACAAGCTGCAGGTTCCATGTATCGCGTGGCACTGTCATATTAGTGTTCTAGGAAACCATTTTGTAACATCACCACAGTGTAATTTATTAAAACAGCAACTTGCCTAAACAATAAAGTGAGGTAAAAAACTAACATAGCGGAGCCTCTCCCTTCTTTTTCTGTAACACAAAAACCTAGGTCTTGCAAAGGTGGCCACACACGTAACTGCATCGTTCACAGGCTCGCTTGCCTGCGCAGGCATGCACAAACTCCTCCCCCCTCGACACGGCTCAAGCAGATTTGTCCGAGCATCAGTTTGTTTCTCAGAATATGTAGAGCTCAAACAGTGATGCGCTGGCTTTGGCAGCCCTTCCGCTTGTGTTACGAAAAAAGAGGAAAAAAAAAGAAAACAAAAGGGGAAAAGCGATATGTGGAGTAAAGAATGGATAAAGAAACAAAAATATTTCTAGAATGAAATTTCATTCTAGAAACGTCCCCCAAGCTGTGACTAAGCCATGTCTCCGCAATATCGTTTCTTCCAGGAGTGCTAGTTCTGCAAGGTTCGCAGGAGAGCTTCTGTGAAGTTTGGAAGGTAGGAGACGAGGCGGAATTAAAGGCGTGAGGAGGGGGCGTGAGTCGTGCTTGGGTGGCTCAGCTGGTAGAGCACTTGGCCGCGAAAGGCAAAGGTCCCGGGTTCGAGTCTCGGTCCGGCACTCAGTTTTAATCTGCCAGGAAGTTTCATAACAAAAATATTATCCTCATATTAACTATTCGTGACAAGCCGGCCGCGGTGGCCGAGCTGTCCTAGGCGCTTCAATCCGGAACCGCGCTGCTGCTACGGTCGCAGGTTCGAATCCTGTCTCGGGCATGGACGTGTGTGATGTCCTTAGGTTAGTTAGGTTTACGTAGTTCAAAGTTCTAGGGGACTGATCACCTCAGATGTTAAGTCCCATAGTGCTCAGAGCCATTTGAACCATATTTTTATTCGCGGTAGACGCGCTACGGCATCAGTCTCACAGTACTGCTTATTTTCTTCCCTCTTTCTTCGTGGAATATTGTATTCTTTGATTTGTCCAACATTACAGTACAACCGTTATACGGAATGTACTTTAATATGACCAAACGAAAATCACTGACGAATGCTTGCACAAGCCTTCCCATTCGAAGTGCTCACGGTAAATGATGCACACATCTGTAGCCTCGCTTAAGCATGCATAATCGAAATTCGATCAACCGTCAAGCTGCTTGTACTTTCTTGAAGCTTGTGGAAAGATATTCTATTTACGCTGAAGCGTGCTTCGGGAAGCACGTTTGCACATGCGTGCTTGTCAGCAAGCAGTCATGCGTGTAGCCGCCCTAACAGATAGATGGCTCCTCTTTTATAAAACCGAGCGGTCTTCGATGGTTCAAAACTTGTTAATGTTAAACTAAGACACTATTGCTATTTATCCATTGATATCTCGTACATTATTTCTAACCGTGCTGAGACCTCTGTGGTGGGTTATCAAGAACACTCTGTTCTTTCAGTTTTAAGTGCACTAACATTGGGAAACGACGATCTACCGAGTCCACCTTCGAGACGGAGCAAAGCCGCGCCGCGCTGTGTGTATCCAGGTCCACAGCTGCGGGAGCTGTGGCCGTCTGTCTACAAGCGACGTTATTTACGACCGTCTGCACTTAAAGCACGCGACGACTGAGAGTGTGTCTCTTTGCGAAAGTTCACATTCTCACACTGGCTGTGTCCTTCGAATGACCTCTGACTTAGTACTACCTCAGTACGTCCGCCAATGTGATCTATGAAACGGTGCGAAAGTCGGAAAGGCAGTGACAGTATAGAGAGTGAGATTTTTATATCGAGAGAACGAAATATCTCAAAAACTACACATCGGATTAAAAAAACGAAAAACACATGTCAATATTTTTAAAAATGCGATCCTCAGATACCAATATTGACACACCTGACCCTCACCGCCTCCCCTCCCCCGAAGGTGGAGCGAGGGAACTCTTTGAAATCTTAAATAGAAACATCTCATTTTTATTAAAGATTCAGATTTTACCGGACAAAATACGTGAATAGCCGGAGAATGCAACCATATAATGCTGAGCTGGTGCTGAGACTGCAGTTGAAGTCGGGAGCAAAGATGAGGTACAACGCGACGACAGCGGTGGTCACGTCACAAGCCCAATCTAACATACGACAGGACAAGTCTAACGTCGCCTGACGAGAGATAAGTCCCCAGTGCAAGTGATCCTTCCCTGGGCAGAGGCCCAGGTATACGCGTCCAATCGGCGTTGTGACAAGAAACCCTGCTTGATAAGTCCCCAGTGCAAGTGATCCTCACCTGGGCTGAGGCCCAGGTATATGTGTCCAATCGGCTTTGTGACAGAAAGACCTGCTTGTTGTCACGTACGCCTGAAAAGTACTGAAAAGTACTGCCCCAGGTGTTGGCGTGTAGCAACCCAGCCCATTGCAGGGCAGAGTCTGGGGTACAGAACGCCTAGGCAGCAGTATTACAGTTCCTCACACTGGAAACAGACGGCTGGTGGCCCACATGCCTGTCTGTTGTGGCCCATTCGAGCTTAGACTGCAACAGTTGCACACTGGACTCGCATTCGGGAGGACGACGGTTCAATCCCGCGTCCGGCCATCCTGATTTAGGTTTTCCGTGATTTCCCTAAATCGCTCCAGGCAAATGCCGGGATGGTTCCTTCGAAAGGGCACGGCCGACTTCCTTCCCCATCCTTTGCTAATCCGATGAGACCGATGACCTCGCTGTCTGGTCTCCTCCCCCAAAAACAGCCAACAGCCAACTGCAACAGTTCCCCTCCATGTGGGCTGAATTCGGTATTCCAGATTTTACTCTGCTACTGTTAATGTGAACTTACTGTAATTAAATTTTTCTATTTGTATTTACATTTCTAATCTCTACTTTCCCACAGCTCTTATATATTGTTTATCCTCTATTTTCCTATTCCACGGTACTACTCGCAGCACAGCGTCTTGTTTCGATCTCTCCATGTTGCAGCAGTGCAAAACGTCTCATACGAATAGAAATGTGGGAACCTGGGAGAGATCGTCAAACATTATGAAACTAGATACCTACCTTTTGTTACCGAGCGAGGTGGCGCAGTGGTTAGCACACTGGATTCGCATTCGGGAGGACGACGGTTCAATCCCGCGTCCGGTCATCCTGATTTAGGTTTTCCGGGATTTCCCTAAATCACTCCAGGCAAATGCCGGGATGGTTCCTTTGAAAGGGCACGGCCGACTTCCTTCCCCGTCCTTCCATAATCCGATGAGACCGATGACCTTGCTGTTTGGTCTCTTCCCCCAAACAATCCAATCCAATCCTACCTTTTGTTACGTGCTACCCTCCTTAACCTTTATACTTAATTTCAAGAATAATGTCCGCAGGAATCGGAGATCTATCACTTAAACTCTAAACTTTACCTCTCACCCCGACAGCCCTGTCCAGTGTACCTTGATCCATGATCCCCTCCATCCTACTGACGTATTTAACCACGTGCGCTCTCCAAGTTACAATCTATGTTCCTTAACACCATTCAATACTACTTTATAATTCTTCTTCGTCGGAAGTCTCTAACACCTGATACATTCTCCCACTATGTCCTGCCCCTAGGCTTATCTCCTATCATGTCCACTGTTCTCAGGGAACCTGGAGCAATATAAAGATGATGCCTTTCTGAATCCCAGCATCTGGTTACGCTGTTTTGAGTCAGTTTTGCATCAAGGAAGACAAAAAAACCCATACCATACGATAAGGTAAAGCCGCCATATTTCGTCCCCCACCCTATTTTTGGCCTCTGAACCGTATCTTTAAATCAATTATTCCCAAAAACATTATAGAACACCAACATTTAAGCCTACACATGGAATTTAGCTCAAAATATACCAGAAACGATTTGTTATCTTAACAGGAAAAAACTTCAAAAACAATGTGCTTTTACCAAACTTGAAAAAGTGGTCCTATTTTCGTCCCCTGCTACTACGTCTTGGCCGACCGGTGTGGCCGAGCGGTTCTAAGCGCTATAGTATTGAACAGCGCGACCACTACGGTCGCAGGTTCGAATCCTGCCACGGGCATGGATATGTGTGATGTCCTGAGGTTAGTTAGGTTTAAGTAGTTCTAAGTTCTAGGGAACTGATGACCTCAGAATTTAAGTCCCATAGTGCTCAGAGCCATTTGAACCATTCGAACTATGCCTTGTAAAAGAGGCATTAACGGTTTAAAAACAAGGTGAGAGGTGGCATGAGCCCCCTCTCATATTTCTATCTTACACTGAGTAATTCGATTTTCCTCTCTAATTGCATGCGGTGAAAAGCTGCTATTCCCTCACACGCGGACTTCCCACGAAGTGACTCTAGTCACCCGGGTGGTCCGGTGACAGGCGGGTTCTGCTGATTTTGAAAGGGTTAAGCCGACGGGTGTGAGGGAGTTGAGTGGATGCTTTCCAGACTCCGACATTGTCATAAGAGCGGTGGCGACACGCCCACACGGGCCTGACGGAGCGGCTGGGCTAGAAATTCCGTTACTTCGCAGAAACTTAGTTAAAACACCTTCTGGCGGGCTACCAGCGAGGCGTGGGAATGACTTGTGTTCCCAGGCTGTCTTGGCGGGCAAATTCCCGCGTTTTCTGCAAAACCATAACTGTGATTGGCTTGCTCATGGAATAGCTCGGTGACATAGCAAAATCGGCGCAGAAATTGGCGCCAAGTATCTCCATTGGTGGAATAGTACTGTGTCGCCAATAGAGGGGAATTTTCCACCGGTTTTCGGGTTGCCGATTGGAACGTTTAACCACGACCACTGTCGTGGGGGTGGCAATGTTCTGTGTTCGGCTTGTATGGGTGCTCTTGAGAGAGTCAGCTCTCACCTTTCGGTCAGAGTAGGTTACAAGTCTGAGCTCTCGCTGCTCTGGACAGCCTGCCTTCCGTTGGCTGTCTAATATACTTTTATTTAATTTAACTGTTCGACGAAGTTGCTGAAGTTTCGACTTCAATGTAAGTTTCCGAGTACTGTTGGCAATTGAGCGTTCTGCGTACAAGCGGCCTATCTTGTCTGTCTTCAGCAGTTTTGGCTAAAGTTGACTGTATCGGCGTTACTGTGTGACTTCACTTGTTAAAATCAATCACTGTACCATCAGTGATTGTGTGGCGGGTCTTCTTCGTCTCCCTTAGAGGGTCATTTGTATTGTTAGGAAGTCTTTAGTCTGGAACAACCGGACCAGGATAATTTGTTTAGGACTATACTCGCGACATTATCATCACCATGATGGGACGTCGAAGCAACCTCCGGTACGCCAGATCAACACGATCTTGCACTTAAGAAGACAGCTTGGTAATGTATGTCCGCAGCACTGGCAGCTTAGGGAATTTTGCTAGGTGATAATCAGAGCTCAGCAGAACGCACCTGTTCGTCTTTTCTTTTCTAACTTTTTTCTGTCTTGGGTGTTCATTGTCTGACTTCTCAGTACTGTAGCAGCAATTAATGTTGGGTTGGCTGAGTGTTTCTCTTAAGATTTGAGTTGCAAAGAATTGGCTCCACATACCACTTCGTCATAAATGTCACAATCTAGTTTATGGACAACTTCACCTTCACAGCATTTAATTGAGTATCCAATTTGATGTATTGTAAATGTTTCATGCGTTTTGTTTCTTATTTTGAGTTTAGTCATAATAAATCAAATTGTTATTTTGGACAGAACTTTCATTCTGTTAATCGGTAGAGCAACCCTTTCATTTCCCACTACGTTAATGAAACTTTCCTTTATTTAATTAATTTCTATCAAGTTAAATTATTGCAGGTGCCAAACTCTTTTCTACTCCACTTGCAGGGTCGATTACAGTCAGTTCGCGTTTCTTCTTAATCCATGTGCAACAGCAAGAGTCGGTGTTAGAATAGGGGGGCTTAGAGCATCATTTACATATGAAAATTCTAGAAGAATTTGGTGTTAAATACACGTCTAGCCCCGGCACCTCGCAAAGGCAGTAATATAATAATAATAAAGAGAGGTTACAATATTTATTTATATTATGTACAAGTTACAAACGTTCATTTTTGGTACAAAAAACGTTGATTAGCAACTGTATGATTATTTTTTACCCTTCCAAACATGAATCGCATTTTTTTTCCTTTGCTCTTGAGCACATTTCGTGTTGCCGCACGAAACATTGTGCGCAACGCACCCATTTTTCCTCATGATTTTCTTGAGGAAACCGTTTTAGGCAAATGGAGCCCTCTGCATCTTTTTCATTATCTTCGCTTCCACTTGAATATTGGCATGGGACATCACCGTCGACATCAAAGTCACTGGATGTTTCAAGTTTTGTTTTTCTTTTTAACAGTTTCTTTACATTTCCTGGCAATGTCCTCAGTATTAGATCTAACCGTTTTCTCTCATTACGATTGTTTTTTCTTTTGTAAGGTGAGCCTGCAGTAAGAGAAGCACTGCCTCGTCGCTTAGATGAAGGTGAATGGATAACAGGCTCCCCTGCGGTATCTCCTGGGCTAACTGCTGTTAACTGTGGCATCTGTGTGCTGCTTGAAGGTTGAGCGGTTGGAAAGGCTGGCTGTATAGCTGTGATTGTTGAGGGTTGATTTTTTGCACGTGAGTCAGGAGCTGAGAAGGCGTCAGCAACCGCCGAAGAGTCTTCTGGGCCAAACACATTCGGCTTGTAAGGCAGAAACCCAGTTTTCTTAAAGCCATTCACGGCAGTTTTTACAACCGCAGCCTTTTCACAGGCTTCATTGAATAGCTGTGCAATCTGCAGGTTACCAACAATCTTGCCAGGATGGTTAGACAACCAATTCTCTGTTGCCTGCGCACACATTGTATAAAAAGTAGACGTGAACGACACATCGAGATGCTGCAGTTTTGAAGTGGAGTGAGGATTAAGCAGACTGTGGCAACAACATTATTACGAGCAATGTTAATTAAATTCACACTGCGAGAATGTGAATAGTGTCCGTCCAATATTAACACAATAGGATCTTCCTTTGATGGCTTTACAATTGAAATGAAATGTCGAAACCATTTTTCAAAAAGATCACTTGTGATTCACCCAGACTCATCCGCTGCTCCTATTGACCCAGGTGTAGCTCCGTCCATGAGTTCGTTCTTCATCAGCTTTCTGGAAAAAATCGTTAAGAGGAGGTATAAAAGTACTTGATGCCGATATGCACGAAACAACCGTCATAGTGCACCTCTCTCTGTAAACGACAGTTTGTGTACAGACTTCTTCCCTTTCATAGCAACTATCCTTCTGTGATGCTGGTTTCACCTACGTTGAACACTTTAAGAGGATTAAATTGTATTTTCTTCAACTCGGGCTTCAGAATAGAGAAAAAGAGCTAAACACTTTCCTCGTTGAAACCTTGTTCCCTAGCTAGTGACAAGGATTGCGGCGTTCGTGTAGAAGGTGTCTGATGTCTCTGAAGAAACAGACGCGACGACTTCCGTCCAGCTGCATTTTGCCCGACTGAAAATTTGTGAGCATCATTATTGCGTACAGCAAGCTGAAAGGCTATTCGCCTTAGATCATTCAGAGTAAATTTTTCTCCATGTCCTTACAATAAGACACCAACTCAGCCTCTAACTCACGTGAAAAAACTGGTTTTCTACCAATAGCTTTTTCAGTTAACTCTTCAGCATTCTTACCTTCTCCTTTCTTCATATAATCATTGAGAATTGCCCTAAGCACACTAAATGTCTTACTCGCAGCTTTATATCCCATTTCCTTATTTTTCACAGCAATTATTGCCGATTTCATCGCCTCTCTGTCCCATTTCTTCCTAGGTGTCATCTGAAACAAAATGAAAAAGTATGTTCTAAATTTCGTCCCTTGGACGATTCTAGGTACAGATGGGGCGACGAAAATAGGAACATCCTACTTGCCAATATGGCGGCTTCCTACACTACGGGCCAGCCGTGGTGGCCTTGCGGTTCTAGGCGCTTCAGTCCGGAACCGCGGGACTGCTACGGTCGCAGGCTCGAATCCTGCCTCGGGCACTGATCTGTGTGATGTCTTTAGGTTAGTTAGGTTTAAGTAGTTCTAAGTTCTAGGGGACTGATGACCTAAGATGTTAAGTCCCATAGTGCTCAGAGCCATTTGAACCATTTGAACCTACACTACGGGAAGTAAACCAAACACGCCAAACGCTCAGATCATTCACTTTGTAGCTTACCCTATACAGATATGACAAATACAACTAAATAAACACATTATAATAATTCGAAAAAAGTATTTACAAATAGTATTTCGACAACTCATCTTTTGACAAATTAGAAACCCTTTTCTCAAACGGCCACGCAGAGGTCTGGAATACATATCAGGCCCCCACGAGTGATTATGAAAAAAACATGCTGTTACTCAACTGCATTTCCGACGACTGTGGCACCTCTGTCACTCCCGTTGTTGATGTCAAATTAGCGGTCCATGGCGGCAACGCTACGAAACTGCTGCTGTGCAGATAGCACAGATGTTACTGGCAGCTCATCCTGTACAGCAAAATCGGCCAGTGCCCATAATGGAGAACTGATGAACAGGTGGAGTGCGACGTCAGCAGAGGTAGCAGCAGCCAGCTGGGGTAGACTTGCTGAGGTAGGTGAAGTCAGCCCGGCCAGCGGCTGCTGTGGGCAGTCTGAGAGGTGGCAAGCTGGGTAGAGCCCATGATCTCCACAGATGACATCCTAGGGCTGATGTGCATTGAGCCACTCCACTGGAGTGGATCCAGTTCAGTACGTGGTCCTACCAGTCCCATGACTGCATCGAGAAGCTGGTGCAGATTGAGGCCAGCTGGTGCTGAGACTGCATCAGTGCTGAGACAAGTCAAAGTGAGGACTTATGCTGAAGCACGGCACCTCGCTGGTGGTGGCCATGTCAGAAGCCAAGTTTGACATCAGGACAGGACAGGCGTAACGTCAGGTGACGAGAGACAAGTGTCCAGTACACGGGATCTTCTGCTGGCCAGGAGGCTTGGTCAGTGTTATTTTGATGAGAAGTGGTAACCAGTGGCACTGATGCTGGTATTGGACGTTTGGCAAACACTATGGCTTGAGTCTTCTCACCATTGAATTTTAGACGCCATTTGGTGTTCCATTGCATCAGTTCTCCGGTTGCTTGTCATAAATGGTAACGCAGATGTAAAGCATTCGTGCTGCGGTTGTCGAGTGCCATATCATCGGCATAAAGGGCTAATTGGGCTCTGTCTGACCTAGGAGTGTACATCAACGGTCCCAGGACGGATTCCTGAGGTATGCCAGCTCGGATTTGATGCTCCAATGACTTCCCCTCTGCCCAAATATGGAAGCTGCGCCCAGTTAGATACGAGAGAAGGAGACGTATACGTTGCAGAGTGATTCCCATATCGAGAAACTTGTACAGAAGCCCCTGATGCCAGCCAGACTCGAACGCCAATGATGTGTCGAGGAAGAGAGCTTGAAGATATACGCAGAGTTGTGACGGGATCCTCTTCCAAAAGCTGAAGCAGTTTATGAGTCGTCCATGTTTACCGCTTGAAACAAGACCTCACGGGAGCAGCTGTTCGGCTTTAACATGACAGAGGAAGCGGTGCAGGTAAAGTCTTTCAAAGTGTTGGCATCAGGCGTATGATACACAGTAGTCCCTACCTCCTTTCATACTGACCGTCTGCCTCTCGCGACATCTAGTGATCAGTTTCGCATTACGTTGCGATGTCCTACTACTTTTAATCAGATAGTGTGTATGTGTGAATATTGTAAAAATCGGTGCACATATGTATGTATATGTGTGTTCCACATTTCTCGTAAGCCTCGCGACTGATTTCAACCAAACTTGATGCACATACCACTTACTGTCTGTATATTATTGTTCTGGGGATAAGAACCACCCATCTATCAAAAGGAGGGGGAGGAGGGATGTTGAAAAAGCAGTGTAGCCATGACGAGCGAATAGCCGTACTTTACTCATCTAATATTTGAGGATGAGAGCACTTAACGACTTGAACAAACTTCACTCATAATTTCAAATCTTTATGAAACTTTTTCTTGTTTACAATCCCCCCCAAAATTATATAAACAGATTTATTGCTTACTATGTTTTCGCTGTTCGTGCAGTAAAAATGCCACATGAAGCATGACGTTTCAATTTATTACTTCTTTACTGCTAATTCTATTCACAACGCATTTCGCAGTAGACACATATAACACTGGATGTACCTAGAACATTTTATCATTGAATGGCAATTGATTTACGAGATACGACGTCATATACATTAAGCTTTCTCTTTCCTTTCTCTGTGTCAAAATAAAACTGCAGGGCGAAATTCGCTAGAGATATGGGTGAAATATGTGTACAGTTACGTGTAAAGTACGTTAAACGCAAGTGAAATACAGGGTGATTATAATTGAAGTCAAACTTTCAAACCGCTATAGAAATAACACCAGTGGTCAGAATGAGGTCAAATTGCAACGGAATATTGTCGGAGGAGGAGGAAAACATATGGCAGAATAAAAATAAATAGTTACAAAATGTAGCAATAGATGGCTCTGAAAGCATCATAATTTATTAGTGGTCACTATAAATGAAAATGTATCATACAACAATGCCTAAGGTGTACGTTTGACGTTAAACAAACTGTACTACTCAGTGTGCTTTGGTGTACAGGTGTGATACTGTTAGTGTACAGTAAGCCCATCCACCACGGCAAGGCCATATCATATCGGTTGGGAAAAATCGGTTTTTAATTGTCCTGAGCGTAAAAACCGCATAAAAAGCATCAGTCAAAATCAAATCGGATTATTAATGTCTGTGTGACTGGCGCAGAACATGTTGAGTATGCTGTCCACCGTTTTCTGCAACAAGTTGAAACCGAGAAACAGCATGTTCCACAACTGCTTGAAATGTTTCTGGGGTGACGTTCAGAATGTGTTGCGCAATGTGTGGCTTCAATGCAGCTAAGTTTGCAATCGGAACACTGAACACGACATCTTTCAGATAGCCCCACAGCCAGAAGACACACGGATTAACACCAGGTGATCGGGACGGCCAGGCTTTAGGGAAATGACGGCTGATAATTCTAGCATTTTCGAGATGGAGCTTCAGCAGCTGCTTAACTGGATTTGCTACGTGCATAGGTGCGCCATCTTGCATAAAAATGATCCCATCCACACATCCACGCTGTTGGAGAGCTGGAATGACGTGGTTACGCAAAAGACACTCATAGCGGTTACCGGTGACGGTACAGGTAACAGGACCGGAAGCACTTGCGTCATTGTCCACTTCCATGCGAGCAATAAATTCTAAACCAAAGATCTCTCTTGCTGGCAAGTCAACAGAAAAAAACTCGTGCACGTGGGTAATTTTGAAAGGATACAAAGAAGCATGTTTCGTAGGATTTTACGCACCGTGCTCAAGAGGATGTCCAGTGTTCGGCAATTCTACGTACACTAGGCGTTTGCTCACCTCTATTCTCTCCTCCTGCACTGCTGTGGCCACTGCTTCCACTGATGTCGAGTCAATTCGTTTCCTCCCTCTACCAGGTTGCACACCAAAAGAACCCGTCTTTTCGAATTTCCGAATCATTTTCTCCAGACCCACGGCACTCATCGGATCAACGCCTTTTTTCGAACCCTTCAGTGTCCGGAACTTCAGCGGAGCGACGCGTGCACAGTCGTCAACCTTGTAATACAGCCTTACAAGCAGAACGCGATGCTGCATTGAGACAGTCATGGCGAACGTCGCAGACGCGAATGAAGGAAAACCAGTGTTTCCATTTACGTATTCTGACACATACAGCGCCACCTATCGATCAATTTTCACTCTTTTTTTCTTCTGTCATACATTTTCCCATTTCTCGGATGATATTCCGTTGTAATTTGACGTCATTCTGACCAGTGGTGTTATTTCTAAAGCGTTTTGAAAGGTTAACTTTAATTGTAATCAGCCTGTATATTTCACACGTGCGTACGTCGAAAAATCAAGGGTTAAAAACTCACTCAAAACCCCTGGAACGATTTCAGCCAAGTTTGGCACACATATTAGTTACGATCTGGAAACAATTGCTGTGAGAGTAGGAACCAAGAACATCCTATTGGGATGAGCGCGATGGGGTGGAGAGAGAAGAAAGGAGGACGACACGAATAGACAGCGAAAGAAAGGAGGAGATATACACAGGTTGGAGGGGGAGGAGATGGACAGTGGTGAGGGGAGGAGAAATGGACAGAGAGGGGGGGGGGGGAGAGGAGGAGATAGACAGTGAAAGGAAAGAGGAAGAAATGGGCAGAGACAGGGGGAGGAAGAGATTGGCAAAGATAGGTGGGAGGAGGAAATGAACAGAGAAACAGTGGGAGGAGGAGATGAAGAGATGGAGAGAGAGAAAGCGAAGGGCAGAGATAAGGGGAAGGATATGGTGGACTAATAGGAAAGTGCTGGAATAAATAGGTACCCAGGCAACAGGGGTGTTCAGCTAGTTAGGATATAACAATGGGAAATCATTGGACTGCAATAAAATAATCACACATTTATTAATTAAATTTATATCAAAATGAATTGTACGATGTGTTTGTGTGTGCTTGTGTGTGAGAGAGACAGAGCGTTGACTGTGGCGAGAATGTCCTTTAGTAGCCAGAGTGTTCACTGAAAAGTGCTTAACTGGCGTTGCCCCATGTCGGCGGACTGCTTAGCTGTACGCCTGAAATACAACATAACAAGAAGCGGTAAAAAATGTTTGTAGCTTGCCGGTAAGTTACAGTAATAGCTCTTTATCGCGGGTGACTAATGCGCCCGCCACGAATGAAAACTTGTTTATAGACATCACCATAAGGTAAAATTGCACCATTAAACCGCTCGTTCCATTACTCATACGGTTCGTGTTCTGTGTATCATGTCGAAAAGGAAAACAGTTCACGTAACACGTCGTTTACTTCGACGTCTGCTTGATATACTACAGACCAATTCAGTTGCGGGTGGCGAATAGTGAACAGCACACAAAATTCATGTGTTCGATAACCTACTCGTTACAGCACGAAAAATTAACTCACTTGAAAAGCCTTTAATTCACAGTCTTTGTGTGGAACTGAGCGTATTAATTCAACTGAGACTTGAAGTAGCAATCAACATGCGTACCACGTGCAAGAAGCCGCTTTACAATTCGTTGCACTGCAGGAAATAATTCCTTTGAAAAAGTCTTTAAGTTCACAGCCCTTTTGTGACATTTTGCGTATTAATTCAACTATGAGCAGTAACAGCAGCCAGTGTACCAACAGCCAGTACACCATCCGCATGTGAGTGTGCCTACATCATAATTCACAGCACGATAGATACCAGTTTACTTGAAAGACTTTCATACTATACGTATTTCCCCATATCTCAATTCAGCAGAAACAATTAAAATAACAATGAGACTACAAGTCAGATGCAAATTTTCAAAGCAGTTTGTTGCAACGCGGGAAACCCTCCATTTGATCGCAGTCTTTTCATAGTAGTCCACGTCATAGTGCTACGAAGATTTGCGGGCGACGATGAACATGTGAGAACGGTTTGTTGTCCACTTGTCACTCTGTGCCTCACATATACACAAAATGCAAATTCTGTTACCTGCTTACGTCTCAGCGCATACCCCGCTCACTATTCTCACTGCACATTGGTCCAGACTCCTGTGTTACCAGCTCACATATCAACCTATCGATTTATTACGAAACTCGTCATCTCTCTCACGAAATATTACATAAATCTTTTAAACTTTTCACACAGATATCCAGTTATATGCTCATATATCTTGCTCATACGTAACTAAATGTTATTACATGTGTAAGCACACAACAGCACAAAATGAAAAATTATTTTAGGGAGATCGATTCTTACGAGGGTTGGCAACTATTTATTTACAGCTTGTGCAAAATAGATACGTGTTTCAAAGTTTTACTGACGTTCGAAGTAGTCACCAGCATTGTGTATAACCCATTGCCAGCGATGTGGAAATCGTGGGATACTCTTAGCAGTGCCAGTTGTGTTGAAAGTTCGAGCGGCGCGGTCTATTGCCCGACGAATTTGTAGCGGTTCTGAAGCGAATGCCGTGAAGCGTTTCCTTCAGTTTAGAAATGGAGTTGAACTCACGAGAGGTGCAGGGGAGTGCAGTAGGTGGTGCAGCACTTAGCAGCCACGTCAGTCAAACAAATCAGTAACAACTTGCACTGTACGTGCTTGAGCATTGTCCTGCAAAATAATGGTCAAGTCCTGCAGAAAGTGTCATCACTTCTGTCTCTAAGCTGGTCGTAAGTTGCGTTCCAAAAATGAACAGCATAGAGACAGAAGTGATGACACTTTCTGCAGGACCTGACCATCATTTTGCAGGACAATGCTCAAGCACGTACAGTGCAAGCTGTTACTGATTTGTTTGACTGCTGTGGCTGCTAAGTGCTACACCACCTACTGCACTCCCCTGACTTAAGCTCTCGTGAGTTCAACTCGATTTCTAAACTGAAGGAAACACTTCACGGCATTCGCTTCAGAACCGCTACAAATTCGTCGGGCAATAGACCGCGCCGCTCAAAATGACAACACAATTGGCACTGCTAAAAGTATCTTACGGCTTCCACATCGCTGGCAACGGGTTATACAAAATGCTGGTGACTACTTTGAAGGTCAGTAAAACTTTGAAACACGTATCTATTTTCTACGAGCTGTAAATAAATAGTTTCCCCTGTTGAAGTTCCAACCCTCGTATGAGCATCGCTAGCGAGCGTCGACTACAGTATCTGTGACTAAACCAAAGACTGCAGTGTGTTTCGAGCTGTGTCAGTGAATGGACGTGCTTCAGGTATTCTGTTTGTCAATGAATTGTCTTTCTATATCGTCGTTCTCATCTCGTTACTGATATAGTCCAACTGTCTCTTAGTGAATTTTGCCGAAGTGGTGACACCGGGTACAACTGCGACACGGAATACGCGAATTTTCGCCACGAATGGCCTACTATGCATGAACATTGCAAACATCTTTTGCTGGATTTTCAACCAATCCAGCTCCAAGCACCACCACATCTGCATTAGCCTCGTGTGAAGTGCACCGACAGTTTACTTACTGTGCTCAAAACCGCCCATTGATAAAACACGAATGGGCCACAACGTTAAACGATACACTGGCCGCCGAATCAACAGCCACCAAGCCACGACAATGGCCGACAACAGGCAACTTATTGCTAGCCTATGAATAAGATTACCCGGTGAATTCACATCCCAGTGCAGTGAAAGCAATAACGTACAATTTCACGAAATTCCCACGAAGCGTTGCTTGCTCGAGCATTCGCATTTTGCACAGCTGCATCCTCGAACTGTCAGTTACTATCCACATCAGTGTGTACCGAACCATTAAGTGGAAGTCGCCATTAACGATATGTTTCGTGAATCGTTCACGCCTCCTAGGTCGTGCAATGTCTCTCAACTCCCGCCCGTCTCTCGCCTACCACACGCAAACTGTTGGGTGCGACGACGCACCGGATTCCACGTTCGTTACCACCATCTCCGGGTGTTTTCAACATTGAACTGGCCGATTGCGATCACACTGCCCTTCAGACGTTCGAATTCGCACAATACTTTTGTCTCAATTGAGACTACCACTATTCAGGTTCAAAATGATTCAAATGGCTCTGTGCACTATGGGACTTAACTTCTGAGGTCTTCAGTCCCCTAGAACTTAGAACTACTTAAACCTAACTAACCTAAGGACATCACACACATCCATGCCCGAGGCAGGATTCGAACCTGCGACCGTAGCGGTCGCGCGGTTCCAGACTGTAGCGTCTAGAACCGCTCGGCCACTCCGGCCGGCCGGCACTATTCAGGACAGAGCAGCCGACGCTGTGGTTCGCCACTGCTGAGTGTGCGTTCATTTCGCTAAATATCATCGTCGCCGACACCAAATACGCCACGCTCATTAATAATCTCAGGGAACACACCGGATTCTTGTTGTTGTTATGGTCTTCTGTCCTGAGACTGGTTTGATGCAGCTCTCCATGCTACTCTATCCTGTGCAAGCTTCTTCATTTCCCAGTACCTACTGCAACCTACATCCTTCTGAATCTGCTTAGTGTATTCATCTCTTGGTCTCCCTCTACGAGTTTTACCCTCCACGCTGCCCTCCAATACTAAACTGGTCATTCCTTGATGCCTCAGAACATGTCCTACCAACCGATCCCTTCTTCTAGTCAAGTTGTGCCACAAACTTCTCTTCTCCCCAATCCTATTCAATACTTCCTCATTAGTTATGTGATCTACCCATCTAATCTTCAGCATTCTTCTGTAGCACCACATTTCGAAAGCTTCTATTCTCTTCTTGTCCAAACTATTTATCGTCCATGTTTCAGTTCCATACATAGCTACACTCCATACAAATACTTTCAGAAACGACTTCCTGACACTTAAACCTATACTCGATGTTAACAAATTTCTCTTCTTCAGAAATGCTTTCCTTGCCATTGCCAGTCTACATTTTATATCCTCTCTACTTCGACCATCATCAGTTATTTTGCTCCCCAAATAGCAAATCTCCTTTACTACTTTAAGTGTCTCATTTCCTAATCTAATTCCCTCAGCATCACCCGACTTAATTCGACTACACTCCATTATCCTCGTTTTGCTTTTGTTGATGTTCATCTTATATCCTCTTTTCAAGACACTATCCATTCCGTTCAACTGCTCTTCCAAGTCCTTTGCTGTCTCTGACAGAATTACAATGTCACCGGCGAACCTCAAAGTTTTTATTTCTTCTCCATGGATTTTAATACCTACTCCAAATTTTTCTTTCATTTCCTTCACTGCTTGCTCAATATACAGATTGAATAACATCGGGGAGTGGCTACAATCCTGTCTCACTCCCTTCCCAACCACTGCTTCCCTTTCATGTCCTTCGACTCTTATAACTGCCATCTGGTTTCTGTATAAATTGTAAATAGCTTTTCGCTCCCTGTATTTTACCCCTGCCACCATCAGAATTTGAAAGAGAATATTGCAGTCAACATTGTCAAAAGCTTTTTCTAAGTCTACAAATGCTAGGAACGTAGGTTTGCCTTTCCTTAATCTAGCTTCTAAGATAAGTCGTAGGGTCAGTATTGCCTCACGTGTTCCGATATTCCTACGAAATCCAAACTGATCTTCCCCGAGGTCAGCTTCCTCTAGTTTTTCTATTCGTCTGTAAAGAATTCGCGTTAGTATTTTGCAGCCGTGACTTATTAAACTGATAGTTCGGTAATTTTCACATCTGTCAACACCTGCTTTCTTTGGGATTGGAATTATTATATTCTTCTTGAAGTCTGAGGGTATTTCGCCTGTCTCAAACATCTTGCTCACCAGATGGTAGAGTTTTGTCAGGACTGACTCTCCCAAGGCTGTCTGTAGTTCTAATGGAATGTTGTCTACTCCCGGAGCTGTGTTTCGACTCAGGTCTTTCAGTGCTCTGTCGAACTCTTCACGCAGTATCGTATCTCCCATTTCATCTTCATCTACATCCTCTTCCATTTCCATAATATTGTCCTCAAGTACATCGCCCTAGTATAGTCCCTCTATATACTCCTTCCACCTTTCTGCTTTCCCTTCTTTGCTTAGAACTGGGTTTCCATCTGAGCTCTTGATATTCATACAAGTGGTTCTCTTTTCTCCAAAGATCTCTTTAATTTTCCTGTAGGCAGTATCTACCTTACCCCTAATGAGATAAGCCTCCACACCCTTACATTTGTCCTCTAGCCATCCCTGCTTAGCCATTTTGCACTTCCTGTCGATCTCATTCTTGAGACGTTTGTATTCCTTTTTGCCTGCTTCATTTACTGCATTTTTATATTTTTTCCTTTCATCAATTAAATTCAATATTTCTTCTGTTACCCAAGGATTTCTACTAGCCCCCGTATTATTACCTACTTGATCCTCTGCTGCCTTCACCACGTCATCCCTCAAAGCTACCCATTCTTCTTCTACTGTATTTCTTTCCCCCATTCTTGTCAATTGTTCCCTTATGCTCTCCCTGAAACTCTGTACAACCTCTGGTTTAGTCAGTTTATCCAGGTCCCATCTCCTTAAATTCAGGACGTTATCTTGTACCACCTGCCAAAAATAAATACAACAGAGCTGAGACAACGCTGTTGTAAATGCTATCGAAAATACCGGAGCAACAACTACAACAAGCTTCGTATGGTGGACAGCTGAACTACAAGGTGGCGTCGCAACTTTGGCGCCACTGACATGACTCTCATGACCGACACCGCTTTGTGGACGCTCTAGGTCATCAAACTAGAGCAGTAGTCACAATGCTGAACCCACAGAGCCGCTGGAGAAACGCTCGTTCCTCTTCAATAAGTTGTTTGTGCTATTACACCACAAACAGCGTATCAACATGGAAGCCACAGCACACACAACATTCTACAAAATCCATAACTTCACGTGTTGGACAGCCCAGAGTGGAGCCGAATTCTACTGACAGTGACGTCACAGCCACTGCACAGCAGCAGACTGCACACAGCACCAACTCAGCACCACGCAGAACAACAAAGGCTGCAGCTGGTGATTCAAGGTTACTAGCCTGCTGCTACCACAACCAGTTCAGTGATGCTGCACGCAGATTCCGTGCTCCATACGATTTCCCAAACTGCATGTGGGAGCCGTTGAAGGCAAGCCAGCTCGCACGTCTATACCAAGTCGCCACCAGCCGATATGTGTGTTGCAAAGACACACCTCCTCACACTCTCTGACGAATTCCTCATTCCGATATTAGCTCCGTAACGTGAAATGACCCGTCGACAACTCCAACTGCATGCAGCCAACAGCTCCACGGTCAGAGTATATGGATTCACGACATGCGATTTACGCCTCTCAAGTCAACACCAACTCGCATGGACATTCTACATAACTGACGTCACCAATCGGTTGTATGGCACCGCTTTTCTTCATTTCCAATTCTCGCCTGACATCACATCCTCTTCGCTCGAACAACATGATACCAGAGAACACATCCCAGGTCTTTACGCCGTCACTACACTCCACCTCTCCATCCAGCATGCTGTCCTGTCCAGCAACTCGACAATGAAATTACGCATGGTGACACACTGCGAACGTGTCTCAATGTCACAGGATCTTCTCGTAACCCCTCAGCGTTGTAGCAAGTGCCTCGCCAATAACAGTGCGTTCCACGCCGAAAATGCTTCCCTATTCCAACATGTGTTGAACACTTTCACTGCCCTCAAATTAACGCATGAACAGCTACATCGTACGTCTCTCATCCACAGCATTGACCACCACACGCACATACCCACACAAATGCCCAAGCCATTCAAGTGCACCTCAGTGACACCATTGTACAGTACAAAAGTTAGTAGGGCAGTATTTTCTTTGCCTGGAACTAACTTGCATACTACCTCTACTTCATTCTCCACACTCCACATAAACACGTCTACAGCATGTACAATCCACAGTGGCATACTGCAACGAACCTTAACAACCAACAGTCCACGTGTATAGCGTAAGACATGCCGACTAACACTGGCTAACTTGCGTGCTGCTAAAGAAACGGGCGATGAGACGCTGCAAGCTGGCATCTTTCGTCCGTCCAGTAGCCTATGGGCGTCAGTTATCAGATTAGTATCAAAAGAAGGTGCCACTCTTCGCCTCTGCAGAGATTACAGAGCCATCAACATACATACAGTGCATGAAAGTTAGCCATTATCACACATACAGGACTATACTCTTGCACTGGCAGGTGCATCCACTTTTAGTGTACCTGATTGTAAAAAAAAAAAAAAAAAAAAAAAAAAAAAAAAAAAAAAAAAAAAAAAAGGCTATTTACAAATCCCTATGCAGACTGATGATATGCGAAAATGGCAATTATCACACCTTTCGGCCTGTACAAATACTTTGTGTTGAAAAAAGTTGCACAGACTTGGCAACAATTTATTGACAAGATCCTCTTCAACCTTGATCATTGCTGTGGTTGACAACGTACTTATGTTTTCTGCCACTCCTGAAGAAGGCGAGGTACAGCTCGAACAAGTTCTCAGAACCTTACAAGACAGCAGTGTGTTGGTCAATCGTGACAAATTTCAACTATATCAAAAAGAAATACTTTTCTTTGGACAGTCAGTCAGTGCCGCGGGCATCAAACTAATGTCAGAGAGGGCAGATGCTGTACGACATCTCCCACAACCACTATCTCACCATGAACGCCTCTATTTCCTCCGAATTTTAAATTTCTACCAAACTACCTGCCACAAGCAGCTGCCTTACAAGTGCCGCTCACAGGCGTATTATCAGCTCACAACATAAATGGAAGAAGGGAGTTCTAGTAGGTCGAAGACCTCGTAAACACTTCGATCGTGCAAAAGATTATGTCGCTAACGCAGGCACGCTTGCATATCCCATATCAGCTGTCCAACTAACTGTTACCATTGGTGCATGTCACACTGCCGCACGTATGGTGCTACTATAGTTGGCAGGCGATGAAGCCCAATCTCTCCAGTTCTTACAGACTGACAGCTTCCCATCCCAAATGCTTGGCATTCAACAGGGAACCACTCGCATTTTTCGAGGCAGTTCAGTACTTCCGCAAAGACATTGAAGGTCCGAACACCACTCTACTCACAGACCACAAGCCAGTTCTTGATGCTATAAAACACTCGTTGAAGAAAGTCAACCCTTGACATTAACGCCGCGCGGGACTAGCCGAGCGGTCTGGGGCGCTGCAGTCATGGACTGTGCGGCTCGTCCCGGCAGAGGTTCGAGTCCTCCGTCGGGCATGGGTGTGTGTGTTTGTCCTTAGGATAATTTAGGTTAAGTCTGCAGTCATGGACTGTGCGGCTCGTCCCGGCAGAGGTTCGAGTCCTCCGTCGGGCATGGGTGTGTGTGTTTGTCCTTAGGATAATTTAGGTTAAGTAGTGTGTAAGCTTAGGGACTGAAGACCTTAGCAGTTAAGTCCCATAAGAGTTCACACACATTTGAACATTTTTTGACATTTACGACATCTTGATTTCATTTAACAGTATTCTGCATTTACGTGATATAGGCAACATCATTGTCAATTACTTATCAATATCGTCTCCTTCCACTTCGATTACAAACAGCTAGGCGCCGTCTAATGAACTGACACGAACATTTCCGAACTCCTACACAGCAATATGAGCATCAAAATTGAAAGATGTACCATCCCAGGCAGTGGAACATAGTCCCTTTGCTATGTCGCCTTCAAGACAATTTGACCGCTTGTACCAGTAACGGTTTTAGACAAAATCTTTAACTGCACGGCCTTCCACATCCTTGCATTCTCCACACAGTCTGCCTAATCTCTGAATGTTTTGTGTAGCCTATTTATCACAGTTTTTTGTTCGGGGGTCCTACCGTATATTATGGTTAGAGACTAACTAACAGCAGAGTCTGTATACAGTCAGCTACAGAGTCCATCGGGTTTGGGATATTGTTCAGTTTCACTGATTTAAGCTGATTCGCAACGCCGGCTGACACTAATATATAGGGTGAGTCACCTAACATTACCGTTGGATATATTTCGTAAACCACATCAAATACTGACGAATCGATTCCACAGACCGAACGTGAGGAGAGAGGCTAGTGTAATTGGTTAATACAAACCATAAAAAATGCACGGAAGTATGTTTTTTTAACACAAACCTACGTTTTTTTAAATGGAACACCGTTAGTTTTGTTAGCACATCTGAACATACAAACAAATACGTAATCAGTGCCGTCTGTTGCATTGTAAAATGTTAATTACATCCGGAGATATTGTAACCTAAAGTTGACGCTTGAGTACCACTCCTCCGCTGTTCGATCGTGTGTATCGGAGAGCACCGAATTACGTAGGGATCCAAAGGGAACGGTGATGGACCTTAGGTACAGAAGAGACTAGAACAGCACATTACGTCCACATGCTAACACCTTTTTATTGGTCTTTTTCACTGACGCACATGTACATTACCATGAGGGGTGAGGTACACCTACACACGTGGTTTCCGTTTTCAATTACGGAGTGGAATAGAGTGTGTCCCGACATGTCAGGCCAATAGATGTTCAATGTGGTGGCCATCATTTGCTGCACACAATTGCAATCTCTGGCCTGATGAATGTCGTACACGCCGCAGTGCATCTGGTGTAATGTCGCCGCAGGCTGCCACAATACGTTGTTTCATATTCTCTGGAGTTGTAGGCACATCACGGTACACATACTCCTTTAACGTAGCACACAGAAAGAAGTCCAGAGGTGTGAGATCAGGAGAACGGGCTGGCCAAATTATGCGTCCTCCACGTCCTGTGAAACGCCCGTGGCCCGTGTTTGTTACGACACGCAACTGAACGTCGGAGGTTTCAAGCGTCAACTTTAGGTTACAATATCTCCGGATGTAATTAACATTTTACAATGCAACAAACGGCACTAATTACGTATTTGTTTATATGCTCAGATGTGCTAACAAAACTAGCGTGGTTCCATTTAAAAAAACGTAGGTTTGTGTTAAAAAACATACTTCCGTGCATTTTTTTTATGGTTTGTATTAAACAGTTACACTAGCCCCTCTCCTCACGTTCGGTCTGTGGAATCGGTTCGTCAGTATTTGATGTGGTTTACGAAATATATCCAGCGGTAACGTTAGGTGACTCACCCTGTATATGTCACCCATCTTTGCAGTGGCGGGAGAATTAAAGTAGGACAGTATGCCTAGATCTTTCTTTGCAAAGGAACTGAGAAATTCAGTATTGTTGCTTTTGGTTTGCTACTTCCAATTTCGCCGGCCGAAGGTGGCCGAGCGGTTCTAGGCGCTACAGTCTGGAACCGCGTGACCGCCACGGTCGCAGGTTCGAATCCTGCCTCGGGCATGGATGTGTGTGATGACCTTAGGTTAGTTAGGTTTAACTAGTTCTAAGTTCTAGGGGACTAATGACCTGAGAAGTTGAGTCCCATAGTGCTCAGAGCCATTTCCGGTCTTCTTCAACAGCCCTAAATACCAAAACTTATGAACTCGTTCTTGGATGTCGCTGTTAGCTTGTTCAGTTTTATGTTCAGTATGTTGACGTTGCATTATTTGATCCTTACTGTAATTGTTCTGATTGTTGCCAGCATCATATTTAAAGTACCAGGGAAGCAGGTTGCTAGCCTTACTTGCCCCGGGTCTCATTGAGTTTTACCCCTAACGGTTGAGGGACTAACCGGTGGATTTGGTGGTGTTTTCCGTCTGAGCACAAAGGTGACCACGACTCAAAATATGTCCGAGATGCCCAGCCTTATTCCAAAGGAACTGGTCTCCCGACTGTCAGGACTACTTACTTGGCCACTCATACGTTGCCCGTGGTTCATGAAATAGGACAAGACAACAGGAACCCACACCATGTTGTGGGAGGCGGGACAGGTTCCATCAGATTGGATGAAAGCAGTAATCACACCAATCTTTAAACATGGAAACAGAAAAGATTGTAACAACTACAGAGGTATCTCGTTAATCAGCGTTGTGGGTAAAATCTTCTCAGGTATTGCTGAAAGGAAAGTGCGAGTATTAGTTGAGGACCAACTGGATGAAAATCAGTGTGGGTTTAGGCCTCTTAGAGGTTGTCAGGACCAGATCTTTAGTTTACGGCAAATAATGGAGAAGTGTTATGAGTGGAACAGGGAATTGTATCTATGCTTTATAGATCTAGAAAAGGCATATGACCGGGTTCCTAGGAGGAAGTTATTGTCTGTTCTACGAGATTATGGAATAGGAGGCAAACTTTTGCAAGCAATTAAAGGACTTTACAGGGATAGTCAGGCAGCAGTTAGAGTTAACGGTAAATTGAGTTCATGGTTCAGAGTAGTTTCAGGGGTAAGACAAGGCTGCAACCTGTCTCCACTGTTGTTCATATTATTTATGGATCATATGTTGAAAACAATAGACTGGCTGGGTGAGATTAAGATATGTGAACACAAAATAAGCAGTCTTGCATATGCGGATGACTTAGTTGTGATGACAGATTCGATTGAAAGTTTGCAAAGTAATATTTCAGAACTAGATCAGAAATGTAAGGACTATGGTATGAAGATTAGCATCTTGAAAACGAAAGTAATGTCAGTGGGAAAGAGATATAAATGGACTGAGTCCCAAATAAGAGGAACAAAGTTAGAACAGGTGGACGGTTTCAAGTACTTAGGATGCATATTCTGACAGGATGGCAACATAGTGAAAGAACTGGAAGCGAGGTGTAGCAAAGCTAATGCAGTGAACGCTCAGCTACGATCTACTTTCTTCTGCAAGAAGGAAATCAGTACCAAGACTAAGTTATCTGTGCACCGTTCAATCTTTCGACCAACTTTGTTGTATGGGAGTGAAAGCTGGGTGGATTCAGGTTACCTTATCACTAAGGTTAAGGTTACGGATATGAAAGTAGCTAGGATGATTGCAGGTACTAGTAGATGGGAACAATGGCAGGAGGGTGTCCACAATGAGGAAATCAAAGAAAAACTGGGAATGAACTCTATAGATGTAGCAGTCAGGACGAACAGGCATAAATGGTGGGGTCATGTTATACGCATGGGAGAAGCAAAGTTACCCAAGAGACTCATGGGTTCTGCAGTAGAGGGTAGGAGGAGTCGGGGTAGACCAAGGAGAAGGTACCTGGATTCGGTTAAGAATGATTTTGAAATAATAGGCTTAACATCAGAAGAGGCACCAATGTTAGCACTGAATAGCGGATCATGGAGGAATTTTATAAGGGGGACTATGCTCCAGACTGAACGCTGAAAGGCATAATCAGTCTTAAATGATGATGATGATACTGTATTTGTTGCACTTGATTTTCACACATACAAACTTGCTTCTGGTGCCACAGGTAAATAGTACAATTCATCACCCATTGAGGCTTGATCCATTTATATGCATCTCCCTAGTTTAAAGAAAGCGCGGGATGCTGCTAAGAACAGTTCTGTTGATGCGAAATCTCACTACTGTACTCTTCTTTCAGTTCAGAATTTCCCAGTATCGTGATTCAGTGTAATTTAATTTGTACTGATGCTCAGTATTCAGCTTCTCTTAGGCAACAATGGTGTAGAAATTGGCTGTAGCGCAACACTTATTTTATAATTTGATTATTTCAGTTTGTCAACGTGTTGAGAAGAAAAAGTTCAAGATGACGACGAAACCACAGAACCAGTTAATATGTATATGCACTTGGAGCAGGTGAAGTAAGTAGCTGTATGTGCAACAAAAGAAATAGAAGTAAGATTTGACTCCATCGGAGAATAAAGAATATGTATGGGGCAGCACGTCTGTCGAAAACGACCGTTGTGAAATGGTGCGCCAAGTTCCGTGATGGCTAAGATTCGACAAAAGACGCTGGTCGATCTGGAAGGTCAGTGGAGGACATTAGAGCATCCAAGTTATAGTCCTGATCTCTTCCAATGCGAATATCAAGCCTTCAACCCCTTAAAAAAGGGCTTAAAGTTCGATGACTCCACTCGAACCAGAATGTGCAGTTGGCAGTTACGGACCTCTTCACGTACTAGGTCACGGTGTTTTATGAAACAGGTATCTTCAACCTGGTGCCCGCGCGTCGGATCCATTAAGGCATGATTCCGGCTATTGGCACCCTTCTACACTAGTTTATCGTGAGGTGCGATATGGTTTTTAGAACGGAGTAAAACTGAAGGAAGCGGGGAAACCGCTTAATAGCAAACATACTCCAGGATCACGTTGTAGCTGACTTTACTTGATGATGTAACTAACGTTACAAAACCGATTGTGCTTTTGACAAGTAACCACACAGCTCCAGTGGTGTTTTTAATCAATATTGAGCTTTCCGGCTATCAACGTCTGTTAAATAAGCTTTTGTGAATGGAACAATTTGTGTCCAAACACGACACATATCGGGTACAGTCAGCTTTGCTATGTTGTGTGCACTATCACCAGCGCAATACAGATACAAAGCTAAGTTCAATAACTCTGCAATGAGCCGCCGGAGAACCGTGGGCCCCTCATACCAAAATACTCAAAGGGTGTCTCTAAACAATGTCTGAAAGTTTTCTGATGGACTCCCGGTTCATCCTGTAGATTCGTGGTTCCCGACATTTTTTAAACCATTACCCCTGAGTGCAGTCAGACATTAGCTAGTACTCCTAGAATGAATGATGAAGGAATTCGTTTCCTTTAATTTACGCCTATGGTCACAAACGTTTTGTTAACAGATTACCGGTTTCGGTCTATAATGACCATCATCAGATCTGGAGCAAAGAATGGGGGGAAAAAAATACACTCTCAGATTGTCTACAGGTTAAAAACAATAAATAGAGCATAATGGAAAGTACTACTGACAAATATATGCATTTGTGTGCTGTAAATATGAAGAGGCATACCTGTATATAAATATCAACGGGGACAGTTGAAAATGTGTGCCCAAAAGTGACTCGAAACCAGGACCTCCTGCTTACATGGCAGACGCTTTATCCGACTGAGCTATCGAGGAAACAGAGGATAGAGCAACTGCAGGGACTTTTGTCTGGCACGCTCCCCGTGAGACCCACATTCCCAACTTACTGTCCACACACTACATTTGTAGTGTCCCTGCCCACTACACTCATTACTCGTGGCAATCAATCTACCGATTCCCGTAAGAGCTTGAGCAATGTGCGTGCATCCGCACTGAAGAAGATCATTGGTCGCTAAGCCTTGATAACCTATGCTATACCCGCAGGGCAGGACGGATAGTTTAAATTGTGGAAAGGGGACAAAATGAATGGCTGTCAGTTGCACTCGAACATGCTACTTTATTCATTTGACAAACATTACAAGAGTAAAGAAAACATCAAAAACAGAGCAAGCCAAACATTAATTTAAACAATTTTAATTTAAAATCAACTGAAGGCGATTAACTTAAGGCTCAAAACAGGAATTTGAATTTTAAAAGGCAGAAGGCCTTATCCTAAAATTTCTTTAAATCAGGCTGAAGGCCCAAACAATCTCACGCCTTAAGGGCAAAACAACTTTAATTTAAAATCGGCTAGAAGCCATACATAAACAAACAACAAGGACAAATAAGAAAACCCAGCACATCAAACGGCGCTCAGAAGTTTCCAAGAGTCAGCCTGGAATTCAAACAAACACTCGCTTAGGTGAGACAGACAGTCGGCCCAACAAATTCTCAATCCAACGGCAACCCAACCGACAGACAGTCAACGGACCAAGTGGCAGGATAACTTCCACTCCACCTGACCAGCACACAACAGGGAGTTCAATGGAACAACGCAGAAGGTACCGGCGCCCACAACGAATTACACAGTCAGCTGTCAAACTACACGCCGTGCTGGACAGCCACAACACGACGAGAAAAATACACTGCCTGAATTTACGTCAACGGCCATGGCAGGTAACCGAAACGCTGACTGCCACAAGGCAGAAGATTCCGCTGGTGCTCTTCAATTCAAAATAATCAAATTAAGTTAAACTCCACAGGAGGGCGGCTAGAATTTCGCCTACTTGAAAACACACGTTGTTGCTTGCGGGAATGTCCCAACAGACCACAACGAAATTCAAAGGACACAATGTGAGCAGTTGGGGCTGGCTGGTAGTTTAAGTGAAGACTCAACTTTCATGTCCGGGATCGGTGAGCCACGGGCCTCACACTCCGACCGCGAGTGCACGCCGCCAGCGGACCCTGGCCAGACACGCGCCACGGAGACTTCCTCGCTGCTCCATGCCAACCAACAACTCCCCGCACACGGCTCAGCCAGAAACCATAAGCGCGAGGCCAAAGATCGTATCGATACAAGCTGCAGCTGCCACTCGCGGAGAGAGAGGATAACAGAATAATCGCGATAACCATGGAGACTAATCACAGGATAGCAACCAAGGTTTAATGCAAAGCATAACACGAGCCAGCCATGGCTCAGCCTTATCTGTCCGAAAGAACAGATACCATCTTCATATACCCATTATTTTCCAACTTCACTATAAGCGAAGTAAGCAGAAAGTAACAAGAGTAAAATATCCATCAGTACCCGACTTAAAGCAGAAAAGTAACAGGAAACGCAAATGACATATTCGTTGGTAGAATACTTATAAAAAGTAATTTTTGCACGAAGGTGACTGTGTAAAAATCACTCGTTCGACTGATTTTCTGGTAATGCTCGTCTGCGACATTAATAGTAGAATTACGGTTCAAAGATCAGAAGTGTGTTTCGTCATCATTTTATTTAGTAAGAGTGAGAGCATTCCAAAGGTACTCGCAAGACTGCAGTGACAGACGCTACAAGAGAGACGTCGTGCATCACAGGGAGGTTCACTGCTGAAGCTGCCAGAGCGTGCATTCCACGGAGATGGAGGCAACGTATCAGGAAAGTGATCACGGCGAGACAATCACAGAAATCTGACCTCATACGGACGTTTACCAACAGTCGATCTTCCCACAAATCATTCGCGAAAGGAACGGAAAAGGGGGGTGGGGAATGGGATGACACTGGCACCAGAAGTACCCTCCGTCAAACACTGTAAGATGGCTTGATGTACACGTATATGACTAGCCCAACTAACATCCCGCGAGAAGAGCGTCTGTTTGTTTGCGGTACTCTCTGTCTGCTGAAATGTTCTCCATCTGGATGTCAAAACACTTTTCCTCGTGAAGCATGCTTCATCGGTGAACACCAGTACTGTTATCAGAGACACTCGTCAACGCACGCAGACTGCCTCACTTCTACAGGGTGTTTCAAAAATGACCGGTATATTTGAAACGGCAATAAAAACTAAACGAGCAGCGATAGAAATACACCGTTTGTTGCAATATGCTTGGGACAACAGTACGTTTTCAGGCGGACAAACTTTCGAAATTACAGAAGTTACAATTTTCAACAACAGATGGCGCTGCAACTGATGTGAAAGATACAGAAGACAACGCAGTCTGTGGGTGCGCCATTCTGTACGTCGTCTTTCTGCTGTAAGCGTGTGCTGTTCACAACGTGCAAGTGTGCTGTAGACAACATGGTTTATTCCTTAGAACAGAGGATTTTTCTGGTATTGGAATTCCACTGCCTAGAACACAGTGTTGTTGCAACAAGACGAAGTTTTCAACGGAGGTTTAATGTAACCAAAGGACCGAAAAGCGATACAATAAAGGATCTGTTTGAAAAATTTCAACGGACTGGGAACGTGACGGATGAAAGTGCTGGAAAGGTAGGGCGACCGCGTACGGCAACCACAGAGGGCAACGCGCAGCTAGTGCAGCAGGTGATCCAACAGTGGCCTCGGGTTTCCGTTCGCCGTGTTGCAGCTGCGGTCCAAATGACGCCAACGTCCACGTATCGTCTCATGCGCCAGAGTTTACACCTCTATCCATACAAAATTCAAACGCGGCAACCCCTCAGCGCCGCTACCATTGCTGCACGAGAGACATTCGCTAATGATATAGTGCTCAGGATTGATGACGGCGATATGCATGTGGGCAGCATTTGGTTTACTGACGAAGCTTATTTTTACCTGGACGGCTTCGTCAATAAACAAAAAAAAAAAAAAAATGGTTCAAATGGCTCTGAGCACTATGGGACTTAACAGCTATGGTCATCAGTCCCCTAGAACTTAGAACTACTTAAACCTAACTAACCTAAGGACAACACACAACACCCAGCCATCACGAGGCAGAGAAAATCCCTGACCCCGCCGGGAATCGAACCGGGGAACCCGGGCGTGGGAAGGGAAAACGCTACCGCACGACCACGAGATGCGGGCATCAATAAACAGAACTGGCGCATATGGGGAACCGAAAAGCCCCATGTTGCAGTCCCATCGTCCCTGCATCCTAAAAAAGTACTGGTCTGGGCCGCCATTTCTTCCAAAGGAATCATTGGCCCATTTATCAGATCCGAAACGATTACTGCATCACGCTATCTGGACATTCTTCGTGAATTTGTGGCGGTACAAACTGCCTTAGACGACACTGCGAACACCTCGTGGTTTATGCAAGATGGTGCCCGGCCACATCGCACGGCCGACGTCTTTAATTTCCTGAATGAATATTTCGATGATCGTGTGATTGCTTTGGGCTATCCGAAACATACAGGAGGCGGCGTGGATTGGCCTCCCTATTCGCCAGACATGAACCCCTGTGACCTCTTTCTGTGGGGACACTTGAAAGACCAGGTGTACCGCCAGAATCCAGAAACAATTGAACAGCTGAAGCAGTACATCTCATCTGCATGTGAAGCCATTCCGCCAGACACGTTGTCAAAGGTTTCGGGTAATTTCATTCAGAGACTACGCCATATTATTGCTACGCATGGTGGATATGTGGAAAATATCGTACTATAGAGTTTCCCAGACTGCAGCGCCATCTGTTGTTGACAATTGTAACTACTGTAATTTCGAAAGTTTGTCTGCCTGAAAATGTACTGTTGTCCCAAGCATATTGCAACAAACGGTGTATTTCTATCGCTGCTCGTTTAGTTTTTATTGCCGTTTCAAATATACCGGTCATTTTTGAAACACCCTGTAAGTGGTGACTCATCGGGTGCAGACACGTGTGGTAGCGTCGTTACATTGCAATACATTGTAATCGATGGTGTTTGGTTTGTCGGGCGCGCAACTGCGCGGTTATCAGCGCCCGTACAAAGTCCCAATTTTTTCACAGACCAATTTTTTTTTATACAGTCCAATCTAGCCACCGTCACGAATGAGTCGCAATCAATGATTGACCTTGCGTAAAGCCACGATAACAGTTCCTGATTATCGCCAATGCCTGTCGACTGCAGCGAATCGACAAGCATCTCGCAAACGCCGAGTTGGAAACTTTTCAGCATGTCGGCTGCTAGGAGCTGATACGTTACACATCACTCCACCGTATGTGGGAAGTATGTCCTTCAGTCGTTTGTTGCTGTAATGCATGATACACACAGTAGACAACCGTCTGCTGTGTAAACCACCAACGCAGTTATAAGGTCACTCGTACACCTTCACTTTTACCTACCAGGTGCACCTATACAAGACCACTAGGACAGATTCACCTGCACAAATACACATCTTACAACATACCCTAGAGGTTTCCAACCTCAATTGTGACCATGGGCTTCGCTTCAAGAAAACCCTTTGGCCGTAGAATGCTGGTTACTTGCTTCCATAACAAAAGAAGAAATACAAGAAATGGAAGACGTCGCGGCGGGGAGGGTCGGCCTTTCACTGTGCTTTAAACAATCTGTACACCTACCTGGATAGGTTTCAGGTTGTCTGCCCCTTAACTCTTCGAAGATAGATACTGGTTTAGTCGACAAAAGCTTGTGTTAAAGCTGTGTGTAGAGATATTACAGAATATCTAAGTATGAATAGTGTGCATGTAGACGACTTCGAACAGTGGGTCAGTATGGTGCCGTCGAAAACTAATTTACTGCCAATAAGTTTGAGAGAAATACATGCTGAATTCTGTGCTTACAAGAAGGCTTTATTTTCTATATTCTGTACTGGCGTTAAGATAAAAGAAAAAAGAAAGTACCAGTTGATGTAGTGCATCCTGTGTATGATTACTGAATATAAAAAACGTATATAACCCATGTTTCTGTTTTTTATTTCTTACCTCTTATTATATTGCAAGTACTACCAGTATTTTCACTGGGAACATGCAACAGCAGAAAATTAGGTCATTTAACTAAATTCTCCCTAAAAGCCCATTGCGCGCCAGTACCTGAAATGGTCGGTACCATCGAAAGGGCATAGTTTTCATCATTTTCTATAAAAAACCTTTTGCACGCCTGTACATGACGCAGTAGGTATCATAGTAGGGCGGGTGAAGCATCAAGACTTTGTTGTAAGCGACTGGAGCTATGACGGCGAGCACGAAGCCCGGAAGAAGAAGAATGGCGTACACCTTCCTGACGACATAGGTGCAATAATTGTAGGTCCATCCAACTGCGGCAAGAGAAGTGTTCTTATGTCCCTGCTAACACGTCTGGATGGAGTCCGCTTTGAGCATGTATGTGTATTTTCAAAAACAGTTTCATCCCAAATACCAACTATTAAAGGACATTCTGCAGGGTGTAGATGGTTTGACATACACAACATTCAGTGAGAGCAGTGATATTCCTCCACCGGAAAAAGTAAAGCCAAACACAGTGTTCATATTTGACGATGTTGCTGTGGAAAACCAAGATATTTCTGTTTCGGTCGCCATATGGCCGTTGTATTTTATCTGAGTCAGACATATTCCAGAATCCCAAAACAGCTAGTCAGTGATAATGCAAACCTAATTACAGCATTTAAACTGGGCAATCTGAATTTAAAACACATTTACCAAGCTCATGTAGGAACCGACATGTCGTTCAATGATTTTGTAAAGATATTGCCAGATTGCTGGAATCAGTCACACTATGGTTCTCTTTACTGATAAAACAAGAAAACTGAATGATGGCAGGTACAGACGGAACTTCCCGGAGTTCCTGTATATATAGCCATTCAAAGAGGTGAGTACATTAGTAAACTCGCCACCATGGATAAATTCGCACGCATGCCAGGAGCTCAGATTGACAGGATGGGTGTACATTCGTTTGTACATGGACGCGAAAATTCAAACTCTCGAACATGAAGTTGGAGGCGTGCGCAAGGAACTAGAGACGTATTGTCAAACCCTTCTGAGACTGAACAATACACTGAACGATCGGGTTAATGCAGTCGAGAAGAAAGTAAACGGCTTAACTGAAGGGGAGATAACTGTCATTGAGGACGGAACATTGTACGAACCGGTTAACGCCATTGAAAAGAAAATAGACAACTTAACTGAAGGGAAAATAGCTGTTACCGAGAAGGGGGAGCAGCATAAGAAGAAGAAGAGTGGATATACAGGGCTATTACAAATGATTGAAGCGTTTTCGTAAATTCACTGTAGCTCCATTCATTGACATATGGTCACGACACACTACAGATACGTATAAAAACTCATAAAGTTTTGTTCGGCTGAAGCCGCACTTCAGGTTTCTGCCGCCAGAGCGCTCGAGAGCGCAGTGAGACAAAATGGCGACAGGAGCCGAGAAAGCGTATGTCGTGCTTGAAATGCACTCACATCAGTCAGTCATAACAGTGCAACGACACTTCAGGACGAAGTTCAACAAAGATCCACCAACTGCTAACTCCATTCGGCGATGGTATGCGCAGTTTAAAGCTTCTGGATGCCTCTGTAAGGGGAAATCAATGGGTCGGCCTGCAGTGAGCGAAGAAACGGTTGAACGCGTGCGGGCAAGTTTCATGCGTAGCCCGCGGAAGTCGACGAATAAAGCAAGCAGGGAGCTAAACGTACCACAGCCGACGGTTTGGAAAATCTTACGGAAAAGGCTAAAGCAGAAGCCTTACCGTTTACAATTGCTACAAGCCCTGACACCTGATGACAAAGTCAAACGCTTTGAATTTTCGGCACGGTTGCAACAGCTCATGTAAGAGGATGCGTTCAGTGCGAAACTTGTTTTCAGTGATGAAGCAACATTTTTTTCTTAATGGTGAAGTGAACAGATACAATGCGCGAATCTGGGCGGTAGAGAATCCTCACGCATTCGTGCAGCAAATTCGCAATTCACGAAACGTTAACGTGTTTTGTGCAATCTCATGGTTTAAAGTTTACGGCCCCTTTTTCTTCTGCGAAAAAAACGTTACAGGACACGTGTATCTGGACATGCTGGAAAATTGGCTCGTGCCACTACTGGAGACCGATAGCACCGACTTCATCTTTCAACAGGATGGTGCTCCACCGCACTTCCATCACGATGTTCGGCATTTCTTAAACAGGAGATTGGAAAACCGATGGATCGGTCGTGGTGGAGATCATGATCAGGAATTCATGTCATGGCCTCCACGCTCTCCCGACTTAACCCCATGCAATTTCTTTCTGTGGGGTTATGTGAAAGATTCAGCGTTTAAACCTACTCTACCAAGAAACATGCCAGAACTGCGAGCTCGCATCAACGATGCTTTCGAACTCATTGATGGAGACATGCTGCGCCGAGTGTGGGAGGAACTTGATTATCGGCTTGATGTCTGCCGAATCACTAAAGGGGCACATATCGAACATTTGTGAATGCCTAAAAAAACTTTTTGAGTTTTTGTGTGTGTGTGTGTGCAAAGCATTGTGAAAATATCTCAAATAATAAAGTTATTGTAGAACTGTGAAATCGCTTCAATCATTTGTAATAACCCTGTATAAAACCTCACGCTGCACAGAGGTCCAATTAGTATACACCGAGATGTCGACTAAACTTAAAGTCATCCAGGCACGGAAGGCCGTTCGCGAGAAGTTAAGGTTGCTCAGGTTAGGGCATTTGAAGCGGGAGCAGACTCTGCGAGAAACCTTTATGTCAGTTACTGAATCTCTCGATGAACTCTCAACGAAATTTCGCAACGAAGAAGATGACGCTATAGCCGATTTCATTAACCGTCACAGCGACGCTAGGTTAAACAAAACATTCGGTGTCAGTGGTGAAAAACTATACATGTTGGGCTCACAACCTATAACTTTAAATGAAAAAAAAAAAAACAATACAGATCGACGATAAAAAGTTTCAAAAAACACCAGGTCTACTGAACCTTATTTTCCTAAGACCCACAAAAACTGTAAATTATTCGCCTAAAGATCTGGAAATGTGTCGTGGAATATTGCTTTTAACTGATCTGAATAAGAATGCAAAAAGTCGGAGCAATGTGAAAAACAAATCCATTACAAAACATATTTTGGATCGTGAAAAAAAAAATAGCAGTAGTGATGGTAGTGACATGCAGCATAAAAGAGTGAGCAATCGACTCCTGCAGTATATATATTACACAGACCCCAATGAGCTAATAGACCAGCTACGACTGCTCATGGCATCAGCTGCCGCTGATAATACACCTAATTCGAATGAAGTATTTTTAATAATTTTTTAATAATTTCTGAGCTTAGAGAGAGAGAGGTATCATCGAATAAGTATGGAGACTGTAGTTCGAGAAGAACTGCACAAACCAGCACGCAAAAACAAAAAAAAAGAACAAAAAAAAACTCGGAGATATGTTATGAATAGTGAAAGGTTTGGAATACCTGTGGCAGGCGGATTTTGTCGACATGAGGGAATATTCACGTGTGAATACCGGATTCAAATATATTTTAATGGTCATTGATATTTATTCTAAATATACCTGTGCATTAAACGTGAAAGCTAAAACAGGGAAGGAAGTCGCGCATGTGTTTGATGGATTGCTGCAGACGGGGACGAATCGAAGCCCAGACAACGTTCAAACAGATCACTTCGGTGAGTTTTACAATAGATATTTCAAGACTGTGATGGAGCGGTATCATGGAACGTCTGAACAGAACAGTGAAAACCCAAATGTGGCTCGCACAAATGGATCGATATCCTCCCACAAATCATTTCACAGTATAGTCGAACCAAACATCGCACAATAAAAATGAGACCAATCGATGTTCGTGATAATAGACTTCTAGATACAGTATACAATCGTATTAAAATATTAGCTCCTCGCAAACAGCAATTTAATGTAGTTGATTTAGTACGTATTTCAAAACACAAGACAGCATTTCAGAAGTCATACATGCCAAACTGGTCAAACGAGATATTCAGTTTCCAAAGTGTAGAGAACGAATCCTAGAACCTACCTATTAAAGGACAGCAGTTGTACTGAAATTACAGGATGCTTTTACTCACAAGAGTTACAGAAGAGTTCGGAACCAGATGTGTATCTCGTAGAGATGGTCATACGGCGTCGGGGCAATGGAGCGTTGGTTAAATGGCTTGGTTTGCCCGCATCATAAAACAGCTCGATTGGCGCTGACGATTTGTTATGTAACAGGGAAGGCAGACTACAAGCACCTCAGTAGCACAACATACGTGATAGGTGACACATTAGAGGAGGAGGCGGTATTCTCGACAAACTACCAGTCGAATAACTACTGTGGGCCTGGAGCAAAACTTCAAAAGCGATGGCACACAGCGATAAGCGCGACGAAGCGAATATGGAACACGACATCGCTTACACATCAAATGAAGATCGTCACATCGCTGATCGAATTTTAGCTGATAAAGCTAAGGCAACACGTGCGAGAAAGGATATTGATATAGGTCAACGCATTGCAGCATTTGCGGTTGAAAAAACTATGCGTGGTAAAGTTAAGTTGGGCTTGTGTGTGAAGAAGTTCAGCCAAGTTACGAGCGCTGCACGTAGGGCGCTACGGAAGAAGGTGAAAAGCAAAGAGTGCACGAAAAACTGCATCCTGACAGCGTTGTTCGCAGCTAAAAGCACCCTGAAGCAGAACAGAGTGAGAAAAAGAAAAAGATCGATTAAACCACCCACGATTCTACCAATAGCCAAGACGTCGGGTGGAATTATACCCTTCCTCATTCCTGCCTTAGCCGGTCTCTCAGCGGTGGGTTCACTGGCTGGTGTGCTGCGGCTATTGCCAGGACAGTCAAGACTGCACAAAGCTCTCAGGAGCAACTGCAGGAGGCACGAAGACATAACCACATGATGGAGGCAGCAGCCATCGGAAAGGGGCTATACTTGAAACCATACAAGGAAGGACTAGGTCTCTTCATAAACATAAAAGCGCTCTAGCTGTCCTACCCGACAGGGTGCTTACAAATAAAGATCCGCTTAAGTTTGTTACGAAGAAATTCAACACTCCGAGATGTGTTTATGCACAATACATTACCAAAGATTATGTGGAAATCAGGAGAATGCGGAATTGTGAATCTGGATGTAGCTGGAGGACCTGGGCCTCACTGGGTAGCATACGCTACAAAAAAAGAAATACTAATAACGTCTACTATTTTTACTTATTCGGCGACCTGCAACCCCCAGAAGAATTACAACGATATTTCACAGGCAGAAGACATGTGTTCTACAATTTTCGACGCTACCAGGACTTTAATACATTCCTGTGTGGTCATGTATGCATCATGTTCCTCCTGACGTTTACGAATGATATATAAAGCCGGGTATTAAGCATCCATTCACCAGTCGATGTTTAGATGCAACGCCGTACATTCCGATATTAAAAGAACGATCGCCTGCACTACGTGAATTACTGGTCCATATCACTAACGTCGATTTGCAGTAAGGTTTTGGAACATATGCTGTATTCGAATATTATGAAGTACCTCGAAGAACACGATTTACTTAAAAGAACGATCGCCTGCACTACGTGAATTACTGGCCCATATCACTAACGTCGATTTGCAGTAAGGTTTTGGAACATATGCTGTATTCGAATATTATGAAGTACCTCGAAGAACACGATTTACTTAAAAGAACGATCGCCTGCACTACGTGAATTACTGGCCCATATCACTAACGTCGATTTGCAGTAAGGTTTTGGAACATATGCTGTATTCGAATATTATGAAGTACCTCGAAGAACACGATTTACTTAAAAGAACGATCGCCTGCACTACGTGAATTACTGGCCCATATCACTAACGTCGATTTGCAGTAAGGTTTTGGAACATATGCTGTATTCGAATATTATGAAGTACCTAGAAGAAAACGATTTACTGACACATAGTCAGCATGTATTCAGAAAATGTCGTTCTTGCGGAACACAACTAGCTCTTTATACTCATGAAGTAATGAGTGCTATCGACACCATACTTGCCCAAAAATAAGATGCACGTCAGCTAACTCGGTGAGAGTGTAACCAGCCGTCAAGAAATTATAAATATTATTAGAAACATCTACGTGGACACAGCATAACATAAACAACAATAATGCAGCTGTTTACCCAGGGACATGAACACTACTAACAGTAATGAAAACCAACCCTTGCTAGCACTAAGATGTAACCGTGTTGCAGATCACATTCCATTGTCAAAGTGTTGCGTATGAAGCTGTCAAAACGGTTGTCAAGGTTGGCCTAAGGGACGCCCAGCGTCAAACCCTTCAATGATCGCTAGCAAGGAATCGACGCGCTTGCGAAATTTGTGTCATATTGTCAATCCCCGTCATGTATGTAACATATGGTGCTTGTGAGCTTCGTTCGAAATGTTGTCTTCGCTATGGAATTCTCACGCCTACAAATGATTAGAATAACTCTCCATTAACAACCTACACCTAAGGATTTCCATAAAACGAAGTGTTGTGTTGTGGTATTAATTCACTTCAACTTCGCACATCGGACCACTCATCCTATCGGGATGCTGCTATAATTTATACGGTAAGTTATTTATTGCTCAAAGAACATGTAGAGTGCAAGAAATTGTATAAATATGAAGTAGATATTGTCGGATTCTATCCCACACGTAATTTCGGGATTGGCAGAACATACGTTTGACTTTCTTTGGATCCCATCCGCCGTTATGAAAAGTACACAAAGTTCACTGATAATGATTAGCAGTGAGAAACAGAAGACCTACAGCCTGGTTGGTACTTTCAGAAAAAGCTCAGTGGACGAGAAAATAGAAGTCAAAACATTCACTGCGACAGTTTTCCTATCTGCCGGTCCGGAGTGGGCATACCACCTACAGACAGCAGTTGCGCTGCACCAATGATCTGCTCGCTGGGGCGATGGACGCTGTGCAGATCATGTACGTCCGTACCTGTAATTCTCTGCCTACACAGTCGACGCAGTATGCCGTCCGCTCACTCCTAGCGCTGAAACGCTTTGTGTAATGACTGGCAGTTATCTCTCAATATTAGTAAGTGTAACCTACTGCGTGTAACAAGGCGAAAATCCCGATTAATGTACGAGTACAAAATAAATGATCAGTCTTTGGAAGCGATAACATCCGTCAAGTATCTGGGTGTGACTATTCGAAATGATCTGAAATGGAATGATCAGATTACGGTTTATTAGTAGAATCCTGAAGCGATACAGTCCTTCAACAAAGGAAATAGCTTACAATACGTTAGTTCGCCCAGTCTTAGAGTATTCTACGTCTGTGTGGGATCCTCACCATTTGGGTCTGTTTCAACAGATTGAGAAGGTCCAAAGAAGAGCGGCAAGATTCGTGATTGGTACATTTAGCCATCGCGAGAGCGTTACAAATTTCATAGAAATTTTGAAGTGGGACACACTTGCGGAAAGATGGCGCGCGAAGCGGAAGGGGCTGCTCACCAAATTCCGATCTTCAGCGAGGATGTAGAGCATATATTATTACCACAAACTTTCAAATCGCGCAATGATCACCATTCAAAGATAAGGGAAATTAGAGCTCGTACTGAGGCGTTCAGACAGTCGTTTATCCCTCGCGCGATCCGCGAGTGGAACAGAGGGGGGGAAATATGACTTTGGCGCGAACTGTGCCCTCCGCCACACACCGCTTGGTGGCTAGCGGAGTATGTATGTAGATGTAGGTGTGTAAATTTCCTTAGTGCAAGACAAAACACGAGTCAAGATTTCTGTTTACTCACTAGCCACGAACAGGCGTTCGACTCAAGTATTCTCCTGTAAAGAAGCACTTCCGTGTGTGTCAGACTCCACAGAGAGCTAAAGAATCGTCACTCGACTTATCAGAGTAACAACTCTGTTCAGAGAGAAACGACGTCAAGCACGGCTTATGTCGCAAACAACACTTCTCAAAATTTATCCGCCAAATTCTCCACTGTGACTCTCGCCAGGGAAGTCTCTCGGTCGATCGCCAGAAGGAAATGTCTCCAATCGACCCCGCAGGGAAGTGCGTCTCCACAGCATACCCACTCCCACCTGGCCATGCGGCGTTTACGTTTGTGCTCACTACATGGGTCACGAATCTGCCAGCAATAACCTGAAGCTCATTCACCTCTGCAAGTTTCCATTTCCCTTCGTTAATCCTTAGGACTCTGCCAGTGAAATATGTGTCTCTGCTTTTTGGCGGGATGCGTGCTTCGGTGCTTCCCGTCAGAAGATTTATCAGAGGTGAGCCCTTCACAATAAAAGGACGTTTTTTCAACTTGTTCCACAACCTAAGCTGTTTCTCCATGTACGCTCTTCTGAAAGTTTGTCCGTTCCATCGGAGTGCAACTTCCTGTCCAAGCTGTGGGTATTCTGCGGCCACCAGCTTTGTAAATCGCCGCCTCTTTGCTCTGCTCTCTTGTGGGGCAGTAAATGTCCATCCCTGCAGAACACAAGTCTACTCCCAGCCCCTGTTTAGCCAATAGCGGATTCTGAGGAACGCATGACCCGCATCGTCCTTCCTGTCAGTGCTCAGCTCTAATCAACTCCCTAATATACAGTACTACGGATGTCCGCCCCCGGTAGCTGAGTGGTCAGCGCGACAGACTGTCAATCCTAAGGGCCCGGGTTCGATTCCCGGCTGGGTTAGAGATTTTCACCGCTCAGGCGCTGGGTGTTGTGTTGTCCTAATCATCATCATTTCATCCCCATCGACGCGCAAGTGGCCGAAGTGGCGTCAAATCGAAAGACTTGCACCCGGCGAACGGTCTACCCGACAGGAGGCCGTCGTCACACGCCATTATTATTATTATTAGTACTACAGATGTTTGTTAGTATGTGGTACTAGTGAACATCAGCCAGTGAAATGATCAGTAACTCCACTGTGCTTAGGTTAGGTTAGTGTTGTTTTAACGTCCCGTCGACAACGAGGTCATTAGAGACGGAGTGCAAGCTCGGGTTAGGGAAGGATGGGGAAGGAAATCGGCCGTGCCCTTTCAAAGGAACCATTCCGGCATTTGCCTGAAACGATTTAGGGAAATCACGGAAAACCTAAATCAGGATGGCTGGAGACGAGATTGAACCGTCGTCCTCCCGAATGCGAGTCCAGTGTGCTAACCACTGCGCCACCTCGCTCGGTACTCCACTGTGCATCGTAAACAGTAATCTAATATAAATACCAGTCAACAATAATATCAAATGTCTGGTGGTAAAATCTTGTCGCCTTATAACATGGAAAAGTGTTTCTTTTTGTCTCCTCTAATAACACTAAAAATTTGTATATATAGTTTTTTAGCGCAATGTGATTTTTTCCTTATCGCGTCACCAGACGGCGTTTGACTCATGGTGGGGAATAGTCATAATGTTTTGGCTGATCAGTGTATCTGGTGAAAAGACTGCAATGGAAGCTACTTTGAGAAATACGGTATACAATAGTACTCTTAAAACTGTGAGATCAGAAATTTGAAGATAATATCAGCTGACATTAATTCCTCTTCGATACATCTCGCGTAACGACGATAACGATATAATGACATAAGCTGAGATGACAATGGTTTTCTTTGTGCGCACCATCTATGAATCGAGAAGGAAGGAGAGCAATGAAATGAAGTGTGCCCCACCACACACCACCGTCTTGCGTAGTGCATGCACCTGGAAATGTAGACCAGTAGGAATCAACGTGGGTTCCGAAAGCAACGATCGTATGAAACCCAGCTCGCTCTGTTTGTCCACGAGTTCCAGAAAGCAGCAGATATTAGAGCCCAGGTAGATGTCGTCTTCCTTGACTTCCGGAAGGCGTTCACTACAGTTCCGCACTGCCGCTTAATGAACGAAATACGAGCGTACGGAATATCAGAGCAACTGTGTGATTGGACTGAAGGGTTTGTAGCAACAGAACACAGCATGTCATTCTGAATGGAGAGAAATCTTCAGACGCAAAAATTACTTCAGGCGTACCCAAAGGGAGTGTTATGGGACCATACTTTTCACAAGATGTACAAATGACCTAGAACATAATGTCCGAAGTTCGAGGAGGCTTTTCGCCGACGATGCTGTTGCATACAGAGAAATCGCAAGGGTAGGAAATTTTAGCGAAATACAGGAAGACCTACAGCGGATCGACGCTTGGCACAGGGATTGGCCACTTACTTTCTTTTGCTTGCGCCTTTTTCCCGCAATGACGCAGGGTCGGCACGGTTAATCGGAATTGGCAAGGATAATTTAAGTAGTGGCCGGATGCCCTTCCTACCGCCACCCCGTACCCCCCTGGACGGAATTAGTGTACCTCAACTGTCTGTGTCTAGTGTAATCCATGGAATAGTGCGAATGTGTTCAGATGTCTGCGAGCCGTGTAACTGAGGCGGAACGTGGGGACCGGCCCGGTATTCACCTAGTGGGACATGAAATACCGCCTAAAAACCACATCCAGGCTGGCCTGTACACCGGCCGTCGTCGTTAAGCCACCGGGCGGATTCGATCCGGGGCCGGCGCGCCTACCTGAGTCCAGGAAGCAGCGCATTACCGCTCTCGGCCAACCTGGCGGGTCAGGGATTGGCAACTGACCCTCAAGATAAACAGATTCAACGTGCTGCAAATACACAGACAGAAGGATCTTTATATGTATGATTACACGTTTGCTGAACAATCACTGAAACCAATATCTGGCAGTATGCGTACGGCACGATCTGAAGAGGAGCGACCACATAAAACGAATCGCAGGTAAGACAGACGTCAACTGTGACTCGTTGGAAGACCCTCGGGAACTGTAGTCCATCAACAGGGGAGGTAACTCGCAAAACACTCGTTCTACCAATACTTCAATACTGCTCAGCAGTCTAGGCTCCGTGTCAGACAGGACTGATGTTTGGAAAATGAGAAGATGCAAAGGGGAGAAGCATGGTTGGTTACGGTTTCATTTAGTAAACGCGAAAGCGTCACGGAGAGAGCGGTAAAAATTTGGATCGTTTACAACACACGCATGAAGAATTTTTGAATAATACCTATTATCACTATTTTGTCAGTGCTCAACGCTTATTAGATCTTCGTCATCATTATGAGCAGCAGCTATTTGACGCCTAGTGGTGGATAAAGATCTCCTTCAGAGTTTCCCACCCATTACGGTCTTGTCCCGTTACTGCTGCACATTTTGTGACGTCATCTACCCACCTTTGTTAGGTTGATTTCCCGGCCTTTCCTCTTCTCGTAGAATCCGGCAGACAGTTTCCTTTACCCATCTTCCATCTATTCGCCTGGCTGTATGTCTCGCCAGTCTCCATATTTATTCCAGACGTAAATAAGTCTTGCACTACAGTCTGTTCCCTCACTGCATTTCGTTTACCAAGAGCACTCCATGTCTTCAACTAATACAGGTTATACCGTCTTTTACCACTGCAGTAAAACTGTTATTAATACCTTACGCATTTTGCGTTATTCCAAAGCATCTCGCACATTTTTGTTTCCTACAATATTCATAACGGTCTTTTACACACACGTGTTCGATTTTAGTACACTGTACCTCAGTGACACTGAATACATTTTCGTTCTCATGTTGTGCCGATCCACTTTGACCTCGTGTACTAAAATCAAACACATATGTGTGGAACAACATTCGGAATGAAGTAGGAAACAAAAACTCTGAGGATGCTTTGAAGTAAAGCGAACGCGTATTGTGTTGATGAAACTTTCCTTACAGTCACAAAGCACCGTACATAACCTACATTACTGCGACTGCGGAAAAGAGGCAGAAAAACAAAAGATGACAACTTCAGGTCTTATTTACCCTTCTGCTAATGTCTTTTACTTTGAATGTAATCATACTAATTTCCTGAGTTGGAAAATCGACAGGTAAATGCCTGGGTGGGATTTATGCGCTACTAAAGCGAGGAACCGAATCAACTTAGAATGCGACTTGATGTTCGTTGGGAGACAGACACTATGACCAATTTAAGAACGATTGCCAGGAATAGGCAGTGGTTATAGCCTCATAGACTTAGCGTTTTTTGGTTTAATAAATCTTCAGATGAACGTTAACTAAATACTATTTATCTTTCGTTACTTTTAGAACAGGACTATTATTTTACTTTAGTCGAAAATTTTGTTATGTGCTAAAGTTTGCTGGAGGTGCAGCTTTAAATATGATTTTGCTCATGGCCAATTGTCCCAGAAACGTTGGAAACCACTGATTTAGAAGGCCCCGACTGGCTTCAGTCTTAGTCTGAATCTTATTAGCTGCGCGTTCCACAGTAACCAGAATGTTTTACCTATTCGTATTCAAACACCAGCTAACCGCCTCGCATAGTCCTTTTGCATTTCTTTTCAAATACTTTGCCTCTTCTTAGGATTCTACTGCTGGAAAGTATCATTGCTACTGCAGATTCTCCAACACAAAATACACTGTTTACATTTGGCGTCATAGTTACAGTAGTGATTTCCACGAACTACCAGAATATCTGCAAATAAAAACCTCCACAGAGATTTAGAAATGTGTGCGTGTCTGTAAACGGAAGTGAAGAAATAGCTATGATCACGCCATCGGGACACATGGAATTAACCGCTCCTCGCGAACAGATGGCGCTTGTTAAGTTTAAGCCGATAACCGGCAATTCCGTCGTGGCGAGAACAGCTGAGTCACGTCCTGTCTGCCAAGGTCGAGGACGGTTGCGGAATGAGCTCCAAACATAGCGCTACAACTCGTCCACGTTCGCGTCTATGCGACTTCCGTGCTTAAATGTTTGGCAGAGCACAGGCTCACTTTCAGATTATTCTGTACCGTTTCAGGCTCGAAAACCTAACTATTGCCGTGAGAGCTCTGATTTCTCTACTTTATCAGATTGCTCATTTCTCTTTACATATGTGGGGGTCAACAAAATATTTTGGCGATCGAAGGAAGATGGTGATCGTAATTTCGTCAAAATATCTGGGAGCAAAGAAAAACGTCTCTGTTTAAATGATATCACCAAAAGTCGCTTATCATGCCCGTGACTCTCTCTCCCCTCTTCCGATATGATGCAAAACGAGCCGTCCTTTTTCGAATTTTTTTGATGTCCTTTGCCTATCCTATGTCGTCAGAATCCCATATCGCGCAGTAATACTCCAGAGAAGATCGGATGGACAAGGCAGTCTCTTTAGCTCATTCGTTGAATCTTCTAAGTATTCTCCCAATAGAAGGCAGCCTTTGGTTCGCCTTCTCCACAACATTTTTGTGTGAAATTTTCATTGAAGTTGGTCTTAAATATTGTAATTCCTAGGTATTTAGTGAAGATATTCTACCCAGAGTGCAGATGGAAACCAGTCCTAACCAAAGAAAGGAAGACTGATATGTGGATGGAGTATATAGAGGGGCTATACAAGGGAGATGAAAGCAATATTATGGAAAGGCAAGAGAACGTAGATGAGATGAGATGGGAATATGATACTGCGAGAAGAATATGACAGAGCACTGTAAAACCTAAGTCCCAACAAAGCCTATGGATGCAGAGACATTCCTTCAGAACTATTGATAGCCCCAGGAAAGCCAGCCATGATGAGCAAGATGTATGAGGCAGGCGAAATATCTTCAGACGTCAAGACGAGTTCCAAAGAAAGCAGGTGCAAACAACTGTGAATATTACCGAACTGTCATTTTAATAAGTCGTGGCTGCAAAAACTAACACGAATACTTTACAGAAGAATGGAAAAACTGATAGAAGTCGACCTTGAGGAAGATCGGTTTGGAGCTCGGAGAAATGTAGGAACACGCGGAAACTGACAGTGCTACTTTCTTTAGAAGATAGGTTAAGGAAGGGCAAACCTACGTTTATTGCATTTGTATACTTAGGGAAACCTTTTGACAGTGTTGAATGCAATACTCCCTCTGACATGCGTAAGGTAGCAGGGGTAAAATATAGGGAGCAGAAGTTGTTTAGAACTTGTACAGAAACCAGATGGCGGTTATGAGAGTCGTGGGGCATGAAAGGGAAGCAGTGGTTGAGAAGGGAGTGAGACAGGATTGTAGCCTATCCCTGGTGTTATTAAATCTGTACAGTGCGCATGCAAAAAAGGAAACAAAAGAAAAATTCGGACTAGGAATTAAAATCCATGGAGAAGAAATGAAAACTCTGAGGTTTGCCGATGACATTGTAATTTTGTCAGAAATAGCAAAGGACCTGGAAGAGCAGTTGGACGGAATGGACAGTGTCTTAAAAGGAGGATATAAGATGAACATCAACAAAAGTAAAACGAGAGTAATGGAATGTGGTCGAATTAAATCAGGTGATGCTGAGGGAATTAGATTAGGAAATGAGACTCTTAAAGTAGTAGATGAATTTTGCTATTTGGGAAGCAAAATAACTGATGATAGTTCAAATGGCTCTGAGCAATATGGGACTTAACTTCTGAGGTCATCAGTCCCCTAGAACTTAGAACTACTTAAACCTAACTAACCTAAGGACATCACACACATCCATGCCCGAGGCAGGATTCCAATCGGCGACCGTAGCGGTCGCGCGGTTCCAGACTGAAGCGCCTAGAACCGCTATGCCACACCAGCTGGCTTCAGTCTGTCAGTGCTTTGTCAAATTATTCACGCAGTATCATAACTTCCTTCTCATCTTTCTCTACGTCCTCTTCCATTTCCATTACATTGCCCTCAAGTGCATCTTCCATGTATAGACCTCCATACACTCCTTCCATCTTTCTGCTTTCCCTTCTTTGCTTACACTCCGTCATCAGGCCACAGGTGGCAAATCGGGACCATCCGACCGCCGTCTCATCCTGAATGAGGATGCGGATTGGAGGGGCATGTGGCCAGCACACCGCTCTCCCGGTCGTTACGATGGTTTTCTTTGACCGGAGCCGGTACGATTCAGTCGAGTGGCTTCTCAATTGGCATCACGAGGCTGAGTGCACCCCGAAAAATGGCGACAGTGCATGGCGGCCCGGATGGTCACCCATCCAAGTGCCGGCCACGCCTGACAGTGCTTAACTTCGGTGATCTTACGGGAACCGGTGTATCCACTGTGCCTCTTCTTTGCTTAGGACTGGTTTTCCATCTGAGTTCTTGATATTCATAGAGGTGGTTCTATTATCTCTAAAGGTCATACTCACTTTCCTGTAGGCGGCATCTATATTACCACTGGTGATATACACTTCTACATCCTTACATTTGTCCTCTAGCCGTTCCTGCTTAGCAATTCTGTACTTCCTGTCAATCTCATTTTTGAGACGTTTGTATTCCCTTTCTCCTGTTTTTTATATTTTCTCCTTTCATCAATTAAATTCAATATTTCTTGTGTTATCCAAAGATTTCTACTAGCCCTCGTATTTTTACCTACTTGATACTCTGCTGCCTTCACTATTTCATTCCTCAAAGCTACCCATTCTTCTTCTACTGTATTTCTTTCCCCCATTACTGTCAATTGTTCCCTTATGCTTCCTCTGAAATCCTCTACAGCCTCTGGTTCTTTCAATTTATCTAGGTCCCATCTCCTTAAATTCCTGTCTTTTTGCAGTTTCTTCTGTTTTAATCTCATGTTCATAACCAATAAATTATCGCCAGAGTCAGCATTTGCCCCCATAAATGTCTTACAATTTAAAATCTGGTTCCCAAATCTGTGTGTAACCATTATATAATCTATCTGAAACCTTCAAGTGCCTCCAGGTCTCTTCCACGTACACAACCTTCTCTCGTGGTTCTTAAACCAAGTGTTAGCTATGATTAAATCATACTCTGTACAAATTTCTACCAGGGGCTTCCTCTTTCATTCCTTTCCCCCGGTACATATTCAAGTACCACTTTTCCTTCTCTTCCTTTTTTTGCTATCGAATTTCAATCCCCCATGACTATTAAATTTTCGACTCCCTTAACTATGTGAATGATTTCTTTTATTTCATCATATATTTCCTCAATCTCCTCCTCATCTGCTGAGCTAGTTGGCATATAAACTTGTACTACTGTGGTAGTTGTGGGCTTCGTATCTATCTTTGCTACAGTAATGCGTTAACTATGCTGTTCATAGTAGCTTATCAGCTTTCCTATTTTTTTAATTATTATTGAACCTACTCCTGCATTATGTCGCATTACCCCTATTTGAATAACCCTGTATTCACCTGACCAGAAGTCTTGTTCCTCGTACCACCGAACTTCACTAATTCCCACTATATCTAACTTTAACGTATCCATTTCCCTTTTTAAATTTTCGAACCTACATGCCCGAGTAAGGGATGTGACATTCCACGCTCCGATCTGTAGAATGCCAGTTTTGTCTCTCCTGATGACGACGTCCTCCTCGGTAGTCCCCTCCTGGAGATCCAAATGGGGGACTATTTTACATGGGGAACCTTTTACTCAAGAGGATGGCAGCATCATTTAACCATACAGTAAAGCTGCATGCCCTCGGGAAAAATTACGGCTGTAGTTTGCCCTTGCTTTCAGCCTCTCGCAGTACCAGCACAGCAACGCTGTTTTGGTTAATGTTACAAGGCCAGATCAGTCAATCATTCAGACTGTTGCCCCTGTAACTACTGAGAAGGCTGCTGCGTCTCTTCACGAACCACGTGTTTGCCTGGCCTCTCAACAGATACCCCTCCGTTGTGGGTGCGCCTAGCGTGCGGTTATCTGTATTACTGAGGCACACAAGCCTCCCCACCAGCGGCAAGGTCCATGTTTCATATATCCTACAAATCGTGGATGGAGGGCAACAGGCTGAATCCATATTCTTACATTTCCCGAAAACATTCGACATGGTGTTCCACTGCAGATTGTTGATAAAGGTCCGAGCACACGGTTTAAGCTCTCAGATACATGAATGACTTGAAGACTCTTTAAGTAACAGAACCTAATGTGTTGTCCTCGACTGCGAGTGTTCATCACAGACAGGGATATCGTCAGGAGTGCCCCAGGGAAGAATACTATGGAAGTGCAGTTCACGTGTTCTCTATATAAGTAAATGATCTGGCAGACATGGTGGGCAGCAATCTGCAATTGTTTCCTGGTGATTCTGTGTCGTACACGGATGTGTCGGAGTTTTGAGTGACTGTAGGAGGATACAAGAAAACTTCGACAAAATTTTTGGTTGGTGTTATAGTTAATATAAGTATATGAGTTAATGCGGATGAATAGGAAAATAAACAGCATTAGTTGTGTTCTGCTTGAAACATCACGTCGATTAAATATCTACGCGTAACGTTGCAAAGCGATATGAAATGGGACGAGCAAGTAAGGTTGGTTGGTTGGTTTGGGGAAGGAGACCAGACAGCGTGGTCATCGGTCTCATCGGATTAGGGAAGGATGGGGAAGGAAGTCGGCCGTGCCCTTTCAGAGGAACCATCCCGGCATTGGCCTGGAGTGATTTAGGGAAATCACAGAAAACCTAAATAAAGATGGCCGGACGCGGGATTGAACCGTCGTCCTCCAGAATGCGAGTCCAGTGTCTAACCACTGCGCCATCTCGCTCGGTCGAGCATGTAAGGATGGTAGTAGGGAAGGTGAATGGTCGACTTTAGTAAGTGTGGTTCATCTGTAAAGGAGATGGCACATAGTACACTAGTGCGACCCATTGTTGAGTACTGTTCGAGTATTTGTGATCCGCACCAGGTCGGATTAAAGGAGGACAGTGAAACAGTTCAGACATTTACTACCGGTACGTTACAACGACACACAAGCATTATAGAGATACCTCAGGAACTGAAATGGGACTCAGTGGAGGGAAGGCGACATTCTTTCCGAGTAGCACTATTGACAAAATTTATAGATCCAACATTTGAAGCTGACTGCAGAATGATTCTCCTTCCACCAATGCAAATTTCGCGTTAGAACCACGGAGATAAGATTAGAGAGATTAGGGATAATACGGAGGCACATAGACAGTCCTTTTTTCCTCGCTCTGTTTGCGAATGGAACAGGAAAGGAAATAACCGATAGTGGTGCAGGGTACCCTCCGCCACGTACCGCATAGCTTGCGGATTGTCTATATCCAATACGTGTATGCAGAATATGCGATGAGCTGAAGACGCCTTGCACCTACTTATACGAATGAAAAACCGATATCATTTGACGACACGCTCGGTGATAAACCATTAGAATCAATCACAATTTCAAGTATCCAAGAGTTTCTCGCTGGAGAAGATAGAATGAGCACATAAGTTTGATCGTAGTGAAGTCACATTCCAGAGTGGGATTTATTGGAAGAATACTATGGAAGTGCAGTTCACGTATGGAAGATGTGACTTGTATATCCTTCGGCCGACCAATTCTTGAGTATAGGTCGTCCGTATGAAATCCTCGCCCAGCTGGATTAACGGAAGAGATGGGCAATACTGAAATAACAGCTGTGTGGTGGTCACGTATTTATTTAGACAATGTGTAACTATAACGGATATGTCAAGTGGATTGCAGTGGGAGGGGTTCTGGATCGCGCAAAATGTTTGTCACTAAATTCGCAGAGCCTCACTCCAAAATACTTCAAGAAACTTACTACTTCGTCTAGCATACGTCATGTGTAATGACTAAGAGGCCACTATTAGAGAATTGTCCTACAACGTACCGAAAAACCTTTGCCCATTCCATTAACAGTGCATATACAGTAGTGTGTGAGCACTCATAAAATTGTACAGTAGCAGTGGTTGTGACGAAGCAAGCTGGGATCTCTTTACTTCCTGTCTTGTTTTTGCCATCTGCCTCCTTAAATTCATTTTATGTTCATTTTTGCCTAATTACCATTAACATACATGAGTATAATCCGCATTTCCATAAAAGTTAGGTTGGCCCTCAGTCTTAAGGAGTATACCACCATGTCAAATTTTGTGCTTGACTATTCCGAGCTAATATCTTTTGTTATAGGGTGAAATCAGTAATTGTTTCGTGACTTAAATTCTATTGTTGACTTACAAACAAATATAAATTCTGTACTAATTATAAACATGTGGAAGAAGAACTACGGATTTTTAAGTATTTATTTGGCTCCATTGTTTGCGTAAATATATATCTGTTAATTTCACTACTTAAACAAATAATTCGGCCTAACCTTTGTGATAGGCAGAACTGTTAAAGAGGAGGAATTTTTCAATGTATTCAGCTAACTGAATGAGTTATGTTTCATTTGTAATTTCTGTAAATTAAACATCGAACAATGTATAGTTTCAGTACCTCTTATTGTGACAATATATAAAGCACGGATTTTTGGTCTCTAGAAAATCACTCCAAAGCCGATTTTCAGACGGGAAGTCTGTATCAGTTAGAGTAACAACTTAACAGTGGAATTAGTGTAACACAAGTAAGCCGTGTGTTAAAACAATGACAGTGTCTGTTGAATTTATTTGAGAAATAAACAGTGTGGTTTGGTTTCTACTCCTCATATATGTTCAACAGGAAACCGTTGTAGCAGTATGCTGATGCTTGGCCTCAAACTATTAATGAGGCTTATCAGAATTTACCAGTAGTGAACTGGCCATATAACTGTGTAATACCGGAGGGTTGTGAACGGTGTAAGTAAAGAAATATGAAACGCAACTGTGCAACTGTCGGCTACATCATTTACAGTTGTCAGTGTTGAACTTCCACCCCCCATTTTTCAGCCAGTATAACATTGCACTACATCACCACCGAGGACTATCAACGAAGAGTGTCATCGTAACTGCCGTCTGCGTCACGTCTGCTGTGCAGCGAGCCACGTTAATTTAAGGATTAACTGTATTTTTCTTACTTGTCACTTCTTCTTCCGTGTGTTTTTGCTTTTAGGAAGCTTTAATTGTCGAATGCTAGTAATAGAGTTCCATAGATTTCGTGTTTGTTTTGAATACAGTCAGACAGAGTCCCTTTAGTCAGCCACAGTGCCAGTAGTGCTAGTGTTTGTTTTGAATACAGTCCAGAGACAGGTAGTGCTATTTTCATTGTTTTCTACAAGAAGTGTCTAGGTTCAAATGGTTCAAATAGCTCTCAGCACTATGGGACTCAACTGCTGAGGTCATCAATCCCCTAGAACTTGGAACTACTTAAACCTAATTAACCTAAGGACATCACACACATCCATGCCTGAGGCAGGATTCGAACCCGCGACCGTAGCGGTCGCGCGGTTCCAGACTGTAGCGCCTAGAACCGCTCGGCCACTCCGGCCGGCAAGAAGTGTCTAGTAACTACAGTTTAGTCAACTATCAGCCGCCTTTAGTGAATTAGCAGTCTAGTTAAAAGTTGATTAACTCTCTACAGTAAATTGATTTCTTAGGGTGGATAGGATGTGTGACTGCTGTGTAAGGACGCAGGAGGAGCTGGCCACTGTTCGCGAACAGCTGAACGTGTTGATGGCCGCGGTCAGCCGTCTTCAGGCTGCTGCCTCGGAGTGTAGCGGCAGTGGGGAGTCTGGTGCGTCACATGGTACACCCCAGGTGTTACATACTTCACCCACTGTCCCTGCTGTCGAGACATCTTCGCGGGTACCGGACGCGGATGTGCCACCCTCTCCCCAAGGAGAGTGGCGGGTTCAGCGGCGTTCGCGGCGCACGAGACGGAGGGTCAATGTGGAGGCTGGCCGTGCGGCATCCCCCGCTCTGCCTGTGAGTGGGCATGTGGCCGCTCCTTCAGCAAGGTCTGAGCAGGCACACGGGGGAGGGGTTTATTAGTGATTGGGGACCAACGTTGGGCGGGTGACGGAGCCCCTTAGGGAAATAGTGGAAAGGTCGGGGAAAAAGGCCAGTGTTCACTCTGTCTGCTTGCCGGGGGGTCTCATCCGAGATATGGAGGAGGCCCTGCCGGCGGCGATAGAGAGACTGGGTGCACCCAACTGCAAATTGTTGCTCATGTCGGCACCAATGACTCCTGCCATCTGGGTTCAGAGGTCATCCTCAGTTCATACAGGCGGTTGGCGGAGTTGGTGAAGGCGGAAAGCCTCGCTCGCGGGGTGGAATCTGAGCTAACTATTTGTAGTATCGTTCCCAGAACCGATCGCGGTCCTCTGGTTTGGAGCCGAGTGGAAGGCTTAAACCAGAAGCTCAAACGATTCTGCGGAGATCTGGGGTGCAAATTTCTCGACCTTCACTATCGGGTGGAGAAATGTAGGGTCCCTCCGAATAGGTCAGGCGTGCACTACACGCAGGAAGCGGCTACAAGGGTAGCGGAGTACGTGTGGAGTGCACATGTCGGTTTTTTAGGTTAGAGAATTCCCTCCCTAGGCCCGACAAGACGCCTCCTGAGACGCGGCAAGGTAGGGGTAGGCAAAATGCAACGGGAAATAACAATCTGCTAATGGTAAACTGCAGGAGGGTTTATAGAAAGGTCCCAGAACTGCTCTCGTTAATAAACGGTCACAATGCCCACATAGTACTAGGGACAGAAAGTTGGCTGAAACCAGATGTAAACAGTAATGAAATTCTGAACACAGATTGGAATGTATACCGCAGAGAGAGGCAGGACAGTGAAGGGGGAGGAGTGTTTCTAGCGATAAGAAGTGCAATAGTATCGAAGTAAATTGACGGAGATCCGAAATGTGAAATAATTTGGGTGAAGGTCACGGTTAAAGCAGGGGCAGACATGGTAATTGGATGTCTCTATAGGCCCCCTGGCTCAGCAGCTGTTGTGGCTGAGCACCTGAAGGATAATTTCGAAAATATTTCGAGTAGATTTCCCCACCATGTTTTAGTTCTGGATGGAGATTTTAATTTGCCGGATATAGATTCGGAGACTCAAACGTTCATAACGGGTGGCAGGGACGAAGAATCCAGTGAAATTTTTTAAAGTGCTTTATCTGAAAACTATCTTGAGCAGTTAAACAGAGAACCGACTCGTGGCGATAACATATTAGACCTTATGGTGACAAACAGACCCGAACTATTAGTTAACACAGAACAGGGAATCAGCGATCATAAAGCGGTTACTACATTGATGATTTCAGCCGTAAATAGAAATATTAGAAATGGTAGGAAGATTTTTCTGTTTAGCAAAAGTGACAAAAAGCAGATTTCAGAGTACCTGATGGCTCAACACAAAAGTTTTGTCTCAAGTACAGATAGTGTTGAGGATCAGTGGACAAAGTTCAAAACCATCGTACAATATGTGTTAGATGAGTATGTGCCAAGCAAGATCGTAAGTGATGGAAAAGAGCCACCGTGGTACAACAACCGAGTTAGAAAACTGCTGCGGAACCAAAGGGAACTTCACAGCAAACAAAAACATAGCCAAAGCCTTGCAGACAAACAAAAATTACGCGAAGCGAAATGTAGTGTGAGGAGGGCTATGCGAGAGGCCTTCAATGAATTCGAAAGTAAAGTTCTATGTACTGACTTTGCAGAAAATCCTAGGAAATTTTGGTCTTATGTGAAAGTGGTAGGTGGATCAAAACAAAATGTCCAGACACTCTGTGACCAAAATGGTACTGAAACAGAGAATGACAGACTAAAGGCCGAAATACTAAATGTCTTTTTCCAAAGCTGTTTCACAGAGGAAGACTGCACTGTAGTTCCTTCTCTAGATTGTCGCACAGATGACAAAACGGTAGATATCGAAATAGACGACAGAGGGATAGAGAAACAATTAAAATCGTTCAAAAGAGGAAAGGCCGCTGTACCTGATGGGATACCAGTTCGATTTTACACAGAGTACGAGAAGGAACTTGCCCCCTTCTTTCAGCAGTGTACCGTAGGTCTCTAGAAGAGCGTAGCGTTCCAAAGGATTGGAAAAGGGCACAGGTCATCCCCGTTTTCAAGAAGGGACGTCGAACAGATGTACAGGACTATAGACCTATATCTCTAACGTCTATCTGCTGTAGAATTTTGGAACACGTATTATGTTCGATTATAATGACTTTTCTGGAGACTAGAAATCTACTCTGTAGGAATCAGCATGGGTTTCGAAAAAGACGATCTTGTGAAACCCAGCTCGCGCAGTTCGTCCACGAGACTCAGAGGGCCATAGACACGGGTTCCCAGGTAGATGCCGTGTTTCTTGACTTCCGCAAGGCGTTCGATACAGTTCCCCACAGTCGTTTAATGAATAAAGTAAGAGCATACAGACTATCAGACAAATTGTGTGATTGGATTGAAGAGTTACTAGATAAGAGAACGCAGCATGTCATTCTCAATGGAGAGAAGTCTTCCGAAGTAAGAGTGATTTCAGGTGTGCCGCAGGGGAGTGTCGTAGGACCGTTGCTATTCACAATATACATAAATGACCTTGTGGTTGACATCGGAAGTTCACTGAGGTTTTTTGCGGATGATGCTGTGGTATATCGAGAGGTTGTAACAATGGAAAATTGTACTGAACTGCAGGAGGATCTGCAGCGAATTGACGCATGGTGCAGGGAATGGCAATTGAATCTCAATGGAGACAAGTGTAATGTGCTGCGAATACATAGAAAGAAAGATCACTTATCATTTAGCTACAATATAGCAGGTCAGCAACTGGAAGCAGTTAATTCCATAAATTATCTGGGAGTTCGTATTAGGAGTGATTTAAAATGGAGTGACCATATAAAATTGATCGCCGGTAAATCAGATGCCAGACTGAGATTCATTGGAAGAATCCTAAGGAAATGCAACCCGAAATCAGAGGAAGTAGGTTACAGTACGCTTGTTCGCCCAGTGCTTGAATACTGCTCAGCAGTGTGGGATCCATACCAGATAGGATTGATAGAAGAGATAGAGAAGATCCAACGGAGAGCAGCGCGCTTCCTTACAAGATCATTTAGTAATCGCGAAAGCGTTACGGAGATGACAGATAAACTCCAGTGGAAGACTCTGCAGGAGAGACGCTCAGTAGCTCGGTATGGGCTTTTGTTGAAGTTTCGAGAACATACCTTCACCGAGGGGTCAAGCAGTATATTGCTCCCTCCAACGTATATCTCGCGAAGAGACCATGAGGATAAAATCAGAGAGATTAGAGCCCACACATAGGCATACCGACAATCCTTCTTTCCACGAACAATACGAGACTCGAATAGAAGGGAGAACCGATAGAGGTACTCAACGTACCCTCCGCCACACACCGTCAGGTGGCTTGCGGAGTATGGATGTAGATGTAGAAGAAATACAACAGGCGAACTTCACATGGTGCTAATGGAAGAAGTACACTGAGGTGGCAAAAGTCATGGGATGGTGATATGCGGATATACAGATGGCGGTAGTATCGGGTACACAAGATATAAAAGGCCAGTGAATTGGTGAACCTGCCGTTTGTACTCAGATGATTCATGTGAGAAAGTGTCCGACGTGATTATGGCCGCACGACGGCAATTAACACACTTTTAACGCGAAATGGTGGGTGGTTGGAGCTACGCTCTTGGGACATTCTGTTTTTGAAATCGTTAAGGAATTCAATATTCAGAGCTTCATAGTGTCGACAATGTACCGAGAATACCAAATTTCAGGCATTACCTCTCACCGCGGACAAGACAGTGGATGATGGCCTTAACTTAACGACCAAGGGCAACGAATTATCATGTAGTTGTCAGTGCTAACAGCCAAGCAGCACTGTCTGAAACAACCGCATAAATCAATACGAGATGTACGACAATATCCGTCAGGACAATGTGGCTAAATGTGGCGTTAATGGGCTATAGCAGCAGATGACCGACGGGAGTGCCTTTGCTAGCAGCACGACATTGCCTGGAGCGACTCTCCTGGACTCGTGACCGTATCGGTTGGACCCTAGACGTCTGGAAAACTGTGGCCTGATTTCAGTTGGTAGGAACTTATCTTAGGGTTTGATTGTGACGTAAACTCCCCACCCCCGGTCCCCGAAGCCATGGACGCAAGTTGTAAGTTGTCAAATGGACTGGATCCTCTGGTCCAGCTGAACCGATCATTGGCTGGAAACGATTATGTTCGGCTACTTGGAGACCATTTGCAGCCATTCACGGACTTCATGCTCCCAAACAACGATGGAATGTTTGTGGATGACACTGCGCCATGTCACCAGGCCACAACTGTTCCCGGTTGGTTGGAAGAACACTTTGGACAGTTCGAGAGAATGATTTGGCCACTCGTCGAACATTTATGGGACGTAATTGAGAGGTCTGTTTGTGCAGTAAATCCTGCACCAGCAATACTTTCGCTGTTATGGACGGCTATAGAGGAAGCATGACTGAATGTTTTCGCAAGAGGCTTCCAACAACTTGTTAAGTTCATGCCACGTCAAGTTGTAGCACTTCACCGTGCAAACAGAGTCCGACATGATGTTAGGATGTATCCTGTAAGTATTATCACCACAGTACTTACTTGATTGAATCCGAAAAACTCTGTTGACAGACATTAAACTTCAAACAAAAACTTAGCAAACTGAAAAATACTCTCATTTTAGCTGGACGGGTGAGGTAAGCTTAAACTGTGACTGTCCAGCTTCATCCTCAGGAAATTCTGCGTCACTGAATGAACAAAGATAACGAATTTTGTAGACCGCGGAAAGAGTCGTTATGATTCAGCATCGTCTGATAACTTGTCGGACAGACGGTCTGCTATGTTGCTGACAGCTGCCAGTCAAGGTCGGGGGCACAGCTGTCTCTCTATCTGCCGTCAGCAGGGGCAGCAAGTCGCAGATAAGCACGAGTCGTTATGTAACGAAACAACCTGTCTGAATCTGTCGTCCAGTGCTAAAACGCCGGCTAGATGCTAAGCCGATAACTTGAAATGCGATGAATGTCGGGAGTCCGCCTGTGACGCAGGTGTTGTGTAACCAAGACAACACAAGCAACAGCAGTCTTCTGAACAAGGACTGGCTAGTGTCGAATAATCAGTTGTGAGAGGTGGGGGGTGGGAGAGGGTGGCGAGGAGATGGAGGAGGGCAAAAATTAGCGGCAGTTCCTTCCCTTTGGATGTGGGTATGGCAGTAAAGTACCTGTCTGCTAGGTTTCTCTGCCACACACAGTCCTGAAATCAGCACCACAGATGAAGTAAGCTGTGCACGACAACGTTGGGAGCCATACATCAATGACGTCACGCCAATTTCAAGGTTTTTGGAAGCTCCTCCTCCCCCTCCTTGTCACTGGTGCTCACATTTGTGTGATCCTCCTCCCCTGGTGTGACGTAACATATTTTGCAGTTTTAAATTTAGGAATTAAATTAAAACAGCACTTCTAAAATTATTTATATGTTTCCCTATAAAATCTTTTTTTCCATAAAATCAAGAATAAATCAAATATGTTAGAAAATTTATAAAACATAACAAATCAAATTAACGATTAATATTTATTTACATTGTGTTTAAGGACTTTGAACAATTCCTTTACATTATTTATGATCGGCATAGCAGTCACTTCGTTGTAGATTTGGGTAATGTTAGGAACATTGGGTGTGTCCTCACCATCTAGCGTCGTCATCGTTTATCAGAGAACTTCCCTGGCACGTCTAACTGTTATTCTTTGAGGATGAACCGTCGTAATGGACAGAACTTCTTATGTGATTGCATGTGTGGTTCGTGGCTTTATGAGATGAAAAATATAGTCACAGGCGCCAAAGATCGAAGATCGTTTAAATAAGCATGCTTCGATACTGGGGCAACAGCCACCGCAGCAAGGAACTTGCTTCAGATGCGATGACACTTGGAGATCGAAAGATAGCTGTAATAACAGCGAAGCAAATTTACCTTCGGAGTCATCGTTTCCTACAGGGTCATACCTGTGTGAAGACTGTTTAACCAAAACAGTTGGTAAAAACCCATCTCGTAATAATCGCCAAAGGCTAGAGCGTCACACAGCGCAACACGCGACAACCTCGCATTTTACAATGTGCAAACAATACTGTGACTCACGTACCTACGCGATTTGCGTACCAACTAGCACTATTTTTCAATCTCCTAGCCTGTACGACATCCAGTCTCGTACACTATGTGATCGAAAGTATCCGGATACCGGGCTGAAAATGACTTACAAGTGCGCTGTATCCTCCATCGGCAATGCTGGAATTCAATACGGTGTTGATGACAGCTTCCATTCTCGAACGCATACTTTCAATCAGGTGTTGGAACCTATGTTGGGGAATGGCAGCCCACTCTTCACGGAGTGCTGCACTGAGGAGAGGTATCGATTTCGATCGGTGAGAAGTAGGGGTTCCAAAACATCCCAAAGGTGTTCTATAGGATTCAGGTCACGACTCTGTGCAGGCCAGTCCATTATAGGGACGTTATTGTCGAGTAAATATTCCGCCATAGGCCGTGCATTATGAACAGGTGCTCGATCGTGTTGAAAGATGCAGTCGCCATCCCCGAATTGTTCTTCAACAGTGGGAAGCAAGAAGGTGCTTAAAACATCAATGTAGGCCTGTGATGTGATAGTACCACGCAAGGGAACAAGGGATGCTAGCCCCCTCCGTGAAAAACACGACCACACCATAACACCACCGCCTCCGAATTTTTCTGTTGGCACCACACAAGCTGGCAGATGAATTCACCGAGCATTCACGATACCCACACCCTACCATCGGATCGCCATATTGTGTACCGCGATTCGTCACTCCACACGTTTTTCTACTGTTCAATCGTCCAGTGTTTACGCTCCTTACACCATGCGACGCGTGATGTGTGGCTTATGAACAGCTGCTCACCTCCCGCCTAACTGCCATAGAACGTGCAGTTGATCCTGATGCAATTTGTAATTCCTGTGTGATGGCCTGGATAGGTGTGTGCCTATAACACATTACGACCCTCTTCAACTGTCGGCGGTCTCTGACAGTCAACAGACGAGGTCGGCCTGTGCACTTTTGTGCTGTACGTGCCACTTCACTATCACATCGGAAAAAGTGGACCTAGGGATCTTTAGGAGTGTGGAAATCTCGCGTACAGACGTATGACACAAATGACACCCAATCACCTGACCACGTTCGAAGTCCGTGAGTTCCGCGGAGCGCCCCATTCTGCATTCTCACTACGTTTAATGACTACTGAGGTCGCTGATATGGAGTACCTGACAGTAGGTGGCAGCGTAACGCACCTAATATGAAAAACATATGTTTTTGGTGGTGTCCGAATACTTTTGATCACGTAGGGTATATGTTCGCACAAGGTATTCGTCAACTACGGCAAAATCGTCAGTTACCATGTGGCTCCAAATATTAGGCAGCACGATGCCTGCACTCTCAGAGTTCCAGCTCCAAGTCAGTAGTCCGATGACTGGAATCAAGATGTGTACCGAAACTGTCATATTTTAACACAACACCAGTAATTTCGCGACTAAGAGGCGCCATTCGTCGCTCCAGTCTGTTAAATGCACTTCTTTCTGGGTCATTTTTGGCAATGTAAATAGCATACAACTCAACATCTTTAAAATGCTGTACACCTGAAACTATAACTCGCCAGTGTCGTGGATTTTCGTCGGAATCATCATCGCAAGTGAAAATAAACACAGGTTTTGCAAATCCTTCTCAAGTTCACAGGTTTTACAAAATCTTCACGAGCTCTCATTGACTTTTCGAAAGCTGGTAATTCAGGAAGTCTATTTACGTCTGTGGCAAGAATCTGTGCGTTACAGGAAGACTGTTTTCCATTACGAATCACTACGAATGTAGATTCAAAGTGAGTCACAGCTTCAGGTTTTCCTTCGCCATTATTACAATACCTGCATAAAGAGAGGGGATAAGTTTATATTCTTCAGCGACCACGAAATCATGGTGCGGTAATTTTACGCGGTATTGCCTGAGCATGTGCTGTTCTAATACCTGATGCCACACGTGCTTTGTTAACCATAGACGAAAAGAATACTTGACCAGGACCCAATACTAAAGCGAAAGATTCAAAGTTTCTTGTAGAAGCTGTACAGACTTTGCCGTCTTTATACTTTACATGAAACGTAGACTCTGGTTTAAGCAATTTAACAGAAACAACTACCTCCATATTGCTTCGTCTGGGAAGATGTCTTGAAGATAACCCTGAAGGACTGATAGCATAGCTTTTACATAGTTCGGCTTGTAAGTCGTCCAATGTTTTGCGGCACCTTATAATTTCAGTGAGACGTCGCTCATCAGCTATACCACTAAAAACTACCTACTCCTTTATGAGTTCTGGAAAACCGAACTGATTTCCTTCTACTCTAGGCCGACTGACAGTACTCGTATTTCGATTTTTAAAAGTTGCTGCTAAGTTTGAATTACTTTCACAAATCTCTAGAATATTTTTGCTTTATGGTATCACAAGTTCTTTTCTGTCGTTACGCTGCGCTGATCTTTCTCTTCAGTATGTTTCTTTCCTGTCGCCATGCCAGCGTCGGGTGTTAACAGCAAGCTATTTAGCTCAGATTCTAGTACTACAATTTCATTCCTAGAAGTGTTCTGACTAGGTGTTGATTTAGGTTCTGTTTGAGGTAACTGGCTTCCACTTGGTTGCATAGTAATATCTTTAGTGCCTGCTGCTATGTCCTGTTTGATTTCTTCCTGCATTTAAAAGTAAGCATATAAAATGCTGAATATGGGCATTTCACACAATATGTATTAAAAATCATCCTGAAGAATCCAGCTACCTGATAGTGAGAGCTGCATTGAAATCGGCCCTATCTCTTCCTAGATTACCTCCGACAGACAGACAGAAAAATACGGTTGCCGATTTTGTTTTATAGTAAGTGTTGAATAACAACTAAACGTAACTGACTGGGTTGTTCTGTTTTCCAGTTTGCTTCGGAATACTAACTATATTTTTAGCTACGAAGAGTGAAATGTTAAAATAATATAAAACCCAAACTTACTTTTATGCCCACATGCTCTAGTTGTTTTGCTGGCTTAGACGACGAAGAAGTTTTCGAAAAACACATCTGTAAGTGTCGCTTTCTTTTTCGTCAGTTTTCTTTGTGCAGTTCTTTGATTTTCGAATCCACTTCACCTTCAACATTCGCACTCCTTTTCAAACTTCGCGATAAGGTGTTTAACTTCGTCTTGTATATTTCGTTTATTTTTATCAGCATAAGCCGCACTTTGTATTTCGTATAGATTGCGATAATCACTTTATTTACTCATTTTAAATTTGCTAGATAAACTGAAAATCATAAAATAATATAGTCAAGAAAAACATGTCCATCACTCAGCGAAAGTCAAGTTTCAACTGAATGATGTAAACAACTCAACATAGGCGAAATCAGAGCGGTCGCGGTTATTGTCAAAGCTTCAAAGGCTTTATAGACCATTCAGCTAGGGTTGCCATATCTAGCTGGGACTTCGTCGGGATACACTAAGATGGGGGTGCAGAGATGAAGTAAAAAATTTATTTAATATAATTACTATTTACTTAGAAAACAATTGCATGGAACTTTTTGCGGCAGAAGTAGTTGCAACACCGTATTTTTCGGAAGATATCACTTCTTTCAGCAACTGTTTTTTCCCTCTTACCTGCAGATGATGAAGAAATTGGTGAAAGGTATGATGACATAAAAGAAATTATTCAGGTAGTGAAGGGAGACGAAAATTTAATAGTCATGGGTGACTGGTATTCGAGAGCAGGAAAAGGGAGAGAAAAAGACATAGTAGGTGAACATGGACTGAGGGTAAGAAATGAAAGAGGAAGCCGTCTGGTAGAATTTTGCACAGAGCGTAAACCAACCATAGCTAACACTTGGTTCAAGAATCATAAAAGAAGGTTGTATACATGGAAGAATTCTGGAGATATTAGAAGGTAGCTTATATAATGATAAGACAGATATTTAGGAACCAGGTTGTAAATTGTAAGACATTTACAGGGGCAGATGTGGACTCTGACCACAATCTATTGGTTATGAACTGTAGATTAAAACTGAAGAAACTGCAAAAAGGTGGGAATTTAAGGAGATGGTACCTGGATAAACTGACTAAACCACAGGTTGTACAGAGTTTCAGTGAGAGCATAAGGGAACAATTGACAGGAAAGGGGGAAAGAAGTACAGTAGAAGAAGAATTGGTAGCTCTAAGGGATGAAGTAGTGACGGCAGCAGAGGATCAAGTAGGTAAAAAGACGAGGGCTATTAGAAATACTTGGGTAACAGTATTGAATTTAACTGATGAAAGGAGAAAATATAAAAACGCAGTAAATGAAGCAGGCAAAAAGGAATACAAACGTCTCAAGAATGAGATCGACAGGAAGTGCAAAATGGCTAAGCAGGGATGGCTAGAGGACAAATGTAAGGATGTAGAGGCTTGTCTCACTAGAGGTAAGATAGATACTGCCTACAGGAAAATTAAAGAGACCTTTGGAGAGAAGAGAACCACTTGTATGAATATCAAGAGCTCAGATGGAAACGCTGTTCTAAGCAAAGAAGGGAAAGCAGAAGGGTGGAAGGAGTATATAGAGAATCTATACAAGGGCGATGTACTTGAGGACAATATTATGGAAATGGAAGAGGATGTAGATGAAGATGAAATGGGAGACATGACACTGTGTGAAGAGTTTGACAGAGCACTGAAAGACCTAAGTCAAAACAAGGCTCCGGTAGTAGACAACATTCCATTAGAACTACTGACGGCCTTGGGAGAGCCAGTCCTGACAAAACTCCACCATCTGGTGAGCAAGATGTATGAGACAGGCGAAATACCCTCAGACTTCAAGAAGAATATAATAATTCCAATCCCAAAGAAAGCAAGTGTCGACAGATGTGAAAATTACCGAACTATCAGTTTAATAAGTCACAGCTGCAAAATACTAACACGAATTCTTTACAGACGAATGGAAAAGCTGGTAGAAGCCGACCTCGGGGAAGATCAGTTTGGATTCCGTAGAAATATTGGAACACGTGAGCCAATACTGACCTTACGACTTATCTTAGAAGAAAGATTAAGGAAAGGGACAACCTACGTTTCTAGCATTTGTAGACGTAGAGAAAGCTTTTGACAGTGTTGACTGGAATACTCTCTTTCAAATTCTAAAGGTGGCAGGGATAAAATACAGGGAGCGAAAGGCTATTTATAGTTTGTACAGAAACCACACGGCAGTTATAAGAGTCGAGGGGCATGAAAGGGAAGCAGTGGTTGGGAAGGGAGTGAGACAGGGTTGTAGCCTCTCCCCGATCTTATTCAGTCTGTACATTGAGTAAGCAGTAAAGAAAACAAAAGATAAATTCGGAGTAGGTATTAAAATCCATGGAGAATAAATAAAAACTTTGAGGTTCGTCGATGACATTGTCAGAGACAGCAAAGGACTTGGAAGAGCAGTTGAACGGAATGGACAGTGTCTTGAAAGGAGGGTATAAGATGAACATCAACAAAGGCAAAACGAGGATAATGGAATGCAGTCGAATTAGGTCGGGTGATGCTGAGGGAATTAGATTAGGAAATGAGACACTTAAAGTAGTATAGGAGATTTGCTATTTGAGGAGCAAAATAACTGATGACGGTCGAAGTAGAGAGGATATAAAATGTAGACTGGCAATGGCAAGGAAAGCGTTTCTGAAGAAGAGAAGTTTGTTAACATCTACTATAGACTTAAAGTGTCAGGAAGTCGTTTCTAAAAGTATTTGTATGGAGTGTAGCCATGTATGGAAGTGAAACATGGACGATAAATAATTTGGACATGAAGAGAATAGAAGCTTTCGAAATGTGGTGCTACAGAAGAATGCTGAAGATTAGATGGGTAGATCACATAACTAAGAGGAGGTATTGAATAGAATTGGTGAGAAGAGGAGTTTGTGGCACAACTTGACTAGAAGAAGGGATCGGTTGGTAGGACATGTTCTGAGGCATCAAGTGATCACAAATTTAGCATTGGAGGGCAGCGAGGAGGGTAAAAATCGTAGAGAGAGACCAAGAGATGAATACACTAAGCAGATTCAGAAGGATGCAGGTTGCAGTAAGTACTGGGAGATGAAGCTTGCACAGGATAGGGTAGGGTGGAGAGTTGCATCAAACCAGTCTCAGGACTGAAGACCAGAACAACAACAACTCTTACGTATTTATAAAACTCCATGCAAATCAGTCTGTAATTAAATTGGCACTGTAAGATAGATTACAGAGTCCCTGGCAGCAGTAGATTTCTTTCACCAGTCCTTTGGGCCGACATTAGCTAAAATACTCTTTCCGCAGTGGTATTGCGTGCAGGAATAGAAAACAAATACTCGCACAATTTTTGCAGTTGGCATTTGCGTTCACCATTTTCGGATTCTTTAAGAAAGTAAATCCATCTTTCTTCCACGGAGTTTTAGACTTCCATTCTTCCGAGTGACGTTTAGTTTGTAAAACGCTCTTCAGATACATATATTCCTGAAAACAACTGTCGCCTGACATCTTCACACCATTTTTAGTCAGGTATACAATAGCGCTTTCAATCATCATCCAATCTGGGATTTCAAATAGCCTCACCCAATCAAATATTTTATATTTATCAAAAAAATAGCTCATTCCTCTAAGTAATCAAATGCTGTGGTATAGAAAAGGTGCAGCCTGCACTTAGGTTGACCCCCTCACCCGTGGTCGAGTGGGAGATCATCCCAAAGTCTGGCAGGCAGCGAAAAACCTTCCCAGGGGCCCCTCGTAGGGCCTGCCCGGTTCATTTGACGAACAGGTTTCGGGCGTTATCTGTGGCTGACGATGTCTCTAAGCCGGATGCAGTCGTCCATCCTGTTCCAGAGGAAGCTTCTCGGCCCGCAAGGTCTGGGCATTCACATTGGGTGGGTTTGTTGGTAGTTGGGAGCTCCAATGTTAGGTGCGTCATGAGGCCCCTTAGGAACAGGGGAAGGAAGCCAGTGTGCACTTCGTGTGCATCCCGGGGGGGGGGGGGGGAGGGGGGGGGAGGGGCGTCATCATTTCGCATGTGGAAAGGGTGCATCCGGATGCAGGGTGCAGCCAACTGCAGGTGGTGACTCATGTCGGTACCAATGACGTGTGTCCCTTTGGATCGGAGGAGATTATCTCTGCTTTCGGACGGCTAGCGGAAATAGTAAAGACTGCCAGTCTTGTTTCCGAGATTAAGGGGGAACTCACCATCTACAGCATCGTCGATAGAACCGACTGTGGTCCTTTGGTGTGGACTGTCTGAATCAGAGGCTCAGGCGGTTCTGTGATCGTGTAGGCTGGAGATTACTTGACTTGCTCCATCAGGTGGTGGGTTTCCGGTTTCCACTGAATAGGTCCGAGTTCGCCACACACAGGAGGCGCCTACACGGGTAGCGTGGGCTGTATGGAAGGCATTGGGCGGTTTTTTAGGATAGAGGGTCTCAGGGAACCATAGAAAGGGCGTCCGTGTAAAATGGGGCAGGTAAAACACAGTAAGGTAGTTGTAGAAACGATCGGTATTGTTGTTGTAAATTGTCGTAGGTGTGTTGGGAAAGAACCAGAGCTTCAAGCTGTAATAGAAAGCACTGAAGCACAAATAGTTATAGCTATAGAAAGCTGGCTAAAGCCGGAAATAAGTTAAGCCGAAATTTTTCAAACGATCTAACAGTGTTCTGAAAAGATAGATTAAATAGGTGGTGGAGTATTTATTGCTAGCAGAAGTAGTTTGCCTTATAATGAAATTGAAATAGATAATTCCTGCGAAATAGTATGGGTACAGGCTATGCCTGACAATCGGACTAATCGTTTTACCGACCCCCCCATTCAGAAGATACAGTTGCTGAGTAGTTCAAAGAAAATTTGAGTCTCGTTTCACATAGGTACCCCACTCATACGATTATAGTCGGTGGTGACTTCAATCTACCCACGATATGCTGGAGAAATTATACTTTTAAAGGCGGCGGAAGGCATAAAACGTCATCCAAAATTGTATTGAATGCTCTCTCATAAAATTATTTTGAACAGTTACTTCATGAGCCCACTCGAAGAGTAAATGGTTGACCTCTTAGCAACAAATAATCCTGGACAAATAGGGAGTATCATGACGAATACAGGGATTAGATTCTACAAGGCAGTTGCTGCTAGGCTGAATACCGTAACACGCACAACCATTAAAAAGAAACGCAAAGTACATCTATTTAAAAAAGCTGATAAAAATGCTCTTAACGCCTTTTTAAGAGACACCTTTCACTCTTCTGATCTGAGTATGTAAGCGTAGAAAAGTTGTGGGATGATTTCAAACAGATAGTATCGACAGCAGTTGAGAGATATACACACCACATAAATTAATAAGTCATGGTACTGATCACTCATGGTACACAAATCGAGTCAGATCGCTGTTGCAGAAGCAGCGAAAAGTGCATGCCAAATTTAAAAGAACGCAAAATCCCCAAGACTGGCACAGTTTTGCAGAAGTTCGAAATATAGCGCGTATTTCAATGCAAGATGCTTTCAATAATTTCCACAACGAAATTCTGTCTCGAAATCTGGCAGAAAACCCAAAGAGATTCTGGTCATACATAAAGCACACCAGTGGCAAGACGCAGTCAATACCTTCACTGCGCGGTAACAACGGTGAAGTCACTGATGGCACCGCCACTAAAGCAGAGTTATTAAACACGGTTTTCCGAAACTCCTTCACCAAAGAAGACGAAGTAAATATTCCTGAATGCAAATCAAGAACAACTGCAAAGATGAGCAAACATAGAAGTAGATATCCTGGGTGTAGCAAAGCAGCTTAAATCACTTAATAAAGGCAAGGCTTCCTGTCCACAATGTATGACAGTCAGGTTCCTCTGAGTGTATGCTGATACTATAGCTCCATATTTAGCAATTATATACAACCGCTCGCACACAGAACGATCCGTACCTACATACTGGAAAATTGCTCAAGTCACACCAATACCCAAAAAGGGAAGTAGGAGTAATTATCCGAATTACAGGTCCATATCACTAACGTCCAAATCCAGCAACTTTCACACGCTGCGTCACATCAGCAGCATGTGAAAGTCCCTATGCCGTAAAATGAAACTTTTTGCAATTGTTTTATGCGTTCGGATACGGAGTATGGCGCGAGAATATTTTTAACAATCACTGTAGCTTTGGTCCTAGCTATAGACTGCTTTGCGTTGACTTTGGCGGCAGGATACATTGTGGCATTCAGCTTTACGGTATAATCAATAGAACCGAAGGATTGATAATGTTTGACAACTTTATAAACTGTTGTTAGTCCTGCAGTAAAATGGTTCAAATGGCTCTGAGCACTATGCGACTTAACTTCTGAGGTCATCAGTCGCCTAGAACTTAGAACTAATTAAACCTAACTAACCTAAGGACATCACACACATCCATGCCCGAGGCAGGATTCGAACCTGCGACCGTAGCGGTCACGCGGTTCCAGACTGAAGCGCCTTTAACCGCACGGCCACACCGGCCGGCAGTCCTGCAGTAGCTACGAGCAATTCTTCCTGAGTATTTTCTTTAGTCATGAATGTAGAAATAGTCTTTGATGTCTATGCTACCTTGAATCTCTTTGTATGACTCTTGGTAGAAATGTGATGCCTCACATCTGCCTTACCTCCGTGAGTCACTGAGATGAAACAGCTACAGAATCACACAACTCTTTCTCATACGTACATCCTTTCTTGACAAAGCCACTCTTTTGTGCAATCACCCGAAAAGTGACACTTCCTCTTTTCATCCTTAGGCATTTTCGTAAGATATGATAAGGTAAGTTTATTAGAGGGTATACAGTCGACTTACGTTATTGAAACAAACATCACTATACACTTCATGCCTCATATACTCGCAGTAAGCACTTCAAACTTTAGTAACTTGCACTTGTTGTTCGTATTACGTTTAGAAAGAATCGTCTTAATCAGATCGCTATTCAAGCGGGAAATGCCCGATTCTTCCGCGTGGCCTTGCTTCAGTAGTTCCAGCCCGTGTCTGGTATTTTCTCAAATGATGGCGCTATATCTAGAAGGATCTTCCATCGTCTATAGAGGACGCGAACATGCAATGCCATCTGTGATACGACCTTATCAACACAAACTTGTTGCCATAAATAAAACTAACTGAGGCTGCATTGACATCCGGCGCTAACAGATGGCGTTAATTCAGCACTTGAGCCAAGCTCGTAACAGTATTTTGCAAAATCGGAACAAGATTGGGGCTTGAAAAAAACATTGTTCAAAAATTTGTCGAGAGACGGGCATTAAATCGTAGGCTGAAGTTAAGGAGTGATTTGCCAATAGATAGATGTGAACGGTCTTCTATTGAAGGTTATTCATTTGTGTATACCGTATTTTACTGACTGTATACGTTACACACTATAAGACGTACCTTAGTTTTTAAGCAGTTTTTTTTAAATAACATTTTTACCATTTTTTATTATTGCATTACAAAGCCAGACTAAAAAAAATCTTAGTTTACAAAATCGAACTGGTCTTTAAAATCCCTGAAAATCGTCATCTGAACCTTCCTTTTTCTTCTTCTTCTTCTTCCTCTTAGTCGTCATCGTTGTCCTCTTCATAAAAAATATGCTCTTCACTGCCATCGAGAGCGTTACCTATTCCGCACTTGTTGAAAGATTTAACAATAATCTCTTCTCTCACTCTAGACCAGGACTGTTTTATCCACAGACACCCTTGTTTAATTGTAGGTCGTTTTAAAGCTCCCTTCAGCAAGAATTCACGTTGGGTTTCACCCATCATCTATTTGTTCCATTCCTCTCTTATACACACGTCAAACAGTTTGTTTATCGAGATATCAAAAGGTTGCAATTGTGAAGTAAGTCCTCCCGGAATTACAGCAAGCTCTATATTTCCTTGTCTCTATTCTGTCACAGAACTTTTCAAATGACCAGTAAATTGATCTAGCACAACAAGTGAATTATTCTCCAATAAAACATCTCTCCTTCTCTCCCACACTTCGTTAATCCATAATTTCACACCAACATCGTCCATCAAACCCTAATTATGTACGTGAACAATAACACCTGACGGTATTGCAGACTGTTTGGGCATTGTTTCGGGCTTGAAAATGATCGTTGAATTAAATTTAGTAGCGTCAGCACAACAAGAAAGGACAACAATGTTATGCCTTTTTGCATGTCCACTTGTTTTTGTAGTTATAGTTTTAGCACCTTTCATGGCAACAGTTCTGTTGTATTGTATTGTATGTTAACCGGGAGCCTAGAAACGACGGAGAGGTTCCGTCCCCGCCGCAGCCGCAGTGGTCCACAACGACTACCGCAGTGCACTTCACCCCTCCGCCGCCCCACATCGAACCACTCTTTCAGGGTTATAGTGCGGTACGGACCCCGGTGGAGTGGACCCTCCCTCCCCCCCCCCCCCCCCCCCCCCTCTCCCAGGTAACGTCTGTGAGACGAGTGTAATCTCTATGTTTGCGTGGTAGAGTAATTATGGTGTACGCGTACGTGGAGAACTTGTTTGCGCAACAATCGCCGACACAGTGTACCTGAGGTGGAATAAGGGGAACCAACCCGCATTCGCCGAGGCAGATGGAAAACCGCCTAAAAACCATCCACAGACTGGACGGCTCACCGGACCTCGACACAAGTCCGCCGGGCGGATTTGTGCCGGGGACCAGGCGCTCCTTCACAATCCGGAAAGCCGTGCGTTAGACCAAACGGCTAACCGGGCGGGCAACTGTTCTGTTACTCACCACATCAAATGTCAGAGGAATGTCGTCCATACTCGCTATTTGGCTTAGTTCCACATTGGTTTTCTTTCATACTCTTATGACATTTTCGGAGATAATTTGATTTTGGTTCGCATGCTAAGTCCATGACGTTTCACAAACCTGTAGCATCAGTCAACTCCATCCTTAAAGTCGGTTAAGTTCCACTGCAGCGCCAGCTTAAGCGCATGTATTTGACTCATTTTCGTATTAATTCCGGTGTTATTTTGACGGTGTCGTTGAATCCAATTCATACCTCATCTTCTGGTTTGGCCATTTTGCATTCAGTCATCTATTTACACATATAGTCTTCCTCATTTTTTCTTCTTTACTTGCCCGCCTATCGTGAATGGTTTTTTCTGTTGGAGGAGGTCCTAAATGCCGCTCAGCTGCTCTGTTTCCATGTTCTCCTGCATATGCTGTTACTTTCAATTTTTTTCCATTGCGAAACTACCTACTAACAAAAATATTGTACTGTTACCGATAACACAAATCACTTTCAGTTCAAGTTCACTGGCACCGTAGACTGCAATGACGCATCGTAGGCTAGACAGTGTTCTGGGTTTGTGATGGCGGGGCGGGAGGGAGACAGTGTTAGCGAGCTGCTGAGAATTCTTTCGGGTTGTATGGCCGTGGTCCATGGAACTCTTCCATCCCTGACGTTTCGTCCAAAGCTACGTTGGACGCCTTCGGAGGTGCTCCTGGTTGTGCTGAGTCTTACCAGTCGGCAAGACCCAGCACAACCAGGAGCGCCTCCGAAGTTGGACGAAACAACGGGGATAGAAGAGTTCCATGGACCACTGCCATACAACCCGAAAGAATTCTCAGCAGCTGAAACACCCGGTCGTGAAAGCCTTCATTGTACGAGTGTTAGCAAGCTTGTGAATCATTGTAAGTCATGTTCGACGCATCGGTGCACTGTTGGGGCCAGTTGAGTCGAACGTTGCTTCATAGAGATAGGTTTCCCGAGGCATCGAATATATAGCCCTTTTTAAGAGTGGGGGGAATTTTAAATCAAGCACTGGACACTTTTATATTGATTCATAGTATAAGACGAACCTCATTTTGGAGACAATTTTTCGAAGAAAAAATGTGTGTCTTATAGTCCGTAAAATACGGCAAATGTTAACGAATTGAAAAAGCTCGTGGTATGTCGGTCTCGAAAAGGTATTTGTGGAAAACTATTTAATGTTAAATCGATTATCTTCCTTTGTTTCTGTCCAGGATACGAACATCAAGCCTTCGCTTTACGTGACCATCAATATTCGTTACAGTTCGCCACTGATTATAAGAGGGAATGTTTCCACCCTTGCCTCAAAAGTAAAATGTAAACGTAATCACCACTGAGGGAGTAAGCCTCGGGCCTGTCCCGACTGGCCAGTTACATTCCTACAAGGCAGTACGAGGAGCGGTCTGTCATCTTGAGACGAGTGATCAGCATGTCGCTGGGCCCTCGAGCAGTTATGGCCAGTAGATGAGTCTTGCTAGTGCCGCTGCTCCCTCTTGACTTAAGTAGCTGGCCACACGAAAGCGAGTAAATCCCGTTCGAGACCTGCCTACCTCAGAAAAAAATGTGAGGGGTACCGGAAATCGAACCCACATCCTTCAGCACCTAAGGCAGCATCGCTAACGATTTTCTTTTCCCCTCGTTCTCCTATCTTTTTCTTCGTCGATTTGTCGTCTTCGGATCAATGAGGATGTCTCTTGACATTTCTCAAATTCAGTCGGTGAGAAACGTCACTCACTTTTTTTTATTACGGAGGGTGGCCAATTTCCTCAGCGAACATGCAGACCTACCGTTAGCCATGAAGGCGAGCAAGGAAAATGTCTTAATGCTAAAACCGTACGGTGCTATGCGGTAAATATTTTTCGCCTGAATGTTTTGACACAGAGGCCTGTGATCTCGAAAGAAAACTAAAGCAAGATGTTGCGCCACCTATATTTTTATTTTACTTCGCATTTAGCACGTAAGAAATAGAAAGATAAAGCCACAAGCTCAGAGAACTAGGTCGCTAATTGTCGTCTGCATCATATAGCGATGTATATGTTCCATTTGCAGCTTTTTTATTTTACACTTGTAATTTGCTGCTACTAAGAGCAGAGCGGGCTGTTTAAGATCCGTTCCGTTACAAAACTGCACTTCTAAATGTGGCTGTAAGAGAGGCAGATGCACTTCGAACTAGGAATGTGTAATGAGTGGCAGGGCGTTTGCAGTGCCGGTGCAAATGGTTCAAATGGCTCTGAGCACTATCCGATTTAACTTCTGAGGTCATCAGTCGCCTAGAACTTTGAACTAATTAAACCTAACTAACCTATGGACATCACACACATCCATGCCCGAGGCAGGATTCGAACCTGCGACCGTAGCGGTCGCTCGGCTCCAGACTGTAGCGCCTAGAACCGCTCGGCCACCCCGGCCGGCCTAGAGTGCCGGCTTTCGCCCTGAAACCGAGGGAAGCTTCCCGAAAACCGTGGTCGGAACCGGAGGAGCATCGGCCCTATTTTAATTTATTTTTGGGACAATTTTGTGCATTATCCCAGACAAAAAACCACTTTGTGTATGTGTCTGTTTGTGTGTTTATCCCTGAATCTGTACCGAGATGACACTATAGAAATTATTAAGCACAATCGATTAACGTACTTTCATTCGTTTCGAAACTGCATACGATAGATGACTGGTTTAGTGAGTATAAACATCTACGAAAATTGCAATGTCCTGTTGTTACTGAATGAGAGCTGCTATTATCAGAGAATTAATAGTCAAGATCTATTGAGAGAAAAATTTCCATTGCAGAATGCGGGTATTTACCCACCTAGCAGCACTTTTTTTTTTTTTTTAATATTTGCGAATATGTCTGACGTTGTCAGAATACGAGAAAGCGATCGTAAGCAAATAATCAAACATAAAATTAAAAAATTTTAAAAACTGTCTATACAACTTTTTAAAACTTTCAAAATCGTATTTAACATTAAATTTTTTTTACAAAGCGATGACCAGTTTTGGTAGGTTAACTACCATCTTCAGATCTGAGAACAGACTAATCAAAAGAAATATTGTCTTAAGTAACAACGTTACGTAAAAATTGCTGTTGACTTACTTTTAATTTTTTTTAATTTACAGGAAATTAAGATACCACACGTAGTGTTATAAATGCACTCGCAGTGTGCTAAGTCCGTTGCATCGTCCATAGCATTCTTATTTTACATCTTCAGGTAAAATATGCAATGTGCAGCCTAAAATGAACTAAGGAAAAATACATCGTGTACTGGCAAACAAATAAGGAGAAGAAATAATTCTTTAGAGAAAAGACTATTTCGTTGAACATACCACGCTATCTGTGACGTACGTAATTGAAACAAAAATCCTGTAGAGTGTGTCAATTTTTTTATGTATTGACGCCTCAAGTAATTACACTCTACATCTACATCTACATCTACATGATTACTGTGCAATTCACATTTAAGTGCTTGGCAGAGGGTTGATCGAACCACAATCATACTATCTCTCTACCATTCCACTCCCGAACAGCGCGCGGCAAAAACGAACACCTAAACCTTTCTGTTCGAGCTCTGATTTCTCTTATTTTATTTTGATGATCACTCCTATCTATGTAGGTTGGGCTCAACAAAATATCTTCGCATTCGGAAGAGAAAGTTGGTGACTGAAATTTAGTAAATAGATCTCGCCGCGACGAAAAACGTCTTTGCTTTAATGACTTCCATCCCAACTCGCGTATCATATCTGCCACACTCTCTCCCCTATTACGTGATAATACAAAACGAGCTGCCCTTTTTTGCACCCTTTCGATGTCCTCCGTCAATCCCACCTGGTAAGGATCCCACTCCGCGCGGCAATATTCTAACAGAGGACGAACGAGTGTAGCGTAAGCTGTCTCTTTAGTGGACTTGTTGCATCTTCTAAGTGTCGTGCGAATGAAACGTAACCTTTGGCTCGCCTTCCCCACAATATTATCTATGTGGTCTTTCCAACTGAAGTTGTTCGTAATTTTAACACCGAGGTACTTAGTTGAATTGACAGCCTTGAGAATTGTACTGTTTATCGAGTAATCGAATTGCAACGGATTTCTTTTGGAACTCATATGGATCACCTCACACTTTTCGTTATTTAGCGTCAACTGCCACCTGCCACACCATACCGCAATCTTTTCTAAATCGTTTTGCAACTGATACTGGTCTTCGGATGGCCTTACACGACGTAAATTACAGCATCATCTGCGAACAACTTAAGAGAACTGCTCAGATTGTCACCCAGGTCATTTATATAGATCAGAAACAGCAGAGGCCCGAAGACGCTTCCCTGGGGAACACCTGATATCACTTCAGTTTTACTCGATGATTTGCTGTCTATTACTACGAACTGCGATTTTCCTGACAGGAAATCACGAATCCAGTCGCACAACTGAGACGATACCCCATAGACCCGCAGCTTGATTAGAAGTCGCTTGTGAGGAACGGTGTCAAAAGCTTTCCGGAAATCTAGAAATACGGAATCAACTTGAGATCCCCTGTCGATATCGACCATTGCTTCGTGCGAATAAAGAGCTAGCTGCGTTGCCCAAGAACGATGTTTTCTGCAACCATGCTGATTACGTATCAACAGATCGTTCCCTTCGAGGTGATTCATAATGTTTGAATACAGTATATGCTCCAAAACCCTACTGCAAACCGACGTCAATGATATAGGTCTGTAGTTCGATGGATTACTCCTGCTACCCTTCTTAAACACTGGTGCGACCTGCGCAATTTTCCAATCTGTAGCTACAGATGTCCACAAAAAACAGAACACCTTGAACTACTGGAGATAGGAAGGTCATATTCACGGGACATGTACATTAGTATGTTCTGCAGAAAGAATTAGCATTTGAACCACGTCGGTCCGTCAGTTCAAGGTCAGCATTGACATCGCGGCGCAAAACCGCCTACCGCTAAAATGAGCCTGCGCCTCTCGTCGCTACAAACTCAAGGTACTGGGTCAGTACCACTCGAAAAAACGAGCAGGATGCCTAGCAGACGTGTGCGCGAACATTACCGGCAGGTCTGCGCGTTTGAAAGAGGGCGCATTGTTGGCATGAGAGAATGTGATGCATCCGTCCGGGAAACTGCTGCTCGTGTGGGACGTAGTGTTTCGACAGTGCAGCAGGTGTGTGCAGAACGGTTGACGGAAGGCCGCAGAACACGACGAGATGGGTCGAGTCGCACCACCCAAACCACCCCGTGAGAAGATCGACACCTCAACCGAACTGCATTGGAGGACGGCTCTGGCGCAGCACCGGAGCAGTGTAACACATCGTCAAATTCAAGGGCGGTAGTCCGTTGCCGTTTATTACGGCACGAGGTACGATGTCACTGGGGTTAGAAATGGCTTCAGACAGGGTTTCAGACGAATTCAGGTTCTGTTCGTTTGAAAATGATGGCCGCATTTTGGTTCACTGCAAACAGGGGGAGCGTCATCACAGTGGCTGCATTCGCACAAGACATACAGCGACACCTTGACCTTTTATGGTCTGGGGTGCTATTAGGTATAACCAAAAATCACAGTTGGTTAGTGTCCAAGGCACTGTGATCAGGGTGACCTAAGCGAATGACATCCTGTGACCCATAGCCATACCCTTTCTGCACAACACCCCAGACGCCATTTTCAGCAAGACTGTGCACGACCAATGTTGCTGCACGAGCACACGCCTTCTCGGTGTTACAGGTTGTCAGTCTTTTGCCCTGGGCCGCCAGATCAACAGACTTCCCGCCAATCGATAATGTGTGGGATATGGTAAAACGACGGGTGCAGCGCTGTGACCCAATGCCGACCATCACAGATGAATTTAGGAACCAGGTGAATGCAGCATCGATGGCAATGCCACAGAAAGCCATTCGCGCCTTATGCGCGTCGATGCCATCGCGCGTGGAACAATTTATCAGGGCCCATGGTGGACCGAGGTGACTGAACTGATAATCATTTCTGCAGAACATACTAATGTTCATGTCTTGTGAATATGAACGTCCTATCACTAGTCGTTCAAGATGTTCTGTTTTTTCTGAACATGACTGTATTTCCGTTGTAGTCAATAACGTCAAGCAGAGATTTGCCTATGCAAAGGAAGAAGCAAGTGAGAAATTGTTGCTTTTAGTTAGCAGTGCAAAACAATAATATGTTTATTCGAAATAATAAATATACGCAGTGAAATATGTCATGTAAGCCGTACTTCAAGTCAACAGTAAAACCTAATATATATATACACACTGCCTAACATATCCAGACAGCAAAGACATATATACTCTGGGTGACACGTGACCCCACGTATTCATGTGTTGTGGTCTTCAGTCCAAACACTGTTTTGCTGTAGCTCCCCATGCTACTCTATCCTGTGCAAGTCCCTTCATCTCCGAGTAACTACTGAAACTTACATCCTTTTGAATCTGCTTGGTTTATTCATCTCTTGGTCTCCCTCCACGCTTCCCTCCAGTACTAAATTGGTGATCTCTTGATGCCTCAGAACGTGCCCTACCAAGTGATCACTTCTTCTAGTCAAGTTGCGCCACAAGTTCCTCCTCTCGTCAGTTCTATTCAGTAGCTCCTTATTAGTTACCTGATCTACCCATCTAATCTTCAGCATTCTTCTGTACACTACATTTCAAAAGCTGCTATTCTTTTCTTGTCTAAACCATTTATCGTCCATGTTTCACATCCACACACGACTACATACAATGCAAATACTTTCAGAAAAGTCTTCCTGACACTTAAATTTTCTGCTCCCTTAACTACTTGAATAATTTCTTTTATTTCATTATACATGTCCTCAATCTCCTCCTCATCTCTCGAGCTAGTTGGCATATAAACTTGTACTACTGTGGTAGGTGTGGGCTTCGTATCTATCTTTGCTACAATAATGCGTTGAATATGCTGTTCATAGTGGCTTATCTGCTTTCCTATTTTTTTACTCATTAGTAAACCTACTCCTGCATTATCTCGCATTACCCCTATTTTAATAACCCTGTATTCACCTGACCACAAGTCTTGATCATCCTGCCACCGAACTTCACTTATTAGCACTATATCTAAATTTAACTTATCCATTTTTCTTTTTAAATTTTCTAACCTATCAGCCCAATTAAGGTATCTGAGATTCCACGCTCCGATACGTAGAACGGCAGTTTTGTTTCTTCCAATAGCGACGTCCACCTGAGTAGCCCCAGCCCGGAGATCCGAATGGGGGACTATTTTACCTCCGAAATATTTTACCCAAGACGACGCCATCATCATTGAACCATACAGTAAAGCTACATGCACTCGGGAAAAAATTACGGCTGTAATTTCCCATAGCTTTAAGCCATTCGCAGTACCAGCACAGCAACGCTGTCTTGGTTGATGTTTCAAGGCCAGTTCAATCAATCATCCAGACTGTTGCCCCTGCAACTACTGAAAAGGCTGCTGCCCCTCTTCAGGAACCACGTGTTTGTCAGGCCTCTCAACAGATACCCCTCCGTTGTGGTTGCACCTACGGTACGGCTATCTGTAAAACTGAGGCACGCAAGCCTCCACAGCTACGGCAAGGTCCATGGTTCATGGCGGAGGCACGTACTCATAGTTACAGCAATACTGTACGATGTGTTTACGTTGAAATGGCAAGTTAACAGTTAGAGAAAGTGCTGATAATTGGTGTTGTACAAAAGCGATAAGTGTGGGAAAATATTTTTTTTTCCTTCTTTTTCTTTTTTGAAACAGAAAGTAATTAAATTAAAAATATGTTAATGCATATTGGAAAGGGCAACATTTCTTTCAGTTTCTATGGCCTCATATCGGAAGATGGCAGCTAAGCTACCGAAATTGGTTCAAAAATGGTTCAAATGGCTCTGAGCACTATGGGACTCAGCTGCTGAGGTCATTAGTCCCCTAGAACTTAGAACTAGTTAAACCTAACTAACCTAAGGACATCACAAACATCCATGCCCGAGGCAGGATTCGAACCTGCGACCGTAGCGGTCCTGCGGTTCCAGACTGCAGCGCCTTTAACCGCACGGCCACTTCGGCCGGCCCGAAATTGGTCATCACTTTGTAATACAAAAATTAATGTTAAATGCGAGTAAAATATACAGAAAATTTTGGGAGTTTTAAAAGGTTTTGAAGAAAGTTTTTAAAATTTTTATAATTTGACATTTTATTATTTTTTAAAATTTGTGTTGAGAATTATTGCAGTAAGTGAAGTAGATCCGTGTGGCACGAATGGCTGGAAGACACCGAAGGGTAGGCTCAGCCGCCTAATCGGAAAGATTTTTGCTATCCTTTGCGCCTTTCCTTCGTATGAGAATTGTGTGTGTAAGTGTCGGTGATTGTAATGTATGTTTAGTGTAATGAAGTGCTGTGTTCGTGTTGGAGGTGACGAGAGAAGAGAGAGGGTGAAATTTGATGTCGGTATACAGCCTACTCCTCGCAAAAAGCACCATGGGGCCGCTGAGCTTAACGTCCCCATCCAACGGACGGGTCACCCTCCACCCGTACGCGGGCGGTCACCCATCCAAACACTGGCCACGCCTGACGCTGGCGACGATGTGACCGGAGACGGTGTATCCACCCCGGTAAGGATACCGACGAGAGTTAGTGCAGAAACGTGAGGTTTGCTGGTCCCCAGATCGAAAACTCGTTGTGTGGGGAAGGTTTTGAGGGACCAAAATGTTGTCTTGTCTCTCTCCCTACAACACTTTGCTGAATAAAAATAATTTCTGATGTATTCTGCTTCTTTTCTTAATATTGTTTCAGTGTTGTACTGGGTTCAGTAACAGTCATAATACGTAAACGTCATTTTATGTAAAAGTCGGGCGTGACAGGTTAAAGCTGATCTCACTTTTGGTAACAGATTAACAATAATTTTACATAAATTTTAGAGCAATCGCCGGGAAACGGAAAGCTTCCTTTCAAACTGATGACTTAGCTTGCAGTATTGCTAGTTTCCGCTAAGCCCGACATACAGGTCCAGTCTAGGAATGTAGCTGAAAAGAATAATGAAACCGAGATACTAACAGTAGAACTTAACAACTGCACTATTACCTCCATGTATAAACATCCACGCACTGAAATTAAGGCCAATAAGTTCTGCTCACTTGGCAGTGAAAAGATACATTTCGTGGTTGCGGATTTCAACAGCCACAGCAGTCTCTGGGGGTACCCCGACAACGACAAGAAAAACAACACAAAACCACATTCCAAAACTGAAATCAAAACCGGACAGACACCGACAATGTGGTACTTATCAGCTCAGTTGCAGAGATTGTGAAAAAATATGCACAGGATCGACTAGCAGGACATTTGACACAGGAGATAAAAAACACATCATAGCACTGAAATACAGTACAACGCAATCAAAATTTGCAGACCGTCTAAACCAGGAATACTACAGACCAACCGCTACTGAAAATAACATGAACGTCATAAGAATCAATAAAGACAGACACCTCCTCCCTTTCCATAAAATCTCCACATACACATACACAAAATACAAATACTTGCTCAATGACGAAATAAATATTGGAAACCAGGCACCATATAAAATAACTGAAGAAATCACATTAGAAAGAAAAGGGTCTTTTCCATCCTTCACCCTCTTCCACTCAGCCCCCTCCCCCAAATACGAGCGTTACATGGAGGAGATCGATGTACAGACGAAACGTATTAAAGAGGAAATTTTACCATTATGCATATGGGTTTTTGGTTGGTAGAGGGAAAGATGGACCTAATGTAGAGTAAAGCATTATGTGGAGGAACGTTATAAAGAGATTTCACGTGTAACAATTGATGATATGAAGTACACTGACTGATATATGCTTAATGCATATATTATTAGGGAAAGTGTAACTGTGAATCACGCAAGTGTGAAGTGAACGAAGAAACAAAGGAAAGTAGTACACAGCCTGCAAGCTCAATGGTGACAAACGAACACTAACCGCTAGACGCTCTATTGTATAAGAAGAAACTAAACACCTCCAGAGTGATGCGCATGTGAAAGCAAAACACAGATATGAACACCAATCATAGTGTTCATCAGAGAGAAACTGTGTGTCTTCTGTACGCTGTGTAGCCCGAAAAATCTGGAACAGAAGGGACGATCATGACAGCCAATAAACAACGTGGTCATGGAAACACAGTCTAAATCATACTCAGCAAGCCACCCAATGGCGTGTGGCGTAGATTACATTTTGCACCACTAACTGTGCGAATAGCGCATGGGAAGATGATTATCTGTGAGCCTCTGTATTGGCTCTAATTTCTCGATTTTTTTCCTCATATTCATTAGACGAGACATGTGTAGATGGAAGCAATATGTTGTCCGACTCTTCCCGAAAAGTGCTCTCTCGAAATTTCGATAGTACATTTCTCCGTGATGCACAACGCCTCTCATGTAACGTCTGCCGTCTGTCGTTTGTTGAGCATCTCCATAACGCTCTCGTCCCGACTAAACGATCCCGCGACGAAACGTCTGCTCCTCATTGGATCTTCTCTACTTTTCTGTCAGTCCCATCTGGCAGGGATCCCAGATAGATGAACAATACTCAAGAATGGGTCGAACAAACGCCTGATAAGCCATTTCCCTCGTAGATGATTTACATTTCCTAAAAATTCTTCTTAAGAATCAAGGTCTGGCATCTGCTTTTCCCACTTAAGATCATTCCAGATGGTTACTACTAGATATTTTACGGCAGATACTGTTTCCAGAGGTTTGTCATCAATAGTGTAGCTACAAGTAGTGGATTTCTTTTTCTGTGTATGTAAATCAGATGCCTCCAGACTGGGCTGCGTGCAACGACCAGGTCCAATGCAGGTCCACAAGGATGCCTGAAAAGTGTGTGTAGTGACTACAAACTGCTAAAATATGTAAATAAAACCTATGTATAAACTTCCTGAGAAATGTTGTGATAACAGTAATGTGACTTACTTAAATTAATTAACAACCATCTACTTTGATACAGCTGATGCCAGAATTTAGGTTAATCAAAGAAGAAGAGTAGCAGAGTAACTGTGTTCCTCTTTTTGTTTAACAGAGTTGTGTTCCTTTTTATGTGCTTCATTAGTAATTTTGTTGTTTGAAATGTTTCATGTACCTTGCCACCGGCTGGCAAGTGGCAAGCCATAAGTTTCTACCCTGAGTAACCTACCCAAATGAACTTCAAACCTTGCCTGAAATCCATCCACCTGCCCCAGTTCATTGTATCACACTATATCAATGTACATCCACTTAATGATGTACAAATACTACGAAATATTGTTGTTAAACACAAACTTTTTTGTAATCATTTTGTGTCAAAAATTTCCAATTGTAACATCTTGAAAGAAAAGTTCAAATCAATGTTCGAAAATTTAGTAAAACTCTAAAGTCATGTTTCAAAATGTATGAAAAGGAATAGACCTGTAACGTCACATTTAAACTGTTTCTGTATCTGAAACACACTCTAATTTTTAGGAAAAGTACTCTTTACAATGAAAATGCTGAAATTGTAAAAAAAAGTTAATTAAATGTGAATTTGTAATAGAAAAATTCTGTGCAAGTAAATGTTTCATGAAGCTGAAGGTCTCCTCCTTAATTTTGCCAGGTTTTCCACAGAAACTGCAGCTGAATTGGGAGGCAAATACATACATAAATACTATCCAGGTTTTGTCAGAAGCATCCAGTCTCATGAACAGCCATAATCAGTACAGATACTGAGTCACATAACTCATGAAATATCATCATTGTTGTGATGCTAATGGAAATTTATATCAGAAACTAATAGACTACACTCTGAATGTTTCAGAAAGAAAAATGATCTTTACTGTGTAATATTTATCTCTTTTCAAAATGAACAATAAAATTGAAATGGTACTGATAAAATGTGTCCACAACCACTATAAGAGAACGAAATCTGTTAAATGTCGTAAATAAAACGAAAAATCATAGTAGCAAGCGGATGTAGAATGGTTTGCTCCTCGGCTATCATCAATAATCCAAGCCTCTCGTCATTGGGGGCAAATGTAATATGTCATATGTCTGTTTTAAAATGTATTTAAAATATGTACAAGTGTCCATGTGGCTTGGTAGCAATATCTTTACTTTCAGCAGCTGCCATCCAGAGAAGCTATATCAGTTTTCAATGTAGGGGTTTTGTGCATCCACTCACTAGTTCTTTATGTATTATAAAATTAATTGTAAATCGGCTTGAGAGCCCTCTTCTTCTTGGCTTCTGCCCACTTCTTCTTCCTGAGTTAGTCTTGCCAACTTCCTCTTCATAACTGATGAATGTAGTTGCTCAGGTATGATATACAGAAGTGACAGTAAAAAGTGTTATCTTAAATGTGTGTTCTTCTTTAGTAATATGCAGTTGAACCACGACTTTTATCTAAAGGACTGAACTTGACATCACCTTCTGTGACATATGAAATTTAGCAAATATCCTTCGGCTATTCAAATATAATTCATTTAAGGAGCCTTCAGCTCTATTTGCACATATATTTACTATGTTCTCAGCTTCAAGTTCTTATCTGCTGTGCAGAATTGCTAATGAAGTTCACAACACAAATTAGAGCCTACCTTCCTTTACAAAGTCTGATAACCAAAGTTTATAAGTATTATTACAAAATTTAGCTTTATTATCACCATGCAGGGCTGGCGAGGTGGTGTAATGCAATAATGTGAAATAGTGCCTAAGAATTTTTCTAAAGTTGTTTTTCTTGTAAGCTTGTCTCCTTTTAAAGAACCAAGACTTTTATATACTTACAATCTCTCACAGTATGAATTAGGTTTTTTTATTGAACTAATGAGATTTATGAAGGGAATGGGTGAACCAGAAGGGTCTTCACCAAAATTTCTTCAGGTGACCACATTTCCACAGATCACTTCTGCATTGAGTTTACTTAAAGTAGTTTCAGGGAAACTAATTATAATGTCCACAACTGATTATGTGATGTAATGTTTGTAAGCACTGTCTTACAGGAACCCAAATGACATCATGTGGAATGCAATAGTACTGTTTTATAAAATGGCACTCGCATCTATGTAACACACACATGTAAATTGTGATCTTTTTTGCTTTTTGTGTCATATCTTATATGTGAGTGTGTAGTAAAAGAGACAGAGTGGACACACTTTCAGGTGCATAATGTTACATTTTAAATTCTGACCATAAACTGGTTTACAAGCAATTAACACTTCTGTATACATTGTTACATGAGTTTAGTAACCACTACTTTTCATATACCATAGTTGTTTGAATAAATGAAGGGTACACCTATTGAGAACTGAGTTGATCAGAAATGTTAAATATTGATCATAAAATTTGTTACAGTTCTTACATGGCAGTAAGGACAGAGCAAGTACAAAGAAGACCAATGCTATCACTATGATCAACAATGGCTGGCAGAATTTGACACACTTTAGTTCACATTATTGAATGCACTGGACAGCATTTCTTAAACTTGCTAGTCCAGCCAGATATGAGCCTCTTAGTGAGATAGTGAGTGTACTTTTATCTACCATGGACTCATGGTCAATGACTGATGATGTGTCAGACACCAAACTTAGTAGCTCTGAACCAAACACTAATCATTGTGATGAGATAAAACTATGTATTTTTATTGGGCTTGAGCCCACATGCATAGTGCTCTTCCAATTTAGAGGCAATTAAGTACTGTAAATGGATCAATTCAAATAATTAACTTGCCACTGGTTCCTCTCAACTCCCACCAAATCCCACAGTCACTCTCACGCAGTACTGCCCCCTGAAAAAAGGGACAGCTGATTCGGTCAAATAGAAGTGTTGCATCTGAATGAAATATCTTGCTCTTTTACTGTAACAAACACAAATCATCAATTGTCCAACACAGGAAATGCCCCCAGTAAGAGTAAAAGACGGTATTGTATCTTTTTATGAATGTGAAATAAAATGTGAAAGTAAAAATTTTTACCAGTGATTAGATTCGTCATAAGTAAAGGCCAGCACAGATAAATGAAATTCTATCTACATACACAAGTCCCTTATCCACTTTTGCATCTGTGAGTGTTGTATCCAGATCCACAAGTATTAAAATTCCATAAGGCGGAATTCTGATTGCAGGCTTGCCCTTGGCTTGAATTTTCGTATGCTGAAGTCGGACTTCGTAATTTGCATACCTCTGACTCAGGCAACGGTTCCCAACCTTTCTGAGATCGTTACCTCTGAGTGCAATCAGATATTAGCTAGTCAACCTTCCCCAAGATCATCAACATTAGCATATAGCTAACTGCAGAATGAAAAATAATGTTCCTTGAGCACTGTTATTTTTAAGAGGATGGAAGGTGAATGATATTTAGTTTCTGTAGGGTTTTTAATTGAAGTAGAAACTAATGAGTTGACTGTTATTGCTTTTTCTAAAAAAAATTTTTTTACATAATGGTGAAGCAATTCATCTATAAAGCTTTCTCAGAAAAGAAAGCTGACTCTCTACATTGAGGGTAAACACTTCTTACAAAACATACTTCCCTTGCACCTCTCCTCTTCCTAGTGACACTGTCTTCACCCCCATCCTGCACTTCCATTTACAGTCAACCAAATTAAAATTTATGCACAATACTTACCATTCATAAATAATTTGATGTAGGGGCTCCTTATTTCTGAACCAGTAGAAATTCAAATATTTCAAGCTGCAGTGCTTTGTATATGACTGCTGCCACTGCTGCTGCTATTACTACTATTACTACTAATAACAATAACAATAATAACAAAGATAATGATACTGTGTGGGATTTGCAGTGGTGTAGTAGTCATTACATAGTTACTGTTTTGTTTGTGTTTTCAATTAGTTTGTTTATTTATTGTGAAGAGAATAATGTAGTTCTTCCTGGTGCATTGTGGAAACTATCAACATTGCGAAGAAGGCATTTTCAGGAGACATTTAAACAAATCTGACGTAAATGTCTCAGTTTTGCTGTCATAGGTACATTATGCATATGTATGTCTATGGTGTATGTTTGTAGTGGGGTGGACCATGTTAGGGAGATGGTGATGATTTGTTCCTTTTACACAACATAACCTCCACCACGTTGTGTTGTGCCCTGATGCTAGTTTTGAAACAGAAACTAATTATTGATAGCTTATGTTATCAGTTTTACAGTCTTACAAAACTGTGATAATAGTAAAGATCGTTACAAAATAATTTAGTTTTGGGACCAAGACACAATCGAAACCTTATGCTTTTAACCCTCAGAAAATTTCGTTTTCTCCTCATAGGGTATTTACCAGATTGGAAATCACTGAACTAAAAACATAGAGATCAGTCATGATCACACTTTAGTACTACATAGTCTGTCATACTCTTGACACATTGCTTAAGTTACAACTTTTGGTCATAATTATTGGAAGGAATGGTTGATAATAATGTCTTAACTAGTAATAATTATTATCTATGGTTTGAAATATAAATAGACGAAAATCATAATACCGACACAGTCCTTTAGCTCTTGACCATGCATATGTAATCTTTGAACCTGTGCAGACCTATAGTCACAAGAAACTCGCAATTTTCCAAAGCTGCTTCCACAATATTCTATTTCGGGTTTGGTATTTGCTTTTTAAATTGTTCTTAATGCAAAAATAAGCAGAAGGAAACCATGTACTGATTAGACAGATTTTGTTAAAAAAAGTATTTCTCCTTAGGATCAAATAAATGATACACCAAAATCGTTCACACCTGTGGTTTACAAAGCTCCAGAGATGGAGATAATCTTTATTCTCACAGACAATCTATTTCTATTTGAGCTTTTTTGTAACCAGTAAAAGCAAATGAAGGACTTTGTATCCCTCTTAGCAAAGAACTGTCGACAAGAAAATAAGAATATGGTCAAGATGATGAGCCACTTCTCGTTCACCTGTCCACAAGAAACTGCTACAGTTGTGTTTGGGGCTGGGACCCTTGTGCAACTGCCTCCACCACCAATTCGTTGACCTGTAAAAACAATTACATACATCAGCTGATAGAAAAAATCTTTTCACAGACTGTTGATGAAAGTAATTGTTTACATGACTAGTTTCGTACCATTTTCAAATGTGACATGGAAAGAAGTGTGTTGTAAGTCTCATGAATATGTTGTTAGACAACATAATCATTAAAATAATTAAGAGCCACATAGAATAATGTTATTGAATTTTAATCAAGCAATGGAACTAGCTGGCTCTAGATGTCAATATAGTGCAATGAATAATTTACAAATAGTGAAGGAGCTTTAGAATAGAATATAGCTTTCATGAACAAGTGGGGTGAATGGAATGGAGAGGAAGTGGGGTGGGAAATAGATAGGAAGGAAATAAATCTTCAAGCTACACAGGCCATTGTGTCTATACAATGGCGAGAGTTGAAACAGCCAATGAAGAAATACAAACATTTTAGGTTAGGTTTTACTGTGACTGTTATTGACATTAAATGGAACAACAAGTTTACTGTTACCAGTCACTGTTTATTTACATCCATGATGCGTTTCAAAGGTTTAAACTTGCATCATTAAGTGGATTTACATTTGTTGGTATGACAGTGTGAGTGTGTTGTGTTACAATTTTTTGGAGGAACTTGTAGCACAGTCTAGTGGGAGAAACAAAACACTATTTCAGAACACGATTTTAGGTTTCTTTTGACAAAAAACTAGGTGTGCATCTAACAGTAAAAATAAAATAAGTAAAATAGAGTACCTCCAGTGGTCACAGGAAAACTATCTCGTGCAAGGATCATATAGCAGAGGAGAAACATTATCACAAAGCACAAAGAATATACATCATAAGAACATTATTACAGAATAAATTTTAAAGGATTTTGGAGATCCTAGTTTTCAGGTGTTGAATAAATATGTTGGAATAAATATTTGATGTGGTATATAAATCAGATTTTGTCAGGTTAACATAGCTTGACCTTCATATCCATTTATATAACCAGGTGACATGTTACAACCTTTAAGTACAACAATTATGTTGGCTACAATGGTAAATTATACACAAATAACAATTCTGATCAGGAATCACAGATAGAAATTAAAGGCTGGATGTAGAGCAAGAGGAAGACAAAGAGAAAGTGTGTGTGTGTGTGTGTGTGTGTGTGTGTGTGTGTGTGTGTGTGTGAGAGAGAGAGAGAGAGAGAGAGAGAGAGAGAGAGAGAGAGGATGGAGGGAGTGATTGGACGAGAGCAAACTTTCCAAAGCAGAGGTTCTTAGGATTATGTCTGTTACATGTAATAACTACCTAAAGGTTGGGGTACTACATTGGTTAATGCTTTAAAATATGCATATGGATGTACAGTTTGTGCCATTAGTTGATGTGCATATAGTTTCAAGCTGTCAGGGGGTACAAGCTGTTGGTGTGATGATGTATTTGTAAATGAGATGAGTCCCTTGGTCATTTGGGGGATGTCATTGTAACATAACTAAGTATTTATGGTAAATATTAAGGTGTGTGTGTGTGTGTGTGTGTGTGTGTGTGTGTGTGTGTTTGTGTGCATGTGTTTGTTTGTGTGTATGTGCATTGCAAATTTAATTATATAGGCAGTTGCTGAAAACAGAGATGGTACTAATGTAAATATTGTCATTTTTGTCATTTAAGATGAATTCAGGTTCTTTTCTTTGGTATATGCATATTTGGAGTGTTTCAAGGACATCCAGTTTCTGTCTTTAGGTTGGATGTGTAGGATGCTGACACTTGTGTTGTTGACATGGAGTTTTGTTTCAGCATCCTACACATCCAACCTAAAGTTCATCCAGTAGTTCATTTTCAATTATATAAACACTGTTTCTCATAGATATTTGACTGGCTATACTAGCACTGTCAGTTGCACAACAGAGATTATTACATTTATATACCTTATGTACTGTACAATTGTACCCTTCTGTACATTAAGGGTTATCTGTCAGTTTTGTGCAATGCTGCTAAATTTTCATGATCGAGCTACACTACCTGGCAAATAATGTGAAGCACCCAAAGGTATGGTTGGATGTCAGTGGAACATCATACAGGTACACACATTTGATGGCTATGTAAATGATTGGGGTTGCATATCTCTGTGGCTGACGGAAAGGCCGCCACGGAGCTTTAGTGTCCTCTGTTACCAGATCTATAGAATATATAAGGGGAGTGAACAGTGTCAGATATTGAATGTTGTTCACTGTGGAGGACATGGAAATGACGTGTACACCTGTGAGATAGCATTATCGGCACCTGACAGAGTTTGAAAGAGGCCTCGCTGTGGGTCTCTGTTTGGACCGCTGTTTAAATAGTGCAATATAGAGATTTGTACGTCATTCAGATGAGACAGTGACCTGATGTAGGACCGTATGAGAATGTGAGGACATGCATGCTCGTTGTCAAGCTTCCAGTCAACCACTTCTGACCACCACAAGAGGGCACAACCATATAGTGCACCAAGCACATCGATGCCACTTCATGTCTGCTCCTGCCATCCATACAACTTTCTGTGTATACATGCACCACTGGCCGATGAATAGCAAAAGCCAGACTAGGGAACCAGCATTCCATGCATAGGCTGCTGTTATCATCACATCACAAATGGCTGCATCTCGAGCGGTGTACAGTGATAAATCATAGGTGCTACCCAGGATGACTATCATTGGTGAGTACGGTGGCGACCTAGGGAGAGTTCCCATGCTTCCAATGTTTTCGAGACAGTGGTGTTATTCCTGGCACCATGTTGTAGGGTGACAACTGGTAGTGAATGGGGGAACTGGCTGGCACAATGGTATGCCACATACATCCTCCATCCTCACATGTTGTCCCTCGTGGGACAGTACCATGGTACCATTTTTAAAAAAACAGTACTCGTCCCCACATGCCACATGACTCTATGACTGTGTGTTTGCTGTTGAGCTACTCCCATCGCTAGCAGGATGCCCAGATCTGTCCCCAATAGAAGATGTGCAGGAACTGCTCAGACAATCACTCCATCCCAGGGCGAGTATCCAGGGTATCAAGGACCAGCTACAGCAGCTGCGGGCCAGCTTGCCTCAAGAGAGGACACAATGGCTGTATGACGCCCTTCCCAACTGAATCAGTGTGTCCATCCATGTCAGAGGGTATGCAGTATCATACTGATAAGTAGGCTCATGCTGCTAAGTTCTTTGTAAGTCTGACTCGGTTTTATAACCACTGAAACAGCATTACATATGCTCTCAGTCTTGTGAAATTTCTTTTCATTTCCTGCTCCCCTTCTGAGTGCTTCGGCGTTTTTGTGAGGGGGTGTATATATTACTACAGTTTCTGTTGTAAACCTTTACGACAGATGAACAGGCCACCTTAGATGCAAATGAAAGTATCTATTAAGTCATTCATATCATCATCAACACTGTAATTATAGTCGGCGGTTTGACTTACATGGCTCAGTATGAGCCTCCTCTACAATCTTCTGTACATTTCAAGCACCAACTGTATGTATCTGTGCAGCTCCTGTTTAATTCCTAACGCCCTTGCCCACCTTTTTTTAAGCAATCATCTCAGTCTTTACTTCTTTCCTGGAATCCAGCAGATCTACCACACGTTCACCTGGCTACATCTTCCGTTCGTTTCTATTTAATTTTCATTACAGTCATAATTTCTCTTCTCTGGGCAATTTTTTTGTTTTGCTGTCTCTGGCAGTAACTCACTGAGAAATTGACACTTCTTTGAAAGGTTTTCTTATTAAACATCCATGTTTCACCACATATCTCAGATATATAGAAAACTTTGCTTTGAAAACCATATTTAGTTTTCAAAATGTACTCCAGACAATTTTTTCAATCTATTCATTTATTTCAATTCCATACAGTGGTTGTCTTCAAATCACTTAAATATTAAAACTGAATAGCAGACTATATGTTTTCATTGCCAATTTGCGCTACTTTTGTTTTGCCTGTACATTACTTTAATTGAATTGTAGTTTCAGAAGAGATCTGACCACACTGGAAAATTTTATATTCATTCCATAATAGTAGGGCATAGATGTTGAAATCGTATTTTAAACTATAAGACGTTTCTAGGGGCAGATGTGGCATCTACCCATAATTAATTGGTTATGAACTCCAGATTAAAACTTAGGAAATTACCAAAAAGTAGGAAGTCAAGGACATGAGAGCTGAATAAACAGAACGAGCCAGAGGTTGCTGAGGCTTTCAAAGGAAGCATTAGATAACAAGTGATTGAAACAAAAGAAAGAAATACAGTAGATGACGAAATATTGGCATTGAGAGCCGAAATAGTGAAGCAGCATAGGATAAAATAGGTAGGAAAAAAGCAATTCCTAGAAGAACACACTGGAATCACAAGAGGTGCTGAATTTAATTTATGAAAGGAGAAAACATAAAAATACAATAAATGAAGCAAGCAGAAAGGAACATAGTCACCTAAGAAATCAAATTAACCGAAAATGCAAACTGGGTAAGCAGTAATGGCTAGACAATAAATGCAAGGCTGTAGAAGCGTACAGGATTGGGCAATACACATATATTCTACCTACAGAAAAATTTGAGGGACTTCTGTAGGAAAGACAAGAACTTGTATGAGTATCAGGAGCTTGAAATGCAAGGAAGTGCTAAGCAAAGGAGGGATAGCTGAAAGATAAGAGGAGTGTATAGAGGGGACTACACAAGGGAAATGAACTTAAAGGCAAAGGGAAGAGCAAATTGATGAAGACAACACACTGAGATATGATGCTGCAAAAAGAATTTAACAGTACTCCGAAAGGTCCCTGAAATAGACCACATTTCATCAGAAATATTGACATTTTAAGAATAACAAGCCATTACAGAAATATTCCACATGATGTGCAAGATGTATGATCCAGGTGATATGCCCACAGTCTCAAGAAGAATGTAATAATTTAAATCCCAAAGAAAATCAATTGCTGATAGTTCTGAATAATACAGAACGATCAGCTTAATCACTCATGATTGCAAAATATTAAGATGAGCTGTTTATAGAGGAACAGAAAAACACGTAAAAGCTGACCTCCGTGATCAGTTTGTGTTCTGGAGAAATGCAGAAACATGTATGGCAATACAGACCCTACGACTTACCTTAGAAGATGAGTTGAGGAAAGGGAAATCCACGATTTTAGCACTTACAGACTTACAGAAAGCTTTTGACAATGTTGACTGTAAAATACGAAAAAGCGAAAATACGAGTTTTCCTTTTATTTAACAGTTGGTACAAAATTACTTCACAGAGAGCATTCACCCCATCATCATGGTCCCTAGGAGTTGGGCTGCAACGCCACCAGAGCCGATTTATCGAGGGATGTAGAGAGGTTTTGGGCTTATCAACACTTTGCTATTTGCGAGGGACAATTGTGTGCCACCAATGACTGATTCTACAGCCACTTCAGCCTCCATCTAAAAATTTACGACAGTGAGATTGAGCTGCGACCTCAACTTGATATGAGGGATAATACTGCCACTATATGGAAATTCTTAAGTAGATTTATATTCGGGTATCTAGTGCACTTTGCACAAATTTTGAAATTATTAAAAACAGTAAAATTGCACTAGAAACATGATTTTATTAAAAGATCAGTAAACAATAACAAAAAATAGCCATCTCATGTACATGTATAAAAATTACCAGTTTTATTGATAATTATCATACTTCATAATTTTGGCCTATGTTTTCATGCATTTTTTGAATATTTTCTTATTTTAAAATTTTTTCACTACTTCCTTCGAAAATGTCGTCAAATGGCCAATTGTCCCCTATAACTTTTCAAAAATTTCAAGGAATAGTCATGAAAATTCAAGCAAAAACATAAAAAATACATTTCAAGAAAATAACTTCCAAACTGAAAATTCTATATCAAGAAATTCATTGTAATTACCTTGTTTCTCTCTTCCTTTGTATCTCAAATTAATATTTTTATTTTCAAAAACTAAAAACCTCATTAACTTTTAGTTTCAAAATTTCTTTGACAAAATAATTTAAAATTCATTGTTGAGATCCATACAAATTTTTCCTCCATATTTTGTATTTAGGTAATCTCATCCATTAATGTTACATAAAACATAATAGAGTTTCTTAAACAGTTTCATAATACTGGAACATATTAGTTCAACAAATTTTCTATCTCACTTTTCAGCTGAAATGGACATTAATGTTTTTAGCACACTTTTTAACTCAAATGGACAGTGAAATTAAACGAACTAAATTAACCCTTTTTAAAACATTTTTCAAAATATTCGCTCTTTTTACAAACTTTTTCACCACTTTATCAAGCATTGTCGTATTTTTCTCGAACATTTAACATCTGATTAACCAACTGCTGGACAACACAAATGGACAGGAGTGATAAAAAATGTGGCATCAGGTGTAAATGAGGGTAAATGAAGTAAATAACTGTAAATGAATTAAAAGGAAGTTAAATGAATGAAAAATGAAGGCAAATGATTAAAAACTGTGGGTAAATGAACATAAATGGCTCCTCCACTAAGATAATAAAAATTGACAACAAAATGAGCTACTACACACAATACAAAAAATGAACAACAACATATGGAAAACAAAAAATTGACAACAAAAAAATCATATGACATCAAATGCACATCAAAACGTCATGTACCATCAATAGGACAGCAAAAGTGGACAATAAAGGATTAACAAATGGAGATCAAAACGTTATGCACCATAAAACAAACAGAAAAACAGGGTAACAAAAATAATAACCATCAAAAGGACAACAAAAATTAACACCAAAAATTCATGTGCAATCAAATGGACAATTATTTAAATACAAAGATAAATAAAGGTAAAAGAATAAAAACTGATGTAAATGAAGGAAAATAAATACAAAATTGAAGTAAATGAATAGAAACCTGAAGTAAGTGAGAAAGAATTTTGGTAACTGAACGAAAAATTAAGCAAATGAAACAAAACAGAAGGGGAAAAATGAAAGTTGAGGTAAATAAACGAAATATTGAAGCAAGGAAGATAAATGAACACAATTAAATACAAGATTCATGTATAAGAACAGAAAATTTAGCATTAGAACGTAAGGTAAATGACATAACTAAATGAAAGCTTAAGAAAATCATTGGTAAATGAAGGGAAATTAATGAAAATGAAGGTAAATGACGATAATTTAATAACATGCATATACAAGAAAGGTAAATTATGGTAAAGAAACGTAAATAAATGCAAAATAGGGATAAATAACATAAATGAATGAACATTCAAGTTAAATGTGGTTAAATGAGTGAAAAATTAAGGTAAATGTTGGTAAATCAACCAGAAATTCAAGTAAACTATGCTAAAAAAATGTAAATGAATAAAAAATTAAGCCAAGGAAGGAAGATGTTACAAAACTCAGGGTAATTAATGAAAAATTGTGGTAAATAAGTAAAAAATTGAGGTTAATACATGGGTAATTGAGAATGCAAAGCAGAAGAAAATTATGGTAAAAAAGATAAATTACAGTAAATGATTGTAAATTAATGTAAAATCAATGTAAATGATAGTAAATGAATGTAAATAAATGAAAAATTAAGATAAATGTTGGTAAACCAAAGTAAGTGAACAAAAAAGGAAGGTTAATGAATACAAATTTGATATAAATGACTAAGAAATTGAGATAAATGAGTAATAAGATGACGTAAGTGAATTACAAATTGACATAGAGGAATTAATAACTTAGGCAGATGAATAAAAAAATAAAAACTACATGTATAAAAGGTTAATAAATAAAAATTAAGATAGATGAATGAAAAATGATGCTAAGGTACTGTAAATGAATGTTTCCTTCAGACAACAAAAATTGATACTAATAATAATAGGTTTTTATTTTGTATATATTAAATAGACAACTATTTTGACAACACACAGCAGACCATAAAAATGTACTAAATATAATGTGGTTAATCAAATGAATGAATATAGGAACAAGTTAGACAAAATATGAGTGGTCTGTAATTTATGTGTAAAAAGGGTCAGCTTAACAGATATTATTCAAAGAAAATCTATAATGAAGGTGACATACACAGTTCTTTGGATGGTATTGGACAGGTATAAAAATTGTGCTAAATGAGAGCTAAAAAGCTATAACAGAATATGAGAAAAATTTTGCTAAAATCAGACCAGTTGGTAAGAAATGCTTAAGCTATGATTGTGTTTGTAGATATTATTTTTAAAAATTTGGTAACAAGCAGAATAAATTGAACAACATTGACACTGACAATAATAATGAGAACAGACTTAAAAAGACATACCAAACGTAATTGACAATGAGCTAAACAACAAGAAACTAATAACAACAACAACAATGAAAGTTCGAAAATTTGTTCATTGTGTAAGCATATAAAAAATTTAGAACCTTTTGTAAAAAATCAGGGAATGATACATCAGTTTGTGGATTTTGTAGAAAGTTAAGAAGATCATCAAATATAACTAAATAAAAGTATATTATAAAATTTACACCTCTCCAGATTGGAGAGATTGAAAGGAAACGAAAAATCATCTATATTTACTGATGCAGCAAGTTCACATTCTCATAATTTTATCATCTAAGAAAACTTGGCAATTAATTATGGTAAATGAAGATGAATAATGAAAGAATATAAATTAATGAGAAATTATGTTAAACAAAGGAAACTGAACATAAATTAACTGAAAATAGAAGTAAAACATAGAAAAATAAATACAAATTAATGAAAAATGATGATAAGTGAAGGTAAATGAACATAAATTAATGAGAAATAATGGCAAATGAGGATGAATAAATGTTAATGAAAGAACAAAGAAGGTAAATGAAGGTAAATAAATATATATATATATATATATATATATATATATATATATATATATATATATATATATGTGTGTGTGTGTGTGTGTGTGAGTGTGTGTGTGTGTGTGTGTGTGTGTGTGTGTGTGTGTGAATGAAGTTAAATGGTAGTAAATCAAATAAGTCAATAAAGAATAACCATAAATCAATAAAAAATCAAGGTACAGTGATTGTTGTTGTTGTTGCGGTCTTCAGTCCTGAGACTGGATTGATGCAGCTCTCCATGCTACTCCATCCTGTGCAAGCTTCTTCATCTCCCAGTACTTACGGCAACCTACGTCCTCCTGAATCTGCTTAGTGTATGCATCTCTTGGTCTCCCTCTATGATTTTTACCCTCCACGCTGCCCTCCAATGCTAAATTTGTGATCCCTTGATGCCTCATAACATGTCCTACCAACCGGTCCCTTCTTCTTGTCAAATTGTGCCACAAACTCCTCTTCTCTCCACTTCTATTCAATACCTCCTCATTTGTTATGTGATCTTCCCATCTAATCTTCAGCATTCTTCTGTAACACCACATTTCGAAAGCTTCTATTCTCTTCTTGTCCAAACTATTTATCGCTTTTGTTTCACTTCCGTACATGGCTACACTCCATACAAATACTTTCAGAAACGACTTCCTGACACTTAAATCTATACTCGATGTTAAAAAATTTCTCTTCTTCAGAAACGCTTTTCTTGCCATTGCCAGTCTACATTTTATATCCTCCTGCTTCGACCATCATCAGTTATTTTGCTCCCCAAACAGCAAAACTCATTTGCTACTTTAACCGTCTCATTACATAATCGAATTCCCTCAGCATCACCCGACTTAATTCGACTACATTCCATTATCCTCGTTTTGCTTTTGTTGATGTTCATCTTATATCCTCCTTTCAAGACACTGTCCATTCCATTCAACTGCTCGTCCAAGTCCTTTGACGTCTCTGACAGAATTACAATGTAATCGGCAAACCTCAAAGTTTTTATTTCTTCTCCATGGATTTTAATACCTACTCCGTTTTTTCTTTTTTTTCCTTTACTGATTCCTCAATATACAGATTGAAGAACATCGGGGACAGGCTACAACCCTGTCTCACTCCCTTCCCAACTGCTGCTTCCTTTTCATGTCCCTCGACTTTTATAACTGCCACCTGCTTTCTGTACAAATCGTAAATAGCCTTTCGTTCCCTGTATTTTACCCCTGCCACCTTTAGAATTTGAAAGAGAGTATTCCAGTCAACATTGCCAAAAGCTTTCTCTAAGTCTACAAATGCTAGAAATGTGGGTTTGCCTTTCCTTATTCTTTCTTCTAAGATAAGTCGTAAGGCCAGTATTGCCTCCAATATTTCTACGGAATCCAAACTGATCTTCCTCAAGGTGGGCTTCTACTAGCTTTTCCATTCGTCTGTAACGAATTCGCGTTAGTATTTTGCAGCTGTGGCTTATTATACTGATTGTTCGGTAATTTTCACATATGTCAACACCTGCTTTCTTTGGGATTGGAATTATTATATTCTTCTTGAAGTCTGAGGGTATTTCGCCTGTCTCATACATCTTGCTCAACAGATGGTCGAGTTTTGTCAGGACTGGCTCTCCCAAGGCCGACAGTAGTTCTAATCGAATGTTGTCTACTCTCCGGGGCCTTGTTTCGACTTAGGTCTTTGAGTGCTCTGTCAAACTCAACACGCAGTATTGTATCTCCCGTATCGTCTTCATCTACATTCTCTATCATTTTCAGAATATTGTCCTCAAGTACGTCGCCCTTGTATAGACCCTCTATATCCTCCTTCCACCTTTCTGCTTTCCCTTCTTTGCTTAGAACTGGGTTTCCATCTGAGCTCTTGATATTCATACAAGTGGTTCTCTTTTCTCCAAAGATCTGTTTAATTTTCCTGTAGGCAGTATCCATCTTACCCCTAGTGAGATAAGCCTCTACATCCTTAGATTTGTCCTCTAGCCATCCCTGCTTAGCCATTTTGCACTTCCTGTGGATTTCATTTTAGAGATGTTTGTATTCCTTTTTGCCTGCTTCACTTGCTGCATTTTTGTATTTTCTCCTTTCATCAATTAAATTCAGTATCTCTGGTGTTACCCAAGGATTTCTACTAGCCCTCGTCTTTTTACCTACTTGATCCTCTGCTGCCTTCACTACTTCATCCCTCAAAGCTACCCATTCTTCTTCTACTGTATTTCTTTCCCCCATTCCTGTAACTTATTCCCTTATGCTCTCCCTGAAACTCTCGACAACCTCTGGTTTAATCAGTTTGTCCCGATCCCATCTCCTTAAATTCCCACCTTTTTGCAGTTTCTTCAGTCCACATCTGCCCCTGGAAATGTCTCACAATTTAATACTTGGTTCCTAAATCTCTGTCTTACTATTATATAATCTATTTGATACCTTCTAATGTTTCCAGGATTCTTCCATGTGTACAACCATCTTTTATGATTCTTGAACCAAGTGTTAGCTACGTTTAAGTTATGCTCTGTGCAAAATTCTACCAGAAGGCTTCCTCTTTCATTTTTTTCCCCCAATCCACATTCACCTACTATGTTTCCTTCTCTCCCTTTTCCTACCCTCGAATTCCAGTCACCCATGACTATTTAATTTTCGTCTCCCTTCACTACCTGAATAATTTCTTTTATCTCATCATACATTTCACCAAATTCTTCATCATCTGCAGAGCTAGTTGGCATATAAACTTGAACAATTGTAGTAGGTGTGAGTTTTGTGTCTGTCTTGGCCACAATAATGTGTTCACTATGCTTTTGTAGTAGCTTATCCGTACTCCTATTTTCCTATTTATTATTAAAGCTACTCCTGCATTACCCCTATTTGATTTTGTCTTTATAACGCTGTATTCACCTGACCACAAGTCTTGTTCCTCCTGCCACCGAACTTCACTAATTCCCACTATATCTAACTTTAACCTATCCATTTCCCTTTTTAATTTTTCTAACCTACCTGCCCGATTAAGGGGTCTGACATTCCATGCTCCGATCCGCAGAACGCCAGTTTTCTTTCTCCTGATAAAGATATCCTCTTGAGTAGTCCCCACCCGGAGATCCGAATGGGGGACTATTTTACCTCCGGAATATTTTATCCAAGAGGACGCCATCATCATTTAACCATCCAGTAAAGCTGCATGCCCTCGGGAAAAATTACGGCTTTAGTTTCCCCTTGCTTTCAGTCGTTTGCAGTACTAGCACAGCAAGGCCGTTTTGGTTAAGGTTACAAGGCCAGATCAGTCAATCATCCAGACTGTTGCACCTGCAACTACTGAAAAGGCTGCTGCCCCTCTTCAGGAACAACACGTATGTCTGGCCTCTCAACAGATACTCCTCCGTTGTGGTTGCACCAACGGTACGGCCATCTGTATTGCAGAGGTATGCAAGCCTCCCCACCAATGGCAATGTCCATGGTTCATGGGAGGTAAAGCAATTAAATACAGGAAAATAATGTAAATCTGTAATTTTTAAGGTAAATGAAAGTGAATAATTAAAAAAGCAGTTAAGTAACGATAAGTGAATATAAATGAGTGAAAAATGAATATAAATAAATGAATTCATTTTGTAGTGTAATTTTGCTCTAAAAATGAACCAAAAAACTTCAAACAATGGAAAACAAATATTCACCAAATATGTGGTACAATTTAGTTGATAATTATTATTCTTAATGAATTCAGATACATTTACCATATTTGTTAGTTCAGCTTTGACACAGTAAATTTAATCGAAAAACTCTTATTGTTAATACTTTTTGTTCAACATTATAATTTTTTTATATTTTATCTAATTTTCGTTTGTTTTCATACCCTATGGCCATTTCCATTTTGTAATTTATATTCAAAATATTTTCTATCTGATATTAAACAATACTAGTTAAAAACATTTTAAAATTACACAGCTTCTTCTTTTTTTATCATAAGAGAAAATAAGTATAATTCAATAACAAATGTAGATGAGTTTTCATTTCCTTCCAATGGCTCCAAAGTGAATGAGTTTTAATTTTTCTGGTTTTTGATGAAAAAATTGAACTATACAAAACGTCTTACACTCACTGTCATTGATTTATATTCATTTATCTTCAGTTTTCATTCTTTTACATACATTTTTCATTGATTTATGTTCATTACGATGACTTACCTACATTCTTTACTTATTTGTTTTTGGAATGTATTTTGGTAATTGTAATATAAACTCTTTTATTTCTTGATACAATTTCAGGGGGTAAATATTTAGGGACTTCAATAAGATACACAGAAGCCAAAATATGAACTATTTAGGACATTTTTCTGTTCAAAAAGGGAGCCAAATATCTTTGAGCCATGTAACTAAATGTTTTTGATAATCATTTATATTCATAAATTCAAGTATGTCTTTGGTTTTCCATTAATTTATATTCAGTTTCCTTCATTTATATCATTACTCATTATTTTATATTTAATTTTCTTTAATTTACATTTATTAATCTTCATTTACCATCATTAATTTACAAACTTTCTTAGATGATAAAAATAGCGAACATAATCCTGATACACTAAAAATATAGATCAGTTTTCATTACCTTTTAATCTCTCCAGTCTAAAGACATATAAATTTCATAAAATATTTATATTTATTTATATTTGATGATCTTCTTAACTTTCTACATGCTCCACAAATTGATATAGCTTTCCATGATTTTTCCAAAAGGTTCTTAATTCTTTTAAAATTACACACTGAATATATTTTATAACTTTCATTAGTGTTGTTAATTTCTTATCATTTAGTTCATTGTATATAACATTTAGTATGTCTTTTTCAGTTTATTTTTACTATTTTATAAGTGTCATTGTTGTTCAAATTATTCTGTGAGTTACTAAAACTTTAAAAATAATATCTACAAAAAAACCATTGTTTAAAAAATGTCATACAAACTGACTCCAGTTTTCCAAACTTTTTCACATGTTCTGTTATATTTTTTTCATCTCATATTTAGTACAATTTTTAATACCTGTCCAATGTCATCCAAAGAACTCTGTATGTCATCTTTCATTAGTGCTTTTGTTCGAATAATGTCTATTAAGGTGACCCTTAGTTATATATATTTCACAGGATGATCTTATTTTGTCTAACTTTCTCTCAAATTCATTCATTTGGTTCAACGAATTGCATTTAGTACATTTTTTTGTCTACTGTGTGTTTTCCCAATATTTGTCGATTTAATATACAGGGCTATTACAAATGATTGAAGCGATTTCATAAATTCACTGTAGCTCCATTCATTGACATATGGTCACGACACACTACAGATACGTAGAAAAACTCATAAAGTTTTGTTCGGCTGAAGCTGCACTTCAGGTTTCTGCCTCCAGAGCGCTTGAGAGCTTATTTATCATCATTTATCTCGATTTTTCGTTTATTTACTACCATTTACCCCAATCTTTCATTTATTGACCATCATTTACCTCAATATTTCATTCTCAATTTTTCATTTATTTACAACAATTTTTTATTTATTTACCTCAATGACTAATTACTTTACCTCAATTTTATAAATATGAGTTACCTTTATTTTTCATTCATTTACATTTATTAACCATCATTCACCTTTTTTGTTCCTTTTCATTAATTCACCTTCAATTACCTTAATTTTTCAATAATTTACATTCATTTACCATCATTTACCTTAACATTTCATTCATTTGCTATCATTTTACTTAATATCCCATTCTCCATTTTCTATTCTGATACACAAATTCTTTCTTCATTTATGTTCATGTACTTCTATTATTCGTTTATTTACTACAATTTTTCATTTGTCCCCCTTCTTTTTCTTTCATTTACGTCATTTTTCAACTATTTACCACAATTCTTTATTGTTATTTTATTTTCCTTCATTCACATCAACTTTTATCATGGAAGTATAAACTTACAAACGCCTTCAGTCACAACTTTTAGTGTTGTATTAAGTACACAATGCGTTTAGGACCCTGTGTGTCTGTCATCAGGTGTAATTTGTTTTAAAACATACTTTATTTTTTTCTCTTGAATGAAGTGATATGCATATTCCTGTAATTAAAAGGTTTGGTGTTAGGCTATGAATATTGTAAGTCAAACAGGGAAAATATGTATGAAATAGTGGAAAAGATGAACAGTATAAACTTACTACATAATCTAATAAAAGCGTTTTTAACGTTTTAGCACCAGCATAGATTCTTTTCTCCATCGTTTTCGTACACATCACTTTATTTAAGAAGCAGATTTGCAGACACATGTTTGTAAACACTTCACAGATGTTTTTCTACATGGTTTAATCAAAGATCAGTTTATTTGTTGTGCTAAAGTTATGATTATTAAACAATTGACATATTCAGGAAACAAATTTAGAATAGGTCTTTAAAATTAGTTAAATAACTGTGGTTTGCGTGATCTGTTTGTTCATTTAACAAAGATTCTGTATTTTTTATTTTGTGGAGGTATATCTCCAGTTGTTCTAAAAATTTTAGTGTCTTACCACTGGCTTAAATAGGTAGTACTATCAAATGGTTTTCTAGAATTTTGATGAAATGTTTCGTTTTCGACTCATATTGTGCAAAGACTGATTTTTCTAAGTGGTTGAGCCTGAAAGCATTAACGTGTTCTTGAAAATGGGTTTTGAAGTTTCTGCCTCTTTTCCCTACATAGTAAGCAGATCGACTGGGGCACAATACTTTGTACACTCCACTGTTGGTGTATGTTTGCATATTTGATTTTATGTTATGGGCGAGTAAGTTTCCTAACTTATTATTAGTTGAGAATGCGACTGTTACATTTGTTTATTTGAAGAGGTTAGCGATATTTGTAATGTGGGACCCACTTATGGTTTCTGGCAAATATTTTCACTTCTTTCACAGTGTTGGCAGTCGTTGTCTTACTTTTGTGTATTTGTCTGACTGAAGTGTCAATTGTTTTGGCTGTATAGCCACTGTGTATGACAATCCTCTTTCTTGTATCTATTTCATTCTTCAGTGTGTTTTCTTCCAAATCAGGAGAGTGTACTCTGCATAGCATGAACCTAAATGCAGCATGTTTCTGTGTGGTCGGATGGCATGACGAGTTGTCCAGTGTTATGTCTGCATATGTGCATTTTCAGTGTAAACTGGACTTACGTTTTGTTGGTGGTTGGTAATTTCAAGATCCAGGAAATTTATGCTTTTGTTGTCCTCATGATCTATTGTGAATTTTATGTTTTTATGGAAAGAACTGAATGCTGCTAGTAGTTCTTCAATCTCATCTTTTGTTCCATAAAAGAACTTACTTGCCAGATGATTGAGAAATATGTCTGCCAGAAAACTTGATATGCTACTGCCCATGGCAGGACCCTCTTTCCATTGGTTCTTTAATGAAAACGATATATTCAAAAGGAAAATAATATATTACTGCAGAAATGTTCACAATACCAGACTGTGTATGATGACTGTAGGTGTTTGTTAATCCATACTTCCAGTGTGTTGAGTACAGTCACATTTCAAGTTGCAAAACATGGATAAAATTAATTTTTTATCATTTAACTTTGTTAACATTTGCTCACATTTGTTATCCATTTTTTGCTATGCTTTTGATGATACATGGTATTTGTTGCCCATTTTTTATTGTTTGTTTCAGTGTCATTATTTATGGTTGTCCAGAATTTATTGTCTATTTGATGATCCATGATATTTTGTTTTTCATTTATTGTTGTTTACTTGATAGTGAATGATTTTTGGTGTTCATTTTTTGTTTGTTTACTAACTCACTTTGCTGTACATTTTTTGTTATTGAGAGAAAAAGCCATTTACATTCAGACACCTTCATTTTTTATTCATAGTCCTTCATTTTTCTTTCATATACCTTCATTTTTAATCCATTTACTGTCGTTTACTTCATTTACCTTCATTTACATCTGTTGACATTTTTTTTTTATTATTCACCTTCGATTTTGTTGTTCAGCACTTGGTAAATGTTTGAAAAAATATGACAATGCTTGAAAAAGTTTGGAAAAAATCGTGAATATTCTTAAAAAATGCATGGATAACGTGTAATTTGGTTCGTTTACCCATTATACTAGAAATAGTAATGTAACATCCAGAAAGCCATCTGAAGATGTACCTGAAAAGGTTCGAAAAAACCGGTTCATGGAATAGTAAATAACTATTACAAAAGTGACTGGTTGTAGGTTTATGTATTTACATTCATTTACTTTTGTTGTCCATTTGAGTTCAAAAGTCAGGTATAAACTTTAATGTCCATTTCAGCTGGAAAGTGAACTAATAAATTTGTCATCCATTTGCTTTACATACTATTACTGAATGTGAATACCTAAATACGTTTTGTTTTTACCATGTGGCTAGGGCCTCCTGTCGGGTAGACCATTCGCCTGGTGCAAGTCTTTCGAGTTGACGCCACTTTGGCGACTTGCATGTCAATGGGGATAAAGTGACGATGATAAGGACAACACAACACCCAGTCCCTGAGCATTGAAAATCTTTGACCCCTCTGGGAATCGAACCCGGGCCATTAGGTATGATATTCTGTCATGCTGACCACTCAGCTACTAAGGGTGGACAATACGATATACTGAGAAAAAGTTTGTACAGGTCTTAATAATGAATCTAAAATTATTTGCCAGACAAATATTTGCAATTGATAAGTGGATGGGATTTTCAGTTTTTTGAAAACGGAAATATTAAACAGAGATACAAAGTTAAAAGAAGGTGATTATAATGAATTACATTATACTGGATTTTTAGTTTGAAAATATTGTTCTTGCAACATTTTTGGACATTTTTGCTTCAAATTTTACCACTTTTATAGAAATCTTTGGAAAATGAAAGAGGAATGATCGGACCTTAGAAAAAGTTTTCAATCAAGTGATGAACAACTTGAAAAATAGTGGAAATATTCAAAAAAATTATGAACAAATCCGAGAAATGATGAAATATGATGAAAATTAACAAAAAATGAGTAGTTTTAATTATGCACATGTAATGTCCAATTTTTGTTATTACTTTCTGAAGTTTTGTTAATGTCTCGTTCTCTGGTGCTATTTTGCTGTGTTTTGACCTATTTTTGTGGCATTTAGTCAAATTATACGATTTACTAAAATTTGTGAAAAGTACGCTACAAAGTGCAATATATATCAACTTCCTTAACTTCAGGCCAAGCATCACTTTGAAGCATTGCATTCAGATTCAGTGACGAGCTTGCTTTCAGCTTTGACCACAGTTTCAACAAATTACCTTCTGTAGTACTGCTTGCCTTTTCTGATAATGGCATCACAGTCACAGTAAATCTTGGCGATTGCATTTGTCTCATTTACATGGTTATTTGAATCTTACTTCAGGCTCTTTTATCAGACACTGCAAGTTTTTACTATGATAATAATATCATTGCTTGTCAAATGTTTTCTTTAATTGGAAAAACCGAATTAATTGTGATTCTTGTTTCATTTAATGGTCCTACTTCATTATTTTGAAGGGGTTAATCAACAATTTCATATATGGGGCCCAGTTTCCACACCAACTTTGAATTGCACGACTCTAAGCTAGCATCCCACTCTATATTTAGTGATAACTTGTCATCAAGCTTATTGTTCAATTTTTTCCTTACATTTACGTACCTAGAATACTGTGTGAATGGTAATTCGTTTGTCTTAATTGTTGGGAATCTCATGTTTGGTAGATACTTTGATATAGTCATATTTATTAAGAAGTGTGTTTTGGGTTAGCACAAGTTATCAGTCTGTTGTATATTCATGAGGTAATGTCATGTATGTTGTTAAGCTTAGGGTGGTTAGAAGCCATCAAGGGCACTCCAAGATAGGAAATTAGAGACACAACGCAGAGAGCAGGCAAAAGTGGTAGCGCTTACGTTACTGGAGCTAAATAGTAACATTAGAGTCTCGCAAATTGTAGACGCTCTGGGCAGATGTCCAGGGAAGAAGTTTTACTTCAGAGAATTAACTGATAACTCCATCCACCGATTAGATTATGTTTAAGGCGTTACAGTAGAAGAAGGCCACGAAAAGGCAGATATTAGCAGAGGCAGCAAGCTTGATACTTGCTCCTGAGAACTGAAACACCAGTATATTTACACAAGTTAGAGTGCTACTACAGCAGTCTCCACTCATAAAAGGACTGAGGGTGCGGTCAAGTGACATAAAACACTGTTGCTGCTGGCCATAATAGGAGTGGCAGTGGCGTTTAGCTTTCAGCTGAATGCTGTTGCTACCAAACTTGGGAGTTTCTTGATGTAAAGTTCAAAAGTATCTGTACCTATTGAGTAGGAGAACGGGAGGAATCTAAAAGTGCCCAGAATGAGATTTTCACTCTACAGCGGAGTGTGCGCTGATATGAAACTTCCCAGCAGATTAAAACTGTGTGCCCGACAGAGACTCGAACTCGGGACCTTTGCCTTTCGCGGGCAAGTGCTCTACCATCTGAGCTACCGAAGCACGACTCACGCCCGGTCTCACAGCTTTACTTCTGCCAGTATCTCGTCTCCTACCTTCCAAACTTTACAGAAGTTGTCCTGCGAACCTTGCAGAACTAGCACTCGTGAAAGAAAGGATACTGCGGAGACATGGCTTAGCCACAGCCTGGGGGATGTTTCCAGAATGAGATCTTCACTCTGCAGCGGAGTGTGCGCTGATATGAAACTTCCTGGCAGATTAAAACTGGAGAACTTCTGTAAAGTTTGGAAGGTAGGAGACGAGATACTGGCAGAAGTAAAGCTGTGAGACCGGCCGTGAGTCGTGCTTCGGTAGCTCAGATGGTAGAGCACTTGCCCACGAAAGGCAAAGGTCCCGAGTTCGAGTCTCGGGGGGCATACAGTTTTAATCTGCCAGGAACTATCAATCTAAAAGTGGTTGGCCAGAAGCGCCCTGGAGGTGTAGAGTGGATCGCCAGATCGACCAAAGCTTATTAAGTGCTGGTGGATTGGTGGGTCGACTACAGGAAGACAGTAACAATTTTCCACCACGATTCTTTAGTAACCCATGTTTTTGTCTTCAGAGTGAGTTCTCAGTCAGGTCGTTGCTGCACCGACTCCATGGCCCTCTTGGCCAGTCTCAGTAAGCGCCAACATGCCTGTTTTCTCACTTGCAGTGCTGCTCTCGAGTTTGTACTTAACATGCCGTTAGTGTTCGCTACTTCTGTTAGCGCCCACCCCCATGAATCCAGACACTGACTGCTGTTGTGCAACCTTAGCCTTCAATGTAGCAATTAGTCTGATTTCTAATAAAAAATGTTTATCAGATCTCTGCACTCCATAAGTCTCCTGCTGCAAGAATCCTGTTGTGTTCTAGAATCCGCGTCTCTCGTAGGTGCCATGTGGCAGTGTTCGGCGTTTTTCCACGTCATAACTTCTTTCACTCAGAATTTGTCTTTCTGCATATGCTCCTCACCGCTCGGAGATTGCACACTGACTCAAAACCGTCTTTCCTCTACACTGTGTCAGGACATGACAAATGTAAACATTTTCTTGTGTCAGATGTGGAATATTTCTTTAAAGATTTTTGAGACAGATAGGGGATTCGCACATACTCAGCCCGATGTTGTGACTGTACTGACGTCTGTGAGACTCAAATGAGAAGAAGCACTTGGTATCCAATAAGAACAGATGGAGTGCGAAGAGCAGAAGAAAGATGCAGAGGTCCGGAAATTGACACAGTGCAGGGCCACGGCAAAGCCTGAGTGACGACAAGATGGAGCTCAAGGTGTGGGGAGCTCAAGGTGTGGTCCAGGAAGGTCCACCAGGACAACGACATGTGTCAACAATGCGACTCAGCAATGGAGGTCATGTGGCACCTTCGCAGGTTTCAGTAGTAGCAGTGGCCAACCATAAGACAGCAGGTGGCAGTGGGCAATGGCGTGGCACAGTACAGCTGAGGGCAACATAATGCTGTGGACCTCACACAGTCACATTCTGCTCGACTCATCTTACCTCAGCTCAGCTCTGCTCACCTCACCTTAGCACAAGACTCCACTTTCAGCAGCAAGTCACCTCGCCTCTGCACAACACGTCAGCTGACAAAAGTAGGTCTTGGCCTCGTCGAACAATGCAGCTGCCGACGGCGGAACAGTAGTACGTAACATTAGTAACAGTGATTGATTTAAACTCAATTCCCATGCTTTTGTTGGTACAATTTATGCGTTAAATGAATTTGTCAATAATGTGAACATTTTTTTTGAATTAGTATGTAATGCAGACCATCCAATATTGTTACAATTCGTCAAAAAACCCGTATTCAGGGTCCTGCACAAAATAAACTGCTCTTACATGAATTATCTTCCACATAGGAAGAGGCAAAAAATAATTTGTTGGAAAATTATGCATATAAACATAGTTTGTATTACTATGCTTGTAATATGTTTTCTAGTAGGCAGACAAAGTGAGAATCGGTTGTAGATTGGGCCACTAAAATAGATACACTTCATCAGCTGTTTTGTGAAGCTCTCCGTAGTGCAATGCTAGTATCAGAACTAGCGGAATACTTGTCATTAGTAGGAAAATTAATTCAGGTCATCTATGATGAGCACATACAGACAACATTGTGGGTGTAACAAGCGAAAACATCACCTTCACTGAGGTTGTTGAGGTAGCTTTGACAGAAGAGTCGAGAATTATGTCCATCAAGGGAAAAGAATTTGCTGATAAATGTCATCAGGGCAAGATGGCGAAGGGCACCCTTAAGTATTTTTCATATGGACATGTAGAGTATACGACTGCAGAAGTGTGCTCCCTGCCGCCGTTGGATAAGCAGCTGCAGCAGCAAGTCGTATACTCCTAGCTCACTCATTTGTTACATAGTTTAATTCTTAATTTCTTTGCGTGTTTTTGGTACTTGCATTGTTTAATTCATAAATTTCGGGCGTATTATAGTATTTGAGAGTTGTAGCATAGCGTTTTAGTACCTGAATAGTGTAAATTCGCGTAGTCGTTTGTCTACTGTTTTGTTTTGAACGGCCAGTGTCGGTTGGTCGCAGTCAGTGTGCTCCCTGCCGCCGTTGGATAAGCAGCTGAGCAGCAAGTCGTATACTCCTAGCTCACTCATTTGTTACATAGTTTAATTCTTAATTTCTTTGCGTGTTTTTGGTTCTTGCATTGTTTAATTCATAAATTTCGGGCGTATTATAGTATTTGAGAGTGTAGCATCGTGTTTTAGTGCCTGAATAGTGTAATTTCGCTTAGTCTCCTTCCGCCGCCGAGCAGTGTCAGCAGTGCGCAAGCAGCAGCATTACTGCATTTACTAGGCAATCTTGTATTTTAATAACCGTGTAAATTTTGTCGATTTGTTTGCGCTCTCTGTAGATTAGTTCAGACGTTCTTTGCAAAACAGTTTTTAGCATGGATAGGGACTGCAACTGCTGTGTTCGGATGCAGGCTGAGTTGGCATCCCTTCGCTCCCAGCTTCAGGCAGTGTTGGCTTCGGTCACACAGTTTGAGGCTGTTGCCAATGGGCATCACTGTGGGGGTCGGGATGGGGGTTTGTCGGGGACGGCCAGCTCGTCCCACGCATCCCCTGATCGGACTACGACTGTGGTTGCCCGGGATACTGCCCGCATTGAGGCTGATCCCTCACCTGTGGTAGAGTGGGAGGTCGTTTCAAGGTGTGGCAGGGGGCGAAAGACATTCCGGAGGGCTGAACGGAAAGCCTCTCCAGTTTGTCTGACGAACCGGTTTCAGGCTCTGTCTCTGGCTGATACTGATCTTCGGCCTGACATGGCTGCTTGTCCTGTTCCAGAGGTTGCCCCTCAGTCTGCAAGATCCGGGCAGTCGCAGAGGGTGGGCTTACTGGTAGTTGGGAGCTCCAACGTCAGGCGCGTAATGGGGCCCCTTAGGGAAATGGCAGCAAGAGAGGGGAAGAAAACCAATGTGCATACCGGGGGGAGTCATTCCAGATGTGGAAAGGGTCCTTCCGGATGCCATGAAGGGTACAGGCTGCACCCATCTGCAGGTGGTCGCTCATGTCGGCACCAATGATGTGTGTCGCTATGGATCGGAGGAAATCCTCTCTGGCTTCCGGCGGCTATCTGATTTGGTGAAGACTGCCAGTCTCGCTAGCGGGATGAAAGCAGAGCTCACCATCTGCAGCATCGTCGACAGGACTGACTGCGGACCTTTGGTACAGAGCCGAGTGGAGGGTCTGAATCAGAGGCTGAGACGGTTCTGCGACCGTGTGGGCTGCAGATTCCTCGACTTGCGCCATAGGGTGGTGGGGTTTCGGGTTCCGCTGGGTAGGTCAGGAGTCCACTACACGCAACAAGCGGCTACACGGGTAGCAGGGGTTGTGTGGCGTGGGCTGGGCGGTTTTTTAGGTTAGATGGCCTTGGGCAAGTACAGAAAGGGCAACAGCCTCAACGGGTGCGGGGCAAAGTCAGGACATGCGGGGACCAAGCAGCAATCGGTATTGTAATTGTCAACTGTCGAAGCTGCGTTGGTAAAGTACCGGAACTTCAAGCGCTGATAGAAAGCACCGAAGCTGAAATCGTTATAGGTACAGAAAGCTGGCTTAAGCCACAGATAAATTCTGCCGAAATTTTTACAAAGGTACAGACGGTGTTTAGAAAGGATAGATTGCATGCAACCGGTGGTGGAGTGTTCATAGCTGTTAGTAGTAGTTTATCCTGTAGTGAAGTAGAAGTGGATAGTTCCTGTGAATTATTATGGGTGGAGGTTACACTAAACAACCGAACTAGGTTAATAATTGGCTCCTTTTACCGACCTCCCGACTCAGCAGCATTAGTGGCAGAACAACTGAGAGAAAATTTGGAATACATTTCACATAAATTTTCTCAGCATGTTATAGTCTTAGGTGGAGATTTCAATTTACCAGATATAGACTGGGACACTCAGATGTTTAGGACGGGTGGTAGGGACAGAGCATCGAGTGACATTATACTGAGTGCACTATCCGAAAATTACCTCGAGCAATTAAACAGAGAACCGACTCGTGGAGATAACATATTGGACCTACTGATAACAAACAGACCCGAACTTTTCGAATCTGTATGTACAGAACAGGGAATCAGTGATCATAAGGCCGTTGCAGCATCCCTGAATATGGAAGTTAATAGGAATATAAAAAAAGGGAGGAAGGTTTATCTGTTTAGCAAGAGTAATAGAAGGCAGATTTCAGACTACCTAACAGATCAAAACGAAAATTTCTGTTCCGACACTGACAATGTTGAGTGTTTATGGAAAAAGTTCAAGGCAATCGTAAAATGCGTTTTAGACAGGTACGTGCCGAGTAAAACTGTGAGGGACGGGAAAAACCCACCGTGGTACAACAACAAAGTTAGGAAACTACTGCGAAAGCAAAGAGAGCTCCACTCCAAGTTTAAACGCAGCCAAAACCTCTCAGACAAACAGAAGCTAAACGATGTCAAAGTTAGCGTAAGGAGGGCTATGCGTGAAGCGTTCATTGAATTCGAAAGTAAAATTCTATGTACCGACTTGACAGAAAATCCTAGGAAGTTCTGGTCTTACGTTAAATCAGTAAGTGGCTCGAAACAGCATATCCAGACACTACGGGATGATGATGGCATTGAAACAGAGGATGACACGCGTAAAGCTGAAATACTAAACACCTTTTTCCAAAGCTGTTTGACAGAGGAAGACCGCACTGCAGTTCCTTCTCTAAATCCTCGCACAAACGAAAAAATGGCCGACATCGAAATAAGTGTCCAAGGAATAGAAAAGCAACTGGAATCACTCAATAGAGGAAAGTCCACTGGACCTGACGGGATACCAATTCGATTCTACACAGAGTACGCGAAAGAACTTGCCCCCTTCTAACAGCCGTGTACCGCAAGTCTCTAGAGGAACGGAGGGTTCCAAATGATTGGAAAAGAGCACAGATAGTCCCAGTCTTCAAGAAGGGTCGTCGAGCAGATGCGCAAAACTATAGACCTATATCTCTTACGTCGATCTCTTGTAGAATTTTAGAACATGTTTTTTGCTCGCGTATCATGTCATTTCTGGAAACCCAGAATCTACTATGTAGGAATCAACATGGATTCCGGAAACAGCGATCGTGTGAGACCCAACTCGCCTTATTTGTTCATGAGACCCAGAAAATATTAGATACAGGCTCCCAGGTAGATGCTATTTTTCTTGACTTCCGGAAGGCGTTCGATACAGTTCCGCACTGTCGCCTGATAAACAAAGTAAGAGCCTACGGAATATCAGACCAGCTGTGTGGCTGGATTGAAGAGTTTTTAGCAAACAGAACACAGCATGTTGTTATCAATGGAGAGACGTCTACAGACGTTAAAGTAACCTCTGGCGTGCCACAGGGGAGTGTTATGGGACCATTGCTTTTCACAATATATATAAATGACTTAGTAGATAGTGTCGGAAGTTCCATGCGGCTTTTTGCGGATGATGCTGTAGTATACAGAGAAGTTGCTGCATTAGAAAATTGTAGCGAAATACAGGAAGATCTGCAGCGGATAGGCACTTGGTGCAGGGAGTGGCAACTGACCCTTAACATAGACAAATGTAATGTATTGCGAATACATAGAAAGAAGGATCCTTTATTGTATGATTATATGATAGCGGAACAAACACTGGTAGCAGTTACTTCTGTAAAATATCTGGGAGTATGCGTACGGAACGATTTGAAGTGGAATGATCATATAAAATTAATTGTTGGTAAGGCGGGTACCAGGTTGAGATTCATTGGGAGAGTGCTTAGAAAATGTAGTCCATCAACAAAGGAGGTGGCTTACAAAACACTCGTTCGACCTATACTTGAGTATTGCTCATCAGTGTGGGATCCGTACCAGGTCGGGTTGACGGAGGAGATAGAGAAGATCCAAAGAAGAGCGGCGCGTTTCGTCACTGGGTTATTTGGTAACCGTGATAGCGTTACGGAGATGTTTAATAAACTCAAGTGGCAGACTCTGCAAGAGAGGCGCTCTGCATCGCGGTGCAGCTTGCTCGCCAGGTTTCGAGAGGGTGCGTTTCTGGATGAGGTATCGAATATATTGCTTCCCCCTACTTATACTTCCCGAGGAGATCACGAATGTAAAATTAGAGAGATTAGAGCGCGCACGGAGGCTTTCAGACAGTCGTTCTTCCCGCGAACCATACGCGACTGGAACAGGAAAGGGAGGTGATGACAGTGGCACGTAAAGTGCCCTCCGCCACACACCGTTGGGTGGCTTGCGGAGTATCAATGTAGATGTAGATGTAGATGTAGAAGTAATGTTAAGAGTAGAATCTGTGGCATATCAGGGCATTTAACGTGAAACTGACGACTTGAGAAAGAATACGCAATGTAGAATCAGCTCAAGCGTGTCGAGAGAAGCCAGGACGTGTCTAAAACTGAAGAAAGTATGAAGATTAAAGGTATCACAAGTCCGGTCATACATACATATGGGATGGCAGTTTTAGATCTTGGAATAGATCAGGAATCAAGAGTGTAACGTAAGTTTCATCTGGTAGGAGGGGAATTAGATATTCGCTACGCCAGTTCAATTGTTAGAGATTTCTATAGGAAGAATGGTGTAGTAGTTAATAGACGATGGTCAGTTGCACCTCCATGCTGTTTAAAGTGGATTTTCACTGTTTAGAATATGTCCAGCACATGTAAACAGACCTGCTGCTGTATAAGCGATATATATATATATATATATATATATATATATATATATATATATATATATATATATATATATATATAGCCTCTTGAAAAAGGTGCTTTATGTTTTAACTATTTTAGTCATGTTAGACCTTTTATAACGTGCTGATTTTTGTCCACTTGACAACTCTAGGTGAGGTTCATCGGAAAATGAACATGTTTCACAACAGAGTGGCTTTTAAGATCTGAGGATGACACAAATACTGTCGGAACTGGTTGTCTTAAATAGAGAAATATTTTATGCAATATGGTTCAAATGGCTCTAAGCACTATGGGATTTAACATCTGTGGTAATCAGTCCCTTAGACTTAGAACTACTTAAACCTAACTAACCCAAGGACATCACACACATCCATGCCGGAGGCAGGATTCGAACCTGCGACCGTAGCAGCAGCGCGGTTCCGGACTGAAGCGCCTAGAACCGTTCGGCCACAGAGGTTGGTTGCGATATAGGTTGTTGAATGTTTTTAACAAGTAAACAGATCGCTCCTTCAGTACTCTAAAAATCAGAGAATTCAAGCGAGACTTGAAGCACTTTAGACTGTTTGCATATGATACTGCCACTTAGAGTCTAGACGAGTAATCAGAACAAATCGCAAAATCAGTTATACGCGATATCTGTGTAGTGCGAAAAGTTGCAGCTGTCTCTGAATAAGGAAAACTGTGAAGTCATCCACATGGGAACAAAAAGAAATCCGATAAATTTCGGTTACACGACAAAACACACAAATTTAAAGCCTTTCAATTCAACTAAATACCAAGGGGTAACAATCACAAATATCTTAAAATGGAACGATCACATGAATCACGTTGTGGGAAAGACAAAACAAAGACTGCCTTTTATGGCAGAACACTTAGAAAATGCCACAGGTCCATTACAGAGACTGCCTACACTGCTGTGTGTTATGGGATCTTTACCAGATAGGGTTCACGGAAGACTTCGAAAGAGTCGAAACAAAGGCCGCTCCTTTTTTACTATCGTGATATAGGGGAGAGTGTTACGGATATGATAAGTGAAATGGGGTGGCACTCATCAAAACAAAGGCGTTTCTCGTTACGGCGAGATGTTTTCATGAAATTTCGATCACCAGTTGTCTCCTCTAAATGTGAAAATATTTTGTTACTGCGTACTTACAATGGAAGAAATGATCATTGTAATGAAATAACAGAAATCAGAGCTCGTACAGAAAGATTTAAGTGTTCATTTAGAGAGTGTTCATTTAGAGAGTGAAATGATAGAGAAACAGTCTAAAGCTGTTTCAAAGAACTGGGTAAATGTGAAGAAATCATGTAGATGTGGAGACAGATGACAGTGACACTAAAGCGGATTTACTGAACAGGGTTTTCGGAAACTCGTTCACCAAAGAAAACGAAGACAGAATTCAAATCGAGAACAACTGCCAACTTGAGTAACTTAGCAGTCGATGTCATGGGCATATCGAATAACTTAAATCACTTAAAGAAGGCAACGCCTTCGATCCAGATTGTATTTCAGTTAATTTTCTTTCAGGGTATCCTGATATAATAGTTGCATACTTAGCAATCATGTTCAACCACTCGCTGGACGAAATATCCGTACTTAGGCCGGCCGCTGTGGCCGAGCGGTTCTAGGCGCTTCAGTCCGGAACCGCGCGACCGCTACGGTCGCAGTTTCGAATCCTGCCTCGGGCATGGATGTGTGTGATGTTCTTAGGTTAGTTAGGTTTAAGTAGTTCTAAGGTCTAGGGGACTGATGACCTCCGATGTTAAGTCCCATAGTACTCAGAGCCATATCCGTACTTAAAGATTGGAAAGTTGCACAGGTCACGCCAATACTCAAGAAAAGAATAGGGCAATCCTCTCAATTACGGACCCATATCAATGACGTCGATCTGAGGAATAAGGAACTTATACTACGTTCGAATAGCCAGCACGGATTCAGAAAACATCATTCGTCTGAAACGAAATCTCAAATGACTTCCATATTTGTAGATTTCCTGAAGCCTTTCGCACCTTACCCCACGTCCGCAGCTTGTGGTCTAGTGGCTAGCGTTGCTGCCTCTGCATCCCGGGGTCCCGGGTTCGATTCCCGGTCGGGTTGGGGATTTTTCTCTGCTCGGGGACTGGGTGTTTGTGTTGATCCCATCATGTCATCATCATCATCATGATCATGATTCGTGTCAGTGGCTAGATTGGACAGTGTAACAATTGGGACTTTGTTCGGGCGCTGATGACCGCCAGTTGAGCGTCCTACAAATCGAACATCGTCACCACACCCCACAAGCACCTTCTAATGAAACTGCTTGCCTACGGAGTATGGCATTAGTTGTGTGACTGGATTCGAGACGTCCTCTCAGAAAAATCTCAGTTCGTAGTAACTGAAGGAAAGTTATTGAGTGAAACAAATGTGATATCTGGCACCCTCAAAGGAAGTGTTAATACGTCCTCTGCTGTTTGTAACCTATATACACGATTTAGAAGACAATCTGAGGAGCTTTCTTACATTTTTGACAGATGATGCTGTCATTTACATCAAGCAAAGTCATCAGAAGGTCAAAACCTATTGCAACATGATTTAGACAAGATATCTGTACGCTGCGAAAAATGTCAATTGACACTAAACAAAGACAAGTATGAGGTCATCCTTAAGAGCACTAAAAAGCATCCGCTAAATTTCGGTTTAACGATATGGCACACAAATCCAAATGTTGCCAGTTCAATTACAATTACGATCAACTTAAATTGGAACGATCAAATAGAAAATGTTGCCTAGAAGGCGAACCGAAGGCTGTGTTTCATTGGCAGAACACTTGCAAGATTTACAATATCTACTAAACAGACTGCCTACACTACACTTATCCATCTTCCTGTGACGTAATGTCTCGCGTTGTGGGATCCTTGTCAGATAGGACCGAACGAGGACATCGAAGGAGTCCAAAGAAGGGCAGCTCGTTTTGTATTGCCGCGAAATAGGGTATAGTACCATGGATAAGACACGCGAGTTTGGGCGGCGGTCATACAAAGACGAAAACTTTTAACGAAATTTCAATCATCAACTTTCTCTTCCGACTACGAAAGTGTTTGCTGACGCCCATCTAGGCGCTCAGTCCGGAACCGCGCGACTGCTACGGTCGCAGGTTCGAATCCTGCCTCGGGCATGGATGTGTGTGATGTCCTTAGGTTAGTTAGGTTTAAGTAGTTCTAAGTTCTAGGGGACTGATGACCACAGATGTTAAGTCCCATAGTGCTCAGAGCCATTTGAACCATTTTTGCTGACGCCCATGTAAACAGGGATAAATGATCATCGTAATAAAATAACAGAAATCGGACCTTGCACGAAAAGATTTAAGTGTTCGTTTTTTTCACGCGATGTTTGAGAGTGGAACAGTAGAGAAAGAGTCTAAAGGTAGTTCGATGAAGCCTCTGTCAGGCACTTAAGTGTGATTTTTAAAAATGAACAGTCGAGATCGCAATAATATTTCTTTGTTAACCGTTTTCGGCTTATCTACAAGCCATCTTCCGAACTTTTTGGTCCTGGTGGTGGTGGGTAGTGTTTAACGTCCCGTCGACAACGGGGTCATTAGAGACGGAGCGCAAGCTCGGGTTAGGGAAGGATTGGGAAGGAAATCGGCCGTGCCCTTTCAAAGGAACCATCCCGGCATTTGCCTGAAACGATTTAGGGAAATCACGGAAAACCTAAATCAGGATGGCTGGAGACGGGATTGAACCGTCGTCCTTCCGAATGGTTTAACCTTTTGGTTGGTGCTGGCGGCTCCTAGGATTTTCCGAGATACCACGATTGTACACTGACTGATGACTGGAGCCACGGGTTAAATAGTGTGCATTTCGTGCGCCGACTATGGCTTACGTCATCACCAGCCAATGGCAAACGCTTCGAAAGAGGATTGGGTTGGGTTGTTTGGGGGAGGAGACCAGACAGCGAGGTCATCGTTCTCATTTGATTAGGGAAGGACGGGGAAGGAAATCGGCCGTGCCCTTTCAAAGGAAGCATCCCGGCATTTGCATGGAGATGGCTTACGAACGACTGGATGCTCTTCCGAGACAATCAATGACCGCCTAAGGCCTGCATTGTTCAGAAATATTTTACTACAGACAGGATGACAGTACTTTTCCCTACCCGCCATACTCACAACACATATCTTCGTGTGATTTCCTCCTCTTCCTCAAGCCGAAAAATCAAGCTGAAGCGGCAACTATTTGCTAGAGGGAAGATGATTTAAACGGAATCAAAGAGGGTACTAAACACATTTACAAAGAAACATTTCCGGGTTGCATTTCAAAAGGGGCAGTATCGTTGGGACCTGTTTATTCACTCTGAAGGGATCGTTCGAAGGTGGTGGTGCATTATAACAAGATGCACATAATAAATAATTTTAAATGTTGTTGTTCTAGTCTTCAGACCGAAGGCTGGTTCGATTCGTGCAAGCTACTCCATCCTGTGTGAGACTCTTCACCTCCAGATTACCACTGCAGCCTAGATCCCTTTGAACCTCCTTATATCCCATGGTCTCCCTCTACGATTTTTATCCCAAACACTACCCTCCAATACGAAATTGGTGATTCCCTGGTATATCAGAACATGTCCTATCAACTGATCTCTTCATTTAGTAAAGTGGTACCACAAATTTCTTATCTCTCCAACTGTGCCCAGTACCTCCTTATCAGTTACGTGATCTGGCCATCTAATCTACACCATTCCCCTGTAACACCAAATATCAAGTGCTTCTGTTCTCGTCTTAACTGAACTGTTTATTGTCAATATTTCACTTCAATACAAGGGTACTCTCCAGATAAGTACCTTCAGAAAAGACTTTCGAATACTTAAATCTGTAATCTCTTTTAGTGTCTCGCTTCCTAATCTAATTCTTTCAACATCGCCTGATTTAATTAGACTACATTGTAATACACCTCTTTTGCTTTTATAAATGTTCATCTCTCTTTCAAATTCTGAACGTGGGAGGGGTAAAATACACGGAGCGAAGGGTTATTTACAATTTGTACAGAAACCAGATGGCAGTTATAGGAGTCGAGGGGCATGAAAGGGAAGCAGTGGTTGGGAAGGGAGTGAGACAGGGTTGTTGCCTATCCCCGATGTTATTCAGTCTGTATATTGAGCAATCAGTAAAGGAAACGACAGAAGAGTTCGGAGTAGGAATAAAAATCCATGGAGGGGAAATTAAAACTTTGAGGTTTGCCGATGACACTGTAATTTTGTCAGAGACAGCAAAGGACCTGGAAGAGCAGTTGAAGGAATGTACATTATCTTGAAAGGAGGTTATAAGATGAACATCAACAAAAGCAAAACGAGGATAATGGAATGTAGTCGAATTAAATCGGGTGATGCTGAGGGTATTAGATTAGGAAATGAGACACTTAAAATAGTAAATGAGTTTTGCTGTTTGCGGAGCAAAATAACTGATGATGGTCGAAGTGGAGAGGATAGACTGGAAATGGCAAGGAAAGCGTTTCTGAAGAAGAGAAATTTGTTAACATCGAGTATAGATTTCAGTGTCAGGAAGTCGTTTCTAAAAGTATTTGTATGGAATGTAGCCATGTATGGAAGTGAAACGTGCACGATAAATAGTTTAGACAAGAAAAGAATAGAAGCTTTCGAAATGTGGTGCTACAAAAGAATGCTGAAGATTAGATGGGTAGATCACATAACTAATGAGGAGGTACTGAATAAAATTGGGGAGAAGAGGAGTTTGTGGCACAACTTGACTAGAAGAAGGGATCGGTTGCTAGGACGTTTTCTGAGGCATCAATGGATCACCAATTTAGTATTGGAGGGCAGCGTGGAGGGTAAAAATCGTAGAGGGAGACCAAGAGATGAATACACTAAGCAAATTCAGAAGGATGTAGGTTGCAGTAGGTACTGGAAGATGAAGATGATTGCACAGGATAGAGTAGCATGGAGAGCTGCATCAAACCAGTCTATGGACAGAAGACCACAAGAACAACAATGTTCATCTTATATGCTACTTTCAAGACAATGTCTATTCCATTCAACTGCTCTTCCAAGTCGTTTGCTGTCTCTGACAGAATTACAGTACCATTGGGAAACCAGAAAGTTTTTGAAACTTCCTAGCAGATTAAAACTGTGTGCCGGGCCGAGACTCGAGCTCGGGACCTTTGCCTTACGCGGGCAAGTGCTCTACCAACTGAGGTACCCAAGCACGACTCACGTCCCGTCCTCACAGCTTTACTTTTGCCAGTACCTCGACTCCTACCTTCCCAAGTTTACAGAAGCCCTCCTGCGAACCTTGCAGAACTAGCACTCCTGAAAGAAAGGATTTTGCGGGGACATGGCTTAGCCACAGCCGGAGGGATGTTTCCAGATTGAGAATTTCACTCTGCAGCGGAGTGTGCACTGATATGAAACTTCTTAGCAGATTAAAACTGTGTGCCCGACCGAGACTCGAACTCGGGACCTTTGCCTTTCGTGGGCAAGTGCTCTACCAACTGAGCTACCCAAGCATGACTCACGCCCCGTCCTCACAGCTTTAGTTCTGCCAGTGCCTCGTCTCCTACCTTCCCAACTTTACAGAAAATCTCTTCTGCGAACCTTGCAGGTGAAAACTTCAAAATCGTTATGCATCTATACTGCCGATAATTTAAACTGGAAAAAGCACATTGTGGAACCCCTAAAGCAATTTAGTTCAGCCAGATTTGCACTTATAGTCATGGCAAATCTTGGGAAGAGACGAATCGGTGAGTTGACATATTTTGCGTATTTTCATTCAGTAGTCTTGTATGGAATAATGTTCTGAGTTAACACACCATTAAGAAAAAAAATCTTCATTGCTCAAAAACGTGCTGTAAGAACATTACTTGGTGCTCACCCACGATCATCTTGTAGAAGTCTGTTTAAGGAGTTGGGCATTCTGACTACTGCTTCACAGTATATTTATTCCCTCATGACTTTCGTTGTAAATAATTCACTACAGTTCAAAAGGAACAATTATGCACATAATTACAAGACATTCATTACCCGAAGTTAAGACTATCTTTAGCACGAAAAGGAGTGATCAATGCTGGAACAAAATTTTTTGATCACTTACCAGGTGATATAAAATGTCTGAAAGACAGCAAAGTATAATTTAAAAAAAACTGAAGAAGTTTCTCCTTGACTACGCCTTCTATTTCGTAAGAGAATTTGTATCATTGTAATATGTAAAAAGTGTTGGGTAGGAATTGCTTAGATCTGTATATTTAAATAAATCAGTAAATGAAATAAAAGAAAAAAGGTTATAAATGTTCAGTATGTAGCTATACATACAAGTTAGTTAGTCATGTGAATGTAAAATGAGTCGTTCCACGTCATTACGATTTATTGTGCTACATGATTCCTGGGATAAGAAAGTAACAGGTATATTTCGGGAGCTTTGTGATACCACATTGTACATTAGTTGCAGCCTGTGCCTTTCTAAATCAGTTCTTCGCTCCAAGGACGTGCTGTGTATTGTGGTCAGAGAGAAGTAAAGGCGGTAAGGCGGTACCCGGCGCAGCTGCGCTTACCTGCACGTGCGGGGGCGTGCTGAGGGCGTAGAGCAGCGCGTCGGCCACGTCCTCAGGACGCAGGTGCGGCCGCGACAGCACCGCCTCGCGGGTCAGCACTTTGAAGTCCTGGAAGACGTCGGTCAGCACCAGGCCGGGGCTGATCACCTGCGGCACCACAGGGGGTGGAGTCAGCGGGGAGGGCACCGCCAGCACAGTAGGAGCAGGGTAAACACTTCAACATGTACAAGACTGCGATGGAACCTCAAAAAGTAAGTTCCACGTTATTACGACGGGGCAAGCAACTTATATTGAACGCCGAATGAAACAGATACGAGGGGAGTTCAATAAATAATGCGACACATATTTCTCTCAGCCAATTACGATTCAAAAAATGCTGAATTTGCTGTCGGACACCATGGAATATTCCCGCTTCAGTCCCTATAAAGGTAATATATATATATAAAGGTAATATATACACTCCTGGAAATGGAAAAAAGAACACATTGACACCGGTGTGTCAGACCCACCATACTTGCTCCGGACACTGCGAGAGGGCTGTACAAGCAATGATCACACGCACGGCACAGCGGACACACCAGGAACCGCGGTGTTGGCCGTATAATGGCGCTAGCTGCACAGCATTTGTGCACCGCTGTCGTCAGTGTCAGCCAGTTTGCCGTGGCATACGGAGCTCCATCGCAGTCTTTAACACTGGTAGCATGCCGCGACAGCGTGGACGTGAACCGTATGTGCAGTTGACGGACTTTGAGCGAGGGCGTATAGTGGGCATGCGGGAGGCCGGGTGGACGTACCGCCGAATTGCTCAACACGTGGGGCGTGAGGTCTCCACAGTACATCGATGTTGTCGCCAGTGGTCGGCGGAAGGTGCACGTGCCCGTCGACCAGGGACCGGACCGCAGCGACGCACGGATGCACGCCAAGACCGTAGGATCCCACGCAGTGCCGTAGGGGACCGCACCGCCACTTCCCAGCAAATTAGGGACACTGTTGCTCCTGGGGTATCGGCGAGGACCATTCGCAACCGTCTCCATGAAGCTGGGCTACGGTCCCGCACACCGTTAGGCCGTCTTCCGCTCACGCCCCAACATCGTGCAGCCCGCCTCCAGTGGTGTCGCGACAGGTGTGAATGGAGGGACGAATGGAGACGTGTCGTCTTCAGCGATGAGAGTCGCTTCTGCCTTGGTGCCAATGATGGTCGTATGCGTGTTTGGCGCCGTGCAGGTGAGCGCCACAATCAGGACTGCATACGACCGAGGCCCACAGGGCCAACACCCGGCATCATGGTGTGGGGAGCGATCTCCTACACTGGCCGTACACCACTGGTGATCGTCGAGGGGACACTGAATAGTGCACGGTACATCCAAACCGTCACCGAACCCATCGTTCTACCATTCCTAGACCGGCAAGGGAACTTGCTGTTCCAACAGGACAATGCACGTCCACATGTATCCCGTGCCACCCAACGTGCTCTAGAAGGTGTAAGTCAGCTACCCTGGCCAGCTAGATCTCCGGATCTGTCCGCCATTGTGCATGTTTGGGACTGGATGAAGCGTCGTCTCACGCGGTCTGCACGTCCAGCACGAACGCTGGCCCAACTGAGGCGCCAGGTGGAAATGGCATGGCAAGCCGTTCCACAGGACTACATCCAGCATCTCTACGATCGTCTCCATGGGAGAATAGCAGCCTGCATTGCTGCGAAAGGTGGATATACACTGTACTAGTGCCGACATTGTGCATGCTCTGTTGCCTGTGTCTATGTGCCTGTGGTTCTGTCAGTGTGATCATGTGATGTATCTGACCCGAGGAATGTGTCAATAAAGTTTCCCCTTCCTGGGACAATGAATTCATGGTGTTCTTATTTCAATTTCCAGGAGTGTATAAGTAAAGCGACACATATTTTTGTCGGCCAATTTCGGTTCAGAAATGCTGAATTTGTTGTGGGACATCATGGAATATTCCCGCTTCAGTCCCTATAATTTCATGAAGTTGCGACAGTGGTGGCCCTATATGTAGCCTGCAAAATGGGGTCTGTAACGGGGTGCGTTCCAAGCAGAGAGCTGTCACTGAGCTACTTCTGGCGGAAAACAAAAGCATCGCAGATATATTCATAGGCGCTTTCAGAATGTCTACGGAGACCTGGAAGTGAACAAAAGCACAGCGAGTCGTCGGGCGAGGCGTCAGTCATTATCGCAACGAGGTCGCACAACTGTGACTCTTGCAGTGTTGGAACGTGCGGACACTCTCATTCGAGGAGATCGTCGGATCACCATCAAACACCCTCCTGCTCAGCTGAATGTCCCGGTGGTATTGCCGACATATTCGTCCGCCAGTTGGGGTACTCAAAAGCTGTGAGCCCGCTAGGTTCCTCACCGCCTAACAGAAGACCATAAAGAGCAACGAAGAACCCTCTGTGCGAAATTGCTCGCTCATTACACGGCTGATTGTGAGAATTTTTCGTCGATCATCCTCACATTTGATCAAACATGGGTTCATCACTTCGAACGGGGAACAAAACGGCAATCCGTGGAACTGCGCCACATCACTTTTCCTCCGGGAAAAAAAAAGTTCAAAGCCGCACCTTCAGCCGATAAAGTCGTGGCGACGGTCTTCTAGGACTCTGAAGGAATTATTCAGTTTGATGTCCTCTCTCACGGTGCAACGATCAAGTCTGAAGTGTACTGTGCTACCCTCAAGAAATTGAAGAAACTACTTCAGCGTGTTCTTAGCCAGAAAAATGCAAACGAACTTCTCCTTCTCCATGACAACACAAGGCTTCATACAAGTCTGCGTAACCGAGAGCAGCTGACAAGACTGCATTGGACTGTTCTTACTCATCCGCCCTATTGTCCAGATCTCACAACTTCCGACTTCAGTCTGTTTGGCCCAGGGAAGGATGCACTCCGCGGGAAGCAGTACCTGAATGATGGACAGGCTATTGATGCAGCAAGATATTGCCTGCAACGTTGACCAGTAGAGTTGTAAGAGGTCCATGACTAAGGAATTTATTGTTAGCGCACTTGAGCAGATGTAACTTCGATGGATTGCTCACGCGCTGCCTGCGATATGTAAGCTACAATAGAATCGCAGAAGAGAGAGCAGTGTCGGCAGCTGTAGTAGTAGTAGCTCGCAGTCGGGCGGTTGGGCCAGGTCGCTCGTAGAGAGCAGTTGTCGAGTTGTATAGCACACCGAGAGCACTTGTGTCCTGGAGTTCGGACAATGGAGTCGTGTTTTGTAGCTCGAGAAGAGCAGTGGAGTTATGGAATTACCAAGGCCGGTTGTGGAGAACGATGGCGGTGCCTGAGCGATGTAGTATAAGGTAAACGCAAAATATTGTTGTTCTTTATTGCCGCGGACGTATGTTAATTGCTACAACTGATTTTTATACTATTGTTATACCAAAGTCCCGTGTAAATACTTTTCAAAAATCTTGCAATAATAATCTTTCTCATAAAGATAACTTTTGACAGTCATTCATCTGAATTTAAAGTTTTTACTAATTTCTCTATCCATAGTCATGCCATTTATCGTAAAGAAAATCAGCTGTTTTTCATACATAAGGGAGAATATAGTGGCCAGCACTGTACTGGGCTGTGCCAGAAAAATTTCTTACAGGAGCAAATATATATACGTTATTCGGCGACATCACTGAGGTAAGAATTTTCAGTTTATTCAGCATAATTTTTTAGGGCCATAACGCAGCATTGCTGACGTCCAGATTTACCAGTTTAGAGTCACAGTCAGTTAATTATTGAAAGGTTACATTACGAGATTTCTTTTGAAAAGTTTTATATGAGTCACATTTTTATTGGGAGGTTAGTCCCTTTTTATTGGTAGGTTACGGAATTTATTTATCTGTTGGGAGGTTACAGAATGGTACCACTCGGCAATACAGGCCCTTCCAGTAAGGTGGCGTAAGGCTGTCGCGTTGAACGGAGATTATGTTGAAAAATAGGATTTTGTAGCCAAATGTGTGGGGGAAATAACATGGTGTATTGGAATCCTGAACAAAAACCAACCTGCTTTCAGAAAAAAACGTCTTGCATTACTCCTTGAACGCCTCTCGTACATGTCCCTGTGGTATTTTTCAACGTAGTCACCAAGTCTCTGTAACCGACGGTCGCAACGTTCTAACACTCTTCCAGTTCCTCGGCGATAGAAACCCGCACCTTTGTAACGGAGCTGTTCGAGAAGCGTTCTCGTCATCGGCAAACCTGCGACTGCTGCCATTGCCCGAACATTGTCGCCTGACGACGACGTCGATGGCCTTACTTCCCAACCAGCATCGCCCACACGTGCGCGACTTAGCCAAGTTGTTGGCACCATTTCACAACGACACTGCGCTTGGTCCGTATACCGCCAGAATTACACTGCGAATCTATGTCCAACTCACACATTTTACCGACAAGAATCTTAGTGTCCCTCGTACTTCAAATTTGTAGTACGCGTCCAGTTGTCCCTCCATCACATTTAAACACTGTGATACACCTGTTAGCCGCACGGCAGCAGAACCCTGTCTGCAGGAAACCTGGAGTGCGTACTCCTTTCTAACAATGTGCCACTCCTGGTACACATGGTTCCTAGGGTGGAGACGACATGTGCAGCTTACCCTCTGAAGTCACCTCGTACCAGCAGCGTCAGACAAGTCTTTCTTTCCAGGTCGGCGTGCTCACAAGCGGGTTGCGTTAAGTAAGCAGTAGCCAACTACTCAATTGTTAGAACACGTCAACAAGACTACGGAAGCAAGCGCGTTCCTCCGTATACTCCTTGTTATGTTAGTTAGGTTAGGTTAGTGTTGTTTTAACGTCCCGTCGACAACGAGGTCATTAGAGACGGAGCGCAAGCTCGGGTTAGGGAAGGATGGGGAAGGAAATCGGCCGTGCCCTTTCAAAGGAACCATCCCGGATACTGCTTGGAGTAGGGATGGGAAAAAACAGACTGATTCAAACCGATACCAGTGTCATAGTTCTGAATAACCGGTATTTTTCGGTTTTTATTTCATCTTCAGATAGTGAAGGAAGACGAAAATTTAATACTCGTGGGTGACTGGAATTCGATAGTAGGAAAAGGAAGAGAAGGAAACTTAGTAGGTGACTATGGACTGGGGGCATGAAATGAAAGAGGAAGCCGCCTGGTAGAATTTTGCACAGAGCATAACTTAATCATAGCTAACACTTGGTTCAAGAATCATAAAAGAAGGTTGTATACATGGAAGAAGTCTGGAGATACTGACAAGTTTCAGATAGATTATATAATGGTAAGACAGAGATTTAGGAACCAGGTTTTAAATTGTAAGACATTTCCAGGGGCAGATGTGGACTCTGACCCCAATCTATTGGTTATGAACTGTAGATTAAAACTGAAGAAACTGCAAAAAGGTGGGAATTTAAGGAGATGGGACCTGGATAAACTTACTAAACCAGAGGTTGTACAGAGTTTCAGGGAGAGCATAAGGTAACAATTGACAAGAATGGGGGAAAGAAATACAGTAGAAGAAGAATGGGTAGCTTTGAGGGATGAAGTAGTGAAGGCAGCAGAGGATTAACTAGGTGAAAAGACGAGAACTAGTAGAAATCCTTGGGTAACAGAAGAAATATTGAATTTAATTGATGAAAGGAGAAAATATAAAAATGCAGTAAATGAAGCAGACAAAAAGGAATACAAACGTCTCAAAAATGAGATCGACAGGAAGTGCAAAATGGCTAAGCAGGGATGGCTAGAGGACAAATGTAGGGATGTAGAGGCTTATCTCACTAGGAGTAAGATAGATACTCCCTACAGGAAAATTAAAGAGACCTTTGGAGAAAAGAGAACCACTTGTATGAATATCAAGAGCTCAGATGGAAACCCAGTTCTAAGCAAAGAAGAGAAAGCAGAAAGGTGGAAGGAGTATGTAGAGGGTCTACACAAGGGCGATGTACTTGAGGACAATATTATGGAAATGGAAGAGGATGTAGATGAAGATGAAATGGGAGATATGATACTGCGTGTAGAGTTTGACAGAGAACTGAAAGATCTAAGTCTAAACAAGGCCCCGGGAGTAGACAACATTCCATTAGAAGTACTCACGGCCTTGGGAGAGCCAGTCCTGACAAAACTCTATATCTGGTGAGAAAAATGTATGAGACCGGCGAAATACCCTCAGACTTCAAGAAGAATATAATAATTCCAATACCAAAGAAAGCAGGTGTTGACAGATGTGAAAATTACCGAACTATCAGTTTAATAAGTCACGGCTGCAAAATACTAACGCGAATTCTTTACAGACGAATGGAACAACTGGTAGAAGCCAACCTCGGGGAAGATCAGTTTGGATTCCGTAGAAATATCGGAACACGTGAGGCAATACTGACCCTACGGGTTATCTTAGAAGCTAGATTAAGAAAAGGAAAACTTACCTTTCTAGCATTTGTAGACTTAGAGAAAGCTTTTGACCATGTTGACTGGAATACTCTCTTTCAAATTCTGAAGGTGGCAGGGGTAAAATACAGGAAGCGAAAGGCTATTTACAATTTGTACAGAAACAAGATGGCAGTTACAAGAGTCGAGGAGCATGAAAGGGAAGCAGTGGTTGGGAAGGGAGTGAGACATGGTTGTAGCCTCTTCCCGATATTATTCAATCTGTTTACTGAGCAAGCAGTAAAGGAAACAAAAGAAAAATTCGGAGTAGGTATTAAAATCAATGGAGAAGAAACTAAACTCTAAGGTTCGCCGATGACATTGTAATTGTCAGAGACAGCAAAGGAACTGGAAGAGCAGTTGAACGGAATGGACAGTGTCTTGAAAGGAGGATATAAGATGAACATCAACAAAAGCAAAACGAGGATAATGCAATGTAGTCGAATTAAATCGGGTGATGCTGAGGGAATTAGATTAGGAAATGAAACGCTTAAAGTAGTGAATGAGTTTTGCTATTTGGGGAGCAAAATCACTGATGATGGTCGAAGTAGAGAGGATGTAAAATGCAGACTGGCAATGGTAAGAAAAGCGTTTCTGACAAAGAGAAATCTGTTAACATCGAGTATAGATTTAAGTGTCAGGAAGTCGTTTCTGAAAGTATTTGTATGGAGTGTTGCCATGTGTGGAAGTGAAACATGGACGATAAGTAGTTTGGACAACAAGAGAATAGAAGCTTTCGAAATGTGGTGCTACAGAAAAATGCTGAAGATTAGATGGGTAGATCACATAACTAATGAGGAGGAATTGAATAGAATTGGGGAGAAGAGGAGTTTGTGGCATAACTTGACTAGAAGAAGGGATCGGTTGGCAGGACATGTTCTGAGGCATCAAGGGATCACGAATTTAGTATTGAAGAGCAGCGTGGAGGGTAAAAATCGTAGAGGGAGACCAAGAGATGAATGCACTAAGCAGATTCAGAAGGATGTAAGCTGCAGTACATATTGGGAGATGAAGAAGCTTGCACAGGATAGAGTAGCATGGATAGCTGCATCAAACCAGTCTCAGGCCTGAATACCATAACAACAACATTTCATCTCAGTTATACCAGATATTTTTCCTTTGTTACTGATGACCAGGTATAAAACCGATATATCAGGTTACCACAGCAATGTCCTAAAATGTTTGGTTTAGCATAAAACCTTTTTAAAAAGAAGTTTTTGTATGTCCATCCTTTTGACTGGAGGTCTTGGGGGCCACGGCCGTTCACCATTGTAAGGAAATGAATCGCCTACAGCCGTCCTTATGATCTTATTTATTGTGTAGCTACCAATTTTGGCCGTTGTTCATGCTGAAGGGGCTATCACGATCCACGCATATACTGCATCAGTTGCCAACAATACTGGATTACGCAGGCTATATGTAACTGTGATGTCAGCACTCCAACCATCAACTGCCAGCTGAGTTGGTATGCTGACATCACAGTTACAAATCAGATGGCTCCAAGCACTATGGGACTCAACATGTGGGGTCATCAGTCCCCTAGACTTAGAACTGCTTAAACCTAACTAACCTAAGGACATCACACACACCCATGCCCGAGGCAGGATTCAAACCTGCGACCGTAGCAGCAGCGCGGTTCAGGACTGAAGCGCCTAGAACCACTCGGCCATCACAGTTACAGATAGCCTGCGTAATCCAGTTATGTTGGCCACTGATGCAATATATATGTGGATCGTAATAACCCCTTCAGCATCAACTACGACCTGAAGATGGCGCACTGCAGTGCCGAAACTGGTAGCTACACAATAAACAAGATCATAAGGATGGCTGTAGGCGATTCATTTTCTCACAATTTTTAGAAACAAGTTTGGCAAGAGGTATTGCGGCTTCTGAAATACTGGTATCGTCTTTGAATGATGACCGTTTCTAATGAAAGGAGTCAGATTACAGATCAAAACATTGTAGAGCGAGTATTTATGAACACAGTGGACGATAAAATTCGACATTGCGTTAATTCATTATCAAAATTTTAACTATTGTCATGTAATTGTTACTGGCAAATGTTATATTTTGCCTACTATCTCAATTGTTCATTTGAATTTTTTGATGGAGCATGTTTGCTTTTTTCAGCAAAAACTCAGTTCTATTCAAATTCCTGCTAAAAATTAAAGATATATGTATATATATACATGTCTACATAACATGGGTTTATCTGCTTTCAGCCCTAAGAAAAGGATAACATAACACGAGAAATAGAGTTCTTCGACCTCAGTTTGCACCCTATAGCACTGACTATACGTAATGCCCAAATGGTGGTATGATCCTCGATTATAACGAACGTAGTTTATTTACAGACATTTAAAAAATCGTAATCAGTAGGAGAATACTGGTGAATTTTTTACAGTATTCAGCTCCTCGTTATTTTTCGATGAAAGCAGTGAACAGTAGACGTATTATGTTTCCTTTTACTTGCCTACTTCGTCTGATATTTTGATTCTACGTATGCGGAAACGTATAACGCAAAAATCTGAGTGAGTCTTAGTATTTTTCGATCTTCGTTCAATGTCTGCGAAAATAAAAAACAGAAACTCGGCCATTTCAGAAACCGGTTATTCTGAGCGATTTCAACAGTCATGTTAAACTGGACGAAAAAAAACAGGTGTAACCGAAAACCTGTTGTATCAGCCACAACCGCCATCCCTACCTTGGAGCTTACATAGTGTCGCTGGGTATAATTCATGTATTCTTAGTGATCCACAGAAGGAATCTGAATCAGACTCACAACGTTTTGTGCTTCATGTAGTGGTAAAATGCACGATTTTCACGCTGGATGAGGTCATAGTTGAGGGAAAATCAATAGTGGCAGTTTTACAACCATTTTGTGAGGGTAAAATTTTTTGTGCAAACGAATTACTTGTATTTTTAATGCCCTTTAGTAGCGCCACAGAGGAGCTACCTGTTATCAATTCTACCGAACTGCAGCAGTTATCTGTATGTGTTCTGGAAGTAACTAGTACGTGAACAAGCTTTCAAAAATGTATGCATGTCATTTATGAATAAGTGCTGTCGTAATGCTAAACACTACCACCACCTGTTTCCCTATATTTATTTAATTGGAAAAGCAGGTGTTTTAGTACTACGAAAGATTTGTTCGTTTGGCAGACCTTCTAGACAAGGTTTAAACAAGTGACGAAAATACAACTGTCAAAAATATGTAAACCATCATTTCAACAAGTACACTTTATATAAGAAACATAAAAATATTTGTGTAATATTAATATTCATTAACCTATGTATTCACACCGGCTCGAAAACGACCCTGCTGAAACCTGGCAAGGACGCCTGCATATAGGCTAACCCGCACAGCACATGTGCCAGTCCATTAGCACCGAGCTTTCTGGTTCCTACAGCAACAGAAGTAGAAATGAAGGTGGGGCCGCAGCTGTTTGCAGCCTAATTTCCTGCGTCAAGGACACGACGGAAATAGGCACAAGCTACAGTCCATGCGCCGACTGGGTAGATGAAGTACACCAGTGGCAAAAACCAGTCAATACCGTCACTGGGCGATAGCGATGGAAATGTTACCGATGATGGTGCCACTGAAGCGGAGTTACTAAATACAGTTTTCCGTAATTCCTTCACGAAAGAAGACGAAGAAAATATTCCAGAATTCGAAACCAGAACAGTTGTTAGCACGAGTGACATAAAAGTAGATATCTTAGGTGTTGCGAAACAACTCAAATTAGGCCAGCCAGAGTGGCCGAGCGGTTCTAGGCGCTACAGTCTGGAACCGCGCGACAGCTACGGTCGCAGGTTCGAATCCTGTCTCGGGCATGGATGTGTGTGATGTCCTTAGGTTAGTTAGGTTTAAGTAGTTCTGAGTTCTAGGGGACTGATGACCGCAGCAGTTAAGTCCCATAGTGCTCAGAGACATTTGAACAACTCAAATTACTTAAGAAAGGCAAGTCTTCCGGTCCAGATGGTATACCAATCAGGTTTGTTTCAGAGTATGCAGACACAATAGCGCCTTTCTTAGCAATCATATGCAACCGCTCACTTGACGAATGGTCTGATCCTAAAACTGGAAAGTAGCACAGGCCACACCAATATTCAAGAAAGGAAATAGGAGTAACCCATTGAAGTACAGACCCATATCACTGACCTCGATTTGCAGTAGGATTTTGGAGCATATACTGTACTCGAACATTATGAATCACTTTGAAGAAAACGACTTACTGATACATAACCCACACGGAATCAGAAAATATCGTTCTTGTGCAACACAGCTAGTTCTTTATTCTCATGAAGTAATGAGAGTGCTGTCGACAAGGGATCTCAGATCGATTTCAAATTCCTAGATTTCCAGAAGGCTTTTGATACCGTTTCTTACAAGCGACTATTAATCAAATTGCGTGCATATGGAATATCGTCTCGGTTGTGTGACTGGATTCGTGATTTCCTCTCAGAGAGGTCACAGATCTAGAGAGAATTTCTGTATGGTGCGAAAAGTGGCAATTAGCACTAAACAAAGAAAAGGGCGAGGTCATCCACATGGGTACTAAGAGAAATCCGATAAATTTTTGGTACACGATAAATCGCACAAATCTAAGGGCTGTCAATTCGACTAAATACCTAGGAATTACAGTTACGAGCAACTTAAATTGGTAATACCGCATAGATAATATTGTGGGGAAGGCGAAACAAAGACTGCGCTTTGTTGGCGGAACACTTAGACGATGGGACAAACCCACTAAAGAGACAGCCTACATTACACTTGTCCTTCCTCTGCTGGAATACTGCTTCGCAGTATGGGATCCTTACCAGGTAGGATTGACGGAGGACATCGAAAAAGTGCAAAGAAGGGCAGCTCGTTTCGTGTTGTCGCGCAGTAGAGGTGAGAGTGTCACTGACATGGTGCGCGAGTTGGGATGGCAGTCACTGAAACAAAGGCAGTTTTCTTTGCGGCGAGATCTATTTACGAAATTTCAATCACCAACTTTCTCTTCCGAATGTGCATATATTTTGTTGACACCCACCTACGTAGAGAGAAATGATCATCATTATAAAATAAGAGAAATCAGAACTCGAACGGAAAGATTTAGGTGTTCCTTTCTACCACGAGCCATTCGAGAGTGGAATGGTAGAGAAGTAGTAAGAAAATGGTTCGATGAACCCTCTGCCAGGCACTTAAGTGTGAATTGCAGAGTAATCATGCAGATGTAGATGTAGATGAATAATTTCAGATAATAGTTATTAGTGCACGTTGGTACAAGTCCATTTTTGAAAAAAGTTTGGGACCGAGTGCATACAGTTGTAGGCATTTCATATGTATTATGTTATTTCTTGGCCAAATTCTGCTGTAGTTAATTATATATGTGATTTGAAGACCTAAATACGAATTATTCTTAGAAAATTTATTTTTCTAATTGAAATCAGTTGAAATATATTTGTGGATCTGTAACTACCCCGTGAGAATATATTATGCTTGACATTCTTATTATTTTATTTCTTAGGTCCAGTAACGTGCCTACTACTAATGAAATAACCGAATTACTGGAGGGTGTAGGTGAGATAAAGATGTCCAAGGCATAGATGTTTACATGGCTCCACCTCGCAGAGGTACAACATCAGACAGAAACACCGGAGGTTTGTAATGGCATAAATAGGTTGAAAGGAAATCAGTTACTCGTTCCAGCCAAGATGGCAGTACTACAACGCAAAAAGTATTATCATGACGCAACCATCAGTAGGGGGACTAAGTGTCTTTCAGTGCATTTTGTTAGTACAGGTTGCTTATATCAAGGGCAGATATGCACTCAGGGGAAAACCCATTGTTCTCCTTTGATTGACGTTAGTCAGTCAAACTGATATGAGTGAGAGGGGCTATTCCAATAACTCAGACCTTAAAGTGTACCTGTAGCAGCAAGGGGGAGGGGTGGGTTGGAGTTTTCTGAGGAGGGAGGGGGTTGGGAGGGGGGAGGGGGAACAATAGGTTAAGCGTCTGTCAGTCAAAAGGAACGATCCTTTTAGCAGGACAATAGGTTAAGTTCCTGTCAATCAGAGGAGAACAATAGGTTAAGTACCTGTCAATCAAAGAAGAACAGTAGGTTTGCCCCTGAGTGCATACCTGCCCCTGATGTAGGCACCCTGCACTAACAAAATGTACTGAAACATACTTAGTCCCCCTACTACCATCACTGAGGTCAGTCCTACCACTACTTCTCAGATCTGTGAACCTATCCCAACGACATCTGTGACCAGTTCACACAGGTCACGGTGGCGACATCATCGTACTGATGAACAGTCTGGGTAATCCGACACGTCTGACAATAATTCTGCTGGCCTTTCTTTACGACATAAAAGACGGCATAACTCCAGGCCACGCAAATTGACAAAGAATTCCATGGATCACGGCAATATAACCCGGAAGAATTATCAACAAAGAGCGATTTGCTTCCCCAGCAGGGCGAATGGTCACCGCCACTTCCACGAGTAGTGCTTGCATTCAATACAGATAGTGAACCAATCGAGTTCACTGATATATTTTTCAACGAAGACGTCATACAACACATTGTAAGGCACACGGTAATGTACGCCGTTGGAAACCATAACACTAGTTTCTGTCAGTCAGGAGATGAAATGTACTGCTTTTTAGGTATATTGATTCTCAGAGGTTACGCGCCTTTACCTAGACGTGCATTATTGGGAGACCAACGAAGATACCCACAATGATTTAGTGGCCAAATCACGAGACGTAACCGGTTCGAAGAGATACACGGGTATTTTCATATCGCAGATAACAGTTTACGCGTAAGTGACAAAATGGCTAAAATTTGGTGATTGTTCGACATCATGAACGAAAAATTTCTCGTGTATGCTCCAATTGAGAAAAACTTTAGTACTGACGAATCAGTGACACCCTGTTATGGACGTCATACCTGAAAACGGCATGTTTACGGAAATCCGTTTCGGATTCAAAGCACATGTTGCAGCAACTCGTTTAGCGTACTGTTTGCAAGTTGAATTGCGTGAGGGATGATCTCAAGCACGATTTACAGGCCTTGGAGAACATGTTGTTACCAGACTGACAAATAAAGAATGAATATCCAGACTCACAATATTCTCTGTATTGCGACAATCTCTTTACGTCCCAAGGATTACTAACTGCTTCGCAGCGAAAGAATATGACAACTGCTGGAGCTGTTTGTCGGAATGGAGTAGACAAATGTCCACCAATGGAGGTCACGTTTTGTAGAAAACAAACCAGAGGATTTTATGGCTACGGGCTGGACACAAACGATGATACGAGTATATACGCCGTACGAAAAAAATGGTTCAAATGGCTCTGAGCACTATGGGAGTTAACGTCTGAGGTCATCAGACCCCTAAACTTAGAACGTCTTAAACCTAACTAACCTAAGGACTTCACATACATCCATGCCCGAGGTAGGATTCGAACCTGCGACTGTAGCAGCAGCGTGGTTCCAGACTGAAGCGGCTACAACCGCTCGGCCACAACGGCAGGCTTATGGCGTACCATGGAACAACTGCGGGGTTACACTGCTGTCTAATGAATTGAGGAGTACATCGCATATTAGAAGCACACCGATATTCAGTCGCTACTGAACAGAAAATTGCTATTGGTCAGACAAACGTTGTGCATCAGTACAACCGATTTGTAGGCTGAGTAGACAGACTAGATGCTGATATCGGAGCTTACAAGAGTCAATATGAGGCAAAAACTGGTACATCCCAATTATGATGAGGCTAGTAGACGTCGCAGTCAATTATTCTTCATTGTTTGGTAGGTTCAAAAACAATGGTTCAAATGGCTCTGAGCACTATGGGACTTAACATCTATGGTCATCAGTCCCCTAGAACTTAGAACTACTTAAACCTAACTAACCTAAGGACATCACACAACACCCAGTCATCACGAGGCAGAGAAAAGTTTGGTAGGTCACAGGGAGCGAATGAAGACACTCTGAAATTACGCCGATATGTTACAAGGTCTTTATGGCAATTCTAAAACGCAGAGTGAGCCATAGCAGCAAATGAGGACTCCTGTACTTGTTTCTGTAAGAGCCCATTTAGCTAAACATACAATTCTCACAGGTCAAACAGAAGAGGAAATAAAACTGTCAAATCGTGTCCCAGATTTTTCGTGCATTTGCATGACAAATACTTTGCACAGTTTCATGAACAATGATATCATGTTTTATGTTTCTTACTTACTCGATAGGATTACGTATTAGTTCATGATGTAATCTAATATCTAATTTCTGTTAATAAACACTGATTACCGTAAAAAACGTTTTATATTCATTATCCCTGTCCCATAGTAGTGTGCGACATATTTGCCCACGGAGTCACTGTTGGTCTACTGTAAAAACCTCTTTCCAGACCCGACATCTACGAATTACTGTTAGAGTTGTTATTTGTGGTCACTAATAAATGACATCATACAACACCGTGACAAAAGCTTCTGGGTGTATATGGGTTAGTCTGAGTATCAAGTATATCTTCAGAAAAATTTATTTTGTTTCACGTAACAGTCCGCTTAAGGTACTTTAATGTCGACCAAATTCATAGTCCTCAAAGAAAGTCACAGCTTCGTTTTTTATGTCTTCAAAATCGGCTTTTCCTTTCATCTCTCTAGGTACTGGTAATACAAAAAAGCACCGTTTAATCATTTTAGCTTTTGTTAAAATTCTGATTGAAATTGTAAATGCAGAAGCCACTCTTGGCATCTACCACATTTTTTGAGCAAATATTAACATTTGCAAATGTCAGTATTTGTCGAAGCTCCCATTTTTTTACTTCAGTGCACTCAGTAGGCCCAGAACACTATTAGGGCTTGCGAGCATTATAATGTTGCTGTACAAACGCATCTGGTTAAACTCACTAGAAACAGGAGTCTGGTCAGAAATTTTTATTTTTATTTGATAAATCTGTCGTTGTATGCAGTCTTCTGAATCTTATTTCGAACCTTTCTGACATTTTAGACGAGAACAACACTTCACAAGCCTTTTTGATAAGAATGAAGTGACACAATTTCAGAGACTTTACTAATCCCATAGAGGTATGATTTTATGTATATAGACTGAGGCTACGAGTGAAAATTGTACCAAGACCGGGAATCGAACCCGAGTGTCCTGCTTACTAGGCAGGGCCGTCTGCCGTTAAGCCAGCTTGGCACAGCAGTTCACACAATTGTACAGATTACCCCGTCACGCATCCATCCTCGATCCAAATTCTCACTACCGGCACAGTACACAGTAAATTCCCTCTTACATACGAACATAATTGCCGAGGCTCTCCACGTTCTGGAATGGCACCTCAGCATCGAACGTTAATGGGGGACCCAGCCTGAAAGCCAGGAGCAGGTACTTATACAAATGAAATGAGACTATATGAGAGAGTTTAATGGTCCCATACAGATATGCTTTTATGTACAGGGTGATTCAAAAAGAATACCACACCTTTAGGAATTTAAGACTCTGCAACGACAAAAGGCAGAGCTAAGCACTATCTGTCGGCGAATTAAGGGAGCTATAAAGTTTCATTTAGTTGTACATTTGTTCGCTTGAGGCGCTGTTGACTAGGCGTCAGCGTCAGTTGATGCTAAGATGGCGACCGCTCAACAGAAAGCTTTTTGTGTTATTGAGTACGGCAGAAGTGAATCGACGACAGTTGTTCAGCGTGCATTTCGAACGAAGTATGGTGTTAAACCTCCTGATAGGTGGTGTATTAAACGTTGGTATAAAAAGTTTACAGAGAATGGGTGTTTGTGCAAAGGGGAAAGTTATGGACGGCCGAGAACGAGTGATGAAAATGTAGCACGCATCCAGCAAGCATTTGTTCGCAGCCCAGGAAATTCGACTCGCAGAGCTAGCAGAGAGCTGCAAATTCCACAATCAACTGTATGGAGAGTCCTACGAAAAAAGGTTAGTTATGAAACCTTATCGTCTGAAATTGGTTCAAGCACTGTCTGCAGCTGATAAGATTAAAAGAATCGATTTCTGTGATTTTATCCTTGCTCAAATGGAAACAGATGAATCTTTCGTTTCAAAGATTGTGTTTAGTGATGAAGCAACTTTCCACACTAACGGGAAAGTCAACCATCACAATGTCTGTATATGGGGCACTGAGAATCCGCGGGAAACAACTCAGTATGAACGTGACTCGCCTAAGGTGAACGCTTTCTGTGCCATTTCAGCCAATAATGTTTGTGGTCCCTTTTTCTTCGAAGGTGCTACTGTAACTGGACTACAGTATCTGGAGATGTTAGAGAATTAATTCATATTTCAGCAGGATGGGGCGCCACCACATTGGCACTTATCTGTCTATAACTACCTGAATGTCAACTACCCGAGGCGATGGATCGGCTGGCAGGCAGCCCGTGACAGAGCACTTCATCACTGGCCTCCAAGAAGCCCCGATCTTACCCCCTGCGATTTTTTCTTATGGGGGTATGTTAAGGATATGGTGTTTTGGCCACCTCTCCCAGCCACCATTGATGATTTGAAACGAGAAATGACAGCAGCTATCCAAACTGTTACGCCTGATATGCTACAGAGAGTGTGGAACGAGTTGGAGTATCGGGTTGATATTGCTCGTGTGTCTGGAGGGGGCCATATTGAACATCTCTGAACTTGTTTTTGAGTGAAAAAAAAACCTTTTTAAATACTCTTTGTAATGATGTATAACAGAAGGTTATATTATGTTTCTTTCATTAAATACACATTTTTAAAGTTGTGGTATTCTTTTTGAATCACCCTGTACATTGACTGAGCCCCGGCTATTCTGCTTATGTGTAAGGGGGAACTGAAAGAAAACTGGGGTGGTACTGAGAATTTGGATCACGGAGCGATCCGTTAAGTTGTGTGAACCAGTGTGCCAACGCACCTGCCTCGTAAACAGGAGACCCGCTTCCATTCCCAGCCTCGGTAAAAATGTTCACTCGCCCCTTCAGGCTATATACATAAAAACTTTCTAAGGTTTTAGAGAAGAATGACTAATGCCTGGCAAACCTGAGTTGACTCTTTCTCCAAACGTTCTTCTGGACGGTAACTTAGACATTTCACAAATGATATGGTCGTCCGTGATGTAGTACGACCTAAAAAAAGCTAGTCAAATATTCAGTCAGATCTTGATAAGACTTCGAAGTGACGCAAAGATTGTCATCTTGCTACAGCTGTTTAGAATTGCAAAAGTGAGCACTACACGAAATGAATAAAATGTAGTATCTTACGAAAACAATATAAGTGAGTCACAACTGGAATCGCTCAACTCAAACACGTTCCAGAGAGTAACAGTCCATAGGGAAATGAAATGGAACAGTCACATAGACTCACTTGTAGGTGAAGCAGGTGGCAGACTTCGGTCTATTTGTAGCGTACTAAGAAAGTAAGATCAGTCTCCGAAGGATTTGCTTACAATACGCTTGTGGATCCGTAATAGAATCCTGTCTAAGAGTGTGGGACCAACACGGAATAGCACCAACAGCGTATATTCAACGCACACAGAGAAACGCAAATGGTCTCGCTGTTGTTTGAGCCATGGGAGAGTGTCACAGAGACGCTGAAGAAACTGAACTGGCAGACGCTTGAAGATAGGCGATAACTGTGCCCAGAAATCCTAAGTACAAAGTTTCAGGAACGGGCTTTAAGTTGGAATCTAAGAATATATCACTATCTTCTAAGTGTCGATCCTGTAGGGGTCACGAAGACAGATTGATTGCAGCGCACATAGGGGCATTTATGCAGTCATTTATCAAGCGTTAGACACGTGAGTGGAATGGGAACAGGAGTAAGAACTGAACCAAAGGCAATAATCAGTGAAAACGTGGGTCTAGTCGCACTCCAGAACTTTATTTATATCACTACCGGATTCGACTTTTTTGTTAAGCCATTCTTCTGGATATTACTTCTCCTATGTCAGTTTTATAGACTACCTGTGCATAAACATATGCAAACCTTGTTTTTTTCATCTTCAATCATATACACGTGTAGATCCATCGTATGTATGGTACTCTCACATCCATTTCAGAATGGCTTAACAAAAAAACCTAAACTGGTTGTGAACTAATAGAGTTCTACAGAGCCACTGGAGTGGAATTTTCATTAATTAAAGAAACAGTTGTGGAGCACATGGAGAAATTAATAATGGGAACTACACACTGCCATCAACTTAACTGTGGTTTGCAGAGTATGGATGATATAGATGCAGACTTAGGTAACACGGCAGCAAGTCCCTTGAGAACCTCATTCTGAAATACTGAATACAATTTATGTCCTGGTAAAAATACACATTACGTTAACTTTCTTAACTGAGGTTCTGTTGCTTTAGCAAAAACACATAAGCCATTTCCTTTTTGCAAAAAGATCATAGGAGTGTTTTTGCAGGAACCCAAATTTCATAGTAGAAGCCAATCATTGAATCTCTTTCAAGGTCGTAATCAACGTGTATTTTCAGCAGTCTTTGTTGATCACGTTGGAATTCTCTCACTGAATCGAATCCTTTTTCACAACTGCCCAGATCTCTGCATGGCGCTGAGTCATTTGCAATATCTGAATCCATCTGTCTCACAGGAAGTATTTGAGACACCATTTTGTTACAACACTGTGAAGTTGCCTAGAAAAGAAAACAATTCTAGATTATTTTATCTCACACTTGAAGACTAAGTTACTGTCTGGAAACAAATGCATATTGATGTTTCTAGTACTTGAAGTAGTACATGTGTATAATCAACTATGTGGGAGTTACAGCCTGTTCTCCTTTTTGAATTACTTACATTCTGGATTTCTAATACGGTAAAAATTTCTTATTTATAATTATTGACAAAAAATAAAAAGAAGCAAATACACAAATTTACATTTCCAAGGATAACCAAAAACCATCAAATACTAAATATAATAAAAATCTGCGAGTGTTTGACATTGGTATTCTCAAGTTCCTTTTTTTTAAAACTCTATATAGAGAATCTCCCATACAAACAAAACCATACCTAGTACAAAATCACTTGCTCTTTCTCATGAAGGAAAATAAAGAATACAGGAGGTGACCTTTAACTTTCGTTGCTCTGCCATTGTCAGTTTTCTATAATGTGATAATAGTCCAAATTTCCACTTTCGATATTTGTAGATGCTGCTCTACATGTGTTCTTGTTCTGAGGCATAGCTCTAAATTTAGAACAAGAGCGCTTGCAGAGTTGCATCTACAAGTCTCATAAGTAGAAATTTGAACTATTATTACGTTATAGCACATCAAAAAGTCACAGAAGAGTTTACAGCCTCCACGTATAGTGTCTAATGTGTAAATTAAAACAGAGTACATTGTCTAATGTGTAAAACCAATTTGTATACACGTAACTATGTACATATTTCAGGCCACTGATGAGGCCTTTCGAAAGATAAAGATGAAACACCTTTGATATGATGAAATTCGTTTTATTCAGTTGTATATAGATGGATCTACCGTGAAAATTATCACCATAATACGAAGCAATGATTAGCAATACATATCAAAGTATGTATAAACTTGACCCATACTTTTTCACAGCATGTTTACATACTAATAACTTCTGAAATACTCAAATCACTTCTGTAGGTCGGAAGAAATGATAACAACCAGGGAAAGGTTAAGGCAGATATATGTATTAAATTAACACCTTTATTACACTGAGCATAAACCTATGCTTCCAAAGTGATTTGTAGCACAATTTTATCAAACATGAGAAAACTAAACAATTACTATCCCATCACACTAATAGTCTTTTTTCATGCATAAATGGAGGAACAAATAATGCCTGAAAAAGTACTGTATACTGCAATACACAACCACAGCTATAAAAACATTACTAAGGTCATTTGGACATTCAAATCAAAACTGAAGGCAAGAAAACTTTAATTTACCACAGACAGTGTACTGAAGAAAAACAGCTGTCTTGTGTGTGTGTGTGTGTGTGTGTGAGAGAGAGAGAGAGAGAGAGAGAGAGAGAGAGAGAGAGAAGAGAGAGATGAGAGGGAGAGAGAGATAGAGAAGTAGGGAGGGGGGTGAGAGACAGAGGATACACACAAATACGTGTGAGTTTCAGTTCATATCTTTCCATCTGGATTGCATATTATGCAAATATAATCTAGAATTTCTGCTACCAATGTCAATCATGTAGCCATGTTCTCTCCAAAGAAATTTGTAATTTTCAAAATCCAAATCACAGAAAGAAACCACAAATATTATCAGTACAGCATGAAAATAGATACATAAGTACACTCCTGGAAATGGAAAAAAGAACACATTGATACCGGTGTGTCAGGCCCACCATACTTGCTCTGGACACTGCGAGAGGGCTGTACAAGCAATGATCACACGCACGGCACAGCGGACACACCAGGAACCGCGGTGTTGGCCGTCGAATGGCGCTAGCTGCGCAGCATTTGTGCACCGCCGCCGTCAGTGTCAGCCAGTTTGCCGTGGCATACGGAGCTCCATCGCAGTCTTTAACACTGGTAGCATGCCGCGACAGCGTGGACGTGAACCGTATGTGCAGTTGACGGACTTTGAGCGAGGGCGTATAGTGGGCATGCGGGAGGCCGGGTGGACGTACCGCCGAATTGCTCAACACGTGGGGCGTGAGGTCTCCACTGTACATCGATGTTGTCGCCAGTGGTCGGCGGAAGGTGCACGTGCCCGTCGACCTGGGACCGGACCGCAGCGACGCACGGATGCACGCCAAGACCGTAGGATCCTACGCAGTGCCGTAGGGGACCGCACCGCCACTTCCCAGCAAATTAGGGACACTGTTGCTCCTGGGGTATCGGCGAGGACCATTCGCAACCGTCTCCATGAAGCTGGGCTACGGTCCCGCACACCGTTAGGCCGTCTTCCGCTCACGCCCCAACATCGTGCAGCCCGCCTCCAGTGGTGTCGCGACAGGCGTGAATGGAGACGTGTCGTCTTCAGCGATGAGAGTCGCTTCTGCCTTGGTGCCAATGATGGTCGTATGCGTGTTTGGCGCCGTGCAGGTGAGCGCCACAATCAGGACTGCATACGACCGAGGCACACAGGGCCAACACCCGGCATCATGGCGTGGGGAGCGATCTGCTACACTGGCCGTACACCACTGGTGATCGTCGAGGGGACACTGAATAGTGCACGGTACATCCAAACCGTCATCGAACCCATCGTTCTACCATTCCTAGACCGGCAAGGGAACTTGCTGTTCCAACAGGACAATGCACGTCCGCATGTATCCCGTGCCACCCAACGTGCTCTAGAAGGTGTACGTCAACTACCCTGGCCAGCAAGATCTCCGGATCTGTCCCCCATTGAGCATGTTTGGGACTGGATGAAGCGTCGTCTCACGCGGTCTGCACGTCCAGCACGAACGCTGGTCCAACTGAGGCGCCAGGTGGAAATGGCATGGCAAGCCGTTCCACAGGACTACATTCAGCATCTCTACGATCGTCTCCATGGGAGAATAGCAGCCTGCATTGCTACGAAAGGTGGATATACACTGTACTAGTGCCGACATTGTGCATGCTCTGTTGCCTGTGTCTATGTGCCTGTGGTTCTGTCAGTGTGATCATGTGATGTATCTGACCCCAGGAATGTGTCAATAAAGTTTCCCCTTCCTGGGACAATGAATTCACGGTGTTCTTATTTCAATTTCCAGGAGTGTATTACCAATACAAGGCACAATGATTACTTGCTTTCCAAGTGCCCCTCCATAATGTAGATAGTGCACTTAACTGGCAGATTAAAACTGTGCTCGAGATCAGGACTATATGTGCCTTTACGGAGACAATGCTGTGATAGTTGGGCCACTTGATGGTCCACCTTGGACAGCAGCAGCCAGGCTGCCTCCCCCCCCCTCTCCCCCCCACTTGGCCAAAAGTTACAGAGACAGTCGCATGCCTGTCGCTACCTGACTGACACTCAAAGGCCAATCCCTGTGGTTATGGGGATCGGGTGAGGCACAGTCACTGGGTCAGATTTGGAACTCACACAAATAGCATTAAAGGAAATTAAACTAATAGGGAGTCCCAATTCATCTTTCATCAAAATATTAGAAGGTAAAAAATAAAGTAAATAAGCTGTTAATTTGTTTACAAGATCTCCGCAGTTTGAATGAAATTGATGTTATTTTTGTGGATGAACACCACATAAACAGAGGGATAGAAAATACGAATGTAAGTGGTTAAAAGCTGGTTACATATACATGTAAATTCAGTATGGATAAAGTAGGAGTTACCAGATCCATAAAAGGGATTATAAATACAGATGTAGAAATAAACAAATTATATACAGCTCAGGATATAAAAGCCAGTTACTTTTGGGGATATTTTTGTTATTATTGTTGTTATGTATGTCCTGGACAACTTGGAAATTTTCATGAAAAAATTTGTACGATTATTGTGCGCTTTTGTCAGACAGAAGGAAGGTAATAATGTATGTTGATTTTAATGTAAATTTCTTGAAGTAATGTGACAGAAAAATGATCTAGAAATTGCTTTGGCTACTTACAATTTGGTATCAGTCATAAATCTCCCTGTCCGAGTTTCTTAAGAAGTAGAACCCTTATAGAGAATGTATTCATTCATCTTGCATAAGTCATAGAGACACATACCTATCCAGTACTAAACAGGTTGTCAGTTCACGATACACCGTTGGTTGCACTATGTAACTTAGCACAATGTACAGTTTGGAAACTCTATAAAAACATTGATTAATTCTAAAAATTCTGGAGTTTTTACAGAAAATTTAAAAGAATATTTATTGTGGTGAAGTATACAATGAGCTTAATGCTAGCTCTACATTCAACATATTTCTTAATGAGTTTATATCCTTTTTTTGAATGCAGTTTTCCTAAAAAGAATAATTAAACGTAACAAGATCAAGGCATTAACGAAACCTTTTATCACTACAGGTACTCGTGCAAAATAGATTGAACAGTAATGTCTCAGAAAAACTTTCTTATTATAAACAGTACTGTAACATACTAAGAAGAGTTATGAAAAACTAGTAGTATACATATCCTGCGTGATCAGATAGCAAAATCAAATCAATTTGGAATATCTTTAAAAGACAAATGGGGAAAGAAGCGACAGAATAGAACATTATTCCTGTTAAAGAGTGGGAGCATTGTAACAGAAACTTCAAGTGCAGCAGATATTTTTAATAATTACTTTTAAAAATAGATGAAATATTTGGTGCAAATAGGTCAGAAGAGGAAGCAAAACAGTACAGTGAAGAAAAAATACAGAGGACATTCACTGAATAAATATTAATCTCAATCTCTGTCTGAAATAAGGAAGATCATTGTGACTAAAAATTAAAAGTTAATATGTGCTGGATGATATCTCTAAAAAGACAATAAAAAGTTGTGGCCCTATAATACGTAAAGTTCGTAGTCACTTATGTAATTCACCATTAATTCAGGGTGAAATATACCATTGTTAGGCCTCTCTATAAAAAGGGCGACTTCTCAGCAGATGTCAATAATTACCAACGACTGTCACTCCTTAGATCATTTTTTAAAATTTGGGAGAAGGTAATATACTTCAGGATTACCATAAACCTGTGCAGTAATGGGATACTTAACCAATTACGGTTTCGATTTCAGAATGGCCATTCTATTGCGTCAGCTATTTGTACATTTACTGAGCGCATAATAAAATTTTTAAATGATAAAATATCACCAACTGAGGGTTTCTGTTACTCATCCAAGGCATTTGATTGTGTCAGTCATAATATTATATCAGAGTAGTTGAACTTTTATAGAATGTTTAAATCAGTAAATGCCCCGTTTAGTTCTTATTTCAGAAACAGAATGCAGAAAGAAATTGTAGGCTGTTGGAATAATACAAAGAAGGATGCCACATTCTATGTGTAGGGAGAAATTACAACGGGAGTCCCACAGGGTCTGATCATTGGCCCACTTCTGTTTCTGATGATCTGCCATTCTGTTTAAATCAGAAAGCAGAATCAGTCCTGTCTGCAGATGATTCAAGCAATATTGTGGAGCCAATCAAAGAAGCATCAACGAGGAAATTATAATTAATTAACTATTAACAACAATTAATGATAATTTTGTTGAACTTACTGAACGAGTTTAGGCAGAAGAGCTATCCTTAAACATTGGAAAGCACAGTTCACCCATTTCTACATAGTCAAAATGATTCCACTTCCTATTAACTTAGTAAACCAACAAGAAATTACAAAAAGGGTAGAAAATTGTAAGCTCTTAGGCTTGCAAATTTATGAAATCTGAAAAACCATGAAGTGATCTGGTAAAACGTATAGGTTTGGCTACTTTCGCCACAAGAATAATTGCCAGCTTTGGGGATATGGAAGTCAGTAATTTAACATATTTTGCCCACCTGTATTTTCATTGACGTCTTATGGGATACTATTCACTAATTGCTTAGGCAAAAAGTATTCATTGCACAAAAGAATTATGTGTGAATTTCCCAAACGTTTGTCATGTAGGTATCTCTTTAAGCAGCTGGGAACATTGACCATAGCCTCGCTGTACATTTATTCACTTGTGAACTTCGTTATCAACAATCTATCTCACTCTCAGATAAACAGAGTTCTTCACACACCAGAAGGGAAAATTATCTGCATTACCCTTTAATGAAACTAACTTTGACACGGAAATATTCAGCTACAAAACGCTATGACAGAAAACCGATGTAAATAAAATGCCTCAGAGAGAGCTGAAGTGTTTTCAAACGTGAACTGAAACTGTTTTGCCGAAATAAATCCATCTGTCGCATAGAGGAATTACTGAGTAGAACTAATCAGTCATTTTTAAAAGAAAAAGACCTGGACATTATCACAGGAGGTGTTAGGGGTATAGAGACAGATGTAGTGATCGTTAGTACCTTAATACAGAATATAGCCATCATTGGTGTCTTATATGGAACATCTTTATGCTCAAGAATTACGACGTCTTTGGAAAATGAAAATCTCCTCTATAAAAATCAGCATGGATTCTGCAAACAGAGATCTTGGAAAACTCAGCTCGCTCTGTTCCTCCATGAGATCTACAGGCTCAAAGTGGCTCTGAGTACTATGGGACTTAACTTCTGAGGTCATCAGTCCCTCAGAACTTAGAACTACTTAAACCTAACTAAGCTAAGGACATCACACACATCCATGCCCGAGGCAGGATTCGACCGTAGCGGTCACGCGGTTCCAGACTGTAGCGCCTATAACCGCTCGGTCACTCCGGCCGGCGAGATCTACAGCGCCGTAGACAATGAGGCTCAGGTTGATACCATGTTCCTTGACTTCAGGAAGGCATTTGACACCGTCCCATTTAGTGCAAAAAAAAAGGACCTTACCGAGTATCAGAGGAGATACAATTCAACACGTCGCTGTTAACAGAACAAAATCCACAGATGTAAAAGTAATTTCGGGAGTATCCCAAGGAAGTGTCATAGGACCGTTACTGTTTACGGTAGCCTACATATAAATGATATAGTATAAAGCGTCGGATCTTCTTTAAAACTGTCCGCAGATGATGCGGTTATCTATAACAAAGTACTAGTAGCAACACTAGAAGATGGTAAGGATTTGTAAAATGACCTCGAGAGAATTGATGAATGGTGCAGCCTCTGGGAGTTGACCCGGAACGTAAATAGCAGTCATATACTGCGCGCTCATAGGAAAAGAAATCCACTGCAGTACAGCAACACTAGTGATGACAAACCACTGCAAACAAACAGTATCTGCCTTAAAACATCTAGGAGTTAATATCCAGAGCGACCTCTAAGTGAAATGATCGCAGAAAACAAGTATTTGGAAAAGCAGGTGTCAGACTGAGATTCATAGGAAGAATCTTAAGAAAATGTGACTCATCCACGAAGGGAGCGCCTTATAAGGCGCTTGTTCGACGGATTCTTGTTCGTCTATCTGGGATCCCTGTCAGGTAGGACTGATAGAAGACATAGAGAAGATCCAATGAGGAGCGGTGCGTTTCGTCACGGGATCGTTCAGTCGGTGCGAGAGCGTTGCGGAGATGTTCAACAAACTCCAGTAGTAGGCGTTAAAAGAGAAGCGTCGGGCATGGTGGAGAGATTTACTACTGAGATTTCGAGACAACACTTTCCACGAAGGGTCAGACAACATATTACTTCCGACTACATACGTCTCTCGTAATGACCACGAGGAGAGAATTCGAGAAATTAGAAAAGATACAGAGGCCTACCGAAAATCATTCTACCGAGGTTGGAGGACTCAGTTAGTGGTACAAAAAGTACCCTCCATCACACAGTATTAGTGGTTTGCGGAGTTTAATGAAGATGTAGAATACGTATCCACTTCAGTGTGTCAGTTGTTCTTCTTCTGCATCTAATATCCTTCCACAGACACATCACATAATTTACTACCTGCTGTTTTCTGCATTGTCATAACTGCACCGCATAGTGTACTACGCCTGTCATTATAGACTGTCCGCTTTCCGTCCATGTATCCACACTTCAACACCTGACCAACGGCCAATGGGAAAATACACATAATGGTTCGACTGTGCCACACGTACATGGAGTTACTAAGTAATCTAAAAACATACTGCTCTTAATACCTACACTACTGGCCATTAAAATTACTACACCGAGAAGAAATGCAGATGATAAACGGGTATTCATTTAACAAATATATTATATTAGAACTGACATGTGATTACATTTTAACGCAATTTGGGTGCATAGATCCTGAGAAATCAGTACCCAGAACAACCACCTCTGGCCGTAATAACGGCCTTGATACGCCTGGCCATCGAGTCAAACAGAGCTTGGATGGCGTGTACAGGTACAGTTGCCCATGCAGCTTCAACACGATACCACAGTTCATCATGAGTAGTGACTGGCGTCATATGACGAGCCAGTTGCTCGGCCACCATTGACCAGACGTTTTCAATTGGTGAGAGATTTGGAGAATGTGCTGGCCAGGGCAGCAGTCGAACATTTTTTGTATCCATAAAGGCCCGTACAGAACTTGCAACATGCGGTCGTGCATTATCCTGCTGAAATGTAGGGTTTCGCAGGGATCGAATGAAGGGTAGAGCCGCGGGTCGTAATACATCTGAAATGTAACGTCCACTGTTCAAAGTGCCGTCAATGCGAACAAGAGGTGACCGAGACGTGTAACTAACGGAACACTATACCATCACTCCGGGTGATAAGCCAGTAAGGCGATAACGAATACACGCTCCCATTGTGCGTTCACCGCAATGTCACCAAACACGGATGCGACCATCATGATCCTGTAAACAGAACCTGGATTCATCCGAAAAAAATGACGTTTTGCCATTCGTGCACCCAGGTTCGTCGTTGAGTACACCGTCGCAGGCGCTCCTGTCTGTGATGCAGCGTCAAGCGTAACTGTAGCTATGGTCTCGGAGCTGCTACTCCATGCTGCTGCAAACGTCGTCGAACTGTTCGTGCAGATGGTTGTTCTCTTGAAAACGTCCCCATCTGTTGACTCAGGGATCGAGACGTGGCTGCAAGATCCGTTACATCCATGCGGATAAGATGCCTGTAATCTCGACTGCTAGCGATACGAGGACGTTGAGATGCAGCACGGCGTTCGTATTACCCTCCTGAAGCCAACGATTCCATATTCTGCTAACAGTCATTGGATCTCGACTAACGTGCGTAGCAATGTCGCGATACGATAAACCGCAATCGCGATAGGCTACAATCCGACCTCTATCAAAGTCGAAAACGTGATGGTACGCATTTCTCCTCCTTACACGAGGCATCACGACAACGATTCACCAGGACGCCGGTCAACTGCTGTTTGTGTATGAGAAATCGGTTGGAAAATTTCCTCATGTCAGCACGTTGTAGGTGCCGCCACCGGCGCCAACCGTGTGTGAATGCTCTGAAAAGCTAATGATTTGCATATCACAGCATCTTGTTCCTGTCGGTTAAATTTTGCGTCTGTAGCAAGTCATCTTCGTGGTGTAGCAATTTTAATGGCCAGTAGTGTATACTTATTAGTCTGCAAATGAAATAAATACTGACATAAGATTTTTCAGTACACTGTCCTCATTCAAGAATAGAAGTATCTCCACCTATACCCCTAACAACAGGTAAAAAAATTAATCTTTATTTTAGTTCTGTATTAGCTTTCCGTGTTTGTTTCGTTGACTCGTTCCACATCATAACGCTTATAGCCCACTAGTAGCCGACTGACGGACGGCATTTTACTCACTGTGACCCTGGTGCGCGCGCCGCGCCCTGCCAGATCCTTCCGCAGCCCCTCGGCCAGGCAGCGGACGCCGTGCTTGGTAGCCACTGACAGCGCCCCCTCAGACGTCTCGGGCAGCCTCTGGGCCAGCGCGCTGCGGACCGTAAATACGCACAGAGTCACTGACGGAATTACATTAGTGTCCGAAATTAGAGTTTATTTCCTGAACAGATTGACAGATGAGTTACTGTACTCACTGACGGAATTATATTAGTGTCCGAAATTAGAATTTATTTCCTGAACAGATTGACAGATGAGTTACTGTACTAGGTAATAACAAAACATTCGGCCTACAACAGCGTCCACAGTATGTAAACGCACAGCCATATCGATATCTACTGCTCATATCGGTGCAGTGGACTCTCTGGAAGCGCCTTAGGAGTTACAGTTTAAAGAGCAGTGTTTGTTGGGACGTGAACTTCAAAGTCGTATCCAAAGGGTCGAGTCATGCTGAAGGACAACACAGGGTGATTCCGTGATGATGTCACAAACTACTAGGGGTGTAGAGGAGGCGGAATTCTATCAATTTCAGTTAACGGACTCAGGTCCAAAAACGACTGAATCAAAAGTTAAAGGTGAAAATCGTTCTGATACTTCTGACACTGTGACTCTTCTATTGCAAGCTGTTTGCTTTCCATAGTTTGGGCGGAGGTAGTGTGTACCAAAACCGGAAAAAAGTCTAGTAAACACGAGCTCTGAAACGCATACCTTGAGGCATATGAGCAGTTGTTCATCTTCGTCCCTATGGAAATTCCTCTTCTCCTGAACAAATGCCTTTATCTCTTAAGGCATGTGTTGTTGAGCCAATTTTAAGCAGACTTCTTTTCTTGTTTTCGTCCGTACTACGTCCTAGAAAAACGTGAAAACCAAATAGCTTGCTGTAGAAGAGATGTTTTTCAGAGAATCGAAGATGAACAGTCCGCAGCTCGTGGTCGTGCGGTAGCGTACTCGCTTCCCACGTCCGGGTTCCTGGGTTCGATTCCCGGCGGGGTCAGGAATTTTCTCTGCCTCGTGATGACTGGGTGTTGTGTGATGTCCTTAGGTTAGTTAGGTTTGAGTAGTTCTAAGTTTTAGGGGACTGATGACCATAGATGTTAAGTCCCATAGTGCTCAGAGCCATTTGAACCATTTTTGAAGACGAACAAGTGCTCGTATCTCGGAAGATAGTCATTCCGAGAGCCTATGTTTACTGAACATTTTTCCTTGTTTTGGTCCGTACTACCTTCCTGAAAGTTGCCTGCCCCATAATCTTACCAGCAACAGTACCGGTACATGTGTTCCACTGTCGCAGGTATCAGAACCATTTTCGTTTTTAGCTTTCGTCTCCATCGTTTCCGGACGAGGGTCTCTTATCTTAATTTGATACATTTATCCTTTTCCATCACCCTTGGAAGTTTGTAGCATCATCACGGAATGACCCCATATATCGAGGGCTGGGATACGTGTGTTCGCCGGCCAGTGTGGCCACGCGGTTAAAGGCGCTTCAGTCTGGAACCGCGCGACCGCTACGGTCGCAGGTTCGAATCCTGCCTCGGGCATGGATGTGTGTGATGTCCTTAGGTTAGTTAGGTTTAAGTAGTTCTAAGTTCTAGGGGACTGATGACCTCAGATGTTAAGTCCAATAGTGCTCAGAGCCATTTGATACGTGTGTTCACCTTGTTGACGACAACAACGTTATACTCACATAATGAAAACAAAGAATATGCAGAATGAAATTTTCACTTTGCAGCAGAGTGTGCGCTGATATGAAACATTCTGACACTTTAAAACTGTGTGCCGGACCGAGACTCGAACTCGGCACATTTGCCTTCGGCAGGCGAGCGCCCTATCGACTAAGCTGGTCAAGCACGACTCAAAACCCGTTCTCGCAGCTTTACTTCCACCAGCATCTCGTCTCCTACCTTGGACGTAAATCTGTGAGGACGCGTTCTGAGTCGTGCTTGGGTAGCTCGGCAGGTAGAGCACTTTCCCGCGAAAGGCTAAGGTCCAGAGTTGGAATCTCGGTCTGGCATACAGTTTTAATCTGCCAGGAAGTTTCAAAGAATATGTAACTTAGCATAAAGAGGTAAAACAGCACTGCAGCATTAAGCAAAGGGCGAATACTGATTACCATTTAATACGGAATGGCTATGGGAGTCTTTTCTGCGCATCGAAGATAGAAATCAAAGACACAGCTTTTAAACTGCAGAAAAGGGCCATAAGAATAATAAGTAGTGGTTTGCCAACTGCGAAGAAAATTTTAAAAACCTTTGTGATGGACTAAGTGAGTACATGTACTACTTTGTGGTGCATAGCAGACGATCAATTCCAAATACAAAATTATCTAGAGAGAATTTCTGTATGGTGCGAAAAGTGGCAATTGGCACTAAACAAAGAAAAGTGCGAGGTCATCCACATGGGTATTAAAAGAAATCCGATAAATTTTGGGTATACGATAAATCGCACAAATCTAAGGGCAGTCAATACGACTAAATACTTAGGAATTACAATTACGAGCAACTTGCATTGGAAAGACCACATAGATAATATTGTGGGGAAGGCGAAACAAAGACTGCGCTTTGTTGGCAGAACACTTAGAAGATGCGACAAACCCACTAAAGAGACAGCCTACATTACACTTGTCCGTCCTCTGCTGGAATATTGCTGCGCGGTATGGGATCCTTACCAGTAGGATTGACGGAGGACATCGAGAAAGTGCAAAGAAGAGTAGCTCGTTCCGTGTTATCGCGCAATAGGGGTGAGAGTGTCACTGATATGATACGCGAGTTGGGGTGGCAGTCATTGAAACAAAGGCGGTTTTCTTTGCGACGAGATCTATTTACGAAATTTCAATCACCAACTTTCTCTTACGAATGCGAAACTATTTTGTTGACAACCACCTACGTAGGAAGATGATCGTCGTAATAAAATAAGAGAAATCAGAGCTCGAACGGAAAGATTTACGTGTTCCTTTTTCCCACGCGCCATTCGAGAGTGGAATGGAAGGAGGTGGAGGGAAGTGTCCGATTCCAGATGATATTGTGTTTAGTGGTATTTGGGGAGTTTTGTGATGCCGGTTTTTTTCGTCGATTTGTGTGGTTTTGTATGGGGGTGTGTGTCTAAATTTGTTTATATTTAGTTTGCCCCCCACCCAAAAACACCCCATTTCCCGCGCTTGTCTCGTTAGTGTCATTAGGCTTTATGTGGAAAGTATGTGTGTTTGTTTTTCGATGTATTTTCGTCCTCATAATGTGTACGTACCGACTTTATACGCGCATGTTGGAATCGTGGTTTATGGTCGTTTCCGCCATATTTGTGACTTAATGGGTCAAAGCAGACGGGCGGAATCGGACGCTTCCGTATTTTCGACAAAATAGGAATGTAAATATTATAATGTGTTTTTTTTCTGGTTACTGCATAAATATTCACAAATTAACAACGTAACTCAGAAGTTTCTACTAAAAGGCTGTATCCACATGAAAGCTGACAGTGTTCATGCGTTGATAGAGAGGAAGCGGAAGAAATTGAATAATATGAGCGTTTTAACACCCTGGGACTGGCAACAATTCGTAAGACACACTTCTAGCAAGTACATTGTTCATAAAATAAGAGAAATCAGAGCTCGAACGGAAAGATTTAGGTGGCTACCTTTTTCGCCACATGCCATTCGAGAGTGGAATGGAAGTAGTATGAAAATGGTTCTATGAACCCTCTGCCAGGCACTTAAGCGTGAATTACAGAATAACCATGTCGATGTAGATGGTAGAGAAGCAGTATGAAAATGGTTCGATGAACCCTCTGCCAGGCTCTTAAGTGTGAATTGCAGAGTAATCACGCAGATGTAGATGTAGAAACATTAATAACGATTTTATGGAGAAAAATACAGTTTGGACTTACATTTACTAAGGAAAAACAACCAAAAAACTCAAAACGGCATTTTCTATCAGGGAATAAAAGTATATAATAAATTTACGAAGGATATGGAAAAGATTAATAAGATACATCTGTTACAAAGTCAGGAAAAACATTCTTCATGAGTAATGCGTACTACAACATTAAAGACTACTTAGAGACATCAGAGTATTGGTTAACAATGAAAGGGAACAACAACACCCTGTCACATTACAGTACATGATCACATTGTAACGATTTTAGAAAGTAACCGTGTCCCAAGATCTATAGTACGTCATAGTAATGTCTTCTCATTCTCTTGAGCCCAACATTTCACCACGTCATCCTGACGGTTTTTCAAAAATTGTTCAAATGGCTCTGAGCACTATGGGACTTAACATCTGAGGTCATCAGTCCCCTAGAACTTAGAACTACTTAAACCTAACTAACCTTATGACATCACACACATCCATGTCCGAGGCAGATTCGAACCTGCGACCGTAGCGGTCGCGCGGTTCCAGACTGAAGCGCCTAGAACCGCTCGGCCACAACGCGCGGCGGGGCAGTTCCAGGGCACAAGACACGGGCAGGTGACGGAAGGTACATTGCGGCTACAGCCTCAATTCGCGGAGTTGCTCTATCTTCGCCCTGCTCACAGTACCTTGAAGATTATGGTAAGCGTCGCTTACAGCTCCGGCATATTAGGGCAGGTGAGAATATTGTAGTACAACTGCAAGATTACCATCACTGGCTCAGTATTCGTCAGTGTTTCCTCAGATCTTTAGCATTCTTTGGCGTTAGTTTCATAAGAACATTGTGATCGTCACGAACAGCTGCTGCACCTATTTCGCACAATTAGATGCCGCGCTGGTTTCCGCGCGATCTGAGGCGCCTTGCTAGGGTTCATGCGTTTCCCCCCGTCGGAGGTTCGAGTCCTCCCTCGGGCGTGGGAGTGTGTGTGTTGTCCTTAGCGTAAGTTAGGTTAAGTAGTGTGTAAGCCTAGGGACCGATGACCTCAGCAGTTTCGTCCCATAAGAACTCACCACCCCGAGCGGTTCTAGGCGCTTCAGTCTGGAACCGCGCGACCACTACGGTCGCAGGTTCGAATCCTGCCTCGGGCATGGATGTGTGTGATGTCATTAGGTTTAAGTAGTTCTAAGTTCTAGGGGACTGATGACCTCAGATGTTAAGTCCCATAGTGCTCAGAGCCATTTGCACCATTTTTTTGAACTCACCACCAAAGAATTAAATCCGAGATTTTACGCAACTCCATCTCTTTCAGTAACTTTACCAACTCAGAGCTATCGTTTTCAGTAATCACAGTAAGGTATACCTTTCTAAAGTTGTTGTCTACATAATCGTATTTTGTTGCATTATTATCCATGTTTCTTTTTCAACAAATCATAGTGTTTGTTGAAATCTTGAGTGCACTATCACAACGATGTCCTTTAAATGATAAGTATTTTTCAGTTCCCCACCTTCAGATTCAGTGCTCGGGCCGATAAATTCAAGAGTTGGTAATTCCGTTGCGCACACTAAATTCAGTACTGAATCTCTAGCGTGTCCCTGATTCATGATTAATTTCAGATATCTCACATTCTCAGACACCCGGAGTTTTGCAAAGTAATGTTGTTGGTAGTTGGTGGCCGATTGCTTTCTTGACCCCACTGCATCCCCTCGGGTTGGAGTTCGTGCACGCCATGTGTCTGCGTCTAAAGTAAATATCATTTCAAAGTGTGAGAATGTTTTCTAAATGTCTGCGTAGCGGGTATCGGAGACGGAGCGGTGTTCACCGCGTGGGATGTTGGAAACCGCTTGGAAACAACGTCCAGGCTTGACGGCTCACCAGCCCTCGTCGTCAATCGGCGTCAGTCTCGCTTCGTCGCATCTCAGAGGTAGCGCGGTGACGCGCTCGGTTATCCGCAGCGCCCGCTGCACTCGCACTGCTGGAAGAAAGGGGATCGCGTGGACACAGCCCAGGTGTGTGCGCCCATAGTGAATCGTTCATTCTGTCACTCTGCAGCGCAGTGTGCGCTGTCCTAGAACGACTCTTAATGTTTGAAATGTGTCAACAGGAACCCAAGTGATATTACGAGCCTGTTCGTTACTATGGTTGAGACGTGCCACAAACGGAAGAGGTATGAAAACTGAAGGTGTAAGACGGTGGCGCTGTACGTAATTACGCTTGACCTGTTAGCGAGGTTGTAGCCATTGATTTCTGTGACGCAAAAGGGTTACTCATAGTAATTACCTTTTAAGGGTGAAGCAATAAGTGACAAATATTACGTATGTCTTATGGACAAACAGTTTTGAAACTCGGCCTGAGCAGAACAGAAGAAGCGCCACCGCAGAAGGAGGGCATGGCGCACGAGGGGACACTAGGAACGGCTGGCAGCTGACTACCCACTGCCACCTGGCTCGCTGTTTTAATCCTTGTATGGGACTCAGCACCTGCACGTAAAACTGATTTGGCAGTAGGAAATCTGAGGGGTTTGAGTTACCAGTTGTTAAATTCTACGTCCTATTCGCCAGCTTTTGCACCCTCTGACTTTCACACACAGCCGCTTGCGAAAAAACTTCTATGTGAAAAATCCTGTGAGTCTGAAATCCACAGCTGCTCATTTGACAGAGGATGCAAGACGTCACTTTCAAACGACGAGTACAGTTCTGCTGCCGGCCGCGGTGGTCTAGCGGTTCTAGGCGCTCAGTCCGGAGCCGCGCGACTGCTACGGTCGCAGGTTCGAATCCTGCCTCAGGCATGGATGTGTGTGATGTCCATAGGTTAGTTAGGTTTAAGTAGTTCTAAGTTCTAGGGGACTGATGACCATAGATGTTAAGTCCCATAGTCCTCAGAGCCATTTGAACCATTTTAGTACAGTTCTGCTGTTCCACACTTGAATACTGCTAGCTAAAAATAAAACGTAAATCTCTCTGTGCCGGCTTCAACTTCTCTTACACTATTGCGATGCTCCTTATGGAAGTGGCGGAATGGGGGGGGGGGGATATTTCGTCATAACGGAAAAGTCTTTCTTTTAATTAATACCATTGCAACGCTGTCCACAACTTCTTGCTTCTTGTAAACACAGAATAAGCCGTTATAAGAGAATGCAGCCTTTCTCGGCGAATCTCGATAGTAAAATCTTCCCGGGTTGACAGCCGAGTCAATATGTTGTTCGCCAGCAACGTTTCAGCAACTTTCTTACTTGCCATCTTCAGGCGCCTGAAGATTGCATGTAAGAAACTTGCTGAAACGTTGCTGGAGACCAACGCATTGACTCGGCTGTCAGCCCGAGAAGATTTTATCATAGAATAAGCCGTTCTTACCAGAACTTTTTTATGTCATCTGTCAGTCCTGTATGGTAAAAATAGAATCCTAGGCAGGAGCATACCAGTGTATAGTGATAGCAGTTTTTTTAGTGGGCTTATTGCTCCTTTCAAGTGTTCTGCTACCGAACGAGGTGGCGCGATGGTTAGGACACAAACCGCATTCGGGGGGACGACGGTTCAATTCCCTAAATCGTTTAAGGCAAATGCCAGGATGGTTCCTTTGAAAGGGCACGGCCGACTTCCTTTCCCATCTTTCCCTAATCCGATGGGACCGATGGCCAGCCCTGCCCCCAAATGAACCAACCAAGTGTCCTGTCGATAACAAGCAGCCTTAGATTCATCTTTCATACAAAATTGTCAGTTTTCAGTTTAAGGTGCTTCTGATTGCAATCGATAGATATTTAGTTGAATCGCCGGCCGCGGTGGTCTAGCGGTTCTAGGCGCGCAGTCCGGAACCGCGCGACTGCTACGGTCGCAGGTTCGAATCCTGCCTCGGGCATGGATGTGTGTGATGTCCTTAGGTTAGTTAGGTTTAAGTAGTTCTAAGTTCTAGGAGACTGATAACCACAGATGTTAAGTCCCATAGTGCTCAGAGCCATTTGAACCATTTAGTTGAATCGACTACTTTTTACTGTCTTTCATTTCAAAAAAATAGTTCAAATGGCTCTGAGCAATATGGGACTTAACACCTGAGGTCATCAGTGCCTTAGAACTTAGAACTACTTAAGCCTAACTAACCTAAGGACATCATACACATCCATGCCCGAGGCAGGATTCGAATCTGCGACTGTAGCAGCAGAGCGGTTCCAGACTGAAGCGCCTAGAACCGCTCGGTCACCGAGGCCGACGTCTTTCATTTATCATGTAACAGAAATTCAAGGGCATTTTCGTAGTACTCATGTAGAGAACCTCGCACTTCTTATTTTTTAGGTTCAGTTGCCACTTTTTCTCACAAGTCATATATTTTGTCTGCACTGTATTGTAATTCGTTCTGATTCTCTGTTGATGTCACTAGACGGTTAGCAGTGGCATCGTCTGCTAACAATGTGGGAGGGATGTGCAGATTGCCTCCCAAACCATTTATATACACCAGGAATGGGAAAGGGTTTACAGTTCCAAGAGGGATGCCAGAGATAACTTCACCAGTTAGGTCCCGTCAGTTGCTACGAATTGTGACCTTTCTGACAGCAAGTCACGAATCCAGTTGAGACGATATTCCGCACTCACACTCTTTCCCTAGAGGAGCAGTGTAAGAAGTCTTCAGGAAATCTCGAATGGACTTAAGGTCCCCTGTTGATTACACTTATTACCGGGTGCGAATAGACAGCGAGTCGTGTGATGTCAGCTATTGATTTCACACACCACCCAAAGTATGTAGATTCCTGTGGCACTGGTAGAAAAACGTAGGAACTGGACCAGCTTGTTAGGGGACTACGGCGGAATGCAGGTAAACTCTTCGACTTGAAACTAGTTTGAAATTATAATTAAATCAAGAGCCTACACTGTCCACAGGCGTTGATATACATCAACGGGGACAGTTGAAAATGTGTGCCCCAACCGGAACTCGAACCCGGGATCTCCTGGTTACATGGCAGCCGATCTATCCATCTGAGCCACCGAGGGCACAGAGAATAGTGCGACTGCAGGGATTTATCCCTTGCACGCTCCCCATGAGACCCATATTCCCAACTTAACGTCCACACACTACATTTGTAGTGCCCCTGCCCATTACACTCATTACTCGCGGCAGACAATCTTACCGAGTCCTGTAAGAGTTCGGGCAATACGAGTGCATCCGGACAGAAGAAGAAGGTCAATGGCCGGTTGGCCTTAACTATGTGGTGAAGATGGTATCTGTTCTTTCGGACATGTCCGAAAGAACAGATACCATCTTCATATGAAACTAGTTTTTCACTGTGAGGGTGACGTATTTTCCGCTTGCATCTGTGTGAGGATGGCCAACCTGCCGATGTGGACGATGTGGCCGTCGTGTACGCCCTGGTCGAGCATCAGCCTGACCGCCTCACGCGTGCACAGCGACAGACCCAGCAGGTTCACCTCCACCACGCGCCGCATGTCCTCCTCTGTGGCCTCTGGAAACATAGGAACCAAACGTAGGCCGCAGTGCACCGTTGTATAAAGGTACGCTACAGTGGATACTACAAGGTGCTTTGAGAGTAATGGGAAAGGTCCTCGACAGTTTCAGTTACTGGTTACAGCGATGTTATCCCGCAAGAAATTTCTCAGGGAATCTCTGGGCCCGGAACCGGTTACACGAGGTGCGACAAAAAAGTAATGAGACTGATTTTCTTTGCAACATGTGGCAACCCTGCAGGCTTGTGTACGCACAATATCTTTGACCTTGGTCTGTAAGCTGCTTCTAGTCCAAGCGGCACATCGATGCAACTGCTCAGGCGTGAGTTGTGCTGTAATAAGTTAACACTTGTTTGTGTCTCGTCACGGAAATGGAACCGCATAATATTGCGCAACGGTATACCATTTCTTTTTGCGCTAAATTGGGTGAAAACGCGACGACAACTTACGGCAAGCTTCAGAAGGCTTTTGGAGAGGAGGTTATGTCAAGAGCTCAAGTTTTTCGTTGGCATAAAATGTTTAGTGAAGGCAGAACGACTGTTGAAGACGAAGGCCGCAGTGGACGACCATCAACCTCACGTACAGAAGTCGACTTGGCCAGGGTGAGTGAAATCGTACGATCTGATCGAAGATTATTCTTGAAAATGATTGCAGAAGAACTGAACATCAATCGAGAAACGGTTCGTTTAATAATAACTGAAGATCTTGGTATGAGAAAGATTTGTGCATAAATAGTCCCCAAAAATCTCACACCACAACAGCGAGAAACATGGAAAAATGTGGTAGCCGATCTGTTAGAGCAAACGGAAATCAACCCAGAATTGTTGAGCCGTGTTATCACTGGTGACGAAAGTTGGTTTTTTCAGTACGATCCAGAGACAAAACGCCAAAGTTCGCAATGGTGCTCAAAGGGATCACCCAGACCAAAACAAGCTCGCATGTCAAAGTCAAAAGTGAAAGCCATGCTTGTGTGCTTCTTTGATTCCAAGGGAATTGTTCATAAAGAGTGGATGCCTCCTGGACAAACAGTTAACCAATATTACTACAAACAAATTTTAGAAAGACTTTGTAAAAGAGTTCTTCGTGTCCGTGCCATTATTGCTGATGATTGAATTCTGCATCACGATAACGTGTCATCCCATACTGCTCTGTCAGTACAGCAATTTTTAACCCCAAAACAAATTTCATCGCTACCACAGCCACATTATTCACTAGATATAGCTCCAAGAGTCAAAATGGTGGTCAAGGGACACCATTTTCAAGCAACACAAGACGTCCAAAAAGCTGTGCCGAGGGTCTTGGAGGATATTACAGAATATGAGTCCCAGAAATGTTACCATCAATGGCAGAAGCGCTGGAAAAAGTGTGTGCAATGAGACGGGAACTACTTTGAAGGAGACAACACTAAACTTGACTAAAACGGTAAGCAACATTTTTTTTTCCACATCAGCCTCATTACTTTATTGTCGCACCTCGTAAATGTTGTGTTTGCCATATCTGTGATGTTCGACTCTTTGATCATATCTCACTATGATATACACAACTATCCTGTCTCGCGTGAAGACAAGCGCAGAGATTCCCGCACACTCTGCCACTTCTGTTGTCTTATCTACGTACACCGACCCTCTTCTCGACCATAACCCTGTGGTGCACATGGCCCACTGCAGTGGACAGCTGTTTCGCTTCTTTGGTGTCTTCGACCAGTCCTGAGGCTGCAAATGCATGCAGGGTACAGCACCAGTAGGGGCTGTCATTTGGAGTGGACTGTGTGCATTTGCAGCTTCAGGACTGGTTGAAGACACCAAAGAAGCGACTATTAAAAGCTGTCCACCGCAGTGGACATGCGCACCACAGGATTAACGCTCTTGTCTGAACAACATGGCAGAATCACCCGTTCCCGTCAGAGCAGAATCCTTTCTGTCCCACTTCATTGCTCAACCACTTTCTCGAAGTCCTCAGTAGCAGGAACCCGACTCTGGAATAACCTCCTGCACTATATTAGAGAACTGAATAACGTCTTCAGCTTTAAAAGATAGCTAGTGATGTAACTAACAATGCAACAATAATGAATACTATTGTTCCTGTATGCACGAGTTATTCCCTCACATCCTTTTTTCCAAACACATTTTCCTCATTTGCCAATGTTCTTTGTTGGTGCAGTGTCCTTAAATTTTCCTTCCCCTGAACTTGCTACATCAGAAAATATGTATTTTTACACTTATAAAGTCTTTTATATCTGTCACTGTCATTATTATTATTGTTACTATTATTGTCATTATTATTATTGTTACTATTATTGTCATTATTATTATTATTGTTGTTGTTGCTAGTGGAAGGAGCAGTACTAGAAGTATTGTCAGTATTAACTTTATTACCTCTTATTGTTCTTGCTATTATTATTATTATTGCTATAGTAATTGGGAGCAGCAGTAGGAGAATTATTGCCAGTATTAACTTTCTTAGTTCATAGTTAGTATTCTTTACTCTCATTGACACTCACATCATTTTATTACTATTTGATGTTGATGATTTGATGATTGTTATTTGTTTAGTAACTAAGATGTAAAAAAGATACTCTATATGTGAAAGCCTGGTCAGATGTAAGAGAGGACCTGATGGCCTTAATTTGATCAGGTGAAATAAATAAACAGAACAAAATACAAATTGTAGTGCTTACAATTTTCAGTCCTCACGCTGAGCGCAAAGTTAGACAGTGTGTTACTCTTGAGCGCCAAGCTGGCAAATAAATTATGTACTGACCCTCTTGCCGTGACGGCCAGTGGTCACTGAGGGTAAATCAAGAAAAATCAAATTTATAGATTCAGGGGCAGTTTATAAGAACGAAAATTGAGTAATATGGAATCTCCTACACTAAATCAAACAAAAGCATTAGTAACTTGTATTTTCCATCAAACTAGGAACTTAAATGATTGGTTGATAGTCTCAGTGTCGCTTGGGGTGGGTGGGAGATAAAATATACATTAACGATCTCATGTCGCCCTCTGAATGCATTTGGTCGATACATTACAAATGTTCATTGAGCAGCTGAGCGAGCTGCCACGTGGTTACAAGTGAGAATCTCACCTTTGTGGCTGCCTTCATTGTCACCCCACCTCACTGGATTTGGTTGGGTCTGCACATGTGTTGCTAGGCAGTGGTCTGTATAACGCTTTCTCTAATGTTCTCACTTAATAAACATATTCATAGTGCCACCGCTAATTGCACCTCAAACCAAAATAACGAGTATGTTGCAATTTCTAAATGATGTTTGAGAACAGGAAGCACAGCAGGTTTTCTATCTTTTGGATCGTTGATTTGATGGAAGTCTGTTATAGTCATTCCATTACAGTCTCAGATTCATTATAGTTTTCGTATGCTGCTAGTGGAATTGGTAATTGTGATTATTTTATTTTTACATCGAACTCATTAAGTTAACCACATCTAGACAGAATTTTATAACTTTCGTAATATTACATCTGACTTCAGCTCATGATTCTTTTATTACTGTCCCCATACAGCTCCATACAACAACTGTGTGGCCTTTATTATACAGAATCTCAACAAAATTGGTCACAGATGTTAACAGATGTTCATAAATCTCAAATGTTGTATATCGAGAGCTATAAATATTAATTCCTGAATAATTTAATTTCAGTATGTGTTTGTGTATCTGATTAAGTGTATTTTATTATGTATTTAAAAGTACATAAATGAAAAGGAAATAATTATTTCGAATCTTGTTAGAACATGATAAAAATAAATTATTAATAGTTGGTTCGGATGTCACAGAAAAATATCCACAAGTGTAACTTACACAACATTACTTCAGAAGGAAACAACAATGATTTAACGGAATTCTAAATAGGAAATTGACGAAAATTAACTGACTGATACGTTACCAGGACATGAAATGAAAAGCTCGATATCTGACAAAACAAAAACACCTGCCAGCCGCTCAGTGAGTTTCGCGCCTTGTGGGTGATGACCATCATCAACAAAAAAACATGAGATAGATAATATTCATTTCTTGTGTATGCATGTCTTCTTAATTGTTCAGCGTCGCTTGTGCTAAACCTACTGATACATCAGTTTTCGTCTGTTTCGTGCCACAGGTCATAGGTAATACGATAATCCGCTACTGATGTAAACTGCTACTGACCAAGCTTCTTATTTCGTCCAAATTCCTCAGAGATTTTCTTCCATCCCAGAATTTGTTATATTTCACCTGGTTTCTTGAGGGTCCCATCTACATCTAAATCATACTCCGCAAGCCACCTAATGGTGTGTGGCGGAGGATACTTTTGGTACCACTATCTGATCCCTTCAACCCTGTTCCACTCGCGAATAGCGCGTGGGAAGGCCCCAGCTATCCTTTCCTAGAGTAAACATGGGCTGCGCCAGGACCAGGCGTTGCGGCCCACACTTTCTTGTGTCCAGGGTATCTGACCAGAGCAAAAGCAATGCCAAGAACATGAGGAATGCCACGGGGATCACGCATACCAGATCTCTGCCACAGAAAGTTCTATTCCATCATGTTTTGATCATTTCATTGAAACGCCACATTTGCAAAATATGGTTCAAATGGCTCTGGGCACTATGGGACTTAACATCTGTGGTCATCAGTCCCCTAGAACTGAGAACTACTTAAACCCAACTAACCTAAGGACATCACACACATCCATGCCCGAGGCAGGATTCGAACCTGCGACCGTAGCAGTCGCGCGGTTCCGGACTGAGCGCCTAGAACCGCTAGACCACCGCGGCCGACCCACATTTGCACTTCGATGACGAATAAGAGAAGTGCGTGAAACAGCACAACAATTTATATTTTGAGAGACATGACTCTGTAATTACTGCATGTGTTGGCTTACATTGTTTCAAGTAAATGTTCAGGTTTTTCCCAAATAATGCCTCGTTTGTGGCACTTGTGCATCTGGTAGTCAGAACTGTGTGTTACGCGGTATTGTTTCTTAAGTGACTTGTGATTCTGTAGTTCTTAGACGGGTGGTAAGACAAACACATCCCGGTATTTTAAAATCATTTTTATTCGGTTTTAGCCACCTGAGCTGCGGTACTTGTCTTGTCGGTAGTGATACTATAGAAAATAACGTATTTCGCTCGCAAGCTCCACAGTGCAAAACTAAATAAAGCAGTGCATCGTACTACAATAAATGCTTCAAATAAATTTCTGGATTTTCTATTTCGGTATCTACATCCACACCCTGAAAACCGCTGTGAAGTGCACGGAGTAGGGCATTTTCCATTGTCCCAGTTATTAGAGATTACTTCACGTTCCACTTAGGTGTGGGGCGCGGAAATAATGACTTAAGTGCCTCTGTGGGTACTCTAATTAATCTAATCTTCTCTTGTCGATCCGTACGGGAGCAATACATAGAGGGCTAAAATGCATTGCTAGAGCCATCATTTTGCACTATTTCTTGAATAGAATTTTAGAAACACGACTTTGCACTAAATACTTTTTTTCTGTTTCACCAAGGTTGTGCTAGCAGCCACATTGTAGACTACCAGTCTACAATGCCTGCAGTAAGAAAACATAAACTCTTTAATCAATTATTAAGTAGTAAATACGCAAAATAAAAATCATAATTCTATAAAAAACAAAGAAAGAAACTTAATGAACAAATTGGAAACAAACACACGACCTAACATGAAAAACCTCATATCATTGACCTCACAAAATAATATTTTAATTAAAATAGGTAAGATAATTTAAACAAAGAATGTTTAAAGGGAATCAGTGTAGAAGTAAAAGATGATACTCCCGAAAATAACTAAGAGAGCAAGTATAAAAAGAAATGTTATCTCAACAGAATCCAACTTATGATGGAGTAGGTGCTGCAAAAGTGAGGAGAAATTACACCCCCCCCCCCCACCCACCCCCATTTTAAGCACGTTTATTGCCGATTTTAAAAGAGTTCGTTTATTGACTCTAGTCGCTCAAATACATTCTAACAATTAGTCATGCCTGAATTTGCAACACAGATTAGTTTATCTGATACTTTGTCTGGTACTTTCGCATATTTTCGTGTATCGCGGTTTCGTTTTTTGCTCCTCCTGTTCAAATTAAATATAAGGTAGGTTAATAAATAAATATTCCTGACTCGTTCAGTCTGGGGGGCCATTTGAAATGTGTGATAACTGAAGAAAACTTCACCTAAGCTGGCTAAAAAAAAGCGTTTTATTGAGTGACAGCGTAACTCTGTCGAAACCGGTCATCCAATAAAATGCTTTTTTAGCGATCTTGGCTTGTGAAGTTTTCTTCACACATCATTAATAACAAATAAGTTTTTTTTGTCATTAGCACACAATGGCTTCCATGCTTACCCGATTGTAGCACTTAGCACTTCTGTGCCCAAAACATTGAATGCTCGCAGCGATCAATGATCTGAAATTAATTCCTTGAATATTCGTCCCAGCACCTCTTCCACATTCTATTTCATAAATTAAACGAATACCGCTTCTCACTGTATTTGCTTTATTACGTTTCGCACCACGGCTCTAGACGTCTGACCGGTCCAAGCTCGCCAACACAACTCCCCACCGTTCTCCAACAGGCCGACCTGTGTGGCCGAGCGGTTCTTCAGTCTGGAACCGCACGACCGCTACGGTCGCAGGTTCTAATCCTGCATCGGGCATGGATGTTTGTTATGCCCTTAGGTTAGTTAGCTTTAAGTAGTTCTAAGTTTAGGGGACTGATGACCTCAGATGTTAAGTCCCGTAGTGCTCAGAGCCATTTGAACCATTTTGTTCTCCAACAGAGCCGGAAAGAAGTACCACGAACCCCCATTGTCGGCGATAATCGACAATCAAGGCATTGATACTAACGCCCAGAACGTTCCAGGAGGTCAGCAATGATGTTGTCGGTCCAAAATAAGGTATTGTGCTTATTGCAGCCAAAGGTTTCGATAGCGGTCCTGTTACAGTGGGCTCACTTCGGCTGAAAAGATGAGTAAAAACTTTGTCGATATGTTACTTCGCGACTATGCTGTTACTGGTCTGACAACACGGGCAGAATTCATTAGTGGAATTGGCTTTAAAAATTTGCATTCGACAACATTAGTTTACGTTGTGCGCCCCCGGTAGCTGAGTGGTCAGCGCCACGGAATGTCAGTCCTAAAGGCCTGGATTCGATTCCCGGCTGGGTCGGAGATTATCTCCGCTCAGGGAGTGGGTGCTGTGTTGTCCTAATCATCATCATTTCACCGACGCGCCAGTCGCCAAAGTGGCATCAAATCGAAAGACTTGCACCCGGCGAACTGTCTACCCCTAGTCACACGACATTTACATTTTTTTTAGCTTACGTTAACATTAAAACATGCTGCTAGTTATGATACTGTTTTTTTTATTTTACTGGATACTATATATACTGCAGTAGAAACTCAAGTACATGGCTGTGCATAGCGTTTTTTTTTATCATCAGAGCAAGCGAGTCCCTGGTTAATGCAGACCGCTGATCGGCTCACCGGTGAGGGAGGCCTCGCTGTAGATACCGGCGTTGTTGACGAGGATGTGGACGGCGCCGAGGTGTTGGCGCACCCACTGGAAGGCGGCCACCACGTCGCCCTCTTTGCTCACATCGCCCTTGAGCGCGTGCAGCCGACCACCACCGGCGTCGTTGGCGAGTTCCTGCCGCAGAAACACACGGACGGCTGTCCTCAGCTGCCTGTTACACTTAGATGGGCATTAACAACATTCTTACCGTACCCTGACATTTATTTGTGTTAATACCTAAAGCCTGTCATTTAGTGTCTATTATGTCGTGGTCTTCGGTCAAAATACTGGTTTGATGCAGCTCTCTGGGGCTTCTCTATTCTGTGCAAGCCTCTTCATCTGCAACCTATATCCCTCTGAATCTGCTAACTGTATTCATCTCTCGATCTCCCTCTACTATTTTTACCCCACACGCTTCCCTCCAGTACTAAACTAGTGATCCCTTGATGCCTCACAGTGTGTCCTAACAACCGATTCCTTCTTTTAGTCAGGCTGTACCACAAATTTCTATTCTCCCAAGTTATACTCAGTACCTCCTCATTAGTTACGTGATCTACCCGTCTATTCTTCGGCATTCTTTTGTAGCATCACATTTCGAAAGTTTCTATTCTCTTCTTGTCAAAACTGCTTATCGTCCATGTTTCACTTCCATACATGGCTACACTACATACAAGTACTTTCAGAACCGACTTCCTGACAGTTTAAACTATACTCGATGTTAACAAATTTCTCTTCTTCAATAACACTTTTCTTACCAATGCCAGTCTACATTTTATATCCTCCCTACGCCGACCATCATCAGTTATTTTGCTTCCCAAATAGCAAAACTCATTTACTATTTCAGGTATCTCATTTCCTAATCTAATTCCCTCTGTATCACCCGACTTAATTCGACTGCATTCCATTATCATCGTTTTGCTTTCTTGATGTTCATTTGATATCCACCTTTCAAGATACTGTCAATTCCGCTCAACTGTCCTTATAACTCCTTTTCTGTCTCTGACCGAATTACAATGTCATCGGCAAACCTAAAAGTTTTTATTTGTTCTCCATGGATTTCAATTCCTACTCCAATTTTTTTCTTTTGTTTTCTTTACTGCTTACTCAATACACAGAGTGAATAATATCAGTGACAGGCTACAACCCTGTCTCACGCCACTGCTTCCCTTTCATGCCCCTTGACTCTTATCGCTGCTACCTCGTTTCTGTACAAAGCCGGCCGCCGTGGCCGTGCGGCTCTAGGCGCTCCAGTCCGGAGCCGCGCTGCTGCTACGGTCCCAGGTTCGAATCCTGCCTCGGGCATGGGTGTGTGTGATGTCCTTAGGTTTAAGTAGTTCTAAGTTCTAGGGGACTGATGAACACAGCAGTTGAGTCCCATAGTGCTCAGAGCCATTTTAACCATTTTCTGTACAAACTGTAAATAGCCTTTTGCTCTCTGTGTTTTACCCCTGTAACCCTTAGCATTTGAAAGAGAGTATTCCAGCCAACATTGGCAAAAGCTTTCTCTAAATCTACAAATGCCATAAACATAGGTTTGCCTTTCCTTAACCTATCTTTTATGAGAAGTCTTAGGGTCACTATTGCCTCGCGTGCCGAAATCCAGACTTCTGTAATAGAATGTAATAATGTTACATACCTATGTTATTCATTTCCAGCTACTTGATAGATGACCAACAGATAATCCAGTCTATGGGTAAAGTAAAGAGAAAACCTTGGGTTAAATTGATGGAATAGCTAGACATGGAAAAAAACAGCACAGAAGTCTGAGAGCTACAGAGACCTCTGAACAATGAACCAATAAAAGCCATCGGGAAGGAGAATTACTGCCAATCCGGTTGTTCATCAGCTGCTAATAAATGGCAAAACAAATAGTCGAAAAAAGACCACCGAAGTTTCAAAGAAGTACTGAACAAGAAACGTGAAGTCTCTCCTATACTTTCAGATTAGATGAGTTTAGATGAGCTGGAAGACACCTTGAAAATTAGTTAGGCTGGCAAAGCGGCTGGACTCGGCGGTATCTTGTGGCGATAACGGATCAGAGATGAACACAAGCTGTATCTGTATCATCCGAAAGAGCACCTCTCGAACACCGACTGAGACAAAACCGACCGTGTTCAATTACTCGGACTGACAAAACTCTGATCCATCACCCCGAAATTCACTGCGTCCGGAAATTTTAAGTTACTGGAGCCAGAAATACTCTACTTTTCTTCAGTTTGGCTGAACACTACATTCAAACATTAAAGTAAGTACCCAAAAACTACAACAACACAGCAAATCAAACAGATTACCACTGATAAAATACTCTCCTAAACAAACTTAACAACTGACGACATATTTCTACCTAATAATACAATGACAGATAGCGCGCAAAATCCATCGGCAGAGCACAATAATTTACATGAGATCAAATGCGAAACAATAAAAGATGCAAATGAAGGTAAACACTTAGAGACTACATAAATAAATAAACATTGGCAATTTAAAAAAAATTAAAAAGTAACCGAAACTGTTTTATCTCATTAACATTAGTAACTATTGTTTGCAAAACTGGCTGTGTCGGAACTTAATAGGTTTACAAAGACATTATGGTTACGGAAAGAAATAATTAAATGAATGAAACCAAGTTTTGACTGCTGCTCTCAATATTACTGAACATAAAGCTCAACAGTTTTACAATATGGCAATTGACAATTATGTAAAATGAATGACAAAGTTATTGCCGTTTTTACATCACTGATTAGAGCGATGTAGTTCGTGGTATCTCTTATTCAATGTTCCTTCAAAACAGTTTTCACTTAGCTGATGCTACCGGCGGGCGACTCGTCCTCATCCGCGTCGTTACTCCATGGTCGTTGGGCGTGCAAGCCAATAACTGCTGTTGTCTTGCTCACCTCCTTATTGGTGAACGCCAGTTGTGAATGTAATACGTACGCTACGTGTTTGCAGAATTAATTCCAATCTGCGTATCTGCATATAATGATGACAATAAAACACGCTTCTTTCCATTAACGCTTGAGGTATTCAGACGTCATAATGTTTGCTACACACATTAATCACAGTTTTCCTTTTTATGGTTTACGATCACGCCGCAGCCCTTTTGACAGTATATCCGAGAGCACTACGGAAACAAATCAAGTCAACTCTACTGTGGATGACCAGTCCGTTGCTTAAACAGAAAAATAGGTACCGTGCGCAGTCGCCTATGCAATCACTTCAATTACGCGGCAACCAGCGCACCATACAATCACACTGCAAGTTATTTTTATCAGTATACGACACGAAAATTTGTTACCATATTTTCTGTTTTATTCTACAGTCCGTGGTATGCACTAAACAGTTTGTGTTGTCTACAATCGAGAACAGAATCTTTACTGCATGTACACAGCCTACCGGTCTCCATATCAAAGCTTTATGCTTATTGAGGCAAAACACAGTTACGGCAAACGAACAACGCGACACGTAAAACCACTAGTTCTTTGATCGCGGTAGACAGCGAGATCATAGATGTAGCACTGTCCAAACACTGATATTTTTCAGTGGCCTCGAAAACAGTGTGTGACAGTACATACACGTTGCACGACAATCACCTCCACTCTCTTCTGCTCACTCCCGACTTTTGGTGATGCCTTCTCTTTCGACCTGTCAGTATGACTCTACGTCGCTCATACACTTCGCTTCACATAACACTTTCAGAAATTCTGATTACCTCTGATTACCTCGATTTACGGCTTTATACAAAATCACAGTCTCTTGTTACTCTGTCCACAGAAAATGAATTCCAATAACACGTTAACAAATAAGAAAGTATACAACATCAGAGTAACTGAAGATGGCAGCCACATTCATAACGACTATATTAGGTAAACAGAAACATAATCATTCAAAGAATTAAATTTACAAAACTCCTTCTGAAATATTTTTTCAATGTATGATGAAAATAAAGCAGGAAAGAAGTAAAAGAAAATATAGTAAAAAGTAAAAAAAATGTATATCTGCCTTTAACATTATCTTCACAATCTGTATGGAGCAGATTCTTTAGGAATATTACCAAATAATGGATCCTACCGCTGTTCAATAATTGTCTGGAACAATACCGTAGCGCTAAAAACAGGAATAAGACTAAAGTGTTATAAGCCTTACAATTAAATTTTCCCTGAGGCATTTAAGTCTCGTCTTTATCTACGATAACGTTGGAAGCTGAAGAAATAAACTAAAATTTGTGCCACGACAGGGACTCAAACCCGGCCTAGTAACCAAGAAGACCCGTTTCGAGTTCAGGCTGAGGCACAAATTTTAATTTATTTCTTGAGCTTCTAACATTATCGAAGATTAAAGTGGTTGCAATACTGAAACCTGGCAAGCAGCCTAAAGACCCAAGAAATTTAGACCACTTTCGTACCTGTGTCATCTGTATAAAGTTTTTAAAAGATCCGGCCGGAGTGGCCGTGCGGTTCTAGGCGCTAAAGTCCGGAACCGAGCGACCGCTACGGTCGCAGGTTCGAATCCTGCCTCGGGCATGGATCTGTGTGATGTCTTTAGGTTAGTTAGGTTTAATTAGTTCTAAGTTGTAGGCGACTGATGATCTCATAGTGCTCAGAGCCATTTGAAACATTTTTTTTTAAAGAACCTCTTTGAAACCTGCAAAGTACTTCTATGGGTTGGGGCAAATAAAAGTGGCCCAGAGAACTGAGTTAGTGAGCACCATTCATCTCTTGGCACTTTTGGGCCCTGGTCAACAGGTTATTGAAGACAGATGGAAGTCTGTTTTCTTTTTCTTTTTTATTTTTTTACCTTTTTTTTACGCCTGGAATTGCTGCAGTCTAGTCCAAAATGCTCTGCTGCAGTCCTTGGAGACTATGAAGGTTGTTGCAATACACCATAGACTTGAGCGCTTCCCACACAAAGCAATGGCACACTGGCAGATCAGGTGATCTGAGTGACCAACTACAGGCTGCGACCAGACTGACCTCTGTCAGGTGCGAAGATTGTGTAAACGTGTAAAAGTGCTAGAACGTTTGGCTGTCTGTATGAGCAGCTGCTCCATCCTGTTGGAAGTAACTGCAGGTCTTTTCCACCCTCGTCAATGTTGCCACTCGCCCAAGCCACCCTTATTTGCCCCATCATGCAGAGGCCTACAGACAGCTGTATCAAGTGGTTGCCTACCTGCAGGTGCGTAGCTGTACTTTGGAGTTTTTCTCAGTAAAAGCACACTTTTAAAATTCTCAGTAAATATGGGGGGCGGGTCGAGAGATGGCACCGAGGTTATTGCCGAAATGGAGGGGATCCCTCTGCTGCTTTATTCACTCGTATGACAATGTGACAACTCTCCATTATCACGCCACAGGAGGGCATGAAACAGGAGCACTGCAGACACATAAGATACCTTTGCTGCTTCGGATCATTTTCAAATTTCGTCGAATCGGTTTCATCGGGCCCTAGTGGTTCCAACCTGTACACTAGAGCACAAATTGCGGTCGCCCTGCACTCCAAAGGGTTGAGATCATGCTCAATGCATTTGCTAGCCCATGATGTCCTCAGAGTACAGCTGAAGTGTGAGGAAGATATCAGCAATATCAGATATTGTTAAGAACATCTTCCTGTTGCTCATCACACTGCAAACTGTCCTTTTCGAATATGTTGAAATCAACGTCGCAAGGAAAGGGAAGGGGGTTTCATTGACGCTCATTTCGCACTCCCAGAGGCCTCTGAGCGGCGGTGTGTCTGAAGTGTTTTCTTCGGCCGTTCACAAGAAAACCTCGTGATTTCAGCGCTGGGAGTCGCGATTCCGACCGCCATTGCAGAGCTGTAAAACGAAAGGATGAAACGTAGGTTAATGGGGGCTATGACGATCTTGCTATCATATGACACGCCTACGATGGTTTTGGGTAGATTTGTGGTGAAATTTGGTGCCATCGGGACTTTACTTGTTACATGAAGTTCTGAGCTCTGGCGTTATTTCTGCACGTGTGGACACATTTCTGTTGGAAGCGTCGTCGAGCCCAAGGGTGACGTCGCGCGGCGGCACGCTTTTGCACCATTACAGAGGAAGGATGTAGGCACCTCTGAGCCAAATTTCTAATGTCTGCGTCGTAGTGGTGGTAATTACAGATTTCAGAAAACCTGTCCTTTGATTCTGTTGTGTACTGTCGATCACCTACATATGCTACAGCATCCAGAAAACCGAGATTCTGTTCCAGGATATTAGGCTAAGTGCCAAAGAAACTGGTATAGGCATGCGTACTCAAAAACAGAGATATGTATACAGGTAGAATATGTCGCTGCGGCCGGCATCGCTTATATAAGACAACAAGTGTCTGGCGCAGTTGTTACATCGTTTAGTGTTGCTACAACGGCAGCGTATTAAGATTTAAGTGAGTCTGAACGTGGTGTTATAGTCGGCACACGAGCGACTGGACATAGCATCTCCGAGTTAGCGATGAAGTGGGGATTTTCCCGTACGGCCATTTCACGAGTGTACCGTGAATATCTGGAATCCGGTAAAACATCAGATCTCCGACATCGCTCCGCCCGGAAAAAGATCTTGGAAGAACGAGACCAACGACGGCTGAATAGAATCGTTCAACGCGACAGATGTGCAACCCTTCCGCAAATTGCTAAAGATTTCAATTCTGGGCCATCAACAAGTGTCAGCGTGCGAACCGCTCAATGAAACATCATCGATAGGCTTTCCGAGCCGAAGACCCTCTCGTGTACCCTTGATGAGTGCACGACACAAAGCTTTACTCCTCGCCTGGGATCGTCAACGCCGACATTGGACTGTTGATGACCGCTAACATGTTGTCTGGTCCGACGAGTCTCTTTTTAAATTGTATCTAGCGCATGTACGTGTACGGGTGTGGTGAGAGCCTCGTGAATCCATGGACTCTGCACGTCAGCAGGGAACTGTTCAACCTGGTGAAGGCACTGTAATGGTGTGGCGCTTGTACAGTTGGAGCGATATGGGACCCCTGATACGTCTAGATACGACTCTGACAGGTGACACATACGTAAGCATCCTGTCTGATCACCTGCATCCATTCATGTCCATAGTGCATTCCGACGGACAATGCGACACCCCACACGTCCAGAATTGCTACAGTGTGGCTCCAGGAATACTCTTCTCAGTTTCAACACTTCCGCTGGCCACCAAACTCACCAGAAATGAACATTATTGAGCGTACTCGGATGCCTTGCAACGTGCTGTTCAGAAGAGTATCCACCCCGTCGTTTCTTACGGAAATATGAAGAGCCCTGCAGGATTCATGGTGTCAATTTCCCCCAACACTACTTCAGACATTAGTCGAGTCCATGCCACGTCGTGTCGCGGCATTTACGCGTGCTTGGTGGGGCCCTACGCGAGATTAGGCAGGTGTACCAGTTACTTTGGCTCTCCAGTGTAATAGCTTGCTGTCTCCAAAGCAATTCCGTGTTCGGACTTGCATCTGTAATCAACGTGTGTGGGCCATATAAGAGCAGTCTGACTCCAACAAAAACCCACATTTTCATTTTAAATTTTGTTTAATGTCATACAAAACCAGTCTTCATTAGCACTGGTCATGATGATGCGCGTTAGAAGTTCTCTGATATATATATGATGAATACCACGCTAGTCATATAAGCTAAAGACGAATGTGCATCGCTAAGAAGGAGAATAAAAGAAATTGGACTGAGAAACATTGGTACTAGGAAGATAATCGCGAATAAACCTTGGGTAACGGCAGCAATACTTCAACTGACCGATGATGGAAGGAATTACAAAAGTGTTCAGGGAAAGTCAGGAACACAACGATGTAAGTCTCTCAATACTGAAATAAATGGGAAGTGTAGGAAAGCTAAAGGAAAATGGCTGCACGAAAAATAAGAAGAAATTCCAAAGAAATTGGACATAGGAGAGCCAGATTCAGCATACAGAAAAGTCAAAACAGCTTTCGCCGAAATTAAAAGCAAAGGATTTAGCAGCATAAAGGGCGGAAGAGGAATCCCATTGCTAAACACACAGGAGAGAGTGGATAGATTGAAAACGCATAGTGAAGCCGTCTAAAAGGGAGACGAAAGATGTAAAAGAAGAAGAAATGGGAATCGATATGGAAGACAGAGGGGGTCCAGTATTAGATTCAGAATTTAACAGAGCCTTGGAAGACTTGTAATCGAATAAGGCATAAGCGATAGATAACATCACATTGGAATTTCTGAAATCATTGAGAGAAGTGGCAGCCAAGTCGCTATTCAGATTCGTGTGTAGACTAACGACATACCACCACAGCGTCGGAAAAATATCATCGACGCAGTCCCCAGCGTAGTAAGTCTAAGCAAGTGCGAGAGCTATAGCACTCACAGCTTAAAAGTTCACGCATCAAAATTTGGTAACAAAAATAATACACAGTAATAATACACAGAAAAGAAAATGGAAGAGGTGTTAGATAACGATCAGATCGGCTTTCGGAAAGGCAAACACACCAAGAGGCAGTTCTGACGTTCCACCTCGTAGTGGAAGCAGGACTTACGAAAAATGCAGGCACTTTGATAGTATTTGTCGATCCAAAACAAACGTTCAGCAATGTAAACTGGTGAAAAATGTTTAAAATTCTCATAAAAACAGATATACGCTATAGGGAAAGTAATACATGATGTGTAGAAGAAGCAGGAAGGGACAATAAAAAGGGAAGATCAAAAAAGAAGTGCTCGGATTAAAAAGGGTTTCAGGCTCAATATGCTGAAGTAATGAAGAGAAAAGTTCTGGTCTTACGTTAAATCAGTAAGTGGCTCGAAACAGCATATCCAGACACTCCGGGATGATGATGGCATTGAAACAGAGGATGACACGCGTAAAGCTGAAATGCTAAACACCTTTTTCCAAAGCTGTTTCACAGAGGAAGACCGCACTGCAGTTCCTTCTCTAAATCCTCGCACAAACGGAAAAATGGCTGACATCGAAATAAGTGTCCAAGGAATAGAAAAGCAACTGGAATCACTCAATAGAGGGAAGTCCACTGGGCCTGACGGGATACCAATTCGATTCTAGACAGAGTACGCGAAAGAACTTGCCCCCTTCTAACAGACGTGTACCGCAAGTCTCTAGAGAAACGGAGGGTTCCAAATGATTGGAAAAGAGCACAGGTAGTCCCAGTCTTCAAGAAGGGTCGTCGAGCAGATGCGCAAAACTATAGACCTATATCTCTGACGTCGATCTGTTGTAGAATTTTAGAACATGTTTTTTGCTCGAGTATCATGTCGTTTTTGGAAACCCGGAATCTACTATGTAGGAATCAACATGGATTCCGGAAACAGCGATCGTGTGAGACCCAACTCGCTTTATTTGTTCATGAGACCCAGAAAATATTAGATACAGGCTCCCAGGTAGATGCTATTTTCCTTGACTTCCGGAAGGCGTTCGATACAGTTCCGCACTGTCGCCTGATAAACAGAGTAAGAGCCTACGGAATATCAGACCAGCTGTGTGACTGGATTGAAGAGTTTTTAGCAAACAGAACACAGCATGTTGTTATCAATGGAGAGACGTCTACGGACGTTAAAGCAACCTCTGGCGTGCCACAGGGGAGTGTTATGGGACCATTGCTTTTCACAATATACACTCCTGGAAATGGAAAAAAGAACACATTGACACCGGTGTGTCAGACCCACCATACTTGCTCCGGACACTGCGAGAGGGCTGTACAAGCAATGATCACACGCACGGCACAGCGGACACACCAGGAACCGCGGTGTTGGCCGTCGAATGGCGCTAGCTGCGCAGCATTTGTGCACCGCCGCCGTCAGTGTCAGCCAGTTTGCCGTGGCATACGGAGCTCCATCGCAGTCTTTAACACTGGTAGCATGCCGCGACAGCGTGGACGTGCACCGTATGTGCAGTTGACGGACTTTGAGCGAGGGCGTATAGTGGGCATGCGGGAGGCCGGGTGGACGTACCGCCGAATTGCTCAACACGTGGGGCGTGAGGTCTCCACAGTACATCGATGTTGTCGCCAGTGGTCGGCGGAAGGTGCACGTGCACGTCGACCTGGGACCGGACCGCAGTGACGCACGGATGCACGCCCGTAGGATCCTACGCAGTGCCGTAGGGGACCGCACCGCCACTTCCCAGCAAATTAGGGACACTGTTGCTCCTGGGGTATCGGCGAGGACCATTCGCAACCGTCTCCATGAAGCTGGGCTACGGTCCCGCACACCGTTAGGCCGTCTTCCGCTCACGCCCCAACATCGTGCAGCCCGCCTCCAGTGGTGTCGCGACAGGCGTGAATGGAGGGACGAATGGAGACGTGTCGCCTTCAGCGATGAGAGTCGCTTCTGCCTTGGTGCCAATGATGGTCGTATGCGTGTTTGGCGCCGTGCAGGTGAGCGCCACAATCAGGACTGCATACGACCGAGGCACACAGGGCCAACACCCGGCATCATGGTGTGGGGAGCGATCTCCTACACTGGCCGTACACCACTGGTGATCGTCGAGGGGACACTGAATAGTGCACGGTACATCCAAACCGTCATCGAACCCATCGTTCTACCATTCCTAGACCGGCAAGGGAACTTGCTGTTCCAACAGGACAATGCACGTCCGCATGTATCCCGTGCCACCCAACGTGCACTAGAAGGTGTAAGTCAACTACCCTGGCCAGCAAGATCTCCGGATCTGTCCCCCGTTGAGCATGTTTGGGACTGGATGAAGCGTCGTCTCACGCGGTCTGCACGTCCAGCACGAACGCTGGTCCAACTGAGGCGCCAGGTGGAAATGGCATGGCAAGCCGTTCCACAGGACTACATCCAGCATCTCTACGATCGTCTCCATGGGAGAATAGCAGCCTGCATTGCTGCGAAAGGTGGATATACACTGTACTAGTGCCGACATTGTGCATGCTCTGTTGCCTGTGTCTATGTGCCTGTGGTTCTGTCAGTGTGATCATGTGATGTATCTGACCCCAGGAATGTGTCAATAAAGTTTCCCCTTCCTGGGACAATGAATTCACGGTGTTCTTACTTCAATTTCCAGGAGTGTATATAAATGACTTAGTAGATAGTGTCGGAAGTTTCATGCGGCTTTTCGCGGATGATGCTGTAGTATACAGAGAAGTTGCAGCATTAGAAAATTGTAGCGAAATGCAGGAAGATCTGCAGCGGATAGGCACTTGGTGCAGGGAGTGGCAACTGTCCCTTAACATAGACAAATGTAATGTATTGCGAATACATAGAAAGAAGGATCCTTTATTGTATGATTATATGATAGCGGAATAAACAATGGTAGCAGTTAGTTCTGTAAAATATCTGGGAGTATGCGTGCGGAGCGATTTGAAGTGGAATGATCATATAAAATTAATTGCTGGTAACGCGGGTACCAGGTTGAGATTCATTGGGAGAGTGCTTAGAAAATGTAGTCCATCAACAAAGGAGGTGGCTTACAAAACACTCGTTCGACCTATACTTGAGTATTGCTCATCAGTGTGGTTTGACGGAGGAGATAGAGAAGATCCAAAGAAGAGCCGCGCGTTTTGTCACAGGGTTATTTGGTAACCGTGATAGCGTTACGGAGATGTTTAATAAACTCAAGTGGCAGACTCTGCAAGAGAGGCGCTCTGCATCGCGGTGTAGCTTGCTCGCCAGGTTTCGAGAGGGTGCGTTTCTGGATGAGGTATCGAATATATTGCTTCCCCCTACTTATACCTCCCGAGGAGATCACGAATGTAAAATTAGAGAGATTAGAGCGCGCACGGAGGCTTTCAGACAGTCGTTCTTCCCGCGAACCATACGCGACTGGAACAGGAAAGGGAGGTAATGACAGTGGCACGTAAAGTGCCCTCCGCCACACACCGTTGGGTGGCTTGCGGAGTATAAATGTAGATGTAGATGTAGAAAAGGTATAAGAATGAGATTTAATTTCCGGGTGAAATGAGAGCAATGATAAAATTAGGTGAAGACTTTGCTGTCCTCAGGGAACTAGAGGAAGAACTGCATGAGCTGTTAAGTGGAACGAACAGTCTAATTAGGACAGAATATGGATCGCGAGTAAATAGAAGGAATATGAAAGTAATGAGGAGTGGCAGAAATTATTTCATCGGCACACGTGAAATAAAAATTGGGAATCGCGAAATAGAAGAACTGAAGGAATTCGGATCCACGCAATTAAAATAACCGGCCAAACAAGGAGGATGTAAGAAACAGTTTAGTACAGGCAAATAGAACATTCCTGGCCGAAGGAAGTCTCCTAATATCAAACATCAGCCTTGATTTTAGGAAGAAATTACTGAGAATGTATGTTTGGAGCAGAGCTTTGTATAGCAGTGAATCATGGACTGGGAGAAAATTGCAAAAGAAGAAGAGAATCGAAGCACTGAGGTGTGTCACTATTAGCAGGGTGTTGAAAATTAGGTGGACTGATTAGATAAGCAGTGAGGAGGTTCTTCGTAGAATCAGCGAGGAGAAAAACACGTGCAAAATATTGACAAGATGAGCAGTATGATATTCTGCCTTCCGGCAGGTCTTATCATGGGTTAAGTCTCTTCCACTTTTGTCTGTCCTTAGCCATTTCTGAATATTTGTCTCCTTTAATATTGTCCAGCATCTGATATCTTCTTTTTCCTCTTCCCCTTTTTCCCTCCACCATTCCTTCTATTCCTTCCTTCAAAAAACATTCCCTCCTCAAACAATGTCCAACCCAGTTTTCTCTTTCTGATCACTTTCAGCATGTTTCTTTCTTCTCCAACTACTCTTACTACTTCTTCATTCCTTACTCGGTCTTTCCATTTCACTTTTTCCATTCCTCTCCATATCCACATCTCTAGTGCCTCCAGTCTTCTTTCATCTTCCTTCCTCAATGTCCAGGTCTCCACACATACAGCGCAACACTCCAGATGAAACATTTGGCAAGTCTTTCCCTCAGATCTTTGTTTAGAGGTCCGCAAAGTAATTTCTGTTTCCGCTTGAATCCTTCTTTTGTCATTCCAATTCTTTTCCTAATTTCTGTTGATCAATACATATCATCCATTATTACACTTCGCAAGTAATTGAAGTTATTCACTTGCTCTATTTCCTCTCCCCCTATTTTCGTACGGGCAACGGCCTTGCCGCAGTGGATACACCGGTTCCCGTCAGATCACCGAAGTTAAGCGCTGTCGGCCGTGGCCGGCACTTGGATGGGTGACCATCTGGGCTGCCATGCCCTGTTGCCAGTTTTCGGGGTGCACTCAGCCTCGTGATGCCAACTGAGGAGCTACTCGACCGAATAGTAGCAGCTCCGGTGAAAAAAAAACCATCGTAACGACTGGGAGAGCGGTGTGCTGACCACATGCCCCTCCTATCTGCATCCTCATCTGAGGATGACACGGCCGTCGGATGGTCCCGATGGGCCACTTGTGGCCTGAAGACGGAGTGCTTTTATTTTCATATGGCATTTTCTCCCCCTTTCTCCAGTTACCATGCTCCTCGTTTTCTTCTTGTTAGCCTTCATTCCACAATCTTCTAATTTTGTGTTTATATCATCTAACATTTGTTCCCTCCCTCTTGCATTCTCTGCCATCACAACCATGACAAGATGAAGGGACACGATAATAGAACATGCGTTAAGACGGCAGGCAGTAACTTCCATGGTACTGCAAGAAGCTATAGGGGGGTGAAGATTGTAGAGGAAGATGTAGATAGGAATGCAGCGAACAAATAGTCAGAGACATTTGGTGTAAGTGGTGCTCTGAGATGAAGAGGACTTCACAGGAAAGGATGCCTTGGCGGGCCGCAGCAACCTAATGACCAGACTGATGATCTGAAAAGAAAAGTCCCTTTTATAGCTCGTCCTTTGTGTCCTATACCTGATCAACCAAAAAGTTTCGAGACAAGGTTAATAAAAAAGATAGAGAAAATCTAAGATGATGATTTGCACACTTCAAGTGTTCTATAGAGTCTCTCCTCATTTGAGTACAACACACAAAACGTTCATACATCCATGAGAAACTGTCAGATAAGTATCTCTTTGGGCTGTCGTTCAATTCGTCCGTCACATTGGCGTGAATGTCAGGTACGTCGTCAGAGCTTTGATTCTTCATGTGAATTTCTGCACATTGCCGTTTTCTGCTAGATTCGTATTGATAATGCCAAATCTCGCCGCCCATGGTGATTTTTTCAGAAACACGATTTTCATTTCAGTCAAGTCGTGGCAGGCGACCACACTTCATCGTTTTCCTTTGGGAGGTGTATGGGACAATCTTTGCTTACACTATTCTCTTCTTCAAAATTTTCTGTAGAATGTTTTAAACAGTTGATTCAGAGATGTGCAGTCTGTTGTTCCGCTGGGATTCGTTACGCAACAGCGTTGCCACACTACGGCTGCATGGCCTCTACTAAACAATCTATCGCAAAACCAACGAACCTGAGGACAGCTGCCGAGAGTCTAAATGCCGACCTGACTGCAGTATCAAAATAGGCGCAGGTGAAAGCTGAACCCATCCAACCATCTTTAATCCTAAATGGGACAAATATCAACTGACTTACTTTAGTGAACAGTCTAGGAATAACAACAGATGTAAATCTAAATTGGACTGAGCACGTAACTATAATGTGCAAGAAGGCATCACCATCTCTTCATGCCCTACAAAAATCTAAATAGCTCACCCCTCTTGACCCAAAAAAGAAACTTGAACAAACTCATACACTTCCAATTATTTATTATAGAGATGTTATCCTGCAAGGTCTTTATGAGGAAAGCTCACGGCGTATGGAACTGGTTATGAATGTCTGTGTTTGCTACAAATGTGATGATCAATTTCCCCATCATGTGTACAGCTATCCTGGCTGCGTGCAGACAAGTGCAGGGGCTTCCATTCCACCCTGTCATCTCTGCTGTCTTATCAGTGAAGAGTGTGGCTTGATATCTTTCCTCGACCTTAACGCTTTCATCTGAACAACATGAGAGAAACACTCATTCCCATTAGAGCAAATTCCACTCCGTCGTTCAGCCAGTTTCTCGAAAACTCCTCAATAGCAGAAACCAGAATGTGGACTAACCTCCCACATTATATTAGAGAACTGAATAAGATCTCCAGCTTCAGGAGACACTTAATGAGGTGTCTAATGAAGGAACCATAATGAGTAGCATTCTCCCTGTAAGCACTGACTACCTTTGTTCATCCTTCTTTCCAACCAGATCTTCGTCATTTCCCAATATTCTTACTTGATGGTGTGTTCTTAAATTTGGTTTCCCCAACTCGCTGTATCAGAAAATATCCATTTTGTACACTTATAATTATTTTTATATCTACCGCTATAATTATTATTATTTCTTTCTTTTCTCAGACGTTATGTCTGGTCAAAAATGGAAAGTGACGCAGACCTTGATCAAGCGTGACTTCCTTTTAACTGTACGGTATATGTTATATTGCATTTAGGGACTTTCGGGTGATTGAACATGTATCAATAATTACGGATTTCTGTAGTTGTACATATAAGTAGCTGTATTGCATTATTATTATTATTATTATTATTATCTTCACTTTCTCAGACATTAAGTCCGGTTAAAAATGGAGTGACGCGGACCTTGATCAAGCGTCACTTACTTTTAACTGTACGGTATGTGTTATATTGCATTTAGGAACTTTCGGGTAATTGAACATGTATCAATAATTACGGATTTCTGTAGCTGTATATATATGTTTGGATGTAGCTATATTGCATTGATGTACTGGTGGATATTGTGTGGTATGACTCCTGTAGTTGATAGTATAATTGGTATGATGTCAACTTTATCATGATGCCACATGTCTTTGACTTCCTCAGCCAGTTGGATGTATTTTTCAATTTTTTCTCCTGTTTTCTTTTGTATATTTGTTGTATTGGGTATGGATATTTCGATTAGTTGTGTTAATTTCTTCTTTTTATTGGTGAGTATGATGTCAGGTTTGTTATGTGGCGTTGTTTTATCTGTTATAATGGTTCTGTTCCAGTATAATTTGTATTCATCATTCTCCAGTACATTTTGTGGTGTATACTTGTATGTAGGAATGTGTTGTTTTAAAAGTTTATGTTGTAAGGCAAGCTGTTGATGTATTATTTTTGCGACATTGTCATGTCTTCTGGGGTATTCTGTATTTGCTAGTATTGTACATCCGCTTGTGATGTGATCTACTGTTTCTATTTGTTGTTTACAAAGTCTGCATTTATCCGTTGTGGTATTGGGATCTTTAATAATATGCTTGCTGTAATACCTGGTGTTTATTGTTTGATCCTGTATTGCAATCATGAATCCTTCTGTCTCACTGTATATATTGCCTTTTCTTAGCCATGTGTTGGATGCGTCTTGATCGATGTGTGGCTGTGTTAGATGATACGGGTGCTTGCCATGTAGTGTTTTCATTTTCCAATTTACTTTCTTCATGTCTGTTGATGTTATGTGATCTAAAGGGTTGTAGAAGTGGTTATGAAATTGCAGTGGTGTAGCCGATGTATTTATATGAGTGATTGCCTTGTGTATTTTGCTAGTTTCTGCTCGTTCTAGAAAGAATTTTCTTAAATTGTCTACCTGTCCATAATGTAGGTTTTTTATGTCGATAAATCCCCTTCCTCCTTCCTTTCTGCTTAATGTGAATCTTTCTGTTGCTGAATGTATGTGATGTATTCTATATTTGTGGCATTGTGATCGTGTTAGTGTATTGAGTGCTTCTAGGTCTGTGTTACTCCATTTCATTACTCCAAATGAGTAGGTCAATATTGGTATGGCATAGGTATTTATAGCTTTTGTCTTGTTTCTTGCTGTCAATTCTGTTTTCAGTATTTTTGTTAGTCTTTGTCTATATTTTTCTTTTAGTTCTTCTTTGATATTTGTATTATCTATTCCTATTTTTTGTCTGTATCCTAGATATTTATAGGCATCCGTTTTTTCCATCGCTTCTATGCAGTCGCTGTGGTTATCCAATATGTAATCTTCTTGTTTAGTGTGTTTTCCCTTGACTATGCTATTTTTCTTACATTTGTCTGTTCCAAAAGCCATACTTATATCATTGCTGAATCCTTCTGTTATCTTTAGTAATTGGTTGAGTTGTTGATTTGTTGCTGCCAGTAGTTTTAGATCATTCATGTATAGCAAATGTGTGATTTTGTGTGGGTATGTTCCAGTAATATTGTATCCATAATTTGTATTATTTAGCATGTTGGATAGTGGGTTCAGAGCAAGGCAGAACCAGAAAGGACATAATGAGTCTCCTTGGTATATTCCACGCTTAATCTGTATTGGCTGTGATGTGATATTATTTGAATTTGTTTGGATATTAAGTGTGGTTTTCCAATTTTTCATTACTATGTTTAGGAACTGTATCAATTTAGGATCTACTTTGTAGTAACCATGAGTGGGGTACACTATCAAAAGCTTTTTGGTAATCAATGTATGCGTAGTGTAGCGACCTTTGTTTAGTTTTAGCTTGATATGTCACCTCTGCATCGATTATCAGTTGCTCTTTACATCCTCGTGCTCCTTTGCAACAGCCTTTTTGTTCTTCATTTATAATTTTGTTCTGTGTTGTATGTGTCGTTAATTTCTGTTTAATGACTGAAGTTAATATTTTGTATATTGTTGGTAGGCATGTTATGGGGCGATATTTAGCTGGGTTCGCTGTGTCTGCTTGATCTTTAGGTTTCAGATATGTTATTCCGTGTGTAAGTGTATCAGGGAATGTGTATGGGTCTGCAATGTAACTTAAATAATTTAGTTAGATGTGAATGTGTTGAGGTGAACTTCTTTAACCAGAAATTTGCTATTTTGTCATTTCCAGGGGCTTTCCAATTGTGAGTAGAATTAATTGCTTGGGTGACTTCATGTTGCAAAATTATCACTTCAGGCATTTGTGGTATCATCTTGTATGTGTCTGTTTCTGCTTGTATCCACCGTGCATGCCTGTTATGTTGTACCGGGTTTGACCATATGTTGCTCCAGAAGTGTTCCATGTCTGTTATGTTTGGTGGATTGTTTATTTTAATGTGTGTGTTATCTATTGTCTGGTAAAATTTCTTTTGGTTTGTGTTGAATGTTTGGTTTTGTTTCCTTCTATTTTCACTTTTTTTGTATCTTCTGAGTCGTTTGGCTAATGCTTGTAATTTCTGCTTCTTTTCGTCTAATTGCTCTGTCGCTTCTTGTTGTGAGATTTTACCTAACCTTTTCCGTTTTTTTTCCGAGATTTCATTTCTTATAAATTGTGTTAGCTGTCCGATGTCTTTTCTCAGTTTTTCTATTTTGATCTGTAGCCTGTGTTGCCATGCTGGTTTTGTGGGTTTCTTCTGTGTGTTGGTTGGTTCTGATCTCTGCCTAGTGTGTATATTTAGTGTAGTGAGTCCTCCTATATAAACCAGTAGTTGTAACTCTTCCATAGTTGTATTTTCATTTATTTTGTTGTGTATGACTGTGTTGATAGTTTTTATAGTTGTTTCGACTTGTGGGTTATTTGGTGGTCTACGCAAGAATGGTCTAATGTCTGTATTTGTGTCTTTGTATTCTATATATGTTAGCTGAAATTTTTCTTGTATATCTAACATCTGTGTCACTTCGTGTTCTATTTGTGCTTGTTCTGGTGGCTGTCTTAAGATTTCGTTTTCCTCTGATTGTTTAATTGGTGCATGTTGTTCTTTGTTTGTTTGCTCAGGGATGTTTGAGTCCATTACTGTATTTTCTTCTTCTTCTGATTGCACATTATTTTGTTCCAGTATTTGTTGTACTTGATGTTTGATGTTTTCTAATTCTGACTGGGGTATCCTGTTATTTTTTATTATTACACGGATCTGATCAGCTAATCGTTGTTCTGTTAAAAATTTTAATTCTGGGTATCTGGTAATAAATGTTGTGTATAGTTGTGATCTGTATCCAGTTGTGTTGGTTCCTAGGTTTGTTGCTTGGTAATAACAGAACATGAGGTGTCGATTAACTTCATCTGACCATCTCATCCTCTGTCTTTGTTTTCCTTCTAGGGTGGTTGCAGGAAGCATATCCTGCAAAACACCTCTATTTGGATTTAAATCATTTTCCAGTTGGCTAGCAGTGTCGTTACCATTGTGGGCGGGCATAGGGTTCAAGCGTCGTCCCCGACCATGACGGCGCTTGTCCGAGGCTTCTTTAGTTCTGTCCTGAACCAACTAATCACACTAAAAGGGGGGTTAGCCCTATTAGTGGTTTGTTCTTTTCATCGCCTTTTACGACTGGGAGAACATACCGGAGGCCGATTCTTTTCCCGGGCCTCCACGGGGTTTATTATTATTATTATTATTATTACTACTACGAACATTAGTGGCAGCAGCTGGATGTAGTATTCATACAAGCACTGTCACTATTAACTTAATCAATTCATAGACAGTAAAATTTACTCACACTGTCACTTCATACACTAAAAATCACGCTAATACTGAAACTTCCTGGCAGATTAAAACTGTGTGCCCGACCGAGACTCGAACTCGGGACCTTTGCCTTTCGCGGGCAATTGCTCTACCAACTGAGCTACCGAAGCACGACTCACGCCCGGTCTCACAGCTTTACTTCTGCCAGTACCTCGTCTCCCACCTTCCAAACTTTACAGAAGCTCTCCTGCGAACCTTGCAGGACTAGCACTCCTGAAAGAAAGGATGTTGCGGAGACATGGCTTAGCCACAGCCTGGGGGATGTTTCCAGAATGAGAATCTCATTCATGCTAATACTATTTTTCTTATTAAAACTGTCATTTCAAGGTAGCTGTGATGTAAAAAAAACAGACCGATGTAAGAGAGGGCCTCATGGCCACCATCAGGTTAAGTTAAATAAATGAAATAAAACAAATAACACTGCCTGCTCACAATTGAGGGAACAGCCTTGCTGCAGTGGACACACCGGTTCCCTTGAGATCACCGAAGTTAAGCGTTGTTGGGCGTGGCCGGCACTTGGATGGGTGACCATCCAGCCGCCATGCGCTGTTGCCATTTTACGGGGTGCACTCAACCTCGTGATGCCAGTTGAGAAGCTACTCGACCGAATAGTAGCGGCTTCGGTCAAGAATACCATCATAACGACCGGGAGAGCGGTGTGCTGACCCCACGCCCCTCCTGTCCGCATCCTCCTCGGAGGATGACACGGCGGTCGGATGGTACCGGTAGGTCACTCGTGGCCTGAAGACGGAGTGCTGCTCACAATTAACTGTACAAATACACATCTGTTGTTTGCAGTAGTTAGTTGAATCTGCCACTGTAATCACTGCACTGACGTCGCTTATCAGTGTCGGAACATTTTGTATGGCCGATGTATACTTTCCATATACCAAGTAACTGGTCACTCTTCTAATATTAGCAGTCGACGCCACAGACCACTGTTTCTGCGCATGCATAGTCAGCAGCATTCTCAAGATTTTTGAACTGGTCACTGGTGACTGACGTGCCTAACCCACTTGCGATGTAACTGGCGGCTGAACTATGCACAGACACGTGACGCGCGTTCACCACGTGCAGTCGGCTTTGACCAGAAAGTCACTCCCACGGAACAGGCTTTAAACCCTGCCGGGTACATAAACAGCTCTCTCCGGTGGCTGCGGCCCGCTACATGCACCGAAGAGCGAAGTGCCCTGTGCGCATGCGCAACACGTACAGCCGAGTCCTAGCGTTAAGTATCGGGCCTATCACACATAGAGTAGAAATATCTCTGGAGTGAGCATTGCGTCCTGCGCATGTTGTCAACTTTAAACTGGAATTGTCACGTGATCTAGGGACGACGTCGATTGTTTAACGCCAATTCGCGTCCGCCATCAGGTGACGTCACGTCTCGTCACATAACATCAAAATATTCTACAATACCTTTCGAATGGAGGAATTCGCACAGGTCGTCAACGGATCGTCACGCCATTGCACGGTACGTCAAGGTTTCTCGGGAAGATAATTTTGACGGTACCTGTCTGTTAACATCTTAAGTTAACCTATTTCCGCCGCGCTCATTCTCCTTATAATAGTGGATTTTGTACTGTTGTATCTTCATAATCTCTATTTTATAATAGCGCTTTGTTTTAGTGACAAATTGGATATGTTCCATGACGGCTGGGATATTTTTTCCACTTTCTTACACAACCGAGGTCTTATATCTGAAGGTGAAAAGTTATTTAGGTTTTACGATAACACAACGGCACTGACGCCCACAATGTATATGTATAAGAACATAAGTAGACGAAGCAAATTCCACCATATGACATTTTAAGCAAAAAAGTCAGCTTTAATGTAGGAGTAAAATACAGTTGTTTATGACGTTATTAATTACGTAAGAAAAAACATAATGGATAAGTTTGACAGGCTTCATTAATTCGTTTGAAGCTTTCTTTGAAGTGTATGAATGTACATATTTTCCCTAGCAAATAATTGTCGATGTTTTTAAACGTTGTCTCACTTCTTAGTAATTTACCAAACATAATTGATCAAGAACATAGGTTATAGAGTTTGCTTCAGCTACTGACAAATTTGGTCGTTGTTAGCTCCTCAGTTCTGATACTATACTGTAACATTTTATGCATATTCGGGATGGTGACTCAAAACCCCAATTTCGCCGTTCAGAACTATGTTAAGCGACTTGACGAGATGTGACATGAACGACGTAAATACATGCTGACGTGAAGCTTCTGTGACGTCATGCTCGTTCATTTTGCTCTTCAAAGCTAAGAGCCCAATTTATTTCAAATATCAGACGTAAACTGCTATGGTGCCTGCAAAACGTCTATACTAAATCCACAGCACTTACGAAGGGAATCTGTCTTTACTAGCGATATGACAACATTCAAAATTTATAGGACAGATGTCGGACAAATCTACGGCGTCCCGAGATCACGTGAGCATTGTGGCAACGTATGTTGACAACACAAAATCAATTCTGCGTTTCTGAATGCTCTCTCCAGAGATATTTCTACTCTATGCTACCACAGTTAGCATGCTTAGTGGGGCAGTGTCGGCAGCTGAAGCTGTAGCCGCGGCGGCCGCTCCCGCGACTGACCTGCACCCTGCCGGGCCTGCGGGCGACGCCCACGACGGTGACGCCGTGCCGCAGCAGGGCGCGCACCACGGCGGCGCCGATGCCCGCGCTGGCGCCAGTCACCACCGCCACCCGGCCCCGCCAGCGATCCATGGCGACTGACTGTGCGCTTCTGAGCTGGCCCTGCCCTCCTGCCCGCCTCTGCTGACGTCACGGCAGCAGATAACACGCCGCCCGGCACAGCTGAGGCCCTCTAGCGGCTGCATTCGTGGCCGTTATCGCAGTGAGAACAGCGGCGGAGCCACTGTGTAAACATAGTGATGCTAGAGGGCAACTGTGTAACAGGATAGCTTGACAGTAATTGTTGGAACTCAAAATCTGCCGCCGCACTGGGTCCTTCAGGGGAGTCCGTGGCACCGCACCGCCGGCTTGCGGTCCGTGCCTGAACGGCAAGTTGAAATAGAGAAAGGAGAGAGGGATACATACTCGTACACTACTGGCCATTAAAATTGCTACACCACGAAGATGACGTGCTTCAGACGCGAAATTTAACCGACAGGAAGAAGACGCTGTGATATACAAATGATTAGCTTTTCAGAGCATTCACACAGGGGTGGCGCCGGTGGCGACACCTACGACGTGCTGGCATGAGGAAAGTTTCCCACCGGTTTCTCAAACACAAACGGCAGTTGACCGGCGTTGCCTGGTGAAACGTTGTTGTGATGCCTCGTGTAAGGAGGAGAAACGCGTACTATCACGTATCCGACTTTGATAAATGTCGGATTGTAGCCTATCGCGATTGCGGTTTATCGTATCGCAATGACTGTTAGCAGAATATGGAATTGGTGGGTTCAGGAGGGTAACACGGAACGCCGTGCTGGATCCCAACGACCTTGTGTCACTAGCAGTCGAGATGACAGGCATCTTATCCGCATGGCTGTAACGGATCGTGCAGCCACGTCTCGATCCCTGAGTCAACAGATGGGGACGTTTGCAAGACAACAACCATCTGCACGAACAGTTCGATGACGTTTGCAGCAGCATGGACTATCAGCTCGGAGACCGTGGCTGCGGTTACCCTTGACGCTGCATCACAGACAGGAGCACCTGCGATGGTGTACTCAACGACGAACCTGGGTGCACGAATGGCAAAACGTCATTTTTTCGGCTGAATCAAGGTGCCTTTTACAGCATCATGTTGGTCGCATCCGTGTTTGGCGACATCGCGGTGAACGCACATTGGAACTGTGTATTCGTCATCGCCATACCGGAATATCACCCGACGTGATGGTAAGGTGTGCCATTGGTTACACGTCTCGGTCACCTCTTGTTCACACTGACGACACTTTGAACAGTGGACATTACATTTCAGATGTGTTACGACCCGTGGCTCTACCCTTCATTCCATCCCTGCGAAACCCTACATTTCAGCAGAATAATGCACTACCGCATAATGCAGGTCCTGTACGGGCCTTTCTGGATACAGAAAATGTTCGACTGCTGCCCTGGCCAACACATTCTCCAGATCTCTCACCAACTGAAAACGTCTCGTCAATGGTGGCCGAGCAACTGGCTCGTCACAATACGCCAGTCACTACTCTTGATGAACTGTGGTATCGTGTTGAAGCTGCATGGGCAGCTGTACCTGTACACGCCATCCAAGCTCTGTTTGACTCAATGCCCAGGCGTATCAAGGCCGTTATTACGGCCAGAGGTGGTTGTTCTGGGTACTGATTTCTCAGGATCTATGCACCCAAATTGCGTGAAAATGTAATCACATGTCAGTTCTAGTATAATATATTTGTCCAATTAATACCCGTTTATCATCAGCATTTGTTCTCGGTGTAGCAATTTTAATGGCCAGTAGTGTATGTGTTTGTGACATAAACCCCTTCCACCGAAAACTTCTCTCCTTCATACCTCTTCTGTGTTACCACAGATGATGTGTCACTAATCTTATTTGTACTATGATTGCAGTACACGTGAGGTGCCTATTTGGTTCCACCGCCCTGAGTGAAATGTGTAAGTTCTAACTAATGTTCACCAACCTACAATCTTCTACAGTTGTTTTCCCCTGTGCAGAAAAGAGCACTTAGGTCGTGAATACGTTATCTTGAGGCTATAATAAACTCTTAGCGAGGAACTGATGTTTTAGAAATAAATAAATTTCCAATCATTTTGTTTATACGGGATGCCACTCGCATTTTATTAACAGAATACGAGAAACTGCTCAATTACATTCCACTTTACAGTCACAAATATTTTCCGTTCTTCGACAAAATAATGAACTGCTTAACTCCGTAATTATTATCACATTGTTCTCAACTACATGTTCGAATGATGAGAAGTTGGTACTTAAGTCCTTGGCTGATACCGACCGCGGCAGACAACATGTCTGTTCTCCGAGAGTGCAGAACCACCTCTGATCTCACAGCCGAAGTACTTCGCTCGCCATCCCAGTTAGGCGCGATCCGAAAATCTACGAAGTGCTTCGTCCACCTCTACGTTTAGCAGTTGTTTATTATTCTGCTTGTAATTAACAGTTTTGAAGTAATGGAAGGCTGCTATTGAGACATGCTTTTACATGAAATCCAAGTAGATACACTGTTTAGTTTTTCTAATATTAATAACAAAAGATTATCATTTTGGCGCGCAACTCCCTTACGCAGCATCCAATCGCGGAGAAGGACCACGATTTAGGCGGTCTTTCCCACGATACCCGTACCGAACAAACCATCTGTCATCGGTACCTCACACATTATGTCAGTTTGCCACTGCTGCCTTCTCAACTGCTCTAAGAGAGCTTCTTGTAGCCGAATATGATGGCTGTAAAGCGAGAAATATTACACCTGCTGCCACCGATGTGTGATAGATTCTGCCATGCAAATGTAACAGAATGACTAAAATCGGAATCAATAGGGTCCAAGAAATAATCTAGGCATAACATGGAGGGACCATGCCACAAATGAGATGACCCTGACAAGGGTAACTCCCCATCGCACCGCACGCAGATGCAGTGGTAAAATGGCGCAATGGACAGCCCGTCATAAACCGGACTCAGATCAAGCATGAAAACAGGAAGAACTGTGAAAAAAGAAGTAAAATAGAAACACTGAATAGTCCAAGGTCAAGATGTGCAACATCGAGCGAGTTGTCAGAACCACGGCGTCATGTTTGTGTACTCACGGTGTGTGACTGCGAACGAGGAGATCTCTGTTCAAGTCTTCCTCGTGTCCCTCCCATTTTTTCACGAAATTATGAACCGTCTGTCCGGTCATTGAAGTGTCTGTTCTCCTTCTCTGATCATGGCATTTGTCATGCTGTACATTGGCTATAAAATATGAGTCATGTGGTAAGAATATATTATTGTCGCAAGTAAACGTGATGAATAGTGAGGGTAGACGAGATGGAGCGGAAACGTGTCACAGAAATGAAAACAACAATTAAAACAACAAATAAACGGGTGTGAACCATGTTAGAACAAAGGAATTCAAAAGTCAAAACTTCCAAAACGGAACGCATGAGTAATAACATGTGGTACTTAGGAGGAAACAAATAGGAGGTACGTGCATCTGGAGGTCCCTTCCTTACACCACACTGTTGCAAACAGACTTTGCTCCGCGACAGAGACATCAATTGGCATACAGCGAACAGAAACTTCAGTGACCGGATGAACAGTTCATAATTTTTGAAAAAAATGGGGAACCACGTAGATTTGAACTCGGATCTCCCTTTTTCAATTCCAACACCGTGACCTCATAAACACGACAACGCGACTGTTTCAACTCGCAGGATGTTGCACATCTTGAGCTTGGACCGTTAACAGTATCTATTCTGCTTCTCTTTTCTCATAGTTCAGTACGCCTTTTTCATGTTTACATCCTTGATCTGGTTTCAGTTTCTCACGGGCTGTCCACTGTGCCATCTTACCATCACATCTGAGAGGGTCGCGATGGAAGTGTCCCTTGTCAGTGTTGCGAAGCTACCCAGTGCCACAGCCAGTAGCTACTCTCAAGCAACGTCGCCTGCGGTGGCACTCAAGTCGTATGGACCACTCCCGTCTTCCTCGACGCACACCACTCGGTGAGACAGTACCTGCCACGAAACTGCCTGGTAGACATGCATTGCGCTTTAAGCATTGCGCCAAGTGTGATATGAGCACATTCAAAATTATACGTAATTCACTGACCAATTCATACAGTATAACATATGTTTATATACATGTGTTAAAGCTATTAAAATATAAAACTGAATGAAAAGTCCAAGAGTTGACAGCAGCTGTTTTTATTGAAGTCCATTAGAGACTCACCCAAATGGTTTCGCAACTTCTAAGTCGCATTTCTGGTGTATATAAAGCTATGTCATATGGTATAGAGAACTAGTGCGGCATGTCGCAGACATAACAGTTGGCATCGCTAGGCAAAGTTCTCAGCCTTCATAAAAGATGAAAGTCGAGTCTGCATCATCACTTGATCTATTAAAATATATTCTTGTGGACATTTGTCAAGCAACGGAATATGACTATTGACTGCAACGAATGGGAGGAGGTCGTCGAAGACCGCACTAGGCGTAGGAAAGGACTGCAGCAAGTTCCACGGCGGCGCCTGGCTGAACAACTTAGCTGCAGAACGAACATGTAGACAACTGCGAACCCCTGTTTCGGGATGATATACAGGGTACACGTAACACACCTGTGGGTGCCAGGTGGGCTCTCGGATTGGACTCTTAATTCACTAACGAAAATTCCTGCGTGGTGCTACTTGAATCTTCTGTTGGGAATTATCGGTCTCTATGTACTAATCTGTAGTGGCACCTCTTTATTCTGGTGTGTGTGTGTGTGTGTGTGTGTGTGTGTGTGGTGGTACTGTAGGTGGTGGGGAACTATTGGAAACGCTGTGGACTATTTACCAATATAACTTTATTATCCCCTTATTTCTACAAGAAACAGACACGCTCTCCTCGTGATCTCTGGAGGGTGCAGCTGGTGTCGGCTGCTGGGACGGCGCCCGGCGGTGCTGCGTCAGGATTCCGGCCCGGAGTACTCAGAATCACATGCGACGCTCCGCGCTACACAAGCGCCGCGGATCTTCAACGGAAATATCGGCTAGACACCATCTTGCAGATATTCCAAAAATTCTCCACACGACTGTTCAGTAACACGAGACACTCGCGTAACCCGTTTATCCTTTCTCTTGGTAACTACGACCACAAACATAGACGGAAACATAGTAGACCAAAGACACTATTAGCAAGAAACTAAACATGTATGGTCCATAGCACGCTAACACGACAATACTGGCGAGCCCCTGTAACACAGCTACTACTGGCAACCCCAGATGCTCGACCTGCCGAAAAACAGGCAATCGCAGGAAAGCCGAACTGTACACAGCACGCAAACCAGCCACACACACCCCCTACACACTGATCTATGACCGATCGCCCACTAATGTAAGACGACCTTGAATTGTTACAGAGACGCAGTAGCAGCAGCAAGCCCTACAACGAGCTTCCGCAACGACAAAGGTAACGATGCACGATACCTCGCACTAACATAACCACACCTTGCATGCACTATCGCAGCTAGCAAGCAACTTCTGCCCTTACTACTGTCGCAGAGGTTTTCTTCCCTTGGCGCTTGCCTTGGCACTTTTTCCCTCTGCCCTTACAAACCGCTACCCTTCGATCGCTTTCGTCCACTTTCTGTCTCATGATGGACCATGTCAATGAGTAATCCTACCCAGACGCATGGATAACATGACAGCCCTCATCCTGTGACTCACGATTTGAAAACTAACATGTTATACGGAGGTGAAAGTAGAACTTTTGGTTTGTTCACCACGTTGGTGTGGGCGTGGAGGGGCCCCATCCTTTACCCGGCCCGGCGGCGAAGGCAGCGCCGCGGCCAGTTGTGATGTGCTTCGCAGCAGGCCGACACGCCAGCTGGTCAGATGGCGGCCCCACTGCTGTCCGCTCCGCGGTGGCGGAGGCGGCTGTGCGAAGGTCTCGACCCCGACACTCGGGCAGGCGGCGAACGGCGGCTGGCATTGTGACGCCGAATCCCCCCTGGGCCACCGCCTCAGCGGCAGCAGGTGAGGCAGCAGGCCGGCGGGACTGAGGAACCAAGACCCGTCGAAGACCCGGTGCGGCGGCGGACGCAGCCTGGTCTCGAACCGAAGGCTGCTCCTGGCGCTTCCCAGTCGTTTCGAGGTCCGGCGGTTCTGCGGTGTCGTGGTTCGGCTACTCATTAATGACCAAGTCCCCAAACGGAATGCCTTCCTGTTCTGACAAATTCAGACGCATTTATACTCCGTTACTGCCCATTTGTTTCTCCAAACCTGGTGTCTAGTCACGTCGCCCGTAACAAAGAGATTGGCTACAGTGTTTTTGTATGTCCTTGTGGTTGAGGTTAGAGGCACTTCGGCCACCATGTACACTACTGGCCATTAAAATTTCTACACCACGAAGATGACATGCTACAGACGCGAAACTTAACCGACAGGAAGATGATATGCAAATGATTAGCTTTTCAGAGCATCCACACAAGTATGGCGCCGCAGGCGACACCTACAACGTGCTGACATGAGGGAAGTTTCCAACCGATTTCTCATACACAAACAGAAGTTGACCGGCGTTGTCTGGTGAAACGTTGTTGTGATGCCTCGTGTAAGGAGCAGAAATGCATCCCATCACATTTCGGACTTTGATAAAGGTCGGATTGTAGCCTATCGCGATTGCGGTTTATCGTATCGCGACATTGCTGCTCGCGTTGGTCGAGATCCAATGACTGTTAGCAGAATATGGAATCGTTGGGTTCATGAGGGTAATACGGAACGACGTGCTGGATCCCAACGGCCTCGTATCACTAGCAGGCGAGATGACAGGCATCATATCCGCATGGCTGTAACGGATCGTCCAGTCACGTCTCGATCCCTGAGTCAACGGATGGGGACGTTTGCAAGATAACAACCATCTGCACGAACAGTTTGACGACGTTTGCAGCACCATGGACTATCAGCTCGGAGACCATGGCTGCCGTTACCCTTGACGCTGCATCACAGACAGACGAACCTGGGTGCACGAATGGCAAAACGTCATTTTTTCCGATGAATCCAGGTCCTGTTTACAGCATCATGATGGTCGCATCCGTGTTTGGCGACATCGCGGTGAACGCACATTGGAAGCGTGTATTCGCCATCGCCATACTCGCGTATCACCCGGCGTGATGGCATGAGGTGCCATTGGTTACACGTCTCGGTCACCTCTTGTTCGCATTGACGTCACTTTGAACAGTGGACGTTACATTTCAGATGTTTTACGACCCGTGGCTCTGCCCTTCATTCCATCCCTGCGAAATCCTACATTTCAGCAGAATAATGCACGACCGCATGTTGCAGGTCCTGTACGGGCCTTTCTGGATACAGAAAATGTTCGACTGCTGCCCCGGTCAGCTCATTCTCCAGATCTCTCACCAATTGAAAGCGTCTGGTCAATGGTGGCCGAGCAACTGGCTCGAAACAATACGCCAGCCACTACTTTTGATGAACTGTGGTGTCGTGTTGAAGCTGCATGGGCAGCTGTACCTGTACACGCCATCCAAGCTCTGTTTGACTCAATGCCCAGGCGTATCAAGTCCGTTATTACGGCCAGAGGTGGTTGTGCTGGGTACTGATTTCTCAGGATCTGTGCACTCAAATTGCGTGAAAATGTAATCACATGTCAGTTCTAGTATAATATATTTGTCTAACGAATTCCCGTTTATCATCTGCATTTCTTCTTGGTGTAGCAATTTTAGTGGCCAGTAGTGTATATAATAAAATGGAACACCTATAGACCTCATTATGATCTCCTTTATTGTATGGCTAGCAGTTTCACGTCACTGTACCATCTTCAGCCCTTAAATGACGCTGAGGGAGTTAACTCCATCCGTACACACGTTTCGTCAGTGGCCAACATCTTTAACTGGTTATCGCAGACTACCCGTAACAACGATGTTGTGCCTCCGACCATCTACTACCAACGCTCGAGTGTGGAGGCAACGCCCCACTTACTACATCACTTTTTGCTGCGCGGGGCAGTTTGCCACTGCGCTCAGCTATCCATGTTTCGCAGCTCACTTGCGCATCTGACATCGTGCCCATGTCGACATAGCGTGGCTGACGGCCAGCGCTGTCGTCGCAGTATTCCGTAGCGGCCTCCATGCTACTTTCAGTCACGTACGCTAAAGATTTAATACTTTTACCTAAAATACTGGGTTGTGCCACTATAGACCATGGATGACAATAATGTGACATATTCATTCACCTACACACGTCGTAATCCTAGCAGCCTGTGTAAAGTGCTTCTGACATTTTCCCAGGTTTCAAATTGTAAGACATTTCCAGGGACATATGTGGACTCTGACCACTACTTATTGGTTATGAACTGTAGATTAAAACTGAAGAAACTGCAAAAAGGTGGGAATTTGAGGAGATGGGACCTGGATAAACTGAACGAACCAGAGGTTGTCGAGAGTTTCACAGGGAGCGTTACAGAACGATTGACAAGACAGCGGAAAGGAATACAGTAGAAGAAGAGTGGGTGACTTTTAGAGATGAAATAGTAAACGAAGCACAGGATCAACTAAGTAAAAAGACGACGGCTAGTAGAAATCCTTCGGTAACACAACAGATGTTGAAATTAATTGATGAAAATATAGAAATGCAGTAAATGAACCAGGCTAAAAGGAATACAAATGTCTCAAAAATGAGATCGACAGGAAGTGCAATATGGCTAAACAGCAACGGCTAGAGGAAAAATGTAGGGATTTAGAAATATGCATAACTAGGGATACGATACATGCCACCTACAGGAAAATTAAAGAGAACAACTTGTATAAATACCAAGAGCTCAGACGGAAAACGAGCTCTAAGCAAAGAAGGGAAAGCAGAAAGGTAGAAGCAATATATAGAGGGCCTGTACAAGTACTATGTAGTTCATGGCAATGTTACGGAAATGGAAGACGACGTAGATGACGATGAAACGGGAGATATGGTACTGCGAGAAGAATTCGACAGAGCACTGAAAGACCTATGTCGAAACAAGGCCACAGGAGTACACAAGATTCAGTTAGAACTGCAGATAGCCTTTGGAGAGCCAGCCAGGAGAAAACTCTTCCATCTGGTGAACAAGATATATGTGTCAGGCAAAATAAATCAGACTTCAAGAAGAATATAGTAATTCCAATTCTAAAGAAAGCAGGTGCTGACGGGTGCGAGAATTACCGAAATATCAGTTCAATACGTCACGGCTGCAAAATACTGACGCGAATTCTTTACAGACGAATGGAAAAACTGGTAGAAGCTGACCTCGCAGAAGATCAGTTTGGATTCAGGAGAAATGTAGGAACACGCGAGGCAATACTGACCCAACGACTTATCTTAGAAGAGAGGTTAAGGAAAGACAAACCTACATTTATAACATTTGTAGACTTAGAGAAAGCTTTTGACAATGTTGACTGGAATGCTCCCTTTCAAACTCTGAAGGTGGCAGGGGTCAAATACAGGGAGCGGAAGGCTATTTATAATTTGTACTGAAACCAGATGGCAGTCGAGGGAAGCAGTAGTTCGGAAGGGAGTGAGACAGGATTGTAGCCTATCCCGAAATTATTCAATTTGTATATTGAGCAAGCAGTAAAGGAAACAAAAGAAAGATTTTAAGTATGAAGTAAAATCCAGGGAGAAGAAATAAAAACCTTGAGGTTCGCCGATGACCTTGTAATTCTGTCAAAGACAGCAAAGGACTTGGAAGAGCAGCTGAACGGAATGTACAGTGTCTTGGAAGGAGGATATAAAATAACATCAACAAAATCATAACGAGGATAATGGAATGCAGTCGAATTAAATCAGGTGATCCTGAGGGAATTAGATTAGGAAATGAGACACTTAAAGTAGTAAATTAGTTTTGCTATTGGGGCAGCAAAAAAACTTATGGTCGAAGTAGAGGAGATATAAAATGTAGACTGGCAATGGCAAGAAAAGCGTTTCTGAAAAAGAGAAATTTGTTAAGCTCGAGTATCGATCTAAGTGTCAGCAAGTCATTTCTGGAAGTATTTGTATGGAATATAGCCTTGTATGGAAGTGAAAAATAAACGATAAACAGTTTACACAGGAAGAAAATAGACGCTTTGAAATGTGGTGCTGCAGAAGAATGCTGAAGTTTAGATGGGTAGATCACGTAACTAATGAGGAAGTTCTGAAGATTAGGAAGATGGACAATTTGTGGCACAAATTGACAAGAAGAAGGAATCGGTTGATAGGTCACGTTTTGAGACATGAAGGGTTCACCAATTAAGTACTGAAGGGAAGCGTGGAGGGTAAAAATCATAGAGGGAGACCAAGAGATGAATAGTGTAGACAGATTCAAAAGGATGTATGTTGCAGTTGTTACTCAGAGATGAAGAGGCTTGCAGAGAATTGAGCAGCATGGAGAGCTACATCACACCAGTCTTTGGACTGAAGACCACAACAAACAACAAGAACTGTTATTTCGCAACTTCGCTTCCCCTCTGCCATAGATTTTAAAGATTCCCAACACAAACTTTTCTTTTCTTTTTTTTAAAATAAACAACAAGACAGTGACGACAGAATATTTATTTCATGATATGTGGGGATGACGTGACGGCTTCTGGAAACTGTGTGAAAGGTATTATCATGGGGACAGGATTGACGCAGACGGTTTGCGGAAGAGGGCGTGTTACTGTATCAGGAAAGGATTTAATGGCTGGGATTTTGGTGTCAGACGGTAGGTGGGGTTATGGTTGACTGGAGGTAAGGATTAGAACTTTTTGAATCAAACGAGAAGGATTGTTCGCTCCTGTCACATTGTTGTAGGACTGGGAATGTTGAACTATCGTGGATAGAAGATTGAAGAACTGTATGTCATCTTGGGTACAGATGGCTGCTGGTCCTGCGTATGATCCACTGGACATTTAGAAAAATATGGCGACACTGCAAATGAATGTTTTGCAGGTCTATTGTGACGATTTTTACGTTGTCCTCCGTTGCAGGGGTTGTTGGGTCGGACGGGAACCGTGCGTCTGGAGTTCAGTGGGGGAGATTTGGCTTTGCGTTAGTGGGAATTTGTAGGACGAGGTTCATTGCAAGTATTACCTATGGGAGGCAATTTCAGGTTGAGGATGTCTCTATGAAGATATTGCGACGTTATGGCACACAGGCGGTGGTCATCTGCAGACTAAAGGCACTTGCTGTACAATGCAAGAGACACCCCTTGCAGCATGGCATTTAGTCTACAGATGACCACTGTGTGCGAGAAACTGGTTAGGCCATGAAATGCACATGTGATTGTGTCGTAGGAAACTTAAGAAAATAAATAACATAATCATTTAAATTAATATGAGGTCAGAATATTTGGTACAAATGTTGGTCGCTAAATGAAACGCTACTAGTTAGGAAACCAATGACTTTATTTGAGGTGCTTCGGGAGATATCCATCACCAGATGGTCATGATCATATAGGTGCTGAGATGGATAAAGACATGTTGTAACTTTCATGGCATGTATCAGTTACAACATGCCGCCCCATTCTCCACCCAGAGGAGCCACCTCGCTATCGTCGCCACCGCCCCGATGGGGCTCTGCCCTGCCCCAGTTGCTGCCTTCGCCGCCGTCTGCAGCCGGCGATACTAAGCTGCCCCTACTGCCATCACCATCCAGCTGCTGTCCGGAGGGATTCGCCGGACTGCCTTCGCCACTTGTTGGAGGAGCTGCTGGCCCGCCCTGGTCGAGCCGCCGCAGCTCCCCCTAGCTGAGGGCTACCACACCACTGCTGCAGCTGCCGCCATCGCCGCTGTCCTTCGCCGAGGCCGCTGTCATCGACGCCGCCGCCGTTTCTATTCCCTGGCGCCGTCACCGCCACTGTCGCCGTCACCACCTTCGCCATCTTCACCCCCCACATGCCCACCACCAACATGGCCCACCCTACCACCTTCATCATTTTCACCTCCCCTTACACTGCTCCAACCGCCATCACATGGAGTTCATCAGCAGACCCCTCAACCCATTATCCTTTCCCTCCCTGTCCACCACACTCCTGCTCTGTTTTCAGCTGTCACTTCCCCCGACTCTCCCCCACCCTTAGCTGCCATCCCAATGTCATCTTCAGAATTCCCACCACTCTCTGCACCTCTACGACAGGCTCCCAGCTGGCACAAATTTCAGTGCACCGTGCCACAGTCTCTGCCACACCCACGACCCCACCCCCTGAATCACCTGCCCCTCAGGGAAGATCTGCCCCTGACATCAACGCCTCTGACCCATCCCCCAGCCCCTTTCCCAACCTGCCCTATCCCAAAAGCCTACCAAACACACTAATGTTGCCCCTGCCCCCGCCCCATGCACAAAGAAAACTCCTGATCCCCATGACACACTCTCTCCCATGGACACTACCTCATCCCCCACCTCTACATCTCCTTTGACCCACACCTTCATCCTCTCAAATCCTGACCCTCAATTCCTCGACACTCACACCCTCAGCCTGGCCGTCCGTAAATACTTCCCCAATGGTCCCATCTCCCTTGTCATTCATCGCAAGGACTCGGTCCTCATCAACCCCCCCCCCCCCCCCAAACACCCTTCCACACCAATCGCCTATCAAAAATCCCATGTGTCCACTTTGGCCCATAAGCCACCCTTACCCCCTTCTACACCCTCCTCTCCCCGACAGCCTCAACCTCCCCAACGTCCACCGATCTTCACCACCGTGATCATGGAGCTTAGCCCTGTGGTCACGGAGGCTGAGGGGTTGGCGGAACTCAATTCCCACCCTGACCTTGAAATCCACTCGGCTCATTGCATCTTTAATGACGCCGGGCCGACTTACCTTATGAGAATGTTCGTTGAATCCTCCTCCACCATTGACTGCCTTCTTAGAGAGGGAGCCCTCATATTTAACAAACGTCACAAAGTTGACCCCTCCCATTCCTGCCCTCCAATCCTACCACTGCCAACAATGTCTTGAAAATAACATGCCACTGCCTATTGTAAGAGCCCCCCTACCTGTCCCCACTGCAAAGACATTTCCTCAAGAACTGCCCCATCCTCGCCTCTTCCCCCTCCTGTAATGCCTGCAATTAATCTCATCCTACCTACTCATATAAATGCAAAGCAAAGCCTCATCCCATCACCCTAGACCTCACTGTCCCCATCCACCCAGTAGATGATCCCATCCACCCCAACAACTCCCTCTGTCCTCCTCTTACTGCAGAGGACATCACCATTGACCTAGAAAACATCCACCATTTCCAACACCCCTGCACCCTTTCCCAAATCCCCCTCGCTGCCCATTCTACACCACCTACTCCCACAACCACACCCAGTTCACCTTCAACCCCCTCACCACCCTCGTCTAAATCTCCCCTACCATGGTGCGACAACACTACAGTATCCTTTACAGTAGTATCTACTTCCTGCCCACCCACAAACATCTCTTCCTGCACGCCCTCAATCAACACTGTATGGATGCCTTCATACGAAATAAAACCTTCCTCCAACCCCATCTCTCCATCTCCACAGCCCCTTACAACCTCCACCACACCAGTAACTCATACTCCCTAGAGCGTGGTAGGGTTACTATTGGTCACCTTAAACATCTCCCTGTTTGACTCCAACCTCTCCTCCACAGTCCCACCAAGCATCTCACTCTCAGCCTCTTCTTCCCCACCCTTACTGTCACATGTGCCACCATCTACATCCGCCCTCACATCTCAACCCCATATCATTTCCTGGCCCACATTGACAGCACCTTCTCCACCTGTGTGATTGCCACAGACCTCAATATCCACAGTGATGATCCTGCCAACCTCCAGCGGTGAGATCAGTTTATCACCACACTCCAGGGAGACCTGATTCCCCTCCCCCAACACACCCAACCATAATCCAGCACCACTCCTGAGGTGATGCTAGTGTCTCCCAACCTCCTTGACCTCATTGGTAGAAACCATGGCCCCGTCCTTCTCACTGTCTCTGACGGTCGCCGTCCCTGCCCCATTCCTCGACCTGACATTCCCCCTAAACTTGTCCATGATTACCCCCACGTCAACTGGGAAATGCCACAATCTTACCCTCCATTCTCCCACTGACATCTACCATACCACACTACCTTCCTCCACCAGATCTTGACTGACACTGTAGCCACCCATATCCCAACCAAAGCCACCCACCCTCACCGCCTAGCCCTTGACCCCACAGGTGGTCCTTTTATGTGAATCCTGTTGACTCTAGCGATCCTACCTCTGCATGATGGAATCTGCTTCATGCTTACTGCAAAGAAACACCATACCTTGCGACAGATATGCATACAACTCAACGCCACACTCTCAATAAACTCTTCCAAGTATTGGTCTCTTTTCCACTGCCTTACTGGGAACTGTCCTACCCTGCAATACCCTCTCCCTCATGATGACCATCCCTTTCCTAACAACCTAAGTAAGGCCAACCACTTTGCCTCGCACCTACCCAAAGCCTTTTCCATTCCAAATGATCCCCAATTTGATTATTCCCTCATCCCCAACATGATCGAACATGCAGATATCTCTGCTCCTCCCCTTGCCCCTAGCTTCCAGTACTTGGGCCACACACCACCATCAGAACTTAACACTCCCATCACTACACAGGACATCATCCTCATACTCTGCACTAAACACAACAATGCCCCTGGTCACCACTGCATTACCTACTGCCACCTCAAACACTGGCCTCCCTCCTTTCTTGTAGTCCTTGCCGCCCTTTAAATGTAATCCTTGCCATCAGCTTCTACCCTGTGGAAAACCTCCCGTATCCTTATGTTCCCCAAACTTAACAAGCCTCTGTCTGATGCCTCTTCCTATCGCCCTATATGTCTTACCTCAGTGTTCAGCAAGCTCTTAGAATCCATCCATCCTTACCTGGTGATCTATCACCACCTCCACCAACACCGCCTTCTCCCCAACACCCAATGTAGCTTTCGACCTTCCTTCTCTGCCGACAATCAACTCCTATGCCTCAACCAACTCCTCTCCCTCCAGCTTAGTTCCCGTCGCTCCACCATTTTTGCATCCCTAGACCTCGAAATGGCCTATGACCATGTATGGCATCCTGGTCTCCTGTTTAAACTCCAGACCTATGCTCTTCCTATCAACTATGTCCATCTGATTGCCTTCTTCATCTTCTGCTACCCCTCCTATGTCATTGTCCATAACACCAATTCCTGTACCTTCCAACCCTCCATGGGTGAACACCAGGGCTCAGTTCTCTCCTCTCTCCTCTACCTCCTGTACACAGTAGATATGCCCCAACCCCCCATCCATAACACCAATTCCTGCAGGTTCTACCCCTCTGCAGATGTGCACCAGGACTCAGTTCTCTCCTCCTCTCTCCTCTACCTCCTGTACACAGCAGATATACCCCAACCCACCCACTGCCCCTCCAGTCCAACTCCTGTAGTATACAACAACACCAGCTTCCTTCCCCTCACTCTTAACCTTCAACAATCCCAATGCCTTCTCAAGAATCACCTTGACCTTTTTATGATGTGGTGTAAGCATTGGCTCCTAAAACTCAATCCTTCCAAGACCCAGGCAATCATCATAGGTCGTACCACTCCCTCCTTCTGGCCCCTTGCTTTTTCCCTTACCATCTGTGCCTGTCCTGTCCACCTCTCCCCCACCCTTACCTACCTTGGACTCACCATTGACTGTCACCTTACCTGGACCACCCATCTCTGCTCTATCCAATCCAAAGCCCACAACCACCTCCATCTCCTTAAACTCTTCTCTGGTCATACATGGGGGTTGAACCTCTCTACCATTCTCCACACCTCTAATCCTTGATCCATCCCATCCTCTGCTGTGCCAGTATCACCTGGATCTCCACACCCACCAAAGTCTCCAGATCCTCGAGCACCATGCACTCCACCTCACCTTCTGTATCGCTTCCTGTCCCCCATTTGGATCCTCTATGACCTGATTCCTTTCTACCATATGCTCCTTTTCCTCAAACATATCCGAGTCCTCTACACCTCCAACGGACCTGATCCCTTCCCCATCCCCTGGTTGCTCCTCTCCTCTCCAACCCCCACCTGCTACCATGCCTTGTTCCTACCTACCCTTCATCTCTACACCCTTCATCTCCTTTCCCAAAGTGGCTTCCGTCAACTCCTCCTCCAAGATGATGCCCTCTATCACTCCATTTATCCCTCCTGTCAACTCTGATCCTCACCTCCCCCTGTCCACCTCTGTCCTTTTCCCGATCTCCCTCTCCCCCCTATCCTGTTTTTCCCTCTTCCCCACCTACGCTCTCTTTAACTCCCAAGTCCTTTTGCATTCCCCTCCTCTGCCTTTCCCCACTCCCTCTCGTGTTCGCCTTGCCCCCCCCCCCCATGAGTCCTCTCCCTCCATCGGCTCCTCCTCCTCCCTTGCTTTTTCCTCTCCTCCCCCTTTTTTCCCCTCATCTGTCTGCCCCCCTCTGCCCTAGGCCGTGGTGTGTCATCTCCATGCTAACTTTTCAGTGCAGTATTTTAAGTGAGTATTAAGTGTTGTGAGTCTTTTCCGTAGTGTAGCGAACAGAAACCAGACTGTCACTGTGTTCTTTAATTGTCTGTCTACTATTGTACCTGTATGCTTACAATGTTTTTTTAATTATCATCGCCAACTCTTGTTCTATATTTTAACTTCTACAAATTTCCACCATTTCTAAAATTTAAAGTCACTGTTTTTATCGCCTGCTTTTATTATTATTATCTTTTTATTGCGGTTTTAAAATTCCGTAGGCTGAAGAGCGGCATACCAAGCTGCTGCCAGCCCGGCCCCCTTTGGAGGGTAATTGAAAATCAATAAAGGAAAAAGAATCAACATGATCCGGCTGCAATCCCGAAACCTCGTAGAATACAGCACCAACTATCGACTGGGTAGCTTTAGATGGGTAGAAACGACCCTGATGGATATGTTAATCAGCTGACATCGATGACACTGAGCTTTCCTGACGGATCCATTAACTGTTCCTGCTTCTCTGCTGACAACACGGTACTCCCCACCTTCTTTTATACTGTCGAGTGTTCGTCTCTTAAGATCTAGTGGGCAATCCAGCATTACGTAGGGGGTATTCGGATATTTTGGATCAGACAGTCGATGTCTCGCTTACGTATGATAAGAGAAGGATAATAAAGATTAGGGCGCGTGCACAGGTACGTAGGTAAGCAACCATTTTTCCATCGCTCAGTACGCGATTGGAACAGAAGAGAAATCTATAATATTGATGTGAAATACCCTCCGCCATGCACCGTAAAATCGCTCTCGGATTATATGTATGTAGGTGTAGATAATATTGAATCCCAAACATACACTAAGTATAAATAGATGAGAGCAGTGGGGCATGTAGGAGCTTACAGCCGGCGACCACATCATCGATTTCCAACTCTGTTGGTGGTTTTATCCTTACGATTCATGATGAGCGTCAAGCCACCGAAAATTTGCGGTCCACGCAATCTCGACCCAGTGCACAGCTACTCTGGCGGTGGTGACTCCTCGTGGCGAGGTCTTTATTTATTTATTTACATATTTATTTGTCATCACTTTTTCTGTTTGCTGCCTAGTGGCTATGGCAAACCGAGCTAATTGCTGTATAGAAAAACGATGGGATCGTATATTATAGTTCCGGAGTACAGTCTCCGCTTTACGTAAATTGCAGCATAATGTATTACCGATTTACTTCAACATACGCGTATTAATTCATCGGAGTAGCTGCTCTACAAACCTGACTGTTTTGGGGAATCTGTGCGACATGTCGGTAACTCCGGCAGTAAACACTTTATTTACTTTCAGGTCTTTGAGAAAGGTGATAACGCCCGCGCCCGACATCTGTTTGGATACAGCAAATAAAGTCAAGAGCGCAGAGATTTCTTATCTCCGCCACTGTCAGCGACAGACTACCGTTAGTCACTCCCCAGTCCTTCACCCAGTGCGTATGACCTCCAGCGATAACACCAGACGGCCCAGACGAAACCGTCCTCTCGATTAAGAAAGCACTGGCAGTGGTGTTCGCAGAGAATGGGTTTTGGAACAATGGAAGAAAGGGGCTCGCTGAAATTGTAAGTAATATCGGTATTGTAAAGTAAGTCGAGCGATGGGCAACATAACCCCTCATTGAGAACATTACAAAATACGCCGCCGGACTGAAACATTATAACCACTGCCTATCGCGAGGTCGAATGCCGCTCGAGGCGTCACGGGCATGAGACGCCGTAAGAAAAGTGTATAAGCGGAGCACAGACGAATGGGGGATCAGTGCAGCGATGGGGAAACAATCTAGCGACGCTAGAGATCGAAAATAGGGAGAGACACTGACGTGAGCCACTTTGACAAAGGGCCGATTGTTGTGGTCCAGTAGAGGCGGGAAAAACCAACCGGTTAAAACTTATACCGCTATCTTAGTTCCGAATAAGCGGTATTTAACTGAATCTGTGTGGTCTCGGTTATAACGGATGTTTTTTTACATTTTACTAATAACCGGGTAAAAAAGGCGAAATATCAATTAGCTACAGCAGCAGTGCTAAAAAAATTTTGGTTTTTAAATAACCCTTTTTTTTAAAAATAGTAACTTCTATTCGTCAAATTTCCATTGCTTTGAAATATTGCGTTATTATAGAAAATATGAAAAGTGATCAGTGCTATTTTAATAAGAATTCCGACAGAAACGAGCAACAGACACCTGCCACAAGAACTGGTACAACATTGCTGAGACCATAATGAACCCGTTACCGTCTCGCATGGTGTACTGGATGGTGCGCGTCTATATGCAGTGTGCGAGACTTGCCGCGTCTGGTCTCTACAGGGCGTAACAAACACGTACGGCACAAACTACAGGACACGTGCCTCACACGTAGACGAAGAAATTACGTTATATGAACATGAGTCTGGAAACACTTTGTTTCCATGTTACAGCTCATTTTCTCCAACTCGTTAATAATGGCAAACACACAACAACATACACTCCTGGAAATGGAAAAAAGAACACATTGACACCGGTGTGTCAGACCCACCATACTTGCTCCGGACACTGCGAGAGGGCTGTACAAGCAATGATCACACGCACGGCACAGCGGACACACCAGGAACCGCGGTGGTGGCCGTCGAATGGCGCTAGCTGCGCAGCATTTGTGCACCGCCGCCGTCAATGTCAGCCAGTTTGCCGTGGCATACGGAGCTCCATCGCAGTCTTTAACACTGGTAGCATGCCGCGACAGCGTGGACATGAACCGTATGTGCAGTTGACGGACTTTGAGCGAGGGCGTATAGTGGGCATGCGGGAGGCCGGGTGGACGTACCGCCGAATTGCTCAACACGTGGGGCGTGAGGTCTCCACAGTACATCGATGTTGTCGCCAGTGGTCGGCGGAAGGTGCACGTGCCCGTCGACCTGGGACCGGACCGCAGCGACGCACGGATGCACGCCAAGACCGTAGGATCCTACGCAGTGCTGTAGGGGACCGCACCGCCACTTCCCAGCAAATTAGGGACACTGTTGCTCCTGGGGTATCGGCGAGGACCATTCGCAACCGTCTCCATGAAGCTGGGCTACGGTCCCGCACACCGTTAGGCCGTCTTCCGCTCACGCCCCAACATCGTGCAGCCCGCCTCCAGTGGTGTCGCGACAGGCGTGAATGGAGGGACGAATGGAGACGTGTCGTTTCAGCGATGAGAGTCGCTTCTGCCTTGGTGCCAATGATGGTCGTATGCGTGTTTGGCGCCGTGCAGGTGAGCGCCACAATCAGGACTGCATACGACCGAGGCACACCGGGCCAACACCCGGCATCATGGTGTGGGGAGCGATCTCCTACACTGGCCGTACACCACTGGTGATCGTCGAGGGGACACTGAATAGTGCACGGTACATCCAAACCGTCATCGAACCCATCGTTCTACCATTCCTAGACCGGCAAGGGAACTTGCTGTTCCAACAGGACAATGCACGTCCGCATGTATCCCGTGCAACCCAACGTGCTCTAGAAGGTGTAAGTCAACTACCCTGGCCAGCAAGATCTCCGGATCTGTCCCCCATTGAGCATGTTTGGGACTGGATGAAGCGTCGTCTCACGCGGTCTGCACGTCCAGCACGAACGCTGGTCCAACTGAGGCGCCAGGTGGAAATGGCATGGCAAGCCGTTCCACAGGACTACATCCAGCATCTCTACGATCGTCTCCATGGGAGAATAGCAGCCTGCATTGCTGCGAAAGGTGGATATACACTGTACTAGTGCCGACATTGTGCATGCTCTGTTGCCTGTGTCTATGTGCCTGTGGTTCTGTCAGTGTGATCATGTGATGTATCTGACCCCAGGAATGTGTCAATAAAGTTTCCCTTCCTGGGACAATGAATTCACGGTGTTCTTATTTCTATTTCCAGGAGTGTAATTAGAATCATGAGAAACATGCAATCTTGGTAACGTGTGGTTACTTTGAACACCGCTAGTGTTTTGTTTTACATGTCTCTGTCGTCATTCACGACAGGCCGCGGCGCGTAAGTCACGAAGATAGTCCTGAACTCGCTCGCTCAGCTCAGCAGACAAAATGCGTTTCTAAACCTGTTAACTCGCAGCTGGGCGTGTAAGTACTAACGAGAATTGCACCTGCCACTGGAATCTGCTATTATGAAGTCTTATTGATCAACAGTTCCACAGCAAAATTTAATTTTAGATCAATACTTGTAATAAAGGATTACAAACGTCTCAAAAATGAGATCGACAGGTAGTGGAAAATGGCTAAGCAGGGATGGCTAGAGGATAAATGTAAGGATGTAGAGGCTTATCTCACTAGGGGTAAGATAGATACTGCCTACAGGAAAATTAAAGAGACCTTTGGAGAAAAGAGAACCACTTGTATGAATATCAAGAGCTCAGATGGAAACCCAGTTCTAAGCAAAGAAGGGAAAGCAGAAAGGTGGAAGGAGTATATAAAGGGTCTATACAAGGGCGATGTACTTGAGGACAATATTATGGAAATGGAAGAGAATGTAGATGAAGATGAAATGGGAGATATGATACTGCGTGAAGAGTTCGACAGAGCACTGAAAGACCTGAGTAGAAACAAGGCCCCGGGAGTAGACAACATTCCATTAGAACTACTGACGGCCTTGGGAGAGCCAGTCCTGACGAAAGTCTACCATCTGATGAGCAAGATGTATGAGACAGGCGAAATACCCTCAGACTTCAAGAAGAATATAATAATTCCAATCCCAAAGAAAGCAGGTGTTAACAGATGTGAAAATTACCGAACTACCAGTTTAATAAGTCAGCTGCAAAATACTAACGCGAATTCTTTACAGACGAATGGAAAAACTGATAGAAGCCGACCTCGGTGAAGATCAGTTTGGATTCCGTAGAAATATTGGAACACGTGAGGCAATATTGACCCTATGGCTTATCTTAGAAGCTAGATTAAGGAAAGGCAAACCTACGTTTCTAGCTTTTGTAGACTTAGAGAAAGCTTTTGACCATGTTGACTGGAATACTCTCTTTCAAATTCTGAAGGTGGCAGGGGTAAAATGTAGGGAGCGAAAGGCTATTTACAATTTGTATAGAAACCAAACGGCAGTTATAAGAGTTGAGGGGCATGAAAGGGAAGCAGTGGTTGGGAAGGGAGTGAGACAGGGTTGTAGCCTATCCCCAATGTTATTCAATCTGTATATTGAGCAAACAGTAAAGGAAACAAAAGAAAAATTTGGAGTAGGTATTAAAATCCAGGGAGAAGAAATAAAAACTTTGAGGTTCGCCGATGACATTGTAATTCTGTCAGAGACAGCAAAGGACTTGGAAGAGCAGTTGAACGGAATGGATGGTGTCTTGAAGGAAGGATATAAGATGAACATCAACACAAGCAAAACGAGGATAATGGAATGTAATCGAATTAAGTCGGGTGATGTTGAGGGTATTAGATTAGTAAATGAGACACTTAAAGTAGTAAATGAGTTTTGCTATTTGGGGAGCAAAATAACTGATGATGGTCGAAGTAGAGAGGATATAAAATGTAGACTGGCAATGGGAAGGAAAGCGTTTCTGAAGAAGAGAAATTTGTTAACATCGAGAATTGATTTAAGTGTTAGGAAGTCGTTTCTGAAAGTATTTGTATGGAGTGTAGCCATGTATGGAAGTGAAACATGGACGATAAATAGTTTAGACAAGAAGAGAATAGAAGCTTTCGAAATGTGGTGCTACAGAAGAATGCTGAAGATTAGATGGGTAGATCATATAACTAATGAGGAAGTATTGAATAGGATTGGGGAGAAGAGAAGTTTGTGGCACAACTTGACTAGAAGAAGGGATCGGTTGGTAGGACATGTTCTGAGGCATCAAGGGATCACCAATTTAGTATTGCAGGGCAGCGTGGAGGGTAGGAATCGTAGAGGAGACCAAGAGATGAATACACCAAGCAGATTCAGAAGGATGTAGGTTGCAGTAGGTACTGGGAGATGAAGAAGCTTGCACAGGATAGAGTAGCATGAAGAGCTGCATCAAACCAGTCTCAGGACTGAAGACCACAACAACAACAATAACAACAACTTTAATAAATGGTATAATGGCTTGTTTATAACATTTAGTCTCTTCTGCTTAACAGTACTCATTACATGCTGGAAGTGGTGCCTTATGCAACTGATAATCATTTTAGCATGATTTTATTTTATTGTACGCCAGTACAGCCGTAACAAATTATAAGTAGGCCCATAGACTTCCCATCATTATAGGACTAATAGCAGTAAGATTCCATAATAGCGGATTCTAGTAGAAGATTCAGTTTTCATTTGTACGGACACACCTAGTTACGAGTTAACAGGTGTCGAAACGTAGTTTGTCTGCCGATTTGAGCGAGCGAGGGAGCGAGCGCAGGCCTACCTTCGTGACGTACGCGCCACGGCCTGTCTTTCTCGTAGGCCTCGGTCGTCATTCGACGTACGTCACTGCTTGTATACAGGTAACATCAACTGCTCCAGCGATGACTACGGTAGTTACAATCACACGGTTTACTACGTAGAGTTAATGAGAGACTTGGCTCGTGCAGTGGCAGCGGACACAAATGCAGAGATGCCAGATGCTCTTTTGATGTACGGATTGGCTGACAGCATGGCGCTCGCGCTGAACAGGTGTACCGGGAGAGATTTCCGGGGCGAAGGCGCCCCGACAGGAAAACGTTTGAAGCCACTGACCGTCGTCTCAGGGAACATGGGGGATTTAAGCCCGAAACTCGCGACCGGGGAAGGCCTAGAATGATGAGGACACCGCAGCGGGAGGCGGCAATTCTTCATGCAGAATGAGATTTTCACTCTGCAGCGGAGTTTGCGCTGATATGAAACTTCCCGGCAGATTAAAACTGTGTGCCCGAGTTCGAGTCTCGGTCGGGCACACAGTTTTAATCTGCCGGGAAGTTTCATATCAGCGCAAACTCCGCTGCAGAGTGAAAATCTTATTCTGGAAACATCCCCCAGGCTGTGGCTAAGCCATGTCTCCGCAATATCCTTTCTTTCAGGAGTGCTCGTTCTGCGAGGTTCGCAGGAGAGCTTCTGTAAAGTTTGGAAGGTAGGAGACGAGATACTGGCAGAAGTAAAGCTGTGAGGCCGGGCGTGAGTCGTGCTTCGGTAGCTCAGATGGTAGAGCACTTGCCCGCGAAATGCAAAGGTCCCGAGTTCGAGTCTCGGTCGGGCACACAGTTTTAATCTGCCGGGAAGTTTCATATCAGCGCACACTCCGCTGCAGAGTGAAATCTCATTCTGGAAACATCCCCCAGGCTGTGGCTAAGCCATGTCTCCGCAATATCCCTTCTTTCAGGAGTGCTAGTTCTGCGAGGTTCGCAGGAGAGCTTCTGTAAAGTTTGGAAGGTAGGAGACGAGATACTGGCAGAAGTAAAGCTGTGAGGCCGAACGTGAGTCGTGCTTCGGTAGCTCAGATGGTAGAGCACTTGCCCGCGAAAGGCATAGGTCCCGAGTTCGAGTCTCGGTCGGGCACACAGTTTTAATCTGCCGGGAAGTTTCAATTCTTCATGCAGTTGACGACGACCCTAGTGTCAGTACAAGACATGCAGCTGCAACACTAAACGGTGACCACATGACTGTCTGGCGAGTGTTACACGAAGACCAGCTGTATCCATACCATTTACAGCATGTACATGCACTATCGGAAGCTCATTTTCCTCTACGGGTGTTATTCTGCGAATGGTTTATTCAACAAAGTCTCAACCCCGATTTTAGTGCAACGGTGCTGTTCACAGATGAGGTGTCGTTTCAGCGACAGCTTATTATAAATTTTCACAATCGGCATATGTCGGCAAACGCCAATCCTCACGCAACTGTTGAAACAAGTCATCAACAAAGGTTTTCTGTCAAAGTTTGGGCCGGCCTTGTTCTTGACTGTTTGGTAGGGCCTCACTTTCTTCCACCCAGGCTCAATGAACAAAATTACTATAATTTCGTAGAGAATGTTCTACCTGATCTCTTAGCAGACGTGTCTTTAGCTGAGCTGTACTTCATTGTTATGTCCGTTGGCTTCTCAGTGACAGATGGATACTAGTAGGTAGAAATGGACCAATTGCCTGGCCTCTACGCTCCCTGGACCTAAGCCCACTGGACTTTTATTTGTGGGATGTTCAGAATCTACGTGTTCGTATTATGGAAGGCTGCGAAACTATACGCAATACTCCAAGGATACAACAGCACATCCGAGATTCAATACAACGGCGGGTTGATGTCATGCCCACGGAGAGCACAGTGAACATCAGCTGCGAAAAAAAGTTACTTGTCGTATGGTAGTGCGTACTGTTCGCATGTGTTTCCCATGGTTAATGAGTTGGAAAAATGAGTTATAACGTGGAAACAAAGCGTTGCCAGACCCATGTTCAAAAAATGGTTCTGAGCACTATGGGACTTAACATCTGAGGTCATCAGTCCCCTAGACTTAGAACTACTTAAACCTAACTAACCTAAGGACGACACACACATCCACACATCCATGCCCGAAGCAGGATTCGAACCTGCGACCGTAGGGGTCGCGCGGTTCCTGTGTGAAGCGCCTAGAACCTCTCGGCCACGGACCCATGTTCATATAACGTAATTTCCTCGTCTACGTGTGAGGAATGTGCCCTGCAACTTGTGCCAAAAATTTTTGTTATACCCTTTATGGTGGTTTCACGTTGCTGTCGTCGCACATTGGTTGGAAAGGCACCATCCCATGTCTGGAAGTATTTTACGAAGTGTCGTGCCATTTGAGTGCTATGCTCTATTTCCTTGAAAATGTCAAGAACGGGAGGATCTACAACAAATTTATGACGTCATATAACTTAACAATTCATTCATAGTTTACAATAAAAATTGAAAGTAGCTCATCTGTTGCCTGTATCCTCGTAATATCCCTTTATCTGCTTGTAGCCCTTGAAAACGGAAGCCGGCCGTTGTGGCCGAGCGGTTCTAGGCGCTTCAGTCAGGAACCGCGCGACTGCTACGGTTGCAGGTTCGAATCCTGCCTCGGGCATGGATGTGTGTGATGTCCTTAGGTTAGTTAGGTTTAAGCAGTTCTAAGTTCTAGGGGACTGATGACCTCAGATGTTAAGCCCCATAGTGCTCAGAGCCATTTGAACCATTTTGAAAGCGGATAAATTAAAACGAAAGTTGCTCTACTTCAGTTTCACCCTACAGCGCTCACTATTACTAATGCCGAAACGACAGTATGATCCTCGATTGCAACATGATTTTTGAACAGAGTTTCAAAAGATAAGAATCAGTAGGAGAATACCGGTGATTTTTGGTAGTATTCAACCACTTATCACTTTTCGAGAAAAGCAGCGAACGGTGAACGGATTAAGTTTTCTTTTATTTGCCTATTTAATTTCGTGTTTTTATTTTATGTATCTTGAAACTGAGAGAGTCAACATTTTATCAGTCTTTGTTCGATTTCTACGTTTGTTTCAGAATATAACAGGAATAAAAAACCGAAAACAGTTTTTCCAGAAACTGGTTATTTTGAGCAATTCAACTGGAATTGAAAAAAGCGATAAAACCGAAAACCTGTCGTTTCTGCAGTAACCGCCAACCCTGTGGCCCAGTGCGTGGGGAAAAGATCCTCAGAAGCAGCGAAGATGATCGTCTGTTCGCACGCTACTGCCGTCAACATTGCACTGCCTGCCCTGGTGAGAACAATATTTATTCATATGGAATTACGAACAGCGCAATAAATTAAGACTTTTATGATTCTTAAACGACGTGCGTAAAAATGTACGGAAAAATATGTTTCATTCAACGTAATTGTATTTTTAAAAAATATCGATTTATTATGTCTTTTATTCCTTGTTCTATGTTAAAAATATTAATAACTGTGACACAGCCGAATGATTTTACGTATTTATTCTGGTGTTTATCCAGGATGAGGATAGACGTGAGACACATTGCAAGTGTACTAATGTTGCACTTTGGGTAAATATATGCGTTTATTTGCTCTTAAAACCTTTATTTATGTGACTTTAGCATGCCTACATGTTAGGAAACTAGCAGCTTGGTATTTCAGAGCATCAGAACAAGCAGTACATCGCGAGCCTATGACAGATTGTCGTCGGTCATTTGCACGGCAGCAATGTCTTATTTGAATATTGTCAATATTAAACGGCACAGAGTTGCGGAAATAACTTACAAAGTTTGCATTTTAATTATATTATTTAACTTCAGTGTCATTTTAATTTATTTGCAAAGATTAACAGCGGTTTTCATTAAATTCTTGTTGTCGCATAGCGGCTATCTTTTGTCTCAGCTACGTAGATTCAAAAAAATTAACTTGCTCCGAAATGATAAGTGATAAATTTGCCACGCAATAATGTTTCTCTACGAGAACCCCTGGCATTAAAGCAGCATTTTTTCAATGAAACTGAAATACAAAAAGAGCCTGAGATATATTGTTAACATATGAGCTAGACGACGCTTCACGCTGCTCTTTACGTGTTCCATATTGCGTGCATCAAACCTTCAAATAAGATTTCCATATAAGGAAAAGACTGTATAGTCTTGTGTTGTTACTTTAGTGTGTATGGCGTCATTTGGTGTGTAACTATACGTATATGTGCCTACTGATCATACAGTTTAATAAACTGCAAATGTACAAATAATTAAAGTACACCACTTGATGTACAGAACAGGACACAACATACACTACATATTAAAAACAACGCACTGGCGCCCTGCCGTGTGGCCAGAAATATTTGTGTGCTTAGGTAATAAAATATTTGTACTTTGTTATAATACGCATTGTATTTATTTTCATGTGCCACGTCGACTACAGCAACAAGATACTGATTGATAAAGATTCTACAAGAGAGAGGAGCCATTGCTAATCCAGATTTTGAGAAAATTTACAATACGGCAGAACATTCACGGCAAGGGGACGGTTGAATGCCCACCAAGCTTCAAGGATGCATGAAACTAGTGTCCTGAGGACGTGCAATAAGTGATTTGTGTATGTACATTTTTTCTAAAAGTATTCCTTGTTGCTGCACATACTGCAGCGCTGTGGGAGGTAGTTTCATTCACAGATTTGTTTCAATATGTTATTAGAGAGTAGGTTTAGTAAGGGAGAAAAGATTTTTTTTCAGTTTGTTGCAACATTTTCAGGTCATATTACTTTCTGCGTTTTATATGTTATATTTGTCTACATATCTAGTGTGTACTCTGTACATAAGTCATCAAAGATGGATAGGCCAAAGAGAAAGGATAGAGCGGAAGGTGGCAATATTACAGATTTAGAGGAGACGGAATACCAGAGAGTTACCGTCTAGTGATTCAGATGACATTAGCCCAGAATTCCAAGCTTTAGAAACTGAAAAGTCTGAATTAGGGAACTAATGTCTGGTTCTAATGTGGAGACGTTAAAACCACAGACGGGCGCCATATCAGCTGACACCAAGGTCAAATCGAACACGCCGTAGCGGCAGGAAATGTGATACCACCTAAGGTCGTAGGGAATGACTCCATTGTGCAAAGGAAATGCTAGCTGATAGGGAGCTAGAAAGCGAGGAGAATGAGAAGGCGAAAGAAAGGGAAAGAGAAGAGAGGGAAAGGATTAGGGAGACAGAACGTGTGGAGGAAGAATAAGCCAAGGACAAGGAATGGGAAGAAAATACCGAAAGAGACAAGAGGTTAGCAGAACGGCTTAATAAGTTCCTAGGTGCGCGAGATAAGTGGATCGGATAAAATGCGCACCTAGATCGAAGAAGTTGTTACGTAAAACAAACTAGACTCAAGAGTCACTGCCTTAGGGGAAGCACATCAAGCGCTTGAAGAACAGGTGAAAAAGACTATGACGTCTGTAGACGATTTGTCTATCAGCTTAGATAGAAAGGTTGAAACCGAAGTAGCCGTGACTCTGCAGCGTATGAATACTGCGGCGAGTTGCGAGGAAAACGAACATAGTACACGGCTGCCGTAGGATGGGCATGAATTATCGCAGCTTATGCCAGGGCAGTGCTGAGAACAACGACAATAGGTATCGTCAAATTACTGAGACTCAACATACGAGTTATCAGTATAGAAATAGTCCAACCAATGATAGGCGTTGCGAGAATTTGAATCGCAATGCTGCTGTTAGGTACAGCCCAGCACGTCCACATTCGCATTGGCTCTGAACACTATGGGACTTAACTGCTGTGGTCATCAGTCCCCTAGAACTTAGAACTACTTAAACCTAACTAACCTAAGGACATCACACACATCCATGCCCGGGACAGGATTCGAACCTGCGACCGTAGCGGTCGCGCGGTTCCAGACTGTAGCGCCTAGAACCGCTCGGCCACTCCGGCCAGCCCACATTTACATTGCATAAGGAATAAAGATATCATGTGGGGCACAAAGGAGACTATATCTACTATCGAGGAACAGCTGTAATGTTAGCCTTGTAACGCATTACAAAAAATACTGCAAAATATTGAAGCAAGTAATCCATTAATCGAAGCAGCTTTATTATGAGAAAAAGATAATTACATTGGGCAACAGAATAAAAACTGTATGGGATATAGTGAAGACAGAGGCAGGTTTGGCCAAAAAGGAAGAGGAACATATAGCTTTAAAAATAAATGTGAATTTAGTAACAAGTGCATGCAGTGGTGCAAACCTCTTAAACAAGTACTTCATTTCTGGTACCGATGGCTTTGGGTTATCAGGTTCGGTGAACAGTGCAATGAAGTATCTGAAAACAGTATTTAAAAATCACTTCAGTAAAATGAAAATGACACTCACTTCTTCCAAAGAAATACTGTCCATCATAAAATCCTTAAAATCTAAGTATTCTTGAGGGTATGATAACATATCAACAAAATTAATCAAAGAGTGCTCATGCGAGTTGAGTCCTATCTTAAATTATTTGTGTAATCAATCTCTTATCAGCGGAACATTTCCAGACTGCTGGAGCAAAGCCTCTTTACAAGAAGGGGGATAAAGAGACACTATCAATCTATCGACCAAGCAGTTTTCATCTGATTGGGTATTAATTACATGTGGTGTTCCTCAAGGTTCCATTTTGAGTCCATTGTTTTTTCTTGTGTACATTAATGACCTTTCGTGAGTTACATTGCCAGTGGTAAGTTTGTTTTGTTTGCAGGTGATACAAATATTGCAATAAGCAGCAAGTCAAGTACAGTTTTAGAAATAGCTGCTAATCAAATTTTCACTGACTTTAACAAATGATTTAAAGCTAATTCACTGTCTTTAAACTTTGAAGAGACCCACTATGTGCAGTCCAAAACCTGTAAGAGATATCCTTGAAGGATGTGTATAACATATGAAGACATGCAGATCGAAGAGGTTGACAGTATTAAATTTATGGGATTACAACTGAATAATAAATTTAGTTGGGAAGGGCATACCACAGAATTACTGAAACGCCTAAAAAGTCTGTATTTGCAGTGAGAATGATGTCAGATGTATGAGATATAAATATAAAAAAAGGCATACGCTGCTTACTTTCATTCTATTATGTCATACAGAATCATAGTCTGGGGTAACTCATGAAACTGAGCAAAAGTTTTTAGCATGCAAAAGCGTTTAATAAGAATCATTTGTGGTGTAAATTCAAGACCATCATGTAGAAACCTGTTCAAGGAACTTTGTATTTCAACCAATGCTTCTCAGTATATTTATTCCTCAATGAAGTTTGTTGTAAGTAATATATTTCTATTTCCAACCAGTAGCTTAATATATAGTATCAGTACTAGGAAGAATTACAATCTACATAAAGACATAAAATCACTTACCATAGTCCAAAAAGAGGTTCAATATTCAGGAACACACATTTACAATACATTGCCAGCAACCATTAAAAACGTGCTTTCACATTAAGCAAGGGTTACATAGAGTTTGAAAAATTTTTGATAGGCACCTTCTTCATCTCTATAGATGAATATCTTAACAGAGGCTATTAGGGCAGCTTAAGTAAAAATGTCTGCTAGTTTTCAGTTTTGACAGCAGAGTCAAGATTATGTATTTTGTGTATGATAACTTCATCAATAGTGCATAACAATGTCTCATTCTGACAGCGTATTAATTCTGTAAATATTAGCTGTTCCACTTTACTGTGTTGTATTCACCTATTTTTACAACCTACTGACAAATTATCAGGGTAGCAAGTATTATATTCAAATGTTTTATGTTTTTTGTGTTATATTTTCTGGCAAGTTCCACACTCACAAGAATCATCTCATTTTTTGGATCTATGGAACGAAAACTGAATCTAATCTAATCTAATCCAACCTAACAGGAGGTGGTTGGATGACGGTGAAAGCACAAGCTGGTGATGAAATGTTGGCTGTCCATTCTTCATCGCCGAACGTAGGAGTCGGAAGCACGACCGCAGCGTAAAGCACGACAGGAAGTGATGCGTGACACGTCTGGCGGTAGAGTACAAAGCTTGTGCAGGCACAAGTGTGTCGGAGCCCAATGTTCATCGCACGCTGTCTGAGCAGACGGGCGTTGCGCTGCAGGGGACGTTCACCTGGGCTTCCATAGGACTTGCATTAGTAACCGAAGACACCATCACATCTGTGGACTACGTAACCGTTATTGCGGGGGCACCTGCATCCCTTGATGCTTGTCTTTCCCAGCGGCTATGGCACATTCCAGCAGGATAAATGTCTGTGGTGCGAGGCCAGAATCGTGCTACAGTTGTTTGAGTAGCATGGCAGTGGACTCAAGTTGATGTCTTGGTCACCAAATTCGCCTGATGTAAACCCGATGGAGCATATTCGAGTCTGCGCCGTTTCTGTAGAAGAGACTTCCCTCATTTTTTTACCTTATCAGTCCATTAATTTTCAGCATCATTTTGACCACATCTCATATGCTTGGATTCTCTTCTGCTTTGGTTTTCCCACAGTTCATAATTCACTTGCAAATAACTCTTAGCTTCACAAGAATATTCTTAGATTTTTTCTCAAATTAATGATAACGTTTGATACTAACAGACTAATTTTGGAGAGAAATGCTCTCTGTTTTATGCTAGTCTGTTTCTTATATCCTCCTTGCGCCTTATCTTTCTTCCAAGGCAACAGAATTCTTTCGCTTCGTCAGCCACATGGTTTCCAGCTATGACATTAAGTTTTGCCGCTCATGTCATTTCTGCTGCTCCTCATTACTTTCGTCTTTCTTTGGTTTATTTTAAATCCCTATTTAGTCTTCAGTACACTGTGCACTCCGTTCAACGCGTCGTGTACTTCCACCCCAGTTTTACTGACGACAGCAATGTCATCAGCGAGTTGTATCGCTGATATTGTGTTGCCCTAAATTCTAATCACACTTTTGCAGCTTTTATTTCCGTCATCCCTTCTTCGACGAACAAGCTGTACCTTAGAAACACAGCATCCCTGCATTAGATTCTTTTTAAATGAAGCACTTTTCTCTTGGTCCCCCGTCGTTAGAGTTGCTCTTGGCTGTTCTACATAATGGATACTATCCATCTTTCCCTTTAGCATTAGCTGGCTGTCACGAGGTCGCCAGTGGACACAGAAAAGTCTCAGTCCCCGCCGGTGAGCAAAAGATCCACTATGTTTAATAGAACATATTTTTGGATGTAACACATTCCCAGTCACATGTAGCTTGTTGATGAAAAATATACTGTGGGAGAAGTTGGCCTGTCGATGTAATCTTGGGTTGGTGAAGTGTTATCAATCTAGCCATGTTCACAGTTGTGGCTGCCTAAATTCCTGTTTGCTGTAGATTTCTTGCACTCCATTATCACCAATACCAACACAACCGTTTTCTTATTTGAATGCATGGTGTCTGTTCATTCGAAAGAACAGAAAGCACGCAGATCCCGTAGTTGCGAAACAGTATTTGTAATTTGAAGGGGGGATCACTGTTATCAGCTGCAGCGGGGTATTAAGCGGAATCAGCGGCGACGAGCGAAAATGTGTACTGGACCGGAATTCGAACCCGGGATCCCCTGTTTACTAGGCAGGTGAGGTAACTACTGCGCCATGTGGGACGCAGCATTATCGCAATTGCTCGTACTATCTCGGTACGTCTCAAGGCCGGTCCACGCCCCCACCGAGCGCCGCCTATCCGCAGACCCAGTCCGTTTATGTAGTGTGCCAAAACTACTGAACTGTAGTTTCGGTAGAGCGCAACTGTAATTCCTATGCATTATTGCAGTGCCTACATTTGATACTGCCTGTAAAGTTCGATACATTGTTGACGATTTATAGCTATATTACTTCGTGAAATGTATTCACAAAACACCGCAGCTGTATAAGTTACAAGAAACAAATGAAAACTTTTGCTGCACCGGGACTCGAACCCAGATTTCCCTCTTTACGCGAGCGGTAGCCTTAACTGCTTTGGCTATCCGAGCACGCTTCACGGACAGACCCAAACTTCCATATATCCCAATATCTGCTACCCATATTGCTTGCACAATTATGCGATCCAATTCTATCAATACTAGTGGTAATCCTCCCACTTATGACGTCTTTGATGTAGTGTACCAAAACTACTGAACTGTAGAAACTTATTTGTTTTCCTCGTCAGACTGCCTTGGCACTAACGTATTTCATGCCGAAGCCAAGCGAATCTGACGATAAAACTAAATAATTCTCTCCCTGTGCGGGAATCACGTAATTGTACGAGCACTATGGATCAAATGGCTCTGAGCACTATTGGACTTAACATCTGAGCTCATCAGTCCCCTAGAACTTAGAACTACTTAAACCTAACTAACCTAAGGACATCGCACACATCCATGCCCGAGGCAGGATTCGAACGTGCGACCGCAGCAGCAGCGTGGTTCCGGACTGAAGCGCCTAGAACCGCTCGGCCACACCGGCCGACTACGAGCACTATTGGTAGCAATAGTTGGGAGATACGGATGTCTGGGTCTGCCTGTGAAACGGGGTCGGATAGCCTAAGCGAACAGTGTGTTCGGTTAGAGGGCTGTCTGCCCTCTGTAATAAAAAAATAAAATAAAAAATAAACCAAAGAAACGAGTTAAGTATTCAATGATCAACTTGAACAGGCGTCATTTGACATCCGCGCAGACCAAATACGGAGAATAACAATGATCAAAACATTTTGCTAAAAAAAGCGGTTAAGACGACCGCTCGCGAAAATGGGAACTCTAGATTCGAGTCCTGGTCCGGCAAAAATTTTCATTCGTCTGCAGTAACTTGTATAGTTGTGACGGTACCCCATTCGGAGTTCGCGAATACATTTCACGGTATTTATTTCTCTACAACTCAGCAAAAAATGGTTCAAATGGCTCCGAGCACTATGGGACTCAACTGCTGAGGTCATTAGTCCCCTAGAACTTAGAACTAGTTAAACCTAACTAACCTAAGGACATCACAAACATCCATGCCCGAGGCAGGATTCGAACCTGCGACCGTAGCGGTCTTGCGGTTCCAGACTGCAGCGCCTTTAACCGCACGGCCACTTCGGCCGGCTACAACTCAGCAACCAATAAAGATTTTGTGCTGAAATCTTCACGTACGCAAAGGTGAAGAGACAAAGAATTTTTTGGGGCAAATTTTGATAATTTCAAAAAAAATTGTTCAAATGGCTCTGAGCACTATGGGACTTAACATCTGTGGTCATCAGTCCCCTAGAACTTAGAACTACTTAAACCTAACTAACCTAAGGACATCACACACATCCATGCCCGAGGCACGATTCGAACCTGCGACCGTAGTAGTCGCGCGGTTCCGGACTGAGCGCCTGAACCGCTAGACCACCGCGGCCGGCTGAAATTTTCATTTTTTCAGCCCAGATAAGTGTACCGGTACTACATCTTTAAACTTTTTCTCGCTTACGTGTGTAACGTCAAATATTTAACATATTAACTCATTTGTAAAGTAATCAGACGTCTGAAGCAGTTTTACAAAGGAGAGTTCAATTTCTGAAAGAATTCGGGGTTTTCTGCTGCTGTACGAGCAGAGGTCGTGGCCGCCGGTGGAGACGCGGCATCAGCGAGGCTTTGTTGTGTCCGCCAGCGATCTCGTGTCGAATATCTTTACTGCTTTCTGATGGAATCAAAAAAAGGCACTTGACCTAACGGAGGATAGCAAAAAAAATGGTTCAAATAGCTCTGAGCACTATGGGACTTAACTTCTGAGGTCATCAGTCCCCTAGAACTTAGAACTACTTAAACCTAACTAACCTAAGGACATCACACACATCCATGCCCGAGGCAGGATTCGAACCTATAACCATAGCGCTCGCGCGGTTCCACATTGTAGAGCCTAGAACCGCTCGGCCACCTCGGCCGGCGGGAGGATAACACCAGAATTACATGAAATGTACCTTTTTGGTACTAATATCCAACTCAGGGGTTGCATTATGCTCGTAGACCGTTCATGGAGAGTTCTAATGAAGGTTAGTGGATCAGAAACGGGAACGTATTAATAAAAAAAAGTGCAACTTAGACATTTTCTTATTTATATTCAGTTTGTTTTGTTCGCCAGACGTACAAACTGTACGTATACCTGTGTTGTTTACGTAGGTTGATATACAGGGTCTTTTCCAAGGCCAATAAAAAATTTAAGAAGGAATACCGGTTGCGTTCGCCTTTTGTCTGGACGACACAAGACCCTGCCGGGCGTCTGCAGACGGTCACGGACCGCCTGTTGATGGCCACGACCTCAGTATGCTGTCAATACTGCATGAGCTGCGCGGCCGCTACCAGAGGCAAATGACACCCTCCCCGCAGAGGCGGTGGGGCACAGTCGTAGACACAGCTGCAATCGGCGTCGGCGTTTACGTGTGGCTGAATATTTCATCGAACGCGTATGCTGATTCGGGCCGCCGCCGCCGAGGGTAATACTTTCGGTGTCTGAAATATAAGCCGGGCTTGACTGTAGAAAGTCTGACGAAAGCCGAGGCTTCTGCGAGAAACCAGCAGACGGCCGACAGCGCTCCTCGCATCTCCAGCCACTCGCTCCGTGACAGGTACACGCTCCTAAATATCTTCTTCCCGCGCATTCTGATTTGTGGCAGGACTGACACTAAAGCCTTCTTCCTGTACGTCTTTTTTGTTCCCTTGTCGTAGAGAAGTTACAACGGTAGAAAACAGCAGCGAAATGCTGGGAGATCTGTAGCGAACCGCTGCCTGGCGCAGTAGCAACAGCCAGTTGATCCTCAAATTAAACAACTGTACCGTACTGCGCGTCAACAGGCGGAAGAAACTAATTATTGTCTGATCACACAATTGCCTAACCATCACTGGGAGCACTCACATCTGTGAAATACGAGGGTCATTGCAAAAGCCGTGCCAACTATTTTTCGTCTCGAAAATGGTAACGATTTAAGAAATTCTGAAATATGCAAATGGAAGGCTAGTTCATATGTGAACATTACATGAGGGAGGTGGATGAACGCACACACCGCCATAAAGATATAACACGAGAAAAAAGACAATTGAACTTTGTCGTTTCGAATGTGTTTTACTGCCACTTGCAGCAGTACAGGGCAGGAACACCACCCTGTGACATCTTGCAGTCCCTCGTACTTGTCTCACAACGAATCCATCACGCGCTGGCAAAGCTAGGGAAGGCGCCGAACACCCCTGGCCTCACCGTGAGCGAATCGTCAGATCTCACGCGTCAGTGCTGTGGTAATGTATTCACGTGTTCAAAAGCGTGTTGCACGCAATGGCCCTTTCAGTTTTGGTATGAAACCGTAATCGCAAGGCGATAAGTCCGGCAAATGTGGTGAATGCTCCAGTACTTCCCATTCCCATCTCGCAAGCAGATTCCGCGCACACGCTGCCGTATGGGCTCTCGCCTTGTCCTGAAGAAATTTTTGGAAATTTGTGGTAAGGTCTTATGAGACCAAACTGCTGAGGTTATCAGTCCGTAAGCTTACACACTAACTTAAACTAACTTACGCTAAGGACGACGCACACACATCCATGCCCTAGGGAGGATTCCAACTTCCGACATGGGACCGTGACAAGACGTCCGAGACGGCGCGGCTACCCCACGCGTCCGTCCTGGAGAATTAGTGCGTCGTGTAGACTTCCAGCACGTCTCTCCCGAATAGCCCCTCGTAGGTATCGCTGCCGGAAAGTGCGACAGCACTACAGTGCAGTAATAGTTTGTCCGTGTGGGACGAAATGGCGCAAGATCAGTCCTGTAATGTCACAGGCTATGATGACCATTAACTTGACAGGAGAGGCACCCCGAAGAAATTTCTGTCTGCGTGGCGCGTGGTGAACCATTCCGTGTGTTGGCTTCTCGATTCTGGCTCATAGGCTCTGGCCCAAAATTCATCTCTGGGGTGACTCTTTCAAGCATATTGTCTCCCTCCTCCTCATAATGTGCTAGATGCACACGACAAGTTTCGTAAGCTGTCCACTTCTCCACTTCACTTAGCGCATGAGGCACACACTTTGCAAAAGGTTCAACGTTTCTAGGTTGGTTGGATGATTTGGGGGGGGGGGGGGGGGACCACACAGCGAGGTCATCGGTCCCGTCAGATTAGGGAGGGATGGGGAAGGAAGTCGGCTGAGTCCTTTTAAAGGAACCATCCTGGCATTTGCCTGAAGCGATTAAGGGAAATCACCGAAAACCTAAATCAGGATGGCCGGACGCGGGTTTGAACCGTCGTCCCCCCGAATGCGAGTCCAGGGTGCTAACCACTGCGCTACCTCGCACGGTACGCATGTCTAGCTCGTTGCATACAGTCCTGTAGATTCTTACCTTCTAAATACCAGTATGGCGCTGTAATTCCTGTAGCGCCAACCTTCTGTTATTCTCCAGGCATTGGGTGATCTGGGTACGAACACACCCTGTACATACACTGACAGGCCGCCTGCCCGGGTTGGTGGTTGTCGGCCGTTGTAGCTCTGCCACGCATGAAAGCATCTACTGTGCACCGAGCAACCATTCGGTACGATAGATCCGCATTTCCTACCTCTTCCACAAGCTCCTCGTGGCATTGTGTCATATTCCTTCCACGGTTGACTGCAATCATTACGTAAGAGCACTGTTCAAGTCGGGTAACATCCACTGTCAATGGCTGCTCAATTCGCACTGTCGTCTCTCTTCACACTTCATTCTCCTGGAGAGGACTGTCGTCTACCGTCACGTCATGTTACTGTGCATTCTTGGGGAGACTCATGGTGCCATGGAATACGCGTAGTTTGTAACGTACTATTGTGTACAGTTTCAATTGAGAGTATATCACGTTTGTAACGACAAACATTCTTTTTTTTCGTATTTTCTCTCGTGCTATACCTTTATGGCAGCATGTGTGTGTTCATCCATCTCCCTACATGTAATGTTTAATATGAACTAACCACTAATTTATATATTTCTTAATTTGTAATTCGTTGCCATTTTCGAGACAAAAAATATTTGCCATGACTTTTGCAATGGCAATCGTATTTGACAGCGATTTACAGTGAAATGACCACATAAAACTAATCAGAGGTAAGGCAGTTGCCATCTGAGACCCTTGGGAAGAATGCTGAGCAAGCCTAGTCCATCTACAGAGGTAACTCACAAAATCCTACTTCGACTGATACTTAACAGTGACGGGGGAGAAATGACAAAGGGTGTCCCACAGGGTTCAATTTTGGGTCAACTCTTATTTGTTATATGTATATGTGAATGACCTTCCACTTAACATTCATCAAGCAGACTTGGTACTTTCTCTAAATAATATTAGTCTGAAAATAACTCCCATTACAGAGAATGCAACAGAAGAAATTCTTAATGGTGTTCCTCACAAAGAATTGCTAACTTGTTTTCTGAAAATGACACTCCTTAATTTTGAGACAAAATTGCTACTTTAAATTCATTACAACAAGCAGAGTCATACGAACAACTGTTGCAGCAACAGAACAGGGGACAATGGCCAGGACAAAGTGCTCAAAATTTTTAGGGTACATATCAATGAAAAATGGAACTGAACAAAGCATATTACTGAGTTGCTCACACTTTTAAGTTCAGTTACTTCTGTTTCTTGGATAGTTGCTGGTCATGGAAACAAACGAATCAACCTCCTAGCACATTTTGTATATTTCCACTCAATAATATCTTACAGAATAATTTTTTGGAATAACTAATCGCTTTTAAAGAAAATATTGATTGTACAAAAGGGAACAGTAAGAATATTTCGAAATTATTTCTCTGACTGCGAATTTGCTGAAATCAGCGGTGTTAGGTACAAACCTACTACCCAACAGCAACACATCAAAATTTGTGCCGGCTGGGACTCAAACCCAGGTTCCCCACTTATCGTAAGTGGTCGTGTTAGTGCACGCTTATCCCAGCGAACACAAACCTCAATGTGTCACACCCTTACAAATTAGTCTAAAATTTTTCACATGTCACTATTGAGTTGTAAATCTGTGGTACTACAGAGACATCGCGGTGGCACACCAAAGTTGGCAACACGAATCGATAGCACAGAAATCAGCGAGGACTCACCACAAGCTGCAGCAGTAAGTATGGGAGGCTCTTCTGCAGAGCACGTCTTCCCTCTCGAAACAGCAGCGGTCTCACGCTCAGGGTAACACAGTGCCGAGCGAGCAAGAGCTCGGCCCAGTTCGTGACCTCATCTGAAGGAATCAAAATCACAGTACACGACCAACGTGATAGTGAAAATTTCTGGTGGATTTGTTCATTTAAATGTGGAGCATTGTACTACAAGAGAACAGTTTGTTAATTTGTGCTTCACATGATGCTTCAATATTCAATAATAGTTGTAACTTATGCAGTAACCCTGCGGCAAAGAAGTTTTTTTTTTTTTTTTTTTAGTTACACAACAAGTTCCGTAGGACCAAATTCAGAAGCAAATCTTCAAGGTCATGGAACTTGTCAGTACATGAAATTACAACTTAAAAGTAATACCCAATAAAAATAAATGTTTATGAACCAGAAAAGGTCAGTCAATAAGTTTAATTAAACGCAATCAACAATACAACAAGAACAATACAACAAGAGTCAACTTGAAATTCGAGTGGTAACTTATTGAAAATGGATGCAGCAGTATACTGCACACCTTTCTGCACAAAAGTTAGGGAAGTCTGATCCAAATGCAGGTTTGATTTCTGCCGAGTATTAACTGAGTGACAGCTGCTTATTCTTGGGAATAAGCTAATACTGTTAACAAGAAATGACAGTAAGGAATATATATATATATATATATATATATATATGTGGTGTCACGGAATATATATATGTGTGTATGTGTGTGTGTGTGTGTGTGTGTGTGTGTGTGTGTGGTGTCACCGCCAGACACCACACTTGCTAAGTGGTAGCCTTTAAATCGGCCGCGGTCGTTAATATACGTCGGACCCGCTTGTCGCCACTGTCAGTGATTGCAGACCGAGCGCCGCCACACGGCAGATCTAGAGAGACTTCCTAGCACTCGCCCCAGTTGTACAGCCGACTTTGCTAGCGATGGTTCACTGACAAATTACGCTCTCATTTGCCGAGACGTAGCCTTCAGCTACGTCAATTGCTACGACCTAGCCAGGCGCCATTATCATTTGCTATTTATCTTGTGATGCATGTACCGTCAGACCGATGTTCACCAATTATGAATTAAAGTTAAGTATTCCAGTAGTTACTTACCTTCTTTGCTACTATAAATTCCCTTAACTGTTCCAGACCTCACGCCAGCCTGCGTGAGCGTAAACGCGTGCCTTTCGGCTATCTCCTAGTGGCTTGGCTGTCTTGCCAAGTCACAACAATATATATATATATATATACTGAGAGGCCAATGTCACAGTACCCGGACTCGTGGAGTCAACAAGACGTTCGTGAAATTACACCACTTATTGCCCGAACTGACCATTTCTAAGCCAAAAATATCCTTTTAGAATAAGAAGAGTTACCCCAAAATATAATACCATATGACATGAGCGAATGAAAATAAGCAAAGTAGACCAATTTTTGTGTCGAACGATCGCTCACTTCAGATACCGTTCGAATAGTAAATATGGCAGCATTAAGTCTTTAAAAAAGATCCTGAATGTGGGCTATCCACGACAGTTTACTACCTATCTGAACGCCTAGAAATTTGAACTGTTCAGTTTCACTAATCATATGCCCATTTTGTGAAATTAAAAGATTGAGTTCTGTTGAATTGTGTGTTAGACACTGTAAAAACTGAGTCTTACTGTGATTTAGCGTTAGTTTATTTTCTACAAGCCATAAACTTGGGTCATGAACTGCACTATTTGAAACCAAGCCAATATTGCACACAACATCTTTTACTACAGCAAACAGAAATATTTTAGAGTTACCTGTAACACTAGGGGACATATCATTTACATAAATAAGGAACAGGAGTGGCCCCAACACTGATCCCAGGAGCATCCCCCCCCCCCCCCCCCACCTTGGGTGTACCCAATATCACAGCCATTCTCAACATTGTGAATAATGACCTTTTGCTCTCTGTTGCTAAAGTCAGTTGTGAGCCAATTGAGAGCTACTCACCATATTCCATAATGGTTCATTTGCTCTCTGTTGCTAAAGTCAGTTGTGAACCAATTGAGAGCTACTCACCATATTCCATAATGGTTCAACTTCTTGAGCACGATTTTGTGATCAACACAATCAAATGTCTTAGTTAAATCAAAAAATATGCCAAGCGTTCCAAACCTTTTGTTTAACCCATCCAGTACCTCACAGAGAAAAAATATAGCATTTTCAGTTGTTAAACGACTTTTAAAGCCGAACTGTACATTTGATAGCAAATCGTCTGATATAAAATGATCAATTATCCTTCCATACACAGCCTTTTCAATAACTTCAGCGAAGACTGATGGCATAAAAATAGGTCTAAAATTATCTGCATTATCACTTTCTCCCTTTTTACAAAGCGGATTTACTACTGAGTACTTTAAACGTTCAGGAAACTGACCATTCCTAGAGGAAAAATTACAAACATGGCTAAATAAAGGGTGATCATGTGCAGCACAGTACTTTAATATTCTGCTAGGCACTCCATCATAACCATGAGAGTCCTTAGTCTTCGGTTATTTAGTTATTGACTCAATCTCCCTCTTGCCTATATCACACATGAGTATTTCAGACATCAATCTCAGAAAGGCATTTGCCGATAAAGTTATATGATTCACTGTAGAAACTAAATTTTTATTTAATTCACCAGGAATGCTCAGAAAATGATTGTTAAATACTGTACATATATTTGATTTATCAGAAATATTTTTACTGCGAACTGACTTTATATCGTCGACCTTGTGCTGCTGACCAGACACTTCCTTCAAAACTTACCATATGGTTTTAATTTTGTCCTGTGACTTAGCTGTTCTATTTGCATACCACATACTCTTTGCCTTCCTAATAACATTTTTAGCACTTTACAGTACTGTTTGTAATGGGCTACTGTAGCTTGATTGTGACTACTTCTAACATTTTGACATAATTCCCGCTTTGTTCTACATTAAATCCTTATCCCACAAGTCAGCTACCTGGGCTGTCTATTACAGCTAGTACCCATTTTAGAACGTTCTAATGGAAAGGAACCCTCAAAGCGCATGAGGAATGTGTTACAGAAAGCGCTATATTTATCATCTGTGTTATTGGCACTATATAAATCCTGCCACTCTTGTGCCTTGACAAGGTTTAAATAACTCTCTATTGCTTTTTGATTAACTTTCCTACATAGTTGGTAATTAAATGTGACATTTGTTTGAGTACAAAAGCCTTTTAGTGTTAAAATTCATGCATCATGGCCTGAAACGCCATTCATTCTTTTACTAACAGAATGCCCATCTAGTAATGAAGAATGAATAAAAATATTGGCTATGGCGGTGCACCCTAGTTGGAAAAAACACAGTCTGCATAAGATCATATGAATTTAGAAGATCTACCAATATCCTTTTTCTTGCACCATCATATACAAAATTTATATTGAAGTCACTACATACAACTAATTTCTGGTACTTCCCACAACGGGAATCAAGAACCCTCTCTAGCATCTGCAGAAATGCTCTGAAGTCAGAGTTAGGGGATCTATAAACAACAACAATAAGAAGTTTAGTTTCACTAAATTCAACTGTCCCTGCACAAGATTCAAATATCTGTTCAGTGCAGTCCTGTGATACATCTATGGACTCAAATGGAATCCTGTTTTTTATGTACATAGCCACTCCCACACGCTGCTAGGAACGCCTTGAAAAACAGCCAGCTAATATTTATGCTGATAAAGGAAGCCCCTGAATTGTCAAATTATTTAAGTGATGCTCCAACATACCACTAATTTCAGAGCCAACATCTATAAGCAGTTCTCTAACTTTATCTCTAATACCTCTTATATTTTGATGAAATATTCTTATTTCTTCTCTACGTGGAAACATTGCATCCTCAGAAGGTGAGCCCTTAGTTAGAGGGACTTCCTTTAAGCAGGTATACCTATCAGCTGACTTCAGCCTAAAAAAAGGTGCAGCTCTAACGCCAACTACTACAGGAATTTTTCCTTGAGTGATCCCACCACCACCACCCACTACATTGTCACCTATAAGCTTTGCCATCCTCCTCTTCCAATACCTATTGAGGTGCAGGCCATGCCTAGTGAATCCCAATCTACTGATAGACCCAACTGGCACCACTGAGATGTGACCCATGCCCTCTGCCATCAGCGCCCTCCCCAGCCCCATGTTAACGCGCCTAACGGCTGCAGTAAGATGAGGCCGATCATGACAATGAAACAGTGGCACGAAATGCACATTAGTGCCACCAGTTTGAGCAGCTATGTTTACCAGGTCACCACCAACATCAGATTCCCCGTCCCTATCAAGACTGTTCCCTGCTCCACCCCCTATCACTACCTAATCCTCCTTCGTAAAATTCCCACATAACTCCCCTATGCAGTCACTCACATGAGCCAATCCTGCGTGAGGCTTCACAATGCTGGTGACCAGGTACTCACTCCCCAACACTTCCTGCAACTGCTGGCCCACACCTCTACCGTGCGAACTACCTAGCAGCAGAACTTTTTTCTATCTGTTAGACTTTGCAACTGACCTAGGTCTCCTAACTGCTGAGGACTGCTACATGTTCCCTACATCTACAGCTACACGAGGATCCTCTGACAGTTGGTCGAATCTATTGTAAACAAGCAAAGTATAACTGTCTGAATACTGTCTTTTGTTCATTTATGTAATAAAGTGAACTAATATTTCATGTGTTCTAGTGTGATGAGCCCTGGCACAGAACAGTCAAAGAACCCACAGTTGTGGCTCAGTTAAAGTAGTTTCACCTGATCACAACAAAATCTGTACCTAATACACCTGGTGTTAAGGAATTAGCAGTCATGGAATAAATGTCGAAGTATTTCGTCGAGCTGCGGGTCGCCAACAGTGTCTGTTCTTTCAGACACGCAGCTACGAATAATATATGTTATTCATCTGCAGTTATTTTCTAGGTATCTCTTCGGGGAGTCAGGTATTTCCTGCACTTCGCAATATATACTTTCGCTAATGAAATTCGTCATAAATAACAGTTTGAGAAAAATATTTATGTCCGTACCGACAACGCTAGAAGAAAAAATAGCCTTTATCAATCATTATTAAACTTGTCAGTGTCTCAGAAAGGATTTCAAAATGTGTCAACAAAAAATCTTTGATAATTTGCCCGGGAGTATAAAATGTCTGAAAAAGGCTGCAAAAATGACTGGCATCTGGCAAAGCAAGTTTCAAATGAAAATTAAAATTATTTTTTCTAGACAACGCCACCTATTCCATAGACGAATTATTATTTAGAAACTAGTTTTTACAAGTTACTGCATGAGTAGGTCCGAAAAATGATATGTTCATTAATCTTAAAAGCAATTGTCGGGGCATACATTTCCAACTGTCTCCGTTGATATTTTTCAACGCCTGTAAGCAGATAATGGTCTGCACTTCATTGTAATTTCATTCTTCGAGAGCTGCAAGAGCACTAATGGTATCTGTTGTTTCGGACATGTCCGAAAGGACAGATACCATCTTCAAATAGAAAAATAATATGTTCATTAACCTTAAAAGCAATCATTTATACGCACCCTGTTAACTGATTTTTCCACATCATTGTGATAAGAAGATGGTTCCGCTGACCTATAGAACATGTAAATAACTAGCTAACTGACACTGTCAATCCTGTGCAACTGCTCTTCCGCGTCCTTTAATGTCTGTGATGAAATTGCAGTGTCATCGGCAAACATCAAACTTTTTATTCCTTCTCCCTGAACCTTAATTCACTTCACAAACCTCTTCAGCCGGCCGGAGTGGCCGAGCGGTTCTAGGCGCTACAGTCTGGAACCGAGCGACAGCAACGGTCGCAGGTTCGTATCTTGTCTCGGGCATGGATGTGTGTGATGTCCTTAGGCTAGTTAGGTTTAAGTGGTTGTAAGTTCTGGGGGATTGATGACCTCTGAAGTTAAGTCCCAAAGTGCTCCGAGCCATTTGAACCTCTTCTTTATGTTCTTTACTGTTTGCTCAATGTACAGATAGAATAACATCGGGGATAGTCCCAACCCCGTATCACTCCCTTCTCAACCACTGCTTCACTTCCAAGCGTTTCGACTCCAATAACTCGAGTCTGGTTTTTCTGCAAGTTTTAGGTAGCCCTTCACTCTGTGTTTTATCCCTGCTAATTTCAGATATTCCAGTCCATATTGTCAACAGCTTCCTCAAAATCTGCAATGTTTGCCTTTGTTTAACCTATCTTCAAAGATAAGTCGTAGAGTCAGTATTGCCCGCAAGTTCCAATATTTCTCCGAAAACGTAACTAATCTTACCACAGGCTGGCTTCTACGCTTTTTCATTTTTCTGTAAATGATTTCCATCAATATTTTACAACAGTAATTCGGCCCGTACACAATAGTACATGCTACCAAATTGTTCCAAAAAGTTATGAGCGAAAATGCGATTTTCCCGGAGGTCATATCTCGGTTTCTGTTGATCACAGAGAGAAGGGGTCAAGACTTTTGGATATTCCTTGGCCTAGTGACCATTTGCATACCTATCAGAAGAACGGGCATACTGTAGCTATCTTGCAGGACAGGGACACATTTCAACATCACACACTTCCTCCAACCCAGACAAATCGAGGGAATTGGTTGGTTATTTTGCATTAGATGGCCTAGAGTGCGCGTTAGGTGATTTATAAAACCACCATTTATCAGTGGACGGTTCTTGAGAAAACCCCGAAGAACCACAATTTATGGACACGAATAGAGCAACTGTCGGATGGCCACTTCTATATTTCTGTTTATGGCACGTCGTCGAAATTTTTACTATATGTTCTTAAGACGATATTCTCGAAGAACTTCGAAAGTTATCCATTACCGAGATCTAGAGATCCTGAGTTACAGTTCTTATGCATAAAACAGCAATAACAGGTTTTTAGCCATTTCTGCACAGTGGGTGCCAGTTATCTAAGTAAGTAACCATAACAAATGCTCAAATATTAACTGTACATTTTTAAGACATTCATCTAGTAACACCACTGCCCGTTTTCGAAAATCGGTCTCCGTTATCAAGATAAACTCGAAAAACCATGATTACCGGGTACCAAAATTACCAGATGTGATGATGGCCACTTCTTTTTTCTCCGCACTGTCATAAATATGTATGAAAGGATTGCGCGCAGTATCGCGGTCTGGGGCGGTCTTGGCACACTCTTTCTTTTTGCTTTAGGAGCATAGGGCGAAAAGTTTATGCTTTAGTCCAGACCAGCGGCCATTAGTATAGTCATTCGTCATCTGTCTTACCGTAACTATGTTATAGTATAGTAAGCAAAGTTTGGTCGACGAACCGAACCTGGTACCCAGGCAAATTGTGCTAATCGATTAATTCTTTGGAAAAGATGTAATTGGGCTGAAATTATTGCTCAGCTGATGGCACCATTTGTATGTGCACCGTTCGGATTTTACTTGCAAAAGCAGTTACCCTTAAATAACTCCGGATTGGACGAGACTAATGGTTCAAATTTGGTCCACCAGTGTATCGGACCATGTTCTAAGGTAGGTTTTAACCGTTTGAAAAAATCTTGCTTCGTTTGGATTTTATGCGCAAAAAAAACTTTTTCTGGGGATTTTTTGAAGCCCGGAACTTCTGTACTTTAAACTTGTACGGACTGGTTCAAACTTTGCACGACGACAGATAAACGGATGAAGTCAGAACCAATTTTTTTTAATCCTGTAATATTCATTCCTTGTCGAGATACGAGAGTTTAAAGTCGAACTAAATAAACCACGTAAAATTCGTTCGTACGCGAATTTAATGCGCGGAAACGGTTTGTAGAGAATCAGATAAGTAAAAAATGCATTCCTACGATGAAATTGAAAACTCGTTTTCATAAATTCGGATTTTATGTACAAAAACACCTTTTGTGGGAATTTTTACGCGTGCCACTTCTATGCCTCGCTCTTGTGTAAATTGGCTGAAATTTTGTAAGAAGTTAGATAAACACATGTAATTAATCGTCGTCATGTTTTGCGAAAGCTGTACCCGTTGCCACAATATAGCGGTCGAAATTTGCACATAAAAAGCATGTAAAATCCGGTTTTACGCTAATCGCACTTGCTATGCGGTTTAAATTGATACAGATGATAATAAAAAATATATTCTTACGGTAATTGCAAAAAGCCTTTGCTAAATTTTTTCGTTGTTCGGGTTTTAATGGCAAAAAATTACTCGTCTGCACATGAAATTATGTTTCGTAAAAATGTGTTGTATTTTAAACGGTGCATTTGGATGTAATTAAAAGAACTGGTTATTACAGTTGATTGTCGTTTTCTTGTTTATAAGTTAAAGATTTTTTCATCAGTGGCTTAAAATCATCAAAAAAATCTTTGAGCATGATCCATGTACCATACCAGAATTATGTTAATCCCAGTACAAAATGCTTTACCGATGACCACGCAGAAAATTAAACTAAAGTGAAAATTGATATAAAAATAATTGTCAGAAGAATGATCAAAATATTTCAAACCAACAGAAAATGTTTTGCTGCATTTTCTTCAAAAATTAGTATGCTATCTTGTAGAAAATTTATTTTCGTACAAAACTTATGCTTCAGTTCGTCAATTTTGCTGCAGGGTTGAAACGTTGGCAGTATTTTGTGGTGAGTACATTGTTTCGCAGTTCTTCTGCTTATTTCAGCCAATCGTACCCTTAGATCGTTCGGATTGGTTGTTGCAGCATTTCGCGGCAATAATATTTATGTGAGTTTTTCTAGCGATAGTTTCTTAATTTTCTGTTTTGTTATTGCATACTTTAAGTAAACAATTAGAAGAGTTTTAAGATAAGAGATAGTAACAAGATGTATGCTTTTCTATAGTTTATTATTTGTTACGCGAGTTGTTCAACTTGCGATATAGTGAACTTTTTAGTAAGTTTACTAAGTAGTATGGTCGTTTCGTTAAGCTTATCTACCTAGTATAAACTATTTACATACCGTAGTGTCGTAAAATTCGTACAATGTTTAATATTTCGTTCGGTTTGCTATGTATTGTGCGCAATATTAAGTGTTTATGGTTATGTTTCATATGTTTGCGTATAGAATCTCTTGTGTGTATAAATAAAATATATGAAACCATAAAACAAAAAAATTAAACAAAGCTTTGAAAAAATTTAAAAAACATGAAACAAATTTACAAAGTAATAAAACTAAGAAAAAGTAAAACCATGACAAACCTCCCGCGGGCTTGTGAGCTTGACGAGGTGGCGAGGCTTGTGTACTCTGAGGACACAGTACGTCGTTGTACTGGACAGGTTCGAGCATACTAGGCAGGTAGCCGTAGACGAGCCAGACAAACGATGCCCAACTCAAGCAACACGGCTCGAAAGACAACAAAAATCCATATTCCCAAGCTATGGCGGTCTAATGTCAGAATTATGGTAGAGTAAATTAACCCTACTTCCCCGCGCAGGTAACTGTCTTAGCAGCGTGGTGTTGGCACACCTGCATCTTGTTGTAAAGTCCCAGATCCTGTGCCCAAAATCCAGAAGATTCGCCAGCCATTGTAAACACTATACGATGTCACATGGCTGTAGAGCATACATGTAACAGCTAAAGAAAGGTTTTCTGAGGGGGATAAAATTTGTGGGCGTCGATTTCTTCCTGGGAGGGATGCTAAAATATTTTTTTTTTAATTTCTGGGTGGGGAGGGGATAAGTTTTTCCCCGAGTGGACCATTTCTCCACCAAACTCATTTCCTGATACAAATATACACAAATGTATCTGCTTCCAGAGATTGGAATGCATCTACAACGGGAAGTTTCCGTGAGCGGGGGTACAGTTGCTACAAGAGGAGTCCCAGAGTAGGGATGCACGCATCCTAAACTTTAATGACACGGTTGTGTCATATCGCACGATATGACAAATGCCATGTTGGATGAAATGATGGCAAGTGTCGTGTTATACGACATGACAACATTTATCATGATACTTTACTTGAAACGATGCATTATTTCTCATGACTCAGGTACTAATAACAACAAATAAGAAAGCGCGAATATGTCAAGATGTTTTGATTTAAATGTCGAAAAGCTAGTTCCCTTAGTTTACATCCCTAATTATGCCCAGAACACATTCGCTTTTTTTGTGCTGTGATACGAGAATTTTTAATTCTCGTGTTGCTTATTTTTTTCCAAAATCTCTTTAATTTTCCTATAGGCGGTATCTTTTGTGAATTAGAAGTTATTTTGGAAGAGGAATATTCGTTTCGAAATTATTTGAGGATGAGTGAGGAAAACTATCGATCCATATTGGACCTAGGGAGATAGAAATTGACGAAGGAAGACAGCCGTCAGGGGTGGCCGAGCGGTTCTAGGAGCTACAGTCTAGAACCGCGCGACCGTTACGGTCGCAGGTTCGAATCCTGCTTCGGACATGGATGTGTGTGATGTCCTTAGGTTAGTTAGGTTTAAGTAGTTCTAAGTTCTAAGGGACTGATGACCTCAGAAGTTACGTCCCATAGTGCTCAGAGCCATTTGAACCATTTTTTTGAAGGAAGACACTGTGATAAGGAAAAAGACTACAACTTATGAAAGCTATCTGGTACTTTGAGACACATAGCACAATACCTTTTCCAACACAACGTTTCTTTGTGGTGTCGACGTAAGTATTGCTGTATTGAGAACGTCAAATTTTTATTTTCTATTTGATTTCGCCACTGTCTTTTGTGGCCTACTCTCTTTTGAAGCTCTGCGTATTTCCCCTAATGGTGCATAAAACTTATTCGTATTGCGATAATGTTCACTCGTGTCGTCAAAAGGACATGGCTTCTGTACATGGTGTTCGATTAAAATATTCACATGTTGCGATAGCCTCCCTCGAAATCATTTTGTCAGCCCGGTGCGGAAGATCTGTTTCTTCAGATGCAAACTGTCTTCCCTATACGTTTTCCTTGAAAGCACATCTGTCACTGAAGATTTCCGAAGTATGGAAGGAAACTGGAGTTTAACCTCAACGATCTGTCAACGTCGACTTCATTACGGCTGGAGGATAACCACAAAAGTGGAGAAGGATGAAGAAGGGTATTTGTCGTCCTAAAACTGGACTGTCGGACGGAGATTTGAGACGCTTGTAACGACCTGGCTCTTATTACTTGTTTTAACCGCTGCCTCCCAAGTGCCAAGTCACATCTGGTAAATGTCGTGGCGTTACTACAACTTCAATTTGCTACAAACGCATAAGATGTGCGCATGGAAGATCTAGTGACACTTAAACACTACTAATGATTACTTTTAACGAAATTGTTAACAGTTTACGAATTACCTTAATAATTTTAGTTTTAAAAAAGGATAGCCATCTTCTGACACTTGTGCAAACTATTGCAAAGGCTACCGTGACTTTCTGAATCTGCTTGTGGATATTACTGAGGTTTGATCCTTTAGTTTCTCCGAGCGGTACGTGGTGTCCAGGTGGCACAGTATTTCGGCAATCAAATGTGTTGGCACCGTCGGGTGAACTGACCTCCCGGGGGTGCACTGCCGACATACGCTGATTAACCAGACCATTAGCCCACCAACCTACTATCGATAAAAACCCGTCCAGGCGATATCAACGTCACCTGGCGAGGAATGACTGCTGGTGAAACACACGCACAGTGCATGTAGTATTAGTGAGCGTGCTGTCCGTGTGTAGAATGGGGAAAGCGCACGATATGTCTGAGTCTGACCGAGGGCAGATTGAGATGGCCCAGAGGTTTGGCACGAGCATTTCGGAAACTGCACGAGTTGTCAGGTGTTGGAGGAATACTTTGGTGAGTGTCTTCAACAAGTGAATCAATGTCCAGACGCCATCGGTTTGGGTGGCCACCCCTCATTACATATGTTGGACATCGTAGGTTGGGCAGACTGGTGAAACAGAACAGGTGGTGAACTGTGGCAGAACTAACATCAGACTTTAATGCTGGTCAGAGTACAAGTGTGTCAGAGCACACAATGCACCGAACACTCCTAACAATGGGCCTCCGCAGCCAACGATCCACGCATGTGCCAACATTAACCCCATGACATTGGCAAGTACGACTGGATGCTGGCACAGTCGCAGAGCGTTGCATGGTGTGATGAATCCCGATACCTTCTCCATGATGCAAATGGGAGGTCGCGAACCCATCATCTCCTAGGGGAACAGCCGCTTGACACCTGTGCTGCAGGACAGTCACAAACTGGCGGTGGCTCCATTATTCTCTGGTGAACATCCACGTGGGCATCCAGTAGAGCTCGTGCAAGGCACCATGGGTAGCTAAGGAGTGTTGCAGACTAAGACTGTGTACACCTTCTCATTAAGAAAACGTTTCCAGGCGGCAGTGGCATTTTTCGAGATAATGCACAATGTCGCAAGACAAGGTGTGTGATGAAGTGGTTCGGGGAACTCAGTAGCGAGTTCCATTTGATGCGATAACCCCCCAGCTCGCAAGATCTGAACTCAATCGAACATATCTGGATGTGATTGAAAATGACGTCAGAGCTCATCACCCCCTTCCCCCCTCACCAGAATTAGGAATTTACGGGAATGAGGTGACTTGTGTGTGAATACGTGGTGCCAACTCCCTCCAGCGACCTACCGAGGCCTCATTGCTTCCATGCCACGACACGTCACCGCTCTTATCTGTGCCAGAAGTGTACTTGCCAGCTACTAAGTAAGTGGTCATAATGATCCGGCTGATCAGTATATATCCCCTTCACCCCATGAGCCGTTATGTGCGCTGTGTGCGGCAGAATGCGCTTGTCGGCAGGAGAGAGGATGCGATGGCATCGGTGCCACGATTGCGGTGGCGTAGCTGTAGTTACTCCTCCTGCCCTGCCTGCCAAGACGTTGTGTTTGCAGAGTATCTTCTGAATTAGACCCAGTGCTGGTTCCCAAGCCTTGCTGTGATTATAGGCGCAGTCCCTGTTGATAAGCTAGTCTCTGGAGTGTATTTCGAAGTTTGTGCTAAAATCATGGTACACTCGCATTCCATGAGTTCCGCACAAACAATGCTCTGTGATGGTGGACTTGTCGGGACACATTGCTTGAGTGTGGGGTGACCACCATCAATTTTTTTATAGTTTCAAAAATCTTGCATCCGAGGCAACACTATCAAAGAGATGACTTACTACTGCAATGAAAAACATTTCAATCCTTCGCTTAATGTTGTGCAGCACAATTCACTGCACACCAAAACTGCTCGGTACGAGCATCTGTGTGCGATTTCACCTTAGCTAACTAAGGCTCAGGCTGACTCAAAAGTGGTCCCCTGATACTGTGCGCTAAGACAAGAAAAGGCATCAAAGAATAAGGTGGGGTACTTTCCCTACTTGCGCGGTATAAGATCAGGAAAAGGTCAACATTTTCATTTACATTTTCAAATTTTCACAAATTTAACAAAAAAATGGTTCAAATGGCTCTGAGCACTATTGGACATCTGAGGTCATCAGTCCCCTAGAACTTAGAACTATTTAAACCAAACTAACCTAAGGACAACACACACACCCGTGCCCGAGGCAGGATTCGAGCGTGCGACCGTAACGGTCGCGCGGTCAAATTTAACAGATATTTTATTGATAATAATGAAACAATAAGATTGACAAATGACATACACAGCATCAGTTAAATAGTTATTGTTGCGCTGTTCAACTTCTTGCAGTCTTCCAGAGAATGAGTCCAGTATCTCAGCACTACAGTGCATTGCTCGGTAGCACCAACCGTGAATCACGAGGTGCTCTTCCACACACGGACACAGACTTGCCTTCAGTTCTGTGCAGTATGTCGGAGGAGAGCGGGGGTAGCGAGTTTAAAAAGCGCGCATACGTCGGTGGCTTGTCTTTCAGCGCTGACAGGAACCTGTGGACAGGCGCTCGGGCACCAGCTGACGTCACAGACCGCGCGGCCACCAGGGTGTGGATGTCGTCGCTGGCGCTGAACGCCCGCATCCTGCGCGTGGCCGGGCTGTGGCCGGACTTGGGCAGCCGCCTCTCCACCGCCTACACGGCGCTCGCCGCTGCCTTCCAGGTGAGAGCACGCATGCTCCCAACATTCGGCACCATGGTAAGTTCATCCTACCTGTACAATCTGGTCAGTAGCTACTACAGACATGTCACCGATCAAACCGCCACTGCAGTTATCTCTTTGTTTTTATTTTAACCCTCCTTCGTTCCCGCGCCCCATAAGGGCGCAAGGCGGACTGTCAGTGATACAAGAATTCCACTCTTAAGCCAACTTCTTTTAAAATACACTGCTGACTATTAAAACTGAAATACCATCAAGGCTGCATGTAGCTAACGTCAAACTAGTATTATGTGTACTACATGCTTGGCCGTGCAAGTGATTAACATTTCACAACAACTGGACTAAGCAGGAAGGACTAACGCCATTTACATTTAAGCGCGTAGGAGAAGTTATACAGCGTGTTTCTCGTGCGGAAATCGAATTTGGATGGTGGCTGTTTGTGATACGATCATGTTATGACTTGTCTAAGAAGGAGAAACTTCCACCAGCGCTTGTCAGAATTCCACAGGCGCAGGACCCTGGTCCACCAAGGCTGCAGTTTATCCTTTGATGACACTGCTGCTCGGTTTGGTCGGGATCCCACGACAGTCATATGAATATGGAATCTATGGCTCTAGGAGGGTCATACACATCGCCTCACAGGATCGCAAAGGCCCCATACAATTATTGCCCGAGAGGACAGGCATATCATTTACTTGATCATGTAGGATCAGCAACCACATTACTTACCTTGAATTAGGAAATGGATTTGATCGTAATGCGACAAGTAGCCACACAGATACTTACCTATTTATTTATGGCTTTTACACTGATTCTGCCGTCTTGTGATTCTAACATGGATCGTTACATTCTATGCAGCCTGTATTTTTCTTCAATATGACATTGAATATACGAGGTCTGTTCAAAAAATTCCTGAACTCTGTCCACAAAATTTTTCTGCTCTTATCTTTTACATATTGTGCATGGTCTCCTTCGAAATATTCTCCTCCACAATTGATAAGCATCTCCCAACGCTGTTTCCACTTCTGGAAGCAACCTTGGTACGCCTCTTGCTCGATCGGGAGAATCGCCGTCTGCGAATTTTCTTTTATGTCCTCTATTGTTGCAAATCTATGTCCTTTCAACGGGGCTTTCAATTTCGGAAATGAAAAATAGTTCGCAGAGACCAAGTCTGGAGAACAGTAAAAGTTGTGTCCCTTCTCGACGTAATCTTCTTGCAGCTGCACCTGTTTTGCTACGATTCCACGGTCACTTCTTTAGGAGTGTACCTCAGTTACGAGTCTGCTTTGACCACTGGACAATAGCGGCACAGCCGTGGACGTGCGATCATGGAGGGTGTCCTTCATCATTCTAAACAGACAAACGACACTAGGAGCCGAGTTAGGAGAGTAGGGAGCAAGAGAAATCACTTTAAAGTTGTTGTCACGAAGAAACGGCAGGGCTGTATTCACCTGGTGCGCTGGTGCATTATCTATCTGAAAGAGCAAACTAGCGGCCTTTTCTGGACGTTTTTCATGCAATGATGCAAGGGTCCTGTTCGTCAGCACATCTTGGTGTGATGCATCTGTCACTTCAGTGATCTTTGTAAAGCAATGAGTAAGGATTAAGCCATCGCTGTCGTTCCCAAACATGGCCACCATCATTTTTTCAGGACTGGCGATTACCCGAATTGTTTTTGGTGGCAGGGAGTGTGTGTGCTCCCACTGAGCTGACTGGCGCTTCGTTCCAAAATTGAACAACGGTATCCAAGTCTCATATATAATAACAATCGATGAAAAAAAATAACACTCATGCCATCATCACATGTCAAGATTGCCTGGCAACAGACAGACTTGTGGTCATCTGTTAAGATTCGTAGAACCCACCTGGACAGCATTTTTCGGTTTTCAGATCTTCGTGCAGGATTGTGTGCAGATATCCCACGGAAATGCCAACTCTGGAGGCTACGTATTCCAAACTCTTTCAGTGATCCTCCAAAACATTTTCCTCCACTCACTCAGTCATATCGTGAGACAAGCTAACGCGAGGCTGAGATGTCTCGGTTTGTTGTCACACAACATTCTGACTTCTTTGGACTGTCGCGCTTGCAGACGCACGTTAGACACATTCATGACACTGCCACCACATGTCTCACAAAACTGATGATTAATGCAGTCAGTGTCACATCACGAAAATGAAGAAAACGAATGATTCCACGCTGTTCTTGTAATGAAAACGCCGGCCGGTGTGGCCGAGCGGTTCTAGGCGCTTCAGTCTGGAAACGCGAGACTGCTACGGTCGCAGGCTCGAATCCTGCCTCGGGCATGGATGTGTGTGATGTCCTTAGGTTAGTTAGGTTTAAGTAGTTCTAAGTTCTAGGGGACTGATAATCTCAGATGTTAAGTCCCATAGTGCTCAGAGCCATTTGAACCATTTGTAATGAAAACGTCGCGATTTTAAGTATCAGAAACAACTGTCACTCTCGCCACTGCCGCTAGAGTTCTGTGTGCTGTACTGTTCTGTCATCTGTGTCATGCATTAGAGACGAATGCAGGCGTATTTTAAAACAAACTGCATGTTTCTATCTGTTTCAAGACCTGAGAAAAACTCGGAGGCTTTATACTGGTGTACTCCCGGTTCATGGTGTCCAATGAGCACAATATTTCGGGGCTCGGACCTACTGCCATTGTCAGATGTGCTGACGAACTGACCTGGGAGCGCATCGCCGACTTGCATTTCATCCCCACCTGGGACACGTCATACAGGGTGCGCGTCCGAGGGCGTGTGTTGGCGGAAGAAGCAGCGATTGCTTCAGCTACTGTGTCGAGCGAAGCTCCGTGCGGCAGCCCCAGCTGCGGTGGGATAGCTGTAGCCACTCTGTCTGCCCTGGCCACTACCTGGTAGTGCTTTCTGTCTTCGTAATTAGACTTTGTGATATTTGTCAAGTCTTGCTGAGGCTGTAGGCACAGTCCGCGTTTATGCATTGTCCCTGGCGCATATTTCGATAACTCCTCTGACGACGCTGTCCGGTACTTCGACGTTTGCGCTAAAATCTTCGTGCGTTGACACTGTCTCGTACACACAGTGTTCTGCGACTGCTGAGTACGTCACTGGCGTTCTCGGCACTAATCTTCGATGATGCACGCTATTTCCGTTTATCCAATGTACACTACTGGCCATTAAAATTGCTACAGCACGAAGATGACGTGCTACAGATGCGAAATTTAACCGACAGGAAGAAGATGCTGTGATATGCAAATGATTAGCTTTTCAGAGCATTCACACAAGGTGGCGACACCTACAGCTTACTGACATGAGGAAAGTTTCCAACCGATTTCTCATACACAAACAGCAGTTGACCGGCGTTGCCTGATGAAACGTTATTGTGATGCCTCATGTAAGGAGGAGAAATGCGTACCACCACGTTTCCGACTTTGACAAAGGTCGGATTGTAGCCTATCGCGATTGCAGTTTATCGTATCGCGACATTGCTGCTCGCGTTGGTCGAGATCCAATGACTGTTAGCAGAATATGGAATCGGTGGGTTCAGGAGGGTAATACGTAACGCCGTGTTGGATCCCAACGGCCTCGTATCTTTAGCAGTCGAGATGACAGGCATCTTATCCGCATGGCTGTAACGGATCGTGCAGCCACGTCTCGATCCCTGAGTCAACGGATGGGGACGTTTACAAGAGAACAACCATCTGCACGAACAGTTCGACGACGTTTGCAGCAGCATGGACTATCAGCTCGGAGACCATAGCTGCAGTTACCCTTGACGGTGCACCACAGACAGAGGCGCCTGCGATGGTGTATTCAACGACGAACCTGGGTGCACGAATGGCAAAACGTCATTTTTTTCGGATGAATCCAGGTTCTGTTTACAGCATCATGATGGTCGCATCCGTGTTTGGCGACATCGCGGTGAACGCACATTGGAAGCGTGTATTCGTCATCGCCATACTGGCGTATCACCCGGCGTGATGGTATGGGGTGCCATTGGTTACACGTCTCAGTCACCTCTTGTTCGCATTGACGGCACTTTGAACAGTGGACGTTACATTTCAGATGTTTTACGACCCGTGTCTCTACCCTTAATTCGTTCCCTGCGAAACCCTACATTTCAGCAGGATAATGTACGACCGCATGTTGCAAGTCCTGTACGGGCCTTTATGGATACAGAAAATGTTCGACTGCTGCCCTGGCCAGCACATTCTCCAGATCTCTCACTAACTGAAAACGTCTGGTCAATGGTGGGCGAGCAACTGTTGTCCCAACGTCCATCTTGCTACTTCCTGTGTTTAAGCAGGACCGACACATCTGTGTGGGCCTTACACGCGGGGCCTAGAGTTCCGCCCGCCTATTCATTTCCATTGTCGTTCCAACCTCTACTAGTATGATAATAAAGACACTCCGTCGCCTTTCGTGCAATAAGCGTTAGCAATTATGTACAAGGCGTACGTGACAATGTCAGTCTCCTTTTTATATTCATATATACGATGTACAGCCTATCACATGATACCTAATTGTGTTTGTAGATCACGGCAAAGTATGTGGATGGGTGTTTGTAAGGTGCGAAATTATAGCCACCTCACAATATTTCTGTTGAGAAGCATTTGACGTTATTGCGAAGTTTATTATCACCTTGCAAGATATAGTATCAGCTGCACGTCTTTCAAATGTACAGAGGGTGAACAAAAACATTGAAACAACACAGTCACATTACCATGCCTGTTACGATGTGGGAAAACGGTTGACATTCAAAATAGCTTCCAGTAGCCTCGTAATGAATAAATACAGTTCCCATATGTTTTTCAAAGGCATCGTGTATAATTCTTCGTGGTCAAATCAAATGGGTCAAATGACTCTAAGCACGATGGGACTTAACATCTGAGGTCATCATTCCCCTAGAACTTAGAACTACTTAAACCTAACTAACTAACCTAAGGACATCACACACATCCATGCCTGAGGCAGGATTCTAACCTGCGACCGTAGCAGTAGCGCGGTTCCGGACTGAAGCGCCTAGAACCGCTCGGCCACAATTTTTCCCGCAAAATAGCTAACGATGATGGGGGTGGATATCGGTTACGCACCCGTCTCTTAATAATTCTTAGGTATGGTGACTGTGGTGGGCAGGCAATAATCCATCCTCGTGCTCGCAAAACCAGTCCTGGACAATGCGAGCTGTGTGAACAGGGGCCCTTCATCCTGGAACACAGCATCGCCACTGGGGAACAGATATTGTACCATGGGATGGCCTGATCAGCTAAACTGTCCACATAATCCTTGGCAGTAATGAGATCTTACAGAATAAACATGGGGCCCATGAAACACCACGATATGGCTGGATAAATCATCACTGAACTCCTTCCAAGTTGCACTCTTCGGACGTAAACTCGGCCAGAAGTTGGAAACAGTGTAAAACAAGACTCATACGACCAAATAAACTTCTTCCATTGCTCCATAATTCAAGTTTTATGCCCTACGAATCCCTTTTTCTGGTTACGGGCATTTGCATCACCATGAGTGGTTTTGAAATTCCAGCTCGCTGTGCAATTGATTATTTATGGGGCTTCCTCCGTATCATTTTGGTGCTGACAGAGTTCACGAGTGCAACGTTCAGTTCTGCAGTGACTTTTGCAGCTGTCGTCCTCTTATTTTTTGTGTCAATCCTTTTCAGTCAGCGTTTGTCACGATCGCTCAACACACACTTTGGTTCACGCTGTGAATTAGCGGATGATGTTCCTCCGCTTTTCCTATTTGCAGTACAAACTTCGATATGCTGCCTCTTTGCACACCAAACATTTCGGCTGACAACAATATGCCCACGTTTCAATTCAGTTAGCTCCGGCATAATGCACTCACAACTACACAGAAGACTGTTCTGTCCAAGAATGACACTTTTAACGTACTGAGAACATTGCATAGTTGCCGTTCGTGGTCAAATACAAAAGCACGACACGGAGACTTGGCTAGCATCAGTATTTACGTTCAAGCATTTATTTCCCCCTCACAACATTTTGATTGTGGGCCCTTTTAGTTTACGCTTTTAGAACAAAGACTACGTTTGTGGTGCAGAGAATAATATGTCACAGAACTATTTCGTTTTGTTGTGGTTCCGTACACGCTATACCGATTGTTTGAATGCGGTATTTCTGCTTACAGATAGATATTTACAATTAAAACAGTAGCTTACAGTAGTAACTTACAATTAAAACAGCAACTTACAACCGACCCTCTCAAATCCATTTTGGAGGCAGTGGTGAAGAGGTTCAAACGGACTTCAAAACAGATCGTCTTGGAATGAAAGAAATTTGAAATTTGCCATTTCTCAGGTTAGAAATAGTGATGTCAGGTGGTGTAAGGCCTCTTTGACATACAAATTGCTTCAGGTATTGTTAAGAGCACTTTTATGCACCAAGGAAAGAAGTAGATGAACGAACGCTCATAACAGATAAAACGTCCAAATGGTTCAAATGGCTCTGAACACTATGGGACTTAACATCTGAGATCATCAGTCCTCTAGAACGTAGAACTACTTAAACCTAACTAACCTAAGGACATCACACACAACCACGCCCGAGGCAGGATTCGAACCTGCGACCGTAGCGGTCGCGCAGTTCCAGACTGAAGCGCCTAGAACCGTACGGCCACATCGGCCGGCTCCGTAGGAAGTCACAGACATTTTCCCACAACGACATTGTCTCACAATGGGGTTAATGTGTGAACAGTTATGGTGGCTGCTTTTGCGATAATAAACAGTTTACTTACTTTTTCGGTTAGTACTGATGCTGAAGAAGTTGCAGCGAGTGATTGCTATGTCGCTTGATTCAGCGCAACAAATGGTAGAGACGTGCAAACGCATGCCACGGAAATTGTGTTGAAGTTTGTACGCAAACGACATAAGATAATGATCGTCTCATTATTTCCATTGAAAGGGGCACTAAAATGAAAACGAGACATTTGGGGAAGAAATAAGTAAACACTTCACTATTTCAAAAGTAATCGCCGTAACTCTTAACATATGTTTTCCACTATGAGAAAAGAAGATCAATGCCTTTGCGGAAAAATGTTTGCAGTTGTCTACGGAACCATGGTTGTACTAAGGCGTGCATCTCTTCGTCCGAAGCAAATCGCCGGCTACAAATATTTTTCTTCGGGGCTGCGAAGATTTGGAAATCAGATGGGAGAGATCAGGACGACATGGAGCACGTGTAAGGTCTTCCCAGAAAAATTTGTGCAGCATAATAGGAACAACCTTCGCAACATGTGAACAGACCCAGAAGAAAGGCATTCGCGGCCGTCAGTTTGCTTCGAAAGAAGAGATGCACGCCTGGGTACAATCACGGCTCCGTAGGAAGTTCAAAAAAATGGTTCAAATGGTTCTGAGCACTATGGGACTTAACATGTGTGGTCATCAGTCCCCTAGAACTTAGAACTACTTAAACCTAACTAACCCAAGGACATCACACACATCCATGCCCGAGGCAGGAGTCGAACCTGCGACCGTAGCGGTCACGCGGTTCCAGACTGAAGCGCCTAGAACCGTACGGCCACATCGGCCGGCTCCGTAGGAAGTCACAGACATTTTCCCACAACGACATTGTCTCACAATGGGGTTAATGTGTGAACAGTTATGGTGGCTGCTTTTGTGATAATAAACAGTTTACTTACTTTTTGCCGGCCGGAGTGGCCGAGCAGTTCTAGGCGCTACGGTCTGGAAACGCGCGACCGCTACGTTCGCAAGTTCGAATCCTGCTTCGGGCATGGATGTGTGTGATGTCCTTAGGTTAGTTAGGTGTAAGTAGTTCTAAGTTCTAGGGGACTGATTATCTCAGCAGTTGAGTCCCATAGTGCTCAGAGCCATTTGAACCATTTTGAACTTACTTTTTTCCATGTGTCTCGTTCTCATTTCACTGGCGCTTATACTATCCAAGAACTTAACACAGACGAAATCTGAAATAGAAGTTTTTCAGACTTTACAATGATAATATAGGTATTCATAAGATACTATCAACTCTTGTTAATGTGCATTCGGACATCGTTAGCACCATTGTCTTAATTTTTAATTCACACGTTATTTGATGCATGTTTATACTAATGATTTAATAGTGGAACCTCTTTGCTAAGAGGAAACACGTGTCATTTTTCCATACTGGGTAGCCCAGAATGAGAAAGTGAAAGTATTTTTGAAATTGTGAGTTTTGAAGTCGCGAACTGAGACTGAACGGTGAGCTACGTATGAAAGAGGGGGAACTGACTGAGCTAATAGTCATATCAGCGTTTGTAAGGCATAGATACAAGAAATACTGTAAGTACACTGTTTAGAATTTTGTTTGCCACAGTATCACCCTGCCATTCTTAATACGACAAGCATCAAATTAATATTTCTAACTGCACGAAAATTACTTTACCTGCCCTTTTCATATGAAATACTAACACAGAATGTCACACAGTCGTTGAAATCAGTACTTGATTTCACCTGTGAATGGCAAAAAATTGTGATTGTCAGCTCCACTTTACAGAATGCATATTCTCATGAAATAGTCTTTATTTCACTCTCACGTGACTTCGATGTAGGTTTCAAAGTTCAGCATGGGAGAGATAGGGCATACGCTGTTTCTTTGTATCTATGGTCTAAGTATCGAAAACAACACATGGTGACTATGGTGTATGAAATGAAAAGAACCTCCATTACCTGTCGAAAATAAGCTCCAGAAATTTTGCACTTAGACGTCGGAGTTCGTATTGCTTCATGGATGATCATGTTTATTTATACTGCGTACTGTAGCGGCACCACGGTTTAGGATAGGGAAAGTTAGTTTTGAGCAATATTCTGAGCACAAGTTACAGCCAGGTGTGGGCTGGATTGCAGTGAGTTACGCATACCAACAGTTGCGAAGTAGAACAGAGGCCACAGGGCCATTAAATTGCTGAAAGAGTATACGTAGTGGTCTCGCATGTCGCAAACCACAGGCAGAAGTTGCCCACTGGCCAACCTAGCGTGTTATGAGTACGTGACTCGAAGTGGCGCATATGGCAAAACAGAGGCGCACAGTGTCCTGGCTTCCAACATACGCCAGAGGCATCCCGAGGCGAGGGCCACATATTCAGATGCCGGATCGTGGGCCACGGGGATGGGGTTCGGCGGTGGGGAGACTGTATTATGAGGAGGGGAGGTGCTGAGTCGGCAGGGTCACAGACCGCTGAGTCAACTGCCGGCATCCTGACGACGAAGCAACTCAGGTGGCATACAAGGCCAACACACAATGTGTGCACGGGTCGCCGAGGCAGCCATTCCACGCCAAGTTGTTTCGCAGACAGAGCAGTGGTGCCCTCATCATTGCAGGACCCAGTGGTGCAGACCGAGGGGAGCATGGCACTGTAGTTGGAAACAATAAATCACTTGGAAAGCTTGGATGAGTCTTAATACGGTGTCTTATACCTCTTCCCACTACACTTGGTCGTCCTGATACATTCGGTGGCAGAAATTCCCACTACAATACTGATGAAAAGGGAACATAAGCGCAGTAAATCCACTTGTGGAATCATTCTAGTGACGAGACTGGCTGCAGAAGTGGATATCCAGTGATAGGAACGACTCTGACAAAGGTACGATTGTTATGGCCCGATACATGGGAACCAGCACAACGAGAACAGTGAACCTGGTCAGCTGTTCGCACGCTACTGTCGTCAGCGTCAATAGAAAGTGGTTGTAGGACGGCGATACCGTGAGCAGCCGGCCACTTGTTGGGCCATCCACGCCTCATCACTGTACATGGAGGTCAGAGGCTGACCCGCTCTGTGGAGCAGGACAGGCAGCGATCTGTGGCAGATCTGGCGACAGGCTACCGTGCTGGTGCAGGCTCGTGTTTCGGAGCACACCGTTCAGTGCATACTGTCGAACATGGGGCTCCACAGTAGACGACCCCTACATGTTGCAATACTGACTGAATGACCTCGTCGATTACGACTGCATTGCGCACAGGTTAATCGAGTTTCGACCGTGGACCAATGCAAACGTGTCACTAGGTTGGATGAATGGTGTTCCTTGTTGCAGCAGCTTTATGGTCGTAACTGGGTACATATCATGCAGGTGAACGGTCCTGCAAATGATGCACCATAACACAGACGCGAGCCACGGGGATGGGGTTTGGCGGCGGGGAGACTGTATTAGGAGAAGGGGAGATTGTATTACGCTGTAAGAGCAACTAACACGGACCTCTGTAGGACCTGTGGCAGCAATCGAATACACCATGACGGCTGTGGACTACGTGAACATTATTGCGGACCATGTGCATCCCATCACACTTGATGTCATCCGTGATGGCGATGGCATCTTCCAGCAGGATAACTTATAACACTATTTATTTATGGCTCATCTAAATTTTTATATTTTTTTGCTTTAAAATTTTTGCATATTGGTACTATATTTTCTGTATATGTAAAGTAAAGTATGCTGTAATAGAGGCTGAAATTCTTTGCATTGTATGTGAGTAATGTATGTAAAATACTATGTAAATACTTTATTACGTTAAATAATTTTCTGATGACATTTTGTATTAAAATTATTTGTATGTATAAAATATTCATGTTGACGTAAATTTGACAATTATAAGAAATGGTCAAGCTTAGGAACAATGTAAGAAATAGGTGTTATGTAAAAGCCAGTTTGCTTTTGTTTGAAACGGAATGGCTGTGGGGAGAGGAAAAGGTGACAAGGACGAATTGGCGCGCTACCTAGAGCAAGCGCGGGAAGTAAGTCACACAGTCAGTAGGCACCAGTGATTGAGACAACGCACTTGCCTACAAATTTGCACAAAATTGCCTCGGATGAAGACTGCAAACGGCTTACGGCAAAGCTGCGAGTTGTTGGGGTATAATATGTAAAATTGAACGACGCCAAGAAGACAAAATTGAGCCCATACAGCAAGATACTTGCAGGCCGTACTGTGGGAGTATAGCCACTATAATTCTTTACCAAGCCTACAGTCACCAGATAAGATTTTTTTCCTATTTTACTTTTGTACAGCGTGAAACATTAATTTAAACTGTGTTTTAATAATCATTCTTGAACTTTGAAGAAACTGGTTCACCCTGTTATTTCATCTTCATCATACACCTATATCGGGTTCCTTCGTGGTGTTTGATTAATCCGAGTATCCCATTTTACAGACTTATGAAGCGCCAAGTTAATATAAAGAGGCAACATTTAAATAGTTTCTGTGTAAATAATGAGAAAGTTTTCTTAACTATTGCAAAGTGTTATAGTAAAAGTTTGCTTACATAAAATTCATCAGAGTGAAGCCAAGTTCCTAGAATCTGTTAAATAACTATACAGAGTTAGTTTGCGAGGTGCCGGGGCAAGCAGTGTATTTAACACTAAATTCTTCTAGAATCTACATATGTAAATGATGCTCTAAACCCCCCCTATTCTAACTCCAACTTTTGCTGTTGCACATGGATTAAAAAATATACGCGAACTGACTGTAATCAACCCTGCAAGTGGAGTAGAAAAGAGTTTGGCACCTGCAATAATTTAATTTGATAAATAAGTTAAATAACGTTACGTAGTGAGAAATGATGGGTTGCTCTACCGATTAACATAATGAGTTCTCTCCAAAATAACAATATGATTTATTAAGACTAAACACAAAATAATAAACAAAAACACATGAAACATTTATAATACATCAAATTGGCTCAAATTGGATACTCAAACAAACACTGTGAAGGTGAAGTTGCCCCTAAACTAGATTGTGAGGTTTATGACAAAGTGGCATGTGGAGCCAATTCCTTGCCACTCAAATCTTAAGAGAGACACACAGCTAACCCAACATTAATTGCTGCTACTCAAGACAGAACAAAGTTAGAAAAAGACTAACAGGCGCGCTCTGCTGAGCTCTGATTATCACCTAGGAAAATCCCTATCTGCCGGTGCTGCGGACATACATTACCAAACTGTCTTCTTAACTGCCAGAACACGATCTGGCGTACCGGAGGCGATGGCTGGTTGCTTCGACGTCCTCGACCGATAGGCGAGAGCCGACTACCAAGAGCACCCGTACAGGCCGAATACACAACATTCCCACCCCCACGACAGAGGCCGTGGTTAAACGTTCCAATCAGCAACTCGAAAACCGGCGGAAAATTCCACTCCATTGCCGGAGCACTACCATTCCACCAATGGAGATTCTTGGCGCCAATTTCTGCGCTGATTTTGCTACGTCACGGAGCTATGCCCTGAGCAAGCCAATCACAGTTACTATTTTGCAGAAAGCGCGGGAATTTTCCCGCCACAACTGCCTGGGTACACAAGTCATTCCCACTCCTCGCTGGTAGTCCGCCAGAAAGTGTTTTCGCTAAGATTCTGCGAAGTAACAGAACCTCTAGCCCTGCCGCTACTTCAGACCCCTCCGGGCGTGTCTTTTGACAATGTTGGCGTCTGCAAAGCATTCACTCGACTTCCTCACACCCATCGGCTTAACCCTTTCCAGATCAGCGGAGCCCGCCTGTCACCAGACCACCCGGGTGACGAGAGACGCTGCGTGGGAAGTCCGCGTGTGAAGGAATAGCGACTTTTCACTGCATGCAATTAGAGAGGAAAATCGTAAGATAAAAATATGAGAGGGGGCTGATGCCACCTCTCAAGTTCAAAGAGTAATAGGTTTTCAAAGTAAATTCCAGTGAGAAGTAGGTTTTCTTGAAGTGAAATGTTCAGTATAAAAAGTGTGTGTTTCACTATCTAAGTATTTTAGTATTTAAATTTATTGATTATGGAAAGCGCTTTTCGAAAGGTCCCCTCCAGCCAAGTGTTTTTTAGCTTCCTTGAAGTTCTCTACTGGGCTTTTTCTATTTGAAAAACGTATTGTATAAGGGTGTAGTCCAACATTGTTTACGTGCAGTAATATTTATTTGAAGAAGCACCTTAAACAGTAGCAAGAAAGTAGGCAAAATTCGTACTTCTACTTCCCAATACTTCACTGTTTCATTGCCTGGATAGGCTGACGACCGTTAGTACATATTTTAAACCACTAAATGAACTTGGAGCTGATTTGTTCTAGCTTCAATATAATACTATTCATACTGTGTTTGTTTGTAACTGCTGGGTAAGACCTTAGGAAAAGAACTGAAGTCTCATTTACTGATCCATTAGACACAACACACGGTCAAATCCTGTAAGAAGGGTAATTCTGTTGATTAACTTTTTCTATAAACAGGATTATCCTCGCATAGCGTACTTTATTTGGAACCTACACTAAATTTTAGTAAGAGGGTTATACATGGCAACATATGGACAGGGTTTTCTGTTATTTAGGTAAAAGCATATTAAATTACAATAGTAGTTGTAGGGTTATAAACTATGTCATAGGGCCAAAATCGTGCTGCAATGGTTGCAGAGCCATGATAGTGAACTGACGTTGAGGTCTTGGTCACTAAATTCACCTGATATGAATCCGATGGAACACATGTGGGACGCTATTGGACGCTAGCGCCCCGCCTACGAAGCAACTGTAATTTTCGGGAACTGCGTGGCCGGTGCGTATACAGCTGGTGGCACACACCTCCGGAAACCCATGAAGGACTTGTCGAATGCATGTCACAAAGAATCGTTGCTTTACCCATAGACTGGGAAGTTGCAAAGCTCACACCAACATTCAAGAAAGGCGATAAATTACAGGCCCATATCATTAGCGTCGAAATGCAGCGGGATTTTGGAACGGATATTGTGTTCCAGTGTTACGAATTACTTCGAAGACAACGGTCTGCCGACACACAGTCAACACGCATTTAGAAAACGTCGTTCTAGTGAAACACAACTAGCTCTTTACTCTGACGAAATGTTGAGTGCTGTTTACAAAGGATTTCAAATTGATTCCGCGTTTCTAGATTTCCAGAAGGCTTTTGACACTGTAGCTCACAAGCGGCTTGCAATCAGATTGCGTGCTTATGGAATGGAATATCGTCTTAGTTATGAGTCTGGATTCGTGATCTCCTGTCAGAGAGGCCACAGTTCGTAGTAACTGACGGAAAGTCATCGAGTAAAACAAAAGTCATTTCTGGCGTTGCGTAAGGTAGTGTTATACGTCCTTTGCTGTTCCTTAGCTATATAAACGATTTAGGAGACAATCTGAGCAGCCGTCTTTAGGTTGTTAGCAGATGACGCTGTCGTTTATGGACTAGTAAAATCATCAGAAGATCAAAATAAATTGCAAAACGATTAAAAAATATATCAGTATGATGCGAAAATTGGCAGTTGATCCTAAATACTGAAACTTGTGAGGTCATCTACGTGAGTGCTGAAAAGGAATCCGTTAAACTTCGGTTACAGGATTAAGCAGTCTAATCTAAAAGCCGTAAATTCGACTAAATACCCGGGAATTACAATTACAAAGAACTTAAATTTAAAACATCATAGAAAATGAACATGTTGTGAGGACGGCGTGCCAAGGGCAGCGTTTTATTGGCAGAACACTTAGAAAATGCAACAGATCTACTAAAGAGACTGCCTACACTACGCTTGTCTGGCTGGTCCCGGTGGAGGTTCGAGTCCTCCTTCGGGCACGATTGTGTGTGTTTGTCCTTAGGATAATTTAGTTTAGGTAGTGTGTAAGCTTAGAGACTGATGAGCTTAGCAGTGAAGTCTCATAAGATTTCACACACATTTTGACTGCGCTTGTCCATGCTTAACAGATAGGGTTAGCGGAGTACACCAAGAATGCTCAAAGAAGGGCAGCACGTTTTGTAATATCGCGAAATAGGAGAGAGAGTGTCACTGGAATGATCAGGATTTGGGGTGCACATCGTTAAACCAAAGGCGCTTTTCTCTGCGGCGGAATCTTCTCAAGAATGTCTATCACTATCTTTCTCCTGCGAGTGCAAAAATATTTTGTTGTCGCCGACCTACATAAGGAAAAACGATCATCATAATAGAATAAGGAAAATCAGAGCTCGTACGGAAAGACATAGGTGTTCGTTTTTTTCAACACGTTGTTGGAAATCGGAATAATACAGAATTATTGTGGGTTGGTTCGATGAACCCTCTCCCAGGCATTTAAGTGTGATTTGCAGCGTATCCAAGTAGATGAAGATTTCGTTCCAAAGGCAGATAAATACGCTGTTATGCAGGTCGTCGAAATGTTTTGGCTACAGAGCATGCTGTACAATTTAGTATGAGGTGTGGAAACAACAACACGAGGCCAGTGTTCGGCTCGGTTCAGGGCTGAGGTTTCGTTTTGCAGGTGAGCCTGCTGGTAACGCAGGGCCTGGCGCTGGTGTGGGGCCGCGCCGGCCTGGCCGTCGTGTCGCTCAACGTGTGCGTCATGACGACCATCGCGGCCGGCATCTGCAAGGCGGCCGCCTTCCTCTGGCAGGTGAGCGCGGCGCTGGGAACATGTTCACGACGTAAAATAGGAGAATGTGACGAATTTTAAAAGACCGATGAGCAGAGTTTACACAGTAATTGCAGGCATGGGAAGTTACATGTCAAACGGCATTTTCAGTTTTTCAAAAGTTTAATTTTCTATAGCTCTTTAATATGTCTTTGCCGATTACTTGCAAGGGTGCCCTGTAACCAGTATCGATATATAGGGTTTCTCTTCCAAGAGTCGTAAAGAGCAGTTTCTCTGGTGATTCGGCAGATATTTTCAAATTCGTTTTTGCAGTGTGTAGGTGGAGTCAGCCCAAACAAAGTACTGCTCGTCAGGTCTTTCACGTGACGCGCTCTTCCGACAGAAAGAGTAGGTTTGTTTCCCGTTAGGAGCTAAATGGTTTTTAAAGCTGAATTTTAGTGCCCATTCGATTGGGCAGCCCAAAATAAGACTACTGTGACATTTGGCTTATTGGTATGTATTAAGAGGGACAGTAAAACACACATCAAAAAAAGTTTTGCATCATCCCGGCTCCCAGAACTCCTGACGACAGACGTTGACTGTGGTTATTGTATCACAGACACAGTCCCTTTGACTAATCAGAGATGTCACTAAACGCGCCCAAACATGTGAACAACCATGCGTGAACAGCGTCTATTAGACGGAGGTGGCCCGACAGCCGATCAGTTCTAGTCATTCCACCAGGATGGAGGTATACGGCTCACATCTGTAGTTCAACAGTGCCTAGACGGTCAATACCGCTGTTCGATCGCGTCCGTATTGTTACTTTGTGCCAGGAACGGTTCTCAACAAGGGAACTGTCCAGGCGTCTCGGGGTGAACCAAAGCGATGTTGTTCGGACATGGAGGGGATACAGAAAGACAGGAACTGTCGATGACATGCCTCGCTCAGACCGCCCAAGGGCTACTAATGCAGTGGGTGACCGCTACCTACCGATTATGGCTGGGAGGAACCCTGCCAACAACGCCACCATGTTGAATAATGCTTTTCATGCAACCATACGACGCCGTGTTCGACTCAAACTCTGCGCAATAGGCTTCATGATGCGCAACTTCACTCCCGAATTCCATGGCGAGGTCCACCTTTGCAACCTCGACACCATGTAGCGCGGTACAAATGGGCCCAACAACATGCCGAATGGACCGCTCAGGATTGGAATCACGTTCTCTTCACCGATGAGTGTCGCACATGCCTTCAACCAGACAATCGTCAGAGACGTGTTTGGAGGCAACCCGGTCAGGCTGAACGCCTTAGACATACTGTCCAGCGAGTGCAGCAAGTGCTTTGGGATGGCATTATGTGAGGCCGATGTACGCCCCTCGTGGTCATGGAAGGCGGCGTAACGGCTGTACAAATACGTGAATGCCATCCTCCGACCGTTAGTGCAACCCATATCGGCAGCATAATGGCGAGGCATTCTTCATGGACGACAATTCGCGCCCCATCGTGCACATTTTGTGAATGATTTCCTTTAGGATAACGACATCGCTCGACTAGAGTGGCCAGCATGTTCTCCAGACATGAATCCTATCGAACATGCCTGGGATATATTGAAAAGGACTCTTTATGGATGACGTGAGCCACCAACCACTCTGAGGGATCTACTCCGAATCGCCGTTGAGGAGTGGGACAATCTGCACCAACAGTGCCTTGATGAACTTGTGGGTAGTATGCCACGACGAATACAGGCATGCATCAATGCAAGAAGACGTGCTGCAGAAATCTGGACCACCACGTCTCACGGTCTCGCTGTATGGTGGTACAACGTGCAATGTGTGGTTTTCATGAGCAATAAAAAGGGCGGAAATGATGTTTATGTTGATCTCTATTCCAATTTTCTGTACAGGTTCCGGAACTCTTGGAACCGAGGCGATGCAAAACTTTTTTTGATGTGTCTATTTGTGGGCATTCACATCCTCCAGATGCTTAGTAAACGTAAACATGGTGCGTAGTAGGCTGTTATGCGATGTTTATTTAACCGTGCGATTAGCTAATTTCGACTGAGCGTCATTGCAAGCACATTTGTAACAACTGTATTTAATGTCATTTTCAAATCACTCTTAATTAAGAGTGATTTGAAAAAAAGTAGCCGTATTCCGTCATTTTACTTGTAATTACGAGTTATTTGAAAATGACATGAAATACAAATGTTACAAATGTCCTTGCAATGACGCTCAATCGAAATTAGCTAATCGCACGATTATATAAATATCACATTACAGCCTATTACGGACCATGTTTGCGTTTATGACGAAAATCTGGTACTGCGACAGCAGTTACTGACAAGAGAACCTCCCCATCGCACCCCCCTCAGATTTAGTTATAAGTTGGCACAGTGGGTAGGCCTTGAAAAACTGAACACAGATCAATCGAGAAAACAGGAAGAAGTTGTGTGGAACCGTGAAAAAAATTAGTAAAATATACAAACTGAGTAGTCCATGCGCATGATAGACAACATCAAGGAGAATGTGAGCTCAGCAGCGCCGTGGTCCTGTGGTTGCGTGAGTAGCTGCAGAACGAGAGATCCTTGGTTCAAGTCTTGCCTCGACTGAAAATTTTACTTTCTTTCTTTTCTCAGATCTATGATCTGTCCGTTCGTTCACTGACGTCTCTGTTCACTGCAATAAGTTTAGTGTCTGTGTTTTGCGACCGCACCGCAAAACCGTGCGATTAGTAGACGAAAGGACGTGCCTCTCCAATGGAAACCGAAAACATTTGATCGCAAGGTCATAGGTCAACCGATTCCTCCACGGGAAAACACGTCTGATATATTCTATACGACACTGGTGATGGCATGTGCGTCACATGACAGGAATATGTTGTCGACCCACCTAACTTGTACACTTGGCGAATGGGTAAAAAGATTCTTTTACCTTGCCCGATATAGGTTTTCTTGTGGGTGTGATAATCACACTCAAAAAAGTTATGAAAACGTAAGAGTTTGTCACATAAACTGAAAATAAAAAATTAAACTTTTCACTCGAGGGAAGACTTGAACCTAGGACCTCTCGTTCCGTAGCTGCTCTCGCTAACCACGGGACCACGGCGCTCCTGGACTACGAGTGTCCTTGATGTTGGTAATCTTCGCATCGACTACTCAGTTTGTACATTTTGCTTATTTTTTTCACAGTTCCACACAACTTCTTCCTGTTTTGTCGATTGATCTGTGTTCAGCTTTTCAAGGCCTGTCCACTGTGCCAACTTATAACTAAATCTGAGGGGGGTGCGATGGGGAGGTTCCCTTGTGAGCAGCACTGCTGCGTGGAGGTTGCAGTCAGTGCGGGCCTGGACGTTGCGGTCGCTGCTAGTGTGTTCTTTATTCTTAGAGTTTTACTGCCCCTGTTCATACATATCGATGAAACAAATATCACACTAGACTAATTTTGGACAGCCCGATCGAACTGGCATGTAAAATTCTGCTTCAAAAACCATTTAGCTCCTAATGGGAAAGAAAGCTACACGTTCTTTCGGAAGACTGCGTCGCATGAAAGACCTAATGAGCAGTACTTTGTCTGAGCTGTCTCCAGCTACACGCAGCAAAAACAAAATTGCAAGTATCTGCCGAATCATCAGAGAACGTGAGCCTGACAAATCTTAGAAGAGACACCCTATATATAGTATAACTTCTTTGACTTCTCTCTGAGATGTCTCAGCGGAGACACGGCCACCTTTGATTGCTTCCGGACGCTTTCAGCCTATCCCCGCGTTGGCAGTTAAGTGTGCACGTTCGCGGACCCCTTTGGAAAACACTCAGTCCCAGAGGCGTGGAGCCACGTCAGATGCGACGGCCGTGGATCGATAGAATTAGTGAGAACGTTACATTTATTCAGAGCTGTTGAGCACAGAGAAGATTCTGTTATTATATCATGTGTGTGGTGCTTGTATCCCACAGCTTATTTTTCATTTCGGATGCTAAACTTACGATGTAGTGTGAAGGTGAACCGATATTCAGCCGTGTGCGACTACAAAGTGTTCGTGCTTTCACAGGTCTGTAGCTGGTTACAGGATCGTGTCCTTGACATTCAGCCCAAAGCATTACGCAATCCATTTCGTCACACACTGGTTCAAATGGCTCTGAGCACTATGGGACTCCACTGCTGAAGTCATTAGTCCCCTAGAACTTAGAACTAGTTAAACCTAACTAACCTAAGGACATCACAAACATCCATGCCCGAGGCAGGATTCGAACCTGCGACCGTAGCGGTCTTGCGGTTCCAGACTGCAGCGCCTTTAACCGCACGGCCACTTCGACCGGCCTCGTCACACTCTCCTTCAATTTAGTTCATTCTGTGTTTTTCTTGGAACTGTGCATACCTTTGTGTTTGCTAGAATTTTCGACTTCTATTCCACATTTATCTTGAATGCCAAATGGTGTGCATCCTTCATTTGTTTGGTTTGAAGTCAATACACAATGTAGTAATTCACTTGCGATTGTTTAGGCAATTTGGGTTTTCGGTGTAATTTGTTGATACTTTATTGAGAATTTGAAATTTTCTTTCATACATACAGGGTGTTACAAAAAGGTACGGCCAAACTTTCAGGAAACATTTCTCACACACAAAGAAAGAAAATATGTTATGTGGACATGTGTCCGGAAACGCTTACTTTCCATGTTAGACCTCATTTTATTACTTCTCTTCAAATCACATTGATCATGGAATGGAAACACACAGCAACAGAACGTACCAGCGCGACTTCAAACACTTTGTTACAGGAAATGTTCAAAATGTCCTCCGTTAGCGAGGATACATGCATCCACCCTCCGTCGCATGGAATCCCTTATGCGCTGATGCAGCCCTGGAGAATGGCGTATTGTATCACAGCCGTCCACAATACGAGCACGAAGAGTCTCTACATTTGGTACCGGGGTTGCGTAGACAAGAGCTTTCAAATGCCCCTATAAATGAAAGTCAAGAGGGTTGTGGTCAGCAGAGCGTGGAGGCCATGGAATTGGTCCGCCTCTACCAATCCATCGGTCACCGAATCTGTTGTTGAGAAGCGTACGAACACTTCGACTGAAATGTGCAGGAGCTCCATCGTGCATGAATCACATGTTGTGTCGTACTTGTAAAGGCACATGTTCTAGCAGCACAGGTAGAGTATCCCGTATGAAATCATGATAACGTGCTCCATTGAGCGTAGGTGGAAGAACATGGGGCCCAATCAAGACATCACCAACAATGCCTGCCCAAACGTTCACAGAAAATCTGTGTTGATGACGTGATTGCACAATTGCGTGTGGATTCTCGTCACCCCACACATGTTGATTGTGAACATTTACAATTTGATCACGTTGGAACGAAGCCTCATCCGTAAAGAGAACATTTGCACTGAAATGAGGATTGACACATTGTTGGATGAACCATTCGCAGAAGTGTACCCGTGGAGGCCAATCAGCTGCTGATAGTGCCTGCACACGCTGTACATGATACGGAAACAACTGGTTCTCCCGTAGCACTCTCCATATAGTGACGTGGTCAACGTTACCTTGTACAGCAGCAACTTCTCTGACGCTGACATTAGGGTTATCGTCAACTGCACGAAGAATTGCTTCGTCCATTGCAGGTGTCCTCGCCGTTCTAGGTCTTCCCCAGTCGCGAGTCATAGGCTGGAATGTTCCGTGCTCCCTAAGACGCCGATCAATTGCTTCGAATGTCTTCCTGTCGGGACACCTTCGTTCTGGAAATCTGTCTCGATACAAACGTACCGCGCCACGGCTATTGCCCCGTGCTAATCCACACATCAAATGGGAATCTGCCAACTGCGCTTTTGTTAACATTGCACTGACTGCAAAACCACGTTCGTGATGAACACTAACCTGTTGATGCTACGTACTCATATGCTTGATGCTAGTACTGTAGAGCAATGAGTCGCATGTCAACACAAGCACCGAAGTCAACATTACCTTCCTTCAATTGGGCCAACTGGCGGTGAATCGAGGAAGTACAGTACATACTGACGAAACTAAAATGAGCTCTAACATGGAAATTAAGCGTTTCCGGACACATGTCCACATAACATCTTTTCTTTATTTGTGTATGAGGAATGTTTCCTGAAAGTTTGCCCGTACCTTTTTGTAACACCCTGTATACCTGTAACCAGGCTGCAGGATAAGGTCCCTAGCATGAGTTGTTGCAGTGTCTACATGACCAACCGGCCTCTCCATTCAGGACAAAGAGAGTTCTTTTCAGCAAAAGACGCTGACAGGGCACAGTTTCAGAACTCCGCTGGAAGTACCCACGCGACAGGATAGCCAATAGGGAATCGTAAGAGAAGGGTCACGTGTTTGCTATCGACCATGATATGCGGACCACAGGACCGTGAAGTCTCTCTCTTGGTTTCCAGCTTTGAGACAGAACGGACGCTGTCTTGTTTTCTGGCTTTCAGACGGAGCACATGGCCTTGTGCCGGCTGCCTCCGCCCCTGCCACCTCCAACCGGCCACGTAGTGCAACGGGGACAGTTTTCTGAGTGGCAACCGGAATTCGAGAGTGTGACCGAACTACCTTTCCGACTGACTTGTTAACCAAGAATGATGTCTAGATTGACTCGAAGCACATGTGAAATGGGGCCTTTGCAGGGCTGACACTGTGAATGGAAAAGAAAGTTTACCAATTTGTTTAGACAATTTCCGGCTAAAAGAAGTCATAATTTAACATTGGTGGCCATTATACAGGAGATAACTGATGATTCGTCCGACATGAGGAATACAGTATCAGAAGAATTGTAAGCACAATTCATTGGTACACCACCCCTTAGAAATCTATTGCCGGAGAAATTCTTACATCTCTCTAATTCTTACACCTCATCTATAGTAATGACGCCCAAGAAGTCTGACTCTGGTGAGAAGACTTACTATTTTTATGTTGACATGTGACCAGTGAACAGGGCAACTACCCCCAAAGTATATCTGCTGCTTGTATTGACAGAACACTTGATAGGTTAGGAACTTGCAGGTATTCACTGCTCTAGATGTGAAATCAGGTTATCATCAGATTCCTGTCTTGCCACAAGATAGGCTGCAAACAGCATTATTGTACCTTCAGGACTGTGTAAATTTCTTAGGGTGCCTTTCCATTTGAGGAACATATCCATCAATTTCTAGCAGTTTGCAGATCTGTTAAAAGGGCTGGATCTAAACACGTTGTGGTCTGCCTAGGTGATATATTTGTTTTCTTGTGTACAATAGAGGAACATGCTGAATGGCTACAAAAACATATTGACAGACTGTAAGGGCATAGTTAAGTTTTAAGTTAGAAATAGTTCTTTTGCGGAGCCTGGGGTTCAGTACCTGGACCACATTATCAGTTCAGCTGGTGTGAAACCAGACCGCAATTATCACAGGCGGTTGACAATTCCTGTGAAGGAACTGCAGTCATTGCTCAGGTTGGCCAATTACCATTGTACGTTTTTCAGAGGTTATGCTTCTGTGGCTAACCCTTGACCAAGCTGTTAGAAAAAGGGGTACCTTTTGAATGGACTGCAGAATGTGAGTCAGCAATGCATCAGTTTAAGGATGTTTCAATGTATTCTCCTTTGAAATGTATCCAGTTTTTAAAAGACCATTCATTCTGTCTTGTGATGCTAGCGATTTTGTGTGTGTGTGTTTCTCAATATAATTACGATTTGGATAATCACAGTATATACCTAAGAGAGCGGGTTAGCGCAGTTACCCTTGAGTGCCTTTTCGACGAGGCGGTGAAATATTTGGGACTGCGGGGTTCGCGGCATTCCACAAACGTGACATGGCTCTTAGTATGCTACCTGCCCCGGAAGATGAAGAAAGTGTCACCCAAGCACTCAAGTAACTGCTCACCGGCATCCAACCGATATGATACAAATTTCAAATTTAAATTACTGTTCTACCACTTACCGAGACAGTCAGCTGGGTTTGATTAGTACATTTTATAGTCCCCCACCCTGCCTGCCTACTTCCAGTTCTACAAGTCTGCAGACAATGCATCCATATCTCCTGATCTTCAAGAGTAAATTCTTGCACCTTATTTACATATACAACAAACGGATCCATAACCTAACATTTATATGATCTTAGTACTTGTGGCGGGGCGGGTTTAGTATGCGGCGTACTTGTTTGATCACTGTCTCTCGTCGTACGGTGCACTACCGAAGTTCCACCTACCTCATTACGTCGTCTGATCACCAGCCCGTTTCTCTGCATATGTAGATACAGTCCAGACGATGTTAAAAGCAGCGTTGAAAAAAAAAAACACCGTCAATACTTACGTGTGCAAAGTCCGCGTAAACTCTGGAAGCAAGCTATCCTGTAATGCCTCATAACAAATTTCGGGTGGAGGGCAATTGCTTCATCTCTTTAGAAAATTGTCAAAATTCAGCAAATGAGTTCTTTTTTTTTAGGTTCAAAATAAACACTTGCCATCAGCCCGTATTTAATTAATGAATAATATCACTGTCCTCAGCTCACAGTTCAGACAACTCAGTAACACGCAAGGCAGCCAGAGATGCACTTAAGTCTGACCCGAATTATTACGCGATTTACAGTCATTGCTCTGCTAAAATATACGAGTTTCACATTCGGTCCTTTTCAGTGGATTGTTAATAAAGAAACTGCCCGCCAACTATTCCATAAAAGGGTATGAAACATGTCACGCGGAATTCTACAAAGGCCGAAAGTTCAACGCGTTTATCTATCCAACAGATCACTTCACGAAGCTCAGATTTTCACAATCTGTCCGTAAATGCAACTACTTTCACGGCAATACAACCCGGACGCGAGAAAACAGTAACTTCTTCATTTTATTCTTAATGTAGACGGATACGTCCAACGTGACCTGCACGTCCGATAGCTAGCCAGCGACTCCTGTTCAGTCTGCTTCTCTCCCAGTATAACTACTTAGCAGTGCGCGGGAACTGCTTAACTCTGATTGGTTGATCAAAATGACCAGCCAATCAGAACTATCCTTCGAGATCATTCTCGCGCCAAAACTGTCCTACGCTAATCACTATTCCCAGTTGCATTTACTTCATTTCAATGTGCAAATATTAATATAATGTATAACAAAACCAAACGAAAGGAAAACTAAACTTGAAATAACTTCAGAAAACTATTACTCTGTAAACAGCTATTCTGGCTGCCTCCTTACAAAAGCAAGTACACTTAGACATATGTCATCAGCAAAGTGGGTAAAACACAACTTTCCCACGACACAGTTACGTAATGGTGTTACATGAGATAATATTGAATTTTTTTGTATGTCCCACATACACACTCTCACTCATTCTCATTTACTCACACAACAACGCATTAAATAAAAACTGATCTTTTCTGAATTTTATATTATGAAAAATGCCAAATAGTTAACGTTTTGAATTATAAAACTCTAAACAAATTGACCTAACGTGCTGTGAGCTCCATTAATGATTCCACATGATACTAAAAGACAAACTGTTATGAATCCTAACTGACTTTAATCCTACAAGTGTCGGTTTGGGGTGTTTTAGGTAATTTTCTCTAACTCTGAAAGTATGCCAGCTAGAAAGCTAAGACTTTTATACAAACTTTTTTTTGATAACTAAGGTCAGTATATTGACTTTTAACTAAAATTAATAATATTTAATGTAGTTTATTTAGATTCTTAGGGGCTTGAATATTCTGTTGCTCGAATTGACACAGGCACCGCTTCCCACAGCTAGGCTAGCGACAGGTGCGAATGAGTCACGCTAAGATACACGCGGTTGTTTCTATAACCGCCAACGGCTCCAAAGCTATAAGCCGTACTGCAAATTAGTGCAATAAATGCTATTGCGTATTGACTCGCGACGTTGCAAACTATAAGTTATTTACTGCAGAATTTGTTTAGTGAGGAGTGGTGACACCTACCAAACTTTCAAAATGATGACAACAGCATGCAAATATAAATTTCCTCCACCATGTGCTATAAGCTGGTGAAGGTAGAAACCACATATTTCAATAAACGTACGCAGTAAACGTACATGTAAATCCAAATTGAGAGTACCTTCTTATTGTTTACAGTTATAGCACCCTGACAAACCTGTAGAAGACTCCCAGAAACCTGCAGACCCCAGGCTAGGAACTGCTTCCCTAGACGAAGTTGAGTTTCTATTTCTCTTACCAGTGTATCATCTGTGCTCAAAAACAAGTTCAAAGACGTAACCTTGTCATCATTTTAGCAGTTGAAAATAGGGAATGTTAACTGCCGCAAATAATAGCTACATCCTACATCTGTGACAGTGCTGTCAACGTTCACAGTAAAAGATCCGACTTTTTTCAAGTGTTTGTGAGATATACTTCTTGCGTAACACTCGTAATTGAGGAATAAGGCGATCTCGCGGTATGCACACAGCTGGCCACTGCCCGCCAGCTGACAGCGTGCCTGCAGGGCTGCCAACACTCTGCAGAGGCGGATGTGGCGGCGCTCGGTGTCAACAGGTACTACGTGGGAGTCGGCGGCGCCGCCGTTGTCGTCTGGAACCTGATGCCACTGCTACTGGAGAGTGACAGGTAACGGCCGCGTGACCTGCCTGCAGCCCCGTGAAAGACCAATGGCAATGCCTGTGTCTTTAGTTTAGTCAATAGGCCTAACATCAAAGAACACGGTCTAATATTTCCAACATCTTTGTCTTGCAAGTGGTCCAGAACAGAACACAAATACTGTCTTCAATAGACTGGGGTGAGACTTCACAGATTGACAGGGAAGCTATATATTGATAAGCTGGTGGATAATACTGGTTAAAATCTCAGTTGCTTAGCAGATTATACAGCTATTCGCAATAAAAAAAATGAAGCACACAGGAAAAGAGGACGGAACAAGACGAAACTTCACAAGAGTTGAGAGAGGGTTTGTGGCGTTATTTCAGTTATTACAACATCGAAACAAATTTACAAAGAACTTGGCATTATGAGCCCACTTATCAGTACAATGTTGCACACCTTCTGACTTAGACACAAGCAGTCATTCCGTTGGGATGGCTGTCACAAAGCTGTTGTATCCCCTTCTGAAGCAAGATGGCCCACAATTGTTGTAAATGGTCTCTGATAACCTGGATACTGGCAATGGGACACAGTTGATGTACGACTAGCCACACACATGCCCTACTGGGGACAGATCTGGGGATCTTGTTAGTAATGGGAGCACCTAAATATCATCCAGACATTTCATACAGACATGTGCCATGGGTGTTACAAGCATTGTCCTCCTGAGAAATGACACCACAATACAGTTGCATTAGAGGTAAGACATGACGTCGAAGGATATCCGTGATGTACTGTTGTGCTATAAGAATTCTCTTAGTCACTACCAGCCGTGACCTGAAATCACACCCAATGTTTCCTCACACCATGATGCCATGAGTAACACCCCTGTGCCTCTCCAAAACACTGTAATGGCAACACTTTTTCCCAGGTGCCTGTCATACTGGCCGACAATGGTCATCTGGGGTAGTGCAAAACCGCGATCCATCACTGAACACAATGTGATGTCATTCATCAGCAGCCTATGCTTCCGAGTCATAGCACTACACCAATGCAGCCATCTGTGTTGTGGTATGAACAGTAGCCTATGCACTGGACAGTAATTCCATGGTCTGGTTGTTGTTAGTCTATAATCAATAATACACAATGACACCCAGTGATGCACTGATTCCATTGCTTGTTCTCAGATGGGAGCCGCAGACGAAAAATGGCTATGATGTACTTGTTGCACAATATGATGATGCCCTTTGTGGTGGTCAGACATGTGCGGCCAGAACCTTGACAATGAGTATGTGTGCCCTCAGGTACCAACACAGTGCAACATCAGGCGAACGATTCGACCAACTGACCAAATGGAAACCCAGAATGAGATCCCATTCAATTTCTGTCAGATACAGAAAACGTGTCACACAAGTACATAATATCTCCGTGTCCTTTACAGTGAACACTCAACATCTGATGCTGTTGAAGCCCCTTACATGTCCCACCAGGCCTGGTAGCAGCCCAAAAACGTGCAACACTAATGCACTCTGGTGTCTGTCTACCTGTCACAGAGAAAGGCAACTAATCATTTACAAATCCTCCGGTGGTGTGCATGTGCAGGAAGTGACATTGACTGTGTCTTTTGATTGCTTCACTTTTTTGTCAGGCAGTGTACTAACAAAAATACTACAAAGCTATCCAGTCAAGTATATACAGTTTGAATGGAACCACTTTCCACTTTGGGCTATTTTATTCATGCTTTTGGCCAATTTTAATAATTAGATTACTTCCTAGTATACAGGGTGTCCCAGCTATCTTGTCCACTCAAAATATCTCTGGAACAATAACAGCTATTGGAAAACGACTTTCTTCGGTATCAATGTATGACTGGGGTCCATGAATGTACATATTTGGAAACATTCTAAAACCAAAGCATATGTGTTTTTTAACACAAACTTATGTTTTTTTAAATGGACCTCCTATATTTTTTCTTCAGCAATCCATAGCATGACAAAGCACATACACAATGGCGTTGATTGCATCGCAATATTCCCATTACATCCCGAGATATTGAGACGCGAAGTTGACGCTTGAAACACCCGACATGCGCTGCTAGAGCACGTCCTGAAGCTCAGGCGTGAACCCCATGCTGCTTATAATCGCGATGTGATTGACATGTGTAATCACACTTCCATACTTATCAAGAGGTCCTAAACGAATAATACGGTCTGCTGCCATCCTGCATTAACGTCGTACATTCCAGCAGGTATTTATCCCATAGGCTAGGGGTGATGCGGTTCTGTAACATATCTGTGTACCGCAACTGTAGTCACAAAGTTAACTTCGCTTATCGTTAATCCGTTACTAAAAAGGTAATGCTGTTCAACGTTAAAACGTCTAGCGCAGTTAATCATTCACTCGTAATAGTAAAATTCATGTTGATGGTTGTAGTGAAACGAGCAAGTGGACTAAAAGTTTTACCGTTGTTTCGGACCTCTTGATAAGTATGGAGGTGTGATTACACATGTCAATCACATCGCGATTACGGTCAGCATGGGGTTCACGCCTGAGCTTCAGGACGTGCGCTAGCAGCGCATGTCGGGTGTTTCAAGCGTCAACTTCGCGTCTCAATATCTCGGGATGTAATTGGAATATTGCGATGCAATCAACGCCATTGTGTATGTGCTTTGTCATGCTATGGATTGCTGAAGAAAAAATATAGGAGGTCCATTTAAAAAAACAAAAGTTTGTGTTAAAAAACACATATGCTTTCGTTTTAGAATGTTTCCAAATATGTACATTCATGGGCCCCTGCCATACATTGATACCGGTGAAAGTCGTTTTCCAATAGCTGTTATTGTTCCAGAGATATTTTGAGTGGACAAGATAGCTGGGACACCCTGTACAATACACTCATGTTATGTAATTGCAGCTCTATAGATAAAATGCCACCAGAGAATACAATATTTCCGAACAGCGTAAATATGTGTGCCCACACCGCCTCATTTTTTCCATGTGCAGATCATGTATTGCCTTCCCTAGCACTCTTCTTTCCCCCACGTAGGCATGCATTCATTCTCTCTCTCTCTCTCTCTCTACCTCTCTCTCTCTCTCTCTCTCTCTCTCTTTTTTCCTTCCCCTCCCTTCCCCCCTTTCCAATTTTCTACACTTCTATATCTCTTTTATGGTCTACCCTTTGTACTCACTTCATCTTGTTGTGCATCCACCAAGACATCTGACGAAACACCTTCCTTTTTTTTCGTTACACCCTCCTTGCATCTTTCGCTTCTGTCCCCCACGACCTCCAGCTCAGGCAAATGCTTTCATTAACGAAAATCATTAATCGGCCTCACAATGGCCACGGAATTGAATGTTTCGGTGTTTTGCGCATTTGTGTGGTTGTTGTGCATGTAACGTGTGTACTTTTACTAAGAAAAGACAAGGAGCTAGAAAGCTAGTGTGAATATTGTTTCCTGTTATGTGTTTCTCTGCTCCACACATCAGTCTGCTATAGGCGAGTAGCTGCCTTTTCCTTGTGGCAATCATTAAAACGAAGGCGGTTTTCGTTGCGACGGGATCTTCTCATAAAATTTCAGTCACCAGTTTTCTCCTCCGATTGCGAAAACATTCTGTTGGCACCTACCTACACAGGGAGAAATGATCATCACGATAAAATAAGAGAAATCAGGGCTCGCCCAGAAAAATTTAAGTGCTCGTTTTTCCCGCGCGCCGTTCGAGAGAGAAACGGCTTGAAGGTGGTTCATTAAACCCTCTGCCAGACACTTAATTGTGAATAATAGAGTAATCACGTAGATGTAGATGTTAAGTACTTTACCCACATACAGGGTGACAATTATTGAACTACATGAAATAAAATCGTCATATGGAATCGCGCGACCGCTACGGTCGCAGGTTCGAATCCTGCCTCGGGCATGGATGTGTGTGATGTCCTTAGGTTTAATTAGTTCTAAGTTCTAGGGGACTGATGACCTAAGATGTTAAGTCCCATAGTGCTCAGAGCCATTTTGAAAATCGTCATAGCTTTTGAACAGTTTGCGTTAGGACGTTCAAACTGTACTGTTGGCCGCGTGGCATGAAGGTTTCAGAAGATGATTTCATCCCCATTATCCAAAGTGACCCTGATTTGGACAAGATGTGGTTTGTGCAAGACGGAGCTCGACTCCATCGAAGTAGGAGAGTGTTTGATGTTAGAAGGAGAACTTTGGGGACTGCATTCTGGCTCTGGGGAAGCCAGAGCCAACTGGCAAGGGCCCCGATTGGCCACTATATTCTCCGGATATGAACACAAGCTGCTCCTTTTTGTGTGGCTATATTAAAGACAAGGTGTACAGCAATAACCACAAAATCATTGCTGAGCTGAAAACAGCCATTCTGGAGGTCATCGACAGCATCGATATTCTGATACATCAACGGGTCATGTAGAATTTCGCTATTCGTCTGCGCCACATCATCGCCAATCATGGCGGGCATATCGAACATGTCATATCCTAAATCTGAATATCTTTTGTGACGCGTAAGTGTTGAATGAAGTGTGTGCATGCCCTAGTTTTGTAAATAATTTACGTTTTTTTTGTATAGTTCAATAATTGTCACCCTGTAGTAAGCGAATTAGCAGTGTTCAGCAGTCTGTTGTTCTATCATGTGAGTCTGGTTGCCTGTACTGAAGTAGTTTTCACATTGCGGCCCATGTACAGAGAGGTCACTTATGGATAAATGAACAAAATAATGTGCAGCCTGAACAATATACTAAGGCTGAATACCATGTGAAAAGGAAGTAAATGCAAAATGGTGTAAAAACTGACAGTTGACTAAATGCTGAACGTCCCACATAGAACCAACATTCACTATGCCTTAACCATCAGACCATCTAGCAGTTACACAGATCCAATTCCGACAAGGGGAAATAGCAAGCTTACATATAATACAGTAAACAGCAGTTCATCTAGCACAGGGAATGTTAAAGAAATGTTTGTAAAAATCGTATTTGAGCAGTGTTTGGTTGAGAGTTTGGGATTCGAATCGTGTTGCAATACGTTAGGAGGGAAAATGTAGAAAATAAATGTAGCTGAAAAATGATACTCCCTGGCAGATTAGCACCGCGTGCCACACTGTGATTCGAAATTGGAACCTCCCCTTTTCTGGAGTGCCCTACTGGTATGGCGGGCTGTGAGTCATACCTGGATGGCTTAGAAGACTGGCTGTGAATGACAAAATTCTGGATTTATGTCGTGGTCCGACAGATGATTTTAATCTACCAGGAGTTTTCGAAATAGCACACATGGTGCTGCAGGGGGAAAGATTGCTTTTGGCGTCTGATGTGTCGACTTACTGGCTCTGGAAGTGGCCCACTTGCTTAACAGCTGCCTAGTGTAAGGAAAGAGAGTTTTTTTTAAAGCAAATGCTTTTCTTTTTTTATGTGCATACACACACACACACACACACACACACACACACACACACACACACACACACACACACACACGATTCCACATTTCATACATACTGTATTATTCTTTGCAAACAGATCAAAACTTCATTTGTGATTCAGATTATTATCCCAATGGACAAGAAATTAATATCAGTTGTTGCTCTTGGTGTGTCTGACTATTAAGTAAAATTCTTTCTTGAGAATGTGCACGCTCATTTGCCAGCCCCAAATTTTCTAGGAACATGTGATTACAGGGAAACCAAGAAAAGCCAAAACTACGGAAATTATTGTACTGTTCCTGGCTCTTTGATAAATTCACCTTTTGATGAGTGAATTACACTAGTTTTAGAATTGTCTGAATCTTTATATCAAATGTGCGCAAATTGCTTTAGTATCAATGGTACAAACTCATTAACTAAATTAAATTGATGTGAATTTTTCAGATCACTGCCAACAATAGCATGGTATCCTTATGATGAGACAGAAACTCCTTTCTTTGAGCTCACATATGTATTACAAGGGATAAGTACATTTTACTGTTGTATTACTAACGTTGGCCTCAATGTGTTTCTTGTGTCACTGATAATATATGTATCAGATGAGCTAAAAAATTTGAATGATAGTATTTCCAGTATCAACTATTCTACAATCCACAACTGTAACTGCAGTTATGACGAGCAACATGGATTATTATATCGTTCCTCTAAGATTGTCGCTGATGACGGTGAAAGAGATAGTGATACATATAAGAGACATTCAAAAAACCTGAGACAAAGAACCCAATTCTGTTGTGTTGTAAAAGCACGACAGTATCTCTGGATGTGTCTACAGTATCACCAGGAGTTAATAAAGTGAGTGAAAATATTAAAAATTCAATTTGAGGGCATGTACGAGTGGTAACCACAAAGTTTTACTTATCGCCTTAGAAACGTCAAGTTGGGTCCTTGAATGTTGGTGACGGTGCCAGTCCTTCTCCGCATCTTTGCCCTCAAAACGACAGATTTCACCCTATAACAGATGACTTGGTGCTGACCACGGTTGTGGAACTTCAGGAAATGTTTCACCTCAAAAATCAACTCCCCATTATTCTCGAAACACCTGCCACGAAAAGGTCTCCTCATAGAAAGAAAGAGGAGTCACTGGATATCATGACAGAAAAATAAATGGAGAGTTAAGAAAAATTTAGCCGCACAAAGAAGCAGCACACGTGTTTGTGTCCTGTGCAGCATGAACAGAGGCATCGTCGTTGACCGACAACAGCCACTTGGTAAGCTTTCTGTGGCCCTTTGTCTGGAAAGCCTCCCGTAACCAGTGGCGGTACGTGGTATTGTTGGAGTGATGCACAACTTCCAGTAATTTTACGCTTCATATATCCTTTTTGGGTATATTATTTTTGGTTTATAAAACCTAATATAGACACTATGTGATCAAAAGTATCCAGACATCTGTCTGAAAATGACTTACAAGTTCGTGGTACCCTCCATTGGTAATGCTGGAATTCAGTATGGTGTTGGCCCACCCTTAGCCTTATAACAGCTTCCACTCTCGCAGGCATACGTACAGTCAGCTGCTGGAAGGTTTCCTGGAGAATGGCAGCCCATTTTCCAAGGAGTGCTGCACTGAGGAGAGGTGTCGATGTCGGTCGGTGAGGTCTGGCTCGAAGTCGGCGTTGAAAAACATCCCAAAGGTGTTTTATAGAATTCCATTCAGGACTCTGTGCAGGCCAGTTCATTACAGGGATGTTATTGTCGTGTAACCACTCTGCCATAGGCCGTGCATTATGAACAGGTGCTCGATCGTATTGAAAGATGAAATCGCCATCCCTGAATTGGTCTTCAGCACAACAGTGGAAGCAAGAAGGTGCTTAAAACATCAATGTAGGCCTGTGCTGTGATAGTGCCACGTAAAACAACAAGGGATGCAAGTCCCCTCCATGGAAAACACGACCACACGATAACACCATCGCCTCCGAATTTTACTGTTGGCACTACACACACTGGCAGATGACGTTCACCAGGCATCCGCCATACCCACACCCTGCCATCGGATCGCAACATTGTGTACCGTGATTTGTCACTCCACACAACGCTTTTTCACTGTTCAATCGTCCAATGTTCACGCTCCTTACACCAAGCGAGGCGTCGTTTGGCATTTACCGGCGTGCTGTGTGGCATATGAGCAGCCGCTCGACCGCGAAAGTCAAGTTTTCTCAACTCTCACCTGACTGTCATCGTACTTGCAGTGGATCCTGATGCAGTTTGGAATACCTGTCTGATGGTCTGGATAGATGTGTGTCTATTACACATTACGACCCTCTTCAACTGTCGGCGGTCTCTGTCAGTCGACAGTCGAATCAGCCTGTACGCTTTTTTGCTGTACATCTCCCTTCTCGTTTCCACTTCACTTTCACATAGGAAACAGTGGACCTAGGGGTGTTTAGGAGTGTGGAAATCTCACCTACAGACATATGACACAAGTGGCATCCAATCATCTGAGCACGATGTTTCTGGGGCTGTTCGGATACTTTTGATCACATGGTGTACCATGAAATATGTTACAGTTAACTACCTTTGGCCGTCCAACGCGCTCCTGTATAGTAACGGACCACAAAACGCTACCGGGTTCGAAGAAAACTCACAAGGGAAAACTCCCCATTGCACCCCCTTCAGATATAGTGGTAAGAGGGCCCAGTGAATATCTCGTGAATAACTGAACACAAATCAAGCGCCGCGCGGGATAGCCACGCGGTCAAGGCGTCTTGTCACGGACCGCACCGCTCCCCCCGTCGGAGGTTCGAGTCATCCCTCGGGGATGGGTGTGTGTGTGTGTATCCATAGCATAAGTTAGTTTAAGTTACATTAAGTAGTGTGTAAGCTTAGGGACCGATGATCTAAGGAGTTTGGTCCCATAAGATCTTATCACAAATTTACATTTACAGATCAAGCATGACAATAGGAACGAGGAGTACTGAACTGGGGAAAAAAAAGCAGTATAGAAACATTGAACGGTCCAAGCTAAAGAAGTGCAAGACTAAGCAACGAAGTCAAGCGACGGCGCAGTGGCTGAGTGGTTCAAAAAGGTTCAAATGGCTCTGAGCACTATGAGACTTAACTTCTGAGGTCATCAGTTCACTAGAACGTAGAACTACTTAAACCTCACTAACCTAAGGACATCACACACATCCATGCCAGAGGCAGGATTCGAACCTGCGACCGTAGCGGTCGCGCGGTTCCAGACTGTAGCGCCTAGAACCGCTCGGCCACCCCGGCCGGCGGTTGAGTGGTCACGGGGGTGAACTGCTAACCAGACGAGTCGTGTTCAAAGCCTCCTCGGGCGCCCACCCCCCTTTTTTTCCGCTGTATTCAAATCTGAGTCTGTCTCGTGGTGTAACGTCTGTTTGCAACAGCGAGGTGTAAGGGAAGGACTTATAATGGCAGTTGATACTGCACAACTACTCTATTAGCTGCCGAAATGAAGTGGTTTCGATTGGGAACTGAAAACGTTTGATGACGAGGTAACAAGTCAACCGAATCCTCCACCGGAAAACATGTTAGGTGTGTCATGGCATTAGTGACATTACTTGTGTCATGCGATAGGAATCTCTTACCGACGCACCTAATTTGTATGCCTGGTAAGTGAGTCAGATGTGCTTCCTTGCACAATTTAGGTGTTCGTATGAATGTGGATGTGATCCGTACCAAGGAAACAATGACAACATAATAGTTTGTCACATAAGCTGCAACAAATTAACTCACGAGTTTAAAAATAGCACAGTTTCTCTGTGCTCTGTCAAAACATATGCTTTTAACGTTTTTGAAGTTGCGTACCACCTGCTCTCACTATTCATCACATTTACTTATGATGGTAATGTATTCTTACCACATGACTTATATTCTATAACCAATGTATACCATGCCAACTGCCAAGACCACAAAAAGAGAACCAAAAATGTCACGAAGGGATTTAGGACCCGACTCACCCGATTAGCAGTCCTACAACATGACCACTTAACCACGTCGCCAGAGGTGTAATATTCTAGTCAATGATGCACTTGTTGCCGGCCGGGGTGGCCGAGTGGTTCTAGGTTCTACAGTCTGGAACCGCGCGACCGCTACAGTCGCAGGTTCGAATCCTGCCTCGGGCATGTATGTGTGTGATGTCCTTAGGTTGGTTAGGTTTAAGTAGTTCTAAGTTCTAGGGGACTGATGGCCTCAGAAGTTAAGTCCCATAGTGCTCCGAGACATTTGAACCTTTTTTTTTATGCACTTCTTAAGCTTGGACCGTTCACTGTTCCTATTTTGTTTCTTTCTCACAGTTCTTCCAGTTTTCATGCTGGATCTGTGTTCAGTTTTGACTTGCTGTCCATTGGGCCGTCTTACCATTAAATCTGAGGTGTATGAGAGTGCTGGGCACAACACACTGTAGCTTGAATGGTTAGCTCGAGCCCCCACGTGGTATGTCTTCAATATACTCACTAAACACTTAAAATGCAGTCTGAGGGGCTTTTACGTAAGGCCGGCCATTAATAAGTGATGTTACAACAGTTCGCTATAGAATTCATATGTCACGATCATGACACTTGACAGTCTTTTTAACATTTTTATGCAGCGACAGCAACTGATATTGTTTATATAAGAATATACAGCCTACAGTTGCAGGTTAACTTTTCGTTTACCTAGGTTTCAACGTTATTAATAACGTCTTCTTCAGAACATAAATTATTATTTAAATGTTTGCCTAAAACAGGCCATGTCCTAAGTCAACTTCATAAAACTTGATGCATAACCATAAGGTTTTGTCACTTCTATTAAACCAACTGTAGAAATTCACAAGATTGTGTGTCCGTTTGGTTCCTCGCCGCCTAACAGAAAACCACAAAGAGCAACGAAGGACCATCTGTGTATAATTGTTTGCGCGTTACGAGGCTGATTGTGATAATTTTTTGTCGAACTTTGTCTTAGGCGATTAAACATGGGCTCATCACTTCGAACCGGAAACGAAACGGGAGTAGATGGAATGGCGCACAACCACCTTTCACCCGTAGAAAAAGTTCAAAGCTGCACCCTTAGTCAGTGTACTCACGGCGACGGTCTTCTGGGACGCTGAAGGGATTGTTCTGTTTGATGTCCTCCTACATAGTGCAACGATCAACTCTGAAGTTGAGGAACCGACTTCAGCGTGTTCGTCGCCCAATATGGAAACGAACTTCTCCTTTTCCGTGACAACGCAAGGCCTCACGCAAATCTGCGCACCCGAGAGAAGATCACAAGACTTCATTAGACTGTTACCCTTAATCCACCCTACAGCCCGGATCTCGCACCTTCGGACTTCCATCTGTATGGTCCAATGAAGGATGCACTGCACGGGAAGCAGTACATGGATGATGGGGAGGTTACTGGTGCGGCAAGACGTTGGCTCCGACGTCAACCAGTAGAGTGGCGCCATGCGGGCGTACAGGTCCTCCCAGTACGGTGGCGAAAGGCCGTCGTATTGAAAGGAGATTATGTTGAAAAATAGGGTTTTGCAGCCAAAAGAGTGGGGAATAACATGGCGCACTGGAGTCCTGAATAAAACCAACTTGTTTTCAGAAAATATGTGTTGCATTAGCATGAAACTTTTCACTCTGCAGTGGAGTGTGCGCTGATATGAAACTTTCTGACAGATTAAAACAGTGTGCCGAACCGAGACTCGAACTATGCACTTTTGCCTTTCGAGGGCAAGTGCTCTACCATGTGAGATACCCAAGCTCGACTCAGGACCTCTCCTCATAGCTGTAGTTCTGCCAGTATCTCGTCTCCTACCTTCCAATCTTCACAGAAGCTCTCCTGACAGAAGCTCTCCTGCAGGAGAGTGAAGCTTGAAAGGTAGGAGACGAGATACTGGCAGAACTACAGCTTTGAGGAGAGGTCCTGAGTCGAGCTTGGGTAGCTCAGATGGTGGAGCACTTGCCCTCGAAAGGCAAAAGTCCCGAGTTCGAGACTCGGTGCGGCACACGGTTTTAATCTGCCAGGAAGTTTCATACGTTGCATTACTTACTGAAAACCCCTCGTAGGGTATGGAGTGGGAGTGAAAACGAACACCGTAAATAATTTACGTGCTACTGACTTCTCCCAGCTTTCTGATGAAGATAAGCTTGCTGTAAAGCGACTAGGACGAACATCACCAGTTTTAAATATTGTACAATATATTAGTACTGGGCATCGACGGTTTATGAGAGTATTAAAAATATACATTTACAATAACAGTGATTGGTTATGTGGCTGTGAAGTTAAAAATGTATAATTCTGCCTCCCATGCCTGTTGTTTGACGCGGAACTCTCATGGACAAAAGTGGGAACTATGGACGTAAAGCATCTGAGTACCAAAGTGAATAACTATGAATCTTAAGCTGTTCACGCACAAAATTGTTTAAGACAAGCACTTTTTGGAATTGTCAACGTAGCTGAAGAATTGGATACAGTGTGTATAGAAGAAAAATTGCGGCCAGTAACGAAGAACTTAGACATAAGAGTTAATGTGTTAAATACATTCCTGGAAATGGAAAAAAGAACACATTGACACCGGTGTGTCAGACCCACCATACTTGCTCCGAACACTGCGAGAGGGCTGTACAAGCAATGATCACACGCACGGCACAGCGGACACACCAGGAACCGCGGTGTTGGCCGTCGAATGGCGATAGCTGCGCAGCATTTGTGCGCCGCCGCCGTCAGTGTCAGCCAGTTTGCCGTGGCATACGGAGCTCCATCGCAGTCTTTAACACTGGTAGCATGCCGCGACAGCGTGGACGTGAACCGTATGTGCAGTTGACGGACTTTGAGTAAGGGCGTATAGTGGGCATGCGGGAGGCCGGGTGGACGTACCGCCGAATTGCTCAACACGTGGGGCGTGAGGTCTCCACAGTACATCGATGTTGTCGCCAGTGGTCGGCGGAAGGTGCACGTGCCCGTCGACCTGGGACCGGACTGCAGCGACGCACGGATGCACGCCAAGACCGTAGGATCCTACGCAGTGCCGTAGGGGACCGCACCTCCACTTCCCAGCAAATTAGGGACACTGTTGCTCCTGGGGTATCGGCGAGGACCATTCGCAACCGTCTCCATGAAGCTGGGCTACGGTCCCGCACACCGTTAGGCCGTCTTCCGCTCACGCCCCAACATCGTGCAGCCCGCCTCCAGTGGTGTCGCGACAGGCGTGAATGGAGGGACGAATGGAGACGTGTCGTCTTCAGCGATGAGAGTCGCTTCTGCCTTGGTGCCAATGATGGTCGTATGCGTGTTTGGCGCCGTGCAGGTGAGCGCCACAATCAGGACTGCACACGACCGAGGAACACAGGGCCAACACCCGGCATCATGGTGTGGGGAGCGATCTCCTACACTGGCCGTACACCACTGGTGATCGTCGAGGGGACACTGAATAGTGCACGGTACATCCAAACCGTCATCGAACCCATCGTTCTACCATTCCTAGACCGGCAAGGGAACTTGCTGTTCCAACAGGACAATGCACGTCCGCATGTATCCCGTGCCACCCAACGTGCTCTAGAAGGTGTAAGTCAACTACCCTGGCCAGCAAGATCTCCGGATCTGTCCCCCATTGAGCATGTTTGGGACTGGATGAAGCGTCGTCTCACGCGGTCTGCACGTCCAGCACGAACGCTGGTCCAACTGAGGCGCCAGGTGGAAATGGCATGGCAAGCCGTTCCACAGGACTACATCCAGCATCTCTACGATCGTCTCCATGGGAGAATAGCAGCCTGCATTGCTGCGAAAGGTGGATATACACTGTACTAGTGCCGACATTGTGCATGCTCTGTTGCCTGTGTCTATGTGCCTGTGGTTCTGTCAGTGTGATCATGTGATGTATCTGACCCCAGGAATGTGTCAATAAAGTTTCCCCTTCCTGGGACAATGAATTCACGGTGTTCTTATTTCAATTTCCAGGAGTGTATTTTAATTAATTGTTCATTTGTGTGATTTCTTTGAATTAGTATTATGAGATCATGATGAAACTGAATCACCATCAAACCCTAAAGTTTTAAATGTCTGGCTAATTTTAGAACAGAGTTGAATGCAGCACTAAGAGATTATTTGGATAAAGCAACTGTTTCCAAAGGGACATCCAAAGCTTCTCAAAACGAACTTAGCTTGCAAGTAAACGAAATTAACTTGCAGGTATGCCAAGAAGAAATTTCAGAGCAGGTAAGGGAATCAGAATCGTTAGCCGTTATAGAACATGAAATTACTGATAAATTAAATGTTTTTCAGACGGCTGTTGTATATCGTTACGCATTAAAAGATAAACCAGTAGAAAGGTTCTGGAGTTCCATGTCTCTTAAAAACACGATGTGCAGATGTTAGCTGCCAGTTTACTAGAAGAATTAGACAAGAAAAAAGTAAATGAGACTCCACAAAAATTAATTGCACGGATCCATGACGAGACATCCGTTATGGCTGGTTCCTCTGGTGGAGTACAAGCTATTGCGAAAAAATTCTGTCCTAACGAAGAACATCAAATAAATCTCATAATGGGGAAGACGCTGCAATGCGGCAATATTTTTCCGAATTTGCAGAGGATCTGTGCATACTTCTCAAACACCTGACAGCAGATTGCAATCTTTTATGAGGTGATGACAAAGCGTTTGCCTCGATCTAGTCCTATTAGGTGGAATTTTCAGTCTCGATCCATGAAGACAGATCATGACTGTAAGAAAGACATTATTGAGTGTATGAATCAAATATTGGAAGGTGGTTCTGTAATGTGTGAAACTACAGTTTGTCAGGCTTTTACTCACAAAAAGTTGTTTCCAGTTGTAGCTTTAATTATTGGTTTGAATCCTTCGGTGAAGCTAGTCTAAGCTACCTTCGGTCAGCTGCAGCATGAAGAGACTAATGTGTGCTCTGCCCAAAAGGCGACTCCAGAATTTTAAGTAAAGATTATCAAGATCTGATTCTATTGATTTCTCAATGAGAAAATGGAAGATGGACAAGACTGAATAAGCAAAAGAGGTGAGTTGTGTGATAATTTCTGAGGCTAAAGATCGTTTCATTTTCTCTGGTCATCTTGAAGCTTAATCACTGTTTCTTACAGAAGGGTTCCCCATGTACTCTTCTAAGTTCCTTAAAGCTGTCTTAAAAGAAGTGTGTTCAGTGCATTCTTTTTGAATGAGCATAAACTACCTCATGAACTATCTTCTATGTACTTCGCATAAGAATTTAGATCACTGTCTAGTGCTATTAGTCTAGCGGCGATAATAATAACCAACAACCTAGGGAAGACGTCTACTGAGTGGTCTAAACAGATGAAGCTAATTCTTACAATTCTCATGACTTCAGTCGAAGCAGAAAAGTGTTTTTCAACTTTGAAAACAACAAAATCATTCTTATGTAAGTATGAGCCAGGAAGGATTCTCGATCTGCACGGTGCTTTCCACTGAAAGAGAGCTCATGATGGAGATCACAGAATTCACTCAGTGGGTGAATGACAAGTTTGCATCAATAAAACGTAGGAGAGAATATTTTCAGTACGAGTGAGGTAAGAACAAGTTTTCTTATAACATATAATTTGTCACTTTTAAACTACCAGGAATAGAGCTCATTACGTAACGATAATAGTTTTCCTAAATAATCAATAAATCGTAACATGCTCTTTGCCACAGACGTTAATTTTCCGTTATAGATATGAAGGGCTTATTTTCAATAGTGGCACAAGTCCACTTTTGTTCATTCTGAGACAGAGTCCTAAAGTTAAATGAGCGCTGAAAAATCTGCAGTTGAGATACCAGAAATATTCAAGCATATGGCTTCTTGCTAGGGATGAACCTTTCGTTCTGTTTGTTTGGACCATTAATGACAGAAGCATTATAGACAGAAAAGTGGAGGAAATGGACTTGTACCACTACTGAAATAAGCCCTTCATATATCACTAGCTTTTCGCGGGATCGTAAAATGGATCTAAAAAATTGAATTTTGTGACCTTCATAAACCATGAATTCTAGGGGTGCTTACATTATATCGAATGTTTGAAAGCCAAGCGCCGACATAAAGAATTTTTCTCCCTAGTTAGTGAGTCATATAAAAACACAACATTTAAATTCCGGTGCAACACCCAACTTCAGGTACCACCGACCGCCACTGAATTCCACCAGGAGATTTCGGTAGTAGGTGCCTGTAGTGGTCTGCCCTTCGTGAGTATAATATGTCAGCGCCACACCCGGTATTCTCAAATACCTTTGTTACGTTCAAAATGTCATGCAAGGTTTTAAAAATGATCAGTGACTAATTTTCACTTTTTCCCTATTGTCTCGCTTGTCATATGCTGGTCTTAGAGCACCAACGTCTCTGTATATCTTGCAATTCCCGGTTCTTCACAAGTGATGATGAACCACTTCTTTCTCTGTCATTCAGACTTCCTTGAGCGCACTGGAAGCAGCTGCGGCGCCCAACCACTATGCTGTGTGTTGATGCATTGTTGCTGTATACTTCCACCAGTTCAGCGTAGATTATTGCAGCATGGTTCCCCTTCAAACGCAGAAAATAATTACTGCCCGATGCTCTCCATTCTGTCAACGGGCTCCGCCGTTTTGTTCTGGCTCCTGCAGCGGCATGGTACGGTAGATTCCTGTGGCGCGACGATTTCATTGTGTGCCACGACTACACACATAACTACTGCGAAGAAAGAAAAATTAATAACACAAATTTATTGAATTTATTGTACTAAGGTGATAGTTAAAACTTTATGGCTACCTGTAGTGGAGAAGGCTAGCACAAACTTTCCTTTGTACAATCATATCTAAGAAAATTATGGAATTTCATTTCTACCAAAATATTCATTTCTTTCTTAGGACTGTGAAGAAACTGGAAACAACGATGACTGGAGTTGTATTCATAGAATTTGTTGCCGGGATTATTGTCACGTGCCTGACACTATTTCATGCAGCTGTCGTAAGTAAAAGTATGCAAGTACGAATTCCAGCCCGATTACACTGAGGTGGCGAAAGTCATCGGATAGCGATATGCACATATACAGATGGCGGTAGCATCGAGTACACAAGATATAAAAGAGATGTTCATTGTCGGAGCTGTCATTTCTACTCAGGTGATTCATGTGAAAAGCTTTCCGACACGGTTATGGCTATGCGACAGAAATTAACAGACTGTGAACGCAGAATCACAGTTGGAGCTAGACCCAAAGAACATTTCATTTCGGAAATTGTTAGGGAATTCAACATTCCGAAACCCACAGCGTCAATATTGGCCGAGAATACCAAATTTCAGGCATTACTTCTCACCATGTACAACACAGTGGTCGACAGCTTTCACATAACAACCGAGAGCAGCGACTTTTGCGTAGAGTTGTCAGTGCTAACAGACAAGAAACACTGTGTGAAATAACCGCAAAAATCAATGCGTGACGTAAGACGAACGTATCCCTTAGGACAGTGCGGCGAAATATGGCGTTAATGGACTATGGCAGCAGACGAGCGACGCGAATGTCTTTGCTAACAGCACGACATCTCCTGCAGAGCGTCTCCTAGGCTCGTGGCCATTCAGTCGAGCCGTAGACGACTGGAGAACCGTGACTTGGTCAGATGAGTCCCGATTTCAGTTGGTAGGGTTCGGGTGTGGCGAAGAATTCACGAAGCCATCGACCCAAGTTGTCAACAAGGCACTGTGCAAGCCGGTGGTGGCTCCATAATGGTGTTGGCTGTGGTTACACGAAATGGGCTGGGTCCTCTGGTCTAACTGTACCGATCATGCACTGCAAATCGTTATGTTCGGCTATTTGGGTACCATTTTCAGCTATTCACGAACCTGATGTACCGAAACAACGAGGGAATGTTTATGGATGACAATACACCATGTCACCGGGCCACAATTGTTCGCGATTGGTTTAGAGAACATTCTGGATAATTCGAATGAATAATTTTGTCACCCAGACAGCCAGAAATGGGACTGATCGAGAGGTCACTTCGTACACGACATCCTGCACCGGCAACACTTTCGCAATTATGGACGGCTATAAAAGCAGCATGGTTCAGTGTTTCTGCAAGGGACTTCCAACGACTTGTTGAGGCCATGCCATGTCGGGCTGCTGCACTACACCAGGAAAAAAAAGGTCTGGCACTATGTTAGAAGCTATCGCATGACTTCTATCATTTCAATGTAATACTCTCAGAAACGTAACAGGAAAGAAACAACAACGGCACTTTTCAGTATAATATTTCTTTTCTTCAATTTTCTTTTTGTCATTTGTGTATCAGCATTTGCATGCTAATCGGGAGGGAGTGGGAGGGGGAGTGAAAGCGTCTGCCTGCTAAATGGCTTAGAATTGCTACTTCCATCTCAATCTCATCCAAAAATTTCCAATCTCAAACATCTTCAGTTCGGCGAAGAGGCAGAAATTTCTGGGTGCCTAAACTCGACTGTGAGATGGTTGTATGGCACAGTTCTGGATCCACACCTTTGACAGGAATGAAGCACGGTCACACAAAATTCTTCCACTCTTCCTTGAACCTCTTTGAGCTTATTCCAGTGAACGATAACAGGTACTTCTGTCCCTGATGTGAATTGAGAGCATTATTTCCTTTTCACAGAAAACTTATGCAGTAATATATGCACAAAGATTGCATGATGCAAGCAAAAAGTCTCAACTTTGCTGAAACATTCTTTAGGAGCTGGGATGTGAGCAGTCTGTCTTCTAGAAGGAACACATGTCCCTCAGTAATCGCTTCCACTTGTCAACACTCCCTTTCAACCAACTCTTTCTGTTCAGTACTTTCGTGTTTCCTATTTTTTTACGGTGGAATATGATAACTAGCTGTGCACTTCTCGAAATGGAATTTGTTGTATTTCATTGCATGTTTTAATAATAAAGTATGAAATGCAATTAAATATAAAATAACATTAAAATTTGTAGTGTTCCTTACAAAGAATTCAGAGAAAACGCTAGATAACAAGTAGTAAATCTTTTATTGTTTCAGAATGCAGGGAACATGGCTCTGTTCTTAAAATTTATAATGTACCTTCTATACATGACAGTTGGTATGTTCATATACTGCTGGTACGGCCAAGATCTAATGGAAAAGGTAATGGATTCCTGATATCAATTGTACAAACTAACGTAAGAAGTCTAAATTTATTGAGTTAATAGTTACATAGATTTGTTACTAGCCTCTGTTGAAACACTGCATAGTAGTCATTATCCTTCATTTAAATTTGACCAACATTTTCAAATGTGTTCAAATGTGTGTGAAATCTTATGGGACGTAACTGCTAAGGTCATCAGTCCCTAAGCTTACACACTACTGAACGTAAATTATCCTAAGGACAAACACACACACCCATGCCCGAGGGAGGACTCGAACCACCAACATTTTCTTTTACTAACAGCTTCATATCCTTACGTGTTACTGTATAAACGTTTATTATAAAAATGAATAATTGAGGGAGGAAGTTGAACCAAAAGGTGAAGTGTGATTTTCTCCAGATGAGTGTGTTCTGTACAGTATTACAATGCCATTCTCACAGTGAAGTGACTGCTATGTGACTTAGTGTTCCGATCTGTCTTTCAGTTTTAAGTTGTGCATAGTCACTGTAATTGAGGCTGTACCCATGCTTTGTGATAGACTGAAAATATGTAGTGGATCAGGATGAGAACCAGTATCTCTGCCTTTTCCAAGCGACACTATCATCTGAGCTACCCAATCACACCTCACAAATGGATTCATGCTCTCAGTCTAGAACTATGACAGAGGCACTAACAGATCAGAAGTTCAACACAACCTGTAGGTTCATCTAGATAGCTCGGATGGCAGTGTTTTCTCAGATGTATATTCAAGTAATTGTGAAACACATTGTTTATATCAGCCAGGAGGCTTTCTGAATAAAATTAATCCATGACTATTTTAACACAGTATGTATGAATCACGGTTCCACTGGTATGAAATTCTTCTCCCAAAAATATTCACCATTACAAATCTTCAATAACATTTCTACAATATTTACTTCCTTCCATCACACGGCTGCTGAAGAAATTAAGAAAAATGGTTCAAATGGCTCTGAGCACTATGAGACTTAACATCTTAGGTCATCAGTCTCGTAGAACTTAGAACTACTTAGACCTAACTAACCTAAGGACATCACACACATCCATGCCCGAGGCAGGATTCGAACCTGCGACCTTAGCAGCCCCGCGGTTCCGGACTGCAGCGCCTAGAACCGCACGGCCACCGCGGCCGGCAGAAATTAAGACAATGCATCCTACAACACTGGAAAATTGTCAGATTTCTTTCAGTTCTTTCATCTATTGTGCTGACCCAGATTTCTTACCTTTGTTTTCTTCGTGCCGAAAGGCAAGAAAACAGCAAAAAAATTAATCACAGATTTCGTAGAAATCGTAACTACGAGTTAAACCGAACAATGTTTTTATGAGGCATGCTCTTAATGTGGATGGAATACCTCTGAAGCTCCTCACCTAGTTAGTTACAGGAACCTACATGTTGGTGTTTGGTATTTTTCGTTACACCCTACGTTATTTCCGCAGTGAAGCACACTTCCGAATTCAACGTTATTTTTTATGTAAGCAGTATTACCTGACACCCAAATCAATCGTGAAAATCACAGAACTGTCAAAACTACCAATCTACACTTAGCAAGTTATTCTGGAGGCGGTGCTCCCCCCCCCCCCCCCCCTCCCTGTATAGCGGAGCTCAGTATAACCTGAGCAGAATACGGTGGCCGATGCATAATGACTGACCAGTTTCCGTTCAAAGTGCTGAGCAAGTTGATTCATTTGTTCAAAAGCTGGAAGCTGGAGCTGAGAAGTGTTTTCCGCCTTTCAGTCGATCAGTGATAACAGAATGGAGGTGCACGCCCTTCAGTCTCTCTCAACCGATTTTACAGAAGTTATTAGGTACAAAAATTCCGTTTTTGCATTACTTATAGCTTTATATTTCAGGTTCATGATGATACACCCATCATTTTGTTAATGGTCATAGTTACTGTGATATTTACGTGGGAGTAAGACACTGCGCGAAATTCAGGAAAGTGTCCAATGAAAACTAGAGGTCGCTATGATTTTGCGTTTGGTGCAAATTACATAATATGTTGTGTATGAAATTTAGCTAATATACTGAATTTTTTTATTTGGGTAGAGGTATCTGTCTGTCACCAATTTCGAGAAAATTGATCTGATGTATCACGTTCATTTGCGATCGCGTCGCGACAGCGATAAAACCAGAGTGAAATATCTACAACATTCCTTATATTTCATAAAAGGTTCGAAATATCGAAATGAGATTTTGGAAAATGATAGCACGCAATGTTATGTAAAACTTAGTTATCTGCTGTGTTATTCCAATAACTACAGACTTTTTCGATGAAAGAATGTAATTTTTAGGGGTCATCGACAGCTGGTGAAATGAGAAATGCTAAGGGGTTTTGGAACAGCATAAGTGAAGACATTACACGTTTTTTGTACTGAGGATGTGATTTTTCATAAGCTACTAACCTTACTTTTATTCAACTCCTCACTTAATAAATTTAATAAACCACTCTCCCGCAGTTGTGACTGCACAACACATTAGTGAGGTGAGACTGTGTAAACTCCTCTTCACTGTGGCAAAAGAAGCAGATTTTAACGTGGCAACCATAGAACTTTGTAGGTGTTACTCAAAATTCGCCACTCATGACGCTTCTCTGAATGTTGCAAATGGTTAACAAGCTAGGCAAAAATAAATCACTCTCCTTCAGCGGAATTCTTTTTAGACGCTAATGAAGGCAGAGGTGATAGCAGATCGTTTTGAATGGCCACCACGTAATTATGGGCATGGAGGGGCCCCACTTAATATTTACAAAAAATGTGAGTGTAGGATTCAGTTTAGAACTTCACTTCCCCTCCAGTGCTCGGCATTTCCCCTACTACACCTGCCTGTAACCCCAACCACCACCACTCTAGCCATCTGTGCCCTGCCATCTGTGCATCTGTGTAGCCACAGCAATCTGCACGGATTATATTTATACCGCGCTCGTCGGCCCGCCCTGATGTAGATTGTTGGTGTCTTCATCATTTCTTTTGCTTTTGATTGTTGCAGTGAGGGCTACATCGTGGTTGGTGGCTTACTCAGTCTCATTACTGGTTTGCTTCAGCATAGCAGACATGGCTTCGCCATTTTCTTCGCGAACAATAACAGTGTCCGATGGCAGCAGATACGTTGGTTTAACCTGTTCTAGTGAGACTGTTTGGGACTTTTCATTGCACTGTGTTTTATATGTTTGTATGTCTGTCACGTCTTAAAACCTTGAATGGTCGATATTATGGTGGTTGTAACAGTGGGCACACCCCATCCATTCTTAACACCACATGCAAACATGCTTTCAGGTCTCTGTTCATGCAAATCTTGTGGCCCCCATGTCGTGATGCTGGTGAAGGGTATTTTGCCTTTACTTGCTGTAGTAAATACGGCAGTTTTACCTGCATCGATATTTATTGTGTTAAAAATAATCTCTGACAGTTGGCATATCGTCTTGCCGTAGACCGTCTCCGCTGTCGACACCCTTATATGTAATCCAGAGACCGAATAAAACTAACAGCAGTGCGGAGTTCAACTCTCTTCATGACACATGAGTGCAGCTTTCAAAGTCCTGTTCCAGTGCTTTACCATCCCATTGCTTGCCAGGTGGTAGGTGGTTGTGTGGTGACTCTGGGACCCACACAACTTGGACAGCGCCAGGAATAGGATCGATACGAACTGTCATCACTGGTTCATAGTGATGTGCAATGGCCAGCAGAACTGTGATACCAATGCTGTTAAGAAGGTTCTTACTACTGTCTCTGCCGAGATGTCTCTGATTGGGACTGCCTCTGTTCACCGAGTTTATCTGTCTATCACAATAAGTATATAGCAGTATCCTCCTGATTATGAAAATAGACCCACAGTATCTATATGTATGTGTGTAAACCTGCTTCTTGTTTCTGGAAATTCTCCCACAAGCTTATGCTCATGCCTTCCCACCTTACATTGCTGACACGCTATACATGTTTTCGCCAATTGGTGACAACCTTTCTTTATGTTGGACCAGACGGACCTTCCTGTCAACCGTTTAATGCCTGTTTTTGCGCAAGGGTGGGCTAGGCTATGAATACTTCAAAAAACTACTTTGTGTAAATCACACAAAATCATATCTTTAGCCCCTAACAACCGCAATTTTTTAAGCTTTACCCCTGTTGAAGCCCTTTGTAAATATTCCTACTGCTGTCTATCAGTAGCCTGTTTTGTACTGAGTTGCTTGTAATCAACTGTGCTTGAGATAGCTTCGATTCATGAGAAGAAATCAGTTGTCACATTCTCCACCCATTTTGAGTGCCTTACGCCTGCGGTGAACTGGGCTGATAAACTCAACCCTGAACTGTCATGGGGAACAACTAGCTATCCCTGTGTTTGTAGAAGGCAAACGTGATAAGCTTGTGACCCGTAAAGCTTATGAAAGGCTTAGCGAAAGTGCCGCACAGCTTTGTAAATTACTGATTACTACTGGTCATAAGTACTCCACTTGGTTAGACCCTTTCGTGAGTTTGAGAGAGAAGAAACCTAAGGGCTGCCAATGCTCTCCTAGGTGCTGTTGGCGAGCTGTGCCGATTGCTTGCTAGCTAGTATCTGCCACTATCGCTAAGGGCGCTTAATGAACCAGATGGTCCAAAAGAACTACTTTTTTGCAGACTGGCTTCTTCTTTTTCGAAGGCCTATTGCATTCTGGAGGGGGGGGGGGGGGGGGGGGGGGGGGAGCATGGCACCAAGCATCGGGCCTTCGCGTCATTAGCTGATAGCGCTGCCGTCAGTGCTGCTTGAATTTCCGCTGCTTCCAGTAAGTACCGTCAGTAAAAATTCACAACTCCCAGCAAACTTCTTAATTTCTAATAATCCGTGGGGCGTGGTGTGTCCCATGATGACGTTGATCTTGCCTTTTAACGTGCAAATCCCAGCCACTAAAACTGCATGCCTGAAGAATGTCATTTGTTCTGTCACAGAGCACACTTCGGCCTCAATGATGCTTACTTCATATTTCCCTATTCTCACAAGCTGCGACATGATCGCGAATCGAACAGTGATCTGGAAACTATATAATAAATTTATTTATTTCCGTCTGTGGTCACAAAGTTGCTAGGTCCTCAGATTACCAGTTTCTATCAGCAATGATCATCTTTCAGACCTGCAGCAAAACATGGAAAAACACAAATATAACTAGTGGATTGTCTAGAGCTTAAAACAATAAACTAGGCGATAATGGCAAATAGTGAGTGTGTTTGTGTATTGAACAGAGGACATAGACACGACGGAAAGGCTTCGTCCCTGTCATAGCCCTCTATGGTTCACAACCCCACAACAGGTCACAGTGTTCCACCCACCCACCTCCCACACCTCACCGCCACCCACCACCGAACCCAGAGCTATCGTGGAGTTTGGTCCCCAGTGGATCTCTCCCCCCCCCCCCCCCCGCCCCCCCCCCCCCCCCCCCCGGAACGTCTCATACCAGAGACAAGTGTAACCCCAATGTTTGCGTATTAGAGTATTTATGGTGGTGTACACATACATGGAGACAGTGTTTATGCAGCAATCACCGACATAGTGTAACTGAGGCAGAATAAGGGGAACCAGCTCGCATTCGCCGAGGCAGATGGAAAACTGCCTTAAAAGCCATCCACAGGCTGGCTGGCACACAGAACCTCGCCACTAAACCGGATTAGCGCCGGGGAACGGCATGCCTTCCCGCTCGGGAAGCAGCGCATTAGACCGCGCGGCTAGCCAGGTGGGCTTGGAAAATACTACTGACACACATGCGAAAATTATGTGCATTAAGTATGACGAGGCATACCTGCTTTAAAGACATGTCCTAACACAATGAAAGCATAGTGGCATCGTCAAAAGCTAAACACAGAATCAGCTCAGCATCGTCATACATAAACGATATGACAAAATTCCAGAGACTTCAGTCGTCTCTCACAGATATTATTTTATGTTAGGTTAGGTTATTGTTTAACGTCCCGTCGACAACGAGGTCATTAGAGACGGAGCGCTAGCTCGGGTTAGGGAAGGATGGGGAAGGAAATCGGCCGTGCCCTTTGAAAGGAACCATCCCGGCATTTGCCTGAAACGATTTAGGGAAATCACGGAAAACCTAAATCAGGATGGCTGGAGACGGGATTGAACCGTCGTCCTCCCGATTTATTCTATGTATGATGACTGAAGCAGCGAGTAAAATTTTTACCAAGGCCAGGAATCGTACTCAGGTTTTCTGCTTATTAGGCATGTGCGTCAGCCACTAAGCCACCTTTGCATAGAGGTTCGCACCACTGCAGGGATTTCTGTGGCACCACTCCCTCATCGATCCAAATTCTGACTGCCGCCCCAGTCGATTTGAAATTTCCGCTTATACACGAACAGACCGCCGAGGCTCTCCATCTTGTCAAATAGCATCTCAGCATCCAACGTAAATTGAGGATCTGTATACATAAAATAATATCTGTGCGAGACCAATAAAGTCACTGGAATTGTGTCATTTCATTTGCATAAATACCTGCACCCGAGTTTCAGGCTGGATCCCCCATTTACTTTCGATGCTGAGGTGCTATTCCAGAACGTGGAGAGCCTCAGCAGTTCTGTTTGGATGTAAGGGGGAATTTAAAGCAGACTGGGGTGACAGTGAGAATTTGGATCGAGGAGGAATGCTTGCCAGGGTAAATTGTACAGTTGTGTGAGTTGCTGTGCCAAGGTGAATTAGTGGCTAACGCTTCAGTCTGTATATGTAAAATACGTGGACTATCATATACACTAGAGTCATTTTGCTAGCAGCACTACTGTTCAAAACAAACAAAATGTTTGTGTCACAAGCTCGCCAGATGTTGCTACTGTAGGCGTACACATACTCTTCAACCACATAATTGTGCGATATGAAATAAAAAGAAGAACACAATCGGTAAAGTCTGTAGTAGGGTTACCAGACGTATAAGTCATTGCAGTAATACAATACAATAAATTAAAACATGACCAAAGTTAGATTGTTAAAAAGGAAATAGTTGTCTCGAATTTTGGATAAAAATGCGGAGTTCACAGAATATTCGCCCCACCATAGTTGTATAATCCCCTCAGATCCTCGAACACAGTGCACTCTGTCTAGCTTTCCACATCCAGCTATCTTCCCCACATGAATCCTCTACCGTCTCTATCAAATTCCCGACTCTCCTCACCCACATTCAACACTTCTGCGTCTCCTGCACCATCCACAAAGTAGATTCCGATAACCCCATTGTCTCGCCTCTGATCAACAACCCTGGTATGCTACTGTGACTTCAAAAACACATCCCTCCATTCCTACACCTACACACATTCCATATTCTATCTCAACGCAGCTTTAACCAACTCCCTCTCCCTCCTACAACTTTAATCCTTCCCCACCTATCCATCTCCACATCAGGGCTCCTCTCTCCTTTTCCCTCTACATCCACCCTGTCTCTTTCTTCTTGTACCAGTACCCTCCTTACACAACTCGCAACAGCGTGTTTTTTTTTTTTTTAAATTGTATATACTTTTCGTTCTTTTAGCTGTTCATCCTTACACTTTTTAACTTAAAATGTAAACAGTTCTCACACTTTTATTTTTATATCACCTTTGTTATCTCCTTATGAATGCTCTTGATTGAAGAGTGGAGTATTGTACCACTGACACTTAACTACACTCCTGGAAATTGAAATAAGAACACCGTGAATTCATTGTCCGCCCGCATCTCGTGGTCGTGCGGTAGCGTTCCCGCTTCCCACGCCCGGGTTCCCGGGTTCGATTCCCGGCGGGATCAGGGATTTTCTCTGCCTCGTGATGGCTGGGTGTTGTGTGGTGTCTTTAGGTTAGTTAGGTTTAAGTAGTTCTAAGTTCTAGGGGACTTATGACCACAGCAGTTGAGTCCCATAGTGCTCAGAGCCATTTGAACCAATTCATTGTCCCAGTAAGGGGAAACTTTATTGACACATTCCTGGGGTCAGATACATCACATGAACACACTGACAGAACCACAGGCACATGGACACAGGCAACAGAGCATGCACAATGTCGGCACTAGTGCAGTGTATATCCACCTTTCGCAGCAATGCAGGCTGCTATTCTCCCATGGAGACGATCGTAGAGATGCTGGATGTAGTCCTGTGGAACGGCTTGCCATGCCATTTCCACCTGGCGCCTCAGTTGGACCAGCGTTCGTGCTGGACGTGCAGACCGCGTGAGACGACGCTTCATCCAGTCCCAAACATGCTCAATGGGGGACAGATCCGGAGATCTTGCTGGCCAGGGTAGTTGACTTACACCTTCTAGAGCACGTTGGGTGGCACGGGATATATGCGGACGTGCATTGTCCTGTTGGAACAGCAAGTTCCCTTGCCGGTCTAGGAATGGTAGAACGATGGGTTCGATGACGGTTTGGATGTACCGTGCACTATTCAGTGTCCCCTCGACGATCACCAGTGGTGTACGGCCAGTGTAGGAGATCGCTCCCCACGCCATGATGCCGGGTGTTGGCCCTGTGTGCCTCGGTCGTATGCAGTCCTGATTGTGGCGCTCACCTGCACGGCGCCAAACACGCATACGACCATCATTGGCACCAGGGCAGAAGTGACTCTCATCGCTGAAGACGACACGTCTCCATTCGTCCCTCCATTCACGCCTGTCGCGACACCACTGGAGGCGGGCTGCACGATGTTGGGGCGTGAGCGGAAGACGGCCTAACGGTGTGCGGGACCGTAGCCCAGCTTCATGGAGACGGTTGCGAATGGTCCTCGCCGATACCCCAGGAGCAACAGTGTCCCTAATTTGCTGGGAAGTGGCGGTGCGGTCCCCTACGGCACTGCGTAGGATCCTACGGTCTTGGCGTGCATCCGTGCGTCGCTGCGGTCCGGTCCCAGGTCGACGGGCACGTGCACCTTCCGCCGACCACTGGCGACAACATCGATGTACTGTGGAGACCTCACGCCCCACGTGTTGAGCAATTCGGCGGTACGTCCACCCGGCCACCCGCATGCCCACTATACGCCCTCGCTCAAAGTCCGTCAACTGCACATACGGTTCACGTCCACGATGTCGCGGCATGCTACCAGTGTTAAAGACTGCGATGGAGCTCCGTATGGCACGGCAAACTGGCTGACACTGACGGCGGCGGTGCACAAATGCTGCGGAGCTAGCGCCATTCGACGGCCAACACCGCGGTTCCTGGTGTGTCCGCTGTGCCGTGCGTGTGATCATTGCTTGTACAGCCCTCTCGCAGTGTCCGGAGCAAGTATGGTGGGTCTGACACACCGGTGTCAATGTGTTCTTTTTTCCATTTCCAGGAGTGTATTTACTTTTAAACAATCTAACTTTGGTCATGTTTTAATTTATTGCATATTATCACTGTAATGACTTATACACGTGGTAGGCCTACTACAGACTTTACCAACTGTAGTCTTCTTTTTATTCCATATCACATAGTTACATGGTTGAAAAGCATGTATGCCTATAGGTGCAACAACTGGCGAGCTTGCAACACAAATATTTTATGGCTTGCGTGTGGCAGTTTGTTTTGAACAGTAGTGCTGTTAACAAAACTACTCTACTACACACGATATTTCGTTTATGGGTGACGATTTTTTGCTAATTTTGCGTTTATCTTTCGTGATGCCACTATGGCTCCATTATATTAGCACACGTTTTTAAACCAGGTATGTCTCGTCGTATTTAATGTGCATAATTTTCATATGTATGTCAATAAAAATTTTCATTATGGTCTAGTTTAATGTTTTAAGCTGTAGACAATCCACCAGTTGTATTTGTCTTCCCATATTTTGTTGCAGATCTAAAGATGGTCATTGCTGAAAGCGGTGGTCTGAGGATGTAACTAGTTTGCGACCATAGACAGAAATAAAGAAATTTATTCTTAGCTTATTCTGTCGAACACTGTTCTAAAGTGTTCTTCATGCAGTGACATTGTCTTTGAAAATACCAGAATATCATCCAGATACACAAAGCATAACCTGAATCCCTCAAATACTTCATGTACAAAATGTCCGCACATCTTTGCAGCATTCTTCAAACCAAATGGCACATGCATATGTTAAAAAAAAAAACCAAATGGGATTACCACCACAGTCTTGGGTATGTGTTCTTCAGCTAACAGTATCTTATTGTCAGCTTTCTTACTATCTATCACACTGAAGACCACCAACTAGTATGTTATTGAAATCCTTTATATTTATTACCAAGTATCAGTCTGAGTGCTTGTGTTTTACATGCAGTAATCTCCGCAGTGACTCCAGGTACCACCTTTCTTCTAGTCCAGTGTAGCAGTGATGCTCATAGGCTGTCTGATCTGTGTATAGCCCCCTCTTTACAGCACCTCTTCAAACTTCACTTTTGGTGCTGCAAAGTAGTCGGGTGACAATCTCCTCAGCCATCGAAAGAACGGCTGGCCAGATGGCGTCTTAAGGTCTGCTCAAAAAATTCCAGAACATTCGTAATTTCGCGCCAATCGTGAGTTGGAGCGAAATGCTGTTGGCACCCCTGCACACCCCTGTTTTTAATATGTAACTGTCGCGGCAAGTTTCATTATTGCATGTTTGTTAGTTATTGTCAGAACTGTATTGAATAGAATATTGTGTTGCACAGTTTGCGAATTTCGAGGTGGCAGAGATAATGATATGTATATCACTTATAAACTCAAATGCGAAGTATTTTTTTTTTAATATGTATTTTTTAAATTTCTCAAAAATATAATCTACACCAGTTGAAAATGTTAAAATGTTAATGTTCATTACTTCAAGATGTAATATAATCGGTACTTTTTTATATAGAAGGCTGCGGATTGCTGTGTTATGAAGGTTAAATTACGTGTTTGTATTGGTAGCACTGTCGAAAACAGTATCGCCCACTCTCAAGTGCTGACCGCTCGACCTCCTGCACACTGTTGTCACGAGGCACATGTAACGACCTTCTCCCCCCTTCTCTGCCCTTATACATATGTGACCAGAAGTGGTGTCCTATACATTAACAAGAAACAACCATTAGTGCTTCGAAGATTAAAATAAAACGTTGTGATACATAGTTTTCTCAAAACGAAAGTGATGTAAATGGTAGGTTAGGTTATATTCTGATAGATTTATACATTCTAACAAGGGTGTTACGTGAATGTGTGTGTTGTAAAATATGTGGAGGGACAGTTAGTTTACATGAAGACAGTGAGGTATCAAATGGACTAGCCAGGAAACTTGTCATTAATTGTGCCAGTTGTAAACATATTCATTCATTTTGAAATTCTGATAAGTGTGAAGATAATTAGTTTGTAGTAAATGTTAGGTGGTTTTATGGATTGAGAGCAATTGGCAAAGGACACACTGCAGCAGAAACAATGTGTGCTGTGATGAATAAGCCACGCCCATCTTGTAAAATAGATAAGTATGCATGATTTATTGGAGCTGCTGTGGAATCTGTTGCATGTGAGACAATGAAGGGTACTACAAACGAAGCTGTTGAAATAAATCGCGGTATGACTGACTTACCAGTAGCTTGTCCGCCCCAATAGCTGAATGGTCAGCATGATGGACTGCCGTCCTAAGGGGCCCAGGTTCGATTACGGGACCGGGTTCGATTACGGGCTGGGTCAGGGATTTCTCCGCTCAGGGACTGGGTGTTGTGTTGTCTTCATCATCATTTCATCCTCATCTGGCGCCGAATGTAATAAGACCTGCACCAAGGCGGCCGGACCTGCCCCGTAAGGGGCCTCCCGGCCAATGACACCAAACGCTCATTTCCATTTCCATTACCAGTAGCTTTTGATGGCATTTGGCAGAAGCATGGCTACAGTTCTAAGAATTCTTAATGTTGCTACGGTGACCAGTGTGAATACTGGAAAGGTAATAGATTTCCAAACATCGTTAAAAGTGTAAATCAGGGAATGAAGAAGGGCATATCTGCGATAGAAATTATGAAGGAACAAGTTTTGGTATCGAGGTCTCTGCAGCTATTGCAACTTTCAGTCGATCTGTGATCGAACGGGTAGTGTGTTACACTAAGTTCTTAGGTGATGGAGACTCAAAAGCATACAACAGTGAAGTAGCCGTTCAGCCGTATGGTGAGAAGATTATCACAAAATTGGAATGTGCTGGTCATGTCCAGAAGGTTAAGGAAGTTGAAACAAGGTTTGAGAAACGAAGAAACTTTCTGATGGTAAAACCATAAGAGGCAGGCTGACAGATAAAATGATTAATGAACTACAGCAGTTCTACAGGATGGCCATTAGCAATAATACTGAAGATTGGTTGAAAATGAAGCAGGCAGTATGGGCTACCTTCTTTCACAGACTGTCAACTGATGAAAAACCAGTACACTACCTTTACCCTCCGGGACCTGATTCATGGTGCAATTACCACAGTGCCCAGTACTCAAACAGTTCATACAGCCATAAACATTCCATCCTAGCGGCAGTCATGAATATCATAAAACATATTTACAGATACCTGGCAAATCCTGAATTACTGAAGAAGTGTCTGCATGGTCAGACTCAAAATCCCAGTGAGCCGTTCAGTACTCTTATATGGACTCGCTTGCCAAAAAACGTTTTTGTTTGAATGAAGACACTAAAGTGGGGGGTCAGTGATGCTGTTATTGCTTTCAAAGATGGCAAAATTGGTAGGGTGAAACTGCGACAGCATATGAGAATTAATCCTGGAGCAAACTGCATCAGAGAACTTGAACAGATGGACAACGTTCGCATTGATAAAGCAGAGTATGCAGCACAGTTGGCAACTAAGCAGTCCAGAAAGAAGAAAAGAAGAAAAAATTTGGAAAAAGATCAAGAGGATGAAATACAGTATGGTGCAGGGTGCTTCTGAGTGACTAAAAATAAAAAATTAAGCATATATTGAGTTACAAGTTTTGAAACTTTAGAAGTCGTGACTGAAAATTTACATTTTCTGTTGCATTTTTCCTTAAATCTCAGAAACCACTTTTAGTAGAGTATTCAAATTTTCAGGGAGTAATAAAATACATATCCTGAGCCTAGTACAAGAAAAGTACACAAAATTATAACTGAAAATTGAAAAGTGTACTCCCGAAATCAGTGGCTGAAATGCAATTATTGTAGTTCAGTAGACTCAGAACATACAGTTTAATGACCTGTAAAAGTTTCAAAAAAATGGTTCTAATGGCTCTGAGCACTATGGGACTCAACTGCTGTGGTCATAAGTCCCCTAGAACTTAGAACTAGTTAAACCTAACTAACCTAAGGACATCACACACATCCATGCCCAAGGCAGGATTCGAACCTGCGACCGTAGCGGTCGTGCGGTTCCAGACTGTAGCGCCTTTAACCGCTCGGCCACTCCGGCCGGCTGTAAAAGTTTCATGTCAATGGCTACAGTGGTTCCTGAAATACAGGGAAGCCAAGCCACTAAATTTAACATTGTTGGGATAGGGCGTTCCAACTCCCCTTAAGCTGCACTTGGCATTATGAATGGTTCACACAGTTTGCAAATGGCCGGATGGAAATTAAAGATGACCCTCGTTCAGGACGTCCTTCGACGTCTACAACAACGCTCATTTGAGAAACGTCAACGAAATTGTACGTGGCAATCGAAGACTGACTGTCCGAGAGATTGCAGAAGAATGTAACATTTCAGTTGGATCATGTCATGAAATCCTAGCGCAGATCCTGAATACATCGTGTTGCCGCTAATTTCGTCCCACGGCTCGTGAGTAAATACCAGAAAGGTTTTTGTCTCGCAATCTGTGAAGAGCATTTGGATCTCGCAAATGATAACGAGATGTTCCTTCAGAGAATCATAACTGGTGATGAGACTTGGGTCTACGGTTATGATGCTGAGACGTTGAAAAGACCAAGATTTGCAGCGATAGACGAGATGAAAGAAAATTCGAATTCGCCCGATCCAGCAAGAGGTGTACCAACACTGTTTCCGGAAATGGAAACGTCGTTGGGAGCAGTGTATCAGTTGGGGAGGAGAGTATTTCGAAGGAGACCATACACAATAAGTAAAAGTAAGCGTATAAAAATTTTGTGGACAAAGTTCTGGAATTTTTTCACCAGACCTCTATGGCGGACAGTACCATGCAACACTTGTCTTATCTGATCTCCGCTTTCAGGTCTGTTCGCCCATATAACTGAACTGCAGGATTGGGCAGATGGTGCTCATAGCACTTCAGCCTGCAGAACCTGTTTTGACTGCCCCATCTACACTCCTGGAAATGAAAAAAAGAACACATTGACACCGGTGTGTCAGACCCACCATACTTGCTCCGAACACTGCGAGAGGGCTGTACAAGCAATAATCACACACACGGCACAGCGGACACACCAGGAACCGCGGTGTTGGCCGTCGAATGGCGCTAGCTGCGCAGCATTTGTGCACCGCCGCCGTCAGTGTCAGCCAGTTTGCCGTGGCATACGGAGCTCCATCGCAGTCTTTAACACTGGTAGCATGCCGCGACAGCGTGGACGTGAACCGTATGTGCAGCTGACGGACTTTGAGCGAGGGCGTATAGTGGGCATGCGGGAGGCCGGGTGGACGTACCACCGAATTGCTCAACACGTGGGGCGTGAGGTCTCCACAGTACATCGATGTTGTCGCCAGTGGTCGGCGGAAGGTGCACGTGCCCGTCGACCTGGGACCGGACCACAGCGACGCACGAATGCACGCCAAGACCGTAGGATCCTACGCAGTGCCGTAGGGGACCGCACCGCCACTTCCCAGCAAATTAGGGACACTGTTGCTCCTGGGGTATCGGCGAGGACCATTCGCAACCGTCTCCATGAAGCTAGGCTACGGTCCCGCACACCGTTAGGCCGTCTTCCGCTCACGCCCCAACATCGTGCAGCCCGCCTCCAGTGGTGTCGCGACAGGCGTGAATGGAGGGACGAATGGAGACGTGTCGTCTTCAGCGATGAGAGTCGCTTCTGCCTTGGTGCCAATGATGGTCGTATGCGTGTTTGGCGCCGTGCAGGTGAGCGCCACAATCAGGACTGCATACGACCGAGGAACACAGGGCCAACACCCGGCATCATGGTGTGGGGAGCGATCTCCTACACTGGCCGTACACCACTGGTGATCGTCGAGGGGACACTGAATAGTGCACGGTACATCCAAACCGTCATCGAACCCATCGTTCTACCATTCCTAGACCGGCAAGGGAACTTGCTGTTCCAACAGGACAATGCACGCCCGCATGTATCCCGTGTCACCCAACGTGCTCTAGAAGGTGTAAGTCAACTACCATGGCCAGCAAGATCTCCGGATCTGTCCCCCATTGAGCATGTTTGGGACTGGATGAAGCGTCGTCTCACGCGGTCTGCACGTCCAGCACGAACGCTGGTCCAACTGAGGCGCCAGGTGGAAATGGCATGGCAAGCCGTTCCACAGGACTACATCCAGCATCTCTATTATCGTCTCCATGGGAGAATAGCAGCCTGCATTCCTACGAAAGGTGGATATACACTGTACTAGTGCCGACATTGTGCATGCTCTGTTGCCTGTGTCTATGTGCCTGTGGTTCTGTCAGTGTGATCATGTGATGTATCTGACCCCAGGAATGTGTCAATAAAGTTTCCCCTTCCTGGGACAATGAATTCACGGTGTTCTTATTTCAATTTCCAGGAGTGTATTTTAAGGTGCACCTTACTGAGGTTTACGTCTAGTCCTCGCTTATTAATAAAGTCTGCACCTAATATGTGCTCTACCACATCTGCAAGCATGAATCCCCACTTGCACTTCTTACTGCATCCCAGATCCACTTCTACTTTGCAATTTCCACACGTTGCTATCGGCGAGCTGTTGGCTGCTGTTAGTATGAATGGGAGCGGCTACCGTTGTATTCCTGTCTTGGTCGACCAGGTAGCAATTGTTCGCTTTTCTGTCACTTAAATGCAACTGTCGTGACAACTTAAGTAAGCTGGATTGGCACTCTGCAAGTATGGGCGAGTTGTCGTTCGTTAATGGGCCAATTTGGAACACATTGTCTTGCTGAACTTTTTTCAAATGACTGTTGGTTTTTTCTGGACCGTGTCACACTGCCTGAATTTGGCTTTCTTACAGAGTTTCGCGGCCTGACGCGCCTATTGTCGGCTGCTGAGACCATTTGAGTATGTTTGCGAGGTTCCGGGGCTAGCAGTGTATTTAACACTAAATTCTTCTAGAATCTACATATGTAAATGATGCTCTAAGCCCCCCCCCTATTCTAACTCCGACTTTTGCTGTTGCACATGGATTAAAAAGAAATGCGAACTGACTGTAATCGACACTGCAAGTGGAGTAGAAAAGAGTTTGGCACCTGCAATAATTTAATTTGATAAATAAGTTAAATAAAGGAAAGTTTCTTTAACGTAGTGAGAAATGATAGGGTTGCTCTACCGATTAACAGAATGAAAGTTCTGTCCAAAATAACAATATGATTTACTGTAACTCAAAATAATAAACAAAAACACATGAAACATTTACAATACATCAAATTGGCTCAAATTGGATACTCAAATAAATGCTGTAAAGGTGAAGTTGTCCCTAAACTAGATTGTGACATTTATGACAAAGTGGTATGTGGAGCCAATTCCTTGCAACTCAAGTCTTAAGAGAGACACACAGCCAACCCAGCATTAATTGCTGCTACATTAGTGAGAACTCAGACAATGAACACCCAAGACAGATCAAAGTTAGAAAAGACAAACAGGCGCGCTCTGCTGAGCTCGGATTGTCACCTAGCAAAATTGCCTGCTTTCCTGGTGCTGCAGACGTACATTACCAAGCTGTCTTCTTAACTGCACGGACACGATCTGGCATACCGGAGGCGATGGCTGGTTGCTTCGACGTCCCGTCGTGGTGATGATAATGTCGCGAGTATAGCCCGAAACAAATTATCCTGGCCTGGTTGTTCCAGACTAAAGACTTCCTAGCAACACAAATGCGCCTCTGAGGGAGACGAAGAAGGCTCGCCACACAATCACTGACGGTACAGTGATTGATTTTAACAAGCGAAGTCACCCAGTAACTCCGATACAGTCAACTTTAGCCAAAACTGCTCAAGACAGACCACATAGGCCTCTTGTAGACAGAACGCTAAATTGCCAACTGTACTCGGAAAGTTATGTTGAAGTCAAAACTTCAGCAACTTCGTCAAACAATTACAATTAAATAAAAGTATATTAGACAGCCAACGGAAGGCAGGCTGACCAGAGCAGCGAGAGCTCAGTCTTGTAACCTAGTCCGACAGAAAGGCGAGAGCCGACTCCCCACAAGAGCACCCGTACAAACCGAACGCAGAACATTCCCGCCCCCACGACAGTGGCCGTGGTTAACCGTTCCAATCAGCAACTCGAAAACTGGCAGAAAATTCCTCTCTATTACTGGAGCACTACCATTCCACCAATGGAGATTCTTGGCGCCAATTTCTGTGCCGATTTTGCTACGTCACGGAGCTATGCCCTGAGCAAGCCAATCACAGTTACGATTTTGCAGAAAGCGCGGAAATTTGCCCGCCAAAACTGCCTGGGTACACAAGTCATTCCCACGCCTCGCTGGTAGCCCGCCAGAAAGTTTTTTCGTTAAGTTTCTGCAAAGTAACGGAACCTCTAGCCCAGCCGCTACTTCAGGCCCCTGCGAGCGTGTCTCCGCGCTATTCTACAATGTCGGCGTCTGGAAAGCATCCACTCGACTCCCTCACACCCGTCAGCTTACCCTTTCAAGATCAGCCGAGTACACCTGTCACCGGACCACCCGGGTGATGAGAGACGCTGCGTGGGAAGTCCCCGTGGGAAGGAATAGCAATTTTCACCGCATGCAATTAGAGAGGAAAATCGTAAGATAGAAATATGAGAGGGGGCTCATGCCACCTCTCATGCTCATGGGAATGTGCACCTTATAGTGCTCTCACCAAAACGTCCGTAGTATCAACACACTGTATTTCATCGACCATCTTGTGTCATTTGGTCATCTGTTTCATTCTTCTGGAATGATCTCTTCCTATATTCTTCGTTCCACATTAGTGGGATATTCCTGTCCATTGCAGTGTGTCTATTTGGCTTTTCAAACAGCTAAGGTGCTTGCTAATGTCTACTTGTTGCTTCTTCTAAATAGCAGCTGCTTCTCCTGAATCGATTTCGTCAGCTGCTTCACCACCATCAGTGCGCTTACTTGTTCTACTGTTACATACATTTTGTGTGCTTCTATGGTTACAGAACTCATGTCAGTTCTCTCACACATCATTACAGCTGACCTTCACTGCTACTGGTAGTTGCATCAACTATGTGTGCCATAACAATGCATCTGACATTTCCTATTGTCCAAGTGCTGCCAGAACTTCAAAGGCGTTCTATCTCATATTCGTTCACAAAATAGCACTTGCTTTATGCACTGTTCCAATGATTTGCGAAATCGGTTGATTAGCGTCTCTCTCAAATGTAAATAGTGTGGTTCTTGAGGTGGCCAGCAGAAGTGTTTAATGGACAGAGTCATTTTGTACCCAATATCCACTTTACTTTGTTTGACAATGTTCTACTTTCATCACTGAACGCCTCTCTTATACATATCTGGCCTTTGTCTTTCTCGTATTTTCTTGTTCTTTCTCTGTTTATGTAATATATTTCATGAACTAGATAACCTCGTTGATTGACTGGTACTGTGTTTTATCATTGTTGCTTGTCACATACATTTTAAACTGATAGTACAATTTAAACTGATAGTACAATTTAAACTCATACAATTTAAACTGATTGTACAATTTCATAGTTTTACACACAGGAAGTTTGTTCAAATGCAGTACTGATACGTATAGTTTTATTTATTAATGAAAATGTGCACAATATGCAAGTATAAAACAAACACAAATGCAAATACAAAACTGTGTTACATTACTCTAGTTATAGTTTTGTTATTAATGTTAGTCTTTTTCTGTAGGTATTTTGCACACGATAGGGTTTTTGTTCTGTGCATGGTTCAGAGATGCAGACTTCATTCTACTGGTGGAATTTCTTGTTTTGACAGAACTTGTGCTGATTATCAAGTGTTGGTGTTACTACATGTTGGAGTTCATTGTTTGGCTGTTTCCATTCTTCCATCTTTATGGTGTCGTTTGAGTAGAAGTCGTTGCAGATAGAGATGTGTTTTTCTATGAGTATTTGGCGCCTGATTTCGTAGGCCTTAGTGTTTGACAGGAGCATCTGCAGTGTGGTATCTTTCACAACGAAGGTTTCTTTCGTTAAAACGTTAGCCAGTCTTGAATGCGCTTTCGCTCCGATGCCCACAGTTCATTTCATTTAGGAGGCTTTGACTTTCTCAAATGTTACGACGTCATTTATTTTTATTTTGTCTCAGACTACGTGTATCATGTATGTTGCTTTTGGTACTTCAGCGATTTTAAACAGTGTTATTGCTGTCTTATTGGAAGTTTTTGAGCCTATTGCATGTTATAAACTACTTTTACTGCTGCTGTTGCACTTTCCTTCAGGTGGATGTTGAAAGATTTCAGTGTTGTTTGAAAAGTGACTTCAAGGTATTTGTATTCTGGGGCCACGTCTAGTGGTTTATTTTCAAGGACCAGCATGTATTTTGGTGAGATTTACCACCTCTACTGAAAATCATATTTGGTTTTGCTATAGTTTATGTTTTGGTCATTTTCCAAAGCCCATGACATACGTCTGTTTACCAACTTTCGTAGCTATTCTTTGTTTTCTGAACAGAATCTGCATAAAGTATGAGTTGCTGAGCCGTCCATAATGATCTCTGTGATTTCTGCTGGCATCATGCTGAACTGTGTCGAACTGCTCTGCTCTCCTTGTAGCACTCCATTTGTCTGTATTAAATTTTTGGATGGGGTGATACCATCAGATATTTGGATGTAGCTGTATCTTAGGATGCCTGAAAGTACTTTTGCTATTTGGTATGTGCCACCAATTAACAGACTGAGTTTTCGGATGAGTGTTTCCCTGTTAATAGTAGCGAAGGCTTTGCTATAGTCCATGAACATTACAAAATAATTTTTCGTTGCTGTCTTAGTGTGTTTTGAACTTGCTCTATTAAGCTGTTCACTGCAGGTACGACGCTTCTTCCCTTTCTGAAATCATATTGATTTTGTCGTTTTTGGGCAGCTACTTCAGTTGTAAGTTTGCTGGTCAGTTGTACATGGTGGCAGCCATATTTTGGGGAATTGGTTTAAAAAAATTTATTTCAAAGGCCCAGTCAAATCTTCACAAGTTTACTCCCAGAGCAACTTAAGCTGTGCCTACGTTACACAAGTTGCCTGTCTTTCAAAACCGAGGCTCTAATTCCAGTTAAAGCTGCTGACAAGAGACGCCTTGAGCCCTCTGCTGAAACTGCTAGCGAATTCACGTGTGTGGACGCTGGAGTGGTCTGCGGTGCAGAACACAGTTGCTCTTCTCTCTTGAAATCCAGACCTCGACAGAACAGACGTCTTTTTCGAAGGCAGAGCGGCCACCAACGGAAGTTAACATAAACCGCTTCCCCTTCCGTTGCCCATTTCAGTTAATTGTTCGAACTCCTAGACTGGCCTAAACCTGGTAACTTCCGACCCTAGGCGCGCCCCTTGTTCACCGTACATTGAAATACATCCTCTTTATTGTACCTAAGTTCCTGTTTTGTCATTTAACGGCAGCCCTGGATGCCCACTCTCAAATCCTGACCGCTCGACCTTCTGCACACTGTCGCCACGAGGCATATGCAACAACAGCCTCCCCCATTTCCCAAACCCTGTATACATTTACACAATATTTCTAAGAAAATTTTGAACAGTGTGTGTTCTGCTCGTCGTGTAGCATCTTCTTCTATATGGTCTGCCTTATTCTTCTTTAGTAGTGCTCTGTATGATCAGCTCTGTATGGCACACAGTGACAAGTCATTGTTGCATTGTTGTTTTGGCTAGGTATAGTGCTGACAGCGTTTTCCGCCATTTATTACAACACCCCTTGTCGAACCATGTTTGCGGTTACCTGTCTTTTACCTGCACCTGACAGGACTGCACAGTCACAGTGCATAGTTTCACTGCTTCCGCTGTCTGGTGTTGGTGTATTAGACATGTCTTTACCCTGACGGACCGCAGGCGGAACGTCTCGCAGTAGACCTGTGTTGTCTGCTTTTCAGCTTTTCAGTGATCGCGACTGATTGCGACGATCGCCAGAGGGGAAGATGGAGCTATTTGCTGCGTAGACAGGCCTTATCTGCTATGAATGCTGTACTCTGTTGTCTCGGCTCGTAATGGTTTCAGACACGGGTTTCCATCCACTGTTTATTTTTCTGCTGTAACTCTGTACAAGCTCCAATGTTTTTCAGCATAAACGATGTAACTGAAAGATACTGACAGCATTGAAACTACTGGAGCTAATGTCTATTCATACAGCATCTAACGCTGTCTGCTCCCCTGGGGTTAGCGGCAATCAGTTGCATTCAGTGAATAACGGCAGTATTTTCGAGAATTCGTCGCTTTCAGTTAAGTCAAAGGAAAGGAAACATCAAGTTAATTAAAAGAAGAGGAAACAAGAGTATTCATGGTGGCACCCACGAGAAATACACTGAGGCTGCGGCCTGAATCTGACGAAACACCAGACTGTGCCTACGGGATGCACTCCTGACCTATCTAATTGTGCACAACCTGCTACACATTCATGCGCAGCGCGTGCAGACTGTGCTAAATTGAGACACCCCTGGGTGTACCAGGGCCGTCAGAATCCATCTTGAGTATATTATTGTTATTAATGCACTGACATTTACAGAAAGTGCATGTGATGTAAATATGATTAAAAGAGCAGTACCACAGATTACCCAAAAGTCGCACATACTATACAATTTTTTTTTTTTTTTTTTTTTTTTTTTTACAATAGAGTATGTATTCACATTTCAAAGTGTTTACATTTTATCAGTGTCATCAAATAAAGTTTATGTACAACTCTGTTCACAACAGCCGGCCAGAGTGGCCGAGCGGTTCTAGGCGCTACAGTCTGGAACCGCGCGACCGCTACGGTCGCAGGTTCGAATCCTGTCTCGGACATGGATGTGTGTGATGTCCTTAGGTTAGTTAGGTTTAAGTAGTTCTAAGTTCTAGGGGACTGATGACCACAGGAGTTAAGTCCCACAGTGCTCAGAGCCATTTTTCGTTCACAAAATTAGAATATTCTTATATGGCTCCTTACACAAATAAGTTATAATTATGTTACAAGATTCCGCTAATCTAAGTTCTTACTTCAGTAATTCTCACTGTTATATAAGCTAATTTTCCTTTGCAAATGTAATACACTACGCCACCCGAATGAATAACTTCATAAAACCCTACAGTTTACAATTTTATGTTGTTAGATCATAATCAAAGTCCAAGTCATCTGTTAAACGTTCTTCAAAATCCTTCACTGTATAAAATGTTTTATATATTACCTAATTAGTTACTATGTTTTTGAATTTGTTCAAAGACAGTGAGTGAACATCCTTAATCTGTTTCTCAAAATTTGTAAGAACCAGATATTTATAATGGTTGTGGACTTTGGTAGTCTGGCATATGGCTTGTCGGTTACCTGTCCATTTCAGGCGATAGGGTGGTGTACTGACATCCTGAGACCAAAGTTATCCAGATTTTCTTCAGCGTATGCTAGGTAACTACAAAAATACGTTCTAGGGACACACTAGGCAAATGCTGGGGACCGAGAACTAGCTCCAACCAGAAGTACAAAGCTCTGAGGTATTTAGCGAGTCACGGAACGTAAATTGGAAAGACAGATCAGATGCTATACGAGAGGGAGTGTTCATTGTAATCGACAAAAGTGTTGTTCTATTGAGGTCGAATTTGAGTGAGACTGTGAAGCTATCTGAAAGCGTATAACAGCTCTGAGATAAGTCAAGTTAATTGGTGGATGTTTTTGCCAGCCACCCGATTCCACCGTGACCACTTTAGAGTCAGCCGAGAAAGTATACGCCCAGTAGCGCGGAAACAGTCAGATCATGCAATATCAGTTGAAGCGACTTTAACCTACCGAGGACGTCAATGGATTCATTGCAAGCGATACGCATAGGCAGTCTTGAGGGGTACTTTAGAACATGGTTTCCCGAAAAATGTCTTGAGCAGCTAGTTCGAGGGTCCACATGCAATGGAAATATTTTAGATCTTGTAGCTGCAAATAGGCCTGACCTTAAACGAATGTGTGAGTATAGGGACAGGCATTAGTGAACTTCGTGTACTCATAGCGACGATGGTTTCTAAAGTTAATAAAGCAATAAGGAAGGCTAGAATAGTATTTTTGTTACAAAGAGCAGATAAGAAGTTGTTAGTATTCGATTTAGACAGTAAATGGACATCATGTAGTTCCAGTATGATGGGCGCAGAGGAGTTATGGGCGAAATTTAAACTTGCTGTACATCGCGCTCTGGAGAAGTATGTGAGAATAAGTGGGTAAAGGAAGGAAAAGACTCACTGTGATTCGATAACATCATTTCGAAAATGGCCAGGAAGCAGAGACTACTGCTCTCTCAGTCCAAAAAATAACAAGCAAATATCGACTAGCAAAAGGTAGTAGAGATTCGTGCGTCTGTGAAAAGATCGATGCGCGAAGCATGCAATAACCACTGTCACATCTGTAAAAGATCTTGCCGAGAATCCGAAAAAAATTTGGTCATAAGTAAAATAACTAAGCGGGACGCATGCTATTACCCGAAGGTTTAAATTTCTCAGGAGGATCGTGCAAATATAACATCATTTTACCGTAACACAGGTCTCCCCCCCCCCCTTTCCGGAGTACATAATAATAAGCATCCCTTCAGTAGAGAAGCAAAGGTAAGAGTTCAAAGCAAATAAATCAACGCGTCTGGATTGAATCCCAGTTCTACTCTACGCCACTGGCTACTTAGCTTTCATTTATCGTGAACCTCTCGCCCAGCCCAAAACTCCATCGACCGAAAAAAAAGAAAAATAATCGCAGGTGACTCCTCTATACAAGAAGGGTAAAAGAATAGACCCCCGAAATTACGAACCAATATCCTTGACATCGGTTTTCTGCAGAATTCTCGATTATTTTCTCCGTTCGAACACAACAAATTTCCTTGAGACAAAGTAGCTTATGTCCACGAATTAGCACAGTTTTAGAAAGCATCGCTCGTGCGAAACTCAGCTTGCCCTTTTCTCACATGGTATAATGCGAACTACGGATGAAAGGCAACAGGCAGATACCATATTTCTAGATTTCTGGGAAGCATTTGACACGTTGCCCCACTGCAGACTCTTAACGAAGGTACGAGCATGCGAACAGGTTCACAGATATGTGAGTGGCTCGAAGACTTCTTAAGTTATAGCACGCAGAATGTTGTCCTCGACGACGAGAGTTCATCAGAGACAAGGATATCGTCAGGAGTGCCCCAGGGAAGTGTGATACGACCGCTGTTGTTCTTTATATACATGGACGAGTTGGCAGACAGGGTGGACAGCAGTTTGTGGCTACTTTTGTAATTGTGGCAAATTCTATATAGGCTGGTCTAGTAGGGTAATCGCCACCAGCTTGAAAGAAAAACATAGAAGAAGTTGGAGACTTAGAAGAGGAGACTCTACTTTCGCAGACCACCTGCTTAAAGAAGGCCACACTTAACAAAATGCAACATGAAGCTTGCATAACATCTGCAAAGGAGGAAAATTAACTACCTTGAAATAATGGAAATTAATAAACAAATGTCCACTTGTTCAAGCTTAGTACTGAATGAAAAGTTTCCTTCTCGCCACTCCTAGCTGCGAATACTGCTAGTAATGGCTTCCAAGTCACTTCGCAAATTATCCCTTATCCCACATGCTCCACTTTTTCCTTTCTTTGAGTTACCATAACTTCACCTGCCTTGTTAAAAATTTTACTTTCTATAGTTACATTTACCTGTTTTATGTCACATGTTAAATTGTACCGGTATGCAATATTGGACCTTTTAGGGACAAGATTAGTTTGTTCAGTCACCTCTTTGGAACATAACACCAAACTTCACTAATACTGTCCATTTATTTTTCCTGTCAAAACAATTGTTCTAATCTGTCATGTAGTTCAATAGTTCATGTGTCACATATTTTATCTACCCTAAATATTTTACATCACATTTTTTCTGAAACAATCCGTCTTGTTTTCGTCAATCATTAACAGTTTTCCTCCTTGGGAACCAACAGATACTCTGTAGTCCCCCTAGTTTAAAATCTTTGACCTCACAATAATTTCACATTTCTTTGTACTTGACGACAGTGTGATAGCCGAAAACTGGTCTATAAAATTATAAATTGTACCCAAATGTCACTTAAGTCAAAACAGTTTGTAAGCTTGAAAGAGAGGTGACTGTGATGACGAAAACAACTTATATAATCTTGGAGGTATAATTGCATGTCTGTAGGCAATTGGCTGCTTGTTGTACTCTTCTTGCAAATTCGTATTCTGTCTTTTAAGTCAATGCCTTCAGTTAGATAGGACGTGAGCTTAAGTGGAAACTGGAAGCTTTCTGATCATAACACCTATCTACGTATACTTCATGCTGTACATAAGGGATAATGTACAGACGTGACAGTTCAAGATGACTGTTAAGTTAAACACAGTATTATCAAGGTACTAACAACACAGGTATCTGCCTGACCACTTGCCAACCTCTTTTACCGGCAACGGGGTGACCACTAAGCACATGCCTTCAGCTTGTTTAAGAAGTGTGATTATACTTTACAACTAGCAAAAATTAGGTTAATACACTTGTAAAACAATGCTATGACTTGCCAAAACTTACTAAAAACTGGGTCTTGTACCAAATTTTAGCGTGATTGGAATTGTAAATTGATAAAATATTTGGCTGTAGAGACAATCACATAGCTTGTTAATTGCTTTGTTGAATATTTTATGCATTATAAATAACTTATGAAACTGTCAATTATTCGCTGATGCTAAACAATAATCCTTTTTTCCTTGCTATGTGACTGTCTCCACAATCAAATATTTTATCAGTTTACAACAGATTAAAACCTGATTATTAGTGAGCTCTGAAATGTAATGACATTATTTAATACATATATGAACCTTATTTTGGCTACTTCTGAAGTATCGTTAAATTTCTGAAACAAGCTGAACGAAAATGCTTAGAGGGTAACCTGTTGCCAGCACAACAGGGTGACATGTGGTTTGGCAGATACCTCTGTTGGTAATATGATGATAACACTGTACTTCATTCAACGGTCATCTTGAGTTGTCATGTTCAAAATGTTCAAATATGTGTGAATTCCTAAAGGACCAAACTGCTGAGGTCATCGGTCCCTAGACTTACACACTACTTAAACTAACTTATGCTAAGGACAACACACACACACACACACACCCATGCCCAAGGGAGGACTCGAACCTCCGGTGGGGTGGGAGGGGCCGCGCAATGCGTGCATGGCGCCTCAAACCAAGCGACCACTCGGCGCAGCGAACTGTCATGTCAGTACATTATTTGTCGTGCAAGGCATCAAGTATACGTAGATAAATATCATGATCAGAAAGCTTCCAATTTTCACCTTAACCCACTTCCTAGGTAACTGAAGACAATGACCACTAAAACAAAATACAAATTCGCAAGAAGTGTACACCAAGAGACAAACTGTTCACAGCCATCTAGCTATGCCTAAAAAAATATACAAGTTGTCATCATCGTCAATTTCATCTCTCTTCCAAACTAAAATAGTATTTTGACTCAGGTGGTACTTAGCCCAGGAATTATTTTATGCAAATTTTAGAATAAAATCTGTCAACCACAGTGACAAACAAAATTTTATCAAAAGTCTTTAGCTGATTTACTTGATCTTGACCTAAGCAACATAAATTTTGTACAGCTTCAATCAAGTCACCTCCCTCTGACTCAGAACAGTGGCTCCATGCAACGAAAACTGACAGAGCCCATGGGAGCGGCTTGCTGACCCCACATCCCTCCATACTGAATCCAATGATGCCTCTGGCAGAGTGTGATACAGCAATCGATCAGTGCTGATTGGCCCACCGTAGCCTATGGATTGAGTTTACATCTACATTTCAATCAAGTCACAAAATCCCACAGGAATACATTTAACAAGCAGCATTTGCAAAGCTATGAATAGCACAAAGTTCCTGGGTCTTCACTTACATTGTAAACTAAACTTTAGCCATCATATACTTCATACTGTGAAGAGATTGAGCACAACAGCTTTTGCATTAAGAGTACTGTCTCATATTAGACAACAAATGGTCACAAATGCAGCTCGTTTTGTTTGCATGCACTTTATCATATAATATGAAACTGCTTTCTGAGGGAAATCTTCTCTTACTGAAAAAAATTTTTATTTCTTAGAAAAGAGGACCAAAGTAATCTGTAGAGTAAGTTCAACAATGTCCAATCACAAAGCGTTTAGGCAGCTAAAAAACTTACTACAGTTATTAATACCTTTTTCCCTTACGTGATTCATTATTATGAGACCTGCTCTCTTTGAAAGCAAATCAGTAGTGCGTATCACATGGCATTAGACATAAGAACAACCAACATACGCTACCAGTAAAAAAATCTATCCCTGATGCAGTGGTGGTAAGTATGCTGCTGCAAAAAATTTCAAGCTCCTTTCCTCTGAGCTTAAAAACGTAAGAGATAGTGGATCCCTTTTCAGACGTAATATACGAAAATTTCCTTTGAATCGCTCGTTCTACTCTATAGAGGAATTTGTGAATGACAGATTGCCAAATAAAAGAGACAACTGAACAACTTTATGATAGTCAAACATTAACACAAGTATCAATAAATGGAAATTCCAGGTTGGAATATCAACAATGCAAGGGAAAGATAGATTCCTACTTACCATAAAGATGACATGTTAAGTTGCAGAAAGGCACAACGAAAAGACAATTGTACATTAGGTTTCAGTCAAAACCTTTTTCAGAAAATGAAACAAAGACAAATTCATTCCCAGAAGCAAGCACACTTCATGCACACATGGCCACCATCTCTGGCAGCTCAGAACGGAATACAATTGTCATGTAGAATGGAAGCAGGAATCTGGGTGAGTGGAGAAGGTGAAGGGATAGCAGAGTGTGGTGAGTGGAGAGAAGAGGGTTGTCTAGAGGAGAATGCAGAATGTAGACTGTCGGGAGGCTGTGGGGCAAAGAGATGGGGAGAGGGGGGAGGGAACAGGGGGCGAACAAGGAGATCAATGGAGAAAGGGAACTATGGGGAGGTCTGTTTGCAGAGAGTGGTAGACGTGAATAGCGAGGAGCTGGAAGCTGGTTGGTAGTCATACCGACATAAAAATCTGTGCACTGATTGCAGCAGAGTTGGTATACAACGTGGCTGTTTCCATAGGTGGCCTGGCCTCTGATGTGGTAGGATAAGCCTATGACAGGAGTGGAATAGGAAGTGATGGGTGGGTGGATTGGGCAGGTCTTGAACCAGACTTCTGCAGGTTCAAATGGCTCTGAGCACTATGGGACGCAACTGCTGTGGTCATAAGTCCCCTAGAACTTAGAACTACTTAAACCTAACTAACCTAAGGACATCACACACATCCATGTCCGAGGCAGGAGTCGAACCTGCGACCGTAGCGGTCGTGCGGTTCCAGACTGTAGCGCCTTTAACCGCTCGGCCACTCTGGCCGGCACTTCTACAGGGATACGATCCCTGTGGCAAGGGGTTTGGATTGGGAGCGGCTTAGGGACGTATTAGGCTGTTGTGGAGGTTGCGTAGGTGATGGAACAGTACTTTAGGAGGGGTCAGAAGTATCTGGGCTAGCATGTCCCTAATTTCAGGGCATAATGACGAGTAATCAAAACCCTGTCGAAGGATGTGGTTCAGTTCTTCCAGTCTGTGGTCGAATTGCATGAAAAAAGGACCAGTCCTTTGTAGCTAGTTCTCAGGGGTGGTGGGAGGCTTTGGGGTGTGAGGGAAAATGATACAGGAGATCTGTTCGTGGATTTGGTCTGGGGGATAGTGCCTGTCGGTGAAGGCATCGATGAGACCCTCAGCATACTGGGCAAGTGAGTTCTTGTGACTGCAGATACGCCATTCACAGATGGAGCAGGCTGCATGGGAGGGATGTTTTGGTGTGGAAGACATGACAGTTGTCGAAATGCAGTTACTGTTGGTGGTTGGTAAGTTTAATGTGGACAGAGGTGATGATGGATCCATCAAATAGGAGGAGGTCAATGGTCAGAAAGGTACCACGCTGGGTTGAAGACCAGATGCAGCGGTTGGAAGAGAAGGTATTGAGGTTGTGAAGGAATGAAGATAGAGTGACTTGGTACTGAGTGCAGATCGTGAAGATATCACCAATGAAAGTGAACCGGACTAGGTGTTTGGCGTTTTGGGAGGCTACGGAAGTTTCCTCTAGATAGGTTGTGGGCCATGCAGCTGACCACAGCTATGGCATGTATTTGTTTGTGTACCTTCCTATCAAAGGTGAAGTAGTTGTGAGTTAGGATAAAATCAGTATGAGGAATGAAGCAGCGGATTTGGAGTCTGAAGGACGTTGGGAAAGACAGTGTTCAATAGTGGACAGACCATGGGTGTGGGGGATGTTGGTTTTATGTCACCTCAATGTCTCTGTAGAGCTGTACCACAGGAGCAAGGAGAGGATGTTGTTGGTGGTCGGTATCCTCTTTCTATAACACAAACTGCACGGAATTATTAACTGGGTTCTTTATTCGTAAGAATAGAAATGTACTTAACTTTAGCTAATTGTTGTGTGATACAAGCTCTCTGTATATTCCACATTAGCCTCATTGCTGGTGAAGTAGAAGTCCGCTATGTTCACTATAAGGTTGCTAAGTGCTGTATGTCTCTGTGCTAGCGGCTAAGACTGTGGCTCCGACTCAGTGTAGTGAGGCTGCGAACGACAGTGGGGAGGGAAGCAGGACACTGGATGTTGAGATGGGCAGGGAGCCGTGACTGTGGAGGACGACGTACTCCAGACCATACCCCGCCATCTGGCTTGCGAGGCAACAGGAACATCCTCTGGAAAACTGCTGCAGGGCACATGTCCAGGCCTGAGGGCGTGTGCTGGGGCGATGACGGCGATAGCAACGTCGACGGCGACGGCGACGGCGGGTGCAGGTCCATCGGGTTGGTGAGCGGGGACAGCGGGGACTAGGGCGCATCATCCACCCGCTCGTCCTGTGGTGCCCTGGTGGCACCAGCGGGTGGCTGTGAAGGCCGCGCAGTCCCGCGTGCCCGTGAAACTGGGGGACGAAAAGCAGCGGAATCACGGAGCAAATGACATGCGCGAATTTGGTTCTGGTGGCGGCGCTGCAATCCATCGGGACCTGCAATTAAGTATATATAAGAGTCAATGCATTCCTGAATTACGCCTCTTTCCCAGCGGCCACAGTTGCTGCGAACCCTGAAAAGATCGCGCTGCGCAACGCGATACTTGCGGACCACTGGCGGCGCCGATGGTGCGATGGGTGTAGCAAGTGTGTCAGCGTCCGATGGTGGCGGCCAAGCGGGAGTTCCGCCGGTGATGGTTCGTGTCGTGGGTAGGAGCGATAGGAGGCGAGAAAGAGATGCAACGCCTGTTCCCGTGTGTGGGTGGTGCGAAGCTTGGTCATCTGTTGCTTGAAAGTGCATACGAAGCATTCTGCTTGTCCATTGGGCTGCAGGTGAAACAGAAAACTTGTTAGATGACGAATGCCATTGTGTTCACAAAACTGTTCAAAGCCACGTGAAATGAGGTGTGGTCCGTTGTCCAACACAAGTACTTCTGGCAGACCTTCGATGCAAATATTCAGGACAACACTTGAACGGTGCTACGTGAAATGGTAGAGTTCATAGGCACTGCAAATGGGAACTTGCTAAAAGAGTCTACCACTATGAGGCAACAAATGTTCCAAAACGGCCCTGCGAAGTCAATGTTCACTCGTTGCCATGGCGACTTAATCTTAAGCCAAGCTGAGAATGTCCGCGGCGGAGCGAATTGGTTCTCTGCGCATGTGCGACACATCTGGTCAATGAGGGCGTCCATGCCCTGCCAAGTACAGTGCTGGCGCGCCCCAATGTCCTTGGTGGAGCAATCGCAACACATCCTTTTGAAACACTTTGGGAATAAGCACACGCGATTGTCCACTGTCATTTTGAACTAGAATCACACCCTGTTGAACTGCAAGGCTATGCCAATGTGCAAAATATCGGCACAGAACTGAATTCTGGATACTGTTCAATGAACGAGGCCAAGACGTGCGAATGTAATGCAACAAAATTTGGAGGTCTGGGACTGCTTCCGTGGCCTGTGCAATTTTCTGTAGTGCAAGGGAAAAGATTTCAGCAATTCAGAGTCCTGCGCATCGATTTAGCAACAAGACGCGGAAGATGCATCAAAATCAAAGTCTTGGCCAATCGGAAGGCGAGATAGGGCGTCTGCATTGCCATACTTTGCCGCAGGGCTGTACACAATTTCATTCTGATACTGCGAAAGCAACAAAGCCCAGCGTTGCAGTTTTTCAGCGGTATGCGTAGGAACCGTCTCTGAAGGATGAAACAAGGACTGCAAAGGCTCGTGATCTGTCACTAAATAGAAGTTGCGACCATACAAATAGTGATGGAATTTTGTCACACCATACACAATAGCGAGAGCTTCTTCAATTTGAGAGTAATTGAACTGAGTTTGAGTTAACAACTTCGAGGCAAAAGCAAAGTGTCTGTCTTGTGCACCATTTCTGTGCGAAAGCACAGCGCCGATTCCGTAGGAAGAAGCGTCGACTTGTAAAACTACCGGCTTGGCAGTGTCAAAATGCACAACACATCTGTCACTAAGCAAAGCATTTTGAGTTTCTGAAATGCGTCTTGACACTCTTGAGTCCACACAAAGGGTACATTTTAGCGATGCAATTGAGCCGCGATCTGAGTGGCATTCACAGTATGAGCCGATTGTAGTATGTCATCTTGGCTAATACTGACTGCAGTTCAGACACATTGTGTGGAACAGGCAGATCACGAATTGCAAGCAAACGAGATTCGTGGGGGTGCACACTCCGACTATTTACCAAATCATCTAGGTACTGTAGTTCGGTTTGAAAAAACACATTTCGAGACGACACTTGAGGCCTGCTTCTGACAACACCCGAAAAAGAGTAAGCAAATTGGCAATGTGTTCCTCTGGTGTACGACCTGAGACGACAATTTGAACAAAATGCCACTTTTGTAATCAGTTGTTCCAAGTACTGGAAATTCCTGTCTGTTGTAAGCAACGAGGTGCTCGTTAGATTTAGAAAGGAGTGGTGAGCCTAACTGTTCGTACGTGGCACAATTAAGCAATGTGACTGATGTACCTGTGTCTAACTGAAAGTTCACACGACGGCCAGCAATTCGCAATGAGACAAATAGTTTGTCAGAACGTCGTAGCACAGCACTAGGTCGAGACACAACCATAGTCTTACTTTTGTCAGAACCTGTTGTAGGTCTGGAAAACAGCGTTCACTGCATGTGCACGAGCCTGTTTCTTCTGGGAGCGGGCAAAACTTGCGTTTTTGTACCGTTGCAAACAAACTGCTTGGACATGGCCTTTTTTCCACACGTGTAACACGTTGCGTTACTTGATGGACAATCCTGTCTTTTATGACGAGCAAAACATTTAGGGCGAGACTTCGTCAAGTTTACAGGTCTGTTTCCATGTTTACGTGGCTGTCCGCGCGACTGTGTATGCGCTGCTTGGGTGGGTCGCGAGCAAAGGGGCGACTCGACCCGACTAATCAGGGCATGGTCAAACTTTTCGGTCGCTATGGCACCGGAATCATATTGCTCTAAGATTTGCAACACTTGAGGAAGTGATGGATCAGAGTACTTTAAGATCTGTTCCCGTATTCTTCCATTGGAGACACTGAATGTTATAGCATCCCTAATCACTAAGTCACTGTAAAAGTTGCCACAACTACACTTAAATTTACACTTCCAAGTCATGCCCGTTAATTCTGTACACCACTGATGGTAAATCTATTCAGTTTTTTTCTACAAACGAAAAAACTGATATCTGGTTGCAGCTACTAGGACGTGCTCGTCATAATATTGAGTTAATGCAGCGATTACTTCGTCACAGCTGAGTTCCTGCGGAGACGCGGTTGGGAAAATATTTTGTACTAACGTGAACAATGGGAACCCTGCAATCGAAAGAAACTGTTGTACCTTTACAGTACGTTCAACAAGATGAAGTTGACAATGTGCTGGGAACAGAGACATTCATATTCTGTGTCGTTAAACTGCCGGAGCGTTATTATGCTGGTTGGCGGATCTTTTTGGGTTGGTTGGTTGGTCTTTCATGCGTCTGACGCATCTTGTGCAGCCAGTAGTTGTTGTACCATCGTCAGAAAAGCAGCAATTTGCTGGTTCCGAAACTGAAAAGCTTGTGTTAGATCCATTTCACATTGGCCATCTGCAGCTGAGGCGCAGCGACAAGGGGTGGAAGGGGCGGGGTAGCCATGGTTCACACAAATACGTTATAGCAAAGAAGCAAGCAAAGCCTCTGAAAAGAGAAAGTTGATTTGTTCTGCAGCTCCCTTCCTGGAATACATGCAAGAACAACAACAACAAATTTGCAATTAGAATCACCTGCAATTGGAAACAAAAGAAACAAGCAAATTTTTCTTCACTGAAGTTTTCTCGTCGTCATCTTTTAAATCCTTGGCGCCGTCTTTTATATCGTCTCGTTGTCTCTGTAGAGCTGTACCAAGGACAGGATGTTGTTTGGTGGCCGGTATCCTCTTTCTATAACACAAACTGCATACAATTATTAACTGGGTTCTTTATTCATAAGAACAGAAATCTACTTAACTTTAGCTAGTTGTTGTTTGGTAAAAGCTCTGTATATTTCACGTTAGCCTCACTGCTGGTGAAGTAGAAGTCCGCTACGTTCACTATAAGGTTGATATATGCTGTGGCTAAGACTATGGCTCCGACTCGGTGGCACGCTGGAACTCAACAGGTGCGACAAACCCGAACTAACTGGCCCTCCAGTCCACGACGACTATCTAAATACTGGCAGCCGAGAGGGCGTCGCCGGCGCGTTTCCAGTGAGTATGTCGATGGCCTCTTTCGATCTTCTTGTAACTTCTATGCCATATGGTGTGCTGGCGCCAGCTTATGCCAGCACAGTTGGTGTGTAGGAAGGTGGTTTCAACAGTGGCAAGTAGGGATCCAGGAATTAAAGGGGCGCTGATGATGGAGAGTCGGTGAAGGAAGTGGTGTGTATCTTTGGCATGGGAGGGTAGATTATGGCAACTGGATGGAAGTGTTAGTGAGGGCCAAAATTCTTTCAGTGAGAGCACAATAACCAGATACAATGGGGTGTCCAGGACTGTTGGGTTTGTGTGTCTTGGAGACCACATAGAAGGTGGGTCTGCAAGGTGTCATAGGAGTGAGGAGGGAAATAGACTCATGGGAAAGATTCTGGAAGGCTTTAAGCAGGCATTGGAGGTAGTGTTGGACTTCTGGGGTGGGATCACTCTAGCAGAGTTTATAGATGGAGGAGTCAGATAATTGGCAGAAGCCTTTCGCAATGTAGTCACTGCAGTTCATACCAACAGTAGTGGAACCTTTGTCTGCAGGTAGGATGATTAGGTCAGGATTTGTTATGCAGTTGTGTATGGGTGACCTTTCATTGGCTGAAAAATTGGTGTTCTGAGGAAGAAACTTGGGGCAGGAGGGTGAGGCAAAGCTAGAAGTAAGGCATTCCTTGAAGATGATCAGGGAGTGGTTAGGTGGGAGGGAGGCAGTATCATAGCTGGATGGTGGTATGATATGGGAGAGGCAGGGTTCAATGTTGGGAAGGAAGAAAAGGAAGGAAGATTGGGTTTAACTTCCCTTCGAGATCGAGCTCGTTAGAGATGGAGCACAAGGTAAGATGGTGTCAACGGTGGGGAAGGCTTTGATTCTAGGCGCGTCAGTCTGGAACCGTGCGACCGCTACGGTCGCAGGTTCGAATCCTGCCTCAGGCATGGATGTGTATGATGTCCTTAGGTTAGTTAGGTGTAAGTAGTTCCAAGTTCTAGGGGACTGATGACCTCAGAAGTTAAGTCACATAGTGCTCAGATCCATTTGGACCTTTTTTTTTTTTATGGCGAATGAAATCAGTTGTGCCCTTTCAAAGGAACTATCCCAGGATTTTTCCTGGAGCGATTTAGGGGAATCATGGAAAGACCTAAATCTAGATGGCTGGATGCAGGTTCGAACCGTCATCTTCCAGAATGTGAGTCCAATGCGTTAAGCACTGTGCCACCGTTCTCGGTTTCCAATGTTGGGATTAGGTGGGCTTTTATTGGAGGGATTGGTGGCAAGAGAATTTCCCATTGCAGGAATTTCGAGGAGAGTAGGTCTTTGACATTTCAAACAGGGTTAAATTTGGGTGTAGAGCTACAGATGAGGCATTTGTATAGGGCTGAAAGAATTTTGGTGGAACCTGAGGACAGTGTAACTGCAATGAGGACTCCCTTGCCCAGTACACTGAGAGTCTCACCAAGGCCTTCACAGGCAGATGCTATCTCTCAGACCTAGTAACCAAACAGATCTTCGCCATTTCACCTCACATCCTTAGTCCTCCCACCACACCTGCGAACCAGTTACAAAGGAGTGCACCCTTCATCACCCAATACCACACCAGACTTGAAATACTGGAAGACACCCTTCGCAAGGCCTTGATTACCTACCATCATGCCCTGAAGTGAGGGACATCCTACCTAAGATCCTTGACACCCCTAATAAAGTGCTGTTCTGTTGCCCACCCAACAGCCACAACAAGCTAGTTCATCCCTAATGACACTCCCAATCTCACCCCCTTGACCCCCTTGTCAGACAGATCATATCCCAGTGAAAGATCCAGGTGCAAGACCTACCCAATCCACACACACGGCACTTCCTATTGTAGTCTTGTTACAGGCTTATCCTACCCCTTCAGAGATGGGCTAACTGTGAGAGCAGTCATGTCATATGCCATCTCTGCTGCAATCATTGCACAGCTTTTGTATATTGGTTTGACTACCAATCAGCTGAGCTGTCCACAAGGATGAATGGCCACTGCCAAATTGTGGCTAAGGACAAAGTAGACGACCCTGTGGCACAACATACAACTGAATATAACACGCTTAATTGCAGTGGATGCTGCATTACCCTAGCTATCTGGATCCTCACCAGCTTTTCTGAACTGCGCAGATGGGAGTTATGCTTACAGCACATTTTCCACTCCTAAAATTATCCTGGCTTCAACCTACGGTAGCCAACTGTCTCCACACTCTCCACCAAACAGTTTTTACCCTTCCTGCCTTATCACCTCCTCTGTATTCTCGTCTCCCTCCTCTGACAACGCACCTCCCCATCTTTCCCTTGCCCCAATCCTCTCCTTTATCACTGCCCATTCCCTCCCCCCTGTCCCCCTCTTTGCCCCCCATCCCAACAATGTAGACTCTTCATGCCCAGCCAGATCATATCTCTGTGAAAGATCCAGGTGCAAGACCTACCCAATCCACACACCCAGCACTTCCTATTGTAGTCTTGTTACAGGCTTATCCTACCCCATCAGAGGTGGGCTACCTGTGAGAGCAGTCCCCCCCCCCACCCCCCCCCCCCCACCCTTATCCAGCCATCGTTTGCCTTTCCCCACCCACTCCACATTGCTGGTTCTGTTCTACATGACAGTTGTATTCCGTTTTGAGCTGCCAGAGATGGCGGTCATGTCTGCTTGTTTGTGTGAATGAATGTGTCTGTCTTTCCTTTTCTGAGAAAGGCTTTGGCCAAAATATTATGTGTAAGTGCCTCTTCGCTGTGCCTATCTGCAGCTTAATGTATCATCTCTGTAGTAAGTAGCAATCTATTTTTTATTATATTATACGATTGCCAGCTGAAATATCGTGGCAAGAATTCAACATGGTCCGGCTGCAATCCCGAAATCTCATCAAATATTGCTGAACTGATTGTCCAGTAGTATGATAATAACTGAACCTGTCAAGCTGTTCTGAACTTGTTACCATTGCACTGTGAAGATAGCAACATTTGTTGTTTTATTTGTAATACTACAGTATATCTTTCTAAATGTATTGAGTATTACACTATACTTGAATGTATGTATACATACGTAATCATAACGTTTATGCGTTACACTGTTAACTATGTTACTTTGAATCAAATAGAAATGGTGGTCAACTGTTAATTTCAATGATCACACGCATGTGCCTAAGAAATTAATTAGCAGGGACCCTCTAACTCTAAAGCAAACTGCATAGTACACGAACAAATCTTCATATATCTTTACAGAGAACTTCTGTCACAAGTAAAGAGACTGAAAATAGAATAATGTGTAAAGACGTGATGGAAATTTTGCTTTGTCGTGTTGCAGTTCTCCAGGCACTACTAAACGTAAGAACAAGTCCGCAAATCAGATGCAGAGGGGCAAATACCATTCTCATTGGCCTGTGGAGCTGTGCAGGATGCTTTTATGGAGTAAATACACCACAGTAGCACTCAGAGGCGCGTGTGCAAATCTGCTGGATGATCTCTGGCGAACAGAATTCACCTCAGTGTATTGTCGAAGTCGTGGTCGTCGTCGTCAGTGTTGTTGCTGTTATATTTGCATTCTTCAGTCCAAAATGTTGTTTGACACACCTCTCACCACTCGTCTGTGCTGTGCACGTCTCATCATTTCTGCAGAGCCTCTGCCTCCTGCATCTGTTTGAAACTGCTTATTGTATTCATGCCTTGGTATTCCTATATAACTTGTAATCTCCTACCATCTATTTGTTACTAACTTAACTACTCCTTGATGCTTCAGGATGGGTCCCGTCAACTCGCTGCTGTTGCTAGTCAAGTCGTGCTACAAATTTCTTTTCTCCCCAGTTCAGAATACTACCACCTACCTGATCCACCCGTCTAATGTTCAGCATGTGTCTGTAAAACCTAATCTCAAAAGCTTCCATTCTCTACATGTGTGAATTGATCGGTCTCCACATTTCACTTCTGCACAAGGCTACTCTCCAGACAGATACTTTCAGAAAAGACTTACTAACACTTAAATTTATGTCTAATGTTAACACATTTCTCTTATTCAAAAAACTTAAGTTGATGTCACTTCTGCCATCATCAGTGATAATTCTACCCATATAGCAAATGACACCTGCTGCTTTAAGTGTCTGATTTCCTAAAACTAATTCCCTCAAAATAACCTGTCTTAATTTGTCTGCACTTCGCCACCCTTGCTGATTATTATACTTTTTTCCTTTACACTCTCTTTGAGACAGTTGATCTGAGCACATTGCCTCCTTAAACAGAATTACAATGACACTCCCAAACATCACATTTTTTTAAAAATTTCTTAAATGTTTTCCCCAAATTTCTCCTTGGTTTCCTTTATTGCTTGCTCTATGCAGAGTTTGAATAATATTGAGGATAAGTTACAATATGTGCCTCACTATCTTCTCTATTATTGCCTGTCCTTGATGTCTTTCTGCTCTTAAAACTGTCATTTTCTTTCTGTAGAGGTTGCAGAAGATTTTTTGCTCCTTGCATTTTATCTCTGATAGCTTCAGAATTTTAAAAAGGTTGTCCTGATTTGGTGCAGTGGTCTGAAACTGTTTTTCCTGGTATAAAGATGAACCATATGATGACACTGAACTGTATACTTTAATCTGAGACCAGATGATTAAAGATATTTAGGAAAATATTCCAGAAAACAGCTTCCCACAAAGTTTGAAATGAGGTCTTTTGGTAATGCTCCTACAGATAATAAACATGTTATTGTAGCATGGTTTGAAGAAAATCATGTTGGTCATGCTGAGCTGGCCTACTCAAAACTCGAAAAATTTGTTGAAATCTTACAGGATGTTGTGTGCAAGATTAAGTTCCACATAAAACAGACAGATACTTACAACACTTTACGAAGAATGGAAACAAATTCCAACACCAGCATATAAATAACTTGCTAGAAAGCCATTCCCAAAAATTAAACGATTTAACAGTTGTAAGACTTACACTATTAATATTAGGTCCATGCCATCAGTTTGGACAGCAATAAGTATCTGGAGACACAGTGAATGGAGTGTATTTGTAGACTGTTCTTATTTCACAAAATGCTATCTTTCTCATGATAAGTTTTCTGAGACAGAGTGAAGACCTGAAATCGGCTGCCTACAGCTGCAACTGGCAAGGAGCTCCCAGGTCGTTCACAGACTTACTGAAGATTGTAATGCTCTGGGCACAACAACCACTCATCCTATCTGCAGGAAAATACTACAGAATTTCTCTGAAAACATTTGTAACAGTATGTATATTAATTACTTACTTTCATATACTTAAAGTTTTGAACGTGGCTGCGTGGTCAGCGACTATTTACAAAGTAAAATTAACAGCAATAGCAGCCCTTGGTCCCAAAAAAAAGAGTATTTTTACCTAGGTTTCGGCATTGCTATGAATGCCTTAATCAGAAATAAAATTCTCAAATTGGAATATAACATACTTACAAAATTACAGGAAAGAAAAAAAAATTATGTATAAGTACTAGCTAGTAGTACGAAAACGAAACAGTACTTACATGTCACATATTGACGTAAAAAGCAAGCGATAAAGCTTTAGTCACAAAATTTGCAAAACAAAATACGTAAAAGGCAAGTCACTATGGGCTGGTCACATGCGTCGAGCGCCAGAGGTGCCCACATAAGCAATTGCGGGCAGGTGAACATTACATCAGGAGTGGCATCTAGTAGCCGCAAATACAAACAGGCTACTTAACATTCAAAATGTAGTCAGACGAATATTACAATGTGTGTGTGTGAAATCTTATGGGACTTAACTGCTAAGGTCATCAGTCCATAAGCTTACACACTACTTAACCTAAATTATCCTAAGGACAAACACACACACCTATGCATGAGGTAGGACTCGAACCTCCGCCAGGATCAGCGGCACAGTCCATGACTGCAGCGCCTTAGACCGCTCGGCTAATCCCGCGCGGCAGGATTACAATGAACATTATTTTGTACATGAAGTAAAATGCAGTAAGTTTATATGACAGCAGCCGTCGCAGGGACAAATTGTCTACATAGGAGTTTGTAAACACAGTTTAAAGGCTAAAAACGCCATTTGAAAAATATAAAGGGAGCTGAATAACGCAGCGAGCAGAAAAGAATAATATAACATGAGATGCAGTTAACACAAATTTTTAAAAAACAAAAAATTACGAGTCGACATGGGTAGAAAAAAATCTCGGTAACTGCACAAGAGAACACGAAATCAAATATCAAGTAATGGCTTTATACCATTGAAGAAGTTTTTATTACATAATTGTAGCTGCAATTTAAGAATGAGCACATCAATACGAGAAAGATGTTAAAAAATTTCTAATTTTTCGAGAACATCTAAACTACGGACTTTCTTCTCAGTGTGCAAAATGTTGATATGTGCTTTGGATGCGTGGCCTGCAATCAGAAGGTGGTCGGCAAAAGACGAATTCTGGATGCTAGTGCCATTTTTTCTTAAAAGATGTTCTTTATATCTGACTGTAAAGGCACGTCCTACTTGTTCTTCGTAGTAAGAAGAGCAAGTGTCGCAAAAAATGTTACAGACGCCAGAGTGTTTCAAAGGGGAACAGATCGATTTGAAACCGCGAAAAAAATTTTTTTTCGAACTATTATTGGTTGAAAAGGCGTTGAATCTGATAGGAGATGGAGCCCCAAGAAAGGACCAGAAAAGAACTTTTTTTGGTTCGACTCAATGATAGAGGTGCCGAGTGTAGTGACTCTTTTAACAGTTTTCTTTTTAACGACGTCGTCAACTATGGCAGGTTCATATTCGTTAGTAACTGCTATAAATTTGATCAAGTTAATTTCTTCCTCGAATTTTTCTTTCGAAAGTGGGATAGAAGTAGCTCTGTGGGAGGTACGATCAAACGATATATGATTCTTTCCGAAAAACATTAAAATAGATTTTATTTTCTTCTACTGTTAGCGTCAAGTCAAGAAAGTTCAGTTGTCGGGCCTCGTTTTCGAGTTCACCTGTGAATGATATCTTCTCGTGAAGCTCATGAAAGAGATTGAAAATACGGTTAATACCATCAACACAGTCTTTGTAGATGACTAAAATATCATCGACGTCTCTGAAATAGAAGAGAATGCCCAGCGCTGTAGGTGAGGAACAATTGAAGAACTGTTCTTTCAAGAAGTTAATGAAAATGTCAGCAACGATAACAGCCAACGGATTTCCCTTAGCGAGAGACCTTTGGATTGCTGATACAATTGTTCATTAATTTTAAAGTTGTTGTACTTGATTACAACTGTGATTAGATTCATAAGGTCAGCGATTTGTTAATCAGAAAGTTGTTTTTTGAAATGATGTAAATATTTTTCTACGATTTTAAGCCTTTCTTGCATGGGAAAGTTTGTATAAAGATTTCTGATATCTAGTGAAAACAACTTGGTTTCTGGACTGCATTCTAAATCTTTTATTTTATGAACTAAGGCGTCGCTATTGGGAGGGGAATAATTGTTCTGGAAGACGAAATATTTTTTCAGAGTTTCATGCTGAAATTTGGTTAGATCATGGAACGTCCTGTTCATACTATTACAATTCACCGTATTGGATGGTTAGGCTTGTGAACCTTTGGGGGCTGAGGGTTCATGTTGATATCACTGAGCCTATGTTGATATCATTGCGTCCAATCAAAAGAAGAAGTTCTTTTCTATTCCTTTCTTGGGGCCCCATCTCCTATCAGATTCAACGCTTTCTTTGTAATAAATACAATTGTAATGTCGCCTTTTCAACCTACAATAGTATAAAAAATGTTATTCACAATTTTAAATCAACCTGTTCCCTTTGAAAAACTCTCGTGTCTTTAAGATTTTTTGTGACAATTGCTCTTCTTACTAGACAGGACAAGCAGGACTTGCCTTTACAGTCAGATACAAAGAACATCTTTTAAGAAAAAAATGGGAATGGCACCCAGAATTGGTCTTTTGCCGACCTCCTTCTGATTGCAGGTCACACATCCAAAGCTGTTCACAATATCAACATTTTGCACACTGGGAAGAAAGTCCGTAGATTAGATGTTCTCTAAGAATTAGAAATTTTTGGGAAGAAAGTCCGTAGATTAGATGTTCTCTAAGAATTAGAAATTTTTAAATATCTATCTCGTATTGATGGTCTCATTCTTAATGAGCAGCTACAATTACGTAATAAAAACTTCTTCAATGGTGTAAAGCCATTACTTGATATTTGATTTCATGTTCTCTCATGCAGTTACCGAAATATTTTTTTCTACCTAAGTCTACTTATAATTTTTTGGTTTTTAAAAATTTGTGTTAACTGCATTTCATGTTATACCATTATTTTCTGCTCACTGAGTTATTCAGCTCCCTTTTCATCTCTCAAATGGCGTTTTCAGCCTTTAAACTGTAATTATAAGCTCTTAGGTAGACAATTTGTTCCCATGTCTGCTGCTGTCAGACAGAATTATTGGCTTTTACTTCATGTACAAAATAATGTGCATCATTGCATTCGTCTGTCTACATTTTGAATGTTAAGTAGCCTGTTTGTATTTGCGGATGCTACATGCCACTCTTGGGAGCCTGCAATTGCTTACACAGATGCCTCTGATGCTCGACACATGTGAGCAGCCCCTAGTGGCTTGCCTTTTATGTACATTGTTTTACAAAGACACTTATAGCAGTACCGAGACCGGGGTAAAAAGACTCCTTTTTTACGACCAAGGGTCGCTGTTAATTTTACTTTCATATGCCCCAAGATAAGGCTGATTTTTTTTATTGTCTCAATATGAGAACTATGTGATTACAAAATCAGAAAACTGTATTTAAAAATGTTGAGTTTGGTTCAGAAGTCGCTGTACTTGAGGTGCATAAATAACTTGTTCTATAACAAATATTAAGCTAGTACTGTAATATAAACAGCACATCTGTAATGTAACTGAGCAAGCAGCAGCTTTTCCCGAACTATTAGCATTTATGTTAACACTATTAGATTTTAATTAATTTTTTAATGTACATGCTTTAATACTTTTTAATAATAGTTAACACCTTATACATCTGAAGGGCCTTCTTCATGATTCACAGAAACAATTCGTATTGGGTGCCAGAGCCACAAATTTATCAAAAGACAGGTCTATGAACGAATGACTGAATGAATGAACGAAACACCTTTGCTGTTAAAATATAGTTTCATGATGTTATTTCTGCTGAGCAAGAATGTACGCCCTGAATACAATAACTAGAATCATCTACATTGTACATACTCATAGCATTATATCAAGAGGATACAGGAGGAATAATCAAGTATATTCATCAAGTAGCACTGACTTTATTGGGAAGGGGATGAAGATTGGTTCCACTATGACTGTCCAAGGAAATATGCAGAAATGCATTCAAATGGACAAATGGAATGCTTAGCAAAAAGCTTTCCAAGCGAATTATACATCATAAAGTAAGAGAAAGAAAGGAACAAAATTAGTAGTTATTGTTATAGCAGTATGGGTTCAGCAAGTAAAAAAGTTACTAATAGCCATGCATCAAACTGGCTCAATAAAAATTCTCATAATATCAATGGTTTTTTAAATACAGATTACCACAGCTGAAGCTATGAAACATGTAGCTGAAAGCAAGTACTTAGAACTGTGATTTAGATGAGATGTGACAGTAACAAGTTATGGAAGTTTGCCTATGTCTTCCTACCTGATTAAAAATAGTCTTAAAAATGACATTTCTTGTTCTTCTTTTGAGTGAAGTAATTCCAGATTAAGTATGGCATTTCCATTCCTCCCTCTGGTTTGAAAATATCTGAATGTATACATTTAAATGGGAGACCTTTTTATTTAATTTCAGTTGCTGAATGCGTCTTACTCATATTATGCAGTTCTGAGGCAAATAAATGACACAGAAAAATAATGAAATGCAACAGATATAACAGGATACATCTACAGTCCCAGTTCTCTTCAACTGATTCAGACTAATCTACATGGAATTTTTTCTGTTATAGAGCAGCAAGTTTTGTTTGTTGTACACTAAATGAGTCAGTCTGAAATACTTACATAATTAGCACATCTAGAAAAATACATTCCACAAAAAATATTATACAGTGTAACTGAAAATGAAATACTGTTAGAAATAGCATTATGATGTATAGATTAAAAGAGAAATAAACACATAATGTTGTTTTAGTACTTTTGTTTGAACCTTCACAAACAGCTGTGATTATTAAACACTCTCACAATTGTATCAGTTATTTGGTAAATTCTGAAATACCACTCGAGAAAAAGTTGTATTTAATATTGTTGTTGTTGTGGTCTTCAGTCCATAAACCTATTTGATGCAGCTCTCCATGCTACTCTATCCTGTGCAAGCTTCTTCATCTCCCACTACCTTCTGCAACCAACATCCTTCTGAATCTGCTTAGTGTATTCATCTCTTGGTCTCCCTCTACGATTTTTACCCTCCGCACTGCCCTCTAATACTAAACTGGTGATCCATTGATGCCTCAGAACATGTCCTACCAACCGATCCCTTCTTCTAGTCAAGTTGTGCCACAAATTTCTCTTCTCCCCACTTCTGTTCAATACTTCCTCATTAGTTATGTGATCTACCCATCCAATCCTCAGCATTCTTCTATAGCACCACATTTCGAAAGCTTCTATTCTCTTCTTGTCTAAACTATTTATTGTCCATGTTTCACTTCCATACATGGCTACACTTCATACAAATACTTTCAGAAACGACTTCCTGACACTTAAATCAATACTCAATGTTAACAAATGTCTCTTCTTCAGAAACGCTTTCCTTGCCATTCCCAGTCTACATTTTATATCCTCTCTACTTCGACCATCATCAGCTATTTTGCTCCCCAAATAGTAAAACTCCTTTACTACTTCAAGTGTCTCATTTCCTAATCTAATTCCCTCAGCATCACCCGACCTAATTCGACTACATTCCATTATCCTTGTTTTGCTTTTGTTGATGTTCATCTTATATCCTCCTTTCAAGACACTGTCCATTCCGTTCAACTGCTCTTCCAAGTCCTTTGCCGTCTCTGACAGAATTACAAAGTCATCGGCGAACCTCAAAGATTTTATTCTTCTCCATGGATTTTAATTCCTACTCTGAACTTATCTTTTGTTTCCTTTATTGCTTCCTCAATATACAGATTGAATAGCATTGGGGAGAGGCTACAACCCTGTCTCACTCCCTTCCCAACCACTGCTTCCCTTTCACGCCCCTCGACTCTCATAACTGCCATCTGGTTTCTGTACAAATTGTAAATAGCCTTTCGCTCCCTGTATTTTACCCCTGCCACCTTCAGAATTTGAAAGAGAGTATTCCAGTCAACATTGTCAAAAGCTTTCTCTAAGTCTACAAATGCTAGAAACGTAGGTTTGCCTTTCCTTAATCTATCTTCTAAGATAAGTTGTAGGGTCAGATTTGCCTCACGTGTTCCAACATTTCTACGGAATCCAAACTGATCTTCCCCAAGGCCAGCTTCTACCAGTTTTTCCATTCGTCTGTAAAGAATTCGCGTTAGTATTTCGCAGCTGTGACTTATTAAACTGATAGTTCGGTAATTTTCACATCTGTCAACACCTGCTTTCTTTGGGATTGGAATTATTATATTCTTCTTGAAGTCTGAGGGAATTTCGTCTGTCTCATACATCTTACTCACCAGATGGTAGAGTTATGTTAGGCCTGGCTCTCCCAAGGCTGCCAGTAGTTCTAATGGAATGTTGTCTACTCCCGGGGCCTTGTTTCGACTTAGGTCTTTCAGTGCTCTGTCGAACTCTTCACGCAGTATCGTATCTCCCATTTCATCTTCATCCACCTCCTCTTCCATTTCCATAATATTGTCCTCAAGAACATCGCCCATGTATAGACCCTCTATATACTCCTTCCACCTTTCTGCTTTCCCTTCTTTGCTTAGAACTGGATTTCCATCTGAGCTCTTGATATTCATGCAAGTGGTTCTCTTTTCTCCAAAGGTCTCTTTAATTTACCTGTAGGCAGAATCTATCTTACCCCTCTTGAGATAAGCCTCTACATCCTCTAATATAGTAATTGTTATATCTTCTCTTATACAGTATTGGTGGTGCCTGCCACTTTAGTCTGAATTTAGTCTCAGTTCAGTTCAGTTAAGTGTTAGTCTGTGCCACCAGTTGTACTCATCTCATTTCATAAAATGGAATTGGTAAATAAAAGACATGTGAGGAAAAAATTATTTGCTTATAACTATGTAATTTCAACAACTAAAGACGAATACTGCAGTTACACCTAACCAATTCAAAATTTGTCAATTCCATGTCACCATTCAGTGTTTTTGTCTCATGGTGAAGTGCATTGACAATTTGTATTAAGACAATCATGTGCTGTTTTAAGAGTCCAAAGTACATTGATGTTAATAACTACAACATTCTGTAAATACGAGGGCCGTTCAGAAAGTAACCTCCGGTTGATTTAAAAAAATACACCAAGTTAAATAAAAATATTTTAATATATACATCTTACAACTACATCTTTGCACTATTTTTCTACATAGTCTCCATAGCGATTGAGGCACTTATCGTATCTCTTCACAAGCTTTGAAATTCCTTCTGCATAAAAATCACCCGCTTGTGCCTGGAGCCAGCCTGTGACCGCATCTTTGAGCTCTTCGTCGTCATCAAACCGCTGTAACCCGAGCCATTTCTTCAAATGCATGAAGAGGTGATAATCACTTGGCGCCAGGTCTGGGCTGTAAGGTGGATGGTTGATAACGTCCCACTTGAAGGGCCGTTGTTCTGCGAGCAGAGTGAGTACGGGCGTTATCGTGCAAAAAAACGATACCGGAAGTCAGCATACCACGGCGTTTGTTCTGTATAGCCCGTCGTAACTTTTTTATTGTTTCACAGTACATGTCTTGATTAATGGTCATACCACGTTCCATGAATTCAACCAACAACACCCCTTTAGCATCCCAAAACACTGTTGCCATCAGTTTTCTGGCAGAAAAATCTTGCGAGGCTTTTCTTGGTTTGGTAGGCGAATTTGAATGTGCCCAGATCTTTGATTGTTCTTTTGTCTCAGGGTTCACGTACTTAATCCAGGTTTCGTCACCGGTCACGATTCTGTTTAACAATGGTTCTCCTTCGTCCTCATAACGTGACAGAAAGTCTAATGCAGAGGCCATTCTTTGAGTTTTGTGGTGGTCGGTAAGAATTTTGGGCACCCATGGTGCACAGAACTTACGGTAACCCAATCTTGCTGTCACTATCTCGTACAAGAGAGTCTTAGAAATCTGTGGAAAACCAGTAGACAACTCCGACATTGAGAAACGTCGATTTTCACGAACTTTTGCATCAACTGTCTGAACGAGTTCGTCAGTCACCAATGATGGTCTACCACTCCTCTCTTCATCATGAACGTTTTCTCGTCCACTTTTAAATAAACGTACCCATTCACGGACAACTCCTTCACTCATAACTCTTGGTCCATACACGGCACAAAGCTCACGACGAATAGCTGCTGCAGAATATCCTTTGGCTGTAAAAGACCTTATGACAGCACGCACTTCACATTTGGCGGGGTTTTCTATTGCAGCACACATTTCAAACTGCCACAAAAACTAAACTAGTGCAGGTACGACGTTCACTCGACCACGGCTTGATGCCGACTGACCTGTTGAGTGCGTGAACGCACAGATGGCGTCGCTACTCCCCCCACAACCCGCACTGTGACCAATCGGAGGTTACTTTCTGAACCGCCCTCGTAATTAATGGTAGCACCACACATGGTATTTTGAGCTCGAGTTTTATGTAACTGTATTTAACCTGACAACTGAATTTCAAATTTTGTGGTAACTTTCATTGCTGTTGTTTCTGTGGTCTTCAGTATGAAGACTAATTTGACATAGCTCTTCATACTGCTCTATCCTATGCGAGCCTCTTTGTCTCCGAATAACTACTGCAACCTGAATCGTTCTGAATCTGCTTACTTTACTCATTTCTTGGTTTCCCTCAATGATTTCTCAATTCTATTCAGTACACACTCATTCTCCCAAAATCACCTGATTTAATTAAACTACATTCCATTACCCTTGTTCTGCATTTGATGATGCTGATGTTCATCTTACACCCTCCTTTCAAGACACTGTCCATTCCACTCAGTCGCTCTTCCAAGTCCTTTTCTGTCTCTCAAAGTAAAACGTCATCTGTAAACCTGAAAGTTTCTATTCCTTTTCCCTCAACTTCAAATCCTACTCCAAACTTTTCTTTGGTTTCCTGTACTGCTTGCTCAATGTACACACAGAACAACATCGGGGATAGGCTACAACATTGTCTTACACCTTTCTCAACCACAGTGTCCCTTTTATGCCTCTTGACTCTTATAACTGCCATCTAGTTTCTGTACTAGTTGTAAGTAGCCTTTTGCTCCCTGTATATTACCCCTGCCATCTACAGATTTTCTCAGAGAATATTCCAGTCAACACTGACAAAAGCTTTCTCTTAGTTTATGAATGCCATAAATGTAGGTTTACTTTGCCGTAGCCTGCCTTCTAAGAGAAGTCATAGGCTTAGTATTGCCTTGAGTGCTCCTATGTTACTCAAGAATGAAACCGGATCTTCTACAAGGTCGGTTTCTACCAGTTTTTCCACTCTTCTGTAAGGAATGTATGTTAGTATTTTGCAACTGTGACTTACTAAACTGATAGTTTGGTAATTTTCACACCAGTTAGCAACTGCTTTCTTTGGAACTGGAATTATTACATACTTCGTGAAGTCTGCAGGTATTTCACCTGTCTCACACATCTTCCACACCAGATGGAAGTTTTATGATGATTAGCTCTCCCAAGGCTATCAAAGTAGAATGTCATCTACTCTTGGGGCCTTGTTTTAACTTAAGTTTTTTCAGTCTGTGTCAAATTCTTCTTGCAGTATCATATCTCTAATCTCATCAGTTAACAGTTTTCTATCTATAATCGACTGAATTACAAATCAATTACAAGCACAACATTTTTATTTTGACAAAAATAAAAATAAAAACTGAATTCCACAAACATAAATAAATAAAAAGCTCATTAAAGATGTAAATTTTAACCGAAAATAAACATAAATAAAAAGATCAGAAAAATCATAAATAAACTTCTCCTATGCCTGCTTCATTTTGTTCCAGCACCCCGTTTTTTGCGAATTTCTCCCAACTAATTCCTGCCCAACCTGATATTTGCGGTGTCTTGACTTCTTTCAGTCCCTGTGGTTTTGTCGCTTCGTCTTTCAGCTCTCATGTCGAAGTGCTTATTTCTCTCATTACGTTTCTGCTGATTGATTGGGTACGTGCGCTGTTCTCCTTGGCTTCGGCGCTCTCTCGTTAATTCGAATGGGGTTTGGTGGCATTATCTCAACGTCTTCATTCGGTCCTTCCTGTCTTTGTTCGACTTGGTGACACAGGTTTCATTGCTGATCATTTGTCGGCCTGTTTGTCCTCCAATACCCATTATGATTACCGTTAGTCTCCCTGTAATAGTTACTGCCATTCCTGTGTGAATAACCAGTGCCATTTTTGTCCTGTAGCCATAACTGTTTCTTTGTTGTAATCTATTTTCACTTCTTGGCGTGAAGTTATCATTCGGTTCGTAATAACTGACATTCCTTCATGAGGTCTCCGGCGCATTTCGCGGTCTTCCATTCACGTTTCCACACGGGTTTCGCTTTTTTTTTTTTCTCGAAATGCCTTTGAAGGCTTCAACGTCACTGCCTCCGCATCTTACCAATGACTGTTGGTATTTTAGAGGTAGCTTCATGGTACAGAATTTAATCAATTCTCCATCGTTGTATATAACATCCAGACATTGGTGTTTCTTTGCCATTGCTTCGAAAAATTTTACTGGGCTCCTCTCTCCTGAATTCTCGAAGTATGGTTTTTGTAGTAGTTCATACTTCACTCTACTTTGCGCTTCACTCGACCCATAGCATAAGAGAAACTTATCTCTGAAATATTCATATGATTGGCGTGTAGCTGCTACGTTTTGCATCGTTTCTGCTATTGTTTTGGAGATACGGGCTCATATTAAGTCTAGTTTGTGTGCTAACGTCCAGTGTTTTGGTAGACCTACTCTGAATTGAACAATGAAGGTTCGTGGATGCAGTGAGTTTCGTTCACGGCAATGCTGCATCTTCCTTATAGTGAGGAAATGATCGTTGTCGTAACTCGTCATGGCACCGTACGAAATTCGAGAATCATCGCCGCTTCTGTTTCCGATTATTTCACGTGTCAGTCTTTCACGTTGTAGTAAATCCACTGGATATTGCCCACTGTAACTCTCGCCAAATCTTGCATGATATCGTAGTAATGGAATTCAATGATTTTCTTCCATTGGCTCTGCGCGAGTGGCGGTATGCATTACGCTAAACCTTCGCATCCTTGCATTTCCCTGTCACGTACTGGCTCGGTGTCTTGCCTGGCTAATCTTGCCGCTGCAACATGTGGTCAGAATTGTTCCGAAATGTATGTCTGGTATACCCGGTGCCTTCATGGTGCCTTCTGTTCTTCGTAAGTTTCGAAACGTACCTGTGACATGGCAAGTGGTCAACTATCGCATAACTTATTTTCCGCCTGTGACTGAAATTGTATTTGCGTGAAATGTTTTTTCATTCCTTGGGAAACTTCTTGCTTTTCTGGTGGCGTCACTGACTCAGACGTTGTTATGGATTCAGAGCTTGTATGATCTTTATCACTTCACTCTTGTATTGTTCGCAATAGTTCTCCTCTGCCTTTTTCTAATTGATTCTTAATTTTCGCTTCTATTCTCATGATGCGAGTATCGCACCTCTTGAGAACTGGGTTTTCTGATGCGTTTTTGCAACACACTGTCTTCAACTATTTGTCGCACTGTGTCTGCTGCTTGGTGTGTAATTGCATTAACCTATTTGATTATCTTTGCAATTTCACTGTCTGTATCGTCACGTAATGCTTTGTTGTCATCACATAATGTTTTGACACCGTAACATAATATTTTAATTTCACCCTGAGTGTTGTCATGCAACGTTTTTATTTCGGTCTGGGTGTCATCGCGCAATGTCTGCACATCCTCCTGGACCCTGTTAATATCACTTCATATCTGTGTGTAACCTACTAATAATTTTTCGATGATATCTCGGGATTCTTTTGCCTCTTCCTCAATCTGACGTAATTGTTCTTTGACCTCTATGTTTTGTTTTCTAATTTCACGCAGCTGTTTCGTTGTTTCTGCATTCTGCTCACATATCTGTTGTTCCAATTGTATCACTGTTCCCACACACTGTCCACTCTGCTCACATACCTGTTGTTGCAGTTGTTTTGTCTGTTATTTTGTCTCTCTCTTTTGTATTGTTAGGGTGCGCGTTAATTGCTGGAGAATTTCCGACAAATTAACGAGTCTACTACCTCTTCTCCCAGCGCATTTCGTTCTGCATTTACATTCTCGTGCCCATCTGCAGCTGACTGCACTGAACCATGCAGTGACACATTTCGATTGTATTGCCTGTATTCGGGTGTGAGGGAGGCCTTATGAAATATAGTATGGGTTCTACGTATTCAAGACGTTCCCCATCAACTTGCACCTCTGAAATATGTTGGTCGCCACTTATGACGCCTTGTTCTGCTGCATCCCGGTTTATTTCTTGTGGCGTTGTGTTGTCTGTTGTCATGTCCTGAGGTTCCCGTACAGTATCATGCTGGGTGCCAGTCTCAATTCGGTCGAGGTCACTGCTAATCTCTCTGATTCCTGTGTTTGCAATTTTAACTGAGGGACCCTACTTCGTGTAATCATGTAATCAGATGATCTTACTTGCTTCATAAAATTATTGTCTTCATCCTTTCTTTACTGTTCCTAGTTAACTTGACACAGTAACAAGACTGTAGGACTTTCACTTACCAGTTGGGGCACAACCAACTTATCAACGCAGTGTCAGCCATCTGTGCACTTGCAAGAAAAATTTAAAGCTAACAATGGTGTTACAACTACACTATGGAGATACTAAGTAAATCTCTCAGTGCATTTCAAATCTCTGTCTCCCTATTGGCTGTCAGTACCCAATGATATGGCAGACCGCCTTTTAGCATCCTGGCAGGGTCGCCATTATCTCACATATGCGAAACTGTTTCTCATCTACCTTCGAACCACAGTTCCCCAAGGATGCTCTGTGAGTGTTTTAGGAATTTGTGCCAAACCTACAGGCTGCAAAGTAGGAAGATACCAGCTCATGCATGCAAAGTTCAGAGTAGTGCAGCAGTATGGACAGTGATGTAAGCAGACAACAATCTCAATGTGGCTTCCACTACACTCCCCGTAAAGGAAATGTTATCGCTAACAGAAACTAGTGTACCAGATCAGGCAGAACTATAAGTTAGCAAAAATAAAAATCTTAGATTTTCGTTATTAAGGTATGTTTTTCTTTACTCTAAGTATGACTTTATGACATATCATAATTAGAATATGTACAGAATGATAAAATATTGATATTGGGTGTTCACATATGTGAAGCGAAATTCCTATCTATTCTAACAAGGGAACCTCCCCATGACACCCCCCTCAGATTTAGTTATAAGTTGGCACAGTGGATAGGCCTTGAAAAACTGAACACAAATCAATCGAGGAAACAGGAAGAAGTTGTGTGGAACTATGAAAAAAATAAGCAAAATATACAAACTGTGTAGTCCATGCGTAAGATAGGCAACATCAAGGATAGTGTCTGCTCAGGAGCGCCGTGGTCCCGTGGTTAGCGTGAGCAGCTGCGGAACGAGAGGTCCTTGGTTCAAGTCTTCCCTCGAGTGAATAGTTTATCTTCTTTATTTTCGAAAAGTTATGATCTGTCCGTTCGTTCATTGACATCTCTGTTCACTGTAATAAGTTTAGTGTCTGTGTTTTGCGACCGCATCGCAAAACCGTGCTATTAGTAGATGAAAGGACGTGTCTCTCCAATGGGAACAGAAAACATTTGATCGCAATGTCATAGGTCAACCGATTCCTCCACAGGAAAACACATCTGATATATTCTATACGACACTGGTGACGGCATGTGCGTCACATGACAGGAATATGTTGTCGACCCACCTAACTTGTACACTTGGCGAAAGGGTAAAAAGATTCTTCTACCTTGCCCGATTTAGGTTTTCTTGTGGATGTGATAATCACTCCCAAAAAAGTGATGAAAACATAAGAGTTTGTCACATAAACTGAAAATAAAAAATTAAACTTTTCACTCGATGGAAGATTTGAACCAAGGACCTTTCGTTCCGCAGCTGCTCACGTTACCACGAGACCACGGCGCTCCTGCGTGTGCATCGTCCTTAATGTTGCCTATGTTCCCTTGTACTACTCAGTTTGTATATTTTGCTTATTTTTTCACAGTTCCACACAACTTCTTCCTGAAATTGATCTGTGTTCAGTTTTTTAAGGCCTATCCACTGTGCCAACTTACAACTAAATCTGAGGGGGGTGCGATGGGGAGGTTCCCTTGTAAGATATTTTAATAGCAAGATGGCTGTTGACCATGTCTGGGTGTTTATAAAATTCGAAAAACATTAAATACAGCTGGGGCCAGAAACATCAATTAAGCTAAAACACACAATTAAAATAACCAAACAATCGATGGGAGTCGATAAAGAGCAATTAAAAAGAAGTACACAATCGAAACACTTCAGTAACTACAAAGTATGAAGCACTCTACAGTGGCTGATCAATTCTTTTCGTAAATTCGAATATCTCGCGTTTCTGCTTCAATTAAGGCCGACAATCGTGAATATGTTTAACTGCAGGTCATGGTTGAATGTACGAGAAAATAGGAGAGAGACAGACGACTGCAGTTCTGAGTGTCGTCGTCGACAGAGTGGCTGCTTTTAGCGTGACCTGTGAAATTGAGAATCTATTCAGAATCTTTGTCGACTGTTAACCACAAGTCTGATACATTTCCTGCGCCTTTGGTGAAGCCGAGACTATTATTTATTCACTAGTTGAGTTAATTGGCATGGTAAATGCTATTTGGCTGGAAAAGCCCATACGTCGTTGACCTCAAATCGCTCACAATCATTAATTGTCAGTACTCGGTATAATTCTCTGTATTAGGAGACTTTGCAGTTTAACTCCATAAGAGGTGTAATGAGCCTAAGAAGAAATGTTTACATAATTACTCTCGCAATTGTCTCAGTGCGGCGCGAACCGCCTCGCCCAAACACTCGACAATTTGCTGCAAGAGAAAAAATTTCTCTATCTGCAGTTTGCTAATATCACAACTGGTGGCCACGCGTCTTCTTTCTGGCCAATCAGAGCGTTCACACTTGTTATAACTCCACCCATTAGTTTCTGTGGCCTATCAGAGGCGTCGTTTCTTTCATAGGGCACAGTTTTACTTCTGCTATATAATTCTGAGATTAACAGCTTCTTTCCCGGCGTGTTTTTATGCAGGTGGCCACAGTGAATCACCATTGTCTTGAGTTGGATTTCTTCACATGTGTATCTGCCATCTCCAGCGATGTTCCAGTAGAAAGGCTTTCCACAAGCAGGGACAAGGGCGACTTTTGTTGACAGTCTGTGCTGTGGCTCCTGTGTCTCACTGTATCTGCTGGATGTCGCGCTGTGAAGGTTTAGCCTACATGGGAAAGGTGTTGTCGTCATAACATTCTTCTTCCCTCAGAAATGTGTCTCGTTCCTCGGGTCTGCGAAATTACTTGTGTGCAATTACTAGTGTGAGTGTTTTTGGTCTATATTCACAAAACACCAGTTTGCTTATTCGATTTGCCTGTCAACAAAACTTGTACATTTTCACACACTACAGTCATGTGACATATCGATTTAACTGGAATTCAATGTAAGGTGTGTTATTTGTCTGACACCTCACAGGCCTATTAATTAAACAATTATTTCTGTGATCATCAATGTTTTTTTTAATTTTAATGTATAATAAACACATACCAAAAAGAAATTTCGATTCTTTACATCTTGAGATTTGAGGTGAAACAAGTCTAGATAAATCTTTTATCCAATGGTAATGTATATTATTTCCTTCTACAAAAAATAAGAAATTAATACATTATCTAGCTTCTTTTTTAAATTTTGTTGTATATAATGGATATACTTTATATTTTTTATCAAATTATGATCAATACATACATTAATTTTAGTCAAAATGTTTAAAATACTATCAGACATAATTTGTAATTCACAATCTTTAAGTTTTTGTCCATAGAAACTCCTACAGTTTCATATTTAATAACTCTTTGTGGATTTTCACTTACAGGATATAACACAGATTTTATAGCCCATAAAATTTTTTTACCATATTTTTGAAATAAATTAAAAGTTTTTTCTCTTTTTTCTGGTATATCGAAGCAAAATGAACCTATCAATGGAGTATTCATTGCTAATTGTATAGCATTAACTCTGTTTAATGTCCAACATATTAATATTGAGATAACCGATCGCAGAAATCAAAAGCAGCTACAGTCGCTTAGTAGTGGAAAGGCTTCAGGATCAGATGAGGTACCTGTAAGATTCTATAAAGATTATGCAAAAGAACATCCTCCCTTTCCAGCAGTAATGTATCATAGATCACTTGAGCAACGAAAGGTGCCTAACGACTGGAAAAAAGCGCAGGTCATTCCCGTTTTTAAGGAAGGCCGTAAGACAGATCCACACAATTATAGACCTATACCATTGAAGTCAATCTCTTGTAGAATTATGAAACATGTTTTATGCTCTAGAATTATGACATTTTTGGAAAATGAAAATCACCTCTATAAAAATCAACATGGATTTTGCAAACAGAGATCCTGCAAAACTCAGCTTGCTCTGTTCCTCCATGAGATCCACAGCACAGTGGACAATGGCGCTCAGTTTGATACTGTGTTCCTTGACTTTAGTAAGGCATTTGACATCATCCCAAATTGACGTTTAATGAAAAAACTATGAGCTTAAGGAGTATCAGAACAGACCTGCGATTGGATTCAAGACTTTCTCGCAGACAGAAATCAACATGTCTCTCTCAACAGAACTAAATCTACAGATGTAAAGGTAATATCCGGAGTACCACAGGGAAGTGTGATAGGACTGTTGCTGTTCACAATATTTACAAATAATCTAGTTGTTTATACCAAAGTGGCAATGCCAGGAGATAGTAAGGATTTGCAGAATGACCAGCAGAGAATGGATGAATGGTGCAGACTCTGGCAGTTGACCCTGAACTTGAATAAATGTAACATATTATGCATATGCAGGAAAAGAAATTCAATACTGTACAACTACACTATTGATGACAAACAGCTGGAGACAGCATCAGCCATAAAATATCTAGGCATAATTATCCAGAGTGACATCAAGTGGAATGACCATATAAAACAGATAGTGGGAAAAGCAGACACCAGACTCAGATTCATTGGGAGAATCTTACAAAAGTGTGCCTCATCCACGAAAGAAGTGGCTTATAAGGCGCTTGTTCGCCTGATTCTTGAGTATTGTTCATCTGTTTGGGATCCCTATCAGGTAGAACTGATAGAGGAGATAGAGACGATCCAACTAAGAGAGGTGCGTTTCATCATAGTATCGTTTAGCTGGCGAGAGAGCATACTGGAGACGCTAAAGAAACTACACTGGCAGACGGTACAAGAAAGGTGTTGTGCATCACAGAGAGATTTACTATTGAAATTCTGGGACAGCACTTTTCAGGACGAGTCAGACAACATATTACTTCCACCCACATACATCTCGCGTACTGACGACAACGAGAAAGTTCGAGAAATTAGGCCAATATAGAGGCTTACCAACAATCAATCTTCCCATGCACTATTCACAAGTGGAACAGGGTTGGAAGGATCAGACAGTGGTACTGATAGTACTTCCGCCACTCACCCTTAGGTGGCTTGCATAGTATGATGTAGATGTGGATGAAACAGAACAACACACTTGAAAATTAGCCATTTTTGTTAACAATTTCTTGTTCCAAATTAATAAATTTTTTAGTTATATCTCTCTCTGCAGTAATCCTATAATTTCGGATCAATGATCATATTCATTAATGTCATTATTTGTTTTATTTATTAGTCACAAGATAAATTCAAATTTATTTTTAATCAAATAACTAATTTCAATTTTCTTTAACTGTTTTCATAATTTTTGGTATTCCTGCATTTAAGAAATCTTTAGGTTCAACTGAGAATATATGATATTCAAAAAATATAGTTCACAAAAGTTTTTAAAATATTTTTCAATTAAATAATAATTAACTGTTGGTCTACATGTGTTTGTCATGATTTTCAAAATTACAAAATGTAATGGATTTTCACTTGTCTGAATCTAATTCAGTGTTTAATTATGAATACAATTAAATTATATTTGTTTAATTTATGAAGTCCCACTACATTAACTAAATAACAAAAATCGCAAATTTCATATACAATAATGTTACTTTTGAGAAAGACATGGGCTTCAGTCGTATTGGGTATATTAGGGAATGTAAAATCGAAAAATTATTATTTTTAATTCCTTTATAAATTTTAGTTTAGCAATTCCTTGTTCAAACTACTGACATAGATATTCATCAGTTCGTTTATTTTATGTTGATGGCAAAATAATTTTAAATTTATTATTCATTTAGAAACCGATTCATTTACAATCATTATCATTTATGTATTCACAGTTAGTAATACTATACAGAACATTTTATTATAGAACACTAATTTTTTAAACAAATGAGAACCGTTTTTATTGGCATAATACCTTATACAGAAAAAATTTAATATTAAAATTTATTCGATGTGAAAGATGAGTCTTCTTAGTTTGTGTATCCCATAATTTTATATTTTTTGATTCTCTTATATTTTAGTTTATTATTTCCATCTGCAAAATAATTCAAATCACATCCATTAATTACTTTATCATATATATCTCGCAAAATAATTACAAATTCATTATTGAGTTGTAAGCAAATTTTGTCACCATATCTAGTGTTTAAAAATTCACAGCTAGTAATATTACATGACATACTTAATTCAGGCTCACTAATTTTTTAAACAAATTAAAATTTGTTACCTTCTTGAGCTTCATATAACTGATTTCTTTTGTGTAAAGAACAACTCACAAAATTTGAAGATTGAATATCATTGTAACAAGTTTAATATAATTAACTCATGTTCAAAATAACTGTTACACCATCAACATAAAAAGTTATCAAATTATTCTATTGCTCATGAATCTTTTTTCCAAATCTTAATTCATTTATCACAAATTGGAACAAGTATGGGATATTTTCGTTCATAAATAACAGGGAAACCAAATTCTAATTAAGAGAAGCAGGAAAGTATTTATCTTTTTCTACAAATATTCCATCACCTAAATTAAAATTTGTATTCATTAATTCTAAAGGCAACTTTTTAGTAAAGTTTTATCAAGGCTTTTTCTATTAGCTTTAATAACTTCGTCATTAAAGCTAAAAGTTACTCCATACCATCTTTTACAAGGACACATAATTAATAACTCTCAATAATAACAACTCCAAATGTTATCTTCCTTAATGTGAGTAGTTGGTTTTTTGTCTGAATAAATTTCACTAAACTTTTCGCACTATATTAACAGATATAAATTATTATAGTTTCTCCAGCACAATATTATTACTTACTTTTTGGAGTAACATCTGGAGTTAGGAAAAATAGTATATAAACCAACTACTGCAACATTTTTATTACAGCCTCTTATAGGAGCAGATAATCTTTTTTAAGAACTACTTTCTAATTGTAATAGGTGTCTCTTGTAAAATTAATAAAATTTTATTCAATTAAATGTGTCACAAAACCGATTTGGAACCAATCAGAAGTCAAGAGAAGAAATATAAGATTAACATGAAAAGCCTTTACCAAAATCCATTAATTGTTCAATAATAGGAGAAAGTCGATGTACAAAAACGCCATTGATCGATAATAATATTTTAGTTCCTAGATGGTTTTAGAAGTTCTAAAAAGGTACAAAAAAATTAAAAATAAGTGTAACGAAAAAATTCTTACTTTTATTGAAAATTATGATATAATTATGCCATCAGATGACAAGATAATTCAGTTGTTTTATTTGGTAATTTTATTCTCAAAATCCAAAATGTAGTTAAAGAATATTTTACTACATGAAGATATAAAGGAACAGTCTGTTTTTATTGAGCCCAAACATATTCAAAAATACTAAAGCAATTAATTAGAGATAATAATTTTTGAAATATTTTTAGAGAAGCTGTTAAAAATTTAAATTATTTAGTCTGTCGGTGGTGATTTAAAATTTGATGGTTTAAAGAAATGTGTACTAAATGTAGGTATAATGAAAAATTTTATTTATTATTATAGATATGACTAAATAAACTAATGAAGGGAATTAAACATATTGGATCAAAGATTTTCTAACAACATATACGTTAAACAACTTTTCTAACGACATAAACAAATCTAAAACATTAAGGATTTTTTTAAATGTCATAACTGTGAGATATAAGCATTAAAAAATAAATGATAAATATTGTTTATTTTTCTTAAATGTTTAAAAATGTGACCAACAGGTTTTAAAAAAGCTAAATGAAATAGAAAGATAAAAATAATTATGAGAGAAATTTAGAAAATGGGAAAAAACCTAGTAATCAATATGAAAACTATAAAGAAAATCAATCTGCTATTGATGTAATTCAGAAAGGTGGTGCTAGTGTATTAAAAGGAATTGCATAAAATAGAGAAATTGAAAAAGAAAATTGTTCCTTACTTTCTACAACAACATTATGTATAAGAATTTAATGATAGACAAACAATCAAACTACGTGGTAAATATTACACTTTCAGTGAATCAGAACTACTAGATTTATTAATAAGTATGAAAATGAGGTAAATCATAGAAAATGTTAAAAGATGACGAATAACCATAAAATATTTAAAAAATTAATGGAAGAGATAGAATGCTACAATAAAACAACTATAGTGAAGACAGAGTTTTGGATTAAGGCCTGTCAATATGTTGGTAAAGTACCAGTAACACCAGTTGGTGATAAATTAACAGTTGGTGATATCACATATGGAGGTATAAATGTATTAATGAACTATAAACCAGGTTACTTTGATGACGTGAATAAAAAGTTAAATGCTATTGACTTATCAAATTATGCAATATATTGTATCATTCAGGTGCATTACATTCTGATAAGAACCCAACTAACGAAAAATCAAGTAAATGAAAAAAATATGAATATTTGATAAGATATATTGTCGATGTTCACTTTTCAAAAACATTGCTAGCAGATTTAGATGTAGATTAACGGTTAGGTGAAAAAATTGGTCAAGGTATTCTTTAAAAATTTACAGAGAAACCAACTGAATAAATTTAGATGAATGAAATCCTTTAATTAATTGATAGATTAGCTGTAATTCATGGAGAATAACCAACTGGAAATAAAAATTATTATAATGAAGAAGATGGAATAACAAAAATGTTAACAAATAAATTTAATGAATTTATTTTTAATAATTGAAAATATATATAATTAACAAAAGAAATTCTATGCGTTATATCTGTTAAATATAAATTATATAATACTTAAAATGTATATTTTATACATATTTTCATGCATAGGATGATTATTAAAAATGAATAAGATATTATTACAATGAATAACGGTATTTTTCAGTAAGATTATTATGAATAGAATATCCTTTAATTTTTAATTCTTTAGCACTGGATTTTAATTCTTTTATTTTGAAGTCTTTTAAATTCTCTACTTATAAGAAGAAAATCATAAAAACTGAAAATGTAAAACATGTTGAAATTTCATCTCAAAAAATTTCAGTTTTTTTAACCTGTGTGGTACCTAATTCAGTAACAAATTTATGATTTCTCTGATATTTTATTTTTATTAACTTCAGTTAAAATTTATAATTTTTATGTATTTACAAATACATATAGTGTGCTTGAAATTGATTCAGTATTCAGTTGACTATAGATAGAAAATTGGCTCACAAACAACACAAATGAAATAAAATGAAAAAGAAACAAAAACCAAAAAGTAAAACTGAAAACTTAAAAATTAAACGATTAAAAAATAAAAAAGTAAAACGTTATACTTTTACAAATTGATCTAAAAAATCTTATATTTTTTCCATGTGTGAGTTTTCTCTTTCAGTTAAAAATTTGTGATTTAACTGTTTTCTATTCATTTTCATATTCAGTTAAAATTCATGATTTTTCCAGTTTTTAATATATTTCTATATCAGGTTAAATTTGTGTATTTTGTGATGTTTTTATTTTTTTTTGTTCACGAAATTAAGTTTTTATTTTATTTTTGTTAAAATAAAAATGGTGTGTTTGAAATTGATTTGGAATACAGTTAACTGTAGATTGAAAATAGGGCTGCCCCATTTTCTATCTACTCTCATTTTCACCTACATCTTCCTCCAGGTCTATAATGTTGCCTTCACCCTTCCACCTTTTAGCTATTCCTTCTTTGCTTAGGACTTGTTTTCCATCTGAATTCTTAATATTCATACAGCTGCTTCTCTCTTCCCCAAAGTCCTTTTTAATTTTCCTTGAAGCTTTCCCTAGTGAATATGCTTCTAAATCCTTACAATTGTCCTCTAGCCATTCCTGTTTAGCTATCTTGCATTCATATCAATCCCATTTTTTTCTGTTTGCATTCCCTTTCACCTGCTTCATTTGCTGAATTTTTAAATTTACTCCTTTCATCCACTCAATTCAGTATCTCTTGTATTATCCAGGAATTTCTACTAGGACTTGCAAATTATTAACGTACATGAATCGCATGTAGTCGAACTTTCTGAAATATTTCGTAGCAGGGACAGTGTTCCTTTTTAACTAAGAAAATTGCGATGTTTAGCTAATACAAAGCTTCATTTCCTCTTGAAATGGTTGACACATGCAAAATAATAATTTGCGTCACTGGAGGAAATTTCATTCGCTGACTTACAGTGCTCTGAAATTTTCTAGCACTGGCCACTTTCCATGACAACTGAGCAGCTGGGAGGGCCAGCTCCCACCACACCAGCAAAACAGCTCCCTTCTCCCAGTGAAACCGAAGGCTTTTAGTGCTCAGTTGAGCACTGGCAAAACTCTGCATTTCAAACCTGTTACTTTTGTACTGACTTAAAGATGTTTAATCATTTGTAACCATGCGTATCCTAAAAAGAGTGTAAATTTAAGTCTGCTGATTTATTACAGACCTCTCTCCACAGCAATATGCAGATAACGGGGCTCGAACTGCACTTATTTCTACACACAGTGAAGAGAAACACACTATACAACTACTTCACTGCCAACAAAGTTTTATCTGCAACTCAGCATTGGGTTCTAGTACCTCACCTTACGACAGTCACTCGTGCGTGTGTATTTTAATTCTATGAAGATTTTCGGTCACCAGCTCTGAAGGATCTGTTTTGCTGTTTCTGAAATAACATAACGAATTTACTTCAATAACATTTGTTTCTAAGATTGAAGCTGTTTTTACTGCTGTGTTAACTTTCACCGAACTTACGAATTTTTTTGACAGTTTGAATTTACACCAAATTAATTAAAACCATTGACAAAGAAATAGGAATTTTTTTAAAATCTGTGAGATAACTTGGAATAGAATGTTTGAAGTCACATTTTACAGGGTGACACATGGGAGACAGACGGTTTTGTACTGTATAGTACTGAGGCCGCGGTGGTGGGACGTCGTTGTAGTGGGGATATTTCTGATCCACACAAGACGCCAATTCATTTACTCAGTCACTATGGAGCAGTGGGACAGTGGGACTTGCAACGTCGAGTGTTAGTCTATGACAGTTTCGAGAAAAGTGGTGAGTCTATTATTGCTATGCAGCGATTGTTTCGTGCGTGGCTTAATGTCGGTCGACATGGAGCTGTTCCGAGCCGTAACACAATCCTCAGATGGGAAGAAAACTTCAGATCAACTGGAAACATACCGGATAAGACGCATGCTGGCCCGAGACGCTGAGTAACGACACCCGAAAATGTTGAAAGGGTAAGGCAAGCGGCAGTCAGAAGCCCAGGACGGTCAGCTAGACGTCATGATAGTGAGTTAAGAATCAATCGTGAATCGGTTACACGAATTTTGCATAAAGAATTAAAATCCCATCCCAAAAAATGCTCATTTTCCAACAACTTAAGGACACTGATTTTGCTGTATGAGAAGACTTCGCTTACAGAATGCAAGTGATTTTGGGATTGAATGAAAATGAAATTTTATTGGTGAGCAATGAAGCTCATTTTCATTTAAACGGGACCGTGAATAAGCAAAACCTACGTTACTGGGCTCCAGAGCATCCACACCTTATCCACCAGCGTCCTCTACACTCAGAAAAAGTAACAGTCTGATATTCTCTTGGCGCTGTTGGCGTTATTGGACCTTACTTTCTTTAAGAGAACGGGGCCACAGTTACTGTTAATTCGATTCTTTACATTCGTATGCTTGAAACATTCTTGAAACCAGAACTAAGAAGACGATGAATCCCTTTAAAATGCGTTTTATTCCAGCAGGATGGGGCAACATCACAAACCGCAAACACTTCAGTGACAGTTCTTAGACGCATGTTTCCTGGACGGATTATCTAACGTTTTGGCAATGTTCCTTGGCCTCCCAGGTCTCCTGATTTGTCAGTACGTGACTTTTTTCTGTGGGGGTACCTTAAGAACTGTGACTATAACCACAAACCACGAAATTTGGACGATTTGAAGTATGCAATCATTCAAGAAATTGCTGCCATCCCTGTAGAGATTTTAGTCCATGTGATGGAGGATTTTGAGAAGAGACTTGCATTCGAAATGATGGACATCACCTTGACAACATTATTTTTCACACATAACTTTAACTAAAATGGCAAATAATGAGCTTTGATGTTGTGTAAATAAACATGCATTAATTTTAAAGTTGCTGAGTATTATTTTATTAAAAACCGTCCGTCTCCCATGTGTCACCCTGTATGTTCAGAAAATGAAAGCATGAGAAAGTGACTGTAATACTCATTTACAGTCCTGTCCACTTAGATTTAATCAAAAAGCTCTTACCTCTGTAAATGTGGCAGTGGTGGTGCTGAAGTGGTAGATTGCAGTATGAGAAACAGGTGGGCTCTTCAGGTCTCCAGTAAGATGGAGTTAATATATTGCCATCATACTGCTTGCAGGAGTTATTTTCTTGCTGTGCCAAAATTCCATCATAGATTAATCTTGGATAATCTTGCTTTCAAGAGTCGTAATTTTCAGAGACGACTTTAGTACACAAATGCTGCTGCCACATCAACTTTCACATCAGTAACCATCGTTTTAACATGTTTTACCACTTAACATAGTGATCATACACACAACCATACGTTGAAAGCCTGTAGTGGTTTCTATTTACATCGGTAAATATTTTTGTGTTTTTAAATTAAGTCATGAATATTACAGTTTTTTCATTCATAATAAACATTCTTTGTTTTACGCTTAGTTTAATAAACAAATGTTTCTTTGCCTTTCTTATAACTGTTAGGCACATACTTTTAACATCTCGATACAATTGGTAACTGACATATTGATTTTCAAAGTGATTGCTTAATAAAAAAAATTTTACAAATCTTTTCTCAAATTTATGTTGTGTCGTTCCAAATTTGAACTACCACTGATATTTGGTAAGCAACTGCCTGTACTGTGTTTGCTTAGATGTTAACATTGTGATGTCTTAATGGTTTGAGAACTCTTACAATGGTAGGATCTGAAACAGTAATACTGTGCGTTTGCTTAGTAGTTGATTGATTGTTAATGTTTATTTAGTACTGAGTGTCACTGCATGAAATCCCAAATGGATGCATACACTTCGTACGTTATGTGCAGCGGAATTCAAAGGGCCTTGAACTGTTGTGTCATTGTTTCCCATTTTAATTTTCTGTGCAACTTAATCCTCTCTTCTGTCAATCTGTCAACATAATCTCTGGCTCTCATTACTATATACTCATTTCTTCGTAATTATATGTGACTTACTTAGGATTTAACATATTTACTTCCAATATGATGTCATGGTGGTTAACAGGCTATGAAAAACGGGGTTTATTTAATGAAATACTAATATGTAGTATCTGGAATTAATGCCATGTGTGTTAGTACTTAATAATCATATTTTTCGTTGAAGTGCACTTTAGCTGATAAGTACTATGGCATTAGGATTATGTTCTACATCTACATAAACACTCTGCAAGTCACTGCATGATGCATGGCAGAGGTTAGCCTATACTATCATTGCCATTTCCTTTCCTTCCCCACTCGCAAAGAGAGCGAGGGAACGACGACTGCCTGTATGCCTCCATAGGACTCCTAATTCCTCGTATCTTATCTTCATGATCCTTACACGCAATGTATGTTGGCAACAGAAGAATTGTTCCACAGTCAACTTCAAATGCCAGTTCTCTACATTTTCTTAATAGTGTTCCCTCCAGGGATTCCCACTCGAGTTCCCAAAGCATCTCTGCAACACTTACATGTCGTTCAGACCTACCAATAACAAATCTAGCAGCCCACTTATGGATTGCTTTGATGTCTTCCTTCAATCAGACCTGGTACTGATCCCAAACATTCGAGCAGTACTCAAGAATGAGACACACTAGCATCCCATATGCAGTCTCCTTTACAGGTGCACCACTCTTTCCCAAAATCCTCCCAATAAACTGAAGTCGACCATTCGCCTTTCCTACCGAACTTCTCATATGCCCGTTTCACCTCGTATCGCTTTGCAGCATTATGCCCAGATATTTAAACGAAGTGACCTTATCAAGCAGGAGACTACTGATGCTGTAACCAAACATTACAGGTTTGATCTTCCTACTCATCTACATTAACTCACATTTTTCCACATTTAGGGCAGCTGCCATTCATCGCACCAACTACAAATTTTTGTTTAAATCATCTTGTATCTTTCTACAGTCACTCAACTTCGACACACCATGGCATCATCGGCAAACAACTGCAGACTGCTGCCCACCATATAAGCCAAATCATTTATGTATGTAGAGGGGTTCTATCATAGTTCCCTGGGGCACTCCTGACGATACCCTTATCCTTGATGAAATCTCGCTATTGAGGACAACATACTGGGTCCTGCTATTTAAGAAGTCTTTGAGCTACTCACATATCTGTGAACTTATTCCATATGCTCGTGCCTTCGTTAACAGCCTGTAATGGGGCACTGTATCAAATGCTTCCTGGAAGTCTAGGAACATGGAATCTACCTGTTGCCCTTCATCCATAATTCTCTGTATATCATGTGAGAAAAGGGAAAGCTGAGTTTCGCACAAGTGATGCTTGCTTTCTAAAACCATGGTGACTCATGCACATTAGCTTCTCAGTCTCACGAAAGTGTATTACATTCGAACTGAGAATATGCTCAAGGATTCTGCAGCAAAAAGAAGATAGGGATATTGGTCTGTAATTTTGTGGATCAGTACTTTTACCTTTCTTATATACTGGACTCCCCTACGCTTTTTTCAGTCACTTAGGACTTTGTGCTGGGCGAGAGAGTCGCGATAAATGTAAGTTAGGTACGGAGCCAATGCCGTAGGGTACTCTTTGTAAAATCTAACAGGGATTCCACTTGGATCTGTTAATTTATTTGCTTTGAAATATTTCAGTTGTTTCTCTACGCCAGGTATATTTATTTCTATGTCGTCCATATTGGAGTCTGTCTGATGGTGAAATGACAGTATGTTTGTAAAATACTCCTGTACAAACGATTTCTTGAACGTGAAATTTAAAACTTCACCTTTCATTTTGCTACCTGCAACTACCACACCAGACTGGTCAACAAGGGACGACCTGAATTTTCTCTGGTTCTCTGCCAGATCTTTTGGAAGGTGTGATGGTAGTAGTTAATGTATGCTTCGCACCTAGATCTTTTCACAGATGCACCACGATTTACGATCTGCTTCAACTTTGCCCGTAATTCCTCTACATCCATCTTACTCGGACTAAGTGATGCCAGTTTACTACGAGAGATGTTAATAACTGCTAATCTGTTCTGTCTAGCAGACACACTGACTGATTTATTAACTTTCGGAATCATAATTCCCATAATGGCATAGTGATCCCTAATCCCCAATTCTATACGGAAATTGTCGATAAGGTTCAGCCTATTTGTAGCTTCGAGTTCGAAGATATTTCCATTGCATGTGGGCTGTTGAGTTAGCTCCTCAAGACAATTTTCAAAACATGTATTCAACAGTATTTTGCATGACTGTTTGTTTGTACCCCCTGCAATGAATCCATAGACACCTCAGTCTATACTCAGCAGGTTAAAGTTCCCTCCATCCAGTACTGCACTGTCTGGGGTTTTATGCGCTATTGACTGTAGACTTTCTTTGAACGACTCTACTACTTTCCCAGCAGAATCGGATGGTTGGTAAAAACAGCCAACAATTAACTTGGTTTCACGTATACCTGTGATATGCGACCAGATGACTTCACTGTCACACTGACCTTCGATTTCGATAGAGACAATATAGTTGTCAAACACAATGAACATTCCCCCTCTTATGCCCTGTAATCTGTCTTTATGATATAAGTTCCATGACCTGCTAAATATCTCAAAGCTTTCCACCTTGAGTTTCAGCCAGTTCTCGGTCCAAAGAATGATCTGAGCGTGAGAACTTTCCTGGAGGGCAGTAAATTCGGGAACTTTATTACAAATACTTCGGCAGTTTACTGATATAATTATGACAGTCTAAGTGTCTTTATTATCAACACCATTTGACTTCCCTTGCTGCATACAGACTGGCGAATGTTCACCAGTGCACCTCAAACTACTGCCTAGCCTAAAAAACCGTCATGTTCAGTCTACAATTACTCTGCTAAGCAAGTAGCTGCTTCCTTTGTGTAGTGCACCGCTGACCTATCAAGGGGAGTCCTACAAATCCTCACACGATAACGCATGTCTAGAAATCTGCAGGCAAGGCCGTCACAGAGTCTACGAAGGCTTTGGTTGAGACCCTCCACTTGGCTCCAAACCATAGGACCCCGATCAAATCTGGGAACGATGCTGCAAATTGCAAGCTCTGCTTGCATACCGCGCACTGGGCCAGCAGTCTTCACCACCTCTGCCAGACACCCGTACAAACTGAGGATCGCCTTACAACCCAGGCGACAGGCATCACTGATGCCAATGTGAGCCACAACATGCAAACGACTACACTCTGCATGCTCAACAGCCACAGGCAAGGCCGCCTCCACATTTTGGATGAGCCCCCGGCAGACATACTGGCTTTCCAGTTCTGAATGCTATCTGTCTAACATTGGAGTTCCCAATAACTAGTAAACCCCACCTCCCAGGTGCCTGCTCCGACCCTGCTGAAGGAGTGGCCACCTCTCCACTCACAAGATGAATGAGCGAGGCCAGTCTCCACATTGGCCCTCTGCCTCGAGCGATGCAAATGCATTACCACCCACACTCAGCCTGCTGGGAAGGCAGGTCCACCACATCAGTTGCACTAGGAGTTGCCTCGGAAGCAGAGCCCATGGGTAAAACAAGTGACACCTGTGGTGTCCCATGCGACACACCAGATTTTCCACCACTGCTACACCCTGGGGCAGCAACCTGAAGGTCACTGACTGTATCCCAAAGCACATTCAGGTGTTCGCGAACTGCGGCCAGCTCCTCCTGCATCACAGCGTGCACACATCCTACCCATCCTATCAAGACAGACTAAAGAAGTGAACTATAAGTCAAACAATCATAGATATGCAACTTGCTACTCTCCTAATGTGTCATGAATGGACGCTGATGCGTTAACAAGCTACATAGCTGGCTGTTCAGTGAGCAACTACTGCGCTACAGACTGATTGAATTTACACTTACCAAAACGCGATATTAGAGCTCTTAAAAAGAAAAACATGCACGACATATAATAAATATAATAAGTGGAAAACACAGAAAAAGATAAACACTTAACTTGCCGCTCTGTAGATGTATATCAGCCGAGATCTGGAGCATTCTCTGTGGCTAGATAATTCTGTTAGTGTCATCATTATCCTGTGTTTTGTAATTTGAAAGCAAATTGTGTAACCTTGCTATTTAATCAAAAATTCAATAACATTATGCATAAATAATTGCATTTTTTGGAAAAAAACTCCTAATAGAAGTGCTACAGTTCATTAGCGTCAAATGAACAAACGTTGATTTAAAAATTTGTAAGTTTGCTATCAGTTATTTGTTAATTTTTAGTCAGTAGTTGATTACGTTGAATTTAACTGGTACTGTAGCACAGGATGTTCCTGTTTGTTACTGCTATATTATCACATAGCTTATAGGCAGAACTAAGTGACATTGAATTTTAACTTTGATGAGTAATTTCATTATGACTTAACAGTAACTGAAGTATGTTGTGTGTATTTAATGATTAATTTTATTGAAATTTAACAATGACAATATGAATTTGGCCTTTAGAAATATTACTATGAAAGACGTATATTATAAGTAATTGGATAGTAAAAAATGTACCCAGCAAGTGGCGGCAGGACACACAAATAGAAGGTATTTCAGCTTGTTGGCTTTTGGAGCCAATTGCTCCTTCTTTGGGAGAAAGGTTGAAGGGGCAGGAAGAAGGGTGAAGGGAAAGGATTGTTGATGTTTAGGAAAAAGGGCAGAGTTCGGAAAAATCGCACAGAACCCTGGGCCAGTGCAGTCTTAACCTGACAAGTTGAGAAAGAAACGCATTTGGTTTGTAGACTGGTAATTTGGTGAAATCTCGTCGTCCCAGAGCCAGCAAATTCAATAAAAATATGCCTAGTCTCGAGAGGAATGGGCAATGAACATTCTGTCTATAACAACAGATGCTGCCTATGTGTAATCTATCAGCTGTAGATATTTGATGCAATGATTATGAAACAGCCTGTATATTGCACACATCTCCCCCTCCCTCTCTCACTGTCCATCTAGTCCTCGATCTCTCATTGTCCACCTTCCCTGTCTCTAACCCCTCCTCCCCTCTCTCTCTCCAACTTCTCCACTCATATCTAATCCTCCCCCTCACTTTATGTGGTTAAAACAAAAATGGTTCAAATGGCTCTGAGCACTATAGGACTTAACATCTGAGGTCATCAGTCCCCTAGAACTTAGAACTACTTAAACCTAACTAACCTAAGGACATCACACACATCCATGTCCGAGTCAGGATTCGAACCTGCGACCGTAGCGGTCACGCGGTTCCAGGCTGAAGCAGTTGTTTATTATTCTGCTAGTAATTAACAGTTTTGAAGTAATGGAATGATAGGCTGCTATTGAGACATGCTTTTACATGAACAGGATTTAGGCGGTCTTTCGCTCGATACCCGTACCAAACAAACCATCTGTCATCGGGACCTCACACATTATGTCAGTTTGCCACTGTTGCCTTCTCAACTGCTCTAAGAAGAGCTTTTTGTAGCTGAATAAATGAGATCCACAGGAAGTGCAAAATGGAAGCAGGGATGGCTAGAGGGCAGATGTAAGGATGTAGAGGCTTATCTCACTAGGGCGTAAGATAGATACTGCCTACAGGAAATTTAAAGAGACATTCGGAGAAAAAGAGAACCACTTGTATGAATATCAAAAGCTCAGATGGAAACCCAGTTCCAAGCAAAGAAGGGAAATAAAAAGGTGGAAGGAGTATATAGAGGGTCTATACAAGGACGATGTACTTGAGGACAGTATTATGGAAGACTGTAGCGCCTAGAACCGCTCGGCCACCCCGGCAGCCTGGTTAAAACAAGTGACACATGAGGTGTCCCATGCAATATGCCAGATTCTCCGCCACTGCTACATGCTGAGGGTACACCCTGAAGGTGACTGACTGTAGCCAATAGCATATTCAGTTGTTCACAAATTACGGTCAGCTCCTCCTATGTCCGCACACAGCATGCATATTGATGCCCATCTCCTTTCTTCTCTATCACCCTCTCTCTGGCCATCTACTCCTCCAACCTCTCCCTGTCCATCACCTCTAGCCCTTTCCTCTTGCCAGCTCCACATCTCCTCACTGTCCATTTCCTGCCTCTGTCTGTCTATCCCCTCTTCCACCCTCCTCTCTCCATGATGTCCTCACCCCCTGTGTCTATCCATCTCATCCTCACCTTTTTCTATCCTCCTCGTCTGTCCCCTCTCCCTGTCCATCTCCTTCCTCTCCATGTCCATCTTCTCCCCTCTCCTTGTCCATCCTCCCTTTCCCAATATCTCTCTCGCTCTCAAACCTCTCCAATCCCCTCAAACTCCAAACCCTCCTACCCCATCTCATCTCACTCCAACCTCTCCTTCCACCTCTCCCTCCAATCTCTCCTTGCCTCACTCTATTAATCTCCTACTCCATTTCTCAGGCCATCCCCACCCCTCTCCTGCCTATCTCCTCCACCACCTCTCTCTGGCCATCTACCCTTTTCTTCTCACTCTGGTCACCTCCTCCACACCCACACTCTGTCCGTCTCCTCCACCCTCCTGTCTCTGTCCACCTCCACCTCGCCCTCTCACTGCTCATCTATTATATTTTTGCTCCCATCTGCACTCAAATGGCAGGTGGTTCGTACCATAGCACTTCTTTCCAGACAAGTCGTATGTGTACAGAAGTTCGGTTCAAATCATTCGAGTAGCTTAGAAGAAAATGTGGAACATACTATGATTGCCCAAATATCTATTTATTTCTTCTGTTAGTCCATCTCTTCCTCCCACGTCTCTCCATCCATCTCCTCCTTCCCAGTCTCTCTGTCCCTCTCCTCCACCTCCTGTATTTCTCCACCTCCTCCTCTGCCTTTCTCTGTCTCTCTGACCATCTTATTCTGATCCCTTTCTCTCATTCGCTCCTCCCCCTTTTGATGCCCATCTCCTTTTCCCCCCTCTCTTTGTCCATCTCCTCCCCCTTGTCTCTCCACATTATTACCCCCACCTCAATGTTCCTCATTCTTACCCCTGCAGTATTTCTTTCCAGATAGTAAGTAATATGTATTGTTTGATTAAAATTGACCAAATGGTTTAGGAGGAGCTTTTCCCAGCAGCTTTGTCGGTATGCGCACTTGTCACACATTTTACTAATATTTATACACATATTTCACCTGCATCTCTAGCGAATTTCTCTCTGCAGTTTCATTTTCACGCATTTCAATGTTTGTGATGTTATAGCTTTCACCGTACATGTCAAAAAATGATATAATTTTGCAGGTATCCATATAGGGATACTGTCTGCGAAATTTTAGTTGGTAGCAACGATGTAATGAATTAAAACATTACGTCATGTGCTGAAGTTTTACTGCATGAACAGCGAAACTGTAGTAAGAGAGAAACATTTTCGCTTTTCTCATTTTGTAGGAGCTGACAATGTTCTGTACAGCTTTGAAATTATGTTAAAGTTTGTTGCCAGTTACTATGTGCTCTCATCTCAAATACTGAACGAATAAAGTCTGGGTTGTCACACATCAGGAGCTACACCTCTTTTTCATCTCACCCCAACAGGGATTGTTGCCTGACAGTAAGTGATACGTGTACCATGTTATGCCGAAATTCGTCCAGTGGTTCACAGTGAGGTGTGGAATGTACATACCTTTATACACTTTTTTCCCTTTTCCTTCTCACACCCTGTACATCTTCCACCTGTCTCCTCTCAGTCTATCACTCTTCCACTTCCCTACCCACACCCCAACCCATCCACTAGCTTTCTCACACCCTCTCCCTATTCCACCTCGTGCCCTCTTCCTTTCCCACCTGCCTGCCACCTCTCCATATTTGACTTACCTCCTACACATCCCCCCTCTTCCCCTTCTTTCCATCCAACTCCTCCTCTCCATCTCCCTGTTCTCCTCCTCCTCCCCATCACCTCCTCTCTCCCTGTCCATCTTATCCTCCCCTACATCACCCATCTCCTACTCACCCCTCTCCCTGTCAATCTACTCCTCCTCACCCCTCTCCCTGTCAATCTACTCCTCCTCAGCCCTCTCCCTGTCCATCACCTCCCTCCCCTATCTCTGTCCATCTAATTCCCCCTCTCTGTCTGACTCCTTCTCACCCCTCCGCCCATTTTCTCCTCCATCCCCTCTGTCCATCTCCTCCTACTCTGTCTCTCTGCCCAACTCCCCTTCTCCTCTTTGTATCCATATCCTCATCCCCTCTCATTGCCCATCTCATATCCTCTTCTCATTAGTCACCTCCTCTTCCCCTCTCTCTCAACTTAGTCATCTATTTCCACTACCTACACAAAATGATAGGCATGTGGGGCCTCCATCATTACCAACCCTTTTAACCCCATCCCACCCCTACCAGACTTAAGTGGTTCTTACCCCAGAAAACACTTTTTTCCGGACAATAAGAGACAGGATCAATTACTCATTATGTTGCAGCTGTATTTTAACTTGAGAATGCAAACCTACTACTGTTCTAGATATGTTCCCAATCAGTCGAAAGTGACTTCCTAAACAATGTTAATTTAATGGAATTTGTGCACAATGGGAGCCTCTCTCTGATCTCATGCAATTTCAGACACTGTGAGCAATGTTTGAAAACCATTAGTACTTTGTAAAGTACTGTATTAACTCCAAAATTAACATCTTTAGATTAGCATTCATATACACAACCTACCCCCAAAGAGATCAAGTTCATCTCACAGTGGATAGCGCATCAGTGCCTCAGCAAGCAGCCTTCCACACTCTCCATATGCTTCTGTACCATGAGTCATATTACACATTCTCAATTTTGAAAAGGAATGAACGTATTATTTATGGATTCTTCTGTCGCTTCTTGATAGAACATTTCCATATGGAAGGTTGAATAACACTTAGGCAGTTTTTTGTTCTACTTATTTCTATTTGTATGAACTAGTTTTTGGCTTATAAGGCCATCTGGCTATTGTTTACAAGGAGCTTGTGTTCTTTCGAACCATTCTGCACCAAGACACAATGCACCTACATACGATCTTTGGTTGTGGTATTGTCTTCGGAATTTTCAAACAGGTCTTTTGACTTTTTGTTCTATAAAACTGTTCTTTAACATAATAAATCACATTTTATGGTTTGTTAGTACCATGTATGACAACAATTAGAATTATGTAGAATACACATTATTACAAAACTACAATTTTTGGGTATTTGTTGTGAAAAGTTTCACTGGACACTAATTGTTGGTTGTACAACAGCGATGTTTTCTTTGGGGGTTACATTTTGTTATTAGAAAAATTGTGCTTAATAAATACAAAATAATACATTGATACAGTTAAGAATGTAAACACATAAGGGATATTACACTATATTGGGGTGTGAATTTGTAACCTCCCCCTCACTTACCGACCTTAATGACAGTGAAAAATGAAACCGCGTGTACCTAATGGGAGTTTTGGAAAAGCAATCGTCACCGAAGTTAACCTGTCGGTAAAGAGGGAGGAAAGGGTTACATCTTAATGAAAGGAAATGTGCTAATGAAACTGGTGGAAATTAGTTTTGAAAAGGGGTAAAGTTAATAAAGAAAGTAAATGTGCGGCCGTTACGTTAACAATTAACTAGCGGTAATTAGTTATTTGAGATTTGGGGAAATCACGGTCGCCAGTCCTAAGGACAATTACTATAGTAACTGAAAAAGAAAGGTTAATACACATATAATTAGCACTAGAAGCGTGGCAACTGAAGGTTGACACGTGTAGTGTGAAAACTGAAAGTTTGTCAGAAGTAATAGATTTCGCTACACCCTGACTTAATTTAGCAAAAGAATTAATAAAACCGGAAAATCGAAAGTTAATTTAGTGACTGAAGTTAATAGTGAGCTTTCTTTCTGAAGCATATCGAAATTCAGTAACATACAGTTAGTCTTGGACTACCTCAACAATCATTTCAAAAGCTACTTGAATCTACGCAATTTAGAAATAAGAGATTTAACTTTGATCTTGAATTAAATGATTCTGAACAATTAACAATAGTAAAATGTAGTACGTACCAAGCTGAGCTGCAGTCACAGGTAAGCTAAAATACGGTAACAAAGCTCGCACTCTTAATTCGTGCTTGTGTAATCTGAATATTGTAGCCAGCTCTGAGACTTTGACTGAACTTTGAAATTAAAGCAGCGAAATAGAATATTACTTTAATGCTGGCGTTTGAATTTCAATGACACTCGGGTTCATTTCGGAAAAGGAAGGGACTCTGCTTGGTAATGCAATTGGGACAATGAGCAACAAAGGTTCATGCTAAGTTACTGTAATTTTGCGAGGCAAATGGAACAATTTGAAAAGCTGAGGTCTGCCATACAGTTCTGAAACTTTACGTGCTTTTAGTCTTCCTTGTTGATTGATTGAAGGTTTGAAGCCGTCGATCGAGGAGGTGGCGACAGTCACTCATTGTCGGCCGTCGCTGTTGCAGAAGCTGGATGTTGGCGCGCCTTCTTCTCGACACGGTCACCAGGCGAAACGGGCTCTTGATGTGCGCCAGCTAATGCTTCCCGTCCGCGACACCATGTCAGAAACTATCATCGCGAGTCGAGCGCAATTACATGCTGCCAAACCCCGAAAGCGCGGCAACTCGCGGGAGCGTCACACAACACCTGCTCCACTCGCAACTCCCGCCAGACTCCCACTGCTCAGCCCGCGCTCCACGCGGCAGAGTTAACACTACCAAAGATCCTACACACTTTGATTCTTCACACGACCTATCGACGTAATCGTTCGATAGCAGTTTTCCCTAGGCAAGACCCAGCGTAAAAATACAAATAATATTTACGAAACAAACCAATTATACATCGACATAAGTGCATAAATATATATATATCCAAACAGTAAAGCAATTACAATATATAAAGAGACAGAAATGTCATATCTTGAGGTAACAAAACAAGGAAAAAAATAATAGTACAATAGATGGAAATAGGAGGATATGCATTTCCGGCGTTACAAATTCTTTACTATTGGGACACTTTGCGGTTAGTAGCAGGTTTACTGTAATGTGTAAAGTTGAAGAGTGGTGATGCGCTCAGCTGCAATTGGTCATTTAGAACCAGCTGGGGATTTACGGCTAAGTGTTTGTTAATTTCAAGTGCTTCTAGTAAGCGGAGTTTTCTACCTTTGTTGGATATATGTAGCACTTCTGTGTATGTTAACATATTTGTGTCCTCCTTTGAGCACATGTTCAGCAAAGGTGGAGTCTGATTTATTTAATCTCCAGCTGTGTTCCTGTTCAGCCAGCCTTGTTGATATGGCCCAGCCTGTTTGACCAATGTACAGTTTATTGTAGTCAGTGCAGGTTATGTTGTAGACGCCAATGTTGCTTAGTTTATCTGTTTTGTCCTTGCTGTTGAATAGGAGATTAGCTGTAGTGCCTCTTACATAAAATGATGTTTTATAGTTTTGGGATTTCAGTGTTGTAGCTAGTTTGTGTGATAGCTTACCTAGATATGGAATAGCACACGAGATGGTTTTTGGTGTGGTTGTTATTGTAGAGGGGGCATAAATGTAGGACAAGATTTTCCTTCTTTGTTTCTTGTGCAGGATTTTGTCAACTAATTCAGGGTTATAGCCATTGTTATATGCAATATATGTAATAGTGTCTATTTCTGTTTAGAAAATTTGTTTTGACATTGGTATGGATGTGAGGAGATACAACATGGAATGGAAGGCTGCATGTTTGTGTGTTATTGGGTGTTGTGAACATGAGGGTATTACTGTGTCTGTTCTACATCTACATCTACATTTATACTCCGCAAGCCACCCAACGGTGTGCGGCGGAGGGCACTTTACGTGCCACTGTCATTACATCCCTTTTCTGTCCCAGTGACATATGGTTTGCAGGAAGAACGACTGTCTGAAAGCCTCCGTGCGCGCTCTAATCTCTCTAATTTTACATTCGTGATCTCCTCGGGAGGTATAAGTAGGGGGAAGAAGTATATTTGATACCTCATCCAGAAACGTACCCTCTCGAAACCTGGACACCAAGCTACACCACGATGCAGAGCGCCTCTCTTGCAGAGTCTGCCACTTGAGTTTGTTAAACATCTCCGTACGCTATCACATTTACGAAATAACCCTGTGACGAAACGCACCGCTCTTCTTTGGATCTTCTCTATCTCCTCTGTCAACCCAACCTGGTATGGATCCCACACTGATGAGCAATACTCAAGTATAGGTCGAACAAGTGTTTTGTAAGCCACCTCCTTTGTTGATGGACTACATTTTCTAAGGACTCTCCCAATGAATCTCAACCTGGTACCCGTCTTACCAACAATTAATTTTATATGATCATTCCACTTCAAATCATTCCGCAGGCATACTCCCTGATATTTTACAGAAGTAATTGCTACCAGTGTTTGTTCCTCTATCATATAATCATACAATAAAGGATCCTTCTTTCTATGTATTCGCAATACATTACATTTGCCTATGTTAAGGGTCAGTTGCCACTCCCTGCACCAAGTGCCTATCCGCTGCAGATCTTTCTGCATTTTGCTACAATTTTCTAATGCTGCAACTTCTCTGTATACTACAGCATCATCCGCGAAAAGCCACATGGAACTTCCGACACTATCTATTAGGTCATTTATATAGATTGTGAAAAGCAATGGTCCCATAACACTCCCCTGTGGCACGCCAGAGGTTACTTTAACGTCTGCAGACGTCTCTCCACTGAGAACAACATGCTGTGTTCTGCTTGCTAAAAACTCTTCAATCCAGCCACACAGCTGGTCTGATATTCCGTAGGCTCTTACTTTATCAGGCAACAGTGCGGAACTGTATCGAACGCCTTCCGGAAGTCAAGGAAAATAGCATCTACCTGGGATGCCTGTATCTAATATTTTCTGGGTCTCATGAACAAATAAAGCGAGTTGGGTCTCACACGATCACTGTTTCCGGAATCCATGTTGATCCCTACAGAGTAGATTCTTGGTTTCCAGAAGCGACATGATACGCGAGCAAAAAACATGTTCTAAAATTCTACAACAGATCGACGTCAGAGATACAGGCCTATAATTTTGCGCATCTGCTCTACGACCCTTCTTGAAGACTGGGACTACCTGTGCTCTTTTCCAATCATTTGGAACCTTCCGTTCCTCTAGAGACTTGCGGTACACGGTTGTTAGAAGGGGGCAAGTTCTTTCGCGTACTCTGTGTAGAATCGAATTGGTATCCCATCAGGTCCAGTGGACTTTCCTCTGTTGAGTGATTCCAGTTGCTTTTTTATTCCTTGGGCACTTATTTCGATGTCAGCCATTTTTTCGTTTCTGCGTGGATTTAGAGAAGGAACTTTGTTGTTCAACCACGGTGGGTTTTTCCCGTCCCTCACTGTTTTACTCGGCACGTACCTGTCTAAAACGAATTTTACGATTGCCTTGAACTTTTTCCATAAACACTCAACATTGTCAGTGTCGGAACAGAAATTTTCGTTTTGATCTGTTAGGTAGTCTGAAATCTGCCTTCTATTACTCTTGCTAAACAGATAAACCTTCCTCCCTTTTTTCATATTCCTATCTACTTCCATATTCAGGGATGCTGCAACGGCCTTATGATCACTGATTCCCTGTTCTGCACTTACAGAGTCGAAAAGTTCGGGTCTGTTTGTTATCAGTAGGTCCAAGATGATATCTCCACGAGTCGGTTCTCTGTTTAATTGCTCGAGGTAATTTTCGGTTGTGCACTCAGTATAATGTCACTCGATGCTCTGTCCCTACCACCCATCCTAAACATCTGAGTGTCCCAGTCTATATCTGGTAAATTGAAATCTCCACCTAAGACTATAACATGCTGAGAAAATTTATGTGAAATGTATTCCAGATTTTCTCTCAGTTGTTCTGCCACTAATGCTGCTGAGTCGGGAGGTCGGTAAACAACCTAGCTCGGTAGTTAAGTGTAACCTCCACCCATAATAATTCACAGGAACTATCCACTTCCACTTCACTACAGGATAAACTACTACTAACAGCGACAAACACGCCACCACCGGTTGCATGCAATCTGCACCATCTGTGCATTTGTAAAAATTTCGGCAGAATTTATCTCTGGCTACAGCCAGCTTTCTGTACCTATAACGATTTCAGCTTCGATGCTTTCTATCAGCGCTTGAAGTTCCGGTACTTTACCAATGCAGCTTCGACAGTTTACAACTACAATACCGATTGCTGCTTGGTCCCCGCATGTCCTGACTTTGCCCCACACCCTTTAAGGCTGTTGCCCTAATTTGTACTTGCCCGAGGCCATCTAACCTAAAAAAACCGCCCAGTCCACGCCACACAACCCCTGCTACCAGTGTAGCCGCCTGCTGCGTGTAGTGGATTCCTGACCTATCCAGCGGAACCCGAAACCCCACCACCCTATGGCGCAAGTCGAGGAATCTGCAGCCCACACGGTCGCAGAACCGTCACAGCCTCTGATTCAGACCCTCCACTCGGCTCTGTACTAAAGGTCCGCAGTCAGTCCTGTCTATGATGCTGCACATGGTGATCTCTGCTTTCATCCCGCTAGCGAGACTGGCAGTCTTTGCCAAATCAGACAGCTGCCGGAAGCCAGAGAGGATTTCCTCCGATCCACAGCGACACACATCATTGGTGCCGACATGAGTGACCACCTGCAGATGGGTGCACCCTGTACCCTTCATGGCATCCGGAAGGACCCTTTCCACACCTGGAAAGACTCCCCCCGGCATGCACACGGAGTGCACTTTGGTTTTCTTTCCCTCTCTTGCTGCCATATCCCTAAGGGGCCCCATTAAGCGCCTGACGTTGGAGCTCCCAACTACCAGTAAGCCCACCCTCTGCGACCGCCCGGATCTTGCAGACTGAGGGGCAACCTCTGGAACAGGACAAGCAGCTATGTCCGGCTGAAGATCAGTATCAGCCGGAGACAGAGCCTGAAACCGGTCCGTCAGACAAACTGGAGAGGCCTTCCGTTCAGCCCTTCGGAATGTCTGGGGTTTTCTGTAAATTTTGAAAGTATGTGTATTTGTGGTGATATCTATGTAAGGTCTAAAAAGTTAATGGATTTTTCACCTAGCTCCATGCTGAATTGTATGTTTTTGTGTTGTGAATTTAGATGTTTTACGAATGTGTTCAGCTGTCTGTTGGTACCTGTCCGCATACACAGTACATCATCTATATATCTGTACCAGTATCTATTTCAGCTAACAGGAGACTGACAGGGGACATCATTGCCAATCCCTCTAGCTGTTTGTAAAGGGTGCCTTCAAATAGGAAATAATTTTGTTTCAGACATGTTTTAGTGGCAAAATTTGTGTTTTCTACTTGTACTGGGTTGACACCTGCTCTGTATAATCGTTCTGTCAGAATATCAAGGCATTCTTGTGTAGATATGTTCCTAAATAAGCGGCTTACGTCAAAGGATACTAGTTTTGCACTACTTGGTATTGGAAGGTTTTTAATTTTGTTGACAAGGTCCAATGAGTTTACAATTCCAAACTTTGATTTGAATTTTGTTTTAGTTTTTATATACAAATGTAATTCTTTGGCAATTTTGTAGCTTCGTGCAGTGGAATTTCGAAAAACAGTTCCTAGAAAATGAACCCCTCAGTAATAATATTAAACACTGGTACAGATATTAAAATGATGTACTTTGTATGTGGACAGGTACTAACAGACAACTGAACACATTCGTAAAACGTCTAAATTCACAACAAAAAACATGTAATTCATCATGGTGCTAGGTGAAATATCCATTAACTTTGTAGACATTACATAGATACAGGGTGTTTCAAAAATGACCGGTATATTTGAAACGGCAATAAAAACTAAACGAGCAGCGATAGAAATACACCGTTTGTTGCAATATGCTTGGGACAACAGTACATTTTCAGGAAGACAAACTTTCGAAATGACAGTAGTTACAATTTTCAACAACAGATGGCGCTGCGGTCTGGGAAACTCTATAGTACAATATTTTCCACATATCCACCATGCGTAGCAATAATATGGCGTAGTCTCTGAATGAAATTACCCGAAACCTTTGACAACGTGTCTGGCGGAATGGCTTCACATGCAGATGAGATGTACTGCTTCAGCTGTTCAATTGTTTCTGGATTCTGGCGGTACACCTGGTCTTTCAAGTGTCCCCACAGAAAGAAGTCACAGGGGTTCATGTCTGGCGAATAGGGAGGCCAATCCACGCCGCCTCCTGTATGTTTCGGATAGCCCAAAGCAATCACACGATCATCGAAATATTCATTCAGGAAATTAAAGACGTCGGCCGTGCGATGTGGCCGGGCACCATCTTGCATAAACCACGAGGTGTTCGCAGTGTCGTCTAAGGCCGTTTGTACCGCCACAAATTCACGAAGAATGTCCAGATAGCGTGATGCAGTAATCGTTTCGGATCTGAAAAATGGGCCAATGATTCCTTTGGAAGAAATGGCGGCCCAGACCAGTACTTTTTGAGGATGCAGGGACGATGGGACTGCAACATGGGGCTTTTCGGTTCTCCATATGCGCCAGTTCTGTTTATTGACGAAGCCGTCCAGGTAAAAATAAGCTTCGTCAGTAAACCAAATGCTGCCCACATGCATATCGCCGTCATCAATCCTGTGCACTATATCGGTAGCGAATGTCTCTCGTGCAGCAATGGTAGCGGCGCTGAGGGGTTGCCGTGTTTGAATTTTGTATGGATAGGGGTGTAAACTCTGGAGCATGAGACGATACGTGGACGTTGGCGTCATTTGGACCGCAGCTGCAACACGGCGAACGGAAACCCGAGGCCGCTGTTGGATCACCTGCTGCACTAGCTGAGCGTTGCCCTCTGTGGTTGCCGCACGCGGTCGCCCTACCTTTCCAGCACGTTCATCCGTCACGTTCCCAGTCCGTTGAAATTTTTCAAACAGATCCTTTATTGTATCGCTTTTCGGTCCTTTGATTACATTAAACCTCCGTTGAAAACTTAGTCTTGTTGCAACAACACTGTGTTCTAGGCGGTGGAATTCCAACACCAGAAAAATGCTCTGTTCAAAGGAATAAACCATTTTGTCTACAGCACACTTGCACGTTGTGAACAGCACACGCTCACAGCAGAAAGACGACGTACAGAATGGCGTACCCACAGACTGCATTGTCTTCTATATCTTTCACATCACTTGCAGCGCCATCTGTTGTTGAAAAGTGTAACTACTGTAATTTCGAAAGTTTGTCCGCCTGAAAATGTACTGTTGTCCCAAGCATATTGCAAGAGACGGTCTAATTCTATCGCTGCTCGTTTAGTTTTTATTGCCGTTTCAAATATACCGGTCTTTTTGAAACACCCTGTATCACCACAAATACACATACTTTCAAAAGTTACAGAAAACTCACAACAGACACAGTAATACCCTCATGTTCACAACACCCAATAACACACAAACATGCAGCCTTCCATTCCATGTTGTATCTCCTCACATCCATACCAATGTCAAAACAAATATTCTAAACAGAAATATATTGCATATAACAATGGCTATAACCCTGAATTAGTTGACAAAATCCTGCACAAGAAACAAAGAAGGAAAATCTTGTCCTACATTTATGCCCCGCTCTACAATAACAACCACACCAAAAACCATCTCGTGTGCTATTCCATATCTAGGTAAGCTTTCATACAAACTAGCCATAACGCTGAAATCCCACAACATTTTTTGTAAGAGGCTCTACAGCTAATCTCCTATTCTACAGCAAGGACAAACCAGATAAACTAAGCAACAGTGGGGTCTACAAAATAACCTGCACTGACTGCAATAAACTGTACGTTGGTCAAACGGACGCGCCATATCAACAAGGCTGGCTGAACAGGAACACAGCTGGAGATTAAATAAATCAGACTCCACCTTTGCTAAACAAGTGCTCAAAGGAGGACACAAATATCTAACATACACAGAAGTGCTACATAAATCCGACAAAGGCAGGAAACTCCGCTTACTAGAAGCACTTGAAACTAACAAACACTTAGCCCTAAAACCCCAGCTGGTTCTAAATGACCAATTGCAACTGAGCACATCACCACTCTTCAACTTTACACATTACAGTAAACCTGCTACTAACGACAAAGTGTCCTAATAGTAAACAAATTCATACCCCAATATAATGTAATGTCCCTTATGTGTTTACATTCCTAACTGTAACAATGTAATATTTTGAATTTATTAAGCACAATTTTTCTAATAACAAAATGTAACCCCCAAAGAAAATATCACTGTTGTACAACCAACAATTAGTGTCCAGTGCAACTGTGCACAACAAAAACAAAAAAATTGTAATTTTGTAATAATGTGTATTCTAAATAATTCTAATTGTTGTCATACATGGTACTGACAAACCATAAAATGTGATTTATTATGTTAAGAACAATTTTACAGAAAGAAGAGTCAAAAGACCCGTTTGACAATTCCAAAGACAATACCTTAACTAAAGATCTATGTAAATGTATTGTTTCTTAGTCCAGAATGTTTGGTTCGCAAGAACATAAGCTCTTTGTAAACAATAGCCAGTAGTTATCTGAAGATGGTCTAATAAGCCGAAAATTAGTTCATACAAATAAAAATCAATAGAACAGAAAACCGCCTAACTGTTATTCAACCCTCAAATGAATATATACTAAATATGCTTGAGTGAATCAGCACATTAGGTTCTGCCATTCATTGCCTTACAGTACAATAATTTGTTATAATCGGAAATGTTAATAAACTACTGGGATCTTTTTCTAAGTCAGCAATATTTAGAGTTATCGTATAGTATACCTGTTATGGGTATTCCCCTTGATCATAGCCATTGTGTGTGCTTTCATGTCACAGAAGGTCTACCTATGCAAAGAATCTTCCTGCACAAATGACAAACCCATCACATTTCTGGCCCTTTCAGCTACCAAAACTTGCCACCATTAGCGGGTTTCCATTTTCTTTATGCAAGCTTTGTGTTTGCTTGTACACAAGTTCATGTGTTTTTCTCTGTGTGACTGCTGAGAATTGAGCTACAAAATTATTGATTCATGTCACCTTACAAGTAAAGTTTAGGTGACGCATTTGACTATTTATTTTAAATCAAATTATTGTAACTTTGAAATAAATTAAACAAAAAATTATCAGACAGATGGTGAGGCACTTATAAAGCGCTGAATAATATAGTTGCTATGTTACACAAATACCTCCAAGAAATACAGTAGTTGTACCTTTCCTGTACACGAAAGTCGAGCATACTGTACACTAAATCTGTTCCAACATAATTCTGTATTAACCTTCATTCTTTGATTAGTTCTGCGATGACCTCACGCATTTATAATAATATTATGATCTTAAGTTGTCTCTGGCTTCTTTTCTCTCCGATGCGTAAGGTGCTGCTCACATTTAATAAGCTGCAGTCCACTACCATTTACAGGTCACTGGCTATAGTTGTATAAAGTAGGTAAGCAAATCGCATTTAATTCTGTGTTAAACACGTTTTAGCCTGCACATTTCACTGTGACAGATGATATACATATTTTTATCAAAATGAAATTTTACTTGAACACTGTCACATTCTTCACTTCAAACCTTGGGGGTTTCTTGTTTTGCATTTTATGGTACCCATCACTTCCCCAGTCAATTTTATTTGATAAAACTGTGAAATTAGGATTGAGAATTGCATTCAGGAGGCAAAACATTTAGTATTGTTGATAAAACAAGTAACAATAGACAAAACTACGCTAGCTGTCAGAACTCTTAGTTCATTCCTTGTGAAGGTGAGACGAATAGTTTGGCGAAAGTTAAAAAGAGCATGTTATTCTCACCACAGGCTGAGAGATATCTACAAACCCCCTCTCCTCTCTGAGGAAGGAACTAACGGTTCCAACAGCTACAGCAGCATTGGCTACTGTTATATCTCCACCATCAATAGTGAATATTTCGCCTCCTGAAGGGCAGCAATTCTACCATAATATCGGATTTATAAATTGGCTGATTTATGTTTCCCTAAAGGGGAATGTAGGAAGCTATTTCAGGTGCAGGGGCCAATAACTATTTCGGTGAGTAATAGTGTAATTCGAATATACAGACATTTACATAATTACATATCTAGTTTGACAAAAATGGCTCAGGTAGTCAGCCACAGCTTTGTAATACGAACTATCCTGGCATTTGCCTTAAGTAATTTAGGGAAATAATGGAAAATCTAAATTAGGATGGCCAGATGCAGACCGGAGCCTCCAACCTGCTGAATAAGTCACCCTTTTTGAAGATTGCTACATCATTTGCTTTATCCTTAGTGTACAATACTCTTTTGCAAAGAAGTTATGTAATAAACCAAAAGACTAGTGCTACAATGTTGATTCATTTAAGACTCCCAGACATTGCAGACACTATACAAACATTGCTTCATACCGTACACACACTATCAGCTGCTGTCACAATGATTTATGGCACAGATTTATTCCCTGGTACAGAATGCTGTTTTCAATTTTATGTTCATTCTTTCTTTATATATGTTAAGTTCATTCCAGCTCTTGTTCCACGGTAATGGACAAAGCTGTTGTGCATTATCAATGTTATTTTTGAGTTTTACAAAAACACAAGAACTAAAGATTATGTACTTTGTTAGGTATAGTAAAGATACCTGATCTGTCCTATACTGGTCGCTCAATTATTTCTCTAATGACCAGTAGATAGGTCACAAATCGCCAACACTGCGAGTGCAACATCCAGTTGTGTCTCTCACGCAAAAACTCTACTGAAAGAATTTATACCATCATGTCAACTACAATTTGTTGCTTTGTGTTACTCTATGTCCCTTGCCACATAATGTGTCTCTGCATCATAATTACGAAATATGTCATCTTATATCTATAGCATTCTACAAGATATCAGATACATCAAAACTCTTTAGTATAAAATACTTAAATGAAAACAGCAACCACAAAAACTGATAATAATTCACTATAAGAATTTACTTTCTTCTACAAATTTTATACAGGAATGGGGAAGCTGTTAGCATTACCTATTAGTAGAACCATTCTGGGTTTGCCTGGCATAATAAACCCAAATCAATGTGGCTGAATGAGGTAAACGGAATAGTAATGGGTCACACATTCTTCAAATACAAGTTTATGGCACTCCTCTTGGCAGCTTGTTACTGACAGCGTTCAGCCCTTCTCAAGCCTACTGAAACTGAATGTTGCAGACTGCTGTACATTTTTAGCTACTTGAGGCTATGCACATCAGACAAAGGTCATTAATCTGCCTATTGTACTCTCAATGGTGATTTGTTCCTTTTACACAAATTTTATTTGTTATTCACAATCTTGTGGAGTGAGTTGATGTACTGTATTGTCACTCTATTACCCTCATCTTGTTAACAAAGGCCCATGTAAGACTGTAGGAATTAAAACTGTGCATTTTCCACATTTCGTTTTTCACTATAATAAGTTCTTCCTGTTAATGCGATTTTCCCCACAATATTATCCTACACAGCACCAAAGAATGCTCACAAAGCAAACAGGTTTTAGTGGACTGAAGAATGACTTGCAACAAATTATCAGTAAGTAAAGTTCCAATGGATACGTAGAATGCCGGCCAATGTAAAAGCTCTTTGTGTACCTCCTTAACATAAATAAATAAATTATTGCAAATAAAAATAAAGCTCATGGAAATTGTGAGGAGGAAATTTTGAAACTAAATGAACATGTATCTAGATCACAATTTCTTATCAATGTGCTAAAAATGGATATTAATAAAGTTCAAGTGGCAAACCGTGAACAGCCAATAAAACAAAATACGTCGAAATTCCTGTCATGTGCAACAGATCAAAAAGTGTTAGTGCTTTGTTTTTCTATTCTTACTTGTTTAAAATACTGCATATTATTAATGTTATTTCTTGATTTATATTGCCATTGTGATTTTCATTGTCTATGATTTCTGTCACTTTTAACTCTTTCCTTTAGCCTATCCATCAAACACAACACATCATTGGTAGTCCATAATTTTAATATGCACTTCGTCCCCTCCTCTCCCCTCTAGAAAGTTCAAGGTGATTTGTCCTTCTCTTCAGCACCTGTATGTCATCTTACACTTACAAAAAATAAAAACATCTTGTCGGAGGTTGATACATGAATTTATTACTTAAATATACAAAAAAATGTTATTTCAAAACAGAATATTAACGATAGTGAGACAGTGTGACAGTAACAAAAAATGAATCTGAGACATTAATAATACATGAAATAGTGAGACATTAACAAGACAGTAAACTATGAGACACTAACAACACATGAACTTGTGAGACAGAAGAACAGCCAATGCAAAGAACAAACAGCAAATATTATGATACTTCCATATGTCACAAGCACTCACAGTAGAAAGAATTTCATGTGCATTATTTTACTTCCAATAATATTTATATATCAACTCCTATTCAGGTATAAGTCTGCATACAGAAATATTTATATTACCACATTGGCATCATATTATTACACACACTTCCAAACAACTTGGCTTAGCCAACAAGGTGTTGTATTTCCTTCCACAAAACAATTACTGCTGCAACTGTAATCACTTTGCACTACCAGCTGGTTGATACCCACAGCTCAAATTATGATAATAGGAAGAGAATAAAGTCAGATGCTCGTGTTGTATGAAATGACAGTGTAATGATCATGTGGTAATCACATTTCACTACATTTTCGGTAATGCAGTTGTTAAATATCTGAAATCAATGACGTCATAAATTTAACTACCTAGAGATAGACTGAGGGTTCTGTAAGTTTAAGAAGAAACAAAAAACCTCATTTCATGCGAGACTGAAACGACAAATGTGTATGACATCAAAGGTGCAGAACAGATCACACCTAACACTTTTCTGCAATGGTATGTACTTTTACAAGTATTGCAATATTTCCTGTACCCTGCAATCGTATTTCCTATGACCGATTACATGTAATATAATGATACATGTGGATACTACGGCAGGAAACTGCAAATTATCTGGGAGTTGTATGGATTAGCACGGGGCAATAGCCGTGGCGCGGTACGTTTGTATCGAGACTGGTGAGGGTCCTACTTCAAGATGGCGCCGAATGAAATTCGCGAGTGTGTTAGTTCCAGTAATAAATGTAAATTTAATGAAGAAAAGTGTGCATTTTGCAGAAATGTCGGTTGGTATTGTGACCAGTTATGTATTACGTGTTATATTGTGTTAAAAGTATCTGAAAAAAACTGTGATGCATCTATAAACCGTGAAAAAGAAACCATGTTGACGATCGGTAAACAGAACAGCATGAGTTCCGCAAATAAAAGCAAACAATCCGAAGTTTGTGTGAAGTGTAAGAAGTTCGACGTATTTAGTGATGGGAAGTGCATCTCTTGTTATTTAATTATGAAGGTGGTAGTAAAAAATGAGAAACTCAGTGTTTGCTTAGCATCAACTTCATCATACAGCCACGAAATCGCGCTTCAAGAAATAACAAACAGCAAACTATGCTCATGCAGAAAGAAAGTCGTTACAGGTATTATGTGCTTTAAGTGTAAAATTGTTTATCATTATAACTGTGCAAAGGTGGACTCAAAACAAGAGATATGGAAATGTGATAATTGCGTAAAAGTGGGCACTATAGACAGCAAGGAAGAAATAATTTCCGTGTTGTTAGAAGAACTGCAAAGACTGAAAGCTGAAAATGTCATATTGTCTGCCAGAAGTCAACAGAACAAAAGTGAATCCCAAGACGAGAGCACAAATTGTCACCAGCCCAAGAAGATACCAAAACATCTCGTTTCTCAGCAGTTATATCATCTGAATACAAGCAACCGTTTTAGTGCCTTAAGTGATAAAATTGATGAAACAGAGAAATCTACTCAGGTGGTAGGACGAGACAATGTTCCTAAAAATTCGACAAAAAGACCAATTGAGAGTCAGCCAACGAATAAGATTTTATTACTATCGGACAGTCATGGGCGAAACTGTGCATCATTGCTAAATGAATTTTTGAAACCCAAGTACTACACATCATCTGTTGTTAAACCAAATGCATGCCTCAGTGGTGTAGTTGAAGGGGCATCAGATCTTACTAGTGATTTCAATTTGGACGATGCAGTTATTATCCTTGCAGGAATAAATGACATTCGTAAGAAAAACAACTTTATTCCAGACTTAGAAAAGTTGACTGCAGCACTTGATCATACAAAGCTATTGTTATGTACCGTTCCCTACTGTTATGACAAGCCAGAAGTCAACGAAACAGTGTACAGATTTAATGAATATATAATGAATTTGTCATCTAATTTTGTTAATGTGAAAGTAATTGATGTCAATTTATTCTTGCAAAGGCCTGATTACACTAATCATGGATTACACCTGAACAAAACAGGAAAGCTCAGACTGTGCAGGAACATTGCTTCATCAGTATCAAACCCATGGAAACGGTGTGATGTAGTAAAAACACTTACAACCAGCTCTGCAAGAAAGGTCAGATTTTGTACCGGTACTGTAGAAACCAATTCATGCCAAGATAGACAGGGAACCAATGTGAATACAAGAAACAGATGTATAGCTGTGTCTCACCCTGTCACTGCCAATGACATATTAATACCATATGATGAAGTTCCACCCAAAGAACCTCAAGGACTGGAAAATAATTCCGATGCAGTATCTCCAAGGATAAAAGGTAATCCCCGATTTTCTACGAGAGAAAGAAGAATTCCAAAAAGAAACAGTGATTTTTTATGGCCAGCACCCACCAGACCTCGCCAACGACATCTAGTGAACAAATCTCCAGCTGCGACATAGGTCTTAATGTATCCAACACAGTTTTGAGTGCAACGGGGACTAACGGTGTTAATGGACAAGCAGACCAGCAGAAGGACAGTAGAGGTAGCTATAAGAATCTTATTATTCTTCATCAAAATATCAGAAGTCTCAAAAGTAAATTAGAGTTTTTATCTGTAAATTTAGGGGACATGGACACTGTTGACCGTCCTCATGTTTTATGCCTTACTGAGCATCATGTAACAGTTGGAATTGATGGGCTGCAGCTTGATGGGTATGATCTAGCTACTCATTACTGCAGAACAAGTAAGGAGAAAGGTGGTGCTGTAATTTATATAGACAGTAAAATCATTTATAAATCTTTAGATCTAAGTAAGTATTGTGTAGATCAACATTTTGAAGTTTGCGGGACTGAAATTTCTGCAAAGGACATGTTACTTACTGTGCTTGCAATTTACAGAGCTCCAGCAGGGAAGTTTTGCATCTTTATGAATAAGTTAGAATCTCTTTTGACCAAATTGTTCTCTAAAACTAGAAATTTAATAATTGTAGGTGACTTTAATGTCAACTTCTTAACTGATAACAACCTCAAAACTGACCTGGACCACTTAATGAATTCTTACAACTTGGCTGCGATGGTTACCTGGCCCACTAGAGTTACAGAAAATTGCAAGAGCCTTCTAGATAATACCCCCATTGGTGATGAGGACGCTACTAAAGCTGCCTACTTTGGTTATTTTCATTCTATCATGTCGTATGGCATAATATTTTGGGGCAACAAGCCTTTAGCCAAAAAAATATTTACTGCACAGAAGAGAGCTGTTAGAATCATGAGTGGTGTTCATCCAAGATATTCTTGCAGAAGTCTGTTTCATAAGTTACAAATATTACCACTTACCTCTCAATTCATATTTTCTTTGATGATTTTTGTTTCTAACAACCTATCTCTTTTTAAAACTAATAGTGAATGTCATGATCATAATACTAGGTCTAAAAATGATCTACACAGGGATCTGAAACATTTAAGTCTTGTTCAGAAAGGTGTTCATTATTCAGCCACAAAAATTTTCAACTCCCTTCCATCAGGTATTAAAGATCACATTAATGTCTTACCTACTTTTAAATGTAAATTGAGAGAATACCTAATGGTAAATTCCTTCTATTCTCTTGATGAGTATCTACAGATAAAGCAATGATTTTTTATACTGATAAAAATTTGTTTGCTATAGATCACATTAACTGTTTAATTTGGAAAATGTACTATATTTCCTTTTTAGGTATTGTTTTATATTACTTGAGCTATACCTTTGATTTGATTTTAACCTACAAACTTATTCATAATCTTATGGTACATTTTTGTCATTTTATATATGTGTATTATTTGTTTAATTTGGAAAATGTACTATATTTCCTTTTTAGGTATTGTTTTATATTACTTGAGCTATACCTTTGATTTGATTTTAACCTACAAACTTATTCATAATCTTATGGTACATTTTTGTCATTTTATATATGTGTATTATATCTGTTGTATGTAATCATGACTCATTCCACATCCTTGTGATTTATCACAATACGGATTAATGGAATACGAAATAAATAAAAAAAAATAAAAAATAAAAACTGAAGTGACCATGTTTGTGGTAACATGCAGTGTCACCTTACATGTCATTCAGCCACAAGCAATTAAACTTTGTGCACGTAAAGTAACATTTAAATTAACCCTGAACCCATATCCAAGAGTACGTAACAGTGTGATTAGAAGAAAGGAATTATCAGAAAACGTTAATTATGGAAAGAGTGTAGTATTCATTGTTAAATCACATGAAGCCATATGTTGTAATACGTGGAAATCATGACACAACACAGGGACACTACCCCATGGCATCAACTGAGAATATATTCCACTGGAGAGTGATGTCAGTTGGGGCAGTTGTGGCAAGCGAGGAGTTGAGAACAGTTTGGTGGCGGATCTGAGCACAGGCGGACCAGGGCTGGGCGTAGTGAGTGAACAATGGCAAGTCAGGTTGAATTATGTGTAGTAGTAGTAGTAGTAACATAATTAACAGTTTCGTGACTGAGTATTAAAGGCAGAAGATAGTGCTGAACATTGCACACAAAAGTACTTCTACAACTTTCTTTTTCACAAGGGTGCAATATGGTGAAAACATGTGGTGTGATATGTAATAACAGTATATGGTAACAGCTGGTGTCATAACACAGGAAATAACAAGTGATTATGCAAAAGAAATCAGTGCAGGTCCCTCTTAAGTCAATAAAACATTTGCCTACAAATTTATCTTAAAGAGTGAATTGATGTAGCTCAACTCTTCTTAAGATAACAAATGACCGATTTGTATTGTAGGAGAGGCAGCATAGTTCTTAAGACAAAGGCAACTTGGGAATGTCAGTGTTGTTTACACGCCACAAGATCTCTAAATAAAATTTTCTTGCTGTCAGATTCCATCCATAAAAACAGATTCAGTAACATGGACAGACACATAAATTCCTTTGCTCATAACAGAAATATACAAGCAGGCATATTATATATGTCAATCTGTGCCACGGTAAGACAGCAATTATGCTACAACAATGGTAATTCATTCCGTATATCTGTAAAAACAAACAAGAATATTGTCTGAGAGTCATGGATGTGGAATAGTTGAACTGATAAACCAGTTATAAAAACTAAAACAAACTGCTCTATGAAGTCAAGCGCCCTCCTCTCAGAAACAGAAAAGGTACTACAATCAACTGATTGTCGTTATTTGAGTCAAAATGGTTTCGTTGTCCTAATGGGTGGTTCGAATAATGTACAAAAAGATGAAATATAAGTCGCTGCAAGTAACTTAAAAATGCGGCAAAGCCAACTTACAATTTGTAACATACAACACTGATTGCGCAAACAAGGAAACAGCAGTCTCAAATAATCTTCCTGCTAGCATTTACAGTCATTTCAGATACATTGAAACTAAGGACATCAACTGCACTCTCACTGTTCTCATTCTGAGCATGGTCTACGTGCAAACAGTTTAGGCAGACAACTGATAGCTAAAAGAATAATCAATATTATAACAAAAAAAAGACACATCTTCTATATAGAGCAAAGTACACTCTCTACAAAGAAACAGATCCAAGTGGCGATCATCAGCTAATACTGACACACCAAACACCTAAATTGAACATAAGCAGTGCCAACATTGCAGAAAGTGTCTTCACAAGAGAAACAAGCATCAGCGAAAAATGGAGTTGCTGCGGAACAATTAAATGCCTCACTAAATGCTGCATAACAAGTGGCTGACTCACCAAACGCGAAGTGAGCAGTGTCAGATGCCACATCAAATGATCATCGATATAGGAAAAGCACGACAGCAGTCCCATTCCACTTCAATGATTTTTGGTCATGCACTCCAGAAAAAAATATCTGTACGATCAGTACAACAGGAATAAAACTTTTGAACAAAACACGTAGCCATAGAAAACGTTAGGACAGTATTAAGACCTAGAGTTCCTTGTGTAACCGAACTTTGGTTCCGAGATAATGAAATAAAGTGTGTAAATACATAAGGAGCGATTATAACATTTCCATTTGAGGGAGTGGCTGCAGTGTAGAAACACCGCAGTGCGACTCCTATGTGGGTATAGAAGCACTGACATCTAGGCAAGGGGTCACAGTGACATTTGTATGTTTCTTGCATGCATATGGTACATGCGGAAGTGTGAACTATGACGATGTTTTTACAAAACGCGTCCACACAGTACCACTGTGCTGTTGTTATTTTCTTGGCTGGTGAAGGCCAAACACCAGCAGACATCCATCAGAGAATGAAGAATGTGTATGGGGATGCATTTCTGTCGAAAACCACATCTGTGGAATTGTGCACCAAGTTCTGTGCTGGTCACGACTTGACACATCAGTCGATCTGGAAGGTCAGCAGAAGTTCCAATAACTCAATTTTGGGAGAAATTCGAGCACCACCCGTATAGTCCTGATATCTCTCCATGCGATTATTACGCCTTTGGTCCCTTAAAAAGGGGCTTAAGTGCCAACGCTTTCTGTCAGACGAGGATGTGGTTGGTTGGTTTTAGGGGAAGGAGACCAGACAGCGTGGTCATCGGTCTCATCGGATTAGGGAAGGATGGGGAAGGAAGTCGGCCGTGCCCTTTCAGAGGAACCATCCCGGCATTTGCCTGGACTGATTTAGGGAAATCACGGAAAACCTAAATCAGGATGGCCGGACGCGGGATTGAACCCCGAGGATGTGCACCAGGCAGTTACGGACTTCTTCATCCACACTGAAGCGCCAAGAACCGCCCCGCGCACAACGGCCGGCACAGTGTTTTACCAAATGAGTATCTTCAACCGGTGAGTCAGTGGTATGATTGCCTCAATGCTCACGGCCATTTTGCCTGATTGGCATACCGATTCTGGACTGTACGGCCTTCGAACAGAAACTTTTTCACTGGCGCTTATAGAGTTGGCAGTTGGCAGCTGTGGCAGATGGTCGCACTCACTCACCAAGTGCTCTGATAGCAGCCCCAGCAGTCTGTAGAATATTACGTGTTTTGGATACATTGCAGTGCTTCTCAAAATTAACGGTGTCTTGTTTAATATTAATTTTACATAAATCGGGTTTTTTAGTTTTCATTCAATTCGTGTACTCTGCAATTTAAAACTTACATTCAGTGAATATCAGTTGGGTGTTTACGTTCTAGCGTTAACATCCACCTACTCTTTAGTCGTTACTTCTAGTTTGTTTATGCATTACAGTGCTTTTCGTACTTTCCTGGTAGTTTCTAATGAGGGAGAAGCTGATCAGAACTTTGGGTAGCTGTTCCGTTAGGGTGGCTGTCGTAGGGAAGCCAGCAATTTGTCTCAATAAGCTGTAGGTTATGTAGTCCAGACAAAGAATCATGGAACAGGGTAGAAAGATTTATTGCTTTCTAATTTCAGTAGTTAATTTTCCTACTTGTATCCAGTAAGATACTCAGACCCAGAATGATAAAAAAAGATTGAAACAATTAATGTGTACCCGATTGTCGATGGACTATCTGAGCCTGAAGCACAGTTTAATGGAAATAAACGATACACCTTACACCCCTGAGGCAGGTTCATGTAAAGCTTAAGACATGGTGTGGGACGAGGGATGTACATAGAAAGATGTCAAATTCAGTTTATTCCATAATCAATTCGTGTCAATATTTGAAAGTTGATTTCCTAAAAAAATTATCCAGACAATCCACATAAAAAACAAATAAGCAATTGATAACTAAGAGAATTAAAATCTCATGTAAGAGCAAGGGGGAAAATTATGTAAAAACGAGAATAACTCAACATCCATCATTACTTGTATGCTACAAAAAATTTTGTTACATTTTAAACTTATTAAAATGTCAAGAAGTATGCATGTCCAGGCAGAAATTAATAATGTGGGTAATCAGATTAAAAGAATATGGGATATTGTCAAACAAGAGACAGGGCAGCGACTGATAGTTCACAAATTGCAAGTACTTTCAACCATAACTTCTAAATGTAGCACCAAAAGTAGGATGAAATGGTGCAATTGAAGAAAATGTAATTCCACAAAACTTCAAGGAACTACAAATAGGTCCGCGCGGATTGAAGCGTCATTTCACGCACTGCGTGGCCCCTCCCACAGGAGGTTCGAGTCCTCCTTCCAGCGTGTCTACGTGTTGTTGTTAGTTTAAGTTATTTTACGTAGTGTGAAGTCTAGGGACCGATGACATAATCAGTTTGGCCCCTTAAGAACATTTTGAATTGCAAATAGGACCAACATCCTTCAGAAAATTAACAGAATTATAAAATTTTTTAAAAACACAGGCTCATATGGTGTTGAAGGGATTTCAAACAGAATTCTGAACGAACGTTTTAACTTAATAAATAATGTCCTTAGCAACATATGTAATGCATCACTCGCAAATGCAGTTTCTCCAAACTGGTTAAAGGGGCTCGGGAAAGGCTCAAAATCATGAAAAGTTCAATTTTTACTTTTTTGCGTTTTCTGAATCTGCAGACTATTACCTTTTAATAGATATATAATTTATTCAACCCCGAAGACTACAACTATTTTTAAATTTTTTTTGAAATGTGTTCTACATGGGCGTGACCCACTGTGGCGCTGTTAAACTGCTGTCAAATGGTGGTATTATTAACGTCCGTGTTCATCAGGTACATTTTAGTGATGTGAGATAAAGTATGTGTTGTGGCTAACCTGTGATGGTTCAATATATATCGCTGGTGTGATTGTCAATTGTTTCATGTTTATTTACTCTGTCGTTATCTCGAAAATACTCGTAATTAATTCTGTTTCTTGAGTCTCTGTTTTGTTGAAGTATAATAATGAGTAAAAGTAAAGTTATTAGAAATCCTCTGAAGTCTTTTAAGAAAAGGAGAAATGTTGGAAAGCCAAAGGTATGTGTTATTACTGTAAACAATAAAGACGATAACCAAGTGAGTGAACCTAACCTCTCAAGTACACCTGCCCATAGCAGTCAAAGTGGGAAAGAAAATACTTCACAGAAGAAGCTTGGTTCAATGAGTGAAAACTATGAATGTTTTATGGGCGAATCGGATGTGAATGAAATATTTGATATGTCGGTTCTCAAAGGAATTTTTTCAAACTGTGTAAGATGTATTCATTGTAGTGAAGTTGGTCTGGAACTCTCCATAATAAAGCACGTAGGACTTGCTAGTGAAATACAACTGAAATGTGATAAGTGTTCATACATGACCACCTTTTGGAACAGTGTTGCAGTAACTGCAACTGAAGAAAATGGTAGCAAAATCTACGAAGACAACAACGAGCGATGCTTGCTTTAGACAAGGAACGCCTTCGGGCTGCAGACAGGGCTGTAAAGAGTCTAGAAATACAAGCAAGAGTAAACAGGAGGAGGAACAAGAGGAAGCTGGAGAAGGAGTTTGCAGAGGATGAAGATAATCCATCCTATGGACCTGGAATGCACTAAAAAGTTAATCCAATCTTTGTCACTCGATTCCCAAAACTTTTATTTTCTCATACTAATTACATGTTTTCTAAGGATCTTCCAAACATATTTGTTTTAAACTTTCAGTAAATGTTACACAGTACCTTCTGCATAATTTAACACAGCCTTTTTCCAAAAAAACTGTATATTTTTGAATATATAAATAAAAAATTGCAAAAAATGTGAATTTTCATTACAATTAAAAAAAAATCATCTATAATAACTGAACTAAAATTTCGTAAAATCCCTGTGTTAAGTTGTAGCCCATATTCCAATAAATAATCTGTAAAAAGTTCAACTTCCTACCTCAAATACTTTGTGAGGAAAGATGTAATTTATAAGCGTTATTTTAACATTGCAAGTATAGGGCGTTCTGAAGATGAAAAAGAATAAGAAAATGAAAACTTGTAAATTAAGTTATAAAAAATTTACAAAATAAATAATTGTAATTAAAATGAAATAATTTTTTGTAATATTTTACACCATCTTGTAACCTATATTTGGTCCTTTCTTCGGGTTTTCCACTTTTTTGGTTTATTTTTTAAGCATTAACTACAATAACTCCTAAATACTGACTTTTATATGAATAAAAATATATAAATATAAATAAATAAAAAGACGTAGATTTTGACCGCCATCTTGGATCCACCATTTTTAAATTTTTTGAACTCTGTCATCATCAGTAACCTCGATAATTCCCTAAAAATTACTTTTATAAGTAAAAAATGATAGTAGTGTACATAGAGCTGCCATCTTGGGTCCGCCATTTTGTTTTCTTCACTTTTTGATATCATATTCTTAATCAGAAACTCCGTAAACCCTTACATACTAAGTTTGGTACAAATTGAACAACTACTTACATTTTGACCAACTTTTTGGGATTCTGACCCACTGTGCGCCGCCCCACATGACGTGCATATCGGGCCGGGAAACAAAACAGAGAAAGTGATGGATGTAGAAAGTGACCTTCGTAGGCACAAACAGAATACCGAATCGCAACGTACAGAGGCAGGGTCTAGTGAAAGAAACAGTGGAAACTGTGTTATGATTTGTGCGCGAGTGTGATGCCTAGGCAGCGAAAGCTGTACGCGTCGACCTAGAACGTGATGCGAGGAAAGAAGACGGCCCCACACTGCGCCTGGTGCTGACGGAGACGATGGGTCATCGTGGGGTTGCTGGGAGGGACCCGCGGGAAATATGGGCCCCGCCGCGAGCGACACCAACGAGAAATACAGGCCACGGCGCGTGAACGTGACGTCATACTCAGCGTCTTTTGTTTTGCTAGTGGAAGCAACGTGTGTATTGATTGCATTGCTATTTGCTGCGTTTGTTTTTGGTACTACAAAAGTGAATTCTAACTACGTGCATCAACAGAATAAGTTGTGTGTGTGTGTGTGTGTGTGTGTGTGTGTGTGTGGTGATACATCCACAATTTGTTATATCTGTGGGAGTCGCCAGCAGAACATCCGTAGACGAACAGTGAAGGATAGTATTATTCTGTGGTGGCGCGCACAAGGGACAGATTGTTTATTCTTTGATTATATATAATAGTTCTGTTGTTATTGATTCAATGTTAATATGAGCTTTTCGTTCCAATAAAAAAATATATTGTAGCCTAACTACTTCGTGAGTCTTTCTGAAGATTGTAATGAGTAGTACGTGGCTAAAGTGGTGAACCCGTATAAAGTTCAATTTCGTCTACCAGGAGATCGGCGAGTCCGCGCGGCGCACAGAGTGTTACGGATCGGCGTGACGTTTTGCTAAAGAACATTGAGGAATTACGACGCGACATTGAAGAACAAGGAAACGCTGTGTTGAATTTTTCTGCGCCATCAAGTAACGGCCTTTCGACAGAGAACAGCAGCAAGATGAATTTACGCCCACCGCAGTTCATACCTGATAAACCTGAACTGTGGCTTGCAATGCTTGATCTGACTTTCCAGCATCATGGCAATGTAAACGAAGAGAGACAATTTATGATCGCCGTTAGTGCGCTTGACAATAAAACAGCAACGATCAGCGCAGATATAATACTTCAGCCGCCCGCCACGCAAAAGTATACGCGTTTTAAGCAGTTACTCATTGAGCGACTACGTCGGCCGGTGGAATAACGTATCCAGCAAGTATTGCACGGTGAAAAGAGAGCAGAGAAGAGAGAGAGGCAGCAGAGGACGTGGGAGTGGCCGAGGTAGCGTGCAGCAGCAGACTGCCGCAGAGCAGGAGCAGCCGCCGACCCAACCCGCACCAGCGATTGAGGGTCGAATGAAACCCGTGCCGCCAACGGTTCCTAAACTGAAGCACCTGTCAAAGACACCTTCGAGTCTGACTAATGACCCTCTGTGGCAGGAGTCGTTCGTCATAGACGGTGATAAGGGCTTTGTAGAGGACGCCGGAGACAAGAGGTTTACAGACACATTTGATGGGTTTGTGACCCTTGTCAATTCCACGTATGTAGCAGTGTGTGCGGCTGAACGAGAATTCAACAAGTATGTGTCCCAAGGCATGTATCAATACTATAATATCATGCACTTGTGGGCGATAATTGCCGCAGTTCGGGACCACGATGGTAGAGCAACAACAGAAGAAAAGAATTTGATAAGGTGCATTCGGTCGAACCAATATCCAGTTCATTCGGTTATCAATGATTACCTCCGAGGAATTGGAAACTTTGAGGACCCGGATGGTATCTGGCATAAATTTCGTTTGATGAGACTCCCGAATCCGACACTATTCGACCAAGTTTCTGGATTCTTCGGTCGTGTAGATGTAAATAAACCCAACTTATACGAGGGACTGCCAGAACCAGCTGTTGCAGCGTACCGCATCATAAAAGACATGGAGTACACACTGAACAGACAAGCTGGAGTACGATGGGATCTACCCCCTGAACTACGACCAAAAGAAGTGGTTCCTCCCCCGGCAGTGCCGCCACCAGTGGATGAGAATATGGAAGACCGTGGAGAATTGGGCAACCAGGAAGCGCAACCGCAAGAGGCAGGACAGCAGCAGCCACGACTGGCAGCGCCCCCTCAGCAAGGAGCTCCTGGACCACCAGGACCACCAGTGGCGCCAGCGCCACCACCACCGCAGCCACCACGAATTGTGCCAACTCCAACTGTAAACTTACTTGGATGGGCACCGGCTACGATGTTAACACATGAGCAACAACAGATGCTGGAGAGATTGGGAATACCCGAAGAGTTTCAAATCGATTACCCTAGGTTTGCACTCAACGTCGGGCTATTCGAAGCTATTGCGACGACAATTATCTGATAGCATCCATGGACTGGCTCATTCGGGAATAAACGCCAGCGTCAAACTAATGACAGACACATTCGTGTGGCCCGGTATAAATAGAGACTGCCGTAATTGGACAAAAACGTGTCTGGACTGTCAGACGGCCAAGGTGGGACGACACGTGCACAAAGCGGTAGGAAACTTCCCACTTACCACAGAACGTTTCACACATGTGCACCTGGACATCGTGGGACAACTTTTGCCGTCGCAAGGATACCGTTATCTCCTCACTGCAGTGGACCGCTTCACCAGAAGGGCAGAGGCGATTCCGCTATCGGATATTTCAGCAGCAACGGTGTCACACGTGTTTCTTTCATCTTGGATCGCACGTTTCGACTGCCCTTTACGTGTCACCACAGATCAGGTTGTTCTCAGAATTGGCGAACTTCTGCTTTTTCCAACATCATCGCACCACAGCTTACCGCCCAGCAAGCAATGGGATGGTAGAACGCTGGCATAGAACATTAAAAGCTGCATTAATGTGCCATGCACAATTTTGGTCGTCAGCGTTACCAGTAGTTCTGTTGGGCCTACGCACAGCATTAAAAACGGATTTAGGGGCATCCACCGCAGAATTGGTTTATGGTGAACCCTTACGACTGCCTGCAGAATTCTTCACCGTTAAAGAAGGGGCACGACAGACCGAATTGCCGTTTACATTGCAAATGGTACGCGATCATATGGCCAGACTTCGCCCATCTCCTGTCTCGGAGCGGTAAATACGTTCGTGCACAAAGATCTACACTCATGCACACATGTGATGCTATGGACGGACGCTGTCAAGTCATCGCTGCAGCCTCCATATTCTGGACCTTACAGAGTGCTCTCACAGGATGAACATACCATGCAGATAGATCTAAATGGAAAGAGTCAAGTGGTATCATTGGAACGGTTCAAACCTGCACATATGTTACCGACTGAAGAGGACACAGAGGTCAGGCACCAAGCGCCACCTTCCACACCACTCGATCAGGATGACACCACCTCACCACCACAAGAGGAAGCGGTACCGTCACTACCAGCAACAGAAGCTGAAGAAGTTCAACCAATGCCTTCAGTACACACAAGAGCTGGGCTTCGGGTGAAATATCATTACCCCTACATTCACGGAGCTCCGCTCTATCGGAGGGGGGCTGTGTGGGAGTCGCCAGCAGAACATCCATAGACGAACAGTGAAGGATAGCATTATTCTGTGGTGGCGCGCGCAAGGGACAGATTGTTTATTCTTTGATTACATATAATAGTTCTGTTGTTATTGATTCAATGTTAATATGAGCTTCTCGTTGCAATAAAAAAAATATTATAGCCTAACTACTTCGTGAGTATTTCTGAAGATTGTAATAAGTAGTACGTGGCTAAATATTTAAGGTGTTGTGTGCGAAACATTGATAATTGTAAGCGAGGTATGTTAACCTCAAATGCATCTTCGTTTACTACTTTAGAAGATTCTAACCGTCTGTGTGTGTTTATCTTGACGTGATCTCGAGATCTTCAACCTCACTGTAACTTCGAAGTAATGTATTGAAATACTGTTTCATTTGATTTCTAGATATGGAACTCTTGAAATGCCACGTCAGTGTAGTGTGTTCGGCTGTCGGTCGCATTATGATTCCGAAACCGAGAGAACGACTACATGTTCTTTGCTGTCTGACGACAGTCGACGTGCACTGTGGCTTCGAAATACCCCAACGAACTTAAGCAAACTAAAAAGAGCAAATATTTGTATAAAATTGTTAGCAGAATAATTTACGGGCGGTTTCTGATTGGAACAATTTATTAATACATTAAACAAGCTACATGAATTACACACATAAAAAGCTCAATACACGGAATAAAGGAAATCATAGCGTCCGTAGTTGCCCTTAGCAACACACATATTCACACACCAGCCAGGCATAGATGCCAAAATCCCACACCCCCACTAGAATTATGCCTGCAAACACACACACACACAACAAAAAACTACTTTCTCAGTCCAGAATCTTGCAGCAGCAGATGACGGCGCCCTTTCGTCAGAGATTTTGTCATCATATCTGCCAGCATTTGGTCTGAAGGTATGTGCTCCACAGTAATTTGAGCTGACTATTTTCTCCCTTATGAAGTGGTGTCTCGTATCTATATGTTTGGTTCGACTCTCATAGCCGCTACTCTTAGATCAATTGCTGCCTTGTTGTCACATAATAGTTTGACAGGGTCTTTTTTGAGGTTTGGTGATATTTCATTGCGCAGCCTTTGAAGCCATAGAGCCTCTTGACATTCTGAGGTCAGAGCCATAAATTCTGCCTCAGTTGTAGATAAGACCACTGTTGGCTGTTTCTTACTCTGCCAAGATATCACTGCTCCTTGAAATTTAAAGAGATATCCAGTTGTTGACTGTCTTCAGAATCTCCGGCCCAATCTGCATGACAGTAACCTACTATGTGGCAGTTCTCTGATTAAGAAAGCAAAACTTTCATATCCTTAGTACCTTTTAGATATCTGAAGATTCTTTTGACTGCTTGCTAGTTGTCTCAATGACATTTCTGTGTTTCAAGAAGGCCAGAAAATTTGCAGCAACAAGTCGTCTGTGACCAGAGATGAAGGAAAACTGCTTATCTGTCTTTTGGGATTAGACAGGGGAATACCTTGTGTTACTGCATTCATCACTGTTAATAGTGATTTGAGCTTTAGGGTAAATGTTAGTGAAGGAATTCATTTTGCAATTAATGCATCCATCAATGATGTGAAGAAAATAACTTCCATAAACCTTTTAGAAAATGTAATGTCAATGGTTGAGAAAGGGGAAATTTTGCTGAGTGTTACAGATAAATTAAACTGTGCTGTCAATTTCCTGCAGATTATCCTAATTTATGATGAAAATACACAACTGAAATTTATTGTAGAACAACTCCATGTATCACAAATCTCAAAAAACAACAGACACTGTGGCAACAACAATATGAAAGTGGCATGCTGCTCGTATGTACATTCTGTCAGTGCACACAACTCCTTCAGGAAATGTGATTTAATGTTTTTACCCCAACCACGCCGGCCGCAGTGGCGGAGCGGTTTTAGGCCCTTCAGTCTGGAACCGCGCGAGCGCTACGGTCGCAGGTTCGAATCCTGCCTCGGACATGGATGTGTCTGATGTTCCTAGGTTAGTTAGGTTTAAGTAGTTCTAAGTTCTAGGGGACTGATGGCCTCAGAAGTTAAGTCCCACAGTGCTCAGAGCCATTTGAACCCCACCCAGGAATCCTCCAGAAACTAATTTTTAATTACCAGTTCGTCACTTCATTAGTTCAAACAAGTCCTTATTTGCAAAACATGGTAAAATATTTAAAAAAACATGAGTTGTTAGTGTCTCTGTTGTTAGATGAGATTTATGTGCAACCACAGCTTTCATTTAAATCTGGCTCAATACATGGGAGTGGCTTTTTTCATCCTGAGATGTGTGCCAAAACAGCACAGGTTTTTATGGTCTCTCCTCTTTCATCTAAATATGTTGTTGATGTAGCAATTATACCAGTAGCTAATATGACAAGTGAAGAGCTGAAATGTTTGATCAGTAATGTTCTGTGCATGGTGGAAAGAGTGGGCTTCAAAGTAGTTAGTCTGATAGCAGATAACAACAGTGTAAACAGGAAGGTATATGAATCGTTCCCCCCCCCCCCCCCCCCCCCCCAGTAGAATTATCCAACCTAGTATTGAACACACACTAGATTCTTCCAGGAAACTTTTTTTATGTTTGATACTGTAAATGTTCTGAAATGTATCAGGAACAATTGGCAGACAAAAAGAAGTGTTAATAATGTGTTACAGTTTCCTGTCATGACTGATCATTCAGTAATATTGACAGCACAGTATAAGCATTCTGAGTTGGTATACGAGAAAGAAAGAAACTCTTTAGTCAAATATGTCCACACACTATCAGCTAGAGTGCTGTATCCATCGTCTATTCAGAAACAAAATGTGAAATTAGCTTCGAAAATTTTCAATGATAATAACATAGTAGCTTTAAAACATGCAACAAAGAACTTGCCTAATGTTACTGAGCACATAAATCAGACAGTGACTTTTCCTCAGGTGATTGTGAACTGGTGGAAGATTGCGAATTTTAGAAGTGTATTTGAAGGCCAGAGATTCAATGGTCCTTACAGAGAAGCCATCAGGAAGACAACAGACAATCATGTGACATTTCTAAATAATCTGTGCCATTGGCTAAAAGTTGGAGAGTATCTGTTCCAATATGTGATGCTTTAACATCACAGACATTCCAGTCTTTAATATTAACAACTGAATCTTTTCTGTAGATAACTCCATACTTATTTGAGAAATATGACATTGATTACATATTGCTAGGAAAATTTCAAAGTGATGATTTGGAGGGCCACTTTGGTTGCTACCGACAGTTGAGTGGGGCAAATTACTACATTAGCTTCATCCAAGTTTTAGAAAATGAAAGAAAATTAAGATTCAAAAATGATGTACTGTCTGCAGCTCAAAATGATAGTGTACAGTTGAAACGCATGATTCCTGCCCAACAGCATGTAGGGAAGCAGCATACTCACGCCTTATAAAATTCACATCAGTCTTTCCATTGTGTGCCTTCCTAGTCCATTGTAACTAGCTCTGACGTCATAAATATTGCGCAATACTTTAAAATGAAGTAAATAACCTGAAACGTTTCTAGCATGTCAGGAGTAATACTAAATCAATGTGTGTTGAATATCAGTTCAATAACTTTAACCATTTTCGAAATTTGGACATTTTTCTGTAAAAATCATTGGCGCAACAGAAAAGAGCTAGAAACTTAAAAATTTATATTTAGATTCCTTTCGCACAATAATTTAGTAGAAACAGTATTCTGGATCTCACAAATTAAAATTTTAGTTGAAATTCATGATTTTCTAGTTTTTGTCTTAGAAATTAAGGAGGCAAGATAGATTAAGTAGGCGAGTAAATAAAGCTAGGGTGTTTAAATTTAAGTAGAAGGGAGATCCGCTATAATCACAAAAATGTGAGAAGCTTCATCAGAATAACTATAAAACTGTAGCTACAGCGTATCTCCAAAGAGCAAGTTCAGAGCTCGTCTACTGTGTGTAGTGTAATTAAATTTATTCTCTCGCCCAAAATATTTGACTTAGCCACGTCAGACTTTTATTATGATTACTTACTTGTGTGCTGATTGCACAATTAAATTGAAAGCTTCATCGGCCATCAGCAAAGGAAGCAATGATTTATTCGATAACTTAAAGTGGTGCATTACTAGCCCAGCGACTAGTCGGGAGAGCAGACTTGATCAGGCGTTCCCTTAACCCGTAACTGGTACACCTGGGTCCCAGGGACCCGAGCGAAATTTCTTTTTTCCAGCTCCGTGATGTGTGTGGTAGCACTGACTTCCCTCTCCCTGTACTCTCCTAACAATCAACTGGCTACCAGCCCACAACATTGTTGCAGGCGTTTCTTTGTTAGTTTTGTTTCTATAAAGGTGATCGGGTCCCGTGGACCCAGGTGTACCGTTAGTGAAAGTTTTCTTTTCGTGGCATTATTTCCGGTATCTTGGATTTACGGTGTAGTGCTTCAGAAAAATGAGCGAGGAAGATACTACAGATAATCTGAACGAACCATTGGACAGTGATATTGAAGACATAAGTGGAAGCGACAGTGACTATGAAATTAGTGAACATGAAACTGGAAGTGATGAAAGTGATGATGGAGACAGTAACAACGAACAATCTGGAACTAATTATATCTATGGAAGAAACAGATTCAAGTGGTCAACAACACCCAGCATACGTGGAAGAACCTCTCAAACCAACATCATTGCTCCAATTCACTTTCCTGGCATACGTAATGCAGCTAGACAGGTAACAGAAAAGACCCCTCTAGCATTTTGGGAACTACTTTTCAGCAAAGAAATGATTGCAGAGGTAGTACTCAGAACCAATGAAAAGATTATGTCATTGCCACCTGAGTCAAAAAAGAATTCTTTTTCAAATCTAACAGACAGTACTGAAATAAAAGCTGTCATAGGTCTTTGTTATTTGTGGGGAGCCTTCAAGTCAAACAACGAAGATCTGAATGGTTTATATGCTACAAACGGCACTGGTAGACCAATTTTTAGGGCAACTATGCCCTTGAAACGTTTGCTGTTTTTATTACGTTGCCTTCGTTTTGATGATGCAGCAACCCGTGACGCAAGGAAACTCACAGATAAACTGTACCACATCTCTTGGCTCTTCAATTCATTGATAGAAGCTTGTCAAGAAAACTATTCAGTCGGAGAGTACGTCACTGTTGACGAAATGCTTGTAGGATTCCGTGGTAGATGTCCATTTAGGATGTACATTCCATCCAAGCCACGGAAATACGGTATAAAAATATTTATTCTAGCTGATGCCAAAATGCACTACTGTTTGAATGCAGAGATATATTCGGGAAAATCAGCTGTAGCCATCCCGCGCCGTGTCCTCTTACCAACAGCTGTTGTCATGCGGTTGGTTGAACCAATCAAGGGAAGTAACAGAAATGTGACAGGGGACAACTGGTTCTCAAGTGTGGAGTTGGTCAATGAGTTGTCGAACTGTAATTTGACTTATATTGGCACCATGAGAAAGAACAAGGCTGAGCTACCACCAAGCTTTTCAACAGCAAAGGGCAGAAATGTGTCTTCTTCAATCTACGGATACTCTGGTTCTGTAACAATACTTTCACACGTCCCCAAAAAGAACAAGGTTGTCAACCTGATATCGACAATGCACCATGGAGAATGTATGGTGGAAAATAAGCCTGAAATAATCCATGACTACAATAAAACAAAAGGTGGAGTTGACGCACTTGACGAAAAGACGCATAATTACACGACTTCTAGAAGAACAAGGCGGTGGCCTATGGCAGTCTTCTACACTATGCTAGATATAGCAGGTGTAAATGCTTTTGTTTTGTACCATGGGAAAGAAGATACTGATGATGTGACACGCAGAGAATTCCTCATTGAACTAGGTACACAACTCATAAGTGATTGTATGAAAAGAAGATTGGATTCTCCATTTTTGAGAAAAGATATCCGAAATTCCATTTGTGATATTCTAGGCATGACCCCCTCCAAGGCATCAGGAACATCCCAGGTTCACAGTGAAGCTGGTGCTACTAAATCGAAGAGGAAAAGATGCTCAGTGTGCCCATCTAAAAAAGACAGGAAAGCATCCCGGGCGTGTGCCAGATGTCGAACACCATTATGTTTGGAATGTTCCACTGCTTTATGTCCAAACTGTTTCGGTAGTCTGGATGAATGAAATAACTGAAATGGACTGGTGAAGATGCTGTATAATTGAAACCTAATATTTTGTCATAATTTCTGCTATTTTCAAAGATCACATAGTCATTTAGCTGAGAAATGTACTAAAATTTATCCAAAAGTTGTGCCTGCAGAAATTTTTATATTGATTTTGAACTTTTCTTCTGGCTTACTGTTGTGAAGCATAGTACATTTTGTGTTTAAACGTGAAGTTTCAGTTGTCTATCTTACTATTTGTAACTGATGTGCAGGACTTTCCAAAAGTATATTTTTCACATTTCGTATTTTATGCAGTTTATTGTCCTTTTTTGTAACATCTTTAAGGTATGACCATAAATGAGGAATGTGGTTTTAAAACATTAGTAACAAAACATTAATAAAAGTTTCATATTTAAATTTCATTTAAATGTGTTTTTTTTACCAAAATATACTCAAAACTTGGGTGGGTCCCGAGGACCCAGATGTACCTTATGTGTTACAATTTATAGGTGTACCAGTTACGGGTTAAATAGGTACGTTGTCCAAGACGCGACGCACACTAGCGACTGCGACGGGTCGCTACGTGACGTCAGAAGTTGCCTGCTGGCGCATGCGCAGTTCGAGTTTGGGATGCGACGCGCGACTGTTGCGGCAGCTGCCGCAGCACTGCACCAGTGAGCAGTGTTGCGACGGAAGTCGCACGACACAAAGACGTACGGCTGCCAGAAAGATGTCGAGCCAGTCAAGGAAAACTGAAATGGGCCACTCACACGATGTGATGCTCTGTGAGCTGGTCTCGCAACATCCTTGCCTTTACGATTTGAAGAATCCTAAATATAGAGACACTATGTTCAGAGACAGAATTTGGGAAGAAATTGGTGCACAGTTGAAACTGGCAGATGAGTGAAATATATAATATTTTCCCATTAATGCAAATTTTTCAGGCCTGCTACGAAAATCAGTATAATCCATGCAGATGTAGAATTAGAATGATGAAAATGAACTTGAAGGTCAATTTTCGCATTACTCATTTTTGTGACGATAAAAATTGAAAACGGCAAGTACATTATAAAATGAACAATCTAAAGTACAACGAGAAAGTTACATTATACAATACCTTCACTTTGAAAGTAAACGGTAGATTGGTGTCTTGATGATACCTTCTAGTTGTGAAAAACCACCACCAGATTGTTGTACAGCTATCTGTAATCAATAGATGTTCGTTTTTGAGGAAGGCGTTTCTCAACAGATTGCGCAAACAGTATGCTGCAATAAGTAATTTGTCACATTCACTTCAATTCATTGGTAGAAGATGCTGCTCGAAAAACTTGTGGCAAAAGTGCACTACTGTTTTACAAGGCCCTTCTGGTCTGACACAGTTCACAATTGAAATTCGTCTTTTGTAAATCCTGGAGTCATCTTTTGAGTGCAGCTTGGCAAGATTAAATGTTCATGTCATCCATAACGATGTATGCTGTGAGAATATAAGAATATGGAAGTTCATTTGGATGGGAATAAAGATTCAGTCGGCTATGAAAGTTGCCTTAGCTTGTTCCAAAAGTTTCTGCATGGGAGAAACTGACAAGTATAATTTGCGGAAATTTTGTGAACAAGCACGAACGTTATTTCTTCCACATTTCTGCCAGTGTATGCTGTAGACGTTCAGAATCAAAATTCTAGAGATGTTTAAGGTGTAACCCTATCTTGTTGTCAAAAACTTGAAACAATGCAATGACGCTAGCGTGCGCTTATTGTTAATAAACTTATCTTTCATTGGAATTTTAGGTGAAATGTGCAAAAACAGATGGAGGAATATTCGGGACTCGTATCGGAGAAATAAACGAGAAAGAAAGCTTGGAACAGGTTCAGATGCCTCAGCAAAACCAAGAAAATGGGTTCTGCTTGATCAATTGGCTTTAAGAAACCTACATTTCGTGGCATTTTAAATGAAATTGTCAAGAGCATATGGAGAAATATTACTAACTCATACCGGAGAAATATATGACATAAAATGGTTTCATTAGGTCCAAATGTGTCAGCGAAACAAAACATGCATTCTCTATTGTGTGATGACCACACGATTCTCGTCGACAGAACTGGCGGCTAGTCGCGACGCTCCCGTAGATATATGAGCCCAAATCTCGGAAACGGAGATCGATATCATTCTGATCTCAACTTTAAAAATAATTTCGATATGTTAGCTTCTTTTCATCGCAACGATGTATGACCTAACGTGAACCATACGTAAAGTAGCCAGCGACCACATTTTTCACTGTACACAATTCAAATTTTATGCAGTAGGTTACTTGTAAATTAAGTATCGGAATAACTGTGACGAATATCGGAAAAATAGACACCTCATTATCAAGCTGTGATGTGAAACTGTAAGATACGCAAACATCAATTTTTTGTGCCTTTTACTTTCCTCACAATTGATAGAGAAGTAATATACAGCGAAAAAAAAACACGCAAAACCGGAAGAGATACTTTTCAATTTTTTAAAGTAAAAGGAGAATCTGTATCGAAAAACTGACTCTGGGAGCCGATGTAACTTTGTTGCATTAACATACAGTATTTTTTACAGCAAGAAAATCGGAATTCTTATTTTTCTTATGTATTTGAATCCGCCGCCGCCGACCGGAGCTTGGGAAACAGCGACGACTCCTGTCGTGTTGCGGCCGTGTCGCCGTCTGCCAGGGTGGGAAAAGAGGAGGGGGCAGCGTCGCAGTCGCAGCCAACTGTCGCGTCTTGCACAACGTAACTTCAGCCGACTGCACCGCGGCTTTATATGTAAGAAAGCTGCGTGAGAAAAGAAAGGCCCCAGTTCTCTCCAGACGCTGATTAGCGCACCATCTGTGCCGGGAGTCGCGTCGCATCGGTATCATTGATATAAACAGCCTCGGATGCAGTAATAAGTTACTCGGGATACGCGTAACCATGAAATCATTTTCGAGTGAAGTGTTGATTTTGGGATGATGTTAATGATCTATCTTTAGTTTGCATATGTCGTATTTTCACATACCGCCGCAGGACAGACATTCTACCATTATTAGCATGGCGTTTGATGAACATTATCATCAAGTTATGGCGAGCATTCACTTAAACATTTAATTTGAACAGTTATAGCTGCATCAGCACATTAGACTCTGAACTGCTCTGGTAGTTGGATTGTGAGGATTCTCCTTTGGTCTGTGACTTTCAGAATATAGTGCACATTTTAGAGAAAATGGTTTTTGATTATGAATCCCAGACAATCTCCTAATTCCTCAGAGCTATAAGCTGTAGCTATAAATGTATTTCTCAGATGAAGTGGGCACTAGGAATTCTAATTACAGGCTTCACGTTTTGCTAATCACTTTCTTTGTTGCCAATATTGTAGTTAGAGAGCCAGTGTTGAGAACGGCAAACAACAGCATTAAATAAATAATAGGAACATAAACATTTAGTCTATTATTCCACCCGCCGCCCCACAAGCAGCTAGATTGTGATACTGACATTTGCATTTTTTTTCTGATATTATGGACATCACCTTCGGTACGGATGATGTTCTACCTAACATGTTACTTGTTTTGACATACATAGGAGGTTATGCAGCTAGGAAAGCCCTTCAGAAATCTAAGTGTGACAAATGTACTGAATGGTTGCAGCTGAACAAAAAAGAAGAGGTAGATTCTTCTTACAACTTTGTGAAGAAACTGGACAAAGGTAAACAGACTTTGCCTACAGAGAAAGTAGTGCTCACAGTTGGAATAGTGTGGCATACAATCTCTCTGCTTGTGAATAACTTTATTCAGCAATTTATGTCATGTGGCAAACAGCTTTCCATTTCTCAGAAGATATGCATGTCAAGAGTAGTGAAAGCAGTGGATAATGCTGAATGTATGTGTTTTCTTCACAACACATTGCCAAGCAAACTAGAATATGTATCTCTCTGTGCCAACAGAATACTCATTAACAATTTTGAGAAAATCTATAACGATAAGACAAAGTAGATTCAAGGAAAGTGAACAAGCTTCAGCCTGACAGTTAAGTGTGAAGCCTTCTACAAAGATACTATTTCTTTTTTCGTACTTTCCCATGTTATCAAGTTTCACAGCTATCTCACCGTTCTTATTGTAAAATTTTATTTCATTATGTAGCACACTATTTTTGATTTTTACTTTCTTTTTACTGTGGGCGTGTAAGTAGTGGCTGGATCTGGTTCCATATTCATGAAAGCAACTGTTGGTTGGGTACTGGTCACTATTTTTCTTTCTGTATCTTACTGTTTGAAAATTGTATTCACATGGAACTGTCAGGATACCCAAGTTTTTAAACAGCATTCTGCATTGAGCTCTCTTGCTACTGTTTAATATAATACGTATAGCCCTCTGTTGAAGTTGTAAGTGTTTTTATATTCTGCCCATTTACCTCCCAAAAGGTTGTGCCATAACTGATTATGGAATGTACATGTGCAAATTATTGAGTTTTTATGCATGAACTGCTACACACTGCTACTTTTAATCAGAGTGTGCAACATGATGCTGCAATTTATTTTGCTTGGGTGACAAATTATGTTTAAGACCTGGATCAATTTTGCGATGAAAATTTCCATTTCAGTTCTAGTAGAATGGTGTGTGTGTATATATAATATGGTTAGGCTTTGGAACATGTTTGTGTCCCATATTTCTATGGCTGATATTTATATATGTTTTTCTTCACTTAATGAAATAATGTCATTTCTGACTTCATACACAATCCCTTCCTTAACATACATGCATGATCCACCATCCCACATAAAGGTTCTGCTATACAGACCATGAACCATGGACCTTGCCGTTGGTGGGGAGGCTTGCGTGCCTCAGCGATACAGATAGCCGTACCGTAGGTGCAACCACAACGGAGGAGTATCTGTTGAGAGGCCAGACAAACGTGTGGTTCCTGAAGAGGGGCAACAGCCTTTTCAGTAGTTGCAAGGGCAACAGTCTGGATGACTGACTGATCTGGCCTTGTAACAATAACCAAAACGGCCTTGCTGTGCTGGTACTGCGAACGGCTGAAAGCAAGGGGAAACTACAGCCGTAATTTTTCCCGAGGGCATGCAGCTTTACTGTATGATTACATGATGATGGCGTCCTCTTGGGTAAAATATTCCGGAGGTAAAATAGTCCCCCATTCGGATCTCCGGGCGGGGACTACTCAAGAGGATGTCGTTATCAGGAGAAAGAAAACCGGCGTTCTACGGATCGGAGCGTGGAATGTCAGATCCCTTAATCGGGCAGGTAGGTTAGAAAATTTAAAAAGGGAAATGGATAGGTTGAAGTTAGATATAGTGGGAATTAGTGAAGTTTGGTGGCAGGAGGAACAAGACTTCTGGTCAGGTGACTACAGGGTTATAAACACAAAATCAAATAGGGGTAATGCAGGAGTAGGTTTAATAATGAATAGGAAAATAGGAATGCGGGTAAGCTACTACAAACAGCATAGTGAACGCATTATCGTGGCCAAGATAGATACGAAGCCCACACCTACTACAGCAGTACAAGTTTATATGCCAACTACCTCTGCAGATGACGAAGAAATTGAAGAAATGTATGATGAAATAAAAGAAATTATTCAGATTGTGAAGGGAGACGAAAATTTAATAGTCATGGGTGACTGGAATTCGAGTGTAGGAAAAGGGAGAGAAGGAAACATAGTAGGTGAATATGGATTCGGGGACAGAAATGAAAGAGGAAGCCGCCTGGTAGAATTTTGCACAGAGCACAACATAATCATAACTAACACTTGGTTTAAGAATCATGAAAGAAGGTTGTATACATGGAAGAACCCTGGAGATACTAAAAGGTATCAGATAGATTACATAATGGTAAGACAGAGATTTAGGAACCAGGTTTTAAATTGTAAGACATTTCCAGGGGCAGATGTGGACTCTGACCACAATCTATTGGTTATGACCTGTAGATTAAAACTGAAGAAGCTGCAAAAAGGTGGGAATTTAAGGAGATGGGACCTGGATAAACTAAAAGAACCGGAGGTTGTACAGAGATTCAGGGAGAGCATAAGGGAGCAATTGACAGGAATGGGGGAAATAAATACAGTAGAAGAAGAATGGGTAGCTTTGAGGGATGAAGTAGTGAAGGCAGCAGAGGATCAAGTAGGTAAAAAGACGAGGGCTAGTAGAAATCCTTGGGTAACAGAAGAAATATTGAATTTAATTGATGAAAGGAGGAAATATAAAAATGCAGTAAGTGAAACAGGCAAAAAGGAATACAAACGTCTCAAAAATGAGATCGACAGGAAGTGCAAAATGGCTAAGCAGGGATGGCTAGAGGACAAATGTAAGGATATAGAGGCCTATCTCACTAGGGGTAAGATAGATACCGCCTACAGGAAAATTAAAGAGACCTTTGGAGATAAGAGAACGACTTGTATGAATATCAAGAGCTCAGATGGAAACCCAGTTCTAAGCAAAGAAGGGAAAGCAGAAAGGTGGAAGGAGTATATAGAGGGTCTATACAAGGGCGATGTACTTGAGGACAATATTATGAAAATGGAAGAGGATGTAGATGAAGATGAAATGGGAGATATGATACTGCGTGAAGAGTTTGACAGAGCACTGAAAGACCTGAGTCGAAACAAGGCCCCTGGAGTAGACAATATTCCATTGGAACAACTGACGGCCGTGGGAGAGCCAGTCCTGACAAAACTCTACCATCTGGTGAGCAAGATGTATGAAACAGGCGAAATACCCTCAGACTTCAAGAAGAATATAATAATTCCAATCCCAAAGAAAGCAGGTGTTGACAGATGTGAAAATTACCGAACTATCAGCTTAATGAGTCACAGCTGCAAAATACTAACACGAATTCTTTACAGACGAATGGAAAAACTGGTAGAGGCCAACCTCGGGGAAGATCAATTTGGATTCCGTAGAAACACTGGAACACGTGAGGCAATACTGACCTTACGACTTATCTTAGAAGAAAGATTAAGGAAAGGCAAACCTACGTTTCTAGCATTTGTAGACTTAGAGAAAGCTTTTGACAATGTTGACTGGAATACTCTCTTTCAAATTCTAAAGGTGGCAGGGGTAAAATGCAGGGAGCGAAAGGCTATTTACAATTTGTACAGAAACCAGATGGCAGTTATAAGAGTCGAGGGACATGGAAGGGAAGCAGTGGTTGGGAAGGGAGTAAGACAGGGTTGTAGCCTCTCCCCGATGTTGTTCAATCTGTATATTGAGCAAGCAGTAAAGGAAACAAAAGAAAAATTTGGAGTAGGTATTAAAATTCATGGAGAAGAAATAAAAACTTTGAGGTTCGCCGATGACATTGTAATTCTGTCAGAGACAGCAAAGGACTTGGAAGAGCAGTTGAATGGAATGGACAGTGTTTTGAAAGGAGGATATAAGATGAATATCAACAAAAGCAAAACGAGGATAATGGAATGTAGTCGAATTAGGTCGGGTGATGCTGAGGGAATTAGATTAGGAAATGAGGCACTTAAAGTAGTAAAGGAGTTTTGCTATTTGGGGAGCAAAATAACTGATGATGGTCGAAGTAGAGAGGATATAAAATGTAGGCTGGCAATGGCAAGGAAAGCGTTTCTGAAGAAGAGAAATTTGTTAACATCCAGTATTGATTTAAGTGTCAGGAAGTCATTTCTGAAAGTATTCGTATGGAGTGTAGCCATGTATGGAAGCGAAACATGGACGATAAATAGTTTGGACAAGAAGAGAATAGAAGCTTTCGAAATGTGGTGCTACAGAAGAATGCTGAAGATTAGATGGGTAGATCACAAAACTAATGAGGAAGTATTGAATAGGATTGGGGAGAAGAGAAGTTTGTGGCACAACTTGACCAGAAGAAGGGATCGGTTGGTAGGACATGTTCTGAGGCATCAAGCGATCACCAATTTAGTATTGGAGGGCAGCGTGGAGGGTAAACATCGTAGAGGGAGACCAAGAGATGAATACACTAAGCAGATTCAGAAGGATGTAGGTTGCAGTAGGTACTGGGAGATGAAAAAGCTTGCACAGGATAGAGTAGCATGGAGAGCTGCATCAAACCAGTCTCAGGACTGAAGACCACAACAACAACAACATATACAGACATGCTAAATCATAAGAGTTTAAACCATTATGACTTATTTAAGGTGCTCTAAACCAATGTTTTATGATGCAACGAGTGAGTTGTCTATAGTCTGTAATTCCACTTGTAGTTGCTGGACTTTATTTCTCATGGACTGGAAGAGCTGTTGCAAAACTTTCACAGAACATCAATCTGTTCTACTTTGGATTTATAATCTAGCTTCTGGCATATTCAACTGTATCCTAATTGTAAAAAGTAGGCTGCTTTCCTATGTTTCGGTAACTGCTACCAATTTTGTAAACTGCCTTTTGGTGTAACAATTAGCTTCACTGTATTCATCCATGTGATGAATACTATTCTTCCAAATGAATTAAAAGACAGAATCACCACATACAGTGACAACACTCTAATTGCAGAACCTTCTAGGTCTGAACATAATTCTGTTCTTCACATGCTGTTGCAAACTTTTCTTACAGAAGGTGTCACCATGAATCTCAGCAAATCTCATTTTAGCAAGGGTTCCATTAAATTTCTTGGTCACGTAATTTCGGCAGACGGCATTACGTCTGATCTCGACGAACTACAAGCCATCCGTGGCATTACAATTCCGCCTACCAAAAAACAACTCTTTACTTAACGCTCCACTTCTATCACATCCTGACTTGGACCAGTTTTTCGACTGCTGCAGACAGCGCCAAGATTGCTCTTGGTGTCCATTTATTTCAGGAAATAGAGGAAAATGGTACAACTGTTAAGAAAAACCTCACCTTTGCTAGACGCATCCTCACATCGGCTGAGACAAATTATTCAATCACCGAACTCGAAGCATTGTGTGTTGTTTGGGCTTTCATTAAGTTTCGTTACTTTCTCTATGGCAGACAGAACAGTTTACACAGGTCACAGAGCTATTCAGTTTCTATTATCGGCTAAGTTCACACATGACAGACTTCTAGTCGTTGGAAACTTTATTTGCAGGAATTTGATTTTACGACTGGCTGCAACCCTGGAACCCAGAATACTGCAGCAGATGCACTTTCACGCTCTCTGTGCAGTAACCAGCAACAAATCGCCGCTAGTTTCTGTCAAACCAACTTCAGCCTTATTTACATTAAACAGCTAGCTTTTGAAAATTTTATTTCAGCTTCATTAAATGACATCACCAGAAAGCAGAGCAAAGACGACGTCTGGAAAGAAATCGAACTTCTGTGGCGTGACACGAGCCAGACACCAATCAGAACTTACTACACCGTGCACAATAATATTCTGTTTCGTCGCACTCGCCCTGACAACGACAACTGAACTCTCTGCATACCCGAAGAACTTGTTAATAAATTAATCTGGTATACACACTTGAGTTACACACATTATGGTGCTCGCTAATGCTTTTTGACACTACGGCAGAACTGTTATTTCACAAATGTGGAAAAGCGTATTCGACGAGCCTTGACGACTTGCAAAATTTGCCAAAAAGCTAAATCTTCTACAGTATCGCACACTGCCTCTATGCACCCACATTGTACCCATGAAAAGACATGGCAGCTGTAGATCTACTTGGATCCATTCCAAAAACTAATAAGGTTTCTGTTACATTTTCATTTTCACAAGTCCGTCTTGATCACATAGATTTCTTTACACTTTATGACCGGTTTCGGCTTATCCGCCATCTTCAAATCTGTTGTAAATATAAATATTGTGTGAGCTTGCAGATCTGAAGATGGAGATAAGCCGAAACCGGTTATAAAATGTAAAGAAATCTATGTGATCAAGACAGGCTTAGGATGGTAAAAGCGCTAAAAATAAAATGATCGCGGACTCGTATACAGACTTTATGTCTTCAATTGATAAATTTCTGTTACATATTCGTCGCTGTAGAACTAACTTCAGAAATTGTTATCTTTCACTCCGTTACTAAAAGCCATTCGTAGAACTGTTTCTAATGCTTTTACTAAACATTCTTTGCCTCATGTTGGACATTTCAGAAGGTAATATCCGACAATGGACCGAATTTCGATCAGTAATATGGAAACGTACACTGCAAGCTAGGAATATTACAACCATTTTTATCTCCAGATACCATCCTTCTTCCAATCCATCAGGGCGCACTATGAAAGAGACTGGAAAACTCTGTCGTAACCACGGTCACAAAAAAACATAGTGATTAGGACAAGCACATTTCAGATTTTCATGACGCCGTATCTTGTGTTAAAAAATATAGAACCACCTAACAAAATTCGTGAAATTGTTTCTTTGCCTGCTACAAGAAGGTTACGTAATCGTGAAATTATAGACATCGCACTTAACAACATAAAGCGTGCAGCACAGCGTCGTAAACGTCAACAAAAACAGATGACTAGCCTCCAGGAATTTTACATAGTACAAGAAGTGTTGGTACGCACTCAATACCTATCCAACAGAGGAAAACGTCGTTGCAGTAAATTTTAGGTTTTACATTCTGGAACTTTTAGGGTACAGAATCTTCCCCATCCCAATGTGGTTCATATTGAAGCTTGACAGACGAGGAAATCACGAGGAAATCATCACATCAGCAACATCAAGTACTTTATAGGATAAGTTTTGCTTTGGTTCATTTCATGTCGCTAGATAGTATTTTGATGATCACATACCACAACTATTTATTTTTCCGCCTTTCAGCCTGATATATAAAATTATTTTGGTACTTTTCAGGAAATATGATACTTGGCATTTGTCTTGCATTGTCGTTATTTGCATTACCAATAAATCTTGACTCATGTTTATTTTTGTTCTACAAGCGAGTCCAGACACCTATAAAACACACCAGACTTTTTACCTGACATTTCCCATGCTCATACATATTCTATTGTTCCCTTGTTTTCAGGCATCCTCGATTATTCAGTATTTTATTAGGTGGCGACATGCTCGGTACGAAATCTTGCAGGTCAGTTGTCTTGCCGTACAGACAGGCCTTGCACGTTTTTTTCCCCATAAGAATCTGTGTGCAAACCCAACTGAGGGAGATGTTTTATTATCTGCATATGCACAGCAGGTCTTTGGGAGGTCTGACCGCCGCACAATGTTACCCAAACTATTTTTTTTTTATCATAACAATTTGTATCCTTTTGTATATAACCTGTGTATATCTTTTGTTCACTTATCTTTTTATATTTGATGCCATGTTGTGTATCTTAAGTTCATTTATGTCTGATGTTATTTTGTCTTTACTGTTGCCTTGTAATATGCCAATTTACTATCACTGTACCGTGAGCAAAGGTACTGTCAATACTGACATTTTCCCTGAAACTTATGCTATCATCTGATGTTTTCACTACTCTTTTACTAGGCTAGCTATACTTTGTAATTTATAACGTTTCGATGTTCCATTTATGCTCTACTTTGTGCTCTATTTTGCTATGCAATTCTGTATTTGATGTCACTACTGTACCCTTTTTTCTTACACCTGTGCAGATTTAAGAGACTATAGTGCCTTGCACATTATTTCATTGCACGTACTCATCCAATTCATATTTTGCACAACTAAATGCACAAAAAAAATCCACTGAATCAAAACTAAGCAACAGGCTCATGAATAGCCACTATAATGACCTTCATTTGGGCACAAAAGTACATGACAGAATGAAAGATGCCGCATTCGGAGTTGTACAGAAAACGACCCATATAAAAGCACAATGTATGCAGACTATGAGGAGAAAACACATCACTTACATTTTCGTCACTGTTTGTTGGCAACGATGGGACACAGCATCTCCGAGGTAGCGATGAAGTGGGGATTTTCCTGTACGACCATTTCACAAGTGTACCGTGAATATCAGGAATTCGGTAAAAACATCAAATCTCCTACATCGCTGACGCCGGAAAAAGATCCTGCAAGAACGGTACCAACCACAACCTAAGAGAATCGTTCAAAGTGGCAGGTGCAACCCTTCCGCAATTGCAGATTTCAATGTTGTGCCATCAATGTGTGTCAGCTTGCGAACCATTCACCGAAACATCATCGATATGTACCCTTCATGACTGCACGACACGAAGTTTTACACCTCGCCTGGTCCCGTCAACATCGCCATTGGACGGTTGATGACTGGAAACATATTACCTGGTCGGACGAGTCTCGTTTCAAATTGTATCGAACGGATGAACGTGTATGTGTATGGAGACCAACTCATCAATCCATGGACCCTGCATGTCAGCTGGGGACTGTTCAAGCTGGTGGAGGCTCTGTAATAGCGTGTGCTGTGTGCTGTTGGAGTGAGAAATCTGATACGTCTAGATACGACACTGACTGCTGACATGTATGTAAGCATCCTGACTGATCACCTGCATCCATTACTGCCCACTGTGCATTCCGCCGACTTTTAGGCAACTGAAGCAGGACAATGCGACACGTTACACATCCAGAACCGCTACAGATTGGCTCCAGGAACACTCTTCTGATTTTAAACTCTTGTGCTGGCCAACAAACTCGACAGACATGAACATTATTGAGCATGAAGAGATCTCCACTCCCTCGTGCTTTTACGGATTTATGGACAGCTCTGCAGGATTCAGGATGTCAGTTCCCTCAAGCACTGCTTCAGACATAAGTCGAGTTCATGCCACGCCGTGTTGTGGCACTTCTGCGCTACACGATATTTGGCAAGTGTCCCAGTTTCTTTCGCTCTTCAGTTTATTACATCTTACTACGAGTCTAAAAAGATTCCGATATCTACTTTGTGTGGAAGATTTTATGATCGACCAACTCGCCGGTAACGAAGAAAATTCGATCGTTTAGCTCCAACTAAAGACTTATTCGAGGAATTCATGGCAGTTTGCAAGAAGTCTTACACAGTTGGGGCAGATGCCTCTATTGATGAGAAACTGGAGGCGTTTAAAGGCATGTGTTCCTTCATACAATATATTCCGTCCAAAACCGCCAAGTTCGTAATAAAAATCTGTGCCGTCGTTGACCCAAAGATGCTTTGTACTTGGAATCTCCAACTTTACGCGGGCAGACAGCCGGATGAGCCATTTCATGTCAATAACAACAGCGCAGAGGTAATGAAATGTCTGACAACCCCTATTCGCAATTCTGGGCGCAACGTAACTGCGGACAATTGCTTTCCAGATGTGTTTTTGCTCCAAGAACCGTCAACAAAACATCATCTATCCTTTGCAGGTACGCTAAAAAAAGTAACAAATCCCTACGAAGTTGAAAGAAATAAAAAACATGGAAAACTTTTCCAGCATTTTTGCTTTGAGGAAGGAAGGAACAATTGTTGCTTACGTGCCGTAGAATAACACAAAAAGAAAAATTTGATTGTGATGTCCAGTATTATGGGCACAGATGATGCAGTCTACGAATCAACAGATCATAAAGAAGGCCAGAGAAGGTCACATACTACCACCGTCACAAAATTGGAGTGGAAGTTGTTGGTAAAATGTGCCCATCCTACACTGTTCAAACAGTAACAAGGAGGTGGAGTATGGTTGTATTTTATTCACTTCTCAACATTAGCGAGATCAATTCGCAAATAACGCATTTATCTAACGGAAATGAAAAAAAATATGACTTATTCTCAGGCAGCTTGGGACGGAACTAGTTGAAGCACCGTTAGTGAGGTGAACGATGGTCCCCCATTTACCACAGTCCATTCGTATGAGGACTGAACAAATTCTATTCAGAACTGCTGATACCTCTTCGACCCGCAATTCTGCAGAACCCAACTCTTCTGAAGTTAGTAGTCGGAACCGTTGCCACCCCTGCTTCAAAATAAAAAAAAGAAGACTGACAAAGTATACCTGCAACCACTGTGCTTGTACAAACTTGTGCCTTCCTGCGTACTAATGGCTGTGAAAAAGAAAAAGCACTGTTGATTACAATGGAATGACTGAATGATGTTTTCCTTAGTTCTAATCCCTATCTTTCTTCGATAATGTTAGAATTTATTTTTCACTTTTCAACTTTTACACGAACTTTATTTTCATCTTTTTGAAGGTGATTATTCCCAGCGTATTGTTTGCATTTGTGTTCCTAAGGTGCTATCAGACAACTTATTTTCATGTATATATTATCAAATAGTTATTATATTAAGCCAATTTATAGTTTCTAACTCCCAGATTTTTGGGAAATTAAACAATTGATGAAGCAGTTCCAATCAAAATGTTACCTTTTTTGTTCAATTGTTTCAAAAAATACATGAAGAATGACAGTCGTTTCTCAGGTTCTTGTCAGTTTTCCTCATTTGGATCCTTCACATCCATAGCGACTATCCATGTATCTATCTATTAGGGGTACGCGTAACCGAATGTTAAGTACGGAGACAGAAGAGACGAACCAGTTATCGAACACAGACTTCCGGCGTCTGTTTGTGCTGTACCTGTTACACATGTACTAAGGAGAAAACAACGCAAACTGATTAGAGAGGAGGAGGATGAAAAACAGTAAATTGAGTCTTCTTATGTGACACGGAGACAGAGTTGAGGGGGGGGGGGGGGGGGGGGGTATTTTTGGTGATCTGGAGAAAGACCTTCGTGTCCGTTTGTTTAGGACGAAGAGATTCATGCCTGGATACAATCGAGATTCCTTTAGGCAACCTTAAAGATTTTTTCTCAAAGCGAAATAAATGTATTAACAGTTATGGCGATTACGTTTGAAATAATATACAGTATACTTTCCTTTTCCCACCTATGCCGTCTTCATTTGACCGCCCCTTATAGTTCGTGTTACTGTTCACCTGGAACTGTACAATATTTCCCCAACAGGTGCAAGTTTATCTATTTTCTTTCTCTCCTCCCTGTTTGAAAGTCATTAAACAGTGTGGATCTGAATAGGAACAGGAACCGTTACAAACTCATCGCAATTTGAAATATCTCAACGGTTCACAAGTCGAGGCCAAAATAAGTAACCCAAAAAAACCTTAATTACAGCCACATCTGTCTCACTGCCGTTACATTTACAGGCAAAATTCCTCAAAGTTCTTCTTACCTACGTATCAGTAATCCAAATACTTCTTTTAGAACATATCTTCATCAAGAAACAAAAGGAAGCACTCTGAGATCAGTTCTGGCAGCACCACTCACACCTGGTAGATTAATAATTGCATTTTGAAGTCTTGTCCTGACATTTCTTTGTGGAGGGTTAGGCATCGATAAATTTTTCCGTGAATAATATTCCCGTTTTGCAATGATGTCTAGACACATACATAAATAACTTAATGAACTTTGTTTTATTTTATCAAGAAAATTTCAGAGCTCTATCTGAGTTAATATTGTCTCCTCGCACAGTCCCTTGTTGGAGTACGTTGAGTTTAATGGTTACTCTGTATAAGCTTGAAGATTTATGCGATCTACTCTTGAAAGAATAATAAGATACGCAACAGGGGGCCTAGTAGTAATTGTAATCACATATTTGCGACTGTTAGCGCTCCTGGCTCACAGACGTATAAACTGGCAAAACACTTGAACTCTCTGCTCGAAAAGTTTATCTTGTCTATCTGAAAAGCAAATTGTCATGTCCGTTAGGGCGAGTCAGAGAGAGGACAGTATTCCGGATAGCCGGAAATAGGGCTGTTAGATAGGGTATACGCGAACCAGGGCCCCGTTCACGTCGGACCAGCCCGCGCTCGCAGAGGCAAGGACAAAGGACCAGGGCCAGAGTAGTACACCTGCGAAGAGGAAAGGAACGCATTCGATCACACAGCAGATACAAACGACGCGCACCGCGTGCCCTTCCTCGGGCCGCCTTTGCTCACCAGCCAACCCCGCTTCCGGTCCAGCCATGGACAAAGGAACAAAGACCACGAAACCTAGAATGAGTGCCAAAGTTGCAACAGCCCCCAAAGGCCGAACATGCAAACAACACCGGCGGGAAAATCATATTCCGATATAACGGCAAAACCTCGAGCCGAAACCCCGAAATACGAAGCAACGCTGACACCAAACGGCAGGAACACTGTCGTGACCGAACGAAAGCCATCCAAACTGGAGGAACACAACGCAATAGAACAAAGCCGAAACTCTCCACACGAAAAGCATTTCCCTGACAGTGCAAAATCTAGCAGCAGAAGAAATTCAAAAATCCTTCTGCTATGCACTGAAGGCTCTGAACGTGGCGCAGTACATAACTGATGTAGTGGTGCACCGAAACAGGTCCGCAACCATACACAGCACACACTCAGACATTAAAAGCAAAAGCGATAAGTTCCTGACTCACCACCGGCGAGAAGCCAGCTGCACCATCGAAGAGTACCGCACACCGAAAGACCGAAATGCCAACGCAAAACCATGCATGTGCGTGGTAATCAAAAACATCGATTTAGATATCACCACTGCAAAGATAGAAGAGGAACTCACTACGATGGGGTACAAATTCGAGCGTGCGGTCCGCATTAGATCACGTAACACATCGGAACTCACACCAAACATCAGCGTTCTGACTAGAGAGCAATCTATTGTGGACAAACTCCTAATCGACCAATTTCAGAATACATATGCGCTCGTACAAAGTAGAACCGCCTCACCTACCTCCACCACAACCAGCACACTGTAAAAAATGCTTCAACTACGAACATCCAGCCGATAAATGCAATCACACGCCAAAATGCGCCGGATGCGCCGGGGCCCACTTCGCAAGCGAATGCACTTCGAAAGAAGAGAGAGTAAAATGCGCAAACTGCGAAGGCGACCACCACCCAATGCGCCTGAAATGCCTGAAAAGGCCGCCAGCCCCTACAACCCTAGAAACAACCCAAACAGTAAAATGCATTGACAAACCAGCCCAGGAGGAATCGCAAACACCCGCTAATGATCAGTTCGTCAAAACAGACGAGCTGATAAGAGCAATTACGACAGCCATCACTAACATCTTACCAGACACGAAGACAAAGGTAGTGGAAGCGATGAAAGAGGTTTCAAAACCTTTCCTTGGCAGAAAATTCGAACCAGTGCCGGTAGGGAATAAACTACATTTCCACCTGTAGATCAGGAAGACACGAACAGTTTCTCGCGAACACAGCGAGTCGTCGCGTGGACGCCGAGCTAAGAGGACCTCGCAGCGCTGCCGCCGACCGCCAGCAGCCGTAGGTCGCCCGCTACCCCCTCCATCCGCCCGCGCGCCAGCCGGCCGCTACCAGCGCTCTACCGCCAGCTCCGTTCCGGTTCGCAATGTCTGGACGCAAGGGAAGCAAGTTGACAGCTGCGCTCCAGCTCCTCGTCGAAGCGTTGGGGAACACCCGCGGTCGCAAACGCCAGCCGCAGCAGAAGCGCAAACGGCGGGCACTGGACACCGTCCAGTGCTACAAGTGCCAGCAGATGGGTCACATGACGAGTGCTTGCACGAACGCTGTTGCGTGTCTGAAGTACGCGGCAGCGCACGACACGCGCAACTACGCCAAACCACGTGGTGCAGCCAGCAGGCGCGTGAACTGCGGCGGTTCACACGCTGCGAACTCACGCAGTTGCAGATACCGCATGGCAGCTCGCCGCCAGACCACCGCTCCACGCCCAGCGGTGTCTGCCGCCAAGTCGGCTGCCCCGCCCCCCTGCCTTGGCGAGGGGTGCGAGCTGCGCCGCCTCGAAGACGCCACTGATCAAGCTGTGGCCAGCTTCCAAACCGCCTTTGCGGGCGAAAGGGCCGCACTAAAGGAAGAGCTCGTAGCTGTTCATCGCCAGCTCCAACAGCTGCGTGAAGAGCTGCGAGCTCTCAAGAAGCAGCCGCCGGTTCCTGCCGCCGCCTCCCCTGTGAGTCGGCCGGTGAGGGTCGACGCCACCACACAGACATCCACCGCCTCGCCCTGTGCAGCAAAGCAGGAGGTGGCGCCAATGGAGACAGATGATGTGACGCCTAGATTGCTCCCCTCTGATGAGGTAGCCGCAAGCAGTGGTGCCGTGGCGCCGACCGCCTCCTCTCACGATGAGGAGCCAACAGCGAAGGTGAGGCTGTACCTACAACTCCCAGGTGTGCGTAGCCTGCAGCCCTTCCTCAAGCAGATTGCGGCGTCACTACGAGACGGCTACTACCCCTACTTGGACTACTTGGACCACTCGTACCCCTTCACCCCACCCGACTTGCCTAAGCCTCCCCTCCCCCACCGTCCGCACCGCCGCGGCAACTTGCGTTGCATGTTCCAGGAGGTGGTCACAAGGAAAGAGTTAGCCATAATCAACTCCCACCCCATTTTCACGCCCCGCGACTGGGACATACTGTTCGACCTCGCGGATGAATGGGTGACGGAAGAGTACCGTTCCGGTAGGGGGCAGGAAAGTGCCGAGATCAGGGAAATCAAGAAAGCTATCGCCCACCAACGCTCCCAATGGCAGTAGCGAAACCACGAAAGGTAATCACCAGACGGGGCGGGACTCATTGTCTAAATCTACCGGCCAGCCACTTAGGCCGTTCGTTTTCCTCTTCTCTTACTGTCCCTCTGACTATCGTTTCATCTTTCTTATATTTAAAAAAAAAAAAAAAAAAATCACAAAAAAAAGAAACGCACAAAAGTCAAGCAAATTGAAAGCTCCAGGTATTTTTCCTCCCCTAACCGTCAAGCCAGAAGGAGAAGCGCACCTGAGCGCTAGTACTTCTACTTCAGTCGAGGACATCCTCCTTCACGTGTGTGTGTGTGCGCGCGCGCGCTCGCTCGCTCCACAGCCAGTCGCCCGGCAGCGCCCGGGGAGTGCACATCAGCCGCTCCCGGCGCAGCCGCCCAGCGGCAACCGGCCGAGTGCCGAAGGGTTGAGCCTGCTCCCCTTCGACACAAAGCCGCACAACTAGTCGCGGACTGCCGCGAAAGAGCTTCGGCTCACAGCTCCCGGTAGCCTCCGGTTACCCAACGTGATTCTCACGTTCTTTTAGGGACTCTGAGGCAGTACCAGGGCTCCTTCACAGGATCACGCCCGCGTGCTGCAGGCCTTTCTTCTTCCGCACCTCCTTTAGGTGCCGCGCTTGCACTAACAGCGCATGTTAGTAAATAGGGAACTCCCATTTCAATAGGGAACAACATACACTTTCTTGCATTTCGAGAAAAGCAGAATTGTCGTCTCCCCCTCCCTACCTAATAAATAATCCCAAGTGCGAGATGGCGGAAGCCGCTAGCACTTCTCCTGATGTTACCCGCAGCAAGACCGCAACACACGAAGCGCGCGGATCGACTGCACCCGCCGAAACTCGCGCCCCGCCCGCTACCGAAATCAAGGGAACGGCTGGCGACGCTCGACAGCTTGGCGCGAAAGCGCAAAAGCAGATCGAGTCGCGCCAGCTAATTACCGAACTTTTCGGGGTGGACGTCTCACCAACAAAAACAAGGACACTCAACATTACATTACACTCCCCTGTAACTGGACAGTCATGCACCATTGTCCCACCGACACCGCAGCCTCAAGAGATCCAGGCAGCGCCGGTGGAAGCGGACCCAGAAAACCACTACACAGAGCCCTGGCAGGTGGAGGGCCCTAAACGCAAACCCAGGAAAACAATGCAGACAAGCGAGCAACCAAACTCGCTAGGTAACCGAAAGGCGCTGTTGCCTACACCAACTACCACATCTCAGGCTAGCAACAATAACACCAAACAAAACACAAACATGGCTATGCCGAATAACAACAAAGCACACAAAGCCGCAGCTGTGCCTACACAACACAAGACTGGTTTCCCGCCAGTCGTTATACAAAACTATGGGAACCTTAGTGCCCTTAACACTGCATTCGCGGAAAGGCACATTAACAGCACATTACTAGCAAAGTACTCGGGGGATAGGGCCTCACTGTACGTTGCCACAGACAGCGAATACAAAGATCTTCTGACCTTCCTCAAAGATCGGAAGATCGAACACTACACGTACAGAACGCTGGACGAGAGAACCCACCAGTACGTGATCAAGGGAGCGCCCAGTACCCCTAATGAGACGGTACAGGCGGCGCTCTGTTATCTGGGATTCGACTGTAAAAGTGCCTCCCGGATGACGGGGTTCCGCACACACTTACCGCTACCACCATGGTTGAGTTAGCCGACACGGTTGATTACCGTGCCATCCTGCAGATAAAGAGGTTTCTGCGGATGGACGTACGTTTAGAACACTACGAACCACCCAAGGTCCCCCAACAATGTAACAACTGCCAGCGACTCGGCCACTCGGCCCTTCGTTGTGGCCTGGCAACTCGTTGCCGCGGATGTGCTGGCAATCACAAATCCGACACCTGCACACAAGCACAGCCAAACCAGCTATGCTGTGCCAACTGCAGTGGGCCCCATGCGGCCTATTTCAGACACTGTAGTGCATACAAACAGGCGCTGAAGCGTAAGCAAGAAAAGAACAGGGTACAGTACGACATTCCGCATCCAAGGCCAGCGCCGAACCCAGTAAGGAACGGCGTAACGTTTGCCACGGTTGCACGCCCTGGCGAAACGGTACAGGCCGCGGAACCTCAGCGCCCTTCACACAAAAGCGAAACAACCGTTGCAACAGCTACACAACAGCCACAGACAACACCACAAAACCAACAAGCATTGGTGCCAACACCTATGCCCCCAAACAACACGACCCCACTCCCGGAAGTCACGTGCTGCGAAGAAACGCACACTATACAGGAAAACACGCCCACACAAGAACCCCCAGAACCCCAAGCCCAGAGGAGGAATAGACGTACACGTAAGCACAGGGCGGGGAACACCAAATCACCACAACAGGCCACCCAACAACAACAGACCAATAACACACAGGTAAACAGTCAACAAGACATCGAGACTGTAACCCACCCTTCCATCCCCCCTCACCACAGAAGTAACACAGGCGCCACAACCTCTGCCACAAAACATAAACACAAATGCCACCACACCAATACCCGCACAAGCGGCCGCTAACTCTACAACAGCACCTCAGGCTGCCACACCCAACACCAACATACCACCTGGAGGAATACTGGAAACACTATTCCCTCGATACACGACAGTTCAAATCCTTACCAAGGTGCTGACGGCCGTCACTACACTCATCACCCAGCCCGGGCAATACTGGGCTGTCATACACACTGCCATCACAATACTCTTTCACACTCTTACATGAATAATATATCACACCCGGCCCGTAACGCAAACCTGCGCACACTATCACAGATGCAGTTCTGGAATGCAAACTCGATCCACAACAAAAGGGCAGAATTTGCCGATTCATGGAGCGCAATGGAATCCTTGTCGCACTACTGAAAAATGTAAGGGGTCCGTAGGCCCTTACTATAAATTTGCACTCGGCAGAGGTCGATAGGGCGAACAATCGATTGTGTCGTGTTGCGAGAGCGAGTGTGGAGTTGAGCAGTGCCATGTTGCGGGTAGAGGTGTGTGGAGGTCTTTGTTGAAATACAAGGCTTTAACGGAGAAGGGAGTCGCCATCGCCGTGGTTAGACCCCTTTGTACTAGAATAATACCGGGAAGGTGAAGAAGTACTATTACGAAAGTGATCAGTGACATTTCTAGCGCCGATATTTGGTTTCGCGTCTACCGCGCCGGCATCACCTTGGATTGCAGTGTTGAATTGCAGTGTTGGATGTAGTGATGGATTAGCGTGTGACGATAATGGAAAATGAAGAAGCCTGTGCTGAGATTAGCCGTAATTAGATATGTATGACGAAGGCGGTGGCTGTCTCCTTTTTTGTGTTTTTGAGAAGAATACAGGTTCGTAATTAGTGAAACTGTGTTGATGTTTTTCTTGTTACCAGACATTTCATTATTACAGTATTGAACAGGACGAACTGGAAAGTAACAACTTCCGTAGCAGTCAATTCCGATCACCAGCCCCGGTCATATTAATAATAAATATTGGGCTGCTATTCGATCAGATCAGGTCGGGATAAATAAACAGAGGTGTTACACCTTGGCTTACCGTGAAAGGACAAGTGCAATCTTCGGACGAATCGTAAAGAACAATAGGTAATTTTATCTTGCTTAACGCGAGAAAATATTTTTCAATTTCGGATGAAGACAGAGTATAAACTTTAAAATCGCGACAAGAAACAGTGCATTTTGAACAATATGAAGTTCCGGTAGGGACTGTTTTCCGCCATATCAGATAAGAGAAATAGTGTCGATAAACTGTGTTATAATGAGCAAACACGTACATCCGCACGAAAAACTGTGAAAAGTGAACACTAAAGAAAGACACGTGTGAACATTGCCACAACAAAACGAGCTAAGAATTCGTCACGGAAGCTTTTAAAGAAGTGTTTAGTAGTAATGTTATGACCGAAATTGCTTTTTGAATAATGAAAATCGAGCAACTTCATGTGGGCCCATAAACTGTTATGCAGGCGACAATTTATGTGGCGACGCAACTGTTGAATGACGTCACGCAGACCCGTGCAGCAGCTGCGCCAAAGAACTTCGATCCGCGAGGTGATTTGACACATCACCCCAACTACCTGTGCAAGGAGTAAGTCAGACACAGACGCACTACACTGGGCAGCGACCAGCGCGACTTCGAGGCACCGAGCGCCAACCCGGCATCTAGCGGCCGAACTACAAACCACGCCCGCCTGCAGCGCCACAGAGCGGCCGACTGAGAACTACGACGACTCACCACAGATCTTCAGCGCGACTTCACGCGGCTCCGGCGGCAGTACAGCGCCACGCCCACTTCAAACGTCAAAACATCGCGACTCGTGGTAACGTCAGTTGGTGAGTGAAGACAACTAGTTAGCATAACATTAAATTGCAGTATACTGTCTTCACGATAAATAAACAGTTTTAAACTGTGTTTCACCTTAGGAGAAGTGCCCAATTACAGTAATTTCCGAAAAGTTTGCGAAACATACTCTGAAATATAGCATACTTATTTATGCATACTGCGCTGTCTAAATGGTGATTATACAGATATGCTCATTGTTTATGGAGATTTTACATTTATAGATTTAATGAATGGTGTGATTTGTCTTATTTAAAACATTTTACATAAACTGTGTATGTGAAAATTGATATTTGAAATTATTAGGTTTTGAGAGTCGTTATGTTTAGTGCTCATACGTATCGAATCAATTTTGGGATTAACTGAAGATACTGCAGTTACTGTTTGATTAGTTTAGTGGTAATTAGGAGTGTTTTGGGTTACTAGAGGTTATTTTATATTACTTGCCTGTGCATTAAAAAAAAATAAACCAAACATGTCTACTGAAGATAAGCAGGTTTGTGAGGCAGTAGTTGAAAGGAAAGGGATAGTAGTTGAAAGGAAAGGGATAGGACAGGAAGACAGAGATGATTCAGGACAGTGATTATGGATTGTCATTAGAAGGCCCATTAGCACATTCAACTAGTTACCCTGAGACACCGGGACAAACGACGAGAGATAAGCCAGTTTCAGTGAGTGCGGATATACGGTTGATGTTAGCAGACTGGCTAAAGGAAATCAAGGCAACAATAAAGGAAGGTTTCCAAGAAACTAGAGAAAGGGAAGAAATATTCCGCAAATCATTAAAGGAAGGTTTACAAGAGACCAAAGAAAGCTTAGAAAAATCATTTAAGGAAACTCTAGCACAAGAGATCAAAACATCGCAAATGAAGAATATAGTCTGAAGAAGGAAATGCAGGAGTTACAAGAACGACTGAAGATGGACGTCAACAAGAGAGAGAGTAAGCTACAGAAGAGCATAGACCAAGTTCAGGGAGACGTGGGGAAGATGGAGGGAAAGTTAAGAAAAAAGACAGAAGACGATATTGAAGAAACTAAAGCCGAATTAGGAGAAAGGATCACCGTAGTGGAAACAAATTGCAATCATCGAATCGCCGAGGTGACGCAGATGCAGAAGCAATGCAATGATGCGGTTAAGGGGATAGGAGATAGGCAAAACCAATTGGCTGTCAATCTGAAAAATGCTATAGCCATGCAACGAGAAGAGGATAACACGAGGGTTGCAATGGAGGTCCGGCAATTACAATAGGGAGTGCAACAATTGGAGAGCAAGACAGAAGAAATTGATAAACGAATTAGCAATGCCACTTTAACCGTTGGGGAAGGTAGAGTCGTTACCTTGATGAGCAGTGATAATCGGTACGCGCAAAATAATACAGGGCAGAAGTTTAAACCGAAAGGAGGGTTGCACCCAATGATATTTATGAAATGGTTAAAAGGAGTTTTCCCAGCACATGTCAAAGACGCAGATAAGATTCAATTTGCAATACATAGGATGGAAAGTGAGGCCTTCACCTGGGGAGTCAGGAAGAAGGAAGGGACTACTAGTTATGATCAGTTTGAAGGGGAATTCTTGAAGAAATACTGGTCCAAAAGTCATCAGTGTGCAGCACTTGAAGACCTACTACACCGCAAGTCACTTAATACATGGAGAGGAATGTTGAGAGAGTTTGCCGAACATTTGTGGGAATTGAACGACACCTTGGAACAACCCCTGAGTGATGACATAATGATATCAGCGATAAAAAGAAGATTGAGCCGGAGAATGCAAGAAACTGTATCCGGGAGCCTGATTAACGATCAAGATACTGTAATGGAAGTATTGGAGCAATTAGAAACTATTCGTGCACAGGAAAACAATCAGATGTGTGATCAGAACCAAGATGGAAATAATTACCATCAAATTCGTTTTAATAGCCCACCAAATTACAGAGGTAGAGGTGGGGGTAATGGACGTAGGAACCATGGCAATGGTCAACAGTTTCACCACAATCATGGAAGAGATGATGATGATAATGACAGGAATTATGAGAGAAGAGATGATAGACAAAGGGATCAAGAGATACGAATTGAAGAAAGTTAGGTGTAGGGAGCTAGCAACTGTTTTGCTGGTATACCAAGTGGCGACTGGTACACTCCCAGCTGGGTGAGACTTTATTTCTTATTTCAAGTTTCACTCCTCTACCATCTTTCTCTATCCTTAGGTTAAGAAAGTTAGTGTGTAGTAGTTGGGATTGGTAGTGGTCATCCAAGTAATTCAGTCAGGAACCATGTAGCAGATTTATAGTTGGCTTAAAAATAAGGATAAGTAGTTACTGTTGATGTAGTGTGTGAGGTGTCAAAGAATCAATAAGTTGAAAGCTCAGTTTAGTGTCAGTATATTGCAAAATTATTAGTGCCAGAAGTAATAAAATGAGAACCAGATCAGAAAGCTAATGTTTATAAAATGATGTGGGGAAGCTAACTGGTCAAACAAGAGTTTGTGTAATCTTATAGAGTTGTTTTATGAGGCATGAAAAGGTCAAGGAATTGTAAGAGAATTGAAGTAATGTATCAGCTTATAAGTAGATGAACATACAAAGAAACAAATACATGAGGAGATAGTTGTTCGAATAAATGATGTGAAATATGATGAACAGAGAGGCCAAGGAGCCTGGAGTAGTATTCTTATGTAGTTATTGCAGCGAATATGGAGGGTTGATGTAGGCTGAAGATATATATTTATTTGCAGTGGAAGTTGCTGTTAAGTTGAGGGAGTCGTGTGTAATGAAATGTATGGAGTATGAGATGTTTGAAGTATTGAAGTATGTCATTTAGCACATGAGCAACATCTGTTTGCAAGTTATTTGTAGGTATACACGTTTATCTGAAGTATGCTGAATAAAACAGAAAGTGTAACTCATGAGTAATGAGTAATTCATGTATCCAATTAGCTATCAAAGTCAAGTATGGTTGTACTTACATCAAGCTTCAGAAGCAGAATTATGGCACTGTGTACTGAATAATAAATATCCATATAGAAGATTTGGATTAATGTCAGTATAACAGGAAATATTGTACCTCTCATCTAAGCTTTCTTGATAACAATTCACATATGGCAGTAATGTTTGGCAAAATGAAATGATCAGTGGTTTAAAATTTATCATTGGGTGACCACATTAGTTATAGTGTTGCAAATAGTTATGTAAGACATACTTAATGGTATAATGGAGCATTTAATATTATGAAATCTGTAGAGGTATGAGGGATTGTCAAATAATTGCATAAGTCAAGGAGTAAATGCTATATTTAGTTTTGATATTCAATTGTGCTTGTGTTAAAAACTCAAATGAATAAGTTGTGAATTTCTTCCTTAACTTTAATGCATGTTGGCCAAGTGAGTTATAAGTTAGAGCGATAGTAGTATGGACGGCAGGAACCCCGCTGAAAGGACGGCATACCAAAGGGGTAGCTGGCATTCAACTAGTTTTTTTTGTCCTTGTCTTTGCTGTGGCTAGTTATAAAAGATTAACCAGTAACAAATATGTAGTTAATGGCCCAGACAAACCTTTGAAAGTGCAGATTTTTGAAATTGAATGTAAGATAAGTTTATAAAAATATTTACCATGCTATGTTAATTAAGATAGATTGATGTTGTGTGTTACATTCAATATGGACTATAGAGGATTATTGCTGCCCGATAAAAAATTGTGATTTGGACAATGTCATGTTTGTGAGATGTAATAACCTTTTGTAGAATATTATTGTGGAGGCAGCCCACTACCGGAGTCGAGGGATTATTTGGTGAATTGTAATTTCATTAATTATTTACACTGTGTGTTTTGTTCAGATGTAATAATATCTAATTTCCTTGCCGATTCTTTTACGCCAGAGGCTCCAAAGAAGTTTTCGAGGGCGGGGATGTAAGGGGTCCGTAGGCCCTTACTATAAATTTGCACTCGGCAGAGGTCGATAGGGCGAACAATCGATTGTGTCGTGTTGCGAGAGCGAGTGTGGAGTTGAGCAGTGCCATGTTGCGAGTAGAGGTGTGTGGAGGTCTTTGTTGAAATACAAGGCTTTAACGGAGAAGGGAGTCGCCATCGCCGTGGTTAGACCCCTTTGTACTAGAATAATACCGGGAAGGTGAAGAAGTATTATTACGAAAGTGATCAGTGACATTTCTAGCGCCGATATTTGGTTTCGCGTCTACCGCGCCGGCATCACCTTGGATTGCAGTGTTGGATGCAGTGATGGATTAGCGTGTGACGATAATGGAAAATGAAGAAGCCTGTGCTGAGATTAGCCGTAATTAGATATGTATGACGAAGGCAGTGGCTGTCTCCTTTTTTGTGTTTTTGAGAAGAATACAGGTTCGTAATTAGTGAAACTGTGTTGGTGTTTTTCTTGTTACCAGATATTTCATTATTACAGTATTGAACAGGACGAACTGGAAAGTAACAACTTCCGTAGCAGTCAATTCCGATTACCAGCCCCATTAGGTACACGGTCATATTAATAATAAATACTGGGCTGCTATTCGATCAGATCAGGTCGGGATAAATAAACGGAGGTGTTACAAAGAGACCACGCTTAAACCGCACATACAATTAAACTTTCCTGGCTACTGCGTCTATTGTACCGACCGACCGGGCGACGCCGTGGCAGGTGGAACTGCAATCGTCATACACAAAGACATTGAGCACACAACATAGAGCTCCCTGAACTGGAAAAATCGAGGCTACGGCCGTCAGAGTCAAGTTCAACGGAGCCTACACCATACTGATATAGGTATACAACAGTCCTGCAGGCAATTCAACACGCGATATCAGCACACTACTCAACATCTCACCGCGAGTAATAGTCGCTGGAGATCTGAACGCAAAACATCCAGAATGGAATTCACGCATACGAAATCCCAACGGCAAAAAACTGTATGAACATTCACTAGGCAGGAACTACATTACACTAGCGCCGACTGAACCGACGCACATTCCCTATCTGAGGGGCCACAGGCTAGACGTGTTAGACGTGGCCCTCATCACGGGCATTACATCGACACTTAACGTTGCTGCTGAAAACGATCTGCCCTCAAACCACCAACCCGTAATACTATACATTGAGGAAACACTGCAGCACATGGAACAACGCAGGATGTTGGACTACGGGCGTGCGAATTGGACATTGTTCAAGGAAACGCTCGATAGCCACATCTCACCCTTACATGAAATTAACGAAACAGCACAAATTGACGAGGCAGTAGAAACCCTCACTAACGCCGTCCAGGACGCAACGACGGGCACCATACCTGATCGCACCTCACAACAACACAGTGCGGCCCTGCCCCAGGAAATCCTAGGCCTAATAACAATGAGGAGACAATGGCAGCGTACCAGGCGTCAGTACTTCAAACGGCACATTAACAGGCTACAGGGCATCATACATGACAAAATACGAACACACAGAACACAACAGTGTAACGAAAAACTCGAAGGGCTGGACACCGCGCGACCTGGCGTGTGGCAACTAGCCCGACACTTCACCAGGGAGAAAATGTACACCCCAACGCTTCAAGGGCCTGACGGACCTGCATACATGTACTCAGCGGAAGAGAAAGCAGAACTAATGGCCCGCACACTCGCAGCGTCATTCATACCGAGCCTGGTACCATCAGATCCATTTGCTACTGACCAGGAGGTTACACGCATTTTAGCCCAACCATCGCGCGACGACATTCGACATGCTAGTACAGCCGAAGTCTCCTGGGCTATAACGCATTCTTCTGCTAGGAAAGCCCCTGGTCATGATGGCATTCAAAACCGTGTCCTCCATGAGTTTACAGATAAAACCACTGAATATCTAACACACATAACGAATGCAATACTAAAACACCAACACTTTCCCGCCTTTTGGAAGACGGCCAAGGTCCTGATGTTCAGGAAGCTGGGGAAAGACCACAGCCTCCCACAAAATTACCGACCCATCAGCCTTCTGAGCTCGCTCAGCAAGATTGTTGAGAACGCATCACTAGGCACTGCATAACAAACGACATCTTGAGACCGGAGGAAGTCGGCTTCAGAAATCACCACTCCACAACACAACCACTCTTATGGGTCGTTGAACATATAACACATGGCTTCAACACAAACAAAGCAACAGGGGCGGTGTTCCTGGAATCGAAAAGGCTTTCGACCGTCTGTGGCACAATGGCCTCATTCGCAAACTCAGCGACGCGGGATTCCCCGACGGGCTGGTGCGTCTCATACACTCATACCTCACAGACAGGAGTTTCAACACTGACGTGCTGGGAAAACAATCAACATGACACAGTATACACGCGCGAGTGCCCCAGGGAAGCATCCTAGAGCCCCTACTGTTTAAGCTCTACATAAACGATCTCCCAACCACACACAACACAACGATGGCAATCTACGCGGATGACACAGCCATCCTCGCGCAAGATTGGAAACCATCAAACATTACGTCACGCTTACAGTGCACTCAGAGTGGCGGAGCCTTGGTTGGAGAAATGACGTGTTAGAGTAAAAGTCGACAAGTGCGAAGCCGTTCTGTTCACTAGAAGACCGAGGCAACTGCGCAAACACCGATACTGCAGACCAATAACTCTACATGCACGCCCAATACGTTTCTGTGAGAAAGTCAAATACCTTGGTGTCTGGCTGGGCCGAAAATTACTCTGGGGGGACCACATACAACACATGACCAACCGAGCAAGCGCGAGGCTCAAACAGCTCTACCCTATGCTCAACAGGCGTAGCACACTGAACAGAAGGGTGTCGAGGTCCATGTACATGACACTTATTCGACCCCTGATGACGTACGCAGCTCATGTCTGGGGATACGCTGCGCCCACACGCCTGCGCCGTCTGCAGCTCCTACAAAACAAAGTACTCAAAATCATAAGCAATGCTCCACGGTACACACGCATCGCGGATCTTCACCGGGAATACCGATTTGAGACTGTCACGGAGCTAATCCACAAACTCACCACAAGACTATACAGAAACTCCAGCCATTCGCGGAACCAATTTATTCAGAATCTGGGGAACTACGACCACAAGCATAGATGGAAACATGAAAGACCAAAAGACATACTTGTAAGGACCTAACATCTATGGCCAAGTACACGCAAACACAACGGTACAGGTGAGCCCCTGTTAATCAGACGCCATTACTGGATATCCAGCTGGAACACACTTGCCGAATAACTGGCACTACACGGGGAAGTCGTACTGTACACTGCATGCAGACAAGCTCCACCCCCCCCCCCCCCCCCCCCACACACACACACACACACGCGCAGTGAGATGGTCTATGGCCGATCTTCCACTACTATATAACGATCTTGATTGTTCCAGGAATGCAGCGGCTGCAGCAAACTGGGATACATCGCCATCGCTTGCCACGGTAATGATGCATGATACCCATACTAACAAACCCAACCCTGCAAAAACTATCGCAGGTAGTAAGCCACAACTGCTTTTACTACCCAACCCACTGTCGCAGAGGTTTCTTCCCCACGGCATGAGCCTCGACACTTTTCTCCTCAGCTCTTCAAATTGCTACCCTCATTCGGGTTTCGTCCACTATCTATCACCTGATGGATCGTGTTAATGCGTAATCTTACCCAGACACACGGATAACATCACAGCCTAGCATCCTGTGATCCACCTATTAGATAACTAAAATGTTGACCCGAGGTGACAGTAGAACTCTTGGTCTGGTCACCACGTTGGTGCGTGCGTGGAGGGGCCATTTCTATTAAACAGTTTCTCGCCACAATGGGCCAATCGAAGATGTACCCGTCACCTCAACACAAAACAGAATACAACCATCCACATCAAAAGAGGCCGCGACCCCTGCTACTCCCAATAAGGAACCAATAACACAGGAGTCCACAACACGCAGTTCGGACAGCCAACTAACGACACCACCTGTACTGGAAGCATCGTCGCTCAAAACAAGGCCTTCAGACCTGTAACTAAAGAAACACACCAGACAGAAGACACAAACAAGATGGAGGACGCGTATAAAGACGACATAAACATTGGCTTCGTAAACGCCAATGACTTCAGCACGAAGCATCCAATGCTGGAAAAGCTGCCACCAAGGAGAAACTAGCCATTCTAGGAGTTCTGAAAACGAGGACGACAAACTACCCTCTTCGCTTACACGATTTCGTCATGCACGAACTAAAAGCCAGCCATCCCTGTACCCAGAAGCACTCCTAAAGGCGGCGTGGCGGTTTTCCACAATAAGAAAACACCAGCAATAAGGATCGAATTACCGCCTCAGTTCTCACACATCCAGGCTATCCACCTCCAATTACAAACAAGTGCAAGCAAATTCCTACACCTAGTAACCACATACATCCCACCTGATGACGAAATTCCAACCGAATTTCTACTCTACATCAAAAACTGAGGCGATTTTATAATCATTGGGGATTTTAACGCAAGATCCGAAACATTTGGAGACACCAGAAATTACAGGAACGGTGTAGCACTAACAACACATCTAGAAAACATTGAAAACGGAGTAAGACTGCCCCACAACAAGCCAACTTTTATAAACCACCAAGGAACTTCCATCCCAGACCATATTATTTGTGATTTTATATATATATATATATATATATACACCTCAGCCCCCCATGGCCAGGGGACAGCACAGGCTCAGAACACCTGCCGTTAATAATACGAACTCACCTGATGCACCCACCACATAGCAACAAAAATAGAAAATCCATAGTTGATATCAAAATGTAAGCTTTCAAAACTACTAAAAGGAACTTACGAAAATCTTACCGCCAGCCAAAGAAATCACAAGCATCGAAGATCTGGAACAATACAACACCGATATTGTACAGACAATCACGAACCCGGCGACAAACAACGCGCCAACCAAAATCATAAAACCCAACGCAGACCGAATTCCGCAGAGAATATTAAACACAATAAAAGAAAAAAGACGTATATACAAACTTTTCAAGCAAACGGCCGACTGCGAATACAAACGAGAATAGAACAGACTGAACGATTTGGTCAAGTAGCAACTGAAAGAGTTCAGAGCAGACAAATGGGCAGAAACCTGCAAAAATCTAGATAATAGACAAACAGATATTGGCACACCTTCCGGAAAGTAACAGGAATTCGCCACAGATCAGATCCACCCCTTTACCACGAAGGAAATATTATAACACATGAAACAAAAAAGGCAAACATATTCAGAGAAGTTCTCGACGAAATACACAGCTTCCCAACTGACCCAAAGTTCGACTTAACATCCAGAAAGAGAGATCACACTTGAACTAGAAACACTACTAAAAACCATCGGTACACCGACAGAAGCCGAAGCAGCGCTCATAGCAGAAGTTACAAACTCTGAAGTGGAGGAAGCCATTCTAAAAGGAAAAAACAGCGCGCCAGGAAAAGATGGTATTAAAAGAAACCAGATACGCCTAGCCCCCAGAGAGACAATGATCACCTGTCTCACGACTCTGTACAACGCACCCTTGAAAACAGGCAACGTCCCAGTCCAATGGAAACAAGCAAAAATAGTAATGCTTCCCAAACCAGGGAAACCACCCAATGACCCCAGATCATATCATCCCATCACTCTGCTTCCGGTACCAGGGAAAGTCTTCGAAACTATAATCAGAAACAGACTAATCACCTTTGCAGACAAAAACCATTTAATACCTGACTGCCAGTCAGGTTTCAGAAAGACCATAGACCCAATAGTGCAGCTATGCAGCGGAGTCATCGAAGGCCTAAACCACCTAGACTGCGCCGCTGCCATATTTTTAGACATTGAAAGAGTGTTCGACAAAGTGCGGCACAAAGGTCTATATTACAAGCTTATAAAAATGGGTGGGCACAAGCAAGGGACATCACGACAAAAGCCAAAACGAGACTAAACCTACTCCGCCTACTTAAGAGGCAGGACAAAAGGAGCCAAAATAGAAACAATGATCTACACGTACAAAGCTTTTGTTCGCCCCATACCAGAATACGCTGCTCCGGTACGGATGGCAAATAAAACTGTGACACTGAGGATAATGGCAAAAAAAAAAAAAAAAAAAAAAAAAAAAAAAAAAAAAAAAAAGATAGCAGGCCAGATGAACCCCAGGACCCGAAATGAATTAGTATACAGAAACGCACAAGTGCACCCATTCAGGAAAAGATGGCTAGAATTAGCCGCCAAAATCGGCACCAACAGATTACAGGATAGAACAGCTACAACAGACATCTTACTAAAAAATTAAAGAGTCCTGAGCTACCCAAAAACAAAATATCCCTGTCCAGCTATAATAATCAAAACAAGCATAAAGGCAATAGATGCGAATTTAGCAACCAACTTCACCAACAATGACGTACCAGAGGACATGATAAAACACCTTCAGGAGGACGAACCAGAAGAAGAAGACACTTAAAACAAGAACGAAAAACACGACCACACACTGACCAGACACTAAAGAAGATAAACAACTAAACACAAGAAACAGAAGATTCAACAGATCCTTGCTGAAGTTTTAGGTAGGTTTCCCTCAGCACTCGGGCAAATGCCAGGATCTTTTTACCCTTCCACACGACAGGAACGGATGATAAACGAGATGAGACACAGAATAAGATTAGAATAGCCATACCCCCTTTCTCCAAATAAAAAGTGTCACCACAGCATACCCTAAGTTAATATAAGGCACCAAAGAGCAATAGGCTCTCCATGTGCCCGCCTTACCCCTTCAGGGTAAGGAATGAAAGATGGAAAAAAAAAATCCAGTCGCACTTGGGAAAGACTGGCACATACATAAAGGATTCAAGACATTTCATTGAGAAGCTGAAGAAACTAAAAGTTGTAGCAAATGACACCCTGGTCAGCTTTGACGTTGTTTCTTTGTTTACGAAAGTGGCACTCAGACGCACTCTGGAGCACATCGGTTCCAATTTCCCGCAAGATATCACAAAGCTCTTTCAAGCATGTCTCACCACGAGCTATTTCACGTGGAATGGCAACTTCTACGAACAGCTGGAAGACGTTACCATGGGTAGTCCTCGTAGTCCAGTGGTGGCCAACTTCTTCATGGAACATTTCGAAGCACAAGCACTGGACTTAGTATCTTGTAAACCTAAGGTGTGGTAGAGATACGTCGATGATGCCTTCGTTGTGTGGGGCCATGATGAGAACAGCTCGGCGACTTCCCAAGACGCCTGAACAGCCTCCGTGTCAACAAAATTTACCATGGAAGTAGAAAAGGACAAAAAACTACCATTTCTACATGTGCTGGTCACAAGGAATGGTGAAAACCTGGGACACAGCTTGTATCGAACACCGACATACACGGATACCTGCACAAATTATCAGATCACCACCCGAGCCAGAAAAGAGACATGATTAATGGGCTCGTAACGTGAGCAAGGCGAATATGCGAGGCGCAGCACCTCAGACGCGAAATACAACACTTGGAAAGTGTTCTGAGGAGCAATGGGTACTCCTCAAGTTGTATTAGAAGTATAACAGAGCCAAACAGTGAAGTAACAAATGTCGGGTACGGCCTTTCTGCCATACATTCCGAAAGTAATGGACAGAATCGGCCGCATATGGCGCAAACACGACGTAAAGACTATTTACAAACCGACAAAAAAGAGCAAAGAGTGTCTCAGAACGGCAAATGAGAAAAGGGACCCCACTTGCAGCGTCGGGAATATACCGCATACCAAGCACATAATGACAAGTTTATGTTGGAATGACTGGACGATCAACCAACACCAGGATCGCAGAACATAAGCAACATTGCAGGTAGTGAAATTCGCCGACACGCAAGTTCTGACTGCAGAAAAGAGCTATCACACCCGCTTGTTCAGAGAAACTATAGAAATACAAAAACACGAGAATAACTTCAACAAGAAAGAAGAAAGCCTCAAGGTAAACGGATCCTGGCTTCCCGCGCTGCAGTGAACGACCGTCGCAGGTAGCAAGAGAACCGCACCGAAAATGACCGCGGAGAAGCCCTTGGACGTTGACGCGCCAGGTACATATAGTATGCGGCCGCGAGTTCGGTTCCAGTCCATCACCTGCAATAGATGGCGAAACTAACGCCGTAAAATTGCCGTCGCATTTGAAACTCCTCCACCACCTAAAAAGGTACGACGCTCTCTAAATGAAGGCGAAGGTACAGTGTGGACAGAAGCCGATGTTTTGCCGGATGTTCCTGTTTTTTTGGGGAACATAGTGGAGTTACTGCACAAATAAACGGAATATCAAGTGCTTACGATTGTTTCAGTGATTTTATGACAGACGAAATTACGAAAACAATCAAAACTGAAACTAATAGATATGCAGCACGCATCATCAATAAAATGAGAAGGAATAACTCTCTAAAGAAAAACACTTTGTTTGCTAAGAGGCAGCCTGTGATGGTGAGTGACATTTATTCTTTTCTTGCTATTATTTTTCGCATGTGTCTTGTGAAAAAGTCGTCATTGCATGATTACTGGTCGACAAATTAAATGCTTTCTTCGTCCTTTGCTCCTAGCATAAAGAGCACGGACAGATTCAAAGCAATTCTGTCAAACTTGCACTTGAACAATAATGAAAATTACAAACCTAAAGAGCAACAGAATTATGACCCACTTTTCAAAATTATAACGTTTTATGAATGGTTCGACCATGTCAGTTATCAGATGCTCCCTCCCAACAATTGCTGTAGATGAAGGGATGTGTGGGTTCAGAGGAAGAATTCACTTCAGAGTGAGTAAGAAAAATAAACTTGAAAAAAAGTGGAAAAATAGAAGTGGGATCGCTCACCGTTAGGCCCGTCTTATCGACCTAAGTGAAGTTCAACATGCCGTAGCCAATGAAGCTGCCAGTAACACTTCGCGCTTGACGCGCAACACAAGAGCACGCATTCGTGGTTCGCCACACAGCCTTCCGTCGTATTGGCGTTCTCTCATAACAGCTGCCGCAGCGAACGCCACTCGAGTTATAGTGATGTTGACGAATGCAGACGCGTTAAGGGGGGACGTACATGAAAATGACCAAATTTGTGAAAAAAATTTTATTGGCTCTTCATTTACTACATGGTATTGAAATTTCAATTACCAAATATTACGTTCCAATTCCGCTTCTAAGGGGGAAAAAAATAATAATTTGTAATAGCTTGCACAGGGCGACGCCCCCCCATCTTGGTCTTCATCCTCTCGTATATCTATTTATACTGCGTTTTTTTCCAGTTTTGTGCAGTCACAATGCAGGGAACGTTTGTGTACTACATCAAGAAGGCTGTGGAATAATATCTCTGCCGCTGGTTTTATATTCTTTGATTTATAGCGTTTGTTTACGAGTGTTTGTTTGGAATACATTTTTACGAAAGTTGTAAGTAGACTTGTTATTATATTTTGCAGCATGCCGCGTTCTAGTAAGGTGTTTAAAAAGGTTAGAAAGTGTCAAGCTTCTCGATGTAGTAAAGACAACTTGAAAACCAGCCCCATAATAACAAATGGAAACGATACTTCAACCAAGAAAGCGAGTGCTTCGAGAAGGAAAATTGACAGCTGTCAATCACTTGATGATTGTGGCTCAGACACTCAAGCTACTAGTGGTTTTAGGCTTATTGATTTGAAAATACTATCTGATATTATATCATCTGCTTGTGTATGTGCTGACTGTGGTGCAAAAAGTTTGAGATTATATGACGAAGAAAACAGAATTGGAATAGTGTGTATGTTGCATCTTACTTGTGAAAGCTGTCATTCAGACACTGCTTTTAGAACTTCGGCATCAAGTAACCGGATATATGAAGCAAATATGCGTTTAATATATGGCATGAGATGTTTGGGCATAGGCAGGGAAGGTACCAGACTGTTTTGTGGGATCATGAACATGCCACAACCAAGTGCTAGGTACACCACTGGAAATAAAACACTGCTAAGTGCTCTTCAAGAGGAAGTGGAAGAAAACTTGAAGTCCTCTGCAAAGGAAGCTGTGAAGATGAATAGTGAACTAAAGACAGAAGCAGATAACACGCCAGACACCGATTTGTGTGTGTCATGTGATGGAACGTGGATGAAGCGTGGACATACATCACTGTATGGAGTATCATCTGTCATTAGTGTTGATACTGGAAAAATTCTTGACGTTCAGGTAATGAGCAAATATTGCTATAGCTGTGTACTCGGAAAGAGAGCTGGTGAAGTGGAAGAAAATAAGTGGCAGGTTGAACACAAGAAAGTGTGCTGTAGAAATTATTCTGGTTCTAGTGGTGGAATGGAACCTGCAGCTATGAAACTTATGTTCCATCGAAGTGTGGAAAAGTACGGTGTTAGATACACAAAATACCTTGGTGATGGTGACTCCAGCTCCTTCAAAACTGTTTTGGAAAGTGAACCTTATGGTCCCCATTGTGCTATAGAAAAGTTGGAATGTGTTGGACATGTGCAAAAACGAATGGGAGGCAGACTTTTAAAATTGAAACGTGAATTGAAGGGCAGGAAACTTGAGGATGGAAAACTTTTAGGTGGTCCCAACAGACTCACAGACAAAGAAATTCATTCTTTACAAGTGTACTATGGCAAGGCAATAAGGGACAACAGTGGAAATTTGAATAACATGCAGAAGGCTGTGTGGTCTATTTATTTTCATAAACTATCCACAGATGACAAACCTGTACATAATTTGTGTGACATATCGTGGTGCAAATTCAAGCAGGCTGAGCGTGATGGCATGAACTATTCACACAAGCACAGTTTACCTGTGGCTGTTTTAAGTGCTATAAAACCAACATTTAGGTGTTTAGCAGAGCCAGACCTCCTACGAAAGTGTGTGCATGGAAAGACACAAAACCCTAATGAAAGTTACAACTCACTGATTTGGAAACGTTGCCCAAAAACAACATTTGTTTCAACAATTATTGTTGAAATTGCTGCATATGATGCTTGTTTAGTTTTTAACAATGGTAATCTTGGAAGAATAAAAACTCTACAGAGGCTAGGATTTCATCCAGGAGCTTTCACCTATTCAATATTGAAGGACATCGATGACAAAAGAGTTGCTGCGGCTGATATTACAGCCAATAAAATTGAACAGCAGGTTAACCAAAGAAGACAAGCAAAGAAGAGACTGCTTGCAGATGAAGAGGAGTATGCATATGGCTTGCACTAGTTCACACAGAGACGGTAAGACCTAATACAAACACTATCAAATCATTGATTCAGTTTTCCCGTAACTTACATTTTTATAACTTTATGTACCTTTTTCTCAAAAACCACAAAAGGTAGAGAAGTGAAATTTGGTATATGACTAGTCAGTACTATAGTGAAAAATTCTGTGGAAGGAATTTTCATTTAATAAAATAGTAAGGTATTTATGGTAGAAAATATTCCTTAAATTTGATATATTATTTTTCAGGGAAATTGGGAGACCCGTAAAAACTGAACAAAAGAAGATATAAAAATTCTGCTCCACAGAGTTTTGTAATTATTTGGTATGAAAGTGTGTACAAAAATTCATTAACATTGCTCTCACAGTTTTCTCAAAAAAGGAACATTTGTAATTACATTGTTGAAAAAAAATTAATTGTTAATAATTAAAGATGTAAAAGGTCAATAAAAATGAAAATTTAGGTTCATATGCGCATAACATTTCTTAATAACTGTACCAAATTTGGATTGATTATCTTAAAAAATTAGAGTTTTATAAAATACTTTTAAAATTACTGCAGTTTCGTGTACGTCCCCCCTTAAGGCCGAGCGGCAAGCTCAAAAATGGTTCAAATGGCTCTGAGCACTACGGGACTTAACTTCGAAGGTCATCAGTCCCCCTAGGACTTAGAACTAGTTAAACCTAACTAACCTAAGGACATCACACACATCCATGCCCGAGGCAGGATTCGAACCTGCGACCGTAGCGGCCGCGTAGTTCCGGACTGAATCGCCTAGATTTTCTGCTTTAACGCGGTGGCTCGCGGAATTGCCGTTCCCACCTGGAAGCGGCAGTAGCTAGCGGTAACCAATGACAGACAGCCACTGAGATAAGGGTGGGGGCCCACTGAAAGGCGCTTCAACGTTCACCTTGGAGACAGATTCATTCGCTAACATGGCTTGTAACGGTGACTTGGAATGTGCAGTTGCAGTGCTTTTTAATGTGTCCATGCATTCCGGAGATAAGATGAAATCTGCAGCAAATACGGCAGTGCAAATGATTAACCAAACTTTAAAATTATTCGAAAGAGGGACAAAAAGGAAACGTCAGGAATGGTTTGATGTGACAAGAGTACCATAATATGCGGTATGGTGTGCACAACAAAACTATGGCCCGTGCCTCGCGTGTGTCATTTACAACAGCTGTTACTGAACTTGCGTCTGCTGTTGCCACGCAAAATACACGAAGAATGAAACACACAGTGTGGTGCATCTACGTACATTCTGTGCAAAGCACTGGAAGCATACCACAGTGACAAGTCCCGGCCCAGATACTGGATATGCCCACTTCTTCGTAGTAGAGGTGAAGAAAGAGTTTCACACCCTCGTACGGGATATGAGGGAAAAGGACATACAGAAGTTCTGTATATATTTTCGAATGACACCGCAGAGGTAAATATATGTTACATTTGATATTCGTAATTGAACTGTTAAGCTGTAGTATGCCATGATAAAGATGCAAGTGACAACAATATTTTTAAAAATTGAAGGATAAGTCCGTAGAACAGCTATAGAGGCATGCTTCCTATTTCTAAAACACACAAATTATATTGTATCATGTGAAAGACGAAGCTACATGATGACGTACCAGTTTTTAAAGCTCTTTAGTTATTTTCTTATTTACATAATATTCTTTCATGAATTTCACTGTTTTGTCTTGTATTAATAGATACGATGAGTTATTGTCAATGATTGCTCCGCACATCATGAAACAGACGACAAAATTTAAAAAACCAATCACTCTAGAGGAACAACTTGCCATGACACTCACGTACAGGAAATTTCAATATTTGAAGCTGTTTTAAATAGTTAGCCGAAATTGCTGCTCATTTTTGTATGCAGTTGCGTATGTCTGAGAGTTCAGTTAAGTAATGTACTGAACTACTCTACTGCATTTTAAAATATGTTTGTGAGACGAATTTTCTTTCATGTTACTACGTTCTAACCGAAACTAATAGCAACTCTGATCAGTTATGCGACATGTACACCATTTTAACTCGCTACATTCATCCTGCAATGAATTTTAAAAATCAAACGATACACGCTGCGTTAATTCCAGAAGCATATAAGATACTACTGTCTCAAGCAGTGTTGAGTACATGTCAGCAACTTAAATTAATTTTGCTTTTAACGATCATGGAACCCTGTGTAATTACTAGCTGGTACTGTTAAGATATTGTACAAATACGTTCTGCGTTTCATCTAAATCATCGTTAGGTTACTATTACTTTTCTGTGCACTCATGCAATATAATAATCTGGAACAGCCTTGCTCGCGTCAACTGAAGATGTAATTTATTTACTTACAGATATCTCGCTCATGGAGACACACAGCAAATGATTGCATTGAATTACCGTGCTGGACGATCAACTACATGCAGGATTATCCGTAAGACCTTCCAAACACTATGGAATGTCCTCCAGCCTAAGTTTCTTCCAAAACCAACAACGGACGATTGGTTAAGCATTGCTTACGATTTTCAGACTAAGTGGCAGTGCCCAAAAACTGTGTAGGGGCTATCGACGGCAAACATGTCGTAATGCAGTGCCCCGCAAATTCTGGATCAGAATACTTCAATTATAAAGGGATCCACAGTGTAGTGTTAATGGCGGCATGTGATGCCAATTGTAAGTTCACATGGGTGGACATTGGAGCTGCAGGAAGAGACAGTGATGGGGGCATTTTTGGTTACACAGAATCTGGAAATCGCCTCATGAAGCAAACATTAAACCTGCCTCCGCCATCTGTACTGCCTGATACTGACGTCGTCCTGCCACATGTACTCGTATTTGTTGCAGACGAAGCTTTTCCTCTGACACCAAACATCATGCGACCATATGCAGGCCGATCGAAGAGCGCACTATCACCTTGTGAGGCAATATTTAATTACCGTCTGTGCCGGGCACGCAGGTTAATTGAAAATACATTCGGCATTTTGACAACGAAATGGCGAATATACCGCCGTGCTATAACGGCTGATGTAGAAACAGTGAAACTAATTATTATGGGAACTGTGGCCCTTCACAATTACTTGAAAGACTGCGACCAACTGGAACGTACATCCAGCGGACTGTACTGTTCACCAGGACTTTTAGATAGTGAAAATGGCGTTCAAGAAATTATACATGGCACCTGGCGTAAAGGTGTATCGCAAGAGGGTGCAATTAGAGATGTTCGATCTTTTGGGAAAGGAAATTACACCTGAGTATCAGACGCTGTAGGAACTGCCTACAAAGACTACTTTAACAGTGATGCTGGGAAGACCAGCTGGCAAGCAGGTGTTGTTACACGTGGCTGTAGAGGAGTGGAACAGTTAAAAATAAACAAAATGAAATTAGTGAAACTAGTAATTATTTAGCATCCATATTCTGTGACATAGTAGTAAACTTCTTTCGGTTAAAGCTCAGTAGTCCTAAGTAGAGTATCGTGGTGATTATGACGAATAATTACGACTGTGTAGTAACATTTCTGCTGCCTATAGTAATTTGTAATTTCATGGCATATTTACGCAACTGCGGAGTTCTGGTTCCTTTTTGACAACTGAGTTATTGCTATTTCTGCGTATCTACATCGTTTATTTTTGTCCCAGAAACCAACTGATGGTTCCGAGATAACAGTCTGGGGTGCAATCTTGGGTAAGAAAAGGAAATATATCGCTGCACTCCAACAACGAGAAGGCACACATTATTGTGCATACTGTAGTATTGGTGACAAAAACATTGTTGCAAGGCTTGTACTGATTGTTAACACTTTAAATGAAATAAAAACATAGCATATGACACTTAAAGAAAAAGAAAGAAATAACTTATTTTTTCTTTCACTGAAATAACATATTATAGGCCTTCCAATGGTTTTACGTTGTCTCATTAGATTCACTTGGGAATTCTAAATCATATAGCAGCATGTCAATTTCGATTTTTGCCTTTGCGCGGGACCGTGGGTCTAGCCGGCGTAAGGCATCAGCAACATTCATGCAGTAATGGTATTCTGCATCTTCTGTGGTTGAGTTTTTAGACAAGCGCTCATTGAATGCTTGCAGCATGCTGTCGAAATTTAGAAAAGTGATCAGTCCGAAATAACCAATTCTCGTGATTCTCATAACATTTTTTAACATTCCAATACCTACATTCAGTTTACAATGATAGCAAATTTCATTTAATATAGTAGGCAGTTATTTGTGGCTGAATATGTCTGTACAGGCGCGGCTCGTAATTAAAGGCTCTGAAGCGGAGCCGTCCCAAAATATATGTTAAAGTAAATTTCGCAAGATCGTATTCCATAATTTAAATTATCAGGGCGAATTTCGCATATTTCCCATTAAAATAACGACGGTCAACGTTTTTGGAACTGTTTGTATCGATAGTTGCTTTCCGAACGGTTAGTAGTGTTTAGGCTGCGGCTTGGAACGTCCGTAAGCTGCATGTAGTAGCGGTTTGGGGGCGTGGCTTCTACATAGCACTGCTCTTTATGGGTGACCCGAAGGCTCAGAGCTTGCAGCCTAAGGGTGTCATACCAAACACCAAGCGTTTTTCACGTTCCACTATCTATGTAATAAAGGAATGTAGAGTGGCCGAAACTTCGCCATCCAATCTGTCTCTGCACATCTCTACTACGCTTCGATGCGTCATTAATCGACGTTTAGTATTATTGTTTTGATAATGTTTTACATAGTTGTTTTGTTTCCGCCATTGGCTATTTTATCCACATTTAGAATAAGTTTGCAAATATGCCGCCAGAGTGCACTAGACTACTGTAACATAACAGTACTTCCATCTAGCGATAGTTTCATAAGTGATTAGAGGACAAAGCGCGCGAAATTTGTCCCGTTACTTTACTTTCCTTGCTTGCTTGCTGATGCTGACTGCTTTTGTTGATACCGTGTGATATTAGCAAGTTTCTTTTTCAGAGTATATTTTGCAAGATTTTAGTGAGTTTTACTTGCTTGTGAATATCTGCGACATACCGTGAGTGTGAAACCAGCGCAATATGAATTCAGTGTGCAATTTAATAGGTAAAAACTTGGAACACGGCCATAGGATGAAAGTGAAAGAACTTGGTGCACCCAGACCCGATCTAACGATCAATCAAGAACAGAAACAGTGCAAATCTAGGCAAGGATACAAACGCAGTTTTAAAAGAGCAATGTACGATGCAGCTGAGTGGTTGTGTGGTTGTGAAGTGAAAAATGCATTTTTCTGTTTCACCTGTCTTCTTACAAATAGCACTGATAGTGCCTAGGCTGAAACTGGTATCACTGACTTAAAGAATTTTCACGCAAAGGTGGAAAGACATAATGCCAGCGAAAAACATTTAAATGGTTTCATTGAGGTTTCAATGCTAGGGAAAGTGCACATTATGTGCCAATTAGAAAGTGCTTACCGCCGTAATATAAAGATATATAATGAAAATGTATCAAAAAATCGGTATATTCTGGGTAAACTGATAGACTGTGCCTCAAGGGGCCACGACGAAAAAGAAAATTCCAAAAACCCAGGAATTTTTCGAGGATTAGTCAGTCTTATGGCAGAACTGGACTGCGCCTTGACGCAGCACATTGAGAAATCAGAAAACCGTGTCTTCGTAGGCCTATCGAAGACAATTCACAATGAACTCCAGGAATCAATTTATGAGGTATGCCTCAATCTCATCAGTAGTGAACTGTCGAAGGCAAACTTTCTCACAATAGAAGTTGATGAAACTACTGACTGTGCAAATTTGTCACAATTGGTCCTAATAATTCGCTATGAGCTACTGGGACAAATAAATGAAAGATTTGTTTCCTTTGTACGCCCAAAAAATCACAGTGCAGACAACGTAACTGCAGCTGTTCTCTGCGAGCTAGAGAAAATGAATGTACATGAAACACCTGAAAAACTGATAGCTCAGTATTGCGACGGTGCTCTCGTTGTGAGTGGCCATAAAAGTGGAGTTCAAACTAGAATTAGAGAAATGTACAGGAATGCTCACTTTATTCACTGTTACGCCCATCAGTTAAATTTAATTGTTGAACGTTGTGTGACGGGCAATAAACAAGCGCGGATCTTCTTTAGCAACTTGGAAGGAATTTCCACCTTTTTTCCCGGTCTTCTAGCCGTACAGCCATTCTTGACGAAGTAGTGAAGAAGCGTATTCCTACCTGTCCTCAGTCCATCAGATGGAATTTTAAATCACGGAGCGTAACCACTGTGTACAAATACCAAAAGGAAATTGTTGAGTGCCTAGAAAGAATTATTGATGATGATGCCAGTGATTACAAGACAATAAACAAGGCCACGGGACTGAAGGGTTTCCTGCAAGACGAAGATTTCCTCTTCTGGTTAATTTTTTAAAATACAGCCATGCCTCATTGTGACATTCTCTTTAATCAGCTGCAGCAGAGGAATATTGATGCAGTGGAAGCTGTTGAATATGTATCGCACTTTGCAGATTCTGTCCAGCAAATTAGGGCCTCACTTGAAACTGACGATCACTGGGAACAGGTAGAACCAACTGCAAAACGGGGACGTTTCACGGAATCAACAATAGTGTGTGCACGAAACGTTTGCAACCTCATCACAACTCAGATCAGAGAACGATTCAGTTTCAATGATCACTTATCGATTGCACAGCTGTTAGATCCATCGTTGTTTGCAAAACATCAAACTGTTTTTCCGGAAAAGAGCTTAAAATAGCTGTTAATTTGTTCAATTTACAGTCTTCAGATCTACGTCATGAGCTGAACGTGTTGTTTCAGCCGAAAAGATTTTATGAAGGCGTCAGGTGCTTTGACCTTGTTGAACTTTCTTCACGATAACAATCTGGCTAAAGATTTTCCTGAAAGTGTAAAACTTCTGCAAATAATAGTAACCTTCCCCATGACGACCGGAGAGGCAGAACGCTGCTTCTCTACGTTAAGAGTGAAAACATCATGCGCAACACTATGAATGAGGACAGACTTTGTGCGCTTGCAATGTGTTCTCTAGAAAAAGAATTACTGAATCGGCCAAATTTCAATGAAATGGTCATAGACCATTTTTCTGCGCAGAGGGGGACTTCGTCTATAAACAAATTAATTGAGGTAAGCAAAAGTGCGTTTATAATCGATAAGAGGTAATTTCTTTATATTAAGTCCTACTTAGCCTATTAAGTGAAGTGAGTAAAAAAGGGTAGTGTCATGTTTAGCCAGTCATAAACGAGATGACATTTTCTGAAACGAATCACTTTTGCTACCGGTACAGTGTGTTGCGATACAGTGTCACATTTTGTGTACTTTAGCACAACAAATCGTACTAAACATGACGTATTTTGGAGAGATCTTTAGTGCGCTGTTTCACATAAATGCATATTTTCATAATACACAATAAATACGAACTGTTCGCTTCTCAAACGTGTGTGGTTTGTGGTTTGAGGTTTTCGGGCGCTAAACAGCGTGGTCATCAGCGCCCAGCTTCTCAAACATGTGAATTAATATGGCAGTTGCACGGATTGCTCATGCCACCCAATCACAGCACAAGACCTGTGACGTCACCAAAACATCACAGTATCGTCATGCGAACTCGTAAACGTCGAGCTTTGGAGGTAAACCACAATAAACGCCTTAAGTTTAGAACTGAAAACACCAAAAATATTAAGCAGCCGCAAAGTTAACATTCATCGCATTAAAGATCTCTCCGAAACGCGTCTTTTCATATGATTTGTTGCAAAGTGTCAGAAAATGTAATGATGACGTATAAAAACACTAACCAAAGATTTTAACTCGAAGTTAGCTTCTAATGATATTTAATACTTGATTATAGAAGATACAGTACGTAAAATTATGGGCAGAGAGTGACCTGCCCACCCCCTCCCCCTGAATTCTTAGTTGTTTATGTGAGACTAATCTGTAGTGTAACCCAAGGTCTATGATGACTCCGATCGATAAATGCCGCAGCCTTCCCCAGTATAGAAACTACGAGCCGCGCCTGTGTCTGTAAGTTGATCCTCAGTATTTGCTCTATTAAGGTCACATATTTCAACCAGTCTTTAAGTATTTGTTAGTGAAACAATAGTCAACTCCATCCTAAACTGCCTTTAGCATTACCATAGCAAATGTAGACATAAAACGGACACCCACCCGCCATAGACAAGTTTTCATGTCTACCGACACTACAGACGGTGAACAGTTTGGAAAGGTGTACGATAAAATAAAGAAAATTATTCAGATTGTTACAGTAGACAACAATTTGAAATACAATGAAAGACTGGAATTCGATAGCAGGGACGGGAAGGTGAAATAGTAGGAGAAGATGGGCTAGGGGGAAGAAATGAAAGGGTGAGCCGCCAGATAAAATTTCGAGCAGAGTGTCATTTAATCATTTCTAAATCTTTGTTCAAGAATCATGAAATAAATACGTGAACGCAGTAGACTTTTCGAAACAAGATTTTAAATTCTAAGACATTTACAGGTGGAGACGCACACTGAAGGTAATTATTGCAGACTGCAACGAAAGAGACAGCTAAATGTAGCGAATTAAGAGATGAATAAGTTAAGACCATAGCTTGTCGACACTCTTAAAGAGAACATTAGCCAACGATTGATTGAAATAGAGGAAGGAATAGGTGCAGTAGAAAGCCTTGCATAACACACGCTATATTGAATTGACAACAGAAGCAAATATAAAAAAGGAGTAAATCAAGTGGGCAATAGGAAAAACAGATGTCTAAAAAATTACACTGACACAAAGTGCAAAATCGTAAATCAACAAAAGCTTTGCAGTTGCACTTGGAAAAGACAGATGCTGCATGTAGCACAATCAAATTAAAAAAAAATCTTTGGAGCAAAGAAAAGCAACTGCACGAATATCAACAGCTCAGCTGGCAAACCAGAAAACAGCAGAGAAGGAAGGCTGGAAGGCGGAGGGAATGTGTGTATGGGAACGAGGAGATTATACAAACTAAACTGAGCACAATCTTAGAATCCTGTGAAATGTATGATCACTAGACGTAATATTGATCCTAAAACCTATCTTAGTAGACAGACAGAAGAAAGACAAACCTACGTTAATGGTACTTGTCGATTAAGAGATCTTGACTGAAATACACTCTTAGAAGCTCGGGAGGTATCAGTGATGAAACACAGACACAAAATTCTTTACAGCTTGTACAGAAACTGTACTACAGTTGTAACTTCAAGGACTTTAAAGGGAAGCAGTAGTTGAGAAGACAAAAGTAGGCAAGATAAAAAAATGTAGACTGATAATAGCAAGAGACGCATATTTGAAAAAGAGGATTTTGTGACCCCAATTATAAATTTAAATGTTGGGAAATTTTTGTGAAGTTAAAGTGTGGAGTGTAGACTTGTATGTAATTGAAATGTGTAAAATAAACAGTTCCTTCAAGAAGACAATGAATGCTTTCGCAATGTGGTGCTAAAGAAGAATGGTGAGTATTGGATATGTATATTGCATAACAAATGAAGAGGTACTGAATCAAACTGAGGAGAAAAATGAAATTATGGCACAACTTGTCTAAAAGGTGCTGTTGTTGACAGTACATATTCTGAGCCATCGAGGAACCAGCAGTTTGGTAATGGAAGCAAAATTGTAGAGACAACGGTAAGCAGATTCGAATGGATGTAGGATGCAGTAGTCAGGCAGAGATAAACAGGCTTACTAATCTACACAGTAGATTAGTACAGTTACACATAAGTAACTGTTTTACCTTGTGGCTCTAAATTTTGTCGTAAGTTAAAGCAGTTACTATTTAATAGCATTACTTATAATAGAGCATAATGCGAATAATTATGTGTAAAATTGAATAATTAACATACAAATAAACATTTGTATATGTAACTACTGACGAAGCCTATTTGGATGTAATATCTGTCAAAGGTAACTAAAGCTATCTATTTATGTTATCTTAATTTTATTTACAGAAAGTTGTTAACATGATGTCTATTACAAATAGTGTATAATATCTAATCAATATTACAGAGAAATGCATGACAGAAAAATATTTAATTGTTCATAATTACACTGTATTGTTCTAATGGGCAATGTAATGTTGTATTATTAACATAAACTTGTCTCATAAGTGTTCGCAATTACACTCTTGTTTACACCATTTTATCTTGCCATGGTAGCTTGCCTTCACTGATGAAGTAACGAGCAAATCTGTCCCTTACTTCTTTTGCATACATGTTGGCGCCTTATAAAATGTATCTTCATACCTGTACCGATCTCGTTGTTGTACATAGTTATGCAACACACAACATGCCAAAACTATACTTTCTGCAAGTTCTAAACTGACATTTAGAGGCCTATGAAATATTCTCCATTTGTTTGCCACAACACCGAAGGTGCATTCAATATACCTGCGAGATCTTGACAATCGGTAGTTTAAAACTCTTTTAATATGAGACAATAATTTTCCAACGTATGGACACATGATGTGTTTCGACAGACTGAACGCATCATCTGACACAAAAACATGAGGCAATGGTGTAATGTCCACATTTGAAATTGGTTTTGCCTGTGGAATATTCAATGTACCTTCTATGAGTTTTTTGTAAAATATTGATTCCTCGAAAACTGATGAATCATTACTTTTGCTATAGGAACCAACATCCACAAACAAAAAACGGTAGTTAGCATCACAAAAAGCTAGTAGTACAAGTGAATGAAAATGTTTGTAGTTGTAAAAAAGGGACCCTGAATCATTGGGTTGCACAATACGAACATGTTTACAGTTCAGTGCTCCAAGGCAGTTAGGAAAGTTGGCATACTTTAGAAAGTCGTTACTAACTTGTTCCCACTTGCTTCTGTCATGGGCGGTATACAAATTGTTTTCAATTTGTTCCATATTACTGCACAAACTTGACGGATTATGTTCCCTATGGTTGATTTCCTACTCTGTAATTGTAATGAAGTTCAGCAAAAGAACATCCTGTTGCCAGATACCTGGAAAAAACATGTTAATTTTTTACTGTGTTAATTGACTACAAAGTTTACAATATTTTTTTAGGAACAACTTTGCAAAAGAGATGGAAGACTCTGCGTGACAATTTTGCCATAGAATTAAAAAGAAAGAAGACCAAGATATCGGGATCTGGAGCAAGCAGCTCTACTCTTTATATATATATTTCTCACGGCTCCAATTTTTAGAAAATATAGTAAGTAATAAGGAGACTACCAGTAATCTTGACGACCACGGCCAGGACACAGTCATCTTGGAGGAGGAGGAAGCAGCTACTGACGATTTGAACAGGCCTGAACAAAGTACCGAAAACCCAGTAAGTAAGAAAAAATTAAGTTAAATCCAGTTTATAAACATTTTTCGGACATTTTAAACAAAATTATTTTGCTAAGAGAACAAAGAGAAATGAAAAAAATAACGAAGATGAGCACAAACTCTTTTGTCTCTCTCTGTACAAGGAACTGAAGAAAGCGCCTGAACAAGGTAAAATTAGATCGAAAATTCAGTTACTTGAAACAATACAAAGAGCTCTAGATTTCTACAACGCAACTGCGATTAATGAGACACGTGGACCTGTGCACTACCAACCATTCTCCAGTATGCAACATGGCCAAGTATACCCAGGTGCTTTTCCAGCCCAAGCTTCTCAGTCTCCACAAGTACCGGTCACCTCACAAGCAGGGTCTGAACATCAACCATTGCCGAATATACAATATGGCCACGTACACTCAGGAGCTTTTCCAACACATGCAACTCAGACCCCACGACGACCACAAGAGACCGCCTCACCAGCAGATAGTTGCACTTCTCTACAAAGTTCTGAAATATTGGATTTGTACTAAAACTGAAGGATTTTCTTTACTTAAAGAAAGAACAAAAATTTTAAATTGATGTCTTGTCAATTTGTTATTTTATATACAATAATTTACACCGTAAATGTAATATCAGTTTATAAATAAACTTACCTCAATGTGATTACGAGTTTCTCTTCTGGTGAAATACTATCCCTAACGTAGTCCCCACTAGGTGCCAGGTCATCATGAACTATGTTCAATAACTCGTCAAAGGACGCAATCGACATTCTTAAGTAATTAAAAAACTTTGTACCCAAATCTAAGAAAACATGGGCCAGAGTTACAAAAGATCCGTGAGTTAATTTGTCACGTAAAATCGTATATACCCAGTACTGTCTTTGCCTTCGTCTCCGTTCTTTAAGCCTGCGGTGCATAATCCAAAGACATGCTGCCTCTTCAACTTCCACGGCTAAACTGGAGTTCAGCGCGGCGTCAACGCCGTACGTATGTACACGCCACTTTCTCTGAAGTGCGTTGCAACGCGCAATGCAACGCTATCATGTGTACATAGCCTTAGATACGCCCCGCTCTTGCCCGCCAGCGCATTCACACTTAGACGCCTGGCGTGTGGCGTTCTCACGTGTGCTGCTTGTGCTCCCCTGAGTTGCCTACAGCGACGTGAATTATTGTGCACTCTCCCGCTTGTTTTTGGTAACCGACAGTACTCGACGCGAAACATCTACAAAGAGCAACAGTGCCTGTGGAAAGTGAGATCAAAAGATTACATAAATAAGAATTTAAAGAACGAAGCTTATGATAAATTGGTTGTGTTTTGCAAGCCAGTTTTTCCTTAAGCTAACCGTGGCTTTGATGCAAGAAAAATTCCAAGCTTTAGAGGGCTCATGTAGAAAGGAGCTGAAGAAAGTTTGTGACAGTAAGCGTAGTGGCAGTTCTCTCGATGACATCTATGTACCAACTTTGTGGTACTACGACTTGCTTTTATTTACTGTAGATCAAAAGCTGCCAAGTGCGAGTTGTCCGAACGTGGATATTTCTGTGGGTGTGCAGAGCGGTATCTCTGACTGAAGATGACAATGGAACTGACAATGAAGGCAGTGATGGGGCCAACGAGGTTACGATCGATGATGGAAGTCAACACAATGAAAGACAACTTGAAAAAATGAGTTAACGGTTGTGTATTTATACTGTCAAGAATACAGTTACTTGAGTGTATTTTATAGCAATAGAACTTCCAGAAAAATGTTAGAACATCATTATCTTTTACTATACAGTTCCCATGGAATGAAACATGTTCCGCTCTTCCAGCGCGTAACATGTCTTCCTGTCAGGGCACACTTCCTTCTGATACAAAACATTTCTTATATGCTTCTCGATTGTCTTTTGCTTGTATAGATGGATTTCTTGACACTGCAGACTGTAAACCAGGTAATTCCACTGCTCCCTTTCGCCAATCACCCTCATGTAATGTACAGTCTACTAAATCTTCCGCGTCCAATGCTGCAACTGGAATGTATCCTTTACTTCGTCTACGTAAAAAATTGTGTAATGCACATATGGCCAAAATAACTTAATTTATCTTTTCGATCTTCATGTTGATTGATGTATGGAGAATTCTAAATCATGATATTATACCAAAAACATTTTCTAGAACATTGCGAGGACGTGATAATCTGTAGTTAAAAATTCTTCTGTCGTGATCTAATTCTCTTTGAGAATAAGGTTTTAAGAAGTTCTCTTCCAATGAAAAAGCTTAATCGCCCAAAAACACAAAATTTAAATTCTTTATAGTTTCATCATTACTGGGTAAATTTAATAAATATTCGTTCTGCAGTGCATGAAAGAATTGTGTGTATTCAAGAATTCCTCGAACTTGTACCTGGCTCTTGGACTGTAAGACTTATCAAAATCGACTATCGAATTGTCCCCCGTATACTCCTGATAGCTTTACAGGTATTAGGAGAGAGCACACGACCCAAGAGAACCAAGCTTCGAGCCTTGGCCACAGCCGACAAGAAAAAAAATAATTACAGGTAAGTCCGTCCCGTCACTACGACATGATACACCACCAGAACACTAAAACAATTACACCCCACCAGTAAACGGTGCGTAACCTCTTCTTCCCCACCCAGATATATACGAGAAGGCTCAGTATTATGCGCATTTTGTATGATTAGAGGTGTTGAGCAATGTCCGACCCACTATGCGTTGCCAGTTGCTAGCTGCTAGCCGATTAATAACTGACACCCAATAACTTGTATTTTTTCTCCCCTTATGATTTTGCGTTACGTTTAAGCATTTCACAGTCATTTTGCTGCGTAGCAAAGCCCTTCCTATACTCTATATGTTATACCATGCATCTATTTTTATAATTTATGCCATTTGTTTTGTACAATATGCACTTGTATTTTACATTTATGACCCTAGTATGTAAAGGCCCACCATAGGCCTGCATTCTAGATATGTTGCACTATAGCAATACTCCCATTATGTAGGATCCCCCTTCAGTCGTGATACACGACTTTGTGCGTTAGCGATTCCGGAATCCTATTATGCGCCATGTTCGTGACCAGAGCCGGACTGGTATGTTTAGAAGAAATGAAGCACCTAAGTTATCTAAGATACTCAATAGAGAAGAGTCAAAGGCGCTCCTGAAGTTGAGAAGTGCGCTACCCTCTCGCTGTAGAGCGGTAAGCGAAATAGATTTTGCGATAGGGTCAAACTAAGTAAGTTTCACCCAAGTGCGTTTTGCTCATTTAAGAGTTCATCCAGACGAATACAAGTTTCGTTGTTGTGCACACTACTTTTTACGAAATAATTTAGTGATGAAGTGAAGATGTTACGAGCGAGCACGGAAATCGGCACTGCTACCATTTGGATACAGTGCTCCGCCCTGTGTAAACCAGCTAAGCTCGGCAGAAAAATCATTATGGTGGTGGACGTGTAGAATAAACATGCCTATAATTTTCAGATGTACGTAGGCATGCAACCAGAGGGACCATTTAGAGAATCACATAAAGTGCCTGGTATCGTCCATCGAAATTTGAGTCCATCATATGGTCTAGGATACAATATAACTAAGGACAACTGGTTTACTAGTGTGCCTACATGCAAAGAACTGTTGACTCACAAGATTACGGCCATAGGAACACTAAGAAAGAATAAACCAAATATATCTGAATTGTTAAAAACAACACAAAATCGAGAAATAAATTAATCCATTTTCTGGTTTCAACCAGATTGCACGCTAGTCAGTTATGTGCCGAAGCGAAAGAAAGTAGTTTTTTTGTTATTTACACTTCACAATGATTACAAAATCGATGCTGGCAGTGGTGATGCGGTGATACTAGAAAACCAAAGATCATCACATTTTATAACCAAAGACTGGCGTTGATATTTTTGATAAAATTTGTAGACAATACGACGTTACTAAATACAGTTGTTGAGCATCTCACATTGTTTTGCCACTCTGTCAATATGGCTGGCATAAATGGTCTTGTGACATATCAGATGAACAACTCCGAAACGAAAGTTGTCCACCGTCACTATCTACAAGTTCGATTCGCACTAACAAGACATTCTATTGACCATCCAATATCGCAGAAATACACCCAGATCTATCAAACTGAAAGGCACACTATTTCTTGGACTTCCAGAACAACCCATGCACCCTGTTACACATACTCACGGAGTACTTGGCCGTTGTTCTTTTTGTAGCAGAGCTCGCGAATGCAGCACGCGTAAACAGTGCAGCAGATATAAGATACCCATTTGCAGCGACCATCAAGGCTCTCTTGTGCCCTGAATGTATGCCAGCTGAATGACGATGGTCGTGAAAAATTGTTTATTGGTTCCATTAGAAGATCAGAAATCAGGAAACTAATAAGTATTATTTTTGAAATAAAAATTATGTGAACATATCAAAACTGGTGCTCGAACATAGATTTTTGAAGAGTTTTTTTTATTTCTTTGCTTACGACAGGTGAAAAGTTGAATTTTATTTGTAAAGGTGATTAAAATAAAGATATCTGGTATTTATGCAAGGTGTTTTCTTTCAATTATGTCGTAATTTGTAAAAAAAAAAAAAAAAAATTCTTGTTGGGTTACGTGTGTAGCCCGCGTGTGGGCTCAAGAAGTGTTTTATGGCCGCGTGCGCTCTAGTTGTAAGGGTACAGTACTATTACATAGCTGTTCCCTTACATAGTATCGATCATACGCTCTAGGTAACGATCATAAACTTAACTGCATTGCAGTCAACAGTTTGCGAGTGGGTGAGCGGGAGTCCGTTATTGGAAGTCGGGTGCACCAGAGGCTAGAGACGGTTGAACGGCAGCGAGGCCGGAGATTACTGGCAGAATATAGGTATAATGGCACACAGTATTTGATTTCTGTTGAGTGTTTATAAATGATGGTTTACAAATGGGTGTTTTAATTAATATAATCCAGTATTTGAGAAAGGACATGTTATCATTTAGTAGTTTTCCTTAGATTTCACAACAACAGAACGGCACGACAATGAGTTTGAAGCAAATGGGCTGTTACTGATTATGCTAAATTAATTAAATATAATTTCATCTTCAGCGTATGCGAATAATAAAGTTCATGCGAAACTGGGGGGAGTTTACGTATGGCGACGCGTGTGTCAGACTTAGATTCCACAGCAATCTTCGGGGACGGCGGAGAAGACAACACAGTAAACGATTAGTTAGCAGCATTTCAGCACAGCAGTGCATCGAAATTAATTGAATTCAACGTTGTGTAGGAAAGAACAGGATTAGGAACAATCAATAGTGTTACTGACTTTTAGGTCTCGAAAGAACTTTACAATTAAGAGCAGGCATAAGTTGTAACGAAGAGTGCTTGTTGTGAACAGTGTTAATATGGGTAATTCAGAACAAAACGACAGTTTTACTAAATAGGGGGAGGACGATTTGATAACGTCGTTGACTGAGAACAAATTAATGTGATGGAAAATACTACAGTTAATTCGACAGAGGACACTGGTATTGTTAGTTTTGATTTACCTAAAACAAGTTCAACGCCGATGCTTACTCAACAAATACGAACTGCTACTGCCAGTAAGTGCTGTATGTCTCAATTGTTAGAAGCAATCAAAAGTGTTCATGAGGAAATTAGACAGACGCGTGTAGAAACAAGAGCTTTTCACGAGGAAAATAAAAAGGTGCGTGAGGAAACAAAATCTTATGAGGAAACAAAAAAGTTCCATCAGGAAATAAAAAATGATTACCAGACGCTAACTAATGCGATTAGTAATTTGCGAACGGAACTCACCAGCTCATTGAACAAAAAGCATGACGAGCTCCGGAAAGAATGTCAAAAATACAAATTAATGGACGGTGTAAGCAAACCGATGATTCTGTTAGCAAAGTTAATGTCAAAATTAAGGCTCAAAATGACGAAATCGTCAAAATTAAAAGTTCTTGTAAAGCCAACAGAGTCGATCATTAAGATTGTTAACTGTGTACAAACTCGATGTGATGTACTAAGTGATGAGGTAGATGAGATACGACAAAAGGTAACAAACAACGAATCCAGAAATTACCATTTTTAGGGCGTCAGAAGTTAGCACTCACACCACAGTTAACAATGGAGCAAGTGTGTTTGCTAATTGACCGAATGGAAGTGCTCAATGCCGAACGGGAACAACGTGAGCGAAACAGTAACAGTAATTACCCGAATCGTCATAACGGCCCATCGCGGGAAAGAATTCCAAGTTACGGACGACCGAAAGTATGTGATCCCCGAGACTATGATAGACACAGAAGAAACGGATGCAATGTACAAGGCGGATTCAGGTCAAATCATCCGCCGAACCGGCCGCACAATGACAGAGACAGAGGACAGTATCGATCACCAGAACGTGGAGGAAGCCGCGATTGCAATCAGCGAGATTCTGATCAGTTAAACTAAGCAAAGATTAGGAGACGACCCGCTCCGAAACTGTCAGAGGAACAAGGGTCGGATATTATGATAAATGTCATAAATTGTGAACGTGTAAATGACTTCAAAGAAGATTTGTGCCGAGAAGGTGAAGAAACCAATACAGAAATTCTTAAGCCGTTTGTAGAAGTATGTGGTAATGTTATGGATACATTAATTGATTCGTCTAGTGAGGCAAGTGCTATTTCTGAAAATCTATTTGCGTAATTAATCTTGTAGCCAATCCCAAATTTCCTGTCAACGGCGTACGTATTGTCAGTGCAATTGGAAACAGAAGCAAACCAGTTACAGGACAAGCATTACTAAGATTTCGTACCCAAAGGAACGAATATGAGCAGAGTGTGTTAATCTTTGGTTCTCTCAATGTTGGAGTAGTTCTCCGAGTTGACTGGTTGTCAGAAATGAGATGCAGTATTAAATTTGAGGAGAATTGTCTGCGGACGAGGAACGATAATAAAGAAAGGAGAATTGCATTTAAGGGATTTATTGTGGATGATGATGATGATGATGATGATAAGGGCGCTGTGGGCGTTAAGTTAAGGATGATGCGTTATAGAGGAGAAGATGAAACTGTAACTTTAAACAATTCAGAGAACTACGCTAAGTTGCGAGAGAGGAACGAGGAGGGTACTCTAAACTGTATTCAAATCAAGGTTCGAGCGTTAATGGACTTGCCTCACACAGAACGAAAAGAATTGAGGTAAGTGCTGAGATGATACGTCGACATATTTTCAAGGATACCGGAATTAATTAAAGGATGTGTCTGTAAAATTAAAGTAAAAGATCATGAGCCATTCCGTAGTATGTCAAACGCGATACCATTAGCAAACAGGGAAGCTGTTAACTAGGAAATACAGAGGATGAATAATCAAACAACTGAGCGCTCAGACAGCGAATATTCAAACCCAATACAAGCCACGGCAAAGAAGGATGGCAAAATTCGCATTGTTCTTGACGCCCATACAATGAATAGTGTAGTTTTGCCGCAGCGTGATCAGCCAGAAAATCTGGAGTTTTTGTAACAAAGATTCAAAGGAGTCAAATATCTAAGTAGCCTTGATTTTACTAGTAGTTACTAGCAATTCCTGCTAGAAGAGAATAGAAAGTATACAGCATTTCTTTATAATGGGAGAAGTTACCAGTTTCAGAGAATGCCTTTTGGTCTGTCGATTTCTTCGGCGGCTTTTATGAGAGCACTGGATAAAGTTTTAGGCGAAGATTTGTTGAGACATGTAACGCTTTATGTGGAAGATATTTTGATTAGCACAGCTTCATGGGAAGCACATTTGGAAATTATTCATCTGGTACTTGAAGCATTTAGGAGAGCTCTGGAGTGACTGTTAACCTGGAAAAATCGGAATTCGCCAAGTGGCAAATTAAATTCCTTGGGCATATTACTTGATTGAACCGGGTCCAACAAGTATGGACACAGCAAAAAATTTTCCGTCACCGAAGTGCCGTAAGCAACTTAGTCGTTTTTTTTGGCTTTTGTAATTTTTATCGTCGTTTTCTTTCTGGATGCTGCTTATCTTCTCCTGTATTAATGGAATTCCTGAAAAAGGATGCTATATGGAAATGGTCTCATGAACTCTGTGAAGCATCTCTCCTTCGCCACCCTGATTTAAGTAAAAAGTTTTTATCTTGTGACTGATTCAAGTGATTATGCTCTTGGTGCAAAATTATATCAATTAATTGAAGTTAATGGAGTCACTGAAAATCATACTATTGCACTTGCGAGTCGCGCACTCACGAGCTGGGAGCGAAAATATACTGTCACGGAAAGAGAAGCACTTGCCATCGTTTGGAGTTTCGAAACGTTTCGTTTTTATTTATTTGTAAGGCATACGGTCGTAGTGACAGATCACAAAGCATTATCATTCTTAATGAGTTGCAAATTGATGCACGACGGACTAACCCGGTGCTCGTTCGTGCTTCAGAAATAGTTCTGAGATTCAGTATGTACCAGGAAAGCAGAAAGTCGTGCCGGATGCGCTGTCAAGGCTATCAGAAGAACAAGATTCAGTTAATGTTAGGCATCCACGCCAGAAAGATATAAGGATTCATTTTAAGCGAGGTGTCGAAGGCGAGCGTCATATTAGCAAGATACTGCGGAACATCAAACAGGAACAGGCCGCTAACGAAATATTGAGGATCGTTACAGAAAAATATGATGATCCGAATTCCGAGGGTAGTGACACGATATGTCATATTATTTAAAACAAGATGGCATGCTTTACCGATGAAGCAACTTGAATTCTGATCATTGGAGGCTAAATGTACCCATACATGTTGTGGACGAATTAGTAAGATATGGGCACGTGAGCTATGGTCATTCTGGACCACGTAAATGTACACTAAAATTACAAGAGAACGTCATCTTCGATAAAACGGCACGGGAAGTACGATCAATTCTAAAATCTTGTGATCTCTGTCAAACAACTAAAGTGTCTTCGATTCAGCACAAAGACCTCATGCGTAGCATTATTCCTCAAAACCCTGGTGAAATTTCAGCTCTCGATCTCTATGGACCACCAACCAAATCAAAAGGAAGTTTTACTCAAATTTTGGTTGCGATAGATGTCTTTTCGAAATGTGTACACCTTTAGCCAGTCAGGAAAGCCAACAATACGATCATAACCAAGAAACTCAGGGAAGAATACTTCATAAATTCGGTAAAGCCAGAGTGCATTTTAGCGGAAAACGATCCATAATTTCGGTGACACCTCCCGCCAGGGGGCTCAGGGTCCTTTCGTGAATACGCGCATGGCGAGCTCGGGGCCCCGAGATTTTGCAGCCTTCCTTCTTTCCCGGGCTGCATTTCCATTTCCTTTCCCTTCCCCTCCTTTCCTGTCCTTTCTCCTTCCTCTCCGCCCTCTTCTCTCCCTCTCTTGGTGTCCTTGTTTATGTTGGCCCCGCTATCCTCCTGGTTATGTTGGCTTTGCGATTTGGTTTTGTTGAGTAATTACCTCATCCTTTTGGCATTCTCTGGTCCCCCTCTGGGGTTTGACCTCCATTACTAAATTTCTATTCCGTCGTGTGAGCCATTTGGACAGTAGCACCTTACCTAGTGTGTCTGGCGTGTGCCCTCCTAGTTCATTCCATCTTTTCGTTGTCTGATTCTAGGGTACATAGCCAGCACGGTAGCCAGCCCGTGTGGTGGGGTCGCTATGTACCCTTTTGGTTGAGCCCCCTGAAATTACAGGGAACACAATTCTGATGCCTGAACTGTGACCTCCCCATGTAAGCTTATGAGTGGTTGCTTGTCATCCTGGAGCATCGGAACGCCTGGCAATGGCCGCCGGGGCAGGCGGCCCTTGCTGTGACTGGGTGGCGCCCATGGGGAGTGCCCCTGATCAGAGTGGGTGGTATCAGGGCGGACGCTATGCAAATGAAACGCATACGGGTTCAGAACTCTGGCCATTCTTCTATGGCCGTCTCTTTGAATGGAAATCGGCCTTCCCTTCCATGGCTATGCCCTGGGAGGAGGGTCAGGCTCGTCGACTAGGGGTGAAACCTTTCCCTCGCTATCTGGATTGTACCAGGGCTGATGGGGATACTTTCACCAATACCAAACCTTTATTTTTTGTGGAACACACTGAAGGCAAGTTTCGCGAAGTGGACACTCTGAGCAAGATGCGGTCGAGTTCGTTGTTGATCAAAACTGCTTCAGCTACCCAGTCCGCGGTCCTTCATGCCTGTGACCATCTTGGCACAATTCCTGTGTCCATTACCTCCCACCAGTCTTTGAATATGGTTCAAGGTGTAATTTTTGACAGGGACCTCATCCTTCAAACTGATGAACTTACGGACAACCTAGGACGGCGGGGTGTTCACTTTGTTCAGCGTGTTCAGAAGCGCCCAAAGGGCAATCGCATTGATACTGGTGCCTTTATCCTGGACTTTGAAGGGGATACCCTCCCTGAGAAGGTAAAGATCATGGTTTGTCGATGTGACATGAAGCCGTACATCCCACCACCTATGAGATGTTTTACGTTCTTGCATTTTGGACACGTCTTCCCACTGTTCGCAGGCCCCTCTCTGTGGTGACTGTGGACGTCCACTCCACGAAGAGAGTTCCTGTGTTCCCCCTCCTGTGTGTGTTAAATGTTATGGCAATCATTCTTCACATTCGCCAGGATACGAAGTGTAGACGACCTCCAAGACGGTGTACCCCCGAACGGTCCGTGGCGACGGAACGGCAAACAGTCTACACACTAGGCGGCCGAACTAGAATGAATTTCTCTCACGGTCAAGAAAATCTAAAGAGGAAAATGAAAAAGCAAAAAGGTAATGGTTCTTATCAGAACCACCTGACAAGAGATATCAGAACTTGTGTCCGTATCTTACGACTAAATGTTGGAGGCTTAAGCCGAGACAAATGCGAACAATTGAGTAGGACAGCTAAAGATAACCACATAGACATTATAGCACTGCAAGAGATACATACCGCAGATGAACCTCGGCTCACAATTAGAGCGAGAATGTATGGCTACAACATTGTAGGAAATCTTCCATCTCCCCCTAATCAATGACATATGTACGGAATGACATCCAAAACTACAAAGTGCTTGACTGCGCGGTGCGGGAAGGTGTGGAATCCATGGTAATCGAAGTCTATGGAATAAAAATAACTACAGTCTACAAACCTCCTTGTGTTACATGGCCCAACCCTCCCCTACCAACTATTGGGCATCCTGGAGTCTATGTCGGCGATTTTAATTCCCACCATACAAACTGGGAGTACTCAACAAACAATGGCAAAGTGAAACTAACCCAGATCTATGCCTCATAAAAACTAATCAAATGATGAATCCACTACATATTAAAAGGGTATTACCTGGTGTCCCCCGCACATAACACCTCCCAATATTACTGAGCCTTGGAGTGCAACTCCCCCTAATTAGATCCACACAGAAACCAAGATGGAACTTCAGAAAAGCAGACTGGACAACTTGTGCCAAGGAAGTGGACTCACACCTGCGATGGGTCCCACCCTCTGCAGAGAACCATACACGGTTTGTGGGTGTCCTTACTGCAGCAGCAAAATGTACCATCCCACATGGCTATAGGAAAGAATACATCCCTTGTTGGAATCGAGAAGCTGAAATGCTTTATAACGAATTCCAAAGAACTGGAGATCCTGACATAAGAAACCAAATACTACGCGCCATAAATGAAGGCACACGGGAAAGATGGGAACATACAACAAAAAACCTGGACTTCACCCGATCTCGCAGGAATGCATGGTCCCTCTTACGCCAGTTGGGAACAACAATTCCCCTAATCAATAACAACCCTAAAATATCTCCTTCACAAGTGGCACTACAGATTAAACGACAGGCGGAAAATGTCTCAGTAGATGATATCTTCGCGAAAGAGATTAAAGCAGAGATTTAAACAATCGACAGCCAACTCGAAGAACATACGGATTTCTCTATTCCATTCACAGGTTTGGAAATGAATAACGCGATACAATCTCTCAAACTGAGGAAAGCCGCCGGTCTAGACGGAATATTCCCTGAATTCATCAGACACCTGACCCCCCCCCCCCCCCCCCCCAAAGCCCGTGCATGGCTTAGACAATTCTACTGTGACATCATGAACGCCAGCCGAGTTCCCCATCAGTTCAAGACAGCCAAAATCCTCGCAATCTTAAAACCAGGAAAGCCACAGGATGACCCAGCTAGCTATCGGCCAATAGCCCTATTGAGCATTTGCTACAAGCTATTACACTACTGGTCATTAAAACTGCTACACCACGAAGATGACGTGCTACAGACGCGAAATTTAACCGACAGGAAGAACATGCTGTGATATGCAAATGATTAGCTTTTCAGAGCATTCACACAACGTTGGCGCCGGTGGCGACACCTACAACGTGCTGACATGAGGAAAATTTCCAACCGATTTCTCATACACAAACAGCAGTTGGCCGGCACTGCATGGTGAAACGTTGTTGTGATGCCTAGTGTAAGGAGGAGAAATGCGTACCATCACGTTTCCAACTTTGATAAAGGTCGGATTATAGCCTATCGCGATTGCGGTATATTGTAACGCGACATTGCTGCTCGCGTTGGTCGAGATCCAATGAATGTTAGCAGAATATGGAATCGGTGGGTTCAGGAGGGTAATACGGGATGCGGTGCTGGATCCCAACGGCCTCATATTACTACCAGTTGAGATGACAGGCATCTTATCCGCATGGCTGTAACGGATCGTGCAGCCACGTCTCGATCCCTGAGTCAACAGATGGGCACGTTTGCAAGACAACAACCACTGCACGAACAGTTCGACCACGTTTGCAGCAGCATGGACTATCAGCTCGGAGACCATGGTTGCGGTTACCCTTGACGCTGCGTCACAGACAGGAGCGCCTGCGATGGTGTACTCAACGACGAACCTGGGTGCACGAATGGCAAAACGTCATTTTTTCGGATAAATCCTGATTCTGTTTACAGCATCATGATGGTCGCATCCGTGTTTGGCGACATCGCGGTGAACGCACATTGGGAGCGTGTATTCGTCATCGCCATACTGGCGTATCACCCGCCGTGAGGCACTTTGAACAGTGGACGTACATTTCAGATGTGTTACGACCCGTGGCTCTACCCTTCATTCGATCCCTGTGAAACCCTACATTTCAGCAGGATAATGCACGACCGCATGTTGCAGGTCCTGTACAGGCCTTTCTGGATACAGAAAATGTTCGACTGCTGTCCTGGCCAGCACATTCTCCAGATCTCTCACCAATTGAAAACGTCTGGTCAATGACAGCCGAGCAACTGGCTCGTCACAATACGCCAATCACTACTCTTGATGAACTGTGGTATCGTGTTGAAGCCGCATGGGTAGCTGTACCTGTACACGCCATCCAAGCTCTATTTGACTCAATGCCCAGGTGTACCAAGGCCGTTATTACGGCCAGAGGTGGTTGTTCTGGGTACTGATTTCTCAGGATCTATGCACCCAAATTGCGTGAAAATGTAATCACATGCCAGTTCTAGTAAAATATATTCTTGGTGTAGCAATTTTAATGGCCAATAGTGTAGAAAGACTGCTGTACTGCCGTACAACAGAATATATATGACTCCATAGATAGACCAATTCCCACAGACCAGGCAGGATTTAGGAACAAACGGAGCTGCTGTGAACAAGTCCTTGGCAACCTCATACACTGAGTCAGGCTTTCAAAGGGCCCAAAAAACCTGTGTGGCTTTTGTGGACCTCTCGGCCGCCTATGATATCATCTGGCTTGAGGGACTCATACTCAAGCTGGAAAAAGCGATCCCTTGCCGTAAGACAACTAAGATTCGGGAAAACATATTGAAAAATCGCTACTTCAGAGTGAACGTAGGTCAACGTAGATCCCACAGGGATCAGTGTTGGTTCCCCTTCTCTTCAACCTATACACGAGTGACATGCCAGCAACTAAATCGCAAAAATTCTGCTATGCAGATGACATTGCAGTAGCCACTCAGAGCAAGACATTCGGAGAGGGGGAAGCTACTCTGTCAACGGACCTTCAAATTCTTAACCAGTATTATACGAAATGGAGACTCTGGCCAAATTCAAATAAAACTGAGGTACGCATATTCCACCTGAACAATCATGAGGCAAGACGAGAGTTACAAGCAACATTCTGCAGTGAGCGATTGACGCACAACTGCCATCCAAAATATCTAGGAATCACTCTTGACCGGCCACTAACCTATAAAAACCACCTAGAAATAACCAGTCAAAAGATAAAAATCGAAATAACATATTAAGAAAGCCGACTGGAACCTCCTGGGGAGCTCAAGCTAACACCCTACGCACCGCAGCACAATCTCTTGTTTACTCGGTGGCAGAATACTGCGTCCCAGTCTGGTACAAGAGCACACACACTAAGAAAATAGATGTCCAGCTTAATACCAAGATGAGGATTGTCTCAGGAACTCTGCAATGAACTCCACTTCCCTGGCTTCATGCCCTTTGCAATATAGCTCCTCCCTCCCTCAGAAGGCAACAAACAGCTATCCGAGAATGGAAGAAAATTAATGACCCCTCTGTCTCTGACGATACACCTATCCGAAAAATATTGGACCATCTACCAACTACCCGCCTAAAATCCAGGAAACCTATGTGGGAAGACGGAGTCCTCAAATTCCCAGAAAGGTACGACATAGCAAAGGAATGGAGGCAATACTGGTCGCTGAATAATCACCATCCTCTCATCACTGATTTTGATCCTTCGATACCAGTGGAAGGAATTCAAATGCCCAGAAGAACTTGGTGCAGACTTAATCGTGTGAGGACTAACCACGGCAGGTGTAAGGCCATTCTCCACAAATGGAAACTCACTGATGACCCAAGATGCGACTGTGGTGCAGAAGAACAAACAATCCCTCACCTGATCTTCGAATGTCCTGCGAGGAGGTTTGACGGAGAATGGAGGGATATCATGAATGCTACTTTACAAACAATGGGCTCCCACAGGGATCAGTGTGCTGTTTAGTGGGTGACCTGCTTAGATGTGAACGTGTAATAGCTGCAGTGGCTGTCCCCCTAATCTTTCGCATATTGTTGTTTGCAATCAATCATTTAATAATATATTTGTAGTTCGTTTATTATATTAATTGATAGTATGTAAGCAATTTTACTCTGGAGATGCCATACGCTAAATAAATAAAATTCACATCCACTGGATGCCCGGCTTATAAGAAGGAAAAGAAGAAACAGGAGCTCCCTTGATCGTCTAACCTACACTGCGGCTCGTAAGAAGTATGCACATCTTCATCCTGTGTCAATGACGTCTAGCTACGCTTTAGTTACATCTTCACCCCTTCCTCCCCCTTCCTTACCCCAGTCCGAAACCCCTCTCCTCCACCCCTCCCCTCCGGCCCCCGCTCCCCCTCCCCAGCCAGAGAAGTGACCCATTACTTCGGCGTCTGCCGGTCAAGGTCGCTCCTCCTAGGACCCCCTTCCCAGCACCTTCCAAGCCAAAGGTCTGCTGAAGAACAAACCGCCTTCATTTTACGAAAGTAAAACAGTCGCGGACGAAACACTGAAAAACAATGGATAAATTTTTTTAAAAAAAGGTCTGCTGCCACACAGTCTGTGGGCCCCCAGGTCGCCCGCTCTCTTTCTGTTCCAGATCTTGCGGCAGCTGGCTTCCTTTTGCAGCACAGCCATCCTCAATTTCAAACAGAAAAGAAGAAGAAACATAAGTCCCGGGTCAAGGAGCCTCTTGTGTCGCCAGTGGTCCCGTTCCCACCTTCGCAACCTGACTCTGACCTGCTGTTCATGGATGTCGCCCCCTCTTTGTGCGTAACGGATGATGACCAGGCGGCATGACTGGCTTTTTAGCCTGTTCACCCCCCATTTGAATCATTTTTCTGTGGTTATCCAATGGAATCGTAATAGATATTACCGTCACCTTCCGGAGTTGAAATCCCTTATTTCGTTTTACTCTGCAGCTTACGTGGTTCTACAGGAATCTCATTTTACTGATATCACTCATCGACCCTCTGTGGGTTCTATGCTTTCTGTCGAAATCGGGTAGCCTCCTGCAGGGCGCTGGTGGCGTTTGTACGTTGGTCCGTACGGACGTTGCTAGCACGTGGATTCCTCTTCAAACTACATTGGAAGCGGTTGCGATTAGGGTCCACCTGGACTCTGGGGTCATAGTTTGCAATCTTTATCTCCCTCCTGACAGGACTCCTACACCTGCTGTCTTAACTGCCCTTGTTCAGCAACTTCCTCCTCCCTTCCTCCTTCTCAACGATTTTAATGCTCATCATCCCTTCCATCTAGTCGGGGTCTTTTCATAGACCAGTTTCTTGCAGACCACGACTTGTGCCTGCTTAATGATGGCTCTACTACCCATTTCAGAGCTGGTCATGGTAACTTTTCTGCCACTGACCTTTCTCTTTCTTCTCCCTCCCTCCTCACTTCATTACACTGGTCGCCACAAGACGACCTTAGCGACAGTGACCACTTCCCGTTGATTCTCTCGCTCCCTTCCCGCTTCCGATGGACAGGTTACCTCGTTGGTCTTTCCAACGCGCCGATTGGCCTCTATATACTTCTCAGGTCGTTTTTTCTCCCTCTTTGCCGGGTTGTATTGATGACGTCCTACGTGACGTGTCTGATGCGATTGTTCGCACTGCTAGCCTTGTTATCCCACGCTCCTCTGGACCATTACGCCGCCGGCAAGTCCCATGGTGGAGTACAGACATTACCATTGTCATCTGTGATCGCCGTCCAGCTTTGCAGCACTTTAGGAGGCACCCATACGCTGTCAATCTTATTACCTTTTAACGCCTTCGCGCCAAAGACAGTTACTTAATCAAACGGAACAAACGGGTGTGTTGGGAACGCTTTGTTTCGTCCCTCGGTTCTACTGTTCCTCTGTCACGGGTATGGGTTACAGTTCGCTCTCTCCAAGGTTGCCACCGGCAGTCCAACCTCCCGGGCCTTGCCCTCCCGTATGGTCTTCGCACGGACCCGTTGATTCTCGCGGAACATCTTGCGACCCATTTTGCAACAGCATCAACCTCCTATCCGGCTGCTTTTCTTCACCAGAAACAGCGGGCCGAAGTTTCCGCTTTATGTTTTCCCCCTTGTCAGTCAGAATCTTCGAGACGGAAAGTCATATAAATTGACATTTCGCGAAAAATTAAAAGGGTTTTTGTCAGTTAAAAAATAGTGATGTGTGAACTATAAATTACTGAAAGACTGCGTCCTTGTGCGCGATGAAAATCAAATATTAAAAACTGTAATTCACTATCTGTAAAGCTCGCAAACAGCGTTTAACAAATAGCCTTTTGTTTATAGTACCTGTGTAATGTAGATGAAGAAGAACAGAGATAATGTTTTCTGGGTGAGATTTTTTCCTACCTTGATTCGACTAGCGGAAGGCCACCATTGTTTCACAGTCTGATATTTAATGTAAGTCTGTCTGTAATTCATCAGAACATATGTCCAATTGTTATTAAAAAAGTGTTGGCTATTGAAGTAGTGAGCCCCTCCCATAATAGCCACACCATTAATTGTAAGCAATAACTATTTCAGAACTTCGTGTTGCGGCGAGCTCTCTTTCCCTAGCAGCATTTGGTCGGCCATTACGCTGACGATATTTTTCAGTCAGAAATAGTGTCTGTAATATTAAATGTAAATGCGGGAGACTTCTCTATTTTGATCTTTTAATAATTTCAAAGCTAGTAAAGTAAAGACAAATTCCATTCATTAATGTTTTCCTATCGAATGAGTTCAACATGTTTAAGATTGGCCGCTTAATGGCTGATGAGATTCTCCTCAGTTTTTGCCTTGCAGTTAACGAATAGCAAATACAGAAAAATATTCCGTTTAATAAGCATAAAAAATATCTTAGTTTCTTTGTGAAAGTTGGTACATACACGACCAGTAGCCCTTAAGAACCAAATTAATCATTACAGTTTGTGTAAGAGCACGCATATTTTCTCTCCATAATAGGAGCGCTCACGCTAACTATGTGCGTACTTCGGAATATAGCTGATTCTGTGCGTATGTTATCGTGGTACTGGATGATTACAAAGTCTCATGCTAGCCCACAATATTTAACTGAGTAGATAATACTGCAGTTTTCACTATTTTTTTTATTAATCACTGTATACAGGGTGAGGCAGTGAAACGGCACGATTTCGATAGTGGTTGTCGGGCGCGGAGGGGGGTTGCGAGAGTGGGGGAAGTGACCTTGGGCGTCTAGAGTGGTGGAAGTTTCAGTAGCCATGGAGCGTTGGTCGAGTGCGCAACGTGCATATGCCGTAAAGGCATATTACAAAAACGCGGATAGTGTGGTTGGTGCTCAACGCGCCTTTCGTCGTGAATTCAACCTGCCGCCACGGGCTCCCGTGCCATCAAGGAAAGCCATTCTCCTTTGGGTTAAAACCTTTGAAGCTACTGCTAGCACAACAAAGAAAAGAGGCGGCAGCACAAAAACAATCCGGACACCCGAGAACATTAATCGTGTGCGCGAAGCGTTGGGACGAAGTCCGCGAAAATCCGCGAGACGGCACAGCGCAGAACTTGGTCTCAGCAATCGATCAGTAAGACGGATTTTGAAGAGTGACCTTCACTATCATCCATACAAAATTCAGGTAGTGCAAGCCCTTAAACCTAATGACTACAATAACCGTATACGCTTTTGCCAGTCAATGCTTAACGTTATTGAACGAAATGAAGAAAGAGTGCATAACTTATGGATGAGTGATGAAGCCCACTTTCATCTTAGTGGGTACGTAAATAAGCAAAACTTCAGATATTGGTCCTCAGATAACCCGCACGAACTTCATGAAAAACCTCTCCATTCTGAAAAAGTAACAGTCTGGTGCGCAATGTCATCTCGTGGAATCATGGGGCCCTATTTTTTTGAAGATGAAGATGGCAACACAGTGACGGTCACCTCTGGACGTTATGCTGACATGTTGACCATTTTTGGTCTGCCTGGAATTGATCGACATGATCCAGATGCTGAAACACTCTTCCAACAAGATGGTGCAACAAGCCATACTGCTAATGTCTCAATGGAATTGCTCAGACTTGCATTTCCACGACGTCTAATCAGCAGGAATGGCGATTTCCCCTGGCCTGCCCGTTCACCAGATCTGACGGCACCAGACTTTTTTCTTTGGGGCTACCTCAAGTGCAAAGTCTTCCAGGAAAATCCACCAAGAACAAAAGAAGACCTGAAGGAGCGAATTCGACAGGAAATTAACAACATTCCAGTACAGATGCTACGAAACGTCATGGGACAATTTCATCTCAGGCTTAGACAATGTGTGCAAAAATAAGGACGACACCTCACTGACACCATATTTAAAAAATGATTGTTTTTAAGTTAAATCTTTAATTTCCACTCTTGTACTTGAGATCCATGTTCAACTATTATGATTTTACTTGTAAATAAATCTTTGGTGGTTTTACAAAATCGTGCCGTTTCACTGCCTCACCCTGTACATAGAATTTAACAACACGCTCAATCCCGAGTACCACGATAAATGGCGCCCACGAACGAGGGGCTCGAATTTTTATCTACCAAATTTATGTACATAAATATTGAGTACATAAAGAATAACTGAGATTCCTGTATATGTAACATTGTCCCACGTACCCCAACATAAACACCTGAATAACAACTGTACGAGACCGAGGCGGTGTAGATTTTGGACCTGCAACTGACTCAGTACATACAATTGTCTCAACGGAGATATATGCAGCAGCACGCAATACCACTTACTAAAGGTAAGGGTGTCAGTGCATGTGCTTCTGGCCTGGAACCAAGAAGAGGGAGGAATCCAGGGGCCATGTACTATGCTGACTTTGTTGGCACAAATTTGTCACAGTCACGTATTTAAAGTAAAATTACATTCTTTTGCCACAGTGAATTTCAGTCAGATTCATTTGCTGTAACTTGATACTTGTGAGTGAATCAGTTTTAGAATTTTCTAAACAGTGAATAGAGTTTGTGGCATAGGTCACACAATCCGCTGTGTCTAGTTCAAATAAACTCCAGTGCAATTAATGACAGGTTCACTTGTGTGTGTATTGCCGTCCTAGTAATATTTCTGCATAGATAGATTTTTAGCAGTACACTATAGATGTATTGTGAAAGGTTTACACTGTAAAGTCGGTGGGTTATAGCTTCATTTGAAGTGATTGACAGGATTTCTTTAGGTTATTTCAATATTTTGTGTGTGTTTTGTATATTTTGTGTATGTGACATTTTGGGGGGGATCAGATTTCTTTGTATACTTGTGTCCAGATAGTGATAGTAGATTTCGGCAAACATGGTTAAGACACGTAAAGAAAGACTAGTTGAAAAATTAGTTGAACGAAACAAAGACATTCCGCAACAGGTGTCACACTTAGACGAGCTACACGCTCAGTTGGACAAGCCACAAAGAGTTTTGGAAAATCAGGTAAAGAACATCAATAGAACTGTTGAAGAAATGTCGAATACTTTAGGGCAAAAGATTAATGAGTGTGTAGCCCATGCCGCGACTCGGCTGGAAGTGGAAGCGCAGTCGGAAATGTACCACTTGATATGTACGGAACAGGAAAATCAGACCGCGAGAGAATGCAGCCGCTCTCTCCGGTGAATTATCCAAGCATTGTCGCTGCAACAGAAGCCGGAGTGCTACCAACAAAGCACGAAGAATCTTTAACTAAACACCGGCAGTTTCAAACGTTTAGTGATGAAAGGAAAAAGTACATCCCTTGAGTTTTGTCAAAAGTTTTCGAAATGTGTTACCTGTGTCATGGACTGAACACCAGAAAATTCAGTTCGTGATTTCATTTACTACGGGAGACGCGACACTGTGGTCGATGGAGATTGCGGAACAGTGTCCGACGTTCTCGGAATTTGAGAACAAATTCCTAGCCAGGTACTGGTCTAGGTCTGTACAGGAAAGAATGCATAAACAGGTGTAGAACACTTAACCACGGGCGTATACAGGGTGAGTCGCCTAACGTTACCGCTGGATATATTTCGTAAACTACATCAAATACTGACGAACCGATTCCACAGAACGAACGTGAGGAGAGGGGCTAGTGTAATTGTTTAATACAAACCATACAAAAATGCACGGAAGTATGTTTTTTAACACAAACATACGTTTTTTTTAATGGACCCACGTTAGTTTTGTTATCACATCTGAACATATAAACAAATACGTAATCAGTGCCGTTTGTTGCATTGTAAAATTTAATTACACCCGGAGATATTGCAACCTAAAGTTGACGCTTGAAACCTCCGACGTTCAGTTGCGTGTTGTAACAAACACGGGCCACGGTCGGCGAGCAGCATCTGCAGGGACATGTTTATGATGAGGACCGTGTTTACGAGTGTGGCTGTAGTGCACTGTTGTGGTTTGGTCTAGCTGTCGCAGTGTCCGCATGTAGCGCTTGCTGCTATTGTTATTCTGCATTCGTCTCCGCACGCAGACCAGCTGTAGTACATCGTGTTACCAGACGTCTGTGATAGTGTAGTGTTGTAGGAACTGTGACCATGGTGTATTCGAACCCTGAAAAGGCGGAGATGATACTCATCTACGGCGAGTGTCGACGAAATGCAGCTGAAGCCTGCAGGGTGTATGCAGAACGGCACCCGGACAGAGAGCATCCAACGTGCCGCGCATTGCAAAACATCTACCGCCAACTGTATGCAACAGGTATGGTCATAGCACGCAAACGGGTCCGTAACAGGCCCGTCACAGGAGAAGCGGGTGCAGTTGGTGTGTTAGCTGCTGTTGCCATGAACCCACACATGAGTACACCGGACATTCCGAGAGCCGGTGGACTGAGTCAAAGTAGTGTCATGCGCATACTGCATCGTCACCGCTCTCACCCGTTTCATGTGTCGCTACATCAGCAATTACATGGTGATGACTTTAATCATCAAGTGCAATTCTGTCAATGGGCATTAACAGAGAATGCGTTGCAGTTCTACCTGTTTACCGATGAAGCGGGTTTCACAAACCACGGGGCAGTGAATTTACGGAACATGCATTACTGGTCCGTGGGCAATCCTCGCTGGCTCAGACAGGTAGAGCGACAGCGACCGTGTACTGTAAATGTATGGTGCGGAATCATTGGCGACCACCTCATTGGTCCTCACTTCATTGCAGGGGCCAAAACAGCTGCAACATACACCGCGTTTCTACAGAATGATCGGCCAACGTTGCTCGAAAATGTCCCACTGGAAACGAGTCGACGTATGTGGTATCAGCATGATGGTGCACCTGCACATTCCGCAATTAACACTAGGCTGACCCTGGATGTTCGACGGGCGTTTCATAGGACGTGGAGGACGCATAAATTGGCCAGCCCGTTCTCCTGATCTTACACCTCTGGACTTCTTTCTGTGGGGTACGTTAAAGGAGAATGTGTACCGTGTTGTGCCTACAACCCCAGAGGATATGAAACCACGTATTGTGGCAGCCTGCGGCGACATTACACCACATGTACCGCGGCGTGTACGACATTCATTACGCCAGAGATTGCAATTGTGTGCAGCAAATGATGGCCACCACATTGAACATCTATTGGCCTGACATGTCGGGACACACTCTATTCCACTCCGTAATTGAAAACGGAAACCACGTGTGTACGTGTACCTCACCCCTCATGGTAATGCACATGTGCGTCAGTGAAAATGACCAATAAAAAGGTGTTAGCATGTGGACGTAATGTGCTGTTCCAGTCTCTTCTGTACCTAAGGTCCATCACCGTTCCCTTTGGATCCCTACGTAATTCGGTACTCTCCGATACACACGATCGAACAGCGGAGGAGTGGTACTCAAGCGTCATCTTTTAGGTTACAATATCTCCAGATGTAATTAACATTTTGCAATGCAACAAACGGCACTGATTACGTATTTGTTTATATGTTCAGATGTGCTAACAAAACTAACGGGGTTCCATTTAAAAAACGTAGGTTTGTGTTAAAAAACATACTTCCGTGCATTTTTTTATGGTTTGTATTAACCAATTACACTAGCCCCTCTCCTCACGTTCGGTCTGTGGAATCGATTCGTCAGTATTTGATGTGGTTTACGAAACATATCCAGCGGTAATGTTAGGTGACTCACCCTGTATAAGAGGGGGGGGGGGGGTCCAGGGGGTCCGGACTCCCCCACTCCCTTCCTTAGTTTACACAAAAACGCCAATATTAGAAGAATAAACGGATAAATGGGAAGATATAAAAGAAGGAATGATAAGATCTGCTCAAGAAGTCGCAAAAATGAAAAAGAGAAAGAAACACGAATGGTGGGATGAGATATGTGAGGAAGCAATAGAACAAAGGATGAAGGCATGGAAGAAATGGCACTCAACCAAAAGTGATAAGGACTACCTGGAGTTCAAACAGCAAAGATCTTCTACAGCAAAACTCATTAGATCAGTAAAAAGACTATTTGAAAAGAACCAACTTACACAAATGGATAAAGATTTTAAGAGAAACAATAACAGATCCTTTTACAGCACATTCAGACAGAAACTACAAAAATATGTAGCAACAAATCTGTGTTTTAAAGATACCAGTGGAAAACTGGCAATGAATAATGAAGAAAATTGTGAAATATTAGCAAAATATTTTGAACAACTCCTCGACTGTCAGGAACCTATTGAAAAATTACCAGCCAACACCCCAAACACAGTAAACAATAATTCTGAACCCCCATGCCTCATAGAAATCAGAGAAATCATTAAAAACCTTAAGAACAATAAAGCACCAGGGGAAGACATGATAATTGCAGAAATGTGGAAAAGTGTGGATAATACAACTCAAGAAAAACTACTGGGAATAATCAATGAGATTTGGAGAACGGAACGTATACCGGAAGAATCGAAAACTGCATTAATCCACCCCATCTTCAAGAAAGGGGATAAAACCGATGCAAATAACTACAGAGGGATATCTTTACTTCCGGTAACGCATAAAATTCTATCTAAGGCCCTACAAAACAAATTGGAGAAACAACTTGATCAAGAAATTGGTGAATACCAAGCAGGCTTTAGGAAGGGAAGATCTTGTGTGGAGCAAATTTTAAACTTGAAGTTAATTATTAAATATAGACGATTAAGAGGAAAAGACATCTTTATCACGTTTGTTGACTTCAAGAAGGCGTACGACTCCGTTGACAGAACAACCTTGGTTAACATCCTTAGGGAGTTTGGAGCAGACAAGAAAACAGTCGCAATCGTCAAAGAAACACTTACGGATACCTATGCAAAAGTAAAGTTCCGTGGTGAGGTATCCAAACCATTCAAAATCAGAACAGGATTAAGACAAGGAGATGGGTTGTCACCTACCCTATTCAACTGTGTGTTAGAAAAAGTTATTAGAGAGTGGAGGAAGAAAACGACTGAAGAAGGAATACAAAAAATCAGATTAGGAAGAATAAAGGATGGATTAGAAGTAGATTGCCTCGCTTTTGCTGATGATTTAGCGATTCTGGCAGGAAGTTTGGAAGAAGCAGTCAAACAGATCAATATTCTGAATGAAACAGCAGAAAAAGCAGGACTGAAAATCTCCTTTGAAAAGACAGAGTACCTAACCAATGTAAAAGAGGCACCGAACAATATGATTACAAAGTATGGCCAGATAAAGAAGGTTTCTAATTTCAAATATTTAGGGGAAATCATCCAGCCCAATGCTTCAGATAAAGAAGGAAATAAAACAAGAACAAGAAAAATGGAAATGGCATTCCAGCTAACAAAGAATGTGTACAACAAGAAGTCAGTATCAATTAACGCAAAAATAAGTCACTACAACACTGTGATTAAGCCAGAGTGTCTGTATGCATCTGAATGTTTAGCAATGAACACTAACAAGGAAATGGAAGCTATAGCAAAAAAGGAGCGAAAAATCATTAGAAGAGTACTTGGGCCGAGGTTTGAGAATGGGACTTGGAAGCTTAGAAGTAATAGAGAAGTGTATGACAAAATTGAGAAAGTGGGAGATACTATGAGGAAGAGAAGAGTAAGCTTTTACGCCCATTTGAAAAGAATAAATGATGAAAGGCTGACAAAGAAAATATTCATGTTTTTTGACAAGAGCCCCAGAATCCAAATTACCTGGTTCAAAGAAGTCAAAGCAGACTTAGAGGAGATGGGTATAGGAGATGATGATATAACCAACAGAGACTTAATGAGAGACAAAATCCAACATTTTGAAGGATTTGAAGTGAAGAAGAGAAGAACTGGAGGAACAGCGTGGACAGAAGACCGAAGGGAGCAGCACAGAGAGAGGATGAAGACATATTGGCTGAAGAGAAAAGAGGAGGAGCGCAATAGGAGAAATGTACATTGAAAAATAGTTGTTTAACGCGGTCCCTAGACGGCCAAAATCGGAATTAAAAAAAAAAAAGAAGAAGAAGAAGAAGAAGAAGAATAAACGCTTTTGAAACCCCGTGCCACAAAACAGTCGCGCACTGCGCTTGGTTGCCATAGTGACAAGCCATGGAGGAATGAGGCTGCAAATGCGGCGGGGTGTCTACCCCCACCCTCACTACGTGTGCAAAGGAAGTGAGTGCCATCTTGCCAACCGTAGAGGAATTCCGCTACGCGTATTGGAGTTTTTTGGCCTTCGTGGCGTAGCGGCGAAATTCTGAAATTGTCAAAAATGCAGCGGAATTCAACCTTCTTTGGCGAAATGTAAAACCTCGTAAATTTTCACTGCCAAGTACAAAACATGTAATATATGCACGGGAATGCAGATACCGAACAGACTTTCTCCATGATGATAGACATTAAAACTAAATGACTTATTAAGCTACTCGCAGAAACGTTAAGTGACTTGTTGAAAGTATGACTACACATCCAAAACAAGAACCGTTACTGTTAATTATTATATTTCGTACACAATTACGGAGGAACATTTCCGTGAGTTTGAAAAACGTATCAATTATTATCTGAGAACTGTAGGTGATCAAAATATTGCTGCATCAACAAATTCATACATTTCACTGTGATTTTAATAAACATTGAACGTTTCACACACACAATGCTTAAAAAAACCTTGTAAATTAATTCCTTACGCCTCAGCCAGTTCAGATTCCATATAATGAGGAAAATTACCTGTCGCATCAAACAACAATTACTATGTCAACAGCAACTATTTGAACGAAGCACTATATTCAGGCCCATCACTGGACACTGTCGTCCTAGCTGTCGCTGATCGTTAAATGCCCCAGCTGGAAAGATATGGAATATATTTGTTTATAGCTTAAATTATTTATTTAGTCTGTTTATCGTCAGGAATTACGTAGACTATATCATAAATTACATTTGAAACTGTAGTGGAATTTGGATGTGCTCTTAGCGGAATTAACTTATTTTTGGCTGGCAACACTGAACGGAACGAATCCAGTGTGTTCTGTCGCTTCCCCTTGGGCAGCCACAATTAGAGTGACGAAGTTTCGCGCGTCGTGTGTTAAGGCAGCTTAAACTGTGCATGCGTGTGTTTAGTTGTTAAAAGAGTCATGTTTGAAAAAAGAAAAGAAACAACTATGTAAAGTACAAGACAGAAATCGCTTCTTCTTTTTTTCTAAAAAAGACAAAGAATTCTGATGCACTTGTTTCGAAAGAAAGTGGCATGTCACCACGTGATGCGGAATCCCAGCATGAAGAAGCAGGACCATCCAGGAAAACTGAGGATGAAGCATAGAAGGGTGACTCTCAAAAATGGTTGAGATGGCCCTGAGCACTATGGGACTTAACTTCTGAGGTCATCAGTCCCCTAGAATTTAGAACTACTTAAACCTAACTAACCTAAGGACATTACACACATCCATGCCCGACGCAGGATTCGAACCTGCGACCGTAGCGGTCGCGCGGTTCCAGACTGTAGCGCCTAGAACCGCTCGGCCACTCCGGCCGACGGTGAGTCTCCTATTTACCATTATAAAAAGGGTTATATGATTTTGAGCCGCAGTTTTGTAAAAAAATAACGAAGAACCTTCTAGTTTAACGTTTAATTGCAAGTGAACAAATGGGCCTATCGCAAAATACGTTATACCAATTTTTTCTAGTTTAATTCCGCGTTAGGCTATTGCACGAGAGAATTTGGTTATAATGTTTAACAACTAATTTCTACTTATATTTATAGTAACAACTGCCTGGATTATGGGCGTTTACCCTAGGAACTACTCACTTCAAAACTCTTGAAATGTGTTAGTCTGATGTTAATGAAGTTTCATGTGGTTACAGGCACATGTATTGGCAGTTCTCAACTTACAGAATTATTCAATCACTTATTGAAAGTTTCTTATATTTTTTCTAAAATAAGTTTTCCATGGCGAATATAAAAATAGAAAGCGTGTGATTGTTTTGGAGCTCTCTTTTTGTGGTACCTAATCTTGAAACTACGATCACTGAGACTGTACAGTGTGATATAATTTTATGAAGTTTAATATTGAATAGTGGCTGCAACTTTGTACATATTGAAGTAGCTTTCTTTTGCCAGCAGAAATGCTGACTGTTCATTGGCTGAAAAGTAAATGTGACAAACAGTGGCGTATAAAAAAAAAATTGCACCCCTAAACACACCGTAATATATGCGCTCCACTTAATTTTGCACGTTCGTTTTTGTCACTCTTATTCACGTTAAAGATACTTATGCAATTGTCAACCAACACCAGCACAAAAAAAAGTTTGTAAATAAAAAGTTCCAGTTGAAAATCGAACCACACTGTACACGAGCAGAAAGCTTTTTACTTTAAACACAACAATGATAAACTGACTAGCTTGGATTACTTGACCAATCTGTGCTATGAGATAAAATCGTTAAGACAAGAATGACAATGCAGAATAATTTATTTTCATTGTCGATCCTTTCTCTATTCTCAATGAACGTTAACTTGCAAGCCGACAGCATTCTGGCAATAATAACTTTTCCAAACTCGATTCCAGGCGGAAAATGAGTGTTTAAATTTCCATTGAGTCGCCAAGTAAACTAACAATATTTCAAACTTGTATTGTCGATTGTCGTTGTTACGGGTTGTTCAAACTACCCGGTTATTTCACAATATTTATCATTCTTGCCATGTGTTAGAGCAGTTATTTTTAAAACATAAAATATTAAATAGAATGCAAAAAATGCCGACCTCTAAAGCTACCGTTCTTACGTCCGTGCCTAGTGGGCCTATACGCAAATCCATCTCTGATGAAAAAGGTACAGGAAAGTCAAGTTCACAGGAGTTGAATCTACAATAGCAAGTACAAGTCGGTCGACCTCGACTTACTCATGTTCTTTATCTAGCTGCTGCCATCCTCAGTAAACTAATACAGAACTTTGCATATGAAGCTACTGAGAAGTGATCGTTGAGCCAAGTTCTTTTCATTGACACAATGTAAAATGTACAATTGTATTTCTTTTAATTTCGAATTGTCTATGAGAACTGATACGAAAGTAGCAGCTACAAGTGCCATCATTCAACATGAAACTATCAATTCCGCAAAAACTACAAGCTTTTGTACACAAAAGACAAATGTAGTGTTAACACTTCATGACGAAAGAGCGGCTTCTTCCCCTCGCACCGTCCCTAACACCTCACTCGGCTAGGAAGTGTTAAGTGGAACTTACTTCCCCTTTTGTTTTCCTTGTGAACAAACTTTATTGTAGGTTCTAAAAAGGAGACCACATGGGTAGCGGATTTTAGAATTTTTTGATATTTATGGTACGTGAAGTACACAACTCAAATAACAATCAGCCAAAGCCATTGGACGCAACCCTCAAAAATTCTCGAGAAAATCGACTTTGAAGTTTTGCTATTATATGTAATTACCAATAACATTGGGCAACAATGAAAATGTTTCGAGCTTAAAAATGGGGAATTACCATGTATTTCCATCTGCTGAATTCAAAAATCACCATAAAAATGACAGATTAGCTCTTGTTTTGAAGATGAAGTGACACTTCATTTTTTAGTGTGAAGATTTTAAATTTGGGTTTTTTTTTTAGTTGGCACGCCTGTCAAATAACTAAACACAAATGCTCTTCAGCTGTTTGCAAGTCATAAACATAGATACTGTTGCTGTGACTGAATTACATGTAGTTTCTACTCAAATTAATGCAAAATTTCTGGTTCGCGAGTGCTCTTTTAGTGTAAAATTTGTAAAAATGCCACGAAAATGTGTAAAAATGGTGAATAACGTTTGTTATATTTGTGGTGAAATAACATTTTTCTCACAGAAATGCAACCTGATGCCTCTTGTAAAGACTGCCTATCAGTATATATTTTGGTATGAAAGCAGGGGACCAAGATAAGTCTTGGGCTCCACATATATGTTGCAACGCATGTTCGGTTACATTGCTAGAATGGCTGAAAAATAAGAAACTATTCTGGCTTTCGCTGTGCCTATCATTTGGCGGGAGCCTACAAACCATACAGATGACTGCTATTTCTGCCTGACTCCACCTATAAAGGCAGGATTGTCTACGAAGAAAAGAAGAACAGTTCAGTACCCGAATCTTCCATCTGCTATTCGACCCATTCCACATTCGGATAGTTTACCAGTTCCTACTCCACCCGAAAATTGTGTGTTTGAAGTAGAAAATGAAGACAGTGTGGAACAAGAACAACCAAGAACATCCCATGACCCTGATTTTGAGGGAAAAGATGATAAACTGCACAGACTGAGTCAAGCGGAATTGAGTGATCTCTTTAGAGACCTTGGCCTGTCAAAGGAGAATGCAGAAATTCTTGGGTCTCGACTACAGCAATGGAATCTTCTCCAAAGTGATGTGAGAATCTCATAATACAGAAAACGTCACATGGAACTGCTTCCCTTTTTTATTTTTTTTTATTTATTTATTTTTTTTTTTTTGAGAAGAAAAATAATCTTGTTGTTTGCTGCGACATTGATTAAATCTTTGAATCTGAACCATGATCCAACTGAATGGAGGCTATTCATAGACTCCTTCAAGCTTAGTTTGAAAACTGTGTTGCTTCACAACGGGAACCTTCTTTCATCTATTCCTGTTGGTCATGCTGTTCACGTGAAGGAGACATGCAAATATGACAGCTCTCTTGGGCTCAAATATCATGAACACAAATGGAAAATCTGTGGTGATCTAAAAGTCATTGCCATACTCTTAGGAATGCAAATGGGTTACACAAAGCATTGCTGCTTCTTATGTATAAGGGACAGTAGAGATAGGAAATTGCATTATATTAAAGAAGACAGCCTGCAAGAAATCTTCACCCAAGCGAGAAAAATGTCGTTGCCAAGCCTCTTGTGGACCCAAAAGACGTTCTTCTTCCAACGCTGCCTATCAAGCTGGGTTTGATGAAAAACTTGGTCAAAGTTATGAACCGAGAAGGACGGGCCTTTAAGTACATAAGAGAGAAATTTTCGAAATTAAGTGATGCAAAAGTTAAGGAAGGCATTTTTGTCGGACCACAAATAAGAGAACTTCTAAAGCATCCTGCATTTGACCAAGTTTTGGAGGGGAAAGAAAAGGAAGCTTGGGAAGCCTTCAAGGGTGTTGTTCATGGATTCTTAGGCAACAAAAGAGATGATAACTACAAGCATTTGGTGACAGTGCTAGTGCAAAAATACCGTAACCTTGGATGTAACATGTCCCTTAAGATCCATTTTCTCCACTCCCATCTAGACTTTTTCCCTCCTAGTTATGGAGCTGTTTGTGATGAACATGGTGAGAGATTCCATCAGGACATTTCTGTTATGGAACAAAGATATTAGGGCCGTTGGAATGAAGCAATGCTTGCGGATTACTATTGGTCTTTGTGTGGGGATTCTGCGGAACTCCATTACAAGAGCCAAGCTAAAAGACGACGAAGTCAATAGGCCACAACATGATTCTCTTCAGACACGACCATCTGCGAAGTATTTTTCAGCAATTTAGAACTCTTAGGATGTAATTACCAGTTAAAAAAATCAAATGCACTTTCATTGTTGTTAGCATGTATGTAATTAAAACCTTTTCTCTCAATCCATTAACATGTAATACTTCTACCTTGTGTATATCATAGAAACTAGAGCTAATAAAAATTTTTCATTGTCACTTTTGTTTTTCTCAACCCAAAATTAGTAGGAATTGCCTCATGAAGTGCTCGAAACATTTAAAAATTATTATTTTTTGTTGCCTAGTGATAATTAACACCGCCGTCTCAGCTTTAAGTGTAGCTCAGGTGGTAGTGTACTGGCCTCACAACCATAGAGTGTGTTTCGAATCGTGCCGTGATGGTTTTTTTTTTTCCTTAGTGTTCAAATACTTCAACAATTTTAATATCTAATGGTAATTTTTACGAAAAATGCACATATTTTTTGTTTATTCGTAACCTTCTATATTTAATAAATTGCCGTCATACGCGTCCAACATCACAGTCGTTTTTTCTCTTGTCAGAAGGGGATCTAGCGCACACCTCGTCAAAACACAATCTGCTTCGCCAACGTTCCGTAGAGCGCGTACTGCCAACACCTTCTAACACACAGGCCTTACAAGAGCTGTGCGACGTCACGCCGTTAGCGACTGGCTGGCCGCTATGAGAGGGGGGGCTGGCCCCACCCAACAGTCAGCAGCTACGTGAGTGGCGGCCTAACGGCGTGACGTGGCACGGTTGGTAGGGAGGCCTGTATATAGGAAATTACGAATAAACAAAAACATGTGCATTTTTTCGTAAAAATTACCATTATATATTAAAATTGTGGAAGTATTTGAACAACGAAAAAAATTGAACTATCGTGGCAAATTCGAATCACCGACTATATGGTTGTGAGGCCAGTACGCTACCACCGTTTTTTGTGTTTGGTCGTTGCGGACGTCCCATGACATCCGATCAAGTTCGTTTGTTGATCTTTCTACTCAGTTTTTTTATTACACAGGCCAACCAGTTCTCTGACCGAACACGCTGAGCTACCGTGCCGACGCCTGGGCTACACTTAAAGCTGAGACAGCGGTGTTAATTATTGGTACTTACATATAATTGCAAAACTTCAAATCGATTTTCTCGACAATTTTTGAGAGTTGCATCGAATGGCTTTGGCTGATTGTTATTTGAGTTGTGTGCTTCACGTACCATAAATCTGGCCGCAACGTCTGCTGTTGCTGCGAAAGGCCAGCTGTCACACAGTGGAAGTAGCCGAGCGATACCACAAATCTACTGCCTCACAACCGTCAGTGTCAAAACACAGCAGCAGTCATACGGGCCCGCGCAAGTGCAGCGAATTTCTATTCTGAAACAACCTGCCGATGGTCGCTGCGTCAAAGTCGCCCTCAACTCCGTGTTCTTGTATACGATAGCACTGTATTTAATCTTAAGCTACATAGAAATCTCACGAATTTATTTAGAACTTTGGTTAGATGAAGTTGCAAAAATTAAAATATCTTTCAAGTAAACAGTACAAAAGTTTGATTTCAAACGAATTCACACTACATAAAATACAGATATTAAAAATATTTAAAGCCAATGGTACCAAAATTTTAACAGAGCCCTTTCATATAATCTTGTTGAAACCCTTGTACATACTGTAAGTAAGAAAGCAGACAGACTGCATTGAACAGGAAATTCTAAAAAGTTCCTAGCACTTATTTAAACAAGTAAGCTTGCAGAAAACGGAATACAAATTATATAAAGATGTCAAATAATACTATACATGTACTGTAATACCACCATAGTTGTTATTTAAGAAGAGCTGTACAGCTATTATTTTGTATTATCAGTTTTGTGGAGGTTATTTTGGGAGATATTCTCAATAAAACAGAAATTGCACTAATGCTGGATGGTAATGGAGGACTTTTATGACTGTCACAGCTCAATAACAAGCATTAGTTTTGACACTGACCACTATGTAACAGGTATGCATTATCCTGTCACAGGTATTTCAGGAAGTGTGTCAAAGACATAACCATGACAGAAAAACATCTGCAACAAAGTAGCAGGCTGTGATTTATTGTCCATTACTATAGCTAGTTGTACACCAGCGAAAATGGATGCATGTTTTCGTAGTGTTTCATTTTCTACTTCTCTTTTACAGCTAGGGTGGAATTGTCTCCAGCTAAATACATAGATTATGACAATGGGAGATATGTCGGGCATCCTCCAGCCAATGATGAGGAAAAGCTGCGAGCATTAAAAGAGCCTTGGACCCCACCGGATACTTTCAAGTTTCCAGTCACTGGCAAGAAGAGCCTTTCTTATCAACGTCATTGGACTACCAGGTACTCATGGCTTGCGTATTCAGAAATCATGCAGGGAGCATTTTGCAAAATATGTGTTTTACTTGGAAAAATGCAAGCCGGCTGTCGTCATCAGGAGCTTGGAGCCTTTGTTAGTAAGCCATTTACTAACTCGAAGAAAGCTTTAGACAGCTTTATCACCATGCTGATACAAAATATCAAATTTGCTGTCGAGCAGGCAGCAAATTTTATAAAAGTCATGGAGGGAAAAGCTCTTGATGTTACGAAGTCCATCAATGTGGAAAACAGTAAAATTGCTGAAGAGAACAGAAGAAGATTGAAAGCTATTGTAGAAACAATTCTTCTCTGTGGAAGACAGGAAATAAATTGCGCTAAGAGGATGCCGTGATTCTAGAGAAGTTGGAATAAACGAACCTGCACATAATGACGGTAATTTTAGAGAGATACTTCGATTTCGTACTCGATCGGGTGATGAAGCACTTACGAATCACTTACGTACGCAAAAAATCCACAGTAGAGCAGTGTATACCTCTTTAGGAATTCAGAGTGAAGTTATCGAGCTGTGTGGTAATGCTATTGAAACACAAGTACCGTAAAGGGTCAAGAAGGCAGGTTTTTTTTACTGTACTGGCTGACGAAACAAAAGACATATCACGCCAAGAACAACTAGCGTTATGTTTACGATATGTAGACTGCTCATTTGGAAAATCGATCATCAGGGAGGATTTTTCTTGACTATCTACGTGGAAGATGTTTCAGCGCAAGCATTGGCAAACACGATCATAACACATCTCTTATCTTATAACTTGGATATGGACAAATTGGTAGGGCAAGGCTTTGATGGCGCTGCAGTAATGAGCGGCCGGTTACGAGGCGTGAGAACAATAATTGCAGAACAATATCCGAGAGTGCAATTTGTACACTGTGTGGCACATGTTCTTAATTTAGTTCTTGCGCATTTGTGTGAAATACCTATGATGCGGAACTGTATTGTAACAATAAAAAGTATAGTAAAATTTTTTCCACAATCTCCACTTCGGGAAAACCTTTTGAAGAAAATTTCAGATCAAACTGACTCATCTCATTCAACGCTGATCTCCCTTTGTGAGACGTGGTGGACCGAAAACATGTGGCTGTTAAGAGAGATTTGCAGAAATGCTTCCTGTAGTAAGCGCAACACTTGACGACGCCCTTCAAGACGCTGCTAGTAGGGATGTCGCCACTGAAGCATACCAACTGCAGACTGTCATGGAAAATAGCCAATTTATCATGTCGCTTGTTATATTACGAAAAGTTTTTTCATATACAGCGAACCTGAATAAAGCAATGCAGAAGATCAATGTTGACCTGATGAACATTTGCAGTTATGCGAAAACAGTTAAAACTACTCTACAAAATATTCGAAATGAAAGTGAGTTCTCAGTCCTTTTCGAGCAGACAAAGCAGATGAGTTCAAGTGACATAACTGTTCCAAGAACGACTGGAAGGCAAACCCAGCGCAGCAATGTACCAGGAGAAACTGCTGAAATATATTATCGTCGAAATGTATTTTACCCTTTTATTGAACATGTGATCACAGAACTTGATGCTCGTTTTAAACCACATGAGGAAACAATCGATGGAATTCAGATGCTTCTGCCTGAGAAAACCAATAATGACTGCAGAACAAATGAAAATCTTAAGAAGATAGCGCAAATATTTCTTGGTGGGAATGTAGGCACAACAATTCTGAGTGAATACGAGATATGGCACAATCACTGGAAACCTGTAGAGGAAAATCCTGTCACTGCAATATAAGTTATTGATCAGTGTGATGAACTGTTTTTCCCTTCGATAAAAAAGCTTCTTATCATATTAACCACACTCCCAGTGTAAACGGCGACCCCTGAAAGATGTTTCTCGAATATGAAAAGCCTAAAAACTTACGTAAGGAATAAAATGGGAGGTGAAAGACTTGCTGGTCTTGCTCTAATAAGTGTTCATAGTGATCTGGCGGTGCAACTAGATTGTGAAGAAATTATTAGTAAGTCAGCAGCAAGACGTAAAAGGCTAAATATAATACTTTAAATTAAAGTAATTAATGTTTATTTTTAAATTAACTTACGATCTGAAGTTACAGCAAAATGCCAAAGTGTCACAATTTAAATACAAAGACTAACATAATAATGTTATTGCTTAATATAAATTATTAATAATGATATTCAAAAATATATAATTGCCTCCAATGTTAGCCAACAATTACTTGCTTTTTCATAAATAAATACCTCAACAGCTACAATACATATGTTTTATTTAAAGACGCTTGGATCAATTAATGTTTCTCTACAGTTTTACCCGCATGTAATATGGATGCTAACGTATTTGTGGTTTTTTTTTTTTTTTCATTTCTGCTTGATTGACCCTATTGGCGTTAACAGCAAAACCCTTTTATGTGGTGGGCGAAGACAGGTTTACCTTCCTAAATGATAGTGTTAGACCCCCCATGTAAAAGCTGTAGGTATGTTCCTGGAACTACTTAAACCTAACTAACCTAAGGACAACACACACATCGATGCCCGAGGCGGGAATCGAACCTGCGACCGTAGCAGCAGCGCGGTTCCGGACTTAAGCGCCTAGAACCGCTCGGCCACTACGGCCAGCGGACCGCAGAGGAAGAGAGGGCACATTCGAACAGCGGCCACTTGTAATTTTTTACCCTGCTACATGCAAAAGTTGTCGTAAAATTGTTGAAATGTTACAAATGAAGAAAAGTAGTTTCCGATATACTCAGAAGATTTGGGAGGAAGGTAAGATTGACAATCTACCGCATACGGGATGTCCAGGGACATTTTTTGTGCGAGAAGAGTGTGATATCACCAGGAAAACGAAAAAGGACCCCAAGTTAAGTGCTCCAAAACTCACTACTGAGATTGTCAAAGACAGAGGAACGGTAGTGCATCCCAAAACAGTATGGAGGGTGCTCAGAAGAGGTGACTTTAAAGCCGTGTTGCAAGACTGAAGCCCTTCATAAGCAAAATACGTCAAAGAAAGAAAATGCTGTTTCCTAAAGAGCACGTTAAGAGACGACAATGTGTGGTGTTACACTATATTTGCTGACGAGAGTAAATTTAACATTTTTCAATCTGATGGGATGATGGTTTGGCGACGATCTAGTACTGAGCTCCAACAGAAAAATCTCAAAGCAACTGTGAAGTATGGCGTTGGACATGTAATGGTGTGGGGGTGCATGTCGGCGAATGGAGTTGGCGAATTGGTTTTTATTGAGGATAAAATGGACAGAAAACTGGGAATCGAGAAACATTTTAAGTTTTATCAAGATAACGACCCGAAACATACGGCCTAGAATGGGAGGATACAGTTATTGTTTAACTGTTGAAAGATGCTTCGTCCGCCCCTCCCCCTACACTAGACCTGAAGGTGATTGAGAATATTTGGGACAAACGTGATAACGAAAGAAGCAAAACTCGAGCACAGCTGAAAAACAGACTGTACGAAGAGTGGTAGAAAATATCTCCCGAGTACATCCGGAAATTAGTGCTCAGTATTCCAAGTCGTCGCAGAGAAGTAATTAAGAGGAAAGGAATGCCTGCCACACACTGAACTTTTGTACCATATATATAAAGAAAGGTGTCCGAATAGTTTCAAAGCACAATACTGGTTTTGTTTTTGATTGCGTTTGTGAAATGGTACCACCTTCCCATTTCTATCCTTCCCATTACTATGTGCAGATCTTAGTGTCTACTTTCGTTTTTATGCAACTTATGTGCAGATCTTAATTACGCATTTTACTATGTTCAGACCTTAGTGTCTACTTTCGGTTTTATGCCAATTGTTAATCAAATCTTAATTATGCATTTTCTAGTGTGACAGAATTATTGATATTAATTTTAGTGGAATTATTGATATTAATTTCAGTGGTTAAATCATTAATCTTCCATTTCCAAAGATGTTAATGTTTTGTAAATTGTTTGATCTTTGAGAGAGATGGGTTTTGGAGGGAAGTTCTAACGGCAGTTGAATGCACGTGGCTGGTGTTGATGGAACGACTGGACAGTGAAAAAGTTCTGTATTTTTCGTGAATAAACGTTGATGACTCACTAATTCTGCAGTTTATTATTGCAACACACATATAGGAAGACCAGCTGCAGTAAGACCAAGGATTCTCTTTACTAGCGGCGTAACCTACATCCAAAGCAATTTAGGTTAAGGGGCTCCGGAAAGGCTCAAAATCATGAAAAGTTCAATTTTTACTTTTTTGCGTTTTCTGAATCTGCAGACTATTACCTTTTAATAGATATATAATTTATTCAATTCCGAAGACTACAACTATTTTTAAATTTTTTTGGAAATGTGTTCTACATGGGCGTGACCCACTGTGGCGCTGTTAAACTGCTGTCAAATGGTGTTATAATTAACGTCCGTGTTCATCAGGTACATTTTAGTGATGTGAGATAAAGTATGTGTTGTGGCTAACCTGTGATGGTTCAATATATATCGATGGTGTGATTGTCGATTGTTTCATGTTTATTTACTCTGTCGTTATCTCGAAAATATACGTAATTAATTCTGTTTCTTGAGTCTCTGTTTTGTTGAAGTACAATAATGAGTAAAAGTAAAGTTATTAGAAATCCTCTGAAGGCTTTGAAGAAAAGGAGAAATGTTGGAAAGCCAAAGGTATGTGTTATTACTGTAAACAATAAAGACGATAACCAAGTGAGTGAACCTAACCTCTCAAGTACACCTGCCCATAGCAGCCAAAGTGGGAAAGAAAATACTTCACAGAAGAAGCTTGGTTCAATGAGTGAAAACTATGAATGTTTTATGGGCGAATCGGATGTGAACGAAATATTTGATATGTCGGTTCTCAAAGGAATTTTTTCAAACTGTGTAAGATGTATTCATTGTAGTGAAGTTGGTCTGGAACTCTCCATAATAAAGCACGTAGGACTTGCTAGTGAAATACAACTGAAATGTGATAAGTGTTCATACATGACCACCTTTTGGAACAGTGTTGCAGTAACTGCAACTGAAGAAAATGGTAGCAAAATCTACGAACACAACACTAGATTTGTTTATTCCTTGCGTTCAGTTGGTAAGGGTGCTACTGCAGGTGCAATTTTCTGTGGCATCATGAATATTCCAAATCCCCCTACCAAGTTTACGACCTATAATAAATTAATAGGGTCTAAAGTAGAAGATGTCTGTATAGAATCTATGAAGAACGCTGTGGAAGAGGCAGTAATGGAAAATAATGGTAACAGAGATTTGACTGCAGCGTTCGATGGTACCTGGCATAAACGGGGACACACATCTCTTCATGGTGTAGTATCTGCCACCAGTATGTATACAGGGAAAGTTTTAGATGTAGCAGTAATATCAAAGTATTGTAGATGTCCACAAAAATATAAAGGTACACATGAAAATAATTGCAAAGCTAACTATAGTGGCAGTAGTGGAGGAATGGAAGTGGCTGGTGTTGCCAGTATATTCCAGCGTTCTGAGGAGTGTGATAAAGTGCGATATGTTAATTACCTTGGTAACGGTGATTCTAAAAGTTTCAAACATGTTCAAGGACTGAAGCCCTATTGTGATGATGATGTAGTGCAGAAATTTGATTGTATTGGACACGTACAGAAGCGATTGGGAACAAGACTTCGGCGACTGAAAGCTTCGTACAAAAAACAAAAACTCAGTGATGGTAAAGGGTTGGATGGGAAGGAAAGGTTAACTGACAGTGTAATTGACAAAATACAGAACTATTATGGAATGGCTATTAGGCAAAATACACAAAGTGTCGACGAAATGAAGAAGGCTGTTTGGGCTCTTTTTTTTTTTCATACTTCTTCAACCGATGAAAATCCCCAACATAGCTTGTGTCCCAAAGAAGAAGACAGTTGGTGTAAATATAACAAAGGATTGCTAACTGGTGAAGTGTACACTCATAAGCATAGTCTGCCTCATGCAATAATGGAGGTGGTAAAACCTATTTTCAGAGACTTAGCAGCACCTGAACTGTTGAAAAAGTGTATTCACGGAAAAACTCAAAACCCCAACGAAAGTGTAAATAGTGTTATATGGTCGAGAATCCCCAAGACTGTATTTGTTGGAATAGAAACACTTCACTTTGGTGTGTATGATGCTGTTGCGACTTTCAATGATGGCAACATTGTAAGGGGCAAGGTATTTAGAAATATGGGAATGAAGATAGGTTCTAACATGGTACGAGCGATGCTTGCTTTAGACAAGGAACGCCTTCGGGCTGCAGACAGGGCTGTAAAGAATCTAGTAATACAAGCAAGAGTAACCAGGAGGAGGAGTTTGCAGATGATGAAGATAATCCATCCTATGGACCTGGAATGCACTAAAAAGTTCATCCAATATTTGTCGCTCGATTCCCAAAACTTATTTTCTCATACTAATTACATGTTTTCTAAGGATCTTCCAAACATATTTGTTTCAAACTTTCAGTAAATGTTACACAGTACGTTCTGCATAATTTAACACAGCCTTTTTCCAAAAAACTGTATATTTTTGAATATATAAATAAAAAATTGCAAAAAATGTTGTGAATTTTCATTACAATTGAAAAAAAATCATCTTTAATAACTGAACTAAAATTTTGTAAAATCCCTGTGTTAAGTTGTAGCCCATATTCCAATAAATAATCTGTAAAAAGTTCAACTTCCTACCTCAAACACTTTGTGAGGAAAGATGTAATTTATAAGCGTTATTTTAACATTGCAAGTATAGGGCGTCCCGGAGCCCCTTAAGCATTCCTTAACCAGCAACAAAGAACCGCGTGCTTAATTCGGTAACTGCCGATATTACTATTCGATGCAATCTTTAACATCGATAGTAATTGGAATGCTTCCCAAGGTAGCGGGAACCTTTCATTTGTTAATTCTTATATTTGCATTTGCAGCGTTCTTTAGAAGAACGATGGACATTTAATTTTTACGAAGGGAAATATATTATCCCATGTCCGTCTGAATAATCATGTGAGCCAACGTATTTGCAAAGCGAGATTAGTGCCCTATAATACACGGCGTTTCATAAATTCAAAGAAGCGAAATCTGTGCACATAAAAAATAAGGCCCAATTTGGTGCATAGACAGACTACATCTGCAAAAATATAATAACAAGAACTCTTGTGTTAAATCATTTCTCACATGCTTCTGTGTATCCGTGTTTTTCTGCAAAACTGCAGTTGCACTACGATATGTATCATGCTAAAGCATGTTATATTAAAATGCAATATTTCTTTCTACAGCGGTAGAAACTAAAATATGATTCTTATTGGCTATGCTATTGGCTGGCGTCTCATCATCGCTCGCGACACGCGTTACCAACATAACACCCCAGATCACGTAAGAAACAGATTGCCCAATCGCTTGGTCTAGCAGGCAACCCTTGTCAGGGAACGGCCACCAGGTGGCAGCAGCGTCACACCCTTACTTGTGGAATCAACCACTAGATGGCAATCCGTTCTGTGAAATATGTGGCAACATCGGCCAAACGAGTGCAGCTTTCCACTATTTGGCGTCTGTGAAGTACAGCTGTTTCTGACATACCGGTGGTAGTGGATCGAGTCGTCATGCCGAGGGCCTGCGAGTATATCAACAGTGGAAGGAGTAGACGAACAAATCCTGAACTGAAAATGTTCAGATTCCCGTCCAAAATAAAGAAAGATTACGCGAATGGATTTTAAATTCAGGTAAATCTATAAATTAGTTACGAGTAAGAATTAATAAAGATCCCTAAGCATTCGATCCTATCTAAATTTTGTCGATCTTATATTCTGATATAACGTGGCAGCCCTTCCTGTACAAGAATCATATCATATAATTTTTAAATGAAATCTTTGCTGCGATTTGGACTTTTTTTAAACTGTTTATTCACTTCACTATCGTAATTTTGGCTGTAGAGGCATTTTTGTGTGCAATGTGAAAACTGAAACCAATATAAGATATGAATAACAAAACGCAATGCATAGTGTGGTAGCATTTGGTAAACAATTTAAGAAGCATTACCTTACAAGACCTTTCCCTTGGTACTTGAAAATGGCTCTAGAACTGAGATCGCAACAGTGAAATAAATGAATAATAGACGTCATCTAACTGCTAGGTCATCGGTCCCTCTATATCCTGGTATATACTGAAGTGAACGAGTGTAAAACCTCGTTTACACTGCTGCAAATGAGTATTCATTGATAATTCGCCAATGTTCAGTGCCACTCGTTTATACATGTGAACAAACGTTCATACTGGAATGAAGGGAGGAGGATAGAAGAGAACGAGCATAGCATGCAAACTATAGAAGCTGCCTATTTTGATTTTTTTTTTTTTATCTGTGCGCTAGTAATCCTCACTCACACAGCTTTCACTCGAAAACAAAACTGCTTATAGTAACATGTCTGCGCGAGAGCAGATTGTGTATCACTTTTCATTTCGCATATGATTGTGAGAAGTATCCCTACAGTAGGAATAAACTTGGTTTGTGGAATTACAGGAACTAATCTACATTCTTCGATTGAAAACTCGGGAAAAACCATAGCCGATCATGGTCTACAGTGAGCTGTGTGACGAATGCATTTCGCGCGCAGCGCTCTAGCCGAACACAAATCAGCGTCATTCACGTCACCGAAGATACGGCGTTGCCAATTCCGCGACATGGACAGGTCAGTTAGCATTGTAGCGTCGCCTGCGACATCTGTTGACCGACGGGAAAACTATTTTTACGGTTGCCTGTTCCGCCGTAAGGACGGTCAATCTGTTTCTTACGTGATCTGGGATAACACTTCAAGGTGAGGAGAGCGACGGCACTTTGTAAAGTTTTAGCAACTGAATTTTGTGTGCTTGTCGTTTCTTCGCAGGTACGAATCCAACTGCGCAATTGACCCTATAATGCATGATGATGCATATGTACATCGCTCCGTTTCCATTGTGATACAAGTTGTGTAGCACATGCTGGATGCTGGCAAACTTTCGCTGTCACAGTGTAAATTAGTACACATTGTGTAAGAGTGTGTGAAGTGATGTACCAACTGGCCATCAAAATGGAGCACACAGATCGACACTAAAGAAAAAAGCCGCCCATACTGCCGCAAGCCAGAAATTTGTTACAGTTCCAATGGAAGAATCTTTGTCTACTGACGAACAAATGTGTTCCATGAAAGCATGGAACCATATGAAAATTGCTTGCACTGTGTGATGCACTTTAACTTTTCTTACAGATTTGAAATATACACTGGGACAGAGAATGAAGCAAAAACCAGACTTACAGATGAGCCAGATTTTGGAGAAAGGACAATTTGATGATGAGGCTGTGCAGAGACATTTCAAAAGGTAAGAATCACAAATTATACTTATTAGACGAGTTTGCCTCTTGTGTTTTATTTGGCAAGTGGTGATATTCTTAGCTTGGGAACTATACGAAGAAACGGAATACCACAGTGAAAGTTACAAACTGAAGAAGAACTGAATAAAGAAAACAGAGGATACTGAGTATTGCACCACCTATGAGAATACATAAATGACGAATGTGCTACGGAAAGAGAAATGTGTGCCCTTGCTCTCCTCTTTCGCTGGAATTCAATTTGGAGGGAATAACAGAAAGATTCAACAGAAGAGAAAAGATAAAGAAAACTGTAAAATGTCCTGCAATCATACAGGAATATAATCGGCACATGGGCGGAGTTAATTTACTATATAGTTTACTGGACAGACAAAATATCTATGCAATACCAGGAAGTGGTATATGAGGCTTTTTTATCATATAAATGGCTTAACAGTCATCATGTCTGGTTACTACATCAAATTGAGTATGGCAACTCCATGAAACTGACTGCATTCAGACTTGAACTTTCCTCAGTATCAAAACGAGTAAGATGATGATCTGAGATACAAAAGCAATATGTACTGAAAAAAATTGAGTCCCTGCTGCTCTAATTCCTCAACCTGACGTGAGACGCGATATGGTTAACCATATCACAAACTGGAATTCAACAAGAGTACGCTGTAAACTACCAAACTACACGAAACATACTTATGTAGTATGTTCAAAGTATGCTGTTGCCCTTTGCTCTAGTAAGGACACAAACTGTCTTTTTACATTTTCATTCCAACTAAGTTTCGTGAAGACTGATATCATGCCACTGAGTTTTCTCCAATTTTGTGTAACATTTTCTTTTGTATGAAGTGTTATATATTGTAATCCGATTTGATCCACTATATACTGCAGTAAACTCAACGAAATAAAGCAGATTCTCAAACATCGACGACGCCACATAGAAATGGCATAATACACACAAAAAACGCACTTGAAAATGGAAATCATTTCCCGAAACGCGTCGTGTGACTGGCAGCAGAAGAATTATTTATATCCAAACGTATTGTTTTCACAGTCGCAGGCTTTCAAAACCGTATATAACAAATCAGATTATTACTGCCGAGCCAGGTAATGAAAACCATATCCAAATACAAAAAAAACCTCAAAATTAAATAACTAAAAACAGTTGCACACATAAGATTCAACATGCACTGTCAACAACTAGGCATAATTCTAAATTATATAAAAGTGAAAACATGTTCTAGCAGCAGCATAGCAAAACTTACAAAGTACAAAGCAGAAAAATCATAGCTGAAAACCGAAAAAAAGCAGTTACGCAAGAAGAACAACTTACTAAACAGAAAGCTACTCAACATGCGGATAGAAGCAGCAAACAACATGGAATCCATAGTTTACAACAGCATAATGCAAGCACATCCAAGACAAAGTCTACAAGGAGTACATGACCATTTGCAACACACATAAGAAGAAACTACAGGCCTTGACATCCAAACAAAATTAAGAGATCCAACCTTGAGATAACTGACAAAAGCACACATATTTTACAGTACAGTGAGGAACAACACAGACATAACATACGACAGAAGAGAAAATGATCTGCATCAAAAAGGACTAGAATAGAATGTAAAACCTAATCTCAACAAACGTATACTGAAACAGATTACAGCTGCAACTAAAAATGCAGCAGACGCTGAAAAATAAAATTCTAATACAAAAGCAGCAATAGGTCACAAAGTAAGCAAGCTTCTTGGGAAAGAAATGAATAAAGTTAAATTTAGATTTAAATATACAATAAATTATGCAAAAACTCTGAAATCCCTTAATAATAAATTGAAAAACGACCAAACCATAGTTGTAAAGTCAGACAAAAGCAGTACATTACTTGTGATGAAAGAAAAGGAATACATAGAGAAAACAGACGAATTTTTTGATGCTAATAATATACACTCCTGGAAATGGAAAAAAGAACACATTGACACCGGTGTGTCAGACCCACCATACTTGCTCCGGACACTGCGAGAGGGCTGTACAAGCAATGATCACACGCACGGCACAGCGGACACACCAGGAACCGCGGTGTTGGCCGTCGAATGGCGCTAGCTGCGCAGCATTTGTGCACCGCCGCCGTCAGTGTCAGCCAGTTTGCCGTGGCATACGGAGCTCCATCGCAGTCTTTAACACTGGTAGCATGCCGCGACAGCGTGGACGTGAACCGTATGTGCAGTTGACGGACTTTGAGCGAGGGCGTATAGTGGGCATGCGGGAGGCCGGGTGGACGTACCGCCGAATTGCTCAACACGTGGGGCGTGAGGTCTCCACAGTACATCGATGTTGTCGCCAGTGGTCGGCGGAAGGTGCACGTGCCCGTCGACCTGGGACCGGATCGCAGCGACGCACGGATGCACGCCAAGACCGTAGGATCCTACGCAGTGCCGTAGGGGACCGCACCGCCACTTCCCAGCAAATTAGGGACACTGTTGCTCCTGGGGTATCGGCGAGGACCATTCGCAACCGTCTCCATGAAGCTGGGCTACGGTCCCGCACACCGTTAGGCCGTCTTCCGCTCACGCCCCAACATCGTGCAGCCCGCCTCCAGTGGTGTCGCGACAGGCGTGAATGGAGGGACGAATGGAGACGTGTCGTCTTCAGCGATGAGAGTCGCTTCTGCCTTGGTGCCAATGATGGTCGTATGCGTGTTTGGCGCCGTGCAGGTGAGCGCCACAATCAGGACTGCATACGACCGAGGCACACAGGGCCAACACCCGGCATCATGGTGTGGGGAGCGATCTCCTACACTGGCCGTACACCACTGGTGATCGTCGAGGGGACACTGAATAGTGCACGGTACATCCAAACCGTCATCGAACCCATCGTTCTACCATTCCTAGACCGGCAAGGGAACTTGCTGTTCCAACAGGACAATGCACGTCCGCATGTATCCCGTGCCACCCAACGTGCTCTAGAAGGTGTAAGTCAACTACCCTGGCCAGCAAGATCTCCGGATCTGTCCCCCATTGAGCATGTTTGGGACTGGATGAAGCGTCGTCTCACGCGGTCTGCACGTCCAGCACGAACGCTGGTCCAACTGAGGCGCCAGGTGGAAATGGCATGGCAAGCCGTTCCACAGGACTACATCCAGCATCTCTACGATCGTCTCCATGGGAGAATAGCAGCCTGCATTGCTGCGAAAGGTGGATATACACTGTACTAGTGCCGACATTGTGCATGCTCTGTTGCCTGTGTCTATGTGCCTGTGGTTCTGTCAGTGTGATCATGTGATGTATCTGACCCCCGGAATGTGTCAATAAAGTTTCCCCTTCCTGGGAAAATGAATTCACGGTGTTCTTATTTCAATTTCCAGGAGTGTATAACGACCGTTATATCAGTAATACAACTGACGGGGACTACAAATGAGTCTAACAACAACAGAGTAGAATGAGATTTTCACTCTGCAGCGGAGTGTGTGCTGATATGAAACTTCCTGGCAGATTAAAACTGTGTGCCCGACCGAGACTCGACCTCGGGACCTTTGCCTTTCGCGGGCAAGTGCTCTACCAACTGAGCTACCGAAGCACAACTCACGCCCGGTACTCACAGCTTTACTTCTGCCAGTCTCGGTCGGGCACACAGTTTTAATCTGCCAGGAAGTTTCATCTCAGCGCACACTCCGCTGCAGAGTGAAAATCTCATTCTGGAAACATCCCCCAGGCTGTGGCTAAGCCATGTCTCCGCAATATCCTTTCTTTCAGGAGTGCTAGTTCTGCAAGGTTCGCAGGAGAGCTTCTGTAAAGTTTGGAAGGTAGGAGACGAGGTACTGGCAGAAGTAAAGCTGTGAGTACCGGGCGTGAATCGTGCTTCGGTAGCTCCGTTGGTAGAGCACTTGCTCGCGAAAGGCAAAGGTCCCCAGTTTGAGTCTCGGTCGGGCACACAGTTTTAATCTGCCAGGAAGTTTCAACAACAGAGTATTTGGTGGTGAATAGTGATGCTAAATTTGAAGTGCACATCAATGACAAAGCAGTTATGAGACAAATAGAGAAACTTAAATACCTCAGGGCACATATCGATAAACATGGATTGGTATGTACATAAATAAAATATAGAATACAGCAAAGCAAGAAAGTGTTAGGGTGTGTGAATAGTTTTTGGAGGGATAAGAATATTTCCAACAGTAATAAGAAAAACGTAGGTAATCAGTGCTATGCTATGGATCAGAACTATGGATCTTAAATGCGGATCTCAAAAGAAGACTAATAGCTGTGGAAATTAATTATTTGCGTAGGAGTGCCAGAATATCAAGAATCGAAAGAAAAACTAATGATGAAGTAAGAGCTAGAATTATGGCAAATGATACAGTGACAGACAGAATTGAAAGAAAATCATTAAAATGGTACGGAAATATGATGAGAATGCCATATCATCGGTGGCCAAAGAAGGTTTATGAATGGAAACCACCCGGCAGACGTAAGCACGGAAGACCACGACGTTCTTGGACAGACTACATAAATGGAGTAATGGAACATCGCAGCACCGACAAGGAAGATGCACTGGATAAAGAGGCTTGGCGGAGGATAACAGGAATACAAGATGATGTTGTAATTAAATAATATTTGTACTGATTAATCGTGTAATAATAATAATAATAATAATAATCACACTGAGAAAGACCCAAACAAACAATTTCAAAGTAAAATTAAGGAACAACTATAGAACACAATTTCCTATTGACAGAAACTGAAAAGAAATACCTTCCATGCATGAATCCAATAGCACAACACCTAAGAGTACAGCCAAAAATACACAAGGATGGAAATCCGATGCGTCCCGCGATCAACTCTATAAATATCCCTCAGTCGTCGCTCCGGCAGTGAGCAGAGATGTCGTGGGCACGCCCGGAGTTACGAGGATCGCTCAGCAGAGCAATAGGTGTGGCGGATCGCCGTTCGGCCGAGCCTGCTCGGTCGACGGCCCCATCCGGCCCCCCAACTAAGACGACTGGTGATGATGTGGCAGACCCCCGTCCGCAGGAGCGTGCTCCCCCGGCGGCCCCGTCTGACCCGCCGCCAAGAACGACCTGGCCACCGTCCACGGATTACGATATGGACGATTTCTCTGGTAAAGACGATATTATAGTGCATCACGCACTTACGGCAGACGAGAGGGCGCGAAGAATGAAGACCAGCGGGCAGCAACGCCCAGCGGGCGAGCGGCGCTAAAGGTCTCTCACAACAGCAGCTACCGGCGTCAAAAAGACGCCTAAGAAGAGGAGGCAGCTCGCTGTCTCAACAAACGGGGGCAGACGACGCGCCCTACCAGATGACAGTGGTGCTGGAGCGACCTGGACGACCGTCACGTCGAGACGTGCGGCCAGACCAAGGACGACGCCTTCACCGCCGCCCACATCGACCGCAAACCGTATTGGGGCATTTGCGGTCGAAGAGAGGACTGAGCAACCCTACATCCGAGCAGCCGGCGCCAACGGCCGCTGCCCAAGCAGGCCGTTCGAATGAAGAAGATGATGATGAAGCCGTCCCCACCACCGGACGGTCACACCGGAGGCCGTCGCCTATAGTCTTCGAGATGGCAGAGGACTACAAGGGTTTCCTGCAGCTCGGGAGGAAGTGGACGACTACCGACTTCAATTTGCGAGCTGCAGCAGGGAACATTGTGCGGCTACAGGTCGCAAACACGGAGGACTACATCCGGGTGACGAGCGAGGCGTCAAACCAGGGCCTCCACTGGTATACACACGCCGCCGTCCCCGAACGTCTGCTGAAGATAGTCGTCAAAGGACTTCCCATGGCGGCTCAACCCGAGCTGCTGCACGAAGAACTGACGGAGCTCGACTTCCGCGTGCGCAATGTGATGCGCGTGAAGTCGCACGTCCCTCACAAACAATCGCCGTCACTTCTGGTGATCGCCACCGACACACCAGAAAACAGGCGGCTCTACCAGCTGACGAGGGTGGCCAACACAAAGTTCACCGTCGAAAACCTCAAGCAGAAGAGGGGCCCGGTACAATGCTTCCGCTGCCAGGGGATGGGGCACGTGGCTCGCCATTGCTCCTTCCCCGAGAAGTGCTTGAAGTGTGCCGGGGCCCACGCCAGCAGACTGTGTCTGCTACCGCGGTCGCACGCTCCCAAGTGTGCGAACTGCAGCGGCCCACACGTGGAGAGCTACCGCGGCTGTGAAGTTTTCAAAGCCGCAATAGCTCGCCAAAACGGGCAGCAGGCTGCGAAGACTGCTGACTGCTCCCTCCGCCGTCCGCGCCCAGGCGCAAAAGTGATACAGATGAACTGGGAACAGTATCGCAGGGTCCTCACAGACACAATAAACCCAACACTGGACCTGTCGTCAGAGGAAAAGCTGGACGATGCTGTCGAATACCTGACATCCAAAATACAGGCAGCTATAAAGCAGACCGGGACAACTACAATACTACCGGAAAGACACGAAACAGAACTCCCCCCGCTACTGCGGGAGCTCCGATACCGGAAAAACAGACACAGAAAACTGTGGCAAAGAAGCAGGGACCCGCGGGAGCGGAGAGAAATGAACAGACTGTCTCGTGAACTCGAAAAGCGTCTGAAAGAATGGGGCGCAGAAACCTGGGAAGACAGGATGGAGACCTTCTGCCTCCAAACCCAGGACGAGTGGCAACTGGTCAAAAACATTCGACAGCAGCGACCAGCCAAAAGGGCAATGCTAGGACCCCAGGGAATCGTGTTTGATGCCTTGTCGAAAGCCGAACTGTTTGCGGACACGTACGAGGAGCAAAACACAACACCACAGATCGACCTCATAGCCGCTGAACAGCTTGAGAAAGAAAATATCACACAAACAGTTCAAAATCTCCGAGACACACCGACACAAACAGCACCAGAACTCACAACACCGACACAAATAAAGAAAATAATAGCCTGCAGAAAGGGCAGATCCGCACCAGGACTAGACAAAATTTCAAACATACACCTAAAGAACCTCTCTAGGAAACCACTAGTCCTGCTAACACGCATAATAAATAGCTGCATGCTGCTACAAAAATTCCCTGCGGCCTGGAAGGCAGCAAAAGTTATTACAATCCCAAAGGCAGGGAAAGACCAAAACTACCGGCGAACCATCGCCCAATCAGCTTACTCTCCACAATGGGGAAAACGCTTGAAAGAGTAGTGTTGGACAGGATCAACAAGTGTCTCATAGACGATGAAACCATCAGACCGGAACAATTCGGGTTCCAGAAAAAAGTCTCTGCAGAGCTACAAGTCCTTCGACTAACAGAACACATCACACACAATTTCAACTACACAAATTCAACAGCAGCAGTATTCCTCGACTGGGAAAAGGCTTACGACAAGGTTTGGCACGACAACCTGACCTTCAAGATACATCACAACACAACGATCCCCGATGTGTACAGAAAATTGATAGACAGCTTTCTGACAGACCGGACGTTCCTTGTTGAGGTAGACAGAAAACGCTCCTCAAGAAAGACCCTGAGGGCCGGCATCCCCCAGGGGTCGGTACTACCACCCACACTCTTCAACATATATGCAAACGACATCCCCTGTCACCGCATGCCAGGATAGCCCAATTCGCGGATGACACAGCCTTCTGCACGAGTGGCAGGCAGCACCACTCAAACATAGCACGCCTCCAAAGGCAGCTAGACACGGTAGAAGACTGGTGTAGGGGAAGCAAAATGACATTAAACGCAGATAGAACTACAGCTGTCTACTTCACAAGAAAGCGGCCGGTACTCAGAAACCAGCTGTCTCTAAACGCCCAGGAATTACCGTGGAGGGACTCCGTGAAATACCTGGGTGTAACACTAGACAAAAAGATGCTGTTTTACCTCCACATCGGGGAAAAGAGGAAGAGAGGTGTTAACCTCGCAAAAGCCCTTCTGCCCTTCTTTCTCAGCAGGGAGATGCGGATGGAAACAACGAGAACACTATACAAGACAACAATCCTCCCAGCACTAACGTACGGGTGTTCTGCATGGGGAATCACGAGCCAGACCAACCACAAGAAATTGCACAGGGTGCAAAACAAGGTACTAAGGTGGATTCTGGACGCCCCACCATGGACAACCATACGCGAGCTCCACGAAACAGTGGAAATCGAAACGATACAAGATACTGTTAAAAGATTAGTAAAAACACTATTTGACAAATTAGAAACAGTAAGAAAACTGTAGACAACTCAGGGACACAGGTACTGTGATACCCCGAACATGGCACAGGCAGACAGTGCCACACCTAATCATACAAGACGCTGTAGATTAGATGAGTAGATTACTAAGCAATAGTGAATACCTCATCAAATTTATTAACACACAAGCCTAAAGGCCAAGAGGGAATATTTTTGCGAGAAAATCCAGTTGATCCTCCTGAAATTGTCCAGACTCCCCCGAGTTATATAGTAAGGTCCTCCTGACTTCAGCGACCCATGTCTTGTGGGAGTACAGGATGCAACAAATTATTAGATATATTGGCAGCGACTGGTCTCCATCAAATTCCGGCAAGAAGCAGATACATTCCTCTGACACGCCAACTTGACCTCCAGAGGAACGAATTCAGCCTCATCTGCTCTTAACAGTGTATTGAACACGATTTCAGAATCAGTCGTCATGGTACCTAATACTGCAGCGAATCCTCCCAATCCTTCTGCCAAACAATAGTGAATATCTTAATTGTTTAATATGTTTTTGTTCTAGTTTAGTACATTAGCATACCCCTTTGATATAATATCCCCTTGTTATTTTGTCCTTGCTAATCCTTACTCCGTTGTTGGGAACAGATAAATGTTTAAATTGGTTTTGCCTTGGTTTGTAGTTAATTTGTCTAGCCGATTTGTGCTCCCTTGTTGAGATCCAATAGTGTTTAGATAAATGTTTAAATTGATTTGCCTTTGTTTTACCGCTTTTGTTCCCAAGTAACTAGTAGCGTAGGAACCCAAACTAAAGTAAGACGTAGTGACTAAGCCCACTCCTCCCCCCCCCCCCCCCTACCCTACCCTCTGTCGGCTGTGCGACCACCCTTAGCATCATAGATTAAACTAGAGTAAACCACACTAGACTAGATGATATAGAGTCAATGTTAAAGTGTAGACGCAGACCAGCTGCACACCTACGAATGCACGACGCCCGTCCTCAGCGAGCAAGCGGTGGGAAACACCGTACCCCACCAAGGTGGGGACGACCATCATCCTGCAACAACGAGCACAGCGGCCGCCACGGAACGACGACAACATCTCGCCGAGCGGCCGACTGGCGCAACTGTACAAAAGGAAAGCAGTGGGAAGCAGCACCCGCTGCACCCACTGCACAGAACCCGACAACCATAAACCCACGCCCCATAAATCGAGGATGGTCGGGGGTCGCAAGGCCTTATTGTTACCGACCATGCCTCCAAAGCGCACGATTTGTTTTTGTCAAATAAAAATATAATCCCAGAGAATAACAACAGAACCCACACAAAAGTACACGTAGATTCGCCGAAGCCGAAGGCACTGTAAACACCACGTGACACAAAAAAAGGGCACACGCAAGACCGACGCCGGCAGCCAATACTGCGGGAGGCGAAAGGCGTGGCAACACACCAGCCACCACCAGCAACCAACCAGCCAAGGCGCCACTACAGCAGCGCATGAAGGAGGGCTGGCTGCAGCTATCTCCGCACTCTCTGGGGCAATCGACAAGGTAACACACCTTGCCGACACGCTGCAGAGAGTTGCTGAAGCAGTGATGACCGCCTCACCGGCGGCTGTTCAACAGCCGTCGAAAAAGGTGCTCCCTACGCCGTCCGCGCCGGGAGCAGTGAAGTCGGCCTGCCATGGGCCCACCCAGTGTCTGCATAGCAGACAGCAAGAAGCTTATTCTACCTGAGAAGGGCCACGAGAAGACAACAATGAAAAGAGAAGAATAAACCTTACCACAAGAAAGAAGACTTGGAGGCAAAGTAGGTTAAGCCTACTAGGAGTCCGCCAACCAGGGGTCGGGGGGCCCCTGCTGAAGCCCGGTTCGTTCGTTCGTTCTATAAATATCCCAGCATACAAACTGTCACAAAAACTGAATAACATACTGATGAAAAGTTATACATATGAAACAACATATTCCATAAAAACAGCAGATACTAGCTGAAGAACCACAAAGCTCCCTTAAGGTGCTCAGTTTATATCACTTGATATTATCAACCTTTACTCAAACGTACCCATACAAGAAACTGTAACAGTAATGCAAAAGAACCTTATGAAACACAAGAAACTTCCATACACAGAGACTGTCGAATTTATGGAACTCCTTCAGCTAACGCTAAGTTACAACTACTTTACTTTTAATGGAAACATTTATAAACAAACATATGGCCTAGCAATGGGACCATCGCCGCAGAGCACGTGGCTGGCAGTTGCTACGGGCTCTGGCGAGCGGCTACCGATTACGCGGCTTTGGAAAAACCGGAGCAGAAACTTGGCAGGGGAGCGAATCGCGAGCGGATACCGGTGACGCGTGGTTGTCACTGCACGGCTATAACTTGCGCGCAAAACGCACCTAACGGTACGCCTGATACCGGAAAGCAAACTGTTGTGTCTTAAATCAGGCGCACGTAGGATTACTAGGCGAGATTCCTCTGGAATAGCCAGATGAGTTAGGGACATGGCTAGCACAGGGCAATTTAAGGCACCAGGGCCTCCTTCCCAGGCGGAAGTCCAACAGGCGGACATCCTTCTAGGCGAATCTATGAAAATCGCGCCCAACCACAAATGTGAGAGATTCGCACCCCAATAGCTGCTCCCTTTGTGTCGGGCTTACCCGCGCCCGGGCCGTCCTAATCACCCTACACTACCTGCTACTCGGACACAGGGACCTGCCCGCCCCCCGGTACTAGGCACAGCCGCCGACTGTCTGATACACAAACACTGCCTTAGTGCCGCTCTGGTTGTCGAAAAGTTCACATCCCGCGATTCGTGCATTTTTGACACAGTAGTTCAGATATGGAATTTTCAACCACTAATCACGTTAAGCCATGTTGCCACTACGAAGGTTATTCTTACATAGTGAAGAGAACTAAAGAAGGTGGAACAGTAACGTGGCGCTGTTCAAGACAGAGAGCAAACCACTGCCAAGGAATGCTGAAAACGAAGGATTCGAAAGTGTTTTTTTCATTCGATTATCAACGTGGACCTCCGGATGTCGCTCGGTTGGAAGTAAGGAAGACTTTGAACCACGCAAAGAAGAGGGCAAGAGACGAAGAGACGTCTATTTCAAAAATATATTCAGAGGAGCTGGGTTGCCTGAATAATTGAGGCTATGATTTTGTCACTCAAATGCCAGAGCAGCAAACAACGAAGAGAGCTTTGTACTACCAGCGGGCAAAATCACAGGGAAATGAGAGAGATCGACCGAAAAGAGAAGAAACTGACCTAAAGACAGATTTACTAGCTATGAACGATGGCAGAAGTTTTCTGTTAAGCGACGACAAACTAGGAGAGAGGATAATAGTTTTTAGCGGAAGGGCAGGAAGAGAGGCTCTAAGGAGTAAACAACAATTTTTTATGGTTGGTCATTCATGCCGACTTTGGGAGTACAAATAATGAAACAAACATCTATCCAGTTGCCTTTGCACTACTGCCAAACAAAAGAAAAGAGACGTACGTCCGTCTTTTCCGAAATTTGATGGAAAAAATTCGAGAATGGAAACCTGCAAACGTGACCGTAGACTTCGAATCAGCTGCGATTTCAGCAATTAAAGTTGTATTTCCGACAGCTGAAGTGGCAAAAAAAAAAAAAAAAAAAAAAAAAAAAAAAAAAAAAAAAAAAAAAAAAAAAAACAGTCTACATGAAACGTGATGAAAAGTTGGGGAAAATAGTAAAAAAATACGAAGAGGATGGTGAGATCAAGGATTGCTTGAAAGCCATATCCTACATACAGAAACGTGACTGAATTTATCAGAAGATGTATATAGATACAATAGTGTTCAAATACAAATAGCAACTTATAAAAAATAATAAAAATTAAAAAAATATTGACGATGCTTATAAGCTAACTTTCCGTGTGAGGTTGATAGATCCTCCATCGGGCGCCTCCCCAGGTGGCGGATAGGGGAAAGCCTCCCAGATATGGGTGGCACCGAGGAAATCAAATACCCGGGGCGGACCAAAACTATCACATCCTCGAGGATAAGTACCCGGAGTAAAAACCGGCGAAACGAAGAAAACTAACACAAAAGCCCAGACACGTCTGTGTGGTAACCACCGGTACTCTGGCCAGCGTCTGTCACCAATGGTGCGGCTGATACGAGCTCCAGGAACTGAAAATCCCTGGTTCTACCAAACTGGCGCAAGCCAGACGAATTACAAGCATAATGGCAAGTACACCTAAAAACAACATTACCCCAGGTGGACGATCCACCCGTCGCAAGACGGCAACCAGGCACTCGGATTCTGGGGGACCTGGAGATGTACTAAAGGGCGAGTCGGAGCGCTCTGGCAAACTACCCAAGAAAACACACACATACTTTGGCACCTTCAACATACAGACACTAATACAAACGGGAAAATTACACAATCTAACAACGGAACTCACCAGTCAAAAGATCTCGATCCTAGCGCTACAAGAAACAAGATACACGGATTCAGACACAATAGACTACGGAAACTACAGATTCTTCAAGAGTGGAACCAACAGGAAAATCGGCAGAGGAGGAGCAATCCCCGGCATGGCCTTCGCAGTAAACAAAAACATCCTAGACTCAGTAAAAGAAGTCAACGCGATCAACAACAGGCTCATGACCATGCGAATCAAACACGCCAACAAGAACTACACCCTCATCAACGTACATGCCCCCACGAACGCAGACAACAAGGACAAACCAGAAGAAACAGACAAATTCTGGGACAAACTCGAAACCACCCTGGCAAAAATACCCCAAGACAACGCGAAAATTCTACTAGGCGATTCCAACGCACAAATCGGCAGAGAAAAACGCTACAGAAAAACAGTAGGAAATTTCCCTGCACACAAATTCACCAACAAAAACGGCACCAGACTGATCGAACTCTGCCAGCAAAACAACCTCAAAATCATGTCAACCTCCCTGATGAAAAAGCCCAAGAAACAAAAGACGTGGCGATCACCAGTCCACTCACTAGGCGAATTCCAGATAGATCACGTGGCAATCTCCTATGAATACCAGAAAGAAATCCACGACGTCCAAGTGAGAAAAGGCGCCAACATAGATTCGGACCACTACCTAACAAGAATCAAAATCAAACTCACACCAAGAAGACAACACAAAAAGAAATTGACCTCACCGAAATTTGATACAAGAAAGATCAGAGAATCGAACATCACAGAACACTGGGAAAAACAAGAGGCGAAAGATTGGACCAGCTTTAAACAAAAAATTGTGAACACAGCCAAAGAACTGATCCCGCTGACTAGAACCCAGGCACCCTTGGTGGAACACTACCTGCGAAATCGCCCTACAAAATCGAAGAACAGCTTTCACAAACTACAACAGCAACAAAACACAAGAAACACAGGACAACTTCCATGAAATTCGAAGACAAACATCGAAAACAATAAGACAAGAGAAACGCAAATACATAAACGATCAGCTAAACTCCATCGAAGAAGACTTCAGAAATTTCAACACACGGGATTTCTACAGGACGTTCGCCAACCAAGTCAAAGGATACTCACCACAGAACCTCTGCTTCAGAAAAGAAGACGGAAAACTGGCACTTACCAACAAAGAAAACTGTGAAGAGCTCGCGAAGTACTTTTCAAAATTACTAAATTGCCCCGAACCTAACTCAACCTTCGAACCCCGAGAACCGGCCAACGCACCGGAAGACTCACCATCACCAACAAAAGAAGAAATCCTCCACTGCATAAAGAAACTGAAAAACAACAAGGCAGCCGGTGAAGACGGAATAACGGCAGAACTGCTGAAGAACCTAGGACCAAACTCGCTAAACGAAATCACACAAATCATACAGAACACCTGGACAACCGAAATCATACCTGACGACTGGAAGACCGCACTCATTCACCCGCTACACAAGAAAGGTGACAGGACAGACACAAACAATTATAGAGGAATTTCCCTGCTACCGGTCATCTACAAAATTCTATCAACCTGCCTTCTCACCAGAACGCAAGGACAACTGGAACCCGCCATCTCGGAATACCAAGCGGGTTTCAGACCCAACAGAGCCTGCCCCGAACAAATCTTCAACCTGAAATCAATCATAAAATCCCACATGACAAGCCCCAAAAAAAATCATCTGCACTTTCGTCGACTTCAAAAAGGCTTACGACTCGATCGACAGAAAGTCCCTCATCCAAATCCTCAGAGAAAAAGGCCTAGACCAAAAGACCCGAAGACTAATCGAACAGACACTAACCAATACAAAATCCAAAGTCAAATTCATGGGCGAAATCTCGGACCCCTTTGAAATCCACACTGGCCTAAGACAAGGAGATGGACTATCCCCGCTATTGTTCAACATCGTCCTGGACAAAGTAATGAGCGAATGGGAACCTGAAGTCAGGAGACAAAACAACTGGAGACCAGTCACATTAGGAAGGAAAAGACTGGAAATCTCTTACCTAGCATTCGCAGACGACCTAGCGATACTGACCTATGACCCAACATCAGCAAAAACACAGATCGAAATCCTGAAAGAATGCGCCGAGAAAGTCGGCCTACAAATCTCTTTTGAAAAAACTCAAGTCCTAACAAGAGAAGGCGACGACATCACAACCAAGTACGGCAAAATTAAAGGGGTCACACACTTCAGATACCTAGGCGCAATCATCGAACCGACCGGAACAGAGAAACTGGCTTGCGAAGACAGACAACAGAAGACACGGAAATCACTAGGCATGGTACGAAACGTCTACAACAAACAATGCATTTCCAGAAACACCAAGATCAGACACTATAACACAGTGATCAAACCCGCCGTACTGTATGCCAGCGAAACACTAGCACTCAACGGGAAAATCAAAATTGAAGAAATCAAAAAAGAAGAACGCAAAATCATGAGGAAAATTTTAGGAGTAAGACCCACACCAGATGGCTACAGACTACAGAAGAACTCAACAGCAGAAGCATATTCGAACATCGAGAACGATATGAGAAAAAGGCGCCTTAAATTCTACGGACATTTAGATAGACTCCCTTAAACAAGACTCACCAAGAAAATTCTAGAACACATCAAGACACTTAAAGTCTCGACACCCTGGATGGAAGGAGTCCGAAAAGACCTACCAGCAATTGGCACCACAAACACCACAGACAGAAGCGCCTTCCGAAAACACATAGACAATTGGGAAGTAAAGTCAGAAGCGCTAAAACAGCGGACCAAACAAGAATGGTCTGAGAAGAGAAAAGAGGCCCTCTCCAAGAGAATGAAGGAGTACTGGAAGGACAAGAAGAACAAGCTTTCCAAGTCATAAGCTTAACGATTTCCTTTTAGGGAAAATTCGCCAATAATAATAATAATAATAATAATAATAATAATAATAAGCTGATTTTAAACACGCCTAGATGACTTTTGCTCTTTAGCCAGTCCAAGCCTGGATAAAGTGTGATGGAAATCAGATTATTTTTAAAATACAGTATATGTGTTTTACAATACACCAAAACAAAAGCGAACCCTTTTCAGAGTCAACCCTTTACAATTATACTTCTCATTCAAGAGTCACCACCCCAATTCCTCGCTAGTTTTTAAAAATTAAGAATTAAAATTAAGTGACATTACTAATCGCCAAGTATAGAGTCACTTGATATTTCTGAGTATTCAAGAAGTATAGTTGTTATAATGAAAATGATATTGATAATGACTGCTGAATGGTACTGCAAGTGAAGCAAAAGAATGTAATCTCTTGTATTTACTGCAGTTTGAAGTGGTCTGTGGTAGAAACTTAATTCTCTCTCTCTCTCTCTCTCTCTCTCTCTCTCTCTCTCTCTCTGTCTGTCTGACTCCAGCTCGGAAACCTCCAGGTAGCATCCCTCAACTCTTTTGTCTGCCGGGCAAGGGGATTAGCGGACCCGTCCTCGACCCTTTCTGGGCGCGAAATTCACAGGGCGCGTTTTTCAGTACACCCACTACACTAGGCGGGTTACGTCCGCCCGCCTCCAGGCAAGATTCGCTCAGTAGGGCAAATTCAGTTTCCGCGGACGGGGTTAGGTCTGAGTCTGTGAACCCCCAGTTTCAAAAGTCTCATGATCCGCCTCGTGAGTTTTGTCCCGTACCTTATCTTCACCAATCAGCGATTAATTCACTCGGCGCCATTTTCTTGTGTAGTAGTAAATATTGATGCCAGTGGAGTGTTTCCTGTTCTGTTCAGTTATTTTGAGGAATATAATTCAATATAGTGGTTGGAATAAAACTGATTTGAGACATAAGTCATGGAAGAAATCGTTTCACCCGTTGGAGAAAGAGGAAGGCCAAGGAAACGTTCACAGCATCCAGAAATGTGGAAAAGTCAAATTAAACTGATTCTTGTTATTGGCTTGATTTGTTCCTCCACGTAAGAATGTATAGGACTCTTCTTTGGTGCTTAACAGTGAAGAATCGCAAATTCAATATTTTAAGTCCATTTTTGAAAAATAAACAGAACCTCACAGTGTAGTTTGTTCTATCATTATAGGTACAAACCTTCAGTGCTGCCCCAGTATCCGACATATCAACACCGTGGAGGAGTATTTAATTGCTGTTCACTTTCTATGAACGATATTAAAAACTTTCATGATTTGTTTTATAAAAAACCGGAAAGAGATTATCAGAATCAGTTCATATTGAAGTATGTAGAAATTCGCAACGTCATCGGACCTCGACCTAGAAAAGACAAATCAAGTCAAAACCAAAAGTCGCAGCTGCTTAGAACGACGAAATATTTTATACGAAGCACACAGAAAAATAAAGTTCCAGTTCGCATGTCAACCTTTATAAATGTATTGGGAGTGTCACCACTCAGAATAAATAATATTACTAAACAGTTTCATCAGCACGGTTTTCTACAAGACCGGAGAGGCGGCTTCAGGAGGGCGGCATAATATGAACCCAAGAGAGACTGTGTCGTGAAGTTTATCAATAGTCTAAAGTGTGTAGAGACACATTACTGTAGAGGACGAACAGAAATACGTTATCTGCATGCGAGTATGAACTGTAAAATGTTATGGAAAATTTATTCTTCCAAGCACGAAAACATCCCTATGAAGCTATCTTACTTCAGGTACATCTTTAACACAAAACACAACGTAGACTTTGGTACACCGAGAACTGATGTGTGTTCTACATGCTTAAACAACGCTGAAAAGTTAAAACATGAGAGAGACCCTAACAAGAAAACTCAATTAATTACAGAAAAAAGGATTCACAAGCTAAAGTATATGGCATTTTTTAACACCCTGAAGAACAAAGACGTTGAAACGTTAATTCTTTCATTTGCTTGGGAGAAGAATATTCCATTGCCCAAAGCTCCAGATCAGTCTTGCTATTATAGCAGACAAATTTATGTCCAGAATTTTACCACTGTTAAAGGTCACAGTAAAACTGAGTTAAACCGTTCCACTGTCACTTCTTATTGTTGGACAGAAAATGAATTCAGTCGAGATTCAAACACTATAGCCTCATGTGTGTGTGTGAGATACCTTAAACTCCCTAGACATGTCCCATTACAAACAAATTCGATTGTTATGTGATGGGTGTGCTGCACAAAATAATAATTCTACTTTGGTTGCAATGTGTATGTTTTGGCCTTCCATAAAGTCTCCCCACATATTGATGGAATTGAAATGATTTTTTCCAGTCACCGGTCATAGTTGCATTCCTCCAGATCATGTGTTTGTAAATACAGAAAGGAAAATGAAAACAATGGAAGTAATAGTACAGCCTGAACAAGTGTATGAGATAATTTCGGGTCAGTCAACATTGAAATTGGTAGGAAGAGACTCCAGTGTTGCCGACTTCAAGAATTGTGTGAAAACTGAATTACGAAATCCAGGATCATGGCATTTTTCAATTTCAAAATGTAATATAACCTTAAATAATTGTAATTGGTTCAAATGGCTCTGAGCACTATGCGACTCAACTGCTGAGGTCATCAGTCGCCTAGAACTTAGAACTAATTAAACCTAACTAACCTAAGGACATCACACAACACCCAGCCATCACGAGGCAGAGAAAATCCCTGACCCCGCCGGGAATCGAACCCGGGAACCCGGGCGTGGGAAGCGAGAACGCTACCGCACGACCACGAGATGCGGGCTAAATAATTGTAATTTATCAATAAGCAAACATAATCTGAAATATACATAACGATTTATAGCCATGTATATGGGACATGCGCACGATGCATGTAAAACACGTTTTTTGCCATTTGTGAAAATTTATGTTTTTGGAGCATGTGAGTTACGCTTCTAACCAACTCAAACACACGCGTCGCGGCAACACAACACGCTACGCCAGCGAAACACACCACACCAACACGGAGCGGGAAAACCCACACGCGCGCAGCACCAGCGGATCTCTTACTGCGAGCAGGGACGACAAGATGGCCGCAAGCACCAGGAGGAGCTAGCGCGCCAAAAAATCACGGACAATGAAGCAGCATACAAATCAGACAGCGACGATTCCAACGCGGACGCCACCAACGCCAAGTTCTCCAGTGATGAGGACATGGACTACGACGACGGCCAGGGAAAATTCCAGCGTGCCAAGCAAACCCTAAAGAGGAAAAATTCAACAGAATCCGACACGCCGAACAAGTTCAACGTCCAAACGGCGAACAGATTCGACGCGCTGAATGACGCTACCACCAATAAGGACGTCGCCAACAACGCAACAGCGGGTCCTCCAACCTAACAACAGACCACGACCACACAGGCACAGCGAGCGGTTCCAAAAAGACCACGCATTCCGCCGAAAACCATCCAATACGCAGGGCATTACTTCACGCTAACCAAGGCCCTCAAACAATACATGGAAGACCCCATTAAAGCTATCCACAAATGCAAAACAATCAAGTACCACTTCCATTCAATCAAGGGCCAAAGAACGGCACTTGAGTTCTTCAACCACCATAAGATCGTCAATTTCGCCCAACAACTACAAACCGACAGGCAACTGAAGATAGTAATAAAACGCCTACCAATTACAGTACAAGACCAGGATATCCAAGAAGACCTGCAATTACAGAATTTCACAGCATCCAATGGGCATCAATATAAGAAACGGGATGAAAACACCAACGAGCTCCGACCAATGGATATCTTCTGCATAACACTGGACAAGAAACCAGAAAATGAAGCGATATACCACATGAAATACGTACTTGACACAAAAGTCACCGTTGAATCATACAAAAGCAAGGAAGGACCCCACAAAGTAAGAAGTGCCAGGGGTTCTTCCTCACCTCCAATTACTGTAAAATGCCGACGCGCTGCGTCAGATGTGGCGGCGATCATAGAGCATTGCAATGCCAACTACCAAAAGATGGAACCCTCCACTGCATGAACTGCAACAAGGACGACCATCCAGCCTCATTCAGAGTAGCAGAAGGCAACAGAAGCGTACACAAGACTGCGACCACAAAGGCAAGCGCCAGCACCAAGACGCACAATTAGACCAACGGCAATGCCCACACCAGCAGAGGCCAGCCAAATGGGAAGAAGAGACTGGGCAACACTCCCCCAACACACCAATAACACCACAGCCAACACTGACAACAACAACAGCCTAGAATCTGTCCTAAGTTTCGTCAATCAAATAAAAACAATATGGAACAAGATCCAGACGTCAAACATATTACAACAAGACATATCCGTCTTCCACAACTTCGCACAAGCACAGAACATAATGTAAAAAATTACAACCATCACTGGAGGAGTGATGAATATAATCCGGTACCTAGAATGGAAAGAAGCAAAACCCCCGATTTTGCAACTTCAACGCCAATGGAATTGCCAGCAAAAGGGAACTCCAGACACTGCGAAACAGGTGCCTGAAATTGATCCTGAATGCCCCTCCATGGACAAGCACTGACCGAATCCACGGAGAACTGGAAACGCCACGCATAGAACTTGTAAAGGATGCAACAACCAAGGTGGACAGACTCAGACCAAACCTCAATCAGGTAGAAGAAATCGCTACCTATGAACTGGCACCCTGGCATAAAATCAGGGAACCACTGACAATCATCAAAAACTAAGAAGCAAGGCTATGACTACTATAGATTAAGATTAGAACGGAAACCTCAGAAGAGACAGGTTGCGGTCTAGCTGGAAACATCAAGAATGTGTAGTTATCACATAGGCTAGACACATCAAGAATGTTTTCGGATAGAAAATGTAAATATAGGTACAGTAAAACTTCCAAAAACTAGGTTAGGCAAATCCATGAAACTCTACAATGTTTAGTCAACAAATAGCATGGACACATCAAGAATATTAGGGTAGAAAACGTAACTATAGGTACAGCACAACTTTACAAAACCAGATTAGGTAAAAGCAATTAAATACAAAAGTAGAAATGAAATAGGCCATCACCCAACCAAGACCACTAACGAGGCCCTAAAGGACCAAATCCGTGCACAAAGGGACCTCTAAATAGTCAAAAATGGTGCCCCTATTTATAAATAAATAGTGACCCCAAATAAGAAACCCTATCCGCACACAAGAGGGACTAATCACCCCAGGCGATAGCACCCTTGCCGCCGCCACCACACACACACACACACACACACACACACACACTAAGAGTGACACACAGGTGCGAGTTGTCACTCATGGACAAAAAATACCTAAAGCTAAATTATCTAGACGTGCCACAAAAATATATAATAGTTTAAAAGTTATTGTTGTCTTAAAAATCGGTAATTTATGATAGTTCAGAAGCTAATATCTCTGCAATGCTTTGGCCGATTAATATGAACAAAGTTTTTATGGATGCGGTTAGTAGAGTTGCATCGAGCCATCATAGCCGGTGTAGCAGAATATGTACCATTTTTTAATGAAAGGTCGGAATATGGGATTCGACTGAGAGAAACTATGTTTTTGGTAATTAATAAATTTAAAGAGACGAAGCTAGCGGCAGCATATTAAAGTTTAAAGAGGTAGGTGAGTAATTGTATACTTTATTTGTTTAGATACGTTTAGTATCAAAAATCCAGAAAAGCAAAATCATGCCACAAGAACAATATTTGTGAAAAAACTGTGGTAGGTCCAAAAATTGAACTTTAAATTGTTATTTTCCAAACTATCATTCGTGTTTTTGTGTTTAGTTTTACAATATTCGTAATTTTTTTGTCGCACATTGATTTGAGTTAGGCAGTCATTTCGAGTGTGTATAGGGCGGCCATTTTGAGGGAGTTGAGTTGGAGCGATGCTAAGAGCTGGACATGCTGCCCATCTGAGGGTAGTATTGGGTTGGTAGCCACGATCGAAGACAAGTATGTATGTAGCGACGTTCGAAAACGATCAAGTTGAGCGCAATATAGTGGTTTAGGACAGCAGACAACAGTATATTTTGTGAACTGTGAACAGACTGTCGAGTGCCGTGATCGCGACATATTAATTTTATAGTGAAGTGTTGTAGCATCAGTTATTAACCCTAGCATTACCAACGGGGGGGCCTCGTAGGCCCACTGACTCAGTTTTTCTATGTTGTATCCACACCCTTTGATATATGAACTTGAAAGCAAAGGTAATTGTTCGTTATTGAGTGTACTATTGAGTCATTACAGAATTTCGGAATAAAAATGTAATTAAAATTCATTTACTTGATTTAATTCTCTGTGGGCCTTAGAAGCCCACCCGTTGGTAATAGCAAGGAAAGATTTACGAGGTTGAGTCTCTCGTTTCAAATTCTTACCATGAAACGAATTTTGGCATTGTTGCCTTCAGACATATTATTATGAAGCGGACCATTGTTATTTTCAGTGTTTCTGCTGCTGTTGAACCAGCAACATGAGTAGA